>NC_141693.1:1020991870-1022478120 GCF_964263255.1 Lissotriton vulgaris
CATTATACGTACTTCTCCTGTTGCTTACAAGCAGGTCATGATGACTTTATTGATTAACCAAACTGGCAATCCTTTGTCTGCTGTGCTTGAGTCTGTTCGTCAGCTTGGTGAGCTGGGTGAATGGTTTAAACCTGAAAGACAATCCCGACCTGAGGGTCGTACTGGTGGGGACTATAAATTCTCTAGACGTGACATGTTTTTTGCTCTCCTTGCGGATGGTATCAAAAGGGAAGAGATTGATGGTGAACCTAATAATGTCCTATGGGATATGTTTCGTAAGCGTGGTTTGGATCGAAAGGAAGGTGCCCGTCGTGTGCGAAAGAATGAGTATGATCGTGGTTCGGATGACAGTGGTGATGAGAGGCGACGTGTGAATTCTGATCGCCGTGATGATCGGCGCCATGAACGTGGTGGTTCCCCCCGTCGTAATGAGGGGAGGGGGAGAGAGGATGATCGTGAGAGGGGAGGAGATGATCGTGGCTCTAGCAAACGTAGAGATGCAAGGAGTTATTCCCCTGACGTACGAAGGAGGGAGGATCGTAACAGACTCTCTGACCGTAACTCACAACTTTTTGAACCCGATACTAATCCGTTTCGTACTGGAGACGGATATGAACAAGAAATTCTGATACCCAAGAAAACTGAAAACATTTACCCTGATCTGTCTTGGTTGACGGAACGCGGGAAAAATGACTAGGAAATAGGTCAAGCTCCGGTACGCAGGTGGGCCCACAGAGATTATAGACCCTATGTAGATATTGAGATTTTTTGGAAACATCGTAATATCCAAAGGGCCCGAGCGTTAGTTGATACTGGAGCGGAGGCCACTTTAATTCATGGTAAGTCGAGAAAATTTCATGGACAATCTTTCACAATTACCGGTCTGGGTGGTAAAGAAACACCCGCAGTTCAAACTGCGCTTGAAATTAAAATTGGTAGGATTCCTCGTAGAGAATACTCTGTGTTGGTCGTGCCACTTTTGGAATACATTATTGGAATTGACATTTTGAAAGGTATGGCTTTGCATTTGGATGATGGTTACTATCAATTTGGTACTAGACAGTACATTTCGACCAGACCCGTACGGGTTGGCCGTTTACGCATGCCACCTATTAAGATCCCTTTAGCGACGAAAGTGATTTCTCAGAAACAATATCGCATCCCGGGTGGTCATGAAGAAATTATAGCTACGATTCAGGATTTGGTTGACGCGGGAGTCATTACTCCGGTCACATCTGCTTGGAATAATCCTGTTTGGCCCGTGCGCAAAAGTGACAACTCTTGGCGCATGACTGTTGATTATCGAGAATTGAATAAACATACACCTAAATTAACTGTTGCAGTGCCTGACATTGTTACACTGATTGAGAGAATTCAAAAGCATCCAGGTACGTGGTATGCTTCGATTGATATTGCTAATGCATTCTTTTCAATTCCGATTGCCCCCGAATGCCAGGAGCAATTTAGTTTTACATGGAATGGACGTCAAATGACGTTCCGGAGTCTTCCTCAAGGCTATGTACATAGTCCTACGATCTGTCACCGGCTGGTGGCGGAACATTTGTCTGAAGTGCCCACGATTCCACAAGTTCAGATTTGTCATTATATTGATGACATCTTGATTCAAGGTGAAACGCAAGACCAGGTACAGTCCCATTTAGATCAAATTATTGATTGTTTGCGAGCGAAAGGTTGGGAAATTAATCCTGACAAATTACAAACTCCATCCCAAGCTGTAAGATTTCTAGGAATTAATTGGCATGAGGGTCACAGAGAGGTGATTCCACAGGTTAAACGAAAAATACTTGATTTTGCTGTTCCCAGAAATAGGAAAGAGGCGCAATCCTTTATCGGATTGTTTGGATTTTGGCGTCAGCATATTCCCCATTTGAGTCAGATTTTGGCTCCTTTGTATCGAGTCACTCGTAAAAAGAATGCGTTTGAATGGGGCGAACCTCAACAGACTGCTTTTAATTTGGCTAAAGAAGCTATTCAGTATGCTTTGGATTTGTGGCCCGTGAGTGATGGTGATGTGGATTTGAATGTGTCCGTGGAAGGTCTGTATGCCAATTGGAGTTTGTGGCAAAAGCAGGGCAGACAAAAAGTGCCATTAGGTTTTTGGACCAAAAAGTTGCCAGAGGCTGGTGAGCGTTACTCACCTTTTGAAAAACAGTTGCTTGCTTGTTATTGGGCTCTGGTGGATACCGAGCAATTGACTTTAGGCCATGCTGTGATTTTGAGGCCTGAAATTCCCATCATGCAGTGGGTTTTGAGTTCACCGAAGTCCCATCGAATTGGACATGCTCAGGAGGCTAGTGTGATTAAATGGAAATGGTACATTCAGGACAGGGCACGTGTGGGTCCGAATGGTGTGGCGGTTTTACATGAGCGAGTGGCGCAGGCGCCCTCCAATGAGGTTGAAAGTGAGTGTTCGGTTCCCGTAGTGCAGGAGTCTCCCGTGAAGTGGGGTAAATCATTTGATGATCTGTCCGCGGAGGATAGAAAACATGTGTGGTTTACGGATGGTTCTGCGAAGTTCATTGGTGACAAAAGACATTGGAAAGCTGTCTCCTATAATCCGATTACACAGAAATTATTGAGCACAACTGGAGACGGTAAGAGTAGTCAGTATGCTGAACTCTATGCAGTTTACCAAGTTTTGAAACAGGAGTTACCAGGTACATGTCATATTTTCACTGATTCTTGGTCCACTGCAAATGGACTAGCGGTGTGGCTGCCGACATGGCACTCGCATAATTGGGAATTGCATTCAAAAGAGTTGTGGGGTAAAGAGTTGTGGCAAGATATTTGGGAACTGCTTCCGCAGAGTACTGTAACAATCTTTCACGTGGATGCTCATACTCCGATTGACTCCCTTGACAAATTTTTCCATAACATTGCAGATGAACAGTCTAAAATTTCTGAGGCAGTGGTTGACATGCAAGATTCTGATTTGGCGGGATTGGCGAAATGGGCCCATCAGAAAGCAGGACATTTTGGAGAGAAAGCCACTAACAGGTGGGCTGCTGATAGAGGAATTCATATTCCCTTTTCTTTAATTAAAGATGCCATTCTACATTGTCCCATTTGCCAACATTCTAGAAAGAAGGAGGTGCCTCAAATTGTTCGAGGTCACTTACATCGCGGTAAATTGCCCGCCCAAATTTGGCAGATTGATTATATTGGTCCGCTTCCCATGAGCAGAAATTGTCAATACATTTGTACAGTGGTTGATACTTATAGTGGCCTTTTGGTCGCTTTCCCTTGCAAGAATGCTACCCAAGTGAATACTATTAAAACCTTGGAGCTAATTATTCTGTACTATGGTGTCCCATTCCAAATTCAATCAGACAATGCATCCCACTTTCGTGGAAGATTGGTGCAGGAATTCTGTATGGAGAATAATATAGATTGGGTGTTTCATATTCCATATTATCCACAAGCTTCAGGACTGATTGAGAGAATGAATGGCTTGTTGAAAGAACAGTTGCGCAAGTTGACTAATGACCGTTACAGCCAGTGGAGAGATGTCCTACTTCAAGCTTTATTAATTTTAAATAACCGTCCTTTGTTACATGCTGAATCTCCTTTGATGCGTTTGTTTCCTCCACATGTTGATGCGAAACCTAATTCTATTGCAACTACGGTCACATATTGGGAAATTACCCCCGGTGCTTTGGCTCCGTGTAGAGCAACCCCAGGCTCCGCAGGCCTCGACCTGCATGCATTAAATGATGCACACTTCCCAGGAAAAGATCGAATCATTGTTGAAACTGGCATTGGTGTCTCTATACCTGCCGGTACTTTTGGATTAATTGCCCCTAGATCTGGCCTGGCCCTGAAAGGTGTACAAGTACTCGGAGGAGTGATTGACAGTGATTATCAGGGAGAGATTAAGGTTCTCTTGCTTAATAGCAGTGAGACTGATTTGTTGATCAAAAAGTCTGACCGTGTTGCTCAGTTACTGATTATGCCTGTATTCAGTGGTGAGATCAAGAAAGGCTCTGCCCCAACGTTGCTAACTGTGCGAGGACAAAAAGGCTTCGGATCGTCTGATCTTCCTGGAGCTAAAATATGGGTGCAATCGCCTAAAAATCCTCCTGAACATGCTGATATTATTGCGACCGGTCATGACAACACCGTTTTGGTGATGAAGCCAGGGAGAGATGGCTGGGAAGCTGTCCCAGCTGATAAATGTTACTTACGAGAATGATTAAGGCCTGTGTTTCTATTCTTTCAGATCATTCTTTGGACTGCTGCTGCAGGATGTGTCGGCGTTGGACTCCTTTTGGCTTGCTACGCCGGGAGAGGAGAGGATCCACCGACGCCGAGTGATGGGACAATAAGAGCCGCGCGGTCCGCGTGGCGCGCCTCTTCAAATTTTTGGATCACACTCGCGAAGCGAGTGACGAACTCTCCGCATTTTTGCCTTACCCCCATGAAGTCCGTCACTAACATTTTAGCGACCTGTTTGGTTGCTGTCCCTGCATCTACTGAAACTCTTCATTATGTGTTTAATGTATCTAATGCCCGACCTAATGTTATTCTGGGCGATTTCGCGGCCCATGAATTTTGTCCCTCATGTACTCTTCTTCCAGACCTGGATGTCCCTATTAATTCCAGGATTACTACTTTTAATATTACCCCTGGTGATCTTTGTTTTATTATGACCTGCAATCCTAAGGCCATTTCTGAGTGTCTGCGGTTGAAACTCCAAGCCGCTACTACTTTTTCATTTCATCAACGTTTGCTGTGTTCAAAAAGACTTCCTAATTCATGTCTTTCAGTGAATAACAATATGACCTGTAAAAGTTTGGTTGTAGCCACTAGCCATTATCGTTCAATGTTATTACCAGCTGGATGGCTCTTTTCCTGCGGGAATTCATCTTGGCCCTATATTCCTGCAAATATTTCTGGTGGCCCATGTGCTATCACTAGGTTAAGTTTGCTAATGTTTTCTTCACGTCCTTCTTCCCATTCTCGTATTGTTCGAGACTCTATGTCATTACATGAAAATTGTGATTCCTCTGTTCATCTTTTTTCTAGATCTGAATATCTTGGTTTAGCTTTTTCTATTATTGGTGTTCCGGCATTGGCCGTTTATAAAGCCAAAACAATCGGCAAAATGGCCTGCTGGATGGTGAAGTCAATCAATCAAACGTCTACTGTTTTATCTGATTTATTATTAGATTCCCAAGGTGAACGTAGAGCTATTTTGCAAAACCGTGCTGCAATCGATTATTTGTTGTTGAAACATGGGCACGAGTGCTCTGAATTTGAAGGTCTATGCTGTTTTAATTTATCTGACCATTCTAAAGATATCCAATCCCATATTAATAAACTCCACGACTTGACTGCAGAAATTAGAGAACACATAGATCAGGGTTTCTTTGACTGGCTTTTTAACTGGCTCCCTGACATGCATTTTTTACGACAAATTTTGGGAGGGGTTATTGTTGCTGTTTGTATCCTTATAGCAATTTGCTGCTTTATTCAGTGTATCCCTTCCCTATTCCAATTTTTTAGACTTACTAAGACTCGTAGATCAGTTAGTTTTGTTTCATATTATTCGTCTACTGACGTTAGTTCCATTTAGTTGGTGGATAATAGACTGGAGTCAAGGGGTGTAATGTTATGGCTGTCTTTTTGCTAGCTCTCTGGAGAAGGAGAATGATGGAGAGTGACTCCAGCCTATCACCCCCATAGCATAGGGATTAGGCCGATAGACAGGGACTCTGTCATACATATATAAAGGCATTTGCGTGTTACTTCCCTTAGAGTAAGGCTTATGAATTTAAGTGAGGGGTTAGATATATAAGTATTAGTCATGATTCACTCATTTGCTAACATGCCGATCTGTTTTTCATGGAGCTATGCATATTATGGGCTCCGTAGGCCTTAAACGAGACAGACTCCATTTTGCTTTCTGCCTGGTAGCTCGAGAAGGCTTTCTAGGTCAAGTGTGATGTTTTAGTTTTAAGCTGTTGTTCGCTTGGAGAGAACCGGTTCAGGCTGACCCTTATCGAAGGAATGTATTTTTCTCCACTCCGAAGACACAACTTCAGGCCGGCCGGCTGGGAAAGTGTCCTTGGTACGGGGAGGTACAAGAATTTGGTGGGCGGCAGGTTACTGGCCGTGAATTTCCATGAAGGAACGGGCTTTGATATTAGCGAAGGTGTTAGTCTTTTTGTCAGTTAGTCCGTAGGCGGCATCTAGCCGTTAGCATCTCTGCCATTATTCACTTTCATGGTGGACAAGTCGCCATCTTTGAAGTCGGAGAAAGATTTAAGACCGAGACTCTCTGAAGATAGACTGAACGAGAAGTGGCGCGGAGCGCACTAATGCAGAGAGAGAGAGAGACGGTAGCTAATTAACAGCAAGGTTCCGAGGTCCTGAGGGAGAGCAGACGAGTTTGAGCCTAGCAGTGCAGACGTGTACTTGTGACGGCTGAGGGTGACTGCAAGGCGAGCCAGGACCCAGAGACGAGACAGGAGCCTAGATGACTGCCGATTCCCGATTTCCCATTAACCAGGTGAAGTCCGACCGATTCTTATAGTATGTGCACCCTAACCTTTATCTTTTATTCCCTTTGCAAATGTATTATTGCATAGTAATATGATTCATGTTTATTGTTAATAAATATCCTAATTCATATAGAATTACCGTGTGCCTGGTGCTTATGTTCAATCTTGGTAAACGATACTCCTAGGTGAAAACTAGGCACGTGAATGGATGAGTAATCCCAATCAGGTAAGTGGTGATCACACAAATAGGGAGTGAGTGAACCTTTGATGCCAAAAGCAGCGAGTACACTATACAATCTGGACCCATATCCAAAGTCATTATTGTAGTTTCATTCCGAGTAGACAGCTGAGATAATATCCCAATATATATATGTATAGGTGTTCATAGGAATGTGGTCGTCGTTGATATGCGGCGTTAATGAGAGCACTGGGGGGTCGAACCAGTGTTTATACCCACAGGATTGTGGCTTGAGGTAATGAGAGCACTAGGTGGTCGAACTAGTGTGTAGGTTTCGCAGGATCGCGAACGGTTTGGAAAAGGGAGCATTGGGTTCTGCAGGCCCGTGTGTAGACGCACCAGATTGTGTGTCAGATCTGCCCTAGGGTAGAACGGTCTGGGTCGGGGTGACCGCGAGGCCAACTGATGTGAATAAGATATTGTAGAAAATCTGTATATGTATATTGTCATTCCCCATTCTTAGGTGCAACTTGTATATTTATCTGTATATTTACTTATTGTGAATACGATCTAAGAAGGGAAGGTGAGTACGTTTTGGCTGGGTCACAGGGGCCCCTGGGGGCTGATCCCATCTAAACAGAAAATCCAGCCATTACAGCAGGTCATCAGATTTATTTGTGATAATCAGAGTAGATATCTGCTGTTCAGTCTCCACCACCTCAATATCTCTATTTCTAACCGTTTTCAAGATCATCCTAACTTTTCCTCTCATGGCCATGGGAACTCTTCTGGCAGCATGTCTGGCAGGTACTGCATATCTCCACTCAATGAGCTAACGTTGGTAACCTTTTGCTTTGCCCAACCTGTTCTCAAATACTGCCTTGTACATGTATAGGACATTGTCCATTTCTGTGTCATCCACAACAATGACTTGATGCCTTGCCCTGGTATTGACAGTAATGTCCAGCCTACTATCGGTAGACCAGACTCCACCAAATACACCTTGCCACCAGTTTCCCATTCCTTGAAAATTAAAGACACATCTTTACGTTTCACATAAAAAATGTCTGTAGGTTATTTTTTCTTAGTGTGCACATTTCTGAGTCCTTTGAACTGAGCGTCCTCCTCACCAGTGTTAACATACATCATTCACACTTAGTGCTTTGAGATCCATATCCTCTGTGGCCTCATTGAGAAGAGATATGCACCCTCTACTTCTTGCTCTGAAAATTCTTGAAAAGGATCCTTTTTTGCCAAAAATTTGAATCTCCTTGCCACTGGCATAACAATTCCTGGTATTATCTTAGTGCATGTTGCTACTGTAGAAGTAAAATATTTTATTCGAAAATAATGGCTAATATTGGTTTGGATTAGTTAGCATAACTAGGCTGCATTAAGAAGAGCCTCCATTGTTATGAATGAGCAGAAGCAGTTTGTTTTATTGGATTTTTGCATTATTAAAATGTACAATTTCTTTTGTGTGGCAAATAATGTAATTTACAGCCAATGAAAATAATGTGCAAGTATGTGTTGATTTGTAATTAATAAAGTGATTGGTTCTGATAAAGTAACATTTTTAGTGCAACCCAGTTCCCAAAAATCGCACATTGATTTGTGTGTTTTCATTCTCTAGAACATCTTAAAATATGTGCTTTCTGGGAAAATCTAGACTATTCCGATTTTTTTTTTTCATTCTAGATTTCTCTGCTTGTTGCTTAAGGAGATTGTTACATAACAATGGGTTATGTATACCCAGTACCCAGTTGGACCTGGGCTGATAATTGTATGTACAAAGACTGGTCCAACTGAACAGTGAAATTCTTAAAAACACAATAAAAAACACCCCACAATGATTGAAATGGACACTGAACAGGTCAACTTGATAATCAAAGCTTTTTATACAATGCACTAATCATAAATTCTTAATTTCTATGGTTGCTCCAGAGTGAAAGGTGAATAACGTGCTCAAGGTGGTGCTCGTGAGAGGGATGTATGACATTACAACGCATGCTTTTACCACGCATGCCTTCACAACGTGGTTTTTACAACGAAAACCTTTACAACGCATAGCGCTTTGGGGTGCTGGATAGTGAATAGTTTAATAGGGAACTTTGAATTCGTTGAGGAGACCCTACCTGGGGCGCTGTTTTTCATCTTCACCTTTGCACCTTTGCATATATATATATTTTATATGCAATGCACCCCCCAGTAGATCTCACACACAAATCCACCATTTACATTTATCATATTTTTACCCGAATATACCCCAAAGACCAATGCAGGCAAATAGAACACTCATGAGTAGGGTTCAGCAGCTAGAACCACAGCATAGATTTCCCCAATGGCAAATGCCTTGCCAAGGCATCCCAGCTTATGATAACCCAACATTCAAAGGCAGAGGCTGCCATTTGTATATTGACTTCATTTTGGTTTCACCTCCCATAAAGAGAAGTATCAGCAGCATGGCTATTGGCACAAGCATTTTTAGCGATTACAACCCTCTGATCTTAGCATTAAAAGGCTTTAACTTTAAAAAACCTCCACACAGAACAGATATTATAGAAAAGGCAGTGGACCAGGGGAGGAGGATCAAGTGGGCCAAGATAGATGGAGATAAATTCTACAGAAGATTAATAACAGAAGGGCAAAACGCTATAAATACATGCCTTGAAACCAGCGTGGGGGGAGCAACGGTGGTCAGTGCATTTGAAGAAATTGCACGTCATGTAGATAATCTGCTAAAGACCTCCAAAGACAGTAAAGTAGCTCTTACCCCACGTTGGTTCGACCTAGACTGTACTAAGGCGCACAAAAACCTTAAACTCAGCCTCAAGTCTCACCCTAGGGATAACCTTAAAATTGCACAGTACAGAGTAGAATACAAAAAAGCCCTGAAATCCCGTAAAAAGAGCTTACAAATACAAGCGTAGGAGGATTTAAGGGAGGCGGCAGAAAGGGGATATATTTTGTGATTCTGGAAAGTCATTAATACACCATGTTTCCAGGACCCAGGAGTACCCAAAATAATAAATACCATTTTACCGGAACAATGGCAGACCCATTTCCAGAGCCTCTATAACCATACAGGACAACTAACCCAGGGTGAAGGACCAAGGTTAAATCCAACTACACAATTGGACTTTTCCCTGGCAGAAGTGGAACTGGCAATAGCAGTACTGAGCAAGAACAAAGCACCCGGCCCTGATGGTATACCCCCCGACCTCTACCTGAGCAATATAGATCTGTGGGCTCCACTGCTCACGAGGGTTCTGAACGAGGCAGTGGTGGCAGGGCTACCTTGATCCTGGTCAACGGCAACCATAGTCCCGATTTACAAAAAAGGGAATCGTGATGACCCACAATGTTACCGTCCTATATCCCTCATAGACGTGACGGCCAAGGTACTGGGCAGTGTTAATCTAAATCGTTTGCAGGAATGGGCGGAGGAGAACCAGGTCCACTCCTGACAGACATACAATATGGGTTCAGGGAGGGCAGATCTACCACCGATCAATGCTTGAATCTCTACCTCCTGACAGCCAAATATACCATCGCTGGCAAGGGGGCTATACACATGGGGTTCATGGACCACTTTGCGGCCTTTGACCGTGTAAATAGAGAAAAACTTTGGACCCTATTGCTAAACTTAGGAGTGGAACAAACACTTGTAGACCTCCTAAAAGCTCTACACTGGAACACTTCCGCAACAGTTCGATACAACCAAGAGGGAAGCAGGACTGAGCCCTTTTTATGTACGAGTGGAGTGAGGCAGGGTTGCATCTTGGCGCCTTTTCTGTTCTCTATATACATTAATCTCCTGGACAAAGAACTACTCAAATTGCGTGTGGACCTACCCCAAATAGGACACAGAGCGGTGCCCGTATTACTCTATGCAGATGACGCGGTGTTGTTAGCCAGAACACCCTTGGGGCTGCAGAAGCTGATCGATGGCTTTGTCGATTTCATGGCTAAACTTGATCTATCGACAAATCTGGAAAAATCTTATGTCATGTCAGCAGGAGTCAAAGAAAAAGGGAAGTTTACCTATAAAATTGGGTCACACAAGATTGGACAGGTTAAGACTTTCTCGTACCTTGGTGTACTGTTCGACGAACAGTTAAACTTTAAACCCTTGACGGACAAACACGCAGCGAAACTGGTGACGTCATCAGGGGCCATCATGGGTTACGGGAGAAGACTTGGCAGATGGTCTCCAGAGCAAATGCTAAACCTGTATAGATCGGTATGTTGTGCCAAGGTCACCTACGGAGCAGAAGTATGGGGTTTCATAGATAAACAATTGCAGCAGATTCAGGTGGAAGAAAACAAGTTCTTTAAAATAATCTTGAAATTGCCGCAGAGTACCCCGGCCTATATCATCCATGAGGAAGTAGGGGAGCCCTACATCGAAGATCGTATCAAAATTAGACCCCTTCCCGCCTGGATTAAAATCTGGATTAATCCAGAAGCAGACCTCACAAGACAAATCCTAAAAGACTGTTTGAAACGTGACAGAGGAGGCTATATTCCATGGCTGAAGTATGTAAAGGACTCTCTTGAGGCAATCGGCTGCAAAAACTTTTTCACTGCACCAGAATCTCTAATCGGCCAGAATAAAACAATGGTTAAAAAACGTTTTACAGAATGGACACTTACGACTAGGGCCGAGGTGGAAAGGTGTAAGCCTACTGTTTTATCCTACTGCTTATTGACAAAGAAACAAGGAATGGAACCATACCTCACTGTGATGCATAATGCCCAGGACCGATTCTATATGACCCGGTTTAGACTAAATATGCTACATCATTTACTTGCCATTCCCTCTGGATTCACTCTAACACTGGAGGCGAAGGGTACCTGCGGCTGCGACGCTAGGTCTCCGCAGGATACCCTTCACTTTGATCTGCTATGTCCCTTTTATTCTGTTCCCAGACGCAAGTTCTTAGTAGGGATCCTGAAAGAAACTAAACTTAGACAAGCAAAAATGGCCCAGAGGTTTCTCCAGGAAGCCTCAGATGCTCATACGTTGTTTTGTATAGTAAGTTTTATCAGGGTGGCAATGCGGTTAAGGAACACCAGAGAAATAACTGACTGTAATGCTCCTTAAACAGAGACCCAAGTATGGAAATTTCCCCTTCTTCTTTGTAAATGAAATGAATTTTAGCTTATTTTTTAAAACTCATTTTAAACTCGTTTTTAAATATATATAAAAAAATGTATGTATTGTGTATGTACTTTTATGGTGTCTTTGTAAGTGCTGAATAAAGATTTAAATTGAAATTGAAATTGAAATTGAATAGTTTAATTACTATTCCAACTCCAGTCCCCGTGGACACTAGGGAAGGTGTTGGATAGTAAATTAAACTTATTCCCTATCCTAGAGCGCCCCCCGCGCAATGCGTTGTAATGGTTTGCGTTGTAAAAGTTGCGTGGTAAAGGCACTGCGTGGTAAAAGTTGCGTTGTAAAGGATGTTTCCCTGTGAGAGGGTATGGATGTGATAGTAGGAATAAAACTGACAATTTACAATATGTGGGATCCGTGAGTATCCAATCAGCTTCCTTTAATATTACTCCTTGGCAACCTACAGAGCACTGATGTGCCCCCTTCTATTCTCATTCTGTATTTACAGTGTTTTGCACTTTTATACATCGGGAGCGAACCAGCCTCACTACTTAAAATCCACTGTCAACTGAATGGTGCTCTACTGTTGAGGTGAGCTTCATTGCCACAGTTTTGTAGTTACACACCCCTTCATTATGCTGTATTATTATTATTGATGGTATTTCTACCTACTTTGTGGGTTGCTCCTCCAATGGTCCTGATGAAAAACCCCCTTGTAAGGGCTGAATCACCCTGTTCCACTATCTGGGGTCGAAATATCAACTTTATATTAACAAGGACCTGTACTTCTCTATTGATCCCAAAAGCAAATCATTCATTATGCATTCATGGCACCGCTTTACTTGGGATGCAGAGCTAGTCTCTTGACACCTTGTTAGACAGGTCTCTTTTATCAATGTACATATTGAAAATATTGGCAATTTTATTCCTTCTATCCCATCCCCACCATCCCACGAGCATTACCTTAAGCACTTTATTCATCTTTCACTCTGGAGCAACCATTGAAATTGTGAATGTGTAATTATTGCAGTATATAAATCGCTTAGATGATCAAGTTGATCTGTTCAGTGACCATTTCCATCATTGAGGGGTGTTGTTCTATTGTGTATCCTTTTTTGAGATTTTCACTGTTCAGTTGAACCAGTCTTTGTACGTACAATGTTGCTTAAGGAGGGCTCAACACAAAAGGAAGGGAGTTAGAGGAATAATAGCTAGGCTCGCCCTCCAAAAACTATAGTTAAACAAATGGTCTCTGTTTCCAGATTCCTAAGAGCCTTGCTAGTTTTTATAAATCACAGCCAACACACAATGGGGTCGATTGTGGAAACATGATATTGTGTACAAAAAAGGAGAAATTGCTCCTTTTTTTAGGTGTCCCCTCACTCACCAGGGTTGCCCCACGGTGACATGCTTCATCATTGGGGCCATCCCAGTCCTCTACGGGCTGGGGCGTGCTACGACTTGCGACCGTTACGTAGGAGCACTTGTTTAGACTATGTGTGGTGCATGTGTATTTGAGGAGTGGACTATGTGATGTGTGTTAAAAATACCTGCCCAGTAGGTTTACAATAAACTTTATTCTTGCCTCTAGGTGGTAATATTAAAAACGGGGTGGATAGATAGGGCGCCCTAAACGTAATGTGTCAAGGTGTACCTATCAACTCCTATCGTCGACATGTTTCGTGCATACCCCAAGCACTTCTTCGGGACTACACAGGGGCCAGCCCTGTGTTCGCCACTCCTTAGCTCTTCAATGAGTTATTGGTAAATAGGATTAGAATTAAAAATGACTTGCAGCAAACTGTATTAAGTGCATGCAATAATACCTACGTATTTGTTCCAAAACACGTGGTTCATGTCATGAGACCTAACTGGGCCCCATGGATTCGGAGGGGTTCGGTATCCCAGCAGATTTGTGCACCGGATACCTCCCGCTTATAGGCACCTACTTGTGTCCCTCCGATCCTCCGATGAGGATTAACACACATCACATAGTCCACTCCTCAAATACACATGCACCACACATAGTCTAAAAAAGTGCTCCTACGTAACTGTCGCAAGTCGTAGCACGCCCCAGCCCGTAGAGTCACCGTGGGGCAACCCTGGTGAGTGAGGGGACACCTAAAAAAGGAGCAATTTCTCCTTTTTTGTACACAATATCATGTTTCCACAATCGACCCCATTGTGTGTTGGCTGTGATTTATAAAAACTAGCAAGGCTCTTAGGAATCTGGAAACAGAGACCATTTGTTTAGCTTAAGGAGGGCTAACAGCTGATAATAGTGTAGCACAACGTGTGTCATTGTGGACACCAAAACAGTTGCAATAACAGCTGCTAGAGAAAATAACAAAGTCTTTAGAGTGAATCTTCGTTTTAATGTTCTTAATGGCCAGCCAACACGTGTTTCGTCGCAATGGAAAGTGATTTCCGCTCCACTGAACCTCTGCACTGATCTTCTAACCTGCGGGACCGTGGGTCACTATCCTTTAACAACCAACGGCCCTCATGGACATCTGTACTGGGCATTAACACGTCCTTTGATCGCTCAACCAAGACAGGATCAACCATATACTCGCATTCAAGTGTTCTTCTTGATAGTGGATTTTAAATGTGCGCCACTCACTTGCGGCCAGAAATACTACCCGGCCAAGAGCCGAGCCGGGTTGGAATTATCACCGGCTTAGCGACCTTACAGAGGGCCCAGAGTTTACGTAAGCCCTGAGGAGTAACGGAAATCACTTTCCTTTGCGACGAAACAAGTGTCGGCTGGCCATTAAGAACATTAAAACGAAGATTCACTCTAAAGACTATTTTCTCTAGCAGCTGTTATTGCAACTGTTTTGGTGTCCACAATGACACACGTTGTGCTACACTATTATTTTGAGTGCAGTAGGCAATTTGTTTCTTGTGCTTCTGTGTGTTGACCTCAGCACACTATTGTGGAGGGGTTATAGGGCTTTCCCCTCGCCTGCATGCACCATTCCATCACGATTTGAACACCACACTTACGTTAGCCAAGCGCCCAGTATTTCCCCTTACCCCGAAAAACCCTAACCAAGAAGCTTTTTTCTATTGTTAATTTGATTATTTACCAGATGTGCCATGGATTGTTTATTGTCTTAAAGACACATAGTATTTTGCATTATTATTATTTTGGTTTTGTCATGGCTCCCCCATTCCTGACTCAACCTCATTCGTGACAAAACCAGCTCTTCAGGCTTAATGAGCAGCTTTGTGACACAATTGCAGGGATACCAAACTCACGCAACAGACATCTCTTTGGCAGGGGACCTGGTTGAGGGAGGTGGCGTCACTACAAGCCTTTGGGCAATTGGGCCTTATTGGGATTTCACAACTCTGGAACATCAGGTTAGGGACACACATGTAATACTTTCAAGAACTCCAAGTCGCCTACGTGCTGGCTCATACACAGTTCTATAAATATCTTCAATTGCGAAATGCCCGCCAAACTCACATCTCGCAAACTGATTCTCTTCCTGAGTTCAGCCCACTCAAGGCTAAAATCCTAATGGGCAATGTGGGCAAGAGAGGAATTTCACAAAACTACCGCACCCTAACGGTCAATACCCCCAGCACTTTAGATCACCTCAGGACCCGATGAGAGGGCTGGGCGGGACCCCTCAAGGATGATGACTGGTGCGATGCACTGATGGCACCAAGGATTATTATAATCTTCTCCAAACTGCAGCAGATCCAAACATATTATCTCTACACTGCCTATCTCTCCCAGTCTCTGCTCCACCGAGCGAGACTACTCTCTGAGCCTGTTTCCGTTGTGGCGACAAAGCTGCCGATTTCTAACACATTTTGGCTGTGTCCCATGATTCAAAAGTGCTGGCCTGTGGTGGCAGGGGAAATCACTGAGGCGCTTAGGTGGGCCGTTCCCTAAATCCCTCTGGTGATTTTGCTGAGTGTCCTGGAGGGCTCTGGAGACACAAGAGCTGATCGCTACTTCCTGAGAGTAGAATACAAAAAAGCCCTGAAATCCCGTAAAAAGAGCTTACAAATACAAGCGTAGGAGGATTTAAGGGAGGCGGCAGAAAGGGGATATATTTTGTGATTCTGGAAAGTCATTAATACACCATGTTTCCAGGACCCAGGAGTACCCAAAATAATAAATACCATTTTACCGGAACAATGGCAGACCCATTTCCAGAGCCTCTATAACCATACAGGACAACTAACCCAGGGTGAAGGACCAAGGTTAAATCCAACTACACAATTGGACTTTTCCCTGGCAGAAGTGGAACTGGCAATAGCAGTACTGAGCAAGAACAAAGCACCCGGCCCTGATGGTATACCCCCCGACCTCTACCTGAGCAATATAGATCTGTGGGCTCCACTGCTCACGAGGGTTCTGAACGAGGCAGTGGTGGCAGGGCTACCTTGATCCTGGTCAACGGCAACCATAGTCCCGATTTACAAAAAAGGGAATCGTGATGACCCACAATGTTACCGTCCTATATCCCTCATAGACGTGACGGCCAAGGTACTGGGCAGTGTTAATCTAAATCGTTTGCAGGAATGGGCGGAGGAGAACCAGGTCCACTCCTGACAGACATACAATATGGGTTCAGGGAGGGCAGATCTACCACCGATCAATGCTTGAATCTCTACCTCCTGACAGCCAAATATACCATCGCTGGCAAGGGGGCTATACACATGGGGTTCATGGACCACTTTGCGGCCTTTGACCGTGTAAATAGAGAAAAACTTTGGACCCTATTGCTAAACCTAGGAGTGGAACAAACACTTGTAGACCTCCTAAAAGCTCTACACTGGAACACTTCCGCAACAGTTCGATACAACCAAGAGGGAAGCAGGACTGAGCCCTTTTTATGTACGAGTGGAGTGAGGCAGGGTTGCATCTTGGCGCCTTTTCTGTTCTCTATATACATTAATCTCCTGGACAAAGAACTACTCAAATTGCGTGTGGACCTACCCCAAATAGGACACAGAGCGGTGCCCGTATTACTCTATGCAGATGACGCGGTGTTGTTAGCCAGAACACCCTTGGGGCTGCAGAAGCTGATCGATGGCTTTGTCGATTTCATGGCTAAACTTGATCTATCGACAAATCTGGAAAAATCTTATGTCATGTCAGCAGGAGTCAAAGAAAAAGGGAAGTTTACCTATAAAATTGGGTCACACAAGATTGGACAGGTTAAGACTTTCTCGTACCTTGGTGTACTGTTCGACGAACAGTTAAACTTTAAACCCTTGACGGACAAACACGCAGCGAAACTGGTGACGTCATCAGGGGCCATCATGGGTTACGGGAGAAGACTTGGCAGATGGTCTCCAGAGCAAATGCTAAACCTGTATAGATCGGTATGTTGTGCCAAGGTCACCTACGGAGCAGAAGTATGGGGTTTCATAGATAAACAATTGCAGCAGATTCAGGTGGAAGAAAACAAGTTCTTTAAAATAATCTTGAAATTGCCGCAGAGTACCCCGGCCTATATCATCCATGAGGAAGTAGGGGAGCCCTACATCGAAGATCGTATCAAAATTAGACCCCTTCCCGCCTGGATTAAAATCTGGATTAATCCAGAAGCAGACCTCACAAGACAAATCCTAAAAGACTGTTTGAAACGTGACAGAGGAGGCTATATTCCATGGCTGAAGTATGTAAAGGACTCTCTTGAGGCAATCGGCTGCAAAAACTTTTTCACTGCACCAGAATCTCTAATCGGCCAGAATAAAACAATGGTTAAAAAACGTTTTACAGAATGGACACTTACGACTAGGGCCGAGGTGGAAAGGTGTAAGCCTACTGTTTTATCCTACTGCTTATTGACAAAGAAACAAGGAATGGAACCATACCTCACTGTGATGCATAATGCCCAGGACCGATTCTATATGACCCGGTTTAGACTAAATATGCTACATCATTTACTTGCCATTCCCTCTGGATTCACTCTAACACTGGAGGCGAAGGGTACCTGCGGCTGCGACGCTAGGTCTCCGCAGGATACCCTTCACTTTGTTCTGCTATGTCCCTTTTATTCTGTTCCCAGACGCAAGTTCTTAGTAGGGATCCTGAAAGAAACTAAACTTAGACAAGCAAAAATGGCCCAGAGGTTTCTCCAGGAAGCCTCAGATGCTCATACGTTGTTTTGTATAGTAAGTTTTATCAGGGTGGCAATGCGGTTAAGGAACACCAGAGAAATAACTGACTGTAATGCTCCTTAAACAGAGACCCAAGTATGGAAATTTCCCCTTCTTCTTTGTAAATGAAATGAATTTTAGCTTATTTTTTAAAACTCATTTTAAACTCGTTTTTAAATATATATAAAAAAATGTATGTATTGTGTATGTACTTTTATGGTGTCTTTGTAAGTGCTGAATAAAGATTTAAATTGAAATTGAAATTGAAATTGAATAGTTTAATTACTATTCCAACTCCAGTCCCCGTGGACACTAGGGAAGGTGTTGGATAGTAAATTAAACTTATTCCCTATCCCAGATGCGCCCCCCGCGCAATGCGTTGTAATGGTTTGCGTTGTAAAAGTTGCGTGGTAAAGGCACTGCGTTGTAAAAGTTGCGTTGTAAAGGATGTTTCCCTGTGAGAGGGTATGGATGTGATAGTAGGAATAAAAATGACAATTTACAATATGTGGGATCCGTGAGTATCCAATCAGCTTCCTTTAATATTACTCCTTGGCAACCTACAGAGCACTGATGTGCCCCCTTCTATTCTCATTCTGTATTTACAGTGTTTTGCACTTTTATACATCGGGAGCGAACCAGCCTCACTACTTAAAATCCACTGTCAACTGAATGGTGCTCTACTGTTGAGGTGAGCTTCATTGCCACAGTTTTGTAGTTACACACCCCTTCATTATGCTGTATTATTATTATTGATGGTATTTCTACCTACTTTGTGGGTTGCTCCTCCAATGGTCCTGATGAAAAACCCCCTTGTAAGGGCTGAATCACCCTGTTCCACTATCTGGGGTCGAAATATCAACTTTATATTAACAAGGACCTGTACTTCTCTATTGATCCCAAAAGCAAATCATTCATTATGCATTCATGGCACCGCTTTACTTGGGATGCAGAGCTAGTCTCTTGACACCTTGTTAGACAGGTCTCTTTTATCAATGTACATATTGAAAATATTGGCAATTTTATTCCTTCTATCCCATCCCCACCATCCCACGAGCATTACCCTAAGCACTTTATTCATCTTTCACTCTGGAGCAACCATTGAAATTGTGAATGTGTAATTATTGCAGTATATAAATCGCTTAGATGATCAAGTTGATCTGTTCAGTGACCATTTCCATCATTGAGGGGTGTTGTTCTATTGTGTATCCTTTTTTGAGATTTTCACTGTTCAGTTGAACCAGTCTTTGTACGTACAATGTTGCTTAAGGAGGGCTCAACACAAAAGGAAGGGAGTTAGAGGAATAATAGCTAGGCTCGCCCTCCAAAAACTATAGTTAAACAAATGGTCTCTGTTTCCAGATTCCTAAGAGCCTTGCTAGTTTTTATAAATCACAGCCAACACACAATGGGGTCGATTGTGGAAACATGATATTGTGTACAAAAAAGGAGAAATTGCTCCTTTTTTTAGGTGTCCCCTCACTCACCAGGGTTGCCCCACGGTGACATGCTTCATCATTGGGGCCATCCCAGTCCTCTACGGGCTGGGGCGTGCTACGACTTGCGACCGTTACGTAGGAGCACTTGTTTAGACTATGTGTGGTGCATGTGTATTTGAGGAGTGGACTATGTGATGTGTGTTAAAAATACCTGCCCAGTAGGTTTACAATAAACTTTATTCTTGCCTCTAGGTGGTAATATTAAAAACGGGGTGGATAGATAGGGCGCCCTAAACGTAATGTGTCAAGGTGTACCTATCAACTCCTATCGTCGACATGTTTCGTGCATACCCCAAGCACTTCTTCGGGACTACACAGGGGCCAGCCCTGTGTTCGCCACTCCTTAGCTCTTCAATGAGTTATTGGTAAATAGGATTAGAATTAAAAATGACTTGCAGCAAACTGTATTAAGTGCATGCAATAATACCTACGTATTTGTTCCAAAACACGTGGTTCATGTCATGAGACCTAACTGGGCCCCATGGATTCGGAGGGGTTCGGTATCCCAGCAGATTTGTGCACCGGATACCTCCCGCTTATAGGCACCTACTTGTCTCCCTCCGATCCTCCGATGAGGATTAACACACATCACATAGTCCACTCCTCAAATACACATGCACCACACATAGTCTAAAAAAGTGCTCCTACGTAACTGTCGCAAGTCGTAGCACGCCCCAGCCCGTAGAGTCACCGTGGGGCAACCCTGGTGAGTGAGGGGACACCTAAAAAAGGAGCAATTTCTCCTTTTTTGTACACAATATCATGTTTCCACAATCGACCCCATTGTGTGTTGGCTGTGATTTATAAAAACTAGCAAGGCTCTTAGGAATCTGGAAACAGAGACCATTTGTTTAGCTTAAGGAGGGCTAACAGCTGATAATAGTGTAGCACAACGTGTGTCATTGTGGACACCAAAACAGTTGCAATAACAGCTGCTAGAGAAAATAACAAAGTCTTTAGAGTGAATCTTCGTTTTAATGTTCTTAATGGCCAGCCAACACGTGTTTCATCGCAATGGAAAGTGATTTCCGCTCCACTGAACCTCTGCACTGATCTTCTAACCTGCGGGACCGTGGGTCACTATCCTTTAACAACCAACGGCCCTCATGGACATCTGTACTGGGCATTAACACGTCCTTTGATCGCTCAACCAAGACAGGATCAACCATATACTCGCATTCAAGTGTTCTTCTTGATAGTGGATTTTAAATGTGCGCCACGCACTTGCGGCCAGAAATACTACCCGGTCAAGAGCCGAGCCGGGTTGGAATTATCACCGGCTTAGCGACCTTACAGAGGGCCCAGAGTTTACGTAAGCCCTGAGGAGTAACGGAAATCACTTTCCTTTGCGACGAAACAAGTGTCGGCTGGCCATTAAGAACATTAAAACGAAGATTCACTCTAAAGACTATTTTCTCTAGCAGCTGTTATTGCAACTGTTTTGGTGTCCACAAGGACACACGTTGTGCTACACTATTATTTTGAGTGCAGTAGGCAATTTGTTTCTTGTGCTTCTGTGTGTTGACCTCAGCACACTATTGTGGAGGGGTTATAGGGCTTTCCCCTCGCCTGCATGCACCATTCCATCACGATTTGAACACCACACTTACGTTAGCCAAGCGCCCAGTATTTCCCCTTACCCCGAAAAACCCTAACCAAGAAGCTTTTTTCTATTGTTAATTTGATTATTTACCAGATGTGCCATGGATTGTTTATTGTCTTAAAGACACATAGTATTTTGCATTATTATTATTTTGGTTTTGTCATGGCTCCCCCATTCCTGACTCAACCTCATTCGTGACAAAACCAGCTCTTCAGGCTTAATGAGCAGCTTTGTGACACACTTGCAGGGATACCAAACTCACGCAACAGACATCTCTTTGGCAGGGGACCTGGTTGAGGGAGGTGGCGTCACTACAAGCCTTTGGGCAATTGGGCCTTATTGGGATTTCACAACTCTGGAACATCAGGTTAGGGACACACATGTAATACTTTCAAGAACTCCAAGTCGCCTACGTGCTGGCTCATACACAGTTCTATAAATATCTTCAATTGCGAAATGCCCGCCAAACTCACATCTCGCAAACTGATTCTCTTCCTGAGTTCAGCCCACTCAAGGCTAAAATCCTAATGGGCAATGTGGGCAAGAGAGGAATTTCACAAAACTACCGCACCCTAACGGTCAATACCCCCAGCACTTTAGATCACCTCAGGACCCGATGAGAGGGCTGGGCGGGACCCCTCAAGGATGATGACTGGTGCGATGCACTGATGGCACCAAGGATTATTATAATCTTCTCTAAACTGCAGCAGATCCAAACATATTATCTCTACACTGCCTATCTCTCCCAGTCTCTGCTCCACCGAGCGAGACTACTCTCTGAGCCTGTTTCCGTTGTGGCGACAAAGCTGCCGATTTCTAACACATTTTGGCTGTGTCCCATGATTCAAAAGTGCTGGCCTGTGGTGGCAGGGGAAATCACTGAGGCGCTTAGGTGGGCCGTTCCCTAAATCCCTCTGGTGATTTTGCTGAGTGTCCTGGAGGGCTCTGGAGACACAAGAGCTGATCGCTACTTCCTGAGAGTAGAATACAAAAAAGCCCTGAAATCCCGTAAAAAGAGCTTACAAATACAAGCGTAGGAGGATTTAAGGGAGGCGGCAGAAAGGGGATATATTTTGTGATTCTGGAAAGTCATTAATACACCATGTTTCCAGGACCCAGGAGTACCCAAAATAATAAATACCATTTTACCGGAACAATGGCAGACCCATTTCCAGAGCCTCTATAACCATACAGGACAACTAACCCAGGGTGAAGGACCAAGGTTAAATCCAACTACACAATTGGACTTTTCCCTGGCAGAAGTGGAACTGGCAATAGCAGTACTGAGCAAGAACAAAGCACCCGGCCCTGATGGTATACCCCCCGACCTCTACCTGAGCAATATAGATCTGTGGGCTCCACTGCTCACGAGGGTTCTGAACGAGGCAGTGGTGGCAGGGCTACCTTGATCCTGGTCAACGGCAACCATAGTCCCGATTTACAAAAAAGGGAATCGTGATGACCCACAATGTTACCGTCCTATATCCCTCATAGACGTGACGGCCAAGGTACTGGGCAGTGTTAATCTAAATCGTTTGCAGGAATGGGCGGAGGAGAACCAGGTCCACTCCTGACAGACATACAATATGGGTTCAGGGAGGGCAGATCTACCACCGATCAATGCTTGAATCTCTACCTCCTGACAGCCAAATATACCATCGCTGGCAAGGGGGCTATACACATGGGGTTCATGGACCACTTCGCGGCCTTTGACCGTGTAAATAGAGAAAAACTTTGGACCCTATTGCTAAACTTAGGAGTGGAACAAACACTTGTAGACCTCCTAAAAGCTCTACACTGGAACACTTCCGCAACAGTTCGATACAACCAAGAGGGAAGCAGGACTGAGCCCTTTTTATGTACGAGTGGAGTGAGGCAGGGTTGCATCTTGGCGCCTTTTCTGTTCTCTATATACATTAATCTCCTGGACAAAGAACTACTCAAATTGCGTGTGGACCTACCCCAAATAGGACACAGAGCGGTGCCCGTATTACTCTATGCAGATGACGCGGTGTTGTTAGCCAGAACACCCTTGGGGCTGCAGAAGCTGATCGATGGCTTTGTCGATTTCATGGCTAAACTTGATCTATCGACAAATCTGGAAAAATCTTATGTCATGTCAGCAGGAGTCAAAGAAAAAGGGAAGTTTACCTATAAAATTGGGTCACACAAGATTGGACAGGTTAAGACTTTCTCGTACCTTGGTGTACTGTTCGACGAACAGTTAAACTTTAAACCCTTGACGGACAAACACGCAGCGAAACTGGTGACGTCATCAGGGGCCATCATGGGTTACGGGAGAAGACTTGGCAGATGGTCTCCAGAGCAAATGCTAAACCTGTATAGATCGGTATGTTGTGCCAAGGTCACCTACGGAGCAGAAGTATGGGGTTTCATAGATAAACAATTGCAGCAGATTCAGGTGGAAGAAAACAAGTTCTTTAAAATAATCTTGAAATTGCCGCAGAGTACCCCGGCCTATATCATCCATGAGGAAGTAGGGGAGCCCTACATCGAAGATCGTATCAAAATTAGACCCCTTCCCGCCTGGATTAAAATCTGGATTAATCCAGAAGCAGACCTCACAAGACAAATCCTAAAAGACTGTTTGAAACGTGACAGAGGAGGCTATATTCCATGGCTGAAGTATGTAAAGGACTCTCTTGAGGCAATCGGCTGCAAAAACTTTTTCACTGCACCAGAATCTCTAATCGGCCAGAATAAAACAATGGTTAAAAAACGTTTTACAGAATGGACACTTACGACTAGGGCCGAGGTGGAAAGGTGTAAGCCTACTGTTTTATCCTACTGCTTATTGACAAAGAAACAAGGAATGGAACCATACCTCACTGTGATGCATAATGCCCAGGACCGATTCTATATGACCCGGTTTAGACTAAATATGCTACATCATTTACTTGCCATTCCCTCTGGATTCACTCTAACACTGGAGGCGAAGGGTACTTGCGGCTGCGACGCTAGGTCTCCGCAGGATACCCTTCACTTTGTTCTGCTATGTCCCTTTTATTCTGTTCCCAGACGCAAGTTCTTAGTAGGGATCCTGAAAGAAACTAAACTTAGACAAGCAAAAATGGCCCAGAGGTTTCTCCAGGAAGCCTCAGATGCTCATACGTTGTTTTGTATAGTAAGTTTTATCAGGGTGGCAATGCGGTTAAGGAACACCAGAGAAATAACTGACTGTAATGCTCCTTAAACAGAGACCCAAGTATGGAAATTTCCTCTTCTTCTTTGTAAATGAAATGAATTTTAGCTTATTTTTTAAAACTCATTTTAAACTCGTTTTTAAATATATATAAAAAAATGTATGTATTGTGTATGTACTTTTATGGTGTCTTTGTAAGTGCTGAATAAAGATTTAAATTGAAATTGAAATTGAATAGTTTAATTACTATTCCAACTCCAGTCCCCGTGGACACTAGGGAAGGTGTTGGATAGTAAATTAAACTTATTCCCTATCCTAGAGCGCCCCCCCGCGCAATGCGTTGTAATGGTTTGCGTTGTAAAAGTTGCGTGGTAAAGGCACTGCGTGGTAAAAGTTGCGTTGTAAAGGATGTTTCCCTGTGAGAGGGTATGGATGTGATAGTAGGAATAAAACTGACAATTTACAATATGTGGGATCCGTGAGTATCCAATCAGCTTCCTTTAATATTACTCCTTGGCAACCTACAGAGCACTGATGTGCCCCCTTCTATTCTCATTCTGTATTTACAGTGTTTTGCACTTTTATACATCGGGAGCGAACCAGCCTCACTACTTAAAATCCACTGTCAACTGAATGGTGCTCTATTGTTGAGGTGAGCTTCATTGCCACAGTTTTGTAGTTACACACCCCTTCATTATGCTGTATTATTATTATTGATGGTATTTCTACCTACTTTGTGGGTTGCTCCTCCAATGGTCCTGATGAAAAACCCCCTTGTAAGGGCTGAATCACCCTGTTCCACTATCTGGGGTCGAAATATCAACTTTATATTAACAAGGACCTGTACTTCTCTATTGATCCCAAAAGCAAATCATTCATTATGCATTCATGGCACCGCTTTACTTGGGATGCAGAGCTAGTCTCTTGACACCTTGTTAGACAGGTCTCTTTTATCAATGTACATATTGAAAATATTGGCAATTTTATTCCTTCTATCCCATCCCCACCATCCCACGAGCATTACCTTAAGCACTTTATTCATCTTTCACTCTGGAGCAACCATTGAAATTGTGAATGTGTAATTATTGCAGTATATAAATCGCTTAGATGATCAAGTTGATCTGTTCAGTGACCATTTCCATCATTGAGGGGTGTTGTTCTATTGTGTATCCTTTTTTGAGATTTTCACTGTTCAGTTGAACCAGTCTTTGTACGTACAATGTTGCTTAAGGAGGGCTCAACACAAAAGGAAGGGAGTTAGAGGAATAATAGCTAGGCTCGCCCTCCAAAAACTATAGTTAAACAAATGGTCTCTGTTTCCAGATTCCTAAGAGCCTTGCTAGTTTTTATAAATCACAGCCAACACACAATGGGGTCGATTGTGGAAACATGATATTGTGTACAAAAAAGGAGAAATTGCTCCTTTTTTTAGGTGTCCCCTCACTCACCAGGGTTGCCCCACGGTACATGCTTCATCATTGGGGCCATCCCAGTCCTCTACGGGCTGGGGCGTGCTACGACTTGCGACCGTTACGTAGGAGCACTTGTTTAGACTATGTGTGGTGCATGTGTATTTGAGGAGTGGACTATGTGATGTGTGTTAAAAATACCTGCCCAGTAGGTTTACAATAAACTTTATTCTTGCCTCTAGGTGGTAATATTAAAAACGGGGTGGATAGATAGGGCGCCCTAAACGTAATGTGTCAAGGTGTACCTATCAACTCCTATCGTCGACATGTTTCGTGCATACCCCAAGCACTTCTTCGGGACTACACAGGGGCCAGCCCTGTGTTCGCCACTCCTTAGCTCTTCAATGAGTTATTGGTAAATAGGATTAGAATTAAAAATGACTTGCAGCAAACTGTATTAAGTGCATGCAATAATACCTACGTATTTGTTCCAAAACACGTGGTTCATGTCATGAGACCTAACTGGGCCCCATGGATTCGGAGGGGTTCGGTATCCCAGCAGATTTGTGCACCGGATACCTCCCGCTTATAGGCACCTACTTGTGTCCCTCCGATCCTCCGATGAGGATTAACACACATCACATAGTCCACTCCTCAAATACACATGCACCACACATAGTCTAAAAAAGTGCTCCTACGTAACTGTCGCAAGTCGTAGCACGCCCCAGCCCGTAGAGTCACCGTGGGGCAACCCTGGTGAGTGAGGGGACACCTAAAAAAGGAGCAATTTCTCCTTTTTTGTACACAATATCATGTTTCCACAATCGACCCCATTGTGTGTTGGCTGTGATTTATAAAAACTAGCAAGGCTCTTAGGAATCTGGAAACAGAGACCATTTGTTTAGCTTAAGGAGGGCTAACAGCTGATAATAGTGTAGCACAACGTGTGTCATTGTGGACACCAAAACAGTTGCAATAACAGCTGCTAGAGAAAATAACAAAGTCTTTAGAGTGAATCTTCGTTTTAATGTTCTTAATGGCCAGCCAACACGTGTTTCGTCGCAATGGAAAGTGATTTCCGCTCCACTGAACCTCTGCACTGATCTTCTAACCTGCGGGACCGTGGGTCACTATCCTTTAACAACCAACGGCCCTCATGGACATCTGTACTGGGCATTAACACGTCCTTTGATCGCTCAACCAAGACAGGATCAACCATATACTCGCATTCAAGTGTTCTTCTTGATAGTGGATTTTAAATGTGCGCCACGCACTTGCGGCCAGAAATACTACCCGGTCAAGAGCCGAGCCGGGTTGGAATTATCACCGGCTTAGCGACCTTACAGAGGGCCCAGAGTTTACGTAAGCCCTGAGGAGTAACGGAAATCACTTTCCTTTGCGACGAAACAAGTGTCGGCTGGCCATTAAGAACATTAAAACGAAGATTCACTCTAAAGACTATTTTCTCTAGCAGCTGTTATTGCAACTGTTTTGGTGTCCACAAGGACACACGTTGTGCTACACTATTATTTTGAGTGCAGTAGGCAATTTGTTTCTTGTGCTTCTGTGTGTTGACCTCAGCACACTATTGTGGAGGGGTTATAGGGCTTTCCCCTCGCCTGCATGCACCATTCCATCACGATTTGAACACCACACTTACGTTAGCCAAGCGCCCAGTATTTCCCCTTACCCCGAAAAACCCTAACCAAGAAGCTTTTTTCTATTGTTAATTTGATTATTTACCAGATGTGCCATGGATTGTTTATTGTCTTAAAGACACATAGTATTTTGCATTATTATTATTTTGGTTTTGTCATGGCTCCCCCATTCCTGACTCAACCTCATTCGTGACAAAACCAGCTCTTCAGGCTTAATGAGCAGCTTTGTGACACACTTGCAGGGATACCAAACTCACGCAACAGACATCTCTTTGGCAGGGGACCTGGTTGAGGGAGGTGGCGTCACTACAAGCCTTTGGGCAATTGGGCCTTATTGGGATTTCACAACTCTGGAACATCAGGTTAGGGACACACATGTAATACTTTCAAGAACTCCAAGTCGCCTACGTGCTGGCTCATACACAGTTCTATAAATATCTTCAATTGCGAAATGCCCGCCAAACTCACATCTCGCAAACTGATTCTCTTCCTGAGTTCAGCCCACTCAAGGCTAAAATCCTAATGGGCAATGTGGGCAAGAGAGGAATTTCACAAAACTACCGCACCCTAACGGTCAATACCCCCAGCACTTTAGATCACCTCAGGACCCGATGAGAGGGCTGGGCGGGACCCCTCAAGGATGATGACTGGTGCGATGCACTGATGGCACCAAGGATTATTATAATCTTCTCCAAACTGCAGCAGATCCAAACATATTATCTCTACACTGCCTATCTCTCCCAGTCTCTGCTCCACCGAGCGAGACTACTCTCTGAGCCTGTTTCCGTTGTGGCGACAAAGCTGCCGATTTCTAACACATTTTGGCTGTGTCCCATGATTCAAAAGTGCTGGCCTGTGGTGGCAGGGGAAATCACTGAGGCGCTTAGGTGGGCCGTTCCCTAAATCCCTCTGGTGATTTTGCTGAGTGTCCTGGAGGGCTCTGGAGACACAAGAGCTGATCGCTACTTCCTGAGAGCGGCCCTAATGGTCGCCAAGCATGACATTGCTGTGCCCTGGAAATCCCCTTCTCCTCCCCACCTGTCACTTTGGTGCAGGGGGAGTGGACTGGTGCACCCAGCAATAGAGACCGGTCTATGAGGCCAGATGATGTCCCCTTATAAGATGGTCGAGTGTGGGGGAAATGGTTGGGCCAAGAAGATAATGGTCTTGACCAAAACTAAGGTGCTGATGTTGTTAGTGTTTTGTATTATCCCAATGTATAAAATGAATGACATTTGCCTTTGCGACTAGAATGTAATTATCTCATACGTGCTTTCTGTGTGACTGATGCTTTCATTCTTTATCTTCTGAAAAATGTAATAACACATGTTTATCCAAAAAAAAAGATTTTGGCTTTGTGCTAATTCCCTTAGCCCAATTACTTTTAATTTGTTGTAATGTTCCTGTTATTTTAGTATGTCTACAAATACTGAGAACTGAAAAAGCCTTGTGCAAATTTTCTTAATGATCTTGACTGAGCATTACATTTCAGGATTCTCTCTCTCCTGCCTATCAATCCTCCTTAAGTGTCAACACTATCACACCTATAACAAGATTCCTTCGCAATGCCCACTCTTGCACCTGTTGCTCGAGAGCGCTGTGATCCAGGTATTTTGTCCAGGTTTGAGCCAAGCCAGCTTGTTGCCAAAAACGGTGGTAAAGAATTCATGCATAGTGTCTTCCAGTAGGTAGAAGGGATTTATTAGGAAACAATTATGTGACGCCTTCAAGGCCAGGCACCACAGCGCCAGCTGGCAAAGGCAGCTCAAGATAAACAAACATAGATTCCCATGACAAACACATGGAATTCTGTCACTTAGTAAAACATTTGCCAATGCCAGCATTAAATTACAACACAATTTGTGTTTGTTGGCTAAAATGATATTGTGACTTCTACCGTTCTTGATAGACCAGTTATTTTTAGGTCTCGCCTGTCGATGCGCATGCGCATCGAGCAAGGCGAGAGTATTGCGAGTTATCCACTCTTTATCCACACTGCAAGGAATCGTGGCGATTCCTTGCAGTGCCCGTGACTTTTAAGGTCAATGCGCATGCGCATTGAGCTTATGCGCATGCGCATTGACCTTAAAAGCGCGAGCGCGTGCACGTCCGTCTTTGTTTACCCGCTCCGCCCCCTCCCCTTCCCGCCGTGTCGCATTTCTCCTGTCGCACTTCTCCCCCCTCCCCTCTCTTCCCTCCGTCTTGTTTATTGTACCCGCTCCGCCCCCTCCCCTTCCCGCCGTGTCGCATTTCTCCTCCCCCCTCCCCTCCCCTCTCTTCCGTCCGTCTGTCTTGTTTTCTTTCTCTCCTGCCTCTTGTTGACAGTTGTCTCCAGACACCGCCCTGGAGGGCCCGGGTGCAGGCAGCGGCCGTCGGCGCTTTTACCACCGACTGAGGCGCTTTACTGTTGTCACTCATTCACCTAAGTTGTAGCGCATTTCTCTCAACTTACTTTGGGGTAAGCACCCTGTTTCCGCTGTAAACAGAAAGTGACTGGAGTGTTTTGGTAATAATGTGCATTCTGAAATATCCCACTTAAGTGTATAGTGCCCGAGCCTTTGTTAGACCCTAGATATCACTTCCCACCATACAATCATTGCACATTGCCTAATCTCAATTGCAAATTTTTCAATACATGGGCTGCTCTAGACGTTTGACAAAGTGCATTATACTAATCTCCCCATAGATTAAGTTTAGTAAAGTGTGTTATGATGGGACTGTAAGTGCTGTGAACTGCCTCGCTGTATTGCAGTCTTATTTTGTGTCACTCCTGTCCTCTTTGCTTTTGCCGCTTGCTACAGACTTCGCCTCTCAGTCCTGTCTCAAATGCTTTAACTTCACTGCTTGCTTGCTTTGCACATTGCATTTTTTGTATTCTCCTGCACATTTGTTTTTTAAAGCTCTTACTCATCGCCGTACTGTGTTTGTTTTAATCCATCTCCGCCTTCCCGGTCTGACGCGGCTGTGCTTTTTTTTAACATAATACGTTCCCGAATTAGAAATAGTTTCCCCACGAAGAAAGCGAAAGTAAAATACGATGGGCGGAACAGACAACTGTTTATTTGTCAACATCTATTTGTGTACCTTTATTTTTACCCCAGAGACACAGCAAGCCTACGACAACGCTCCCTATTCCAGCAGAATCAAATCAGAGGGGGAAGAAATGGGCCGAGGGGGTACATTTTAGTGAACGCTGTCAAGAGCATTCGTTTGGAAATGCACTATAAATTATTCGAAGCCACCGGCTCAAAAAATATGAAAGTAGGCCGAACGAGCTCCCGTGACAGGCCGGGCCCCGAGGACAGACCGACGCCACAGCTGAGGCGAGACGAACTGTCCGGGACTGAACCACCCCGGAGCCTGCCTGACTAATTCTTTTTCCCGTTAGCGCCTTCTTCCCTCCTCTAGCACCTAGAAGTCTGTCTTCCAGTCAACATGTCAGTCTAGTCTCGGCATTTCCATTAGTTCTGTTTACTTCACAACTTTTCTCGATGCCCGTCTTTCCTTCATTTCGTTTTCTCATTTCCTTTACAATTCTCCCTTCAGTCACTCACTCTCTATGTCTCCCATTTCTTTAGATCATTTGGCCTTAGTTCCTTCCCTGATCTCACCCTATTTCCGCATTTGTAATCATATTTTTTCTTTCTTTGCTATGTACGTGGTTCGTGTGTTTTTCTCCCATATTAACATTTCACTGTTCTTCGGTCCACTTTTTATTCGCCGTTTGTATTCGCGTTTCCGATCTTTGTATTATTGTAGTCTCACTCGTTGGTCAAGCACTTCTAAGGCTGATCGAAGACTTGTCATTTCTCTTCTTCTCTCAACACCACGCCCCACTAATAACCGTTCTTTTTGTTTTGCGTTTTCACTCATTTTCTGAGTCTTTGACCATGAATCGCTCCCTCGAGTTTTAAAATATGTTATGGAATTCGTTCTTCCCCATTCGGTTTCTGACCGTCTACGGATGCGCGCCTTCACATCATCACCCCCTCATCCTCACACACCCTCACTCACCCTCAACCCCTCACCCTCACTCACCCTCACCCTCACTCACCCTCACTCTCACTCACCCTCACTCTCACTCACCCTCACCCTCACTCACCCTCACCCACACTCACCCTCACTCACCCTCACTCACCCTCAACCCCTCACCCTCACTCACCCTCACCCTCACTCACCCTCACTCACCCTCAACGCCTCACCCTCACTCACCCTCAACCCCTCACCCTCACTCACCCTCAACCCCTCACCCTCACTCACCCTCACCCTCACTTACCCTCAACCCTTCACCCTCAACCCCTCACTCACCCTCACTCTCTCACCCTCACTCACCCTCAACCCCTCAGCATCACCCTCACTCACCCTCACCCTCACTCACCCTCAACCCCTCACCTACCCTCACCCTCAACCCCTCACCCTCACTCACCCTCAACACCTCACTCGCCCTCACCCTCACTCACCCTCAACACCTCACTCGCCCTCACCCTCACTCACCCTCAACACCTCAACCTCAACCCCTCACCCACCCTCACTCACCCTCACCCTCACTCACCCTCAACCCCTCACCTACCCTCACCCTCAACCCCTCACCCTCACCCTCACTCACCCTCAACACCTCACTCGCCCTCACCCTCACTCACCCTCAACACCTCACTCGCCCTCACCCTCACTCACCCTCAACACCTCAACCTCAACCCCTCACCCACCCTCACTCACCCTCACTCTCACTCACCCTCAACCCCTCACCCTCACCCACCCTCAACCCCTCACCCTAACTCACACTCACCCTCACTCACCCTCACCCTCACTCACCCTCAACCCCTCACCCTCACACAGTGCAATAGGTCTCGGAGCATTTGAGTTAGAGCTTTTAGAAATGTTTATGGCTTTTTTTTTTTTATTCTTTAGCATTGGCTACAGGAAACAAAAATGCTAAAGATTTACAAAAAAACCCATAAACAATTCTAAAAGCACTAACTCTAATGCTGCGAGACCTATTGCATTTCCAATGCTTGTTGTCTTTAAGACTCATCCACAGACCTACAGGAAGTTCTTGCTCTGATGCTGTTCACAGCATGAGGTGATCTGGATGCTCTGAAGGAAGGAGTTAAAGGACCGGTGCTTGCGGTCGAACATAAACTTTCTGGGTCTTTTTTCAATCTTGGTGACACAATATGTGGGGAGGTGTAGGACAACAAGAGCATGCTGTTTAATTCGCAGCATGGTCACGGGTGCAGGTACACACTGCTTACTGACCACATGTTGAGGGTACTATTAACACTACTGTTGAAAAATCTGCTTCAGCATATAAATGCTTTACTGAATGTTTTCTACAAAAGACAAGATCAGAGGCATCAGGACTCATTTTGAAACCTCTGTGTTTCCTCCCTTTCTCGTTTAAATAGAGAGGGGGTAAATGTCTTGTATGGTTTAGTTAAAATGTTTCCATCTTTGGCAATGTGAGAAAAGGGAAGAATACATCACACAAAGGTAGGAAGGTCATTAGCATAGAGGAAGGGTGAACTACATCTCTCAATGTTCTATGTACTTTCTCTTTTTACTGTAAAGATTTTAATTAATTGTACAGTTAATAAAAACTTCAAACATCTCTCAATGAGCGCGGGTTACATACAGGAGAATCATGCTTTGATGCTGTATATGTTGACCTAAAATTCTAAACTCCCCTTCTTTAGTAGTTCCTCCGTATCATTGTCCTTTTATTTGACATGTTAGAAATTTGCCATATTGTCAAAAATAGTAAGTTCATTTCTCCAGGACATGCCAATACACAGGTGGGGAATCTATGGAGGTCAAATTGATCAGCAGCTGTGAAGGTGAACGCTTATCGCCTCTGTGAAATATTAAATACCAAAATATTATCAAGGTAAAAACATACAAGTAAGTAATGATCTTTAATTCTTAGCTCCACATACATGTACTTTTGACGAAACATGTATTGTTTAGGTACGTATTTGCGAGTCAAGTATGCTGAACCTATACTTAGCTTCAAGATATTTTGGTCCTCAATAATTACTGCATGACAGTAGTTCTTAACCTTTGGTACGGGTACACCTAGGGATCTGTGTAACCTACTCAGGGGGACCACGACTGCTTAGAAAATTGAGTAATTTTAACAGATTATTAAACTGTATATAAATCAAGAATGTCCCGTAAATGTGAAGGAATTTGAAATTGGAGGATTAAAAAAAGTTAGTATCTTCTGATTGATTTGTGGGATTAGTGCTAGTGCATCAAACAAATTATAGTATGGACAATGAGTGGTCTAAAGTGAATTTAGGAAACCTTATATCTTCCCATTAAATTCAAGTTTTTGTATTTGTTTGTCAATTAAAATGAGTGGTAAGGTTATTTATTGTGATGATTATTTAAAATCTTACAACATAGCACATATAAAGAAACTTTTAAAATATATGTTACAAAATAAAATTGAAAAAATGAGTGCTTGTTTCTGTATTTTTTTGTGTATTTCTTTGAGGTTCAATATTAAATGCCTAGACCGGGGTCCCTAGCTTCCAGTAGTTATTCAGTGTGGGTTCATCGGATTCCAATAATGATTAAGTGGGGGTCCACAGAAGTCAAATGTTAAGAAACACTGGTCTCTGATATTTTTGTTTATCGATATTGTGCTGACTCTATTCTTGTGGTATACCAGTCTCATATGAAGAAAAGGGCACCTGCAGGACAAAATTGTGCAAAATACCCGACCTCACACTTGCACTCTCCTGATGAACATCTCCGGATTGCAGCCAAAACCAGATGTAAAAACAGACGCCTTCGGTTATTCTTTGTGGCAGACCTTCCTTTGAAACAACCTGCCCAGCCATCTTCTAAGCCATACACGGTCCTTGCTACAGTTCGGTTCAAGACTCACCAGTTGCTTTCTGTTCTTCCACCCTCCATCGTTGTATCCATTAAATAACGCTCTGCCTTGTAGTTCCTCATGCATGTTTATCAATGGTTGTATAGATTTATATAGCATTCCAGTTGCAAGTTATCAGTTACAGTTGCCATCCCTTGTTTTTAATTCGTTTATACCTCTGTATACATAATCTCCCAGTCCAGTGTTCCATCTCCAAGGTCTTTTTCCTCGGTGTGCAGAAGCAATTTAGTACTGCTGTGTGTGAACTGCAAGAAAAGAAACCTATATAAATATTATCAGTTGAAGGATCAGCAATAAAAGAGAATGCTAAAAAATGCTTTTTGGAATTATTTTGCTTGGAAAGACTGTTTGTTAGAAATTGGATTTTTGGTAGGCTAGGGTATGTGGAAAAACCAATGAGAGAGAAAGGGTATTTTTCAAGGGAATACTCCTTCAGAAAAGGTTGATGTGGCGTTTAGGTGTAACTTGATGAAAACACCTTCTTCAGGACAAGAAGGTGTCTTCATCAAGTTACACCGAAATGCTGTATCGACCTTTGTGTAGTTTTCTTCATGATTCTGTTCTTCAACACTGTGTGTTGGAACTTATGTATTGTTTTTATTTTGTGTGTTCAACTTATGTCTAGTTTTTTAGATAAAACGTTTTAAACAAGTATCTTGAATACATTTGAAATTTGAATGGCATTGATTTTATGTTTATTTTGTGTTAATTTACCACTGTGTATATAGATACGAACTGTTACACTGTTATAGGGTTTGGCTCAACACATGATCTCGATAACCTTACCAGGGACTCGTCTGTTTCCTGTTGTTACCCCGTCCCGATTACTATAAACATAGGGTTCCTCCTTTTTTCCTGGCTTAAGTATAACAGTGTTCCATGTGCATTCTTAGTTCACTTTTTGGTGCTCTCTGAGACTGACATTAGAGAGTTAGTAGATAATACAGCCCTCCTGACTTGATACACAATTCTTAATTCCAAGTTAGCCTCCTGGTTGCTTCGCTGAAGGTCACAAAAGGCTTTGCTCATTGTTGGAGGTCCTTTATCCAAGATGGCCACACCTCATGCAGCACTGCAGCAGTATAGCACGTCTCCCATACAATAGCGGCTCCTCCACTATGGTGGAGGAGCGTTGCCTCTCTGCTTTTCACCAGTGTAAAAAAATAAAAATAAAATGATAATAATTTGCTGTTATCATTTTATTTTTCCTTGCAGAAGTCAGTTTTGAGGTGGGCGGGGCTTGGCTGTCGTCACAGCCAGCGGGGTGAGGAGTGGCCAGCCTAACAGTCATCCACACTTAGCGTGTTCTCTACCGGGCTGTAATGCACAGCCTGGATGGAGAACATGCTTAAGCTTGCAGTCCCCATCTGAGTGACAAACCCTGGCACACAGACCAATCATGATGATGCTGTCCTGGTGACAGCAGTGTCCTGATTGGCTTAGGGGAAACTGTGTGCTTCTGGGAAAAGAAGCTAGTACAGACAACGGAGGAAGAGTGTGGCTGTGGAAAGGTAAGGGATTTTATTTTATCTCCCCCGCCGCGCCATTATGCATCAGCCACCACTGCTCCCATATGACCTCCCTGTGCTACCCAGGCCATGCGCGGGGCTCTGGCAAGGAATAGGGCTTCATCATAGGTACTCAGGGGGAACATAGGGGTGTTTATTCACTAAACGTTTGGCACTAAAATCACTACCCAAGTACAGTCTGAGAGCAGAAATCAAGGGTCAAATGTACATCTGATTGACAGTTCATGCAAAATCATTATTTACTGTGTACTAAACGAACGTATTTTGCAAGTCAGAAAACCATTACTGCCTTAGGAAATGGATTCTGTGACCCATTTAAAATCGCAACTCAGAGAGGGGGTGAAAAGGGTGCAGAGGTCCAATTGTGATTTTAAATGGTATTTAGCAATGGTATGCAACTGCAACAGGGGTCACAGACTATTAATAAGTCACTGACTCGTCAAATGAGTTTGTAAAGGATTTGCAATTGGGAAGTTGTCCCTTGATGGACATCTTCCCTTTAGGTATTGTGTCAGTGGTGACCTTGGGAAAGAGAGAGCACGCAGCGCTGCCTTCTCCTCCTGATGTTTCCCAAAGAGGAAACATTTATTTTAGCAGCACTACTCCCTTAAAAAAATTGTTTCCCATTTGGGTATGCAAAAACAGGAATGGTGGGCTAATGTTTACTAATAACCACCATCACTGTGTTTGTAGCCAACCATAGGGGGTTGCAAATAACGGCCGGCTTAATTAGTATTTATTAGGCAGGTCGTTCTGCAATGGGTGTGAGTGGACAAAAATTGGTGCAGTTTGTTGTCCACTTTTTTCAACCTGTCTCTTTTTACTTCAGGCGGTAAGTGACTACTGGTGCCTGGAGCTAATCTCCGGCCAGAGCTGATCTGCAGCCATGCAGTGTGACCCCAGCGCAAAGTAAGAATTCTCTTTGTCTTTTCCCCAGTGTGTGAGCTGCAGGACTGTGAGGATGCGAGCTTGAGCCCCTTGCATCTCTATTGTGACAAGACAGGGAGCCCTTTGACATGTGTACAGTTTCTCACATCATGCTGCAGATATACTAAAAGGAACAGGGTTGTTCTCATGCACACAGAAATTAACCTTGTTGTGGCCTCTTATATGGGAGGAAATGATCATCCTGAAAGAAACAGAATAATTGTACTTGATCTGATGTGCTGATGGGGCCAGATTTCTTTTTATGTACTGGCAGTTAACCGAAAAGGGCGCCTATTAGGATGGTGGACGGACCTGCGTCCGTCCGCCACCCCCGAGGTGGAGGGACCGTCCGCAGGGGCAGCGGCGGTCCCTCCGGTGGAATTAGGATGTGACCGCCACCCTGGGGATCACATCCTGTATATTTAACATTACGGCGGGGGCTGCTTTAAGCAGCACCCGCCGCAATGTTAAATATGCATGCTTTCCATTTGCATGCACAAAACGGCAGGCACCGCGCGGTGCCTGCCGCTTTGTACATGCAAATGCTGGAGGGTACCCCCATGTGCACCCCCCACCCCCCGACACACTGGGGGCCCGCAAGGGCCCCCCAGAAGCTATTGTCCACATGCTTTTCCACGGCGGTAAATCCGCTGCGGAAAAGCATGTTTTCAAACTCATTGTAATTTGGCTGGCGGTGTCTTGCAGACACCGCCACCAAATTGCGGCCAACACCCCGCCTATCAGCGGCGGACGGACCTGCCGTCCGCCGCTGATCCCACTGCCATCATAATCTGGCGGTGGGTGTTTTGAAGGTCCGCAGAGGTGATTCCGCATCCTCCAGGCCAGCGGTGGCTTCCACCGGCCCAGAGTATGCGGAATCACGCAATCATAATTGACCCCAAGGGCAGGGTTTTTGCCCCACCTACAATTTTAAATACATACTGCTGCTGGCCTTAAAGCAGTTCACTATTTTTTAGGTCCACTCTGGGCAGCGCATGCACTGCTCTGCGAGGCATGCTGTATTGAAGTATGTACTTAAAGCCCGGCCCACTCTCCGCCCATATTTGTCATTGGGATGTGTCATTGTCCTTCGTAAATGCTGACATCTTATTTGTAAATAGGCTTGTTAGTCCCTCCTTAGTACTGCATTGTCTCATTTGTAACCTCCCATGAGGACACCCCCTTTTACATGTGTTGTTGCTTAGCAGGCTTTAATTACAGTTTCCGAGCACTATTTCGCTTAATGGTTTTCACATGCCTGCTATTGCAGGCAGGACATGCTCGCTCGCAACAGCATTATTCTTTTTTTTACATAGCACGGCACGCTGATAGTGGTGGCTGTGCCATTGCTTTGCCTGCTGCGCCAAATGCGGCCGCAAGTTTTTTTTAAAAACATTTTTTTTAATGCTCCATACTGTACTTACACTTTAATGTCGGCCGCGCCCCTTTCCTTAAACGAGCCGAGTCTAAGGAAAGGGGTGTGGCCCCCTTTAAAGTGAAAACGCAGCATGGGGCACTTTTCCAAAAAAAGCATTTGTCAACTTAACAAACAAATGCTTTTTTTTGTAATGGGCGTGGCAGATATTTAAGTTAAAGCGACTCATGGGCGTTTTTACAAACTAGCATTTGTAATGTAATAGGTTTGGCATTTACGAAACTCACGTAAATGCATGTCCTATTGCATTGCAAATGCTTGTATTTTTATTACAACCACTTTTAATGAAAGAGATACTCCCTCTATTGTAGTTCTGACAATTGTTGCCTTACTGTAACATTCCTTTGAAGTTCACTTTAAAGAGCAGCCATGTTTGCATTGAGTCTTTTTCAGGGATCAATAAATCAAGCCTTAATTGTCTGCATCGAGCGTTATAAAAACACTAGTGCCTTTTAAGTTCGTTATTCAAAAAAACAATCACAAACAGTGCATTTCACCAGCAATTGTGACACACCCCAGCAGTGTATTCACATGGCCACAGAACGTGAGCAGAGCGGGTTGTTTTTTTAGATAATTATGTTTTATATGAGTGTCAGTTTGCCTGTACTGCTTTCTTTATGCATGCATATGTCTAAATGTTAAAAGTCTTGGGTAAGTAAGGTAAGGATAAAGATTTTAAAAAAAACAGAGAAACAGGATAAGTATAACAAACTCATATTGGTTATACAGCGACTCCGTTAAAGTATTTTATGGCTACTCCATTAAAGTGGTTCCTTTATAACAACACAGTGTTGTCTTTATTGTGCTTGTGTTCCCTCCCTCCTTTTCCTCTCACTCAGCCAGGGTGGACATGCTGGCTAGCAGGCCATCAATCCTGGTCTCCTCTGAGACCGCTTGTGGATTCCTCTTGTGGGCAGAGCTCTAAATGTGTCTGTCACCCCACTGGATCAAGCTGGCTGATGGTGGGTGGATTATTTTGTCCCAGAGGTCTCCCCATGTGATTTCTCCAGGGTCTCATGATTCTAAGCAGCACACAGCTTCCCAGTAACACAAATATTCTCAGAGATTAAAAGTACACAGATCAGCTGCATGTGAACATACAGAGCTATGGGGCCACTGTCAAAGCTCTCCTAGTGTGCACAAACACCCCACTTTTAAAGGTTTGTTAGAACACTCAGACTCCCTCCTGTGTCGACCACATATGCTTTAAAGGTCCATCTCTATTTCCAGGCTATGTAGAGCAGGAACTTCAACCCAATTAGGAAATAACTTACTTCTACAAAGTCTGCAATCTATTGCAAGAGTCCATAATAGTATCCGTGTTATCCTTCAGTGCGAAGGGGTAGTCCTGCTTTACTGTCATCCCAGCAAAGGACTATGAGGTATATTATCAAGAACAGCAGTAAAATTATCGCCGCTTTAGCGGCAGAAACTGCAGCTAAAGCGGCGATAATGGGCTTGATAATATGACCTTGTGAATTCCCATAGAAGCCCAGGTTCTGGTGTTGACCTGGGCTTCTATGGGACTTCACAAAGACATATTATCAAGCCCATTATCGCCGCTTTATTGGCAGTTTCCTGCCGCTAAAGCGGCGATAATTTTATCGCCGTTCTTGATAATATGCCCCCATGTTTTCCAGCAGATTCTGTCTTCGTGTCTGATTTATTGGTCCAGATTATGGGTGTGGTGTAGTACCTTCATGGGCTTGAATTCAGTTCTGGTGCAGCTGACACCTAAGGCTCTAACCTCTACAGTATGTAGAAAACCAAGATTATATTTCTGTGAGCTGGTGGTACTTCGTGTCTATTTGCTGTACCAGCTCATAACTGCAGAAGAAAATAGAAAAAGTGATTTACATGGAAGGAAATGTCGGCCTGTGTTTCTATTGCAACTATAACGTGATGCAAACATGATGGAGCCAATTCAAAACATCTATCTACATTGGCTAGTGGGCAGTGGTAGCTCAGCTGGTAACAGACCCGCTCCTGGGGGGATGTGCATTACTTACTTCCTTCAACTACTGTGACATAGTAAAGAAAACGACTTTTATGCCAGGTATGTTGTGTGCCTTGCTCGGTCTGGGCATCTGAATTATTTCCAATTTAAGTAACTCTTTTGACTGTATATATAGGTACTGAAATTGTGGTGATTTGCCTCCAGTTATCCTACCATGGAACTTGAAGCAGATTTTCATGAAATCTGGATATATTTCTCTATCCTGGTTTATTTCGCTTCTCGATCTGATATCATATATATTTCAGAGTATTCACTCAACTCTGAGGTATCTGATAACAAAACCAGATCGTTCCTAACTTTAAAACTTTTTAAGAGATGTCCTAAAAATATGTATTCCAGGTTCTTCAAAGCACTACGTTGACTCATACTATTTTGAAGCATTGAGGGAGAACAGCTGGAATGCTGAGTGATGCCAAAGACAAGTCATGTTCTCAACAGCCCGGATGTAACTTGTTTTCTACTGGTGAACTTGAAGGAAATTCACAGTTTTGCAGCACTGCTAACATTTCTTTTAATTTTGTTGTTTCCCACTGAAATGAAAGCATGAGCAGGGACAGCCATACACTTTACAAATCCAATAATATAACATATATCGTTCTATGCTTTCTGGAAGAGAATCATTCCACTAAAGGTAGGTTTTTGGGTTCTTAGCCCCCCAACTGTTTTTTGCATGATTTTTCACAAATTTCTGTCTGCTCACTCACAAGCAGATCAAACATTAGAATAGTCCTGTTGTTCATTTCCCCATATTACCAATGAGGATGGAAGGCATAACTGTTGTGCAGAATGAAAAGGTCAATAGTAAACATGGAAAGGACACAACTTAAGGTACTAAATGTAGTGATGAAAATGGTGTTCATGCCTAGGACAGTGAAGGTGCAAGAATAGTTTCTCAAATCCCAATGCCATTGCCCCTAATGGAACTTTGATGACCACCTCTGTATCAGTGAACATCATTTAAGTCAAAACAAGCATCTGATCTGTATCTGCTGAACCCGTTGTACTACATTTCCATTAACCACATTCATTTCAAAATGGCAGCTACTGTTCTTTGTCGTGAATACTTTGCCCTTGTACCCAGTGAAGCTTTCCAAAGGCAATTACCTAGTACCATTTGTATAAGCCGTGCCTCTTTTCAGAAAGCTCAATAGGTCATTACAGGGGACTTGCGTATCAATTGAAGGTAGGTCATGCTCCCCTGCTCTTTCGATCAGTTTCTGACCTTCCCCGCACCATTCAATTTTCCAATGCATTGTAACTTTGAGCAACATAAAGACGCTTTGGTCCATTGTCCGCCTTCCTTTCCCTTCTATGCACAGAAAAACCCCTGGTAGGATGGATGCACTGGAACAACTGGTGCCCGCCATGCTGTTCCAAGGGCTTAGTTGTGCCCAAATCTAGGGTCCTAACTTGACCTTCCCAGTCTAGTGAGAGTAAAGAAGCTGAAAGTTCATCCCCTGCTCCTGGGATTCTCGCCAGACGAAGGCTCCCATTTAAGTTTGATTGAGTGCTCGCGTGACGCAACACAATGTAGTGCTGCGTATGTAGGTTTTTAAAATAATACATTGAGGCGATTGTTTGCATCAGGCGAGCAACTGTGCAAATCTTGCTCAAGACAGCCACCACTTTAACACCTGTTGAGTAAGGGGCTGATGCTCCACCACTGCGGAGCCTCACCAGCCACTGCACGCGTCAATAAGTGAAGAATCCATTGCTTCCCAGTTTTGGCGAGTCGAAGAGGTTATGACCATCCCATTCACATAGGAGCATGGGCCAGATAGGATAGATTTCACCAAAGTTCTGGTTGTGCTCCAATCACCTTCCTGGAAGAAGGAGCGGAGCTGCCAAACAGGATCACCTCCTCGGTGCCTTGTGTGTAAGGCGTCTCCCTCTGACGTGTTGCACACTGTATGCTTTCTCTTGAGTTCAGTCATTTCACTGACCACTTAAACTTGATCACACAAGAACCGATGTATGCGTGTGGCTAATTTCATTAGCTCTTCAGAGACGTGAACCTGTCATTATGTTCCAAGTATTAGTCAAGAATTTGTTCTCCTTTCGAGGAATAATCATTAACTCTGCTCTTATGCCTGCGGGTGTCATAATTAAAGCCAACATTAGAATTCACCATGGAGATGGTGGCTGCAGCTCTCCCTGTAGCTAGTGAGCTGTTGTAGCTGCAACACCTGTCACCTGAGTCTCAGTTAGATCTATGAGAAAATGTGTCTTTGTAGACAACCTTTGATATCAGACAAATGAAGATGGGTGAATCTTAAATAAAACGGGGCGCCTCACCTAGAAAATTGATATATAGGATTGATCGGCAGGTTGTTGAGTACCTACAATTTGGAGGCTGTAACACATGAAAATGGTATTTGCCATTTGAAATAAGAATGGAGTTTATTTGGCAATTGAAAATATCTTTTGTGGTCCCGTGTGACCCTGCTTTCTTCATTTCCTTCCTGTCTGTGTGTCCAATGTGTTCCTCTTCTACGTACATGAAAGCACAAAGGAGAGAACTAGTTTGTATCTACACTCCTGAGACACAGATATGTATGTAACTTGCCATCTGTTTGTCAACCGAAACATTTTAATCAGACAACTATGGGGCAAGTGACAAATATGCCATGCAATGCAGTGACCAAAGCTGCTGTGCTGTGTTGCATGAAAGGGAGATAGCAGGAAAGCACCATACCTACTAAGACATGGCACTGTCTTGCTTTTTCCCTACTCCCACAACCAGGCTGCCTAGCTCCACTCGTGCACCTCTGCACTACAGTGCAACTGTGTCTGCGTGTCTAGAATAAGTTTTAACCTAGAAGAGTTCTCTGCCAGGACAAAATACTGTGCTTTGGATGTGTGGTGTACAGTGCTGCAAACACGTAATGTCGGAAACATTTGGAGAAATAAAAGTTTTCTCAAAGAGGCATTATGTTTTTTGTGCAAAGCCTGTCTACTATTATTAGTAGAGAGGGCTTTGTGTCAAATACCATAGGTGGTTGCAAGGGAACACCTATGCGCCATCCATGGAACGCCCCTTCGATGCAAAGCAGCATTTCTAAAGCACACCCCCCCCCCCTTTGCGCCTCTAGTTATTGAATAGAAGATGTTTTTTGTATTGTATTGTAACATTTATATATAGTTTACTACCCCTATGTAGAGCATAGAAGCCTACATGCACTCTACACCATCTAGGGTGTATGGATAGAAGAATGTAGTCTGTTTTTATCCTATATGGGAAGTGTTTCCATGTTGTGTGTGATGACCACAGATGTGCGTTTATCATGTTGTTTGAGATGCAGTAGTGTGATGGATGAAGAAGTGTGAGAGACACGCGTGATGATTATGGTTTTCACTAAGTTGATAGCTTTAAGCAGCTCTGCAGGTCCTTCTATGGTATGTCTTATGACCAAAGTCCATTTAGCAGTATGGGGGGTCCATTCAGAGATGTTCTATTGAAAGTTTATGATCCTGCGTAGGCATAGGTTGGAGGGAGAAATAGTGGATAACTCTGCTGTCATGTTTTGCTATTATCATCCTATATCTGATTGTCATTATGAGATGTCATAGCATGTAGGTTGTTGGAACCTTCATTTGACCTTCAAGTCCTCTATTGGCCTGCATCATGTAGGAGACATCTCCAATTATTCCATGCCTGTTTTGCAGGTGATAGGCTGTGTAATTGCTGTGGACTGGTACAATACTGGGTGATGGACATGTCCCAAAGCAGTTTTATCTTATGTGAGTGGAAGAGTGTTGAACTGTATAAGCATGAATGTCAATTAGGTGTCGCCGGGTGCCGCAACTGCGACTCCTAAGCCACCAGTTGTAACCCCTACCACCTTGCTTGCGACCCCTGGGGTGGCGTCTAAGAAGTGTCAGCATCACAAAACATTATCATCATCAAGGCCTGATCGGGCATCAGGCGTTTCCCCGGGAGGCTGGAAGGGTCGGGCCGGTTTTGTTACTGGGGGCCAGTTTTGCAGCAGTGCTGTAATATCGGCAGCCAGTAACAAGAAAAAGTGTCCTTGGTCAGCATAATCACTCACTTCTCACTCTTTTCCAGCTTCCTTAGGCCAGTCTGCCACCCAGGCCCGCCAACCATTGCTTAAGTGGACTGAACGGTTTTTTAAATAAAATAAATTAACACCACATGACCACTCCCTAGTGGTGTGTTTGTGCACCACAAGATCACCCCAGTGTTGTGTTTGCTCACAGGGCTGCTAATCTGTAGGGGCGCGTGAAAGCACTATCAATGATGAACCTTGCATAATATCACACCATTCATTTAACTTTGTCCTGCCCCTGGGCTCTACACCCACCCTCCCTCACCTCGTCACACACCACAGCCTCTCCTACTTTCTGAGTTGTCAGAAGATATCGTGGTGGTGCTGTCTCTCTGAGGCTGTGCATGTGCAGGCGGCCCAGGCCAGCAGCCAAGCCCAGGCCCAGACAGAATAAGAAGGTAACTAACGTCCAGTGGTTGTACCTGATGGCCCTGACATAATTATTTGTTCTGCCTGGCCCCTCTCCTTCATCCCTCTCCTCCTGCAGTAGTTTCCCTCACTTTGGCCAACAAGTCGGATGAACAGTGTCAAGTGAAGGTAAGAAACAGTACCCCTGACACCTTATTGGGCGAGCTACTGTCACGTGCAGCTGCTCATCTAGGGCTGTGTGCCTGGAGGGGGCAGGGAGAATCAGGAGTAATGTGGAGGAGACCCTGAAGGCTGTTTTGTGTGGAGAAGAAGGTGGAAGAATCATGTAGGAACGCACTGAGCCCTGGCTGGGGGATCGAAGGAACAGGAAAGGAGGGCGGTGAAGGGGTCTGAGAAAGTGTCCCAAGAATGTGCAGAGTTCTCAAAGTCAACAGCTGTAGCCGTACACTTTAATTCCTCCCTAAACCGCACGCCAGGCCGGGGAGGCAGGGAGCTGCCTATCTGATCCGATTACGGGGCCGCTGTACACTGTTCACCATGGTACTAACTCTCAACCAAGAGTTTCTTTATCAATTCTAAAGCACACTACTTATCATAGCACCAATTCCTGCAACAGGTCACCATGCTAATACCTGAGGGCACAGGTGAACACTGCAACCACTGGACTAACTCCCACATAAGTGCTCCCTGATTTGCTTCAGCGCATATGGACATCAGTGGCGTAACCCAGGCCCCCGCAGCCCCCGCGATGCTGGGGGACCCAAGTTCTAGGGGGGGCCCTCAGCACAGTACTCTGTCCGGGTAGCTGCTTAATGAGTTCAGAGGCGCCCCTCCACATATCTTGCAGGGGGGCCCCCTCAAGTTTCATTACGCCAGTGATGGACAGACCATACACACTTTGCGCCTCCACTCGCACACATTGGCCCCAAAATGGTGCTACTATTACAATGCAATTTTAGCAGCACATTAACTACACCCACACTAGTGAAGATCCAGCCCCAACAATCAGAAGAGACGACAGTCTGTGACTGTAATTGAATGGGCGTTCGCAGGGGGGGGCAAGGAGGGGCGCGTGCCCCCCGGAGTGCCCCTCCTTGCCCCCCTGCAGACACCCATGCTTAGTGTCTGTCAGTCACTGCCTTAGTTTGCTGCTCATCTTTTTATTCACTCTCTCTCAGGTGTGCATCAATGGGAGATTTATATATTTATAGTGTTCTGGCGTGTGGGGCTTGCATCAGGAATTGCCTTTTGTTAAAGGTGTAAGTTGTACTTCCAGGTTTCGGCGGCAGTCGTCTGTCTCTGTCCTTTGTTGTTTTCTTGACACCGATGATTTCTCCGGTCTCTGATGTTTGTTTACGATGGGTCTGGTTCTTGAATCTAGTGAAAAACGCCCTTCGGCTGCTTTGTTGTGCAAAGAAGTGTGCATTTCTTCATTTTACACCAGGTTCCCCGCTGAGCGTCTGCCTCTTGCTCTGGTGTTGTTTTTGTCCTCAGGCTGCTCCCTGCACCTTCTCACCTCTCTGAGAGCCTGTGCCCCCTTTAACCCCCTACCTGACGCCCACCCCCTCCCCGCCTCTTCTCCCGGTTCACACCTTGGTGCTTTCACACTTAACATCACCTCCAGCTCGCATTTTCAGAGAGGGCCCCAGGCTCCCTATCATTGACATGAGGAGGAGGAAGAGAGAGGGGGGACAGAGGAAGACTTGGTGGGGTCGGGGAGATAGATACGGTGGGGGCTGAGAGTGAACGAAGAGGGGGGAGAGAAAGAGAGAGAGAGGCAGTGGGGAAAGAGAGACCAAGAAGTAGGAAGGAAGGAAGATGAGAGAGCAAGTGGAGGAGGGGTGGGGGGGTCTGGGTGAGGGAGAGCAGCTTCAGAGATGTGAGACCTGTGTCCTAACTCCGCCAGTGAAGACAGCGGGTCCAAAGGGGAAAGAACCAGGACAGACAGATTAGGTCCAGGCAGTGTGCACGGAGGCAGGCTTGGTGGGTCCGGAAGAGGGACAGGGCAGGGAGAACAGCTCCAGAGAAGGGCGAGAAGAACCAGACCAGGGCGAGCCGATCCAGACCAACAGATCCTCCTGAGCAGGGAGACGGAGCGATACACAATCAGAATGTAGTGTTCAGCTTTTGGGGTGCCAGGAGGTAACTTTAGGGTTCAGGGTGGGTGTGGGTTTTAGGGTGCCGGGGTGTCATTTTAAGGTTCAGGGTGGGTTGGGGATTGTGGTGCCTGGGGGATAATTTTAGCGTTCAGGGTGGGTATTGGTTTTGGGGTGCCAGGGGGACAATTTATGGGGTCAGAGCGGGTATGGGCTATGGGTGCTTGGGGGTAATTTTAGGGTTCAGGGTGGGTATGGGTTTTGGGGTGCCAGGGGCGTAATTTTAGGGTTCAGGGTGGGTATGAGTTTTGGGGGGAAGGGGTAATTTTAGGGTTCAGGGTGGGTATGGGTTTTGGGGTGCTAGGGGGTAATTTTAGGGACCAGGGCGGGGTATGGATTTTGGGGTGCCACAAAAGAAAGATGGCTGTGGCACAACAACCCTATGGTGTATGAGATCATATGCAGCCTGCTTCCTGCCCCCTGTGGCTCCTCCTGCGCCCCAGTGTTTCTTGTGCCCCACCTGGCACACATCATGTCAGAGGATGGTGATGACCTTAACTTTTTGCCCCGCCCAGGAGAAATCTCTGCGGACGCCCATTTGTAATTGTCTGCCAGAATGTACTCAAACGCCCACAGCGCTTCAAGGCCTTACTAATGGCAGTACATCACTAGATGAATCTCCGCCAACAAAATATATAAATTCCATTATTCCATTGCCACAGTGTGCGTGCTATTTGTAAACTGCAAAGCCACATAACAGTAAACTGCCTTCTTTGGAAATCGCACGTATGCACGCACATGTGCACGCACATGTGTGGAGCGTACCTCTTTGCATGAAGGGATTGTGCACCAGTTTTTAGTATGGCAAGTGCTATTGCTATCCTAGACTCAAAAAGCATCTTCCGCCTGCTCTTTCCACTGTATGCCCGTAAGACTTTGAATCAAAGAACAAAATGTACCATATTTTCGTTTTTTCTACTCCTTAAATGCCATGGGGTAACTTTGCCACTGCTGTACCCTGACCCAGACGGCAAAATAAAAGGGCCGCACTCACGACCGGAAAGGGAACAAAATGAATCCCCCACACCCCCTAACATTCTCTAAATCCTGCTACTTTAAGTCTAAGCATGTTTATTGCCTACAATTGCTTCCTTCAGAATAACCAAAGCATTATCAGCTACTCAAGTTGCACATAGCTGCCGCATTTTCCAGGGCCCTCCGCCCTGCATGACAAGCTGCTTAAGTCCAGTTTTTACTTTGAATTCTGGGACTTGTAGTATGGGTTTTACAACAGATTAACATGGCTACAAGTATAAGAATACAAAGAGACTGATGCAGTATCAAACCTCGGCTCAGCAAAATGAGCACCCGCCACAGATTAACTGTACAACACATTCAGGTGATTCTGCAGAGGAACGCCCTTCCCAACCAAGCAAAAGGTTTATCTACTGTTGCTCTCTTCAGACAGTCATGCATGCTGATAAAGTAAACAAAGCTGCCAATGCCTTTTCCCATCTGCCTTGCAATGAGGTACAAATTAAAAGCTGTAGAGAAGAGCAAATCTTAATAAAGTAGATAGCTGTAAATCATGTGCGCTTCGAGTTATATACTGGAAGTGCCCTCCAACCCAATATATTTCCAACTACTTTCTTAGCTCCTGAATGGCCTCCTACACCTCCCATCCCAAGCATTGTTCCCTACAATTCCATGCACAGTATTTTCCATTTTGTCACTGGATTTTAACTTTTTTTCTTAGTAGCTAGTCCCGGTAATACATAAAATAGAATAGAATAGAAACAGATTTGTAAAGCACGTGGTTACCCGGGAGCATCCCAGCGCTATAGAGCAGAGAATACTGTGAGGGGAGTGCTAAATTAGGAGTCCTGGGAAAAGAGAAAGGTTTTGAGAAGCTTACGAAACCTCAAGTGGCTGGGTTCAGTTCGAATCCTAAGAGGGAGTGCTTTCCACAGAGTCGCTGCATTGACAGAAAATCAACGTCCTCCTGTTCGAGCTCTCTTCACTCTGGGGACAGAGGCAAGATGCCCATGGTCGGAGCGAAGGGCCCTGTTAGCCTTGTAAGTGCACCCTAAGCTCCTCAAGATAGGGGGTCCCTTACCCTGTAGGGATTTGTGGAAAATGCACAGGGATTTGAACTTTATCCTCTCGCATATTGGCAGCCAGTGAAGAGATCTTAGGGCAGATCTAGCTGAGGACCTTGCTGATGAGCCTGTAAGCAGCCTGGCTGCAGAATTTTGAATCAATTGGAGCTTGTTAATGGTGGCTTCAGGAGCGCCCAAATAGAGGGCGTTACTGTATTCCAGCCTTGAGAGGATTAACCCTTGGATGAGAAGTTTTCTCGAGGGGGGAGGTAGTAGAGGGAGCACTTTTCGGGCTGAGCGAAGTGGGCCAAAGCATGTGCCTGCCGTTTTTTTGGCTTGAGTTTTGAATGAGAGGTCCTGTTCGAGCAACACCACTAAACTTTTAATTTCGTTTTTTGGGGGGGGAAGAGCCCCCAGACGGGCGGGCCAGATGGAATCGGCTAAAGATGCCAACTTATGTCCTAGGAGCATGAGCTCTGTTTTAGCTCCATTTAATTTAAGAAGGGATTTACTCATCCAGGCATGTATTTCGGACAGACAGGAGTGAAGGTTTTCAGGGCATTGGTCCACTTGAGTGAGCAAGACGACTAGTTGTGTGTCATCCGCGTAGGTGACTACTTTAATCCCAAAAGGAGAGACCACATCTTCCAGTGGGGACATGTATACGTTGAACAAAGTAGGGCTCAACGAGGAGCCCTGCGGTACACCACACTGGAGGGGGATTCGGTTGGACCGTGCGGTTGTTTAAGAACGATGTTAGCCATGACAGGGCTGATCCCGCCACCCCCATATTAATAAGGCGCTGAATTAAGATGCGGTGGTCAACCGTATCAAAGGCTGCGCTTAGATCCAGGAGGATCCCCACTGCGGATCTTCCTGAATCCAAGAGCTCCCCCAACATAACTGGGGGAGCTCATAAATTCTCGGGGAATCAGGGCAAATACAAACTGCTTTTATCTAGAAAAGTACCTACACATATTGTGGACCCCATGAGGTCAATGTGCAGGTGTGCATGCAGCCAGCTTCAAGAGTCTGTCTCCAGCCACAATTATATTAATAGCATGCTGCAGGGGTGTTTTAAATGCCATGCAAACATTTCTCCATCCTCTCTCCTGTGCTCACCCTGTAAATGCAGGAGGTGCTAAAGTAGCTGTTATTAGTGCCCATGTGTACTAAAAACCACTTCAAAACAACAAACGGGCAGCAATTGCAATTTGTGGCGGAACGTACAACTCACACTACCACTCCTAGGGAATTTCTCTTGCATGTTGGTTGGAAGAGGCTTAACTTGTGCAGTTTAATGTTTTTATTAGGGAGTTCTCTGCGTGCATTTTTTTTTAGCTTATACTACTTTGTATTGTAACCTGCATCAAATAACACTGTTCACTATGTTCCAAGACTTAGCTTTAATTACAAGGCACTCTTAGTTTCTAAAGCAAATTATGAAGTTAACTTGTTTGGTACATTGTAGGCCCATCAGCCTTCCCATTTTATAAGGTATTTGATATTGATAATGGCTGATTTCAACTTGACAAGTGTATTCTCCATTGTTGTACATTATTTGATAAGTTCTTAATCAATGCTTAATTATCTTAATTGTATATCTGAAGATACTACCTGAAACAATACATGCTGCTATGTATAGGATTTGAAGTATTTCTGATTATAGGGTACTTCTTTTGTGTCTGTAGAGGTTTTCCAGCCTCTGTGTGTGATGTAAGTAACCGCAAGTTAGATGCATCACTTCCTGTTATAGCACCAAGTCAAAGGTCATGCAATGTCACTTCCTTTGATTTCATGGGGGTCCAAAGGGCAAGTGATGTCACTTCCTGTGACATCACCAGCTCAAAGCTTGTATGATGTCACTTCCGGTGACATCATCGGTGGGTCGAACAGCAGGTGATGTTACTTCCTGTGATGTCATTAGGTCATAGTTCATGTGATATCACTTCCTGTGACGACAGACTGAGGTGACATGACATGTGATGTCACTTCCACTGCCCCTGGCACTTTGATGTATCGATGTCCATGTGGATAAGGGAATTGTTATGCAGCCTATATGAGCTACCATTGACTGTCTGACTGCTGAGTGTTATGGTATTACAATTAGTCTTAGCTAAGAGGTTTATTTATTGCATTATATTGTAGCTGCATGTATATAGTGCTTAACCCCATAGCTGCTATTAAACATTCCTCCCCAGTGCTGCGCTGTCCATTAGAACTAGTGCTGAATGGACGTTCAATGGTCGTGCGCAGCACTGGGGAGGTAGTGTTGCCGTCGGCCAATGCACCGAGGCAGCACTTAAGGGGTTAATACCCATGATGGAAGCACTTTATGGTGAGCAGCACGCAGCACTAGAACCTAAGGTTAATGTTTTTCCAGTGGTTATTGTTAATTGTTGAGATTAGTCTTGTGCTTTTAATGAAACTGTTCCATACAATAACTCCAGTTTCTGTGTGGTAGATTAAATCAATAGGAGTTACATGATATATTTGGTGGGACAGGTCATGTGAATTCATACAAATGGTTGGCTTTTTAGTAAATGAGCTAAAATAGATTGTGTTGTAAATTTGCACAGATGTGACTTTTAAACGAGGGTTGAGATCTTTGAATTGAGGTGTGGGCAATTTACAGAAATATAATTATATAGGTTAAGGCAGACATGCATGTGCTTTAGCATAGTGTGAACTCAAAGAGAGGAGGCATACAGAGAATGGAAAGTAAGGAGAGATTCATTTGAAAGAAAAGGAGAGGCAATAATTTGGGTTTTTAAGGCAAGGCAAGTTACATTTTCATGAAAATGCAGAGGAGGCCCTTTTGAGACGGCATGCAACAATTCGAGAATGCAAAACTGTAGAAAGAAACATCACTACCATATGAGCTAGGGCTATACCATGTACCTTAAAAAGCAGGCTCTCCTAGGCTGTCTGTCCATGGGCCCCAAGCCATCTCAGCAGGGAGAAATGTTAAAGCATATGAACATGTGAGAGTATAGAGTGCACCCCTTCTGCTGAAAGTCTGTTGTTAGCCAACTGAAAGGTATTCATTTTCTTGACCTTGGAAGGACGAAAGGCTGAGTGAAGCCACTTGGGATCGGAACCTGTGACCATGAGGTCAAATACATGCCTTCAATGGATGCTTTAATCCAATAAACCATCAGACCAGTGTTTCTTTTTAAGCCTACATTATGAATAACCTATGAGTACTAATCAATTCAGATATATTCTTCTCTCTCATACAGTGATCAAGAGACCCAATACCCAACGCCAATGCTCCAAAAGGTCTTTGTTCCCCTTACGAGCCTACTACCTATGGGAGCTAGCCAGATCCCTAAGCATGGTCTGTCAGTACTACTGCATTATACATTACATTATCGCGAGCAGGATTCAAAGAATGCAAAGAACTAACGGGGGTGAGAGGGCAGTAACATGCAGAAGCCAAAACATACAATATCTGCCTTAAAAGCTTAATTGGCTCCTGGTTGAAGGGAGGGAAAAATCTAAACACTATGCCCACTGCATGAAACCCCCTACCTTTAGTGCCAAGGCTGCCTACAGAAACTCAAACCTCATATCTGGTCACAGTCTGTCACTTGACAATTGAGGGGATCAAATAGCCATGTAGTGTAAGAAATTGGGTTAATAGTTTACAGGGGGGAGAGTCAAACCTAAATAATAGGGTTACAACAAACAGAGGCAACCCTATTACCCGAACCAGGGGCCAATGACAATTGTAATACTAACAAAGATTCAGGTACATAATTATACAAAGCAATAAGGTACAGTGAAAAAATAAATCAAAACAAAATTCACATTACAGAAAAAAATCACATACCACAAAAAAAAACATTTATACCCATACAAAATATATACACGCTTTTTACTAAGACCATAATACAAAATACAATACAATCATGAATTGGTGGTGCTTACAAATCTACACAAAAAACAAAATCAGGGAACACAATTACAAGTGTAAACAGTAAAAATGGCAGAGGCAGATAAATTCACAAAAGAACAACACTGATTTGACCAAACACAAAACCAGGAATGGCAATTATTGCATGTTCTTGAATAGTTGCCACAATGGCCTGGTTCACAAGGAAACCTCGGACAGTTCTAGAAGGGCAGTTCTGAGCATCCACAGATCCTGGAGAGTTCCAATGAGACGCTCTGAGGGTGCGAACTTTATACTCAGTGCTAACCTGTGTGTGCGGAACAGCCCCTTTGTACAACCCTTACTAGTCTTAGTCAGTTCTCCTCTTTTTCTTTTCTCTGTGTCTGGCTCCAATCTGTGTATGGTTACAAAGGCAGGCAGGCCCAGGTGTGGACTGTATTTGCCAATGGCAGAGTACGCATCTTCTGAACTCAGGAAGAGGGTGGGTACAGCCCTCACGCTACCCTTTGAAGTTTAGGAAGGGCTAAGTACAACCCTCCCTGATCATCCAGCTCAAGAGAGGTGCCCCCTTCCCCACACCCAAGCACCCTTTGCTTCCGATTAACAGTCATGCAACCATGGACACTGGCAGAAAGGCACACTTGGGTTAGGCAGCAAATTGCTGATAGAGCGCGCAGGTCACCCGGCTAGGATATTTTTACTAATACTCACCTGGGCCCATAATTTTTAACAATACCTTATGTACTTTAACATCACTTGGGTAACTCACGCTCTACTATCAGTATAACTTGAGATTTCAACACTTCCGATTCCTATATCTATAACCAAGCAATGTAGATACTAGAAACCTAAACACCTAGGATCAGGGAGTTGAGTATTAAGCTAGGTATTCAAGAACACTTATAACATTTTGAATAATGAAATAACCACAGGCTCTGGGTAGGTTCAAAACTTTATCTAATCGTCATTATCATATGTCATGAGAATCAAATTAAAGCAAAACGAACCATCTATAATAAAAAAGCATAAGTAACGTATAACTGTGCAGGAGATAGATTATGCTGAGCATTCAATAACTTTTTAATAAAAGGAACAGAGAACATGCTATTTTTAGATAACAATCTTTCGCAACAATTTTTAAAGGAGGGTAAAGAAAGGGAGCATGCTAAATCAAAAGACTTTCACAATCTGAATGACCGTTACACAAGAAACTTATTACTACAGGGAAGGTAAGATTTGGAACATGCTATTAATTCAGCTTATCTCCTAAAGGGAGGGGGAAATAAGGAACATATACTAAAAATAGAAACGATTTAGCATTTACTAAAGGTAGGTTGAAAAGTGGAACATACTATCATTCAGCAATAATATCTTGTTACCAAGGGATAGGGGAGAAAAAGGAACATGTGCAATTATGCTTTGCAATATTCGAGAATTTGAAATGCAAATATAGATAAGCAATCACCCTCACAGACTTTATATTTACCCAAGATAGAGTGAAGACCAACCCTGGCCACTGGTCAGTTGGAAAAGACGGGAACGAACCCTCAAGGACTTATGTGCCAGTAGGCGAGCAGGTACAGCTCATGGACAGTCAGGACAGGATAACCCCAGAATTTGGATCAGGACCGGGTTCACCAAAGGGTACGACCAACACCTGCAGCTTTGGTTGCAACGCCTGTGCTACTCCCTCTCTGCAAGGAATCTGCCAATAACCCCGATTGGGTTCTCGAACCTCCCAGCAAAGTGCTTCGCCAGCACTTTCAATTACCAAAATCCCGGAATGGGTTTCTCGAACCTCCCAACAGAGTGCTCCGCAGCTCTCTGTATCAGTCACCTATAGAGTGCATTGGGTCAGTGACAGGTCAGCTATTCGGACAAGTCGGACAAATTCTCTAGCTAAATCTACGCTAGTTATACTGTTTTTCAGGTCAGTGTACCACCCCCCAATGTTGCAAGGTTAAGGATCCCCAATTTTGATTGGACAAAGGAGGAGGTTAAGTCATCACACCACCTACATTTTAGACTTTCTCAGGCTTAATATTCAATTTCTGTACCCACCCCTTAAATTCCATGTTCTCATGACATATGCTTTTCGGCTAACAATGGTGAATACAATATTCATGTACATTTGTAGCGACTTCAGTACAGTTCAACTTCGTTCAGCTAGGTCGCAGGGCAGGTTCCCAGGAGCATCTTGGCTGTGGCTGCCAGCTGGCTTGGTTCCACTGCTACAGAGTTCTTTTCCCTCCGCAACGAGACCTGCGCAGTAGGGACTTCCAAAATGGAGTAGTAAGCACCTCCCAGGCCCAAAGGATACGATACATGAAAAGCAAGAGAAACCAATTTAGAACACAGTAATAAATGATTACATTGTATACCATGAATCACTATACTACACCCATTACTGTAATATAAACTATAGCATTATTGTTTATGCATAACAGCCAGCTTTGCGAAAGCGGCAATGCAAGCTTAAAGCATGTGAGAATACAGAGCAGCCATATTAGCTTCATTGCACATGCGCAATTATTTTCCCTCCAAGACATTGAATACGTCACGTCACATGGTTATGACCGACGCAAGCGCAGTCTAAATTCCCGCGTAGCAGCGGCCATTTTATAGTACAAGCGTATTAAGATTAATAAACACATAAGCAAGCTTCACTCAGTAGCCCCTTATAATGAAAAATGTGCAAGATTAGTAAAACGAACATGTTGGTTATTTTATTAACGTTATTTGAGGTTCATGATACAAGCAAATCGCTTAACGTGCAAATCCTTGCTCCATCGATCCCCTCTTTGATGATATTTACTATCATTACTATTAATGGAACCAGATGCCAATTTGTTCACATTTCACCCATTTCAATCTCTTCAAACTTTCTATTCAGCTTTTTCTCTGCATCTTTATTAGGATGAGAATTTTTCACTCTTTTATAAATTTGGTTATTCATTTCTTCTAGTTCGAGTTCTTCAACATTTCGTTTCATCCCTCTCCTATTGACAGTATATTTCTTTTTTTGAAACATTTTTTGGAAAACCTTTATTAGAAGTGAGATCAGTTACAATCGATACAAAGCAGAACATCATAATCAGCCATCGGAACAGGTTCAAACAGAGCAAAGCAAATAGACCATGGCAGTGCAGGGCTCCGTTCCGCAAGTGCTCGGTTGCAACCCAGGAGAGCAATTTTGTCGGAGAACAACAGGATTAAAGAAGGTTTGATTTTAAAATAAAGTGGAAAGGGCAGGATCTGTGGCATTACATGTAGAACAAAGCAAATCAGGGGAAGCTCAAGAGGCAGGATGATCATAGTCCAGGAGTACTGTCAGTGGGACGTAATGATTCAACTCAGTACCAGGATAGTCAAAATGCAAGCAGTCCGCCCACCAACCAGTTCCCGATCGCGGTAGCAAAGCAATCAAAATCCCCCTTATTAATCGAATTAAGGCGAGTGTGCAGAGGACTACCACCACAAAGATCCCGAATAAAAAGAAAGGGAGAAAATAGATTCAGCCAAGAGCAAAAAGAATAAAGAAGGAAAGGAAGTAACCAACAGCCCACGATAGGGAAGGAAACATGAGGGAGACTCCCAGTACGGGAACCCCAACCTCCCCCACTCTTTCACCCACCGTTGAAATTAATCAGAGAGCAAAAACACAATATTGGGAGCACCCACTGAAGCAGGATTTATCGATCGCTACGCAATCCAAGTCCCACGGGAGGGCATAGTGCACCCCCAGCAGCAGAAATGGCGCCCTGAGCGCACTCGACTCCCACGGGCCAACAGGATCAATGGTACAGGTCCCACCCGCCCCAAGATGCCGGACCGGGTCAGAAAGCACAAAATGGAGCATTCATGGCAGTCAAGGAAAAACCAAAACCTCTCCAAAGTCACATGAAACGATCAATCAGCCACCACCGATCGTCGTCCACGAGGTCCGCTGTCCTGTAGTCGATCCGCTGTGAGACACCAGAAAGTCTCCCAAGGGAGCAAGTCCGCAGTGCCGCCATCATTAAGCCACCTCCATGTCGAGCCGCAGCCCCACCGCTGATAACAGTAACATTTATCACAGAGAAAGTGACGAGCGAAGCTGGTGACGACCACAGTGAAACATCGGTTCAATAGTAATCAGGACTACTTACCTCCATCACCAGAACTTAATTCTGCGGCCCCTTGGGGATATACAGTCGCCATCCCCCAGCTTCCAGTACACCCGGCCGCCGCCACAAGGTATAATCCATCAGGTCGCCACTGTCCCAACAAGCAGCGCCACGGCGCAGTACAGGCAGGCTTAGGAGCCTTCAGTCCCCTCCAGATCAAGATGGCGAATCGCCTGTGCATCAGCAATGAAATAACACAGGGTGCCCTTCTCCCCACCACTGGGTATTGTTTGCGGGCCCCCCCAGCCCAAAAAGACACATTAACATCGTGCCCTCGCCGGCGCCAATGAGCTGGAGATGAAATGTCAGTTCAATATGCAGGCATGCAACATACTCCAGATAGACAAGGAGCAGTTCCCAGAGTCCGACAGCCAACAAAAGAGCGCGGGGGGGAAGTAAGGGGGGGGAGAAGCAAGCAGCACAGGAGGATTGTGCATTGCACCTGTAGAGGGCTTCGGCGGTGTCGAGGGTATTTTCAGGCTCCATGACGGGAGACCGGCGCCCACAGGTCCATGTGTCCGTTGTTATTGCACTGGCGGTCGGGTGCAGCGAAACGCGAGGTCCCGGTCGCTGGCATCGGGCAGGCCGCCCTGCGCTGAGGAGCATATCTTCGTCCCCGGAGCCAGGAATTTCGCCAGAGTCGGACGCCTCACCTCGGCGTCCCTTCCGATGCACGGAAGCTCCGCACTCTCACGGGGCAGGCAAGCGGAGCAGGCGATGAGGGGAGAAGGTCGGCGGAGCCGGGACTCGGTGCGGCCATCTTGGCCGCTGGCCCGGCCATCTTGGCCGCTGGCCCGGCTCCGCCCCCCCCCCGACAGTATATTTCTTTTTGTGTTTTCGACATTTACAGCAAATTATTATAGTGAACACTAATAAACCTATTTCCGCTATTCGCATCAGTATTTTACTCACAAGACTTTTACCTAGGTTAGAAAACCAACTACCTACAGAGGAGAGACCATCAGTAAGTCTCTTCCAGGCACTATCAACCTCCAGTGGTTTGAGCTCTCTTTCCAAATTAGTTAGGTTTTTCACATACTTCTTTATTTCAACACTTTTGTCCGGAATAAACGTGCAGAAATGTTGCGCTTTCAACATTCTACAGACTCTGCCCTCTTTTGCCAATAGAGTGTCAAGAGCAAAGTCGATTTTGTAAAACCATAGATCTGATCATAACCAATTCGGTATTGACCATCAGGAAACCTCCAGCAGTGTCAGTTGATAACCGATCTACTACTGTTGACAATTTGCAGATTCTTTGTGTATTCAGAGCCACTCCCACTGTAGGTATTAATGCACTCTATATATCACCTATTATTTCTCCTACACTTTCTCTTTTACTACGTATTAATCCATTAGTGTTTTCATTGCTTCCAGCGACTTCATTTACATGGTATATCTTTGGGAAGATAATACCAAAATACCAGCTTCCATACCAATGATCTGGCAATTTGAAATAAGCCTTGTTTCCACATATGTAATAAATTCAGGGAAACACAGGTTCTGACCCATTTTTGAAACCCCAACCTCCAATTACCTTGTAATTGTGTTTGCATTCACTGGAATCAATGAATGTGTTATTATAGTAACTAGTCTTTTCTCTGTGAAGACAAAGTTTCCCCTTCTTGTCGAAATCCAGCAACAAAGCAGCATTAGCTCCACCATTTGAGGTGCTCCCTATATTTTCAGCCCATTTAGGAGTTTTCTGCCTTTTGTCATTTGCCTTTCTTTGAAAACTTTCTCTTCTTTTCTCTGCCATATTTAGAAACATTTTCTCTTGTTCGTGTAATGAACATGTTAAGTTATCTCTATGTGCTTCACCTAAATCTATTGTACCTATAGTTAGAAAATATTCTCCCATATAGCGTGTTACATCACTTTTAGTATGTACAGGATTTAGATTTCCACGTATAGGAAGTTCAGAAAATATCACATCTGAATTAGAGTAATAATACTGTAAAGGTCCTCTCTTATAGAATAAACTAGCTAAAATACTACAGGAAATTCCATATGTTAGTGGCAAGTGATGGTAGGTCACACCCTCAGCTACTGAAGTAGGTAGTTTCATACAGACGTAACAGTCTTCTATCTCCATTGCTTCTACGTAATGTACTAAAAGGTTTGCAAATACATTTAAATGATTTCTATTCTTGATTCTATGATAATGCAGTCCTTCCTCATCTGGTGCATCTACGTCCATTCTAGTTTGTCTAAGGCTAAGTGCTTTCTCTTGTATCTCTACTCTTTGTGGTGTATCTTTCGTTTGTAGCTCTTCTGTGTCCTTTGACACTGATTTAGTAGGGTACAAATTAGTATCTTTACTCATCATGTAAGTAATAGTAATTGTTAGCCCTATCCATAATATAAGTACTAATGCTACACTACATAAACATACTTTGCAGCATGTTTTACAACAATTTCGTCTTGGTCTTCCATTCACAGTGGAATCAGACATTTTTACTAAAAAGAAGCTTCAACCCCTCTTTGTAACTTTGCACAGGTTGCTTACTCACGGCAACTTTCAGGTTGGTTTCACTTCTTCGTTAGTCTGATCAGCAATTAATTCTTCTTCACTTTTGTCACTTATTTCAAGGTTTTCAAAGTCTTCCAACACCAGATAAGTCCATTCAGGGCTTTGACACTTGTTATTCAGTCTTTTTATTCTGGCACTTCTTCTCTTAGGTTTTATCACAGACTGGTCAGTTTTACTGGAGTCTTGATTTTCCTGTTCAAGTTCTTCGTCGATAATCTTTAGCCTCAGTCTCAGTCTTTTGACAAATCTAGGTACTTTATCACCTTTTCTGAATCTTTTAACTGGCACTGTAATCTGGCTTTCTTCAAGTGCTCTTTTATTCTCGTTCAGTTGTAGCACATCTATTTCATTTTCTTCTTTCTCCCTTCCTGTCTGACTAGTTCCAGGTCTTATTTCAGCTTCTTCTGCCTGGTCACTAACCTGGCCTTGTTCAGGTATGTGCTGGATTGGGCTTTGTTTTGTTCCAATTTCTTCTTCCTGAACACATTTATCTAATTCTATCTGATCCTGTTCAAGCACTTCGAACATTTGATTTTCTTCCGCTTGAACTTCTGCTCTAATTTCTATCTGTCCCTTTTCAGGCTCTGGAGTTCTTGGAGGAGTGTCAATAATCTGTTCTTTTCCTATCTGGTCTTCCTGATCATCAGATTTGATTTGGATTTCGATAATCTGATCGTCTTCTTCTATTCCTGTCTCGTCCTCACTATCCCACTCTCTATCTAAGTAGGTTTGTCTTCTTGTTCTTATTGGATCGAGAGTCAGGTCGATTACTGGGACCCAATCATCTTGACTGGAGCTTGGTTGTTCTTCTTCAGCTACTTCAGGACCAATTTCAGGAGACCCCTCAGCTGCACAACCTTCAGCCTCAGTTTCTTCAGGTTCCGTCACTTTCTTCGTATGGCTGGCATGGATCCACCGTGGCACACCTGCACACTTCACAGCTGTTGTGGTAACCAGGATTACTTGTCTTGGTCTTCCCCACTTCGGTGCAAGGCAACTTTTCTGAGTATGTTTCTTTATTACAACCCAATCACCTGGGTTCAAGTCATGTGCTGGAGTTGTTGGTCTGGTGACAGCGTCTTCCCCAATCTGGTGAGAGATAGAATGCACTTGGTCACCCAGTTGCTTGCAGTATTCCAGTATGAAATCATCAGATATGCTGATCAGTTTGTATCCTGGCACCCATGCTTGCCGCATTGCTCTTCCCATCAGTATCTCATGTGGACTCAAGCCTGTGTTCCGGTCTGGAATACTTCTGAGTCCCATCAAAACAAGTGGCAAAGCATCTGGCCATTCCATTTGAGTAGATTCACACATTTTTCCCAATCTTGATTTGATTGTGCCATTCAGTTGTTCTACCACTCCAGAAGCCTCTGGGCGATATGCACAGTGCAGTTTCTGCGTAATTTTGAATACTTCACAGATTTGTCTTATTACTTCGCTATGGAAATGCCCACCTCTGTCTGATTCAATTGCGACTGGAAAACCGTACCGTGGTATCAGTTCCCTAAGTAACAGTTTGGCTACAGTAATGCTGTCATTTCTGCAAGCAGGGTAAGCTTCTACCCACTTGGAAAATAGGCAGACAATGACGAGGACGTACTTCATTTCTCGACAAGGGGGTAACTGAATAAAGTCAAGTTGTATTCGTATGAAAGGGCCTTCTGCCTTTCCAATTTTTCCAGGCAAAACTACAGTTTTCTTTCCGGGATTGAATTGCTGACAAACTAGACACCTTTGGCAGAGTGCCTCTGCTATGTTCCTGAATTTCGAGTTGAACCATGTCTGTCTAAAGACACAAATCATGGCGTCTCTTCCTAAATGTGTGTCTCCATGTATCAGTCTAGCCATAGGAGCAAGAAGGCAGTCTGGCAACACAGGCATATCATCAAGGTAAACAATGACACCATCCTCATTCCTTCTCTGAGAACCAAATTTTCTCCATCTTTCCTTTTCTTTTGGTTCTGCTGCATTCTGCATATCTCTCACTTCTTCCCATGTTTTTATTCCCTCAAGCACCTTTTGGTTCGGCTGCATTCTGCAAATCTCTCACTTCTTCCCATGTTTTTATTCCCTCAAGCACCATAAGTTGGCAGCTGCTTCCGTTTACCCCCATCTTTTTATTAATCGCCGTTTTGTATATTGCACATTGTTGGGCCAGTTGGTCAGCATATCGATTACCTGCTGTCACTTTGTCATCGCCAAATTTGTGAGCAGCACACTTGACCACAGCCAATTCTTTTGGTAACTGGATTGCTTCCAGTAATTCTTGCACAAAATTTCCATTTCTGATAGGAGTACCTGAAGAAGTCAGAAACTCCCTTTGTAGCCACAATTGGCCAAAGTCATGCACAACCCCATAACCATACTGGCTATCAGTGTATATGGTTATTTTCATGTTCCTCCCAAATTTACAGGCTTTTGCCAATGCAACCAATTCGGCTATTTGTGCAGACTTGACTCCATGTAAATAGGATACTTCCACTGGACCTCCTAAAGGACGAGGTACCTTCACGCTGCATAGCGCTCTGCGCTTTAATTGCCGTGCTGCTGGCTTTTAAACTTACCTATTTGTTATTTGAGTTTGTATTAGTTGTTTCTCCCCTGCTTTTAATCTGGATTCATTTTCTCCCCCTCACTCGCCCTCTAATCGGTTGTGCACCGCTGTTTAGCGGGTCCGGTTCCTGGGGTGGGGAACTTTAGGTGCCATCTTAGGGTGGTTTGGACATTCAGCGGGCGCCATTTGCGAGCGGTCTAGCGCTCCGGATGCTCAGAGGGACGCTTATTTAAGGCGACCAGTCTTGTGGATAGCCTTGACGAGGTACCTTCACGCTGCATTGAGCTCTGCGCTTTATTTGCCGCGCTGCTGGCTTTTAAACTTACCTATTTGCTATTTGAGTTTGTATTAGTTGTTTCTCCCCTGCTTTTAATCTGGATTCATTTTCTCCCCCTCACTCGCACTCTAATCGGTTGTGCACCGCTGTTTAGCGGGTCCGGTTCCTGGGGTGGGGAACATTAGGCGCCATCTTAGGGTGGTTTGGACATTCAGCGGGCGCCATTTGCGAGCGGTCTAGCGCTCCGGATGCTCAGAGAGACGCTTATTTAAGGCGACCAGTCTTGTGGATAGCCTTGATGAGGTACCTTCACGCTGCATTGCGCACTGCACGTTAATTGCCGCGCTGCTGGCTTTTAAACTTACCTATTTGTTATTTGAGTTTGTATTAGTTGTTTCTCCCCTGCTTTTAATCTGGATTCATTTTCTCCCCCTCACTCGCACTCTAATCGATTGTGCACCGCTGTTTAGCGGGTCCGGTTCCTGAGGTGGGGAACTTTAGGCGCCATCTTAGGGTGGTTTGGACATTCAGCGGGCGCTATTTGCGAGCGGTCTAGCACTCCGGATGCTCAGAGGGACGCTTATTTAAGGCGACCAGTCTTGTGGATAGCCTTGACGAGGTACCTTCACGCTGCATTGCGCTCTGCGCTTTAATTGCCGCGCTGCTGGCTTTTAAACTTACCTATTTGTTATTTGAGTTTGTATTAGTTGTTTCTCTCCTGCTTTTAATCTGGATTCATTTTCTCCCCCTCACTCGCACTCTAATCGGTTGTGCACCGCTGTTTAGCGGGTCCGGTTCCTGGGGTGGGGAACTTTAGGCGCCATCTTAGGGTGGTTTGGACATTCAGCGGGCGCCATTTGCAAGTGGTCTAGCGCTCCGGATGCTCAGAGGGACACTTATTTAAAGCTCCACTCAACGCGCAGCGGTATCGCGCAGCGGGCGCGCCTTCGCTGCGCCTGAGTCGTGCCAGAGTCCTGCCCGTCTGCGCCCGTCAGCGCTAAGGAGTCGAGGGTCGCGGCAGGACTCTTAGAAGTAGCCTTATCACCATGACTCCGCCTATTATTATTTATCAAAGGGAGGATCTGCTAGCCATTCGGGCCGGATTATAAATTGCGATCACTCGCCTATGGACCCGTTATGTGGACCTTACCGATGCATCTGTGGAGGATGGACATTAGATACTCCTTCCCTTATTCGATCGTTGGAGTTGCCATCTCTACATAAAAGAACGGTAGGACTGCGTGATCTTAGCATCTGGAATTTAAATGTTAGATCACTGGTAAAGCACCATCAGGAGATATATGATCTCCTTAAAGATGAATCTCCTGACTTGTTTTTCTTGACCGAAACTTGGCTGCAGGATACGGATTCTTCCATACTTAACTTGGCCTTCCCCCCAGAATATTCCATCTTCACACTTAACCGTGCTACTAGGGGGGGAGGAATTGCAATGGCCATTAAGTCGTGCTATCCGTGTGAGTGGAAGGCCTTAAAACTCCCAGGATGTGAAAGTGCTCTCTTTAAAATCTCGATCAGCCATTACTTCACCTTTTCTGGCCTGCTAATATATCGCCCTCCGGGATGCGATTCCGCTTTCAGGGCTTCTCCCCCGGATCTAATTAGCACTGAGGCACTAGGATGTGCTAATTTTAATGTTCTCGGAGACCTTAATCTTCATTTTGATTGCCTGACCTCACCTTCTATTAGGAGCTTTTTGGCTGATTTAGAGGCCTTGCAACTTTTCCAGCTGGTCATATCTCCCACTCATAGGGGTGGGCACATCCTTGATCCTTTCTTTACTAACTTAGAGGGAGTCAGGGCTCTTTGTCCCACCCAGATTGTGTGGACAGACCATATGCTGGGGAAAATGATATGCCCCATATTTGAACCTCCTTTTATACCTCAGGATAGATTAGTTCTTAGACAACACTGGAACAAACTAAGACTGGAGGACTTTTACCATCTGTTGGAGGAGGCACCACTGGGCCCTTTCACTGATGTTGACCGCGGATATGATCTTTTCTGCGAGTGGATCACCCATGCCCTTGACTCTTTGATCCCCTTGGTATGGTCTAAGTGTTGTTCGAAAGAGCCTAGCCCATGGTATGACAGTGCCTTAGCGTCTCTTAAAAAAGCCTGCAGACAGGCTGAGAGGCTATGGAGGAAATCGTTTGATCCTGAACTGAAGGCCTGCTACCTTGCTAAAATCAAAATTTACCATAGGGCGGTGTGTAGAACATGAGCAGCCTTTTATGCCCAAGAGTTTCAGAACAGCTCGAATCCTTCGAAACTTATTTTTAAGGTGCTAAAGGATCTGATGGCTAAGAGGACAACGGCGGCGGAAATATGTACGGACTCCCATTGTGAGGGTCTGGCCTCCTTCTTCCTCGAGAAAGTACAAGCCATCTATCGAACCTTCTCGATGGGCTCTCCAATCTCGGAGCGGGTCAGCTGCATCTTGGGAGGAAGTGAGTTTCTTACTACCCTGCCCTCCTTATCAATGGAGGCCTTTGATTCCCTGAGCCTTAAAATTAAGTCAGGATCTCCTGCAGATCCGTTGAAACCGACTCAGCTTAAGAATATGTAGCCGTTATGTCGCACTCCGGTGCTTTCTTTGATTAATCTGTCACTTTCCTCAGGTGTAGTTCCCATTAGGTGGAAGCAGGCTGTAGTTACACCTATTTTGAAGAAGGCTACCCTTGACCCCCTCAAACCCGAGAACTACTGCCCTATCTCCTTGCTTCCTTGGGCTACGAAAGTTGCTGAGGCCCATGTGAATGGAATTCTTGCAGACCATCTCACCAGGGCCAACACTCTTGACCCTACCCAGAATGGGTTCCGCGCGGGCCACAGCACGGAGACGGCCCTACTTTCTATGGTTGATCATCTGCGTTCTGTGCTTGATGCGGGTCGGACGGCGGCACTACTGTTATTAGATCTCAGTGTCGCGTTCAACACGGTCTCGCACAGGATCTTTCTCCAGCGACTATAAGAAGTAGGTGTCACGGGTTCCGCTCTATGTTGGTTTCGCTCTTTTCTTGCTGAAAGGTCCTTTCAGGTTGCGATCCCGCCTGGCAAGTCTAAATCCTATCCGTTGGACCTGGGGGTCCCACAGGGTTCATCGTTAAGTCCCACTCTATTCAATCTTTACGTGAGGCAGCTGGCTTCGGTCGTCAAGCAATGGGGCTTGATGATGGTATCATACGCAGATGATACGCAGCTGGCGGTCACGTTGAGTGGGAACTCAGACATGGAGGCTCCCAGGTTCCTTGACGGATTACGGGCAGTGGCCAACTGGATGAATTCCAACTGTCTCCAGTTAAATACCAAGAAGACCGAGGTTATGGTGGTCGGCAAGCAGGCGGAATTGTGGGGCGACAAGTGGTGGCCCTCTGAACTGGGTGTGACCCCCTCGCCAGCATCGGAGATAAAAAATCTAGGGGTTTGGCTTGATCCGACCCTCAGCTTCATGTGTCACACCAAGAAGGTGGCGGCTACTTGTTATGGCATCATCAGAGGTCTAAGACCTATCCTTAAATTCTTTGATGCACCCACCAGGCAACTGGTGGTTCAAGCATCAGTGCTGTCCCGGCTGGATTATGCCAGCTCGCTTTTGGCGGGGATTAATCAGTCAGAACTCAACCGGCTGCAGCGAGTTCAAAATGCTGCAGCCAGAGTGGTGATAGGTCTGCCAAGGCGGTGCTCGGTCTCCAAATCGTTGCATTCTCTCCATTGGCTCCCCGTAAACCAGAGGATTAAATTCAAGGTACTATGCCTTGTGTTTAAAATCCTCAAGGGCACGTCTCCCCAAATTCTGGAGAACCTGCTGATACAGTATGTACCCCCACGAACCCCCAGATCTCTGGGTCAGAATCTGGCAGTGGTTCCGCGCTTCAGGCTGAGTAGAGCTGGTGGCCGCTCTTTTTGAGTGTTAGCGGCGAAGTGGTGGAATTCTCTTCCTCTTCATATCCGGGCTCTTGATGACCTTCTTCAGTTTAGACGCGCCATCAAGACCATTTGATTTGTTTAGCTCTCAAACTGTGTTCTGTGGCCTTTCTGGTCTTTTATCGGTGTTGTGTTGTGTGTACCTTGTCAAAGCGCCAGGACGCCCCTTCGCTGGGGCAGCTGTGCGCGGTATAAGTATAAATAACATAACATAACATACTGCATAGGAAGCACTTAAGCCTCCATCCTCATGTCTCATGCATGAGCCGTCTACAAACAACTCGTAATCTTCATCAGTTAGGGGCACTTCTTGTATGTCTGGGCGTGGTTTTGTGCTATACTCAGTCAGAACAAGGCAGTCATGCTCAACTTCTCCTTTCACTTCTGCTGTGAGTGAATTTGGTAACAGGGTAGCTGGATTCAAAATATTACACCGGGCAATGGTTACTTTTCCTGCACCTACAAGAATTCTCTCATACTTAGTCAGCCGACTAGGTGTGAGATACTGAGTTTTGGTTATAGTCAACAAAATTACAACTGCATGTGGAACATACACAGTTACAGGATATCTCATAATAATGGATTCACTTTGTTCAAGACTCATGCAAGTTGAAGCTACTGCTTTCAGACAGCCAGGTAATCCAGCAGCCACTGGATCCAAAGTAGAGGAAAAATATGCTCCAGGACATCTGGTTAAGCCATGAATTTGGGTCAGGACTGAAAGTGCACAATTGTCTTGTGTGTCACAAAACAGTGCAAACTCCTTTGAGTAGTCAGGCATTCCTAATGCGGGAGCTGTACACAGACATTCCCGTAATTTCGTAAAAGCTGACATGCTTTCATCATCCCACTCCACTGGGTCTTTTGCTCCTTTCTTTGTCATTTTTATCAATGGTCTTGCTAGGACTGCAAATCCCACAATCCACTGCCTACAGTATCCTACAACGCCAAGAAATATTCTGATTTCTTTTGGGGTATTGGGCAGCTCCATGTTTCGAATTATTCTAATCCTTTCTCTGGTGACCTTCCTGATACCTCTCTCTATCTGGTGCCCCAGATATTTCACTGAGGAGGTACAGAACTGTAGTTAGTTTGGTGACACTTTATATCCTCCTTCACCTAAATAGTTCAGTAAGGCAATGGTATCAACGACACAGTCTTTTCTGCTTTTAGACGCCACCAAGAGGTCGTCTATATATTGCACCAGGACTGATTCTCTAGGCAATACCAGGGTTTCAAGGCATTTTTTCAGAATTTGATTAAAAATCGAAGGACTCTCTGTGTACCCCTGAGGGACACGATTCCAAACGTAAACATGACTGTCGAATTCAAATGAGAAAAGAAATTTGCTGTCTGGATGCAATGGTATCGAAAAGAATGCATGGCATAGATCGATAACAGTAAACCATCCAGCATTCCATGGTATTTGATACAAGATCACTGCAGGGTTTGGCACAATGGGGCAGCAAGGAACAACAATTTTATTAACCTTGCGCAGGTCCTGTACTACCCTGTACTTACCACTTGGTGTCTTTATTCCAATTATGGGCGAATTACAAGGACTGCTCAACACCTCTTGTATGATATCTGCTTCCAACAACCTTTTTATTTCAATACCAACCCCTGCTTTTACTTCTGCACTCATTTTATACTGTCGAGTATTTGGGTAAATTGCATCTTCTTTTATGGTAATTTTAATTGAGTCAACATTTGCCATTAATCCTACATCTTTTCCAGTAAAATCCCATACTTCTGGTTTCACTGTCTGTTGGAGCTCTTCAGGTAAGTCTTGTATTGTCAGTCTTTTAATTTCTGAGTCAGGTCTTATCAATATTAATTTGTAGATTCCGTCTTCATCTGGGGTCTGAATTTCAACGCCATTTGGAGTGCAAAAGATGGTACAGTTCAACTTTCTAAAAGTGCATTTTCAGAATACAAATTTAAAATCTGAATTTACCATTAAAGAGTGTTTGTAATTACAATTCAAATAAATAGAACACGTTTTTCTCTAGCTGTTCCCAGTCCGGAGTCCCCAATTATCAAATGTAATGAGGTAGCTCACTGTAAGTCTATCGGAGAGCTAGCCTTGCTGCAGTGAAAAACAACTTTGGGGGGGTTTTCAATGCCAAGTCACATAAAACCTAAGTACACATGTCCCACTTTTCAAATACCATGCACCCTGACCTGTGAGCTGTTAGGGCCTACTTTAGTGGTGACTTATAAATATTAAAAAGGAAGGCTTAGGCCTGGCAAAAGGTTTATGTTGCCAGGTCGAAATAGCAGTTTATGGCTGCATGACAGGTTTCAGCGACAGGCCTGAGACATATTTTACAGTGCTGCTTTAGCGGGTGGCACAATAAGTGCTGCATCACATTTGTAGCATTTAATTACAGGCCCTGTGTACATGTGGTACTATTACTAATGATTTGTAAGTAAATTGAGAGAACCATTTAGGTGAATACCAATTTCATTATGTTTGGAAGAGCGAGCATAAACACTTTACCACTGATTAGCACGAGTAAAGTGCATAGAGTACTGATGCCAAATGAAACAGATTCTGCAAAAATAGGGTAGTAAAGGCAAACATCTATAGGAATACCATCCTAAAGTCAGTCATGTCTAAAGGTAGGTTTTGACACTGTAACTCTTCGATCTCTGGATTGTACCCAGTTATCCTTCAAAGCACAACCATGCTGTCGGGTTGGTAAATTGAAAGTGCTTTGTGCAAACAAGCGTTTCGCTATCAAGGAGAGACAATAGACGGGGCTTGCCGCAAACTTTCAATCCTCTGTCCATATATGTTCGTCTTTATGCTTCATACCACCTGCCACCCCAACTCTTTCAAATAATTAAATATTGTTCCACCTGTACCTCCTACTTCGACTACCTCTAGCATCTACAAACTCATTTTACCTGTAGCTAAGTGTTCTGGAGTGACTGTAGGGCATATTTATAATAAAGGGCCACTGAAATTATGCAGCAAGGAGGACCTAATTATCTAGGTGGCCGTTCACATTTTTCAAAGGACCTTTCACTGCATGGCAAAACTCTTTGCTACATTTTTAGTAACTATTGATCTGTTTGAAGTAGAAACTATTTTTGTTAAACTCTGCGGATTATGTAGCAGATGATGGATCATGGGACGTATGTGGCAAATCCACAATTATGCGGAACTCGACACAGCCAAACCAATCACACAATTCCAGTGGTACTGTTTTAATACAAATACAATACATAAAATCTGAGAGTTTGGAAGTCATGCAGTCGTATGAACACTACTTTTAAATTTTGAAAAGCAACTTACTAAGATTAAATTTCAGTGGTGCGCTTGTTTCACATTCATGACCATTCTATTTCTTTTGAACTCTTCTTAACAACTTTACATACTTAGGGGTCATTTAGGGTTGTTTTTCCCCTGGGCAACCTCATCCTCCGATGTATGAAGCAAAAGCTCATCACACTTGTGTTAGTATAGGACTGCCCAAAACACTAGTGCTTTACCAGTTGTCACTTGAAGTTATTCCCTTTTCCAGTCTTGACAAAATAACTCCACTTACTACCAAACATTGTGGGTTTAACTTCTAGCATTTTTTAATGAACAACCCTTCCTTACCACAGTTCCAACATAGATTACGTGATTTGGTCTCAATAGTAACACTTAAATATAAGGTTATTTTGTCTCGGGTCTTTTTTGATTTGCAGATTTCTGTTCGGAAGCAGGACTGGAGACTTAAAATTAGGCAAGCCACTTATGCAGAGTCCATCTCCGTGGAGGAAATGCATCTTGTGCTTGCAGGGTTTAAGCACTGTCTGGATTGCGGTTTCAAATGTGTGAAGAATGCACTAAAGCAACAAATTAAATACCCCAAATGGCATGTCCTTGTGGTTTGGCGACATGACAGACATTTTGGATATCTGTGTGTAGCTTCCATCGTATGCCATGGTAGCGCTGCTGGGCAGTCGGGATGCTAAAAAAAAATAAAAAAAATAACATATTAATATGCTGCAGCAACCAGGACTTTGCTACGCAGTTCTTGGATTTCTTTTGCAAAGAACAGTTGCTTACTTTGGAGTTCTTTGCAGGACATGAGGAAGGCAGCTGTATTCTGAAAATCAAATTGCGTCTTTGCTAAAACTGTCGGATTATTGCATTACACTTGAGGTTACGCTGTAATGCAACATGAAGAATTCTTAAATCATGACTATGTTACTCATGCTGTACGTATATGTCAAAGTACAAGGTATTAGAGTTCAAGTAATATTGGTAGGAATTGCTAAAGTAGGAATTACAGAATATTAATTAATGTTATATACTTTGCAGTGACAGAACAGTCAAGTAGAACCTATACCTCATCTTTCACAGAGAGTCCCTAGTTCCAAAGTTTGAGTTAGTTATCCTATGCATGGAGAGAAGTGTTGGTGAACATATATTTAATATAATAATCTTGAGTACGTTTAGTTTCAGAAATTCCAAGTTCTTCATCAAAGTACAGGGAGTAGGCTAAACAGAGACTTCGCTTAGGTGCACCCTTAGCTGTTACAGTCACATGCGGGTTTAAACTGCAAGTTACTGAAGATAACTCCCTGCCTTTAGACGCCCACTACATCCTTCAGGCATCAGTGCTCAGCAGAAGTGAGGAGTCAAGGTGGTGGAGTCCAATGTCTCTATTTTCTCTTATCTCATTACCATTTTGCCTTTTATACCATTGGTCCTCAAATTCCTGTGTATGAGGCCATTGTCGGAGGCGGTGAGAGACAGAAGAGTGCAACACTACAGTTGGAGCTTTGACAATATCTTTACTTAAAGTATGCAGACGAATTGGTGCATCTGATCAAACACTTCAGAACACTTATCAACTAGTGCCAATATAAACTAACCTTTCTTTCAAGCCCTCCCTAAGCTCATGATAGGACGCTGCTGTCCATTTAGCCTCTTCCACATTAGTGTTCTGTAACAAACAGTTGAATGTGATAAATTTGAAAATATATCTTGGTTTCCTTGCCAAAGGTTGAACATCTCACCATCTAGGGGTTAAATTACGGCTGGGCAGTCAAAATATGTCAGTATTTACTTGATTTGAGCCCTATCAGACTACAGCTTCCACCTGTGACCCGTATCAGATGTCAACCTCTAGAAAAAGTTTAGGTCCACTGCCATTAAAACTCTTAACAGAGAAGGTAGGGGTGGGGGCATTGCTGTTGTCTTCAAAACTGGATTCACTTGTACCCTGACCAAAGAAAGTATTGTAGACTCTGAATGTGTACTGTTCGAAATTTGTGTCAATGGCAATTTTACCCTTTCAGGCCTCCTGACATATTGGCCCCCAGGCCTTCAAAAGGTTCAAATTCAAATTCAAAAACTGCTTTATTCGATTTTGATTAAAAAAAACATAAAAGCACAATAAAAAAGGAACATGTCATATTATAAAAAAATTACCAATAAAAGGTACATCGACATTACCATAAATCATGATAATACATTAAAAACGAAGCAGCTCACATTAGAAACATAAAAAATGTTTGCAGTAACTCAGGAGGTTTATTATAAATCAATTCATTGTAATCCTATATCTGAATATGGCTATTAAAGAAGACGACATATGAAACATAATCAATTCATCCTCCAACATTTGTAGCCTCAAAAGTGCTGTTCTACATTGTCTGAGTCCCCAGTTTCTCAAGATAGGGATTAAAAATCTTCTCCTTGGCAATTCATAAAATTTACAAAAAAGAATGCAGTGTAACATTGATTGTGCAGAAATATCGTCACATGGACATGATGACAAATTTCTTTACCACGAGTTCACCTCTGGGAATGTAGCCAGTCTAAAAAAGTCCCCCCATGAAAGCGGGTAAGTAGCATGCGTGAATAACAACTTTGCATCTGTATCGAATATGGCTGAATCCCCTGTCCTAGTAGCATCAAATTATTCTCCATGACTGAGGTCTTACATTTCTCTAACAGCCAGCGTTTATTTTCTAGAAAAAGTAAACAAGTTTCTTTCAACTTCTTCCTTGATACAGTTTCTAGGTAGCTTGGGGAATCGTAATATTTTGGGTAGGGTAACCAATGTCATAAATTAATTTCTTTACATACATAATCCAGGTGAACCTTTTAACCCCTGGAGATTAAGGCAATCCTTAATTATATCTCCATTAAAACCGGTCTCAACAGTAGACCATACCTTATGCCATAGGAGAAGGGGGCTAACTTTAATGAGATCCGATATATATGACAAACCTAGTTCTTTGTGACATACATAGGTAGAGGTGGACCCCGGGACAGCTAGGAGATAGCGCAAAAACGCATTTTCACAAAGTTGTATATTGTGAGTTTCTGCTATTCCCCAGATCCCTGCCCCGTATATTGCTGTGGAAACACATTTCGTTTTGTATATATCCACAAGCTCTGGAACTGGTTGTCCACCCAGCTTATTAGCAAAATTACGAACGGCACCTATTGCTCTCGAGAAAGCCAGTTTTCACGCGTGTGCCGCCGATGACCAGGTGCCTGTTTTCTCAAAGTTAATACCTAGATACGAGAATTTATCAATCGTATCTATTTTCGTTTTTAAGATAAAAGTTTTACATGTAGTAGTTTTATTTGTAGTACAGCGCATAGTGAACGTTTTGCTTATGTTTATTTTAAGACCTCTGTCATTCATATAGTTTGAGAAATTAGTGATCGCTCTTTGGAGGCCTACTTGAGTCCGTGCCATAATTACTGCATCATCTGCATATAATAATAAAGGGACTGGGGCATTCCTAATTTGAGAGTAGTCCTGCTTATCCTGGACCAGGTGGGAGCCTACACTGTTTATATATAAATTAAACAAAAACGGGGCGAGTATACATCCTTGTCTCACTCCTTTGTTTATACTAAATTTGGATGTACATTCGCCCTGCTTACCAAACTGCACCCTCGCCCCAGTCCCCCCGGTATAGCTCCTTAATAAATATAAGTAGGTTAGAGTCCACACCCATTTGTGACAGTGTGGCCCAGAGTTTGTCGTGATTTAAACAGTCGAAAGCTGAACTCAGGTCGACAAAAGTTAAGAACAACTTTTCCTTTTTGGCTGTTACATACTTGGCTATAATCAACGCCAGTTTCAATCCTTGTTCTGTCGTACAGATTCCTGCCCTGAACCCATATTGAAATTTTGAAAGTAAGCCCTTTTTTTCCACCCAGAGTTGAAGTTTATTTAATATGACCCTCCCGGCAACTTTCATAAGCGAGTCCAGTAGAGATATTGGACGGTAGTACTTTGGGTCATTACGGTCACCCTTTTTAAAGATGGGGATCACTATGGCCTCTAGCCAGGTGGAAAAGAACCTATGTTTGTTACAACTTTTCAGGACATTGGTTAAAAGTGGGGCCCATAGCTCAGTGTTAGATTTATATATGTCCACTGGCACACCGTCGGGTCCTGGGGCTTTCCTTGCAGCACTCTCATTGATGGCAGTTAAAACGTCCGCCAATGAGAATTCGATGTTTATGGGAAAAGATGGCTGAATCACATTTGCATCTCTTTCATTTATGCCAGGTCTCTCACTCTCGGTTTGGTCATCTGCCTGATAGAGGTCCTTAAAGTGGTTGACTCATCTATCTTCCGTAATTGCCATTTCAATAGTGTTAGTTGCCCTGTCTACAAAAAAAGGGGCATTAACAGCCTTCCAGAAGCCCACATTATCCTTTGTTAAGCAGGCTTGATATAGCGCCTGTCAGGCTTCCTGTTTCAACTGGCTCTTGCGCTTTTTAACTACTCGTTGATAGTCAGTTCTAACCAGCCTCACTTCATCCTTACTTCTCAGCTCACTTTTTAGGACCTTCAAAAGATGCATATGGGCTTTGCTACAGTCCCTATCAAACCATCCCTGTGCCTTAATCTTACCCTGTTTCAGTGTCCCTGTGAGGAGTTTACGTATTTCCTCAGTAATTCTGATGAAAGCCTCAGTGACTGGGGCATTTTCACCGGTCAGAGTTAGACACGTGTCGAATTCCTTATGTTTGTTTTTTATGAGGGTTACATAAAAGGCCATGGGCTCTACTTTATTCCACTTTATGGCATATCCATTTATCTTTGCAAGGCTTAATTTATAATTATATAGATTTTCTATTGTTTTTGTTGTTTTTTTGCTCCCTGCAAGAGAAAAAAGTAGCATATTTGGGAGGTGGTCGCTTGTCGCTATATCACATATCTTAGAATTAGTAACATGACAAGAATACCGATTTGATATAAGAATGAAATCAATTACTGATTTACACCCCCTCCCATTAAAAGTTGGCTCAAAAGGGACTGATGGAGTACATAATTCATTTGCAAACCCCAAGTCAAAATGGAAGGTCAGTTCGTTTAGCCAGTTGCCCAGAGCAGTATGGGAAAAGTGTGATCGTAAATTATCTTTATCTGTGCCCAAACGACAAATGCCCAGATGACTATATGGGCATAGAAAACAGTTGCAGTCGCCAAACCATATGACACACATATCCCCAGTTTGTTTTTCTTCGCTTTGCTTCAGGGTTTGGCATAATTCTTCTAAAACCTTTATGATTTGCCTTTTCTACCACTGGTGCATAAATTCTTGTGTATGAGGCATTTGTCGGAGACGGTGAGAGACAGAAGAGTGCAACACTTCGGTTGGATCCATATCACAAGGGGAGCTTTGACAATATCTTTACTTAAAATATGTAGATGAATTGGTGCATCTGATCAAACACTTGAGAACAATTATTAGATAGTGCCAATGTAAACTAACCTTTCTTTTAACCCCTCCCTAAGCTCATGATAGAACACTGCTGTCCATTTAGCCTCTTCCACATTAGTGTTCTGTAACAAACAGTTGAATGTAATACATTTGAAAATATATCTTGGTTTCCTTGCCAAAGCTTGAACATCTCACCATCTAGGGATTAAATTAAGGCTGGGCAGTCAAAATAAGTCTGCATTTACTTGATTTGAGCCCTATCAGACTACAGCTTCCACCTGTGACCCGTATCAGATGTCAACCGCTAGAAAAAGTTTAGGTCCACGGCCATTAAAACTCTTAACAGAGAAAGTAGGGGTGGGGGCATTGCGGTTGTCTTCAAAACTGGATTCACTTGTACCCTGACCAAAGAAAGTATTGTAGACCCTGAATGTGCACTGTTCAAAATTTGTGTCAATGGCAATTTTACCCTTTCAGGCCTCCTGACATATTGCCCCACAGGGCCTTCAAAAGGTTTTATGGAAGCCCTTGCCACTACTTCGAGGTTGTTGGCAACTAGGTCGGCCAACTTTAATATTGTTGGGGACCTTAATTTGCACTTGGAAGCTAATCAAGACAGGGAGATTAGTAATTTCTTAGCGGACCTTGCAGCCTTTCAACTTACACAATATGTCCCTAACAGTACTCACTCTGCCAGTCATCTGTTAGACCCTTTTTTTCAAATTTATTGGGTCTTGTAGCTAGCCATCCTTTCCTCATGAGCTGGTCCGACCACTATTTGGTGTCATAGACACTACAGGGAATAGGTCCGTGTCTAGAGGCTCCTCAGAAATCATCAGAAATCCATTCTAAAACGCCCCTGGCACAAGTTGGATGCTGTTCGCTTCCGCGACCTCGTCCTTACTCAAAGGCCTAACCTCCTTAACAACCCGGATAGGGCCAACAATATTCTGTCAGACTGGCACTTGCATATACTCGACACTCTGATCCTTGCTAAGATGTCCCACAGCCTTAGAACACAATCTGGCCCTTGGTTTAATGACAAACTAGCTCAGGCTAGGAGGGCGTGCAAAGCCCTGGAAAGGGCCTGTAGAAGACAGTATGACCCTATCTTGAAATTACAATATCGAGCAGCCATTAAACAATACCACAAGTCTATCTTGAAGGTGAGAGCAGATTTTTTTTCAGAAAAATTTAAAACGGCAATATTCTGACCTAATGTATATTCTCCTTACTTAAGGGTCTTAAAACCTCGGGGCAACCTATTTAATCCCCTCTAACTTCCAGCGAGCAATGTGAGATCCTTGCTGCCTTTTTTATCAAAAAGGTTGATGATATTTACAAAACTTTTTCCCACACACTGCCCCACTAGGTCGACTTATCCCAAGGCCGCTACCAGCCCATCTCTTTCCGCCTTTCCTGTGCTCTCCCAGGAAGCCATGTGGCTCATCTGTAACAAGCTTCAATCTGGATCTCCGGCTGATCCCCTTCAACCCTGACCAATTTAAGATTTTTTTACCGTAGTTATCGCCTGTGTTCTGTGATCTCATAAATTTGTCCCTATCCTCTGCTGAGTTCCCCACTGCCTGAAAACATGCTAAAGTGATCCCTCTCCTTAAGAAACCCACACAGGATTAATCCAAGCCAGCAAACATCTGTCCTATTTCTCTACTCCATTTGACAGCAAAAATCACCAAAGCCGATATTAATTCCATCCTTTTTAGCTACATTGACACTAACAACTTGCTGGACACCTCTCAATACGGCTTCCGCCCACGTCATAGTATGGAATCTGCCCTTCTGGCAGTCACGAAACATCTGCGTCATTCGCTGGATTTTGGAGGCACTTCTGCTCTGATTCTTTTGGACTTAAGTGCCACATTTGACACTGTGTCCCACCAGATTCTTTTGCAGCGCCTGGAGGACATTGGCATCTTTGTCCCGGCCTTGAGGTGGCTCTCTTCGTTTCTTTCGAAAAGACCCTTTCTGCTCTCAGACGCACAGTGTGCACCAAGGGGTTCCGCAGGGCTCTGCCCTTAGTCCAACCATTTTCAATATCTACATTCGACCTTTGACAGCTGTGGCAAAAGTTTGGGGTTTGACTGTGATCTCCTACGTGGACGACACACAGCTAGTGAATCCACTATGCGAAAACCCAGCACGAGATACCTCGAAGTTCAAAGAGGATTTAACTGCGGTCGTGGATTGGTTGACATCGAATTGCCTCTAACTTAACGCCACCAGATCAGAAATCCTTCTGGTGGGGAAAAACACTCATTTGTGGAGTGAGCAATGGTGGCCTTCCACCCTTGGTTCCCCAGCTTTACCCAAGCAGACGGGTAAAATTCTGGGCGTCTTGCTGGACTCTGCTCTCTCCTTCCAGCCCCAAACCAAGGCTACCAAACCAAGGCTATGACTAAAGTCCATTTCAGCTCCTTCTTGGTCTCAAACCTTTGTTTGCTTCTTTGAGGCTAATACACAGCAGGTTATCATCCAGGCCACAATACTATCTAGGTTGGATTATGCCAGTGCTCTGTACTTATGAGTTAACAAAGCAGAGATACAGCGCCTTCAAAGAATACAGAATGCGGCAGTCCGACGACCATTTGGGTTTCCCAGGACCTGTCACACTTTGGAGTTCTTTAATAGACTTCACTGTCTTCCAGTGGTGAAGGGTGTTCGTTTTAAAGCACTGTGCATTGCCCACTGTATACTAAACGCCCAATCCCCTGAAATCCTTGCAGAGCTTCTCACACCATATATGCCCACTCGTCTCCTGCGCTCTTTCAACCAGCACCTGGCGGCTATTCTGCCGGTTGGAAGAGCCAGAGGCGGAGGACGTTCCTTTCAAGCTTTAGCTCCCAAACTCTGGAACTCCCTTCCGTTGAACATCGGAAGTATTCATAATCATGCTGCTTTCCGTAAGGCCATAAACTCATCTGTTTTCTAAATAATTGGTTGCAGCATTTCCTTAGCCCTGTCACATATCTTCTGTCTGAGCTTAGCGCTGGGACGCCCCTTGGCTGGGGCAGCCATGCGCTTTATACATTTTATAACATAACATAACTGGGATGAGCAACAAATTATTTTCCTCATCTTACGTTATTGCTTATCAGCCATCAAGAGTGCCTAAATTCCAGTCCTTTATATCTTCCGACTGGGGAGAATCAACAAGTTTTGTTTGGCCTCGCTCCATCCTGGCCAGCCTTAGATTGTGTTTAGGTCCTAGTCTACAACACCCCATTGGCTTACATTGATTTATGAGTTTACATTGTTGCATATGGGCAGTCGTTTATTTTAGTAGCTGCTGATTTTTACCCCTGATTTTCTTTATTTTTGTGACATTTAAGTTATTTTGTTCATTTTATCTAGAATGGTTTGGAAATTTAAAGTAATTTATTTCTTGACTGTGGTGTTGATTTGATTGGTGCACATGTACTTCATGCATTTTTTCTCTGAAGAAGATCTTGCTGCTTGACGCAAGCCACTAAAGATGAACTAAGTATTAATCAAAGAAGACAATTTACATAATCTGATATGTATGGCTTTGTGAGAAATCAGCTACAACTCACATGAAAACTGTGTCCTGTCTACCCCATATCTTAACATTGTGGGTTCCTATAAAAGTAGTTTCTCATTAGCTTGCCACTGCAGATGATGTAGAAGCAACTGTACATTTCAAGTAGTTTGATGGCTTGCCATAACTTGATTGAAAATAGAACGGACCCTGGATTCTGGTGGTCATTATTGAACTGAGCATATGGGATACCTGAAAAGAGTAAGCAGGACTCTGAAGAGGTCTGGGGTATGAAATGCAGCCCTGGTTGAACCTTGCAGGATCACTAATAAGCAAATGAAGGGAGAAGGGCAAAACTAGAACATCAAGCAGCTTGAAGAGTTGAGGTAAGAAGCTAGGAGTCTGGTCAGGCTAGCAGACGAACATGTATGATAAATAATACAGATGATGTGCTGGAAGAGAAACTTGTGATGCAATGACGGAAAGGGCATGATTGTACATTCAATGGAAATAATTACCTATCAGTGGCGGATCGCAGAGGTTACGCTGTAGGGCTGTGAGGCGGGCGGGGGCGGGGCTGTGTGGGGGGGTAGTGAAAACCGACATACGACTGCAGATATTTATTTATTTATTTACATTCACCTTTGCCGTCATATGTCGGACTCCACTACTCCTCCACTCAGCCCCGCCGCTGCCCCGCCTCACTGCCCCACCCTACCGCCCCACAGCGTTACCTCTGTGAGCCGGCACTGGTACCTATGCAAATGCTCTGATCACTTCAAGCTATAGAGGCAGTCAGGCTCAAGTTATTATCCTGGATTGCACGTGACACCAGAAACACCAGTCCTGTGTATGCACACTGCACCGGGTTAGGAGACTAACAGAAGTGTGATAGTTGGTGTCGGGCCCTGTTCGTTGTTGCGCAGCGCCACTATCGCTGCGCATGAATGACGGGACCCAGGATACGCTTTGTGGTCTCCGCGTGGTCCGGACTAACTCCGTGACCACGCCTCCTTTATTTATACTTCATGCGTGCGTGACGTCTCACGGCCGCGCTAGCGCACGGCTACGTGCGCAACAACTAGACTGCACATCTGCAGTCTTTAAACATTACACTCCTTTCAACCTTTATTAAATCAAAAGAAAACCATAACAGACTAGTCTGTCACAAAGTCACTCGCTTCACCTGGACATGTGAGAAATCAAAATGGCCGGCAGGCCTGTTACCAGTCTGATGATCAGGTTCCACAGTCTCAGCCTACAGCAAAGTCCGCCAGCTGCGAAGAGGGGGCTGGGTTTCTCCTCAACCCATAGCCTGCAGCCTCACCTCGGAACAGAACTCTTCGAGGAACGTCTTGCCGGGCTGGGGTCGGCGACATCCCGTTACCTGAGGGGTGGGGGCTCTCAGTGTTCGGCCTCACAGAAGCCGGCATGCTTGCCGCAGCCCGCTCCTCAGTGCTTCCTTGCACACTCGCCGGGGAATTGGTGTTGGATGTCGTAGGGCTTGGCGTTGCTCTATCCGGGTCCTGATCGTGCTGATCCTCGGATGGGGTGGAGGCTCGCTTGAAGAACGACACGTTGCGTGTAACGGTCCCGCCGTCGCGTTGGGTGGTTACCATTGTACCCGACCGGCGGGTGACTGTCCAAGGTCTGGGCTCAAACGGGAGCCTGAACTTGCTCCCGGGGTATCGGTCTCTCACATAGACCCGATCTCTTTCCCAGATGGATGATTCTCTGGCTCTGCGTCTGAAACTGGCGAAGTCGTTTGATCGTTTCCTGTTGCGCAGGGTTTGCTGGGGGTCCGCATCAGTTGGGGTCCAGGTGTGATGATGAGGGTTGGTGTCTCGGACTATTCTGCCCATTGCTGATGGTCCCGGGGCGGCTGTAGTTGTGCGATGGGGCGTTAGCCTGTATTCCCTCAGGAACGTGTATATGGCTCTCTCTAGTGGTGTCCCTTCAGCGTGAGCAATCCGGATGACCTTGTTGAGGGTCCGCATAAACCTCTCGACCTCTCCGTTGGCTTGTGGCCATCTGGGGGTGATCTTCCTGTGTTGGATCCCCCACTCCTGGAGGTAATCGGCAAACTCTTGGCTTTGAAATGGCGGTCCGTTGTCAGTCTTGACCTGTTCAAAAATGCCGTGGGTGGCAATTATTTTCTCAAATTTTGCAGTCACTTCTTTTGCGGTCAGAGATGTTACTATTTCCACTTCTGGATATTTTGTCAGATCGTCGATGACAACGAGCACATAGCGGCCATCCGGAAGATGTCCGAAATCGGCACTTACTCGTTCCCAGGGCTTCGCCGGATCATCTTCAGTGATCACTGGGGGTGGAGGTTCGGTGGACCTGCCGCTTGGCACCAGCGGCACCCTCTAACCAGCTGTTCAACCTTGGTGTCCATCTCCGGGAACCATACTTTTGCTCTGAGACTGCTTTTTGTTTTCACCATTCCCTGGTGGCCACGGTGAGCTAGTTCAACCGCCTGTTGGGTTAAACTCGCGGGCATTACAATTCTTGGTCCTCTGAGGAGGCATCCTTGACTGTCCACGGACAGTTCATCCTTCACCCTGAGGATGGCTTCCAGGGCGCTCTTTGCCTCGGGAGTTCTCTGGCTTAGTGAAGTCTGGCGTGTTTTCCAGTCGTTTTGTCGCATAGCGTTTATTACTAGCTGGAGGACGTTGTTACCACGGGTCGCTTCCACAATCAAGTCGATGCCCATGGGTAGTGCTCGTGATCGCTCCAGGATGATCTTCACGTACTCCTCAGTTTCTTCGGCATCTTCCTTTTCCTGGGTGGTTGCCGCTCGGGGATGCCTGGATAGGTAGGCGGCTGGGTTAGTTGCACCGGGCTTAAACTCCAGTTTGTAGTCATACTCTTGGAGTTGTAGGATCCACTTCTCGATTCTGGGGGGAGGTTTGGAGACTGATCCTCGGAACAAGGGAAGCAGAGGCTTATGATCGGTGGAGACAGTGAACGGATGTCCATAGACGTATACATGAAAGTGCCTGCAGGCCCAGTGGATTGCGATGGCCTCCCTCTCAATTTGCGAGTAGCGTTGTTCTGTTTCCGTTAGTGACCGGCTTGCGTAGGCTATGGGCGCCCAGTCCTCACCACCTTGGCTCTGTGTCAGTACCGCTCCTAGTCCATACGGGCTGGCGTCTACAGCTATGTTGGTTGCTTTGGTAGGGTCGAAGTATGATAGGGTCGTGTTAGCTGACAGAGCCGCCTTGGTTTTCTGAAATGCCAGCTCCTGCTCTTTTCCCCACTGCCAGGGGGTGGTAGATTTTGTGAGCTCCCTTAGTGGTCTGGTAAGATTGGAGAGGTCTGGGATGAACCGCCCGCAGAAATTCACCATCCCGAGGAAACTCCGAACTTCTGACGTGTTAGTCGGCGCTGGGGCTGCTTGCACGTCTCTCACTTTTTCAGGGTCAGGGGCCACTCCCTTGTCGGAGAAGGTGTATCCAAAGAAGCTGATTGTGTTCTGTAGGAATTGACACTTTTCCCGATGCAGCGTAAGGCCTGATTCTTTAATCCTTTGTAACACGCTTCTGAGCCTCCGGTGATGTTCTTCCACGGTGTCAGCGTATATCAGCAGATCATCGCTGACATTTAGGACTCCTGTGATCCCGCTCAGTACCTCTCGAATCGTATTTTGGAAGACTTCGGCGGCACTTCAGATCCCAAAGTTGAGCCTTCGATAGCGCCGGAGTCCTACGTGGGTGGAGAACGTGGTGATATATCTGGAGTCTGGGTGCAGGGGCAGTTGATGATATCCTGACCTTAGGTCCATCTTGGAGAACCATTTCGCTCCATTTAACTCTCCCAGGATATCGTCTATTGTGGGTGTCAGGTGTCTTTCCCTCTTCACGGCTGCATTGGGCAGGCGCATGTCGACGAAGAAGCGGACCTGCCCTGGCTGTTTGGGTTTTCGCGCCACCACAATCAGCGACACCCATGGGGTGGGCCCGCTGACCTTCTCGATTATACCCTGTTTTTCGAGGGTCTCCAGTTCTTGTTCCACTTTTTTCCTTAGGTGAAATGCTATTCGTCGATGCCGAAGGGCTACAGGCTGAATGGACCGGTCGATATGTAGAGATACTTCCTTTCCACGGAGACATCCAATACCCTTGAAGGCGTCTTCAAATTCTTCAAGGATCGTGTCCAGTTCCTCTTCCAATACTGCCATAGCGAAGGATATCAGGTGGAGTTCTTCAGCTGTTTGGCGCTGAGTAGCATTCCACTACCTTCTTTGGTGACGTAGATGGTTGATGGCGTCTTCTTTTCTTGGTGCTAAATTTCCGTTTGGAAGCACCCAATTAACGGTATTGGTGTTTTTTGTCCATAGGCAAAGACCCTGATCTTGGCTGCTTTCAGTGTCGGCTTGTCTCGCAGTTGGTTGTAGACGTTTGCCGCCATGAGTTCGATCGAGGCCCCTGTGTCGATGGTTGCTCTCACCTCTTGGTGCTGTATCCTTATCCTGCACTTCGGGAGTCGACGTTTTTTCCTCAGCGGCTGGTCTATGGCAAACACGTAGTGCACTGGATAGCTGTGAGCGTCGTCGTCCATGTCTTCACCCTCTGTGTCCTCCCTTATGGCATGAGCGGCTTCAGGCTTGGGCTTTGATGACCTGCACACTGTTGCGAAATGGTTCATGCGCCCGCATGACCAGCATTTTCTCCCGCGCGCTGGGCAGTCTTGTGCCCTATGCGGCGCACCCCCACAGTACCCACATTCTTTTCGACGTTCTGGCGGCCTTCCTCTCCCGGCGGGGCGTTGCTTTGTCCGCACCACATTGACGTGCTCATACGTGGACCTGCTCCGTCTTGATCGGTCTGTGGAACGCTGCTTCCATATGAGACGCTCTCGCCTGGGATAACTCTTTAGAACGGCCTAGCTTTAGAATGTCCGCTAATGGTTTGCCATCCTCTTGGAGGATCTTCACCCTTAGGTCAGAGGAGTAGCAACCTTGAATGATCTGGCCGTGAATTTCTTCTTGCTCGTCGCGGAACCCGCACGTGCTCGCTAGCTCCTTCAGACGGCCATGGAATGCGTCGAGGGATTCTTCCGATTCCTGTCGCGCCTGCCTGAAAATGAAACGCTCATAGTCTTTACTTTGCATTGGCTCAAAATGGGCATTGAGCGCGTTGAGAAGCGTGACATAGGTGTGAGGGGTGGCTTCCACCAGGGTCTTGTAGATCCGATAAATGTCCTTCCCACCAAGATGCAGGAGAAGCGCCCTGCGCCTTTCTCTCGCCGTACCTGCCCCTTCAAAGTAGAATTGCAGCCTTTCAACCCAGTCCTTCCATCTTGGGGCCAGGGACGCCGGTGCACCGTCGACGGTGAAGGGTTCTATGGGTGGAATGGTCGCCATGGTGGAGGGAGAGGTTGCCACCTAACGCCTTGGGCACACAGGGGTGATCAAATGCAGGCTTGGTGCTCCTCGCTGCTTGGGCTGCCTAATCGTGTAGGCGGGGTGCGCCTCAGCCAGCCGCCCTCAGCAGGGCCAATGTGCGTGGCCTCTTGGGAATGTACCCTCCCCCTCTCTCTGTGTCGACGAGGTTGCAGGGGATGAATGGTTCCGCTATGCGAGGGGCAGCGCCCGTACCTTAGTCTGGGCTCCTCGGGGCCTTTGACCGGGCAGAACTCGCCACTGTGCGTCCGACTGCCAGGCTCCCCGGCGTGCGCCGCCGCTCTCACGTCGTGAGGTTCGTTGCTCCTCGTGGTTCCGCCTGTGGGGCCCGTCCGGGCCAGGATTGCCGAGGGGTTGGCGGCGGAGAGGGGCAAAGAGTGCTCCGAGGCACCGCATGGGCTCGTCAGGCCCTCGTCGCCATTGTCGGGCCCTGTTCGTTGTTGCGCAGCGCCACTATCGCTGCGCATGAATGACGGGACCCAGGACACGCTTTGTGGTCTCCGCGTGGTCCGGACTAACTCCGTGACCACGCCTCCTTTATTTATACTTCACGCGGGTGTGATGTCTCACGGCAGCGCTAGCGCACGGCTACGTGCGCAACAACTAAACTGCACATCTGCAGTCTTTAAACATTACACTTGGCATCTTGATTCTACTGTGAGGTGGCTTTGGGTCTGATGCGGGCACACTGTTGACCTGATCCAGTGGCAAAGGTGTGGTGACGTGACACGCTGAGACTGAGACTTCAAATGTGAACAGATGGCAAGCACGGACAATATCCGAGCATTAGAGTCATCGATTTAGGTAGTTTGCCGACAAAATCCCTTGATAAAGTATTTTTTTTGTTTGAGGGACTGCGTGAGCAGACCAATATAATCGGTTAAATCGACAGAAACCAACATTTGATTTCTATTGACAGTATGTGACTATAGGATCTACCCATCTGTAAAACGCCATGTGGCCGGATTAAGCACCCACACAAGTTGGTTGGAACACATGAATGTTTTGCAGTGTAAACAGGTTCACACAGTAAAATGGATAACTTGTTTTCGACCACAAAGGTCTAGACACATCTTTTGAACTCTCACTTTAACGTGCCTGTGCATGTCTTCACTTTTTTTGTAACACATCTGTGTGCATTGTTCACAGTATGTTACAAAGCATGAGATGTCAACTATGTTTGTGAGCAGCGCTATTGAACACACCATAGAATGTTTAATTTTTATATGAGGAAGTGCCTCATTTGGGTTTGTATGAACTCCATACCTTTTTAGGGGATAAATGCATGCAAGACACCTGCTTAGCACAAAGTGGGCAGAAATATTATTAATACACAATTACTTTTGTGCTACTCGTATCATTCATCCTGATGAAAGCCACTTGCCCCTTTTTGGGCACTAGAATATGGATGAAACATGTAGAACTTTCTTGATGCTGGTGTTCTATTGATGAGTCCACAAGCAGCATCTGTTTTGTTTTTAATCTTGCCATGAGAAACCATAATAAATACTTTGGGGTATTTGTGGAGGCATTTTTACTTCACTAAACTATTCTACCTTCCCTATTACAAATGAGCTCCCATATGGTTCAAGCTTGACCCCATTGTTTGTAAATGAAATGGGTTTATTGGCAAGTTGAGGATCCCTCTTATATAAGGGCCCCAAAGAAGACATTATTCTTCATGGAAGCACATGCAGATGATGGAGCAGGTGAACAAGAGGCTGGAGAAGGAGACTGGCTCTGCCACCCACAGGAATACAAACAGAAGTAGGAAGTGTGGGATTCCATTTGTCTCTGCAGACACTATCGCTCAGTTGAGTCAAGCAACCACAACTGTGCCCCTCCACAGTCTAACAACTACTGACAGTCAGAACCCCTGTGAGTTCTAGGGTGAGTAGAGTATGGCAATGAGTTGGGAATTACCTTGGTAATTGAGCTCGTATTGAAATGGGCCCTCATAAACAAGGGCACTTTAGTTTTTGGAATATTGCTACATATACTAACCATTGTAATGCTTACAAGATGGCGGCGCTGTACATACGTTGGCAATGTGGAGTCTCACTTGACAGTCCCTGATGCTGGACACACCAGGACAATGTGTACTTTTGAAATCCAGTGGTGCTTTGCGAATGGGAGGATGGGGTTCTTGCATGTCAGTGGTGCAATACATACTTGGTCAATGTGGATTCTACCATGAGGTTTTTAAAATCTTGTGTTAATGTAGTTTCTGACACGGCATGCCTGTTTTCCATACTGAGGGAAAGTAGAAAATTCCATGGCAATGAGTTGTTTTCTTACAGCATGTTTAGAATCATACTATTATAAACCTAAAAAGACCTCAGATACTAGTAACTGGCACAATAACCAGCATAATGTTTTGGCAGAGAACTTAAAACTAGGTGCCATGTTTCTTGGCTTGGGGTTTTGTATGGGCATTTGATCAGCAGGCCCACTGCATAAGCTGAGCACTGTACTTATTGTGGCCTGCTGTGGATCCAGTGGCACCCTATTTATAGGTACACACATTATTTTATGCTTTGGAATAATATTTATCTTGGCTACTCTGGCAGATCCTGAAGTACTGGAAGACAGAATGAGTTCCCTTCATGGCTGCCAGTAAACCCTACGGCTTTTTAACCAATTTATGCGAAAGCTTCTAGCTCTACCACATCTTTTATTTGAAGGAACCCCTCCCAATGCTCAGATCTCTGTGAATAAGCTGGGGCTCACTTGCTGTGCTGCCTGGCAGGGTGCAGTGTGGAACTTGCATGCACATTTTAGGGCTGATTTTAGTTTCCAGCTAGACCACACTTCTGTTGTCAGATGTCACTAACAGGGAATCTTTGTAAACAATTAACCCGATAGATTTGAATTCCTGGAACACACCCAAACCACATATCCTGCAAGTTTGTAATCCATCTAAATATGCGACGCTAGATGTGATCTAATCTTTTAGCAAGAACATTGATATTAAATGGTATGATCTATTCTAACTACAAAACAACTTGCCCTAGCAAAAATGTTCTATTTTTGTCAATTTACCAAATGCCTGCTAGAGTGTTTTTTCAATTATTGAGTAATAACTTCCTCTTCATTCCAGAGCACATAAAGGAGCAAAAACACATTCCCTTTTGATCTCCATTTCTGCATTAAAAAGACACAAATATATGTGCCCTTCTCTGATACCACTTTCCAAACTGGAGCCTGGTATGCCCCAGTGACGCATGCACAGCTAGCTCCCTCGTTGCATATTCAAAATGCCACAAACTCATTCGATTTCACAAATTATTTTTATTCTAATTTTTCATTACATACAAAGCTTTTCATTAGTCTTGTCCTCTCCAACACCATAGTACATCAAATGCTCCAGGCTCCAGGTTGGAAAGTATTATCTTATACAATACGTGGCTTTGGGCAGACCACGTGCACAGGCTTGCACGTAAATTAATGGAAAAAGGGAGAATAAACAGAACAAGAAGTGAAAAAAACGGTGTGCACTCTGTCGCCCCCTTGACTTGAAATATTTCACGGACTGTCTATTAGACGAGTTGCACCCATGGACTACAAGAAATAATTTAACAAACATCAATGGCCACATGAGAGACATTAAAAACATCTTCCTCTAAAAGTGGATTTTATGAACAACTTTTTAAGCATTTGATGGACTACGGTGTTGGAATTGTGTTTATTTACATGTTTTAAGATTGAGAGTGTGAACATGCATGTTTAATATGCATATTATATTGTTATTATCAGCTCACGTTTATTAATGAAATTCGTATACACATGAAATGCGGGTCATTGCATAATGGACATCATTCATGATATTTATGGGAGGGCGGGCAATCTAGTTAGATACTGAAGTAGTTTGCAGGTATAAAGTTTGGGATAGAGGCATAAGGATGAGTTTTAGTTAGAGATAAAGACATAAGGATGAGTTTTATCAATCACAACGGAACATGAAGGTAGCTAGAAGTAGTGAATCATGGGACTTGTAGGCCGATAGATGAAGACAGGGATCGTGATTGATTGAATGAGGTGCAATAGGATTTGCACAGATGGTGGAACTAAGGGGCGCGTTTTTAAGTAGCAACGTGAAAATAGAGTTCAGCATTATGGAGGCAGTGAAAATGTCGGAGAGGTGATGATCAGGATTGATGTTGAAGGTATGATTTAGTGCAGATTATCACTTGCTATAGGTTAACAATTAGTAGGAAGACGGTTCGTTTTTTTTTACAATTTAATAGATCGGAGAGTGTAGGTTTAAGAGGTTAAAGGAAAAAATGAATGCAGTTGAGCAAGCAGGGGAAGGCAGAGGCTGACCTGGGTATCTACTTAGTAATAGCGTTTGGCTATGATTAGGGTTACCAACTGGCAGGGTGCAAATTCAGGACGGTCAGTGTAAAAATTCAGGACAAAGGGTCAAAAGTCAGGACAAAAATTCAGGACAGAAGGTCAAAATTCAGGACAAAAATTTGGGATGAAACAAAAGTTTTACAGACATATCAGAGGGGGTGGCACAATAATATATAAGTAAGTACATAGAGAACCAAAATAAATACAAGTCAAAATAAGTTAATATAAGGTTGATCCAATCGTGCACTTCACAGTTTTTCAGTATGCGCGCAACTTTGCAAAGCGACATCGGGCCCGTTCTGCAATCAAGATTTGTGCTAGTAACAATAAACATTAATAAATAGTATTTTTATTTGTATGTTGAAATCTGTATTTTAAATGTACAGTGAAAACGGTGTTAGTTATTTTATTTGGATTTTCTCCAGCATGGCGCCAAGACAAAAGCAGAATGCTTTGCCCTAGTCCCATGCAGGAGAAGGCACCCCACATGCTGTCACTACAATTGGGCTCATTAGCACTTATAGAATGACAATCAGCTGCAGTCTCAGAATGACAATGGGCCGCTCCACAGTCTGCACGAGGGAGGTCCGGGAGGGGTGGCTGCAGGGAGCCTCTTCAGTTTAAAAGATAAGAGCGAGAGGCCTGAGTGAAATCTTTTTAACTCAGGGGCCTCTCGCATGCGAAACAGCATTCTTTTCTGAGATTTCCCATTTCGATTTTAGTATGATGTCTGTAAGGCGTCCGTAATTTGAGATCCCCAAATTACGGACGCCGTGTGGACATCATACTAAAATGATGGACTGTCCGTGAAATTTACGGACGGTTGGTCACCCTAGCTATGATATTTGCAGGAAGATGGCGAACATGGGGAGAGGTCTATAAACTTTTTAATATCGAGAGCTGTATTGCACGTTTTAGAGGTTTCGTACACACCGTCTAACATAATGCTTTTAATTTATAGAGAACCCCTGACGAAGGGCCGAAAAAAAAAGGCCCGAAATGTATTGGGTTAATAAAGATCAGTCACTTGAGAACAACTTACATACAATCTATGCTACAAAATAAGGCCTGGATCGGCATGTTTGCAGCATTAAGGTTATAATGAAAATGTTAGCGTCTTTCATGTGGCTAAAGGACAAGACTAATGAAAAGCTTTGGATGAAATGAAAAACTAGAATAAAAATAATTTGTGAAATCGAATGAGTTTGTGGCATTTTGAATATGCAACGAGGGAGCTGTGCGTCCGTCACTTGGGCCTACCAGGCTCCAGTTTGGAAAGTGGTATCTTAAACAATACGTGGCTTTGGGAAGACCACGTGCATGGGCTTGCACGCAAAGTAATGGAAAACAAGCATTTACAATGCAATGGTCTCGGCATTATTAAAGGTAGAGCTATTGGCATTGCTCATTACATTTTTTTTCATTTTTTAAAAAAAACATAACTAAATGGTATTGTCATTTACAATGGCAATAGGTGAGCATTAGAGAGTAGTAGAGAGTATTTTCGGACACAGAGCCACACACACAGACAGAGCCGTGCACACACACACAGACAGAGCCCAACATACAAAGCCCCCCCACACACACACACAGAGCCCCCACACACACAGAGCCCCCCCCTCCCCACACACACAGAGCCCCCCCCACACACAGAGCCCCCACACACACAGAGCCCCCCACACACACACAGAGCCCCCCCACACACACACAGAGCCCCCCCCCACACACACAGAGCCCCCCACACACACAGAGCCCCCCACACACACACAGAGCCCCCCCCACACACACACATACATAGAGCCCCCACACACACACACACATAGAGCCCACACACACACACACACATAGAGCCCACACACACACACACATAGAGCCCACACACACACACACCTAGAGCCCACACACACACATAGAGCCCCCACACACACACACACACACACACCCACACACACACACACACACACACAAACACACACACACAGAGCCACACACACACAGAGCCACACACACACACAATGGTATTGTCATTTACAATGGCAATAGGTGAGCATTAGAGAGTAGTAGACCGTATTTGCGGACACAGAGCCACACACACACACAGACAGAGCCCAACATACAAAGCCCCCCCCACACACAGCCCCCACACACACACAGAGCCCCCCTCTACACCCACACAGAGCCCCCCCCACACACGCAGACCCCCACACACACACAGAGCCCCACACACACAGAGCCCCCTCACACACACACACACACTGAGCCCCCACACACACAGAGCCCCCCAACACACAGAGCCCCCCTGCACACACACAGAGCCCACACACACACACAGAGCCCACACACACACACACACATAGAGCCCACACACAGAGCCCAGACACACACACATAGAGCCCCCCCCCCACACACACACACAACTAGAGCCCCCCCCCACACACACATAGAGCCCACACACACACACATAGAGCCACACACACCCACATAGAGCCACACACAGCGAGGGGGCAGGGGAGCAAGCACAGCCAGGGGGCAGGAGAGCAAGTACAGCCAGGGAAGCAAGCACAGCCAGGGGGCAGGGAAGCAAGCACAGCCAGGGGGCAGGGAAGCAATCACAGCCAGGGGGCAGGGAAGCAAGCACAGCCAGGGGGCAGGGAAGCAAGCACAGCCAGGGGCAGGGAAGCAAGCACAGCCAGGGGGCAGGGAAGCAAGCACAGCCAGGGGGCAGGGAAGCAAGCACAGCCAGGGGGAAGGGAAGCAAGCACAGCCAGGGGGCAGGGAAGCAAGCACAGCTCGGCTCCCCGTGAGAACCATGAAAGAGTACATATATCTGTACATTGGCACAACGCAGCCAGCATGTACCTTGCCTTGTTATTGGTCTATATCTGGCTTTCACTGCCTGCCGTGTGCATTGGCTTAAGGTGGGTTGCATCTGCCTTGCCCTGTGTATTGGCCCGGGGAGGGGCAGCGCTACCTGCTGTTTGTGTCGGCCCAGGCTGGGGCTCCAACTTCCTCGCTATGTGCATCGGCCTGGGTCAGGCTGCAGCTGCATTAGCTTGTGTATTTGTTGGCTCGGAAGTGGGCTGCGACTCCTGAGGAAGCCAGCCTCGTAGCAGCAGAAGCCACTGAGTACCATGCTGACAGTCCAAGGCAGCTACGCTCAGTGAAGACACAAGCTTTGCATGACGTCCATGGTGTCCATTGCTAAGGCCGCACATGAATACCACTGGCCACCATCTGCGGTCAGAAGCCTCTCCGAAAACACTGAGGTGAGTGCGAGGACCAAAGACTGTTTTTCTGTCCAATCAAGCGACGGGTAAGAACTAGAGAAGAAAACGAACTGACTGCACATTTTATTTGTGGGAAACGTAATTTGCACCTGAGCCTTATTCGTGCTCTACCAAAGCTGGCTGGGGACAATGTTAGAGAGGGTGACAGAAACATGAAGAGGAGGGACAGGTTTTAGCCCCCACAGTGAGTTGAGATCAGGGTCATCACTCTGTATTTGTCATTGATTTGTGTAGTGTTAAGTACACCTGTGTCCTTAAAAGTACTTTTTCCAAAAACAAAAAAGGTAGGCTGGGATTTAAAGTTAATGTTGGTCAACAGTTGAGTTGTGATCTTGTGTCCCCACGCTACCTTCCTGGGTAGCCTGTAGGGTCGGAAGGGGGGGGGGGGCACGAGCACAGCATGTTGCGGACAAGAGCTTGAGAGCAAGTCAAACATTTTGTAGCATATTTATGTAAATTCAGGACTTTGGTAGTCAGCCTTTTGGAGTCTATATTTTGCCAATCTTTTTTTTTCTTTTTCAGTCAATATTTTCTCAGGCTTCTCCGGAATAGATACAACACTGGTGTAACCCAAGCCCTTTGTGTAATCCAAAACCCACTAGCTACTTAGGAAAACAATCACTGGCAAAGCCTATAGGTGTGGCCTAGTCATACTGAGGCAATGCTTACATATTTTTATTTTTCATTACAAGCAATGGCTTCAAAAATTAAAAAAAACATACTGCTGGTAAGTGTGGCAGCTATAGGATTGCAATAAAATAGTACTGTTTTTAAAAACAAGTAGCGTGGCTGTTTAACTGGTGATGATGTTTTTAATACAAAGCCTTTCAGTTGCGCCATGAATTGTATTATTATCATTATTTGAGAAGAAGTCAAGAATAAACCGCCCCCACCAAGACAAGGATTCAAATCACGGGCGTCTACAATGTTTTTAATGTCACTTAATGACATTACAACAACAATAAAAAAAAAAAAAAAAATCACCATCTAACTGAACACACGAATTGCAGGCAAAATAAATAGCTGGTATTTAACGTTAATATAAACTATAAAAGCACACTTTGAACCACCTATGCCACTGGAAAAAATAGTTGTAGGCAGATGTGAACAATGTGCACTGGTTTTGTGCAGTCACTTTTACAGAATGGGGCCAGCAGGTAAAGCCCAATGCAGTGGTGGGGGAAAGCAAAATGTGAATGACAGTTCAACAGGCCTGCTGATCAAAAACTCCTCTATATGTTTTTTGGAGGGTTGGGGGTGATCAAAAGTCTGTATCTGTCTCAGTTTCAAAGCCAGACTTTGAAAAAACGTGCTACCAGCTAGTAAGTTTGGGCGATCATTTCGAGGTGCACCCTAAGAGGAAAATACCAGGATTAAAGGCCTGTGGTCAAACGAAAGTGGCCTACATTGTTTTCACAAGCGCTGACAGGGCTTCGGATCCGACAGCACAGGGGCATAATGGAGACCCCTCTGTAGCCCCCGAGGTGCGAGGGGAGGGGGCCTAGTGTACCTTGTTTTGGAGAGGGCAGCCCTTCCTTGCCATTGCATGCCAGCAGAACGCGTACAATGGCAAGCAATATGAAACAGTTTAGGGGTCAGGAAAGCCACTCTGCTTTCCCGAGCAATAACAAACAGAATTACAAATCCGGTAAGTAAATATTGCGGGCAGACAGAGGCCCGGCGAAAGTGCCTGGAAGGGGGGGGGGGGGTTAACACGGGCAGGGCGCATGGAGACCTCCAACCCTTTAGAGGGGACCTCACTCCTTCGGAGGGGGTGGGGGCTATTGAGCCCAAGACAAATGAATATCTGTTCAGTGTGAGAGACTCTGGAGCAAACATTTCATTCTGCATGGGGGAGCCGTCATCTTGCGTTAAACCACTGCGACAGCCTGGCAGACTGGGCCCTCGACAGCTTGCTGCCCACTGTGAGGGGGACGCGCCCTGAAGTACAGCAGAGGGGCAGGCGGTGTTTACATGACATCTTTCTCTCCACTACCCCCACCCAGCCCCCACCGCTCCCTGGCGTGGGCCCTGCGTCTCGACGGCTCCAACAGCGGGGTGGTTTGTCTCCCGACAGCTCCTTACTTAGACTTAGACCAAGGACTGGGTAAGGATGACGGAGATAAAGGAGAGAAGAAGAAAGAGGGAGAGAAGAAGAAAGAGGGGGCGAAGAAGAATGAAAGGGAGAAGGGAAAGGGAAGAGGGGGAGAGAGAGAGAGAGAGAGCGCGGCAGAGAAAGGAGGAGCTATAGGGAAGGGGCAAGATAGAAGGGAAAGAAAGAAAGCCAAGTGCTGATTCAGAGAGAGAAACAGGAAGAAAGAAAGTGGGCGGGCGAGAGAGAGAGACTAAACGAAGAGAGGGGCTAGAGAAAGAGAGGGTTAAGAGAAAAACTGGAAGAGGCACAGAGTTTATACAGAGGAGATGAGGAAAGTAAAATAGAGAGAAAGGAGAAAGTTAGAAAGGCAGAGACAGGGGTGGAGGAGTGAATGGGGGAAGAAGAGCGTAGCAGAGGGGTGTCGGCGAGTGAAAGGGATACAGACACAATGAGAACAAGCAGCTCCTAAAAGCAGCAGGGAAGGGAGGCGAGTGGCCTAATCACGATTACGAATGCGGGAGGGAGGGGTGGGGGCCGGGGAGCGGCAGAGCACGACGGAGGAGAGCTGCAGCAGAGGGAGGGGGGGGGAGGCGAGAGCACGACGGAGGAGGGCGGGGGGAGGCGAGCGGAGCCAAGCAGCTCCTAAAAGCAGCAGGGAAGGGAGGCGAGCAGCTACGAAAACACGACCACGTCTCTCCGAGGCAAGGAGACAATGCCTCGGAGAAACGCACGGCCATTTTCCGATTCGGGGGCGTGTTTTTTGCGCCCTGAGTGACAGACGACGTCACAGGGCTAAAGAATGCAAAAAATCACGCCCCCGAATCCGAAAAAGACGGAGCTTATTTGGAGGGACGGCTCTCTCCTCCAATGGCTGGCCTCCTTTTAGGAAGCCAGCCAATTGAGGTGAGACGGCCGAGGGAGGCGGGTTCCAGTTCCCTACTAAGTATCATACGGATCTCCTACCGGAAATGCTGGCAAGCCAGCATTTCCGGTCCTCGACCGAAAAAGGAGAATAAACAGAACAACAAGTGAAAAAACCGGTGTGCAGATGTTCCAATTTCTTTCATTGCTCTAACCCTTCTCAGTGGAAAACATTTTATAGTCTAAACTTATATTGTAATATATATGATTACCTCATTTTTGCTTTGGCATCTTAAACACACCATGGAATCCATATTACTTACTTTTTCCCAAATAGCAAGATATGATCGTGAAACAACGATACATCCTGCACACAATCAAGCATAAATGTCATGAACCTTTTAAACATAGCTGTGACTAATGATAAACCAAATGGCATCCAGGGTACTGGAAACGTCCAAGAGGCATGATAAAAGAAGCAGAAATATCTTCATTTATATCTCATGTATTCTAAGAGTAGGCCCAGGAGACATCAATGTTGGAAATCAACTCAGCATCAACATTTAATGTAGCAGTTTAAACTGTACCGGCCAGTCTATGTGTATGCACAACAATGCGTTTATTCACCTCTGTTACATCTACAAAACAGACTTCTTTTTATAGAAGACTTTTATGAAAATTAAATACTCATTTTACCCACGCAGTTTTTCAGACACAACTTATTTCACATCAATTTGAAGACTTCCAAGTTTATGTGCAGAGGGTAATAGATTTCTCCTTATCCCATTCGAAGTCCTTCAATTCGTTCATTTTGGTCTGACTAAAAATAAAGCAACCTTCCCTCTGCAAGGCTCCCCACTTCTATTAATTCGAGCAATACCCAGATCCCTCCCATGCGTGGCAATCCTACCTCTGAGACAGCCTCGTTTGTGGTATAAACCTCTTCTGTCTTATGTTCAATTTCCCTTTTAAAAACCCTTTCCTTCCCAGTCAGATCCCTCCATACATGAGAGTATTAATATCGAATTAAAAAAAGTCACGAATGGAACATCCAAATACTATGTCCAGATATTCCTTATTCACAAGAATTAACTAGCCTGCTGACACCAGGCTCCTTAATTACAAAATTATTTTAATTAACCAGATGACTAAATCAAAATCATTTAAATCAGACCAGGCCACACTCATGATGTCTCTCAGAAATTTCTGTCAATGCCCTTTATTGAAATTTGTTTTGCTATGGAGTTTTAGAACAATTTTACAATTCTAAGCTAATATCGTAATTACACAACTCCTAAGGGCTCATTACGATGTCGGTCAGTAAGCCTCTGACTGACACCATCTCGGACTCTGGACCGACCGACAGGAAGTTGGAGGGTCCGGCCGCCGGATTACGATGCGACCGAACTCTGTTCGGTCAGATTCCCATTGTTCCCTATGGGAGCTTGTGTTATGGCTGTAGACTGACCGTACTACAAGGGGAAATGGGGGTTGTGTAAAACCCTGCACCTTGTTGTAAGCACCCTATGGTGCCTGCCACACAATGCAGGGTGTTGCAGAGGAGTTCCTTAGGTACCCCCTTGGCCACCAACCATAGGCCGCGGGGGAAAGGGGGCTGTGCCAGGGGCCCCCAAAGTTGCTTTCAAACAGCTTTTCCATGTTGGAAAGGCTGGCACGGAAAGGCTGTCGGAATCTGACATTGTAATCCCGATGGCGGAAACGCCGTCTACTGGGGTACGGTGCGATTCTGACTGACTGGAATACTCTGAGAGCTGGTCAGAACCGAGTCGCAATGACCGGTCGGTTTATGCTCCGACTGCCGACATCATAATTGGGTGGTCGGGACGGAACCTGACCGAATCAGTTGGAAAGCTTCTGACTGTCGGTCGGAGGCTTTCCGACCGACATCTTCATCATCCCCTAAGTGTTAGTGAGATGGTTGAAACCGCCACATCATATAAAGCACAACTTACCCCTGCTTTGGTCCTTACTTTCTGCTCAGAAAGATGTATTTCCTACTGTTTACACTACTGATCTCCACCACCATTGTACTGGTAACAAAACTTCTCCTTACACTACCGCCCACCTACTTTTTTGACACACTACATCACATTGTCTACTTTATGCCAAACACAAAAAACTCTGCCTGACTGGGATCACCCATAATCCAAATATATGCTTGAACAAAAAAATGCATTTATTCAAGAACTGAAAACCTATTTTCTTCACATTTTGTCATAAAATGACATGCAGTGTCTGTAAAAGCCTGTGGCAAACTCAACATTCCTTTGAGCCATGCCCACAAAAGTACAGTGATCGAACACAACACTTACATATGGAATAAAATGAATAGCATGTCCTTGTAAACGTTTGTCTGGCTCATTTATCGTTTAAATACTTTTATTAGATATACAGCCAAACCGTTTCAAGAACAACATGCAATTTTCAAGGTGAATCAACATCTCCTCTGTGCTCTTGCCTATAAACTTTAGACCACTGTATGTAGCCAACATTGTCAAGCTTTCCTTCATTGAACTACAAGCCATCTCTGCTTACATTCTACTGTATTCTCACTGACAATATTGCTTAATGGGGGCAAACAATATTATTGGTTTCAAAATGTATGGAATATTTGTGTCCATTGTAGTCCCCGGATTGTCAGCAGAGTCCTCCAGCTGCTGCTCCCAGCTCTCTGTCGGTCTCCTCCATTCCCCTCTGCCACTGCTCATGAATCATGATGCGTACCTGCCTTTTGGTCGCAAGAGTCTTTAGATACCTAGAAGGTCTGTGAAAGAGCACTGTTTCCCATCACATTGTATACACAATCTCGCTGGATACCACATATAAGTGCTGCATCCTGACGACACCAGCTCTCTCTTAACAATTTGAAGATCTGATGTCATGTATTGCTTGTCCTGTCTAAAGCGTGGACGATTAGCACTTGGCTTCCCTTGCAGGAAAACCATCTGTTCCCTATAGGCCAAATAGGTGGCCTGCTCCCTCTGTCATGGAGCACTCAGTGCAGCCATCAATGTCCCAGTTTCCGACACTTTGTTCTCAGGTCATCTTGTTGGCAGACGCGTTGCCTTGCAGAATTCAAGAGAGGTTGTGTTGTCTTCACCCTCCATTGCTCATTGCAGAGATTGCTGGATGACTTCTCTGTCTACATTCTTCCTGATTATGGCTTCCCAGTATACTCAGGCGCGACGTCCGCATTGTGTTGCCCAGTACTCCTACTTCTTTACCCTAGATGGACCTGAGCTGGGTTGGCACACTCCCTGGCACTCTCTAACTACTCCACATGTTTATTGACTGCTTTCTACACTCTCACCATGTGTTCCATTTGCTTTGTGACAGCCTGTTATCCTTTTGAGATATTTGATACTTACTTCTATTGCTGAGACCTTTTGGTCAATGCTTCCCACAGCTGCCATTGCCGTCACTCAACAGGTCATGGTTTACTAGCTCCAGAGGATGCAGGCCAGATGCATGAATGCCCGCCATCTTACCATCCATTCTGTCTTCCTGGCTCAGAACCGTACGTCCCATGGCAAAAAAATAATTTTCCGTCTAGAGAGTTGTGTTTTTACATCTTTAGTTAGCATGGCAATGGGAATATTGCAATGCCAAATCTTCATCTTACGTTGCGTCAGTCTCATTTGCTCAGCTGATTTGAGAAAGCATCTAGTAGTCACTCTATTTAGGCTGCTGTCATCCATAGTGGGAAGTTCTTGTAGTCCGTACACTCCTCACTGACCCTGGGGTCGGCTCCTCCTGCTCTCCCGCTATGCTGCCACACCAAGTGGGTGCCCTGGGACCTTGCGCCCTCATTGCTGGACCACCGGATCCCTCACTGCTCTCTTTGGTGGATACTTCCGCCAACACGTGCTCCAGGCAAGCATGCTACAGCAGGCATTCCTCTCTTTGTGCTATAATACCATCTTCATATTCCAGTCAGAGACAGAGAGAGCCACATCCGACTGTTTCAAAGTCAGGTGCTGCATAAAGAGGGCTGGTGACTGAGCCATCCATGCTCTGGCCCTTCCGCTGACACCAGGGTCTCTGCCTCAACTCACTCACTCCCAGGTGCCCGACTAGCTCCATCCTTTAGAGTGGCTCATTTAAAGTCTCTCCTTGCCCTTCTTTCGATGGTTTGTTTAGATGTTAAAACAAGCACTAGCAAAGCCAATAGGTCTCACCTATGCAAGAGCTACTGCTTTGACAATGTGCTTTAGCCATGTTTAACACCAGCGTGGCTGCATTTAGCATGGCTAAATGTTAGTGGTGTGGTCTGGGCTGGGGTAGAGTGGGGTAGATTTGCGGTACAGTGGAATGGGGTAGATTGGAGAAGCGTGGAGTGTAGTAGAATGGTGTAGCATGGGTTGGGGTAGATTGGGGTAGTGTGGAGTGGAGTAGATTGGTTTAGAATGAAGTGGGGTAGATTGTAGTGGGGTATATTGGAGTAGAGTGAGGTAGACTGGAGTGGGGAACATTGGGGTAGACTAGTGGTGTAGAGTGGGGTGAACTGACTGCAGAAAAGTGGGTTAGATTCAAGTGGGGTAGATTTGAGTGGAGTGGGGTAGATTTGTGAGGATTGGGATAGATAGGAGTAGATTGCGGTAGATAAAAGTGCAGTAGATTGGTGTATATTGAGGTAGAGTGGAGTAAGGTGTATTGGGGCAGATTGGAATGAGGTTGGATTGGAGACAGTGGATTGGGGTATATTGGAGTGGGGTGGGGTGGAGTGGTGCAGATTGAAGTGGAAAGGGGGACTGCGAGTGGAATAGACTGGGTGGATTAGAGTAGGGTAGATTGGAATGGAGTGGGATAGGTCGGAGTGGAGTGGATTAAATTGGAGTAGAGCTGGGTACTTGGAGTGATTGGGTTAGATTGGGTGGATTAGAGTAAGGTAGATTAGAATGGAGTGGGGTAGATTGGGGTGGAGTGTGGTACACTGAGGTATATTTAGAGTGGAATATGGTAGGTTGGAGTGGGGTAGAGTGGAGTCGATTGAAGTTAAGTAGATTGTATTGGAGCAGATTAGGCTAGAATGGGGTGGGGTAGATTGGTGTGGAGTGGGTTAGACTGTAGTGGAGTGTGGTAGGATTGGATTGGGGTAGATTGGGGTAGAGTGGAGCGTTGTATATTGGGGTAGGGTGGGGTGGGCTAGATTGGAGAGGAATAGAGTGGGGTAGAATGGGTAGATTGGAGTAGGGTTGAGTGGAGTGGGGTAGATTGGGTGGATTGGATTAGGGTGGAGTGGAAGGGGTGATTGGGGTATAGTGAAGTATGGTAGATTGGAGTGGAGTAGTGTGGGGTAGATTGGAGTGGGGTAGATTGAAGTGCAGTACAGTGGGGGTACATTAGGGTCTCGTGGGGTACATTGAAGTGGAGTAGATTGGGGATTAGAGTATGGTGGATTGGAGTGAAGTGAGGTGAATTGTAGTGAAGTTGTGGTGAGGTAGATTAAAGTGGAGTGGGTTAAAATGGAGTGGGGTAGAATGGAGTGGAGGGGCATGGAGTGGTGTGGAGTGGAGTGGCGAGCCATGTTGTAGAGTGTCGTGGAGGGGAGTGGCATGGTGTGGAGTGGTATGACATAGAGTGGAGCAGTGTGTTTTAGAGTAAAGTGGTTTAGAGTGTTGTAGAGAGGAGTAGTGTTGAGTGGTGTTGCGTAGTGTGGAGTATGCATGGTGTGATAGCAATTGAAATTGACCTTTACATTTGAACCGACATACAGTGTGAAATTGTCATCACCAAGTATATTGATTTCTTTTGTTCGTATTAAAATATATGTTTCCACCACCCTTCAGAATTACAAAATAAAATGTGCTTCATTTCTACTATTCACATTCTGGTGTATTCTGAAATTTCAGCACAGTTCATTTTTGTTGTGTGCTAGGAAAGATAGCATTCTACACCCTGTCCTGTCACATGGGTACTCAGCAGGATGGATTGTCACAAAAAGTATTTCACTTTGAAGTCAGTGAAAGAAAATTAATCACTAAGTTCCCTCAGAATACAAAACCTGACATTTAAAGACCTGTTTACAGGTAGTGAGTACTCATGGGAGAGACAAAGTCAAGCTGGACAGGCTTAAACAACAAGCAAATGACAGAGCCAGCTAGGAAAGGTGCACTCTGTAGAGTGCCTCAACACAAAGGAAAAAATAGGCCCCAAATATGCGAGCAAATTAATCACACACGTACTTGCACCATGCTCCAGGGGAGGGTTAAATGCAAGAAGAAGGAAGTGCCAACCACAGAACTGACCAGCAGAAAGCAAGCAATTGAGAGTGGCTTTGAAGCCCACGAATGGTAAGTAATGGGAGGGCTCCAAGCCCACTAACAGTAAGCAAAACGTCTCGAGGAAACAGAGTATGCAGGCTATGTGAAACCTGAGAAAAGATCTTGCTCCTCCCTCAGCTCCTCATAGTGCTGTGAAATGGTTCATAATTGTGTTCAGTGACAGTCAATTATAATGTATTTCAAAAAATGATTTTCTAACAAACTAATTGAAGTTTTGGTTTTCCAGGACCTAGTAAAAACACTAGTGAGGAGGTGCAATTTTCAACCTTTGTAAAGGTGCAATGCACTGTTCACAATACAAAGGAAACATAGAAAAAATATAGTGATCAAAACATCACCACAGTCCCACACTGTGTACATTACTTGATCAGAATACCACATTGTTGCACAACAAATGTGTCTGCATTTCATGTCATGGTTAGTGCAGGCAATACAACCTTCCATTAAATTCTTAGTCCCTACATTAATTTAAAGACTTAGCCCAGTGCCCTAAAACGATCATAGTCTTTTTAAAATAGCCCAATATATGGGTACACGCTCAAATCATTATTTTCTCAAACAACTGGGAAAACGTTGCCCATTTGTGCAAGAGTTAGTCCAATTTGGCAACACTGGGTGTGTAGTGAGTGATAATGTTAGGGTCACTTAATGTAAACAGACTCTTGGTGGTGCAGGGGCCCAGGCAGTGTTAGGCGGAAAGGGCTTTAAACAAAAGCACACTGGTAGTTGTGCCTATAGGAGTTTGGTGGAATGGCTTTCATTTCTGCTCCTTTCAGAGTGTAGATAATGTTAACATGCATGGGTCCTTGTGGGGTACAGAGCTCAATTGTACAATGATGGGGGTGTTCTCTGTGCTGGATAGTAGCTGTCCTGAAGAGCAAGGTTTGTGTCCCAATACTCCATCCTTCAGCTTTGCTTTCTGCTATTGGGTGCTCTCTCAAACAACCTGCCTGTGCCTTGATCTCTCTCACTGCCCTCCAGCTTTCACAAGTGTTTATGAAGTGAGTTCCGTAATATATGCCTTTGCATGCTGTAGCACCAAGAGAAAGGCACTGTACGGGTTTCCCCTACACTGGCTGGTATGGTTGTGGTCCCTAGAGATTGCCAGGTAGTTTTGCCAGGTAGGTTTCAGCCTGAGCGCTGACTAGAGTTCAGCTGTGAGTAAGAGTGAGGATCAATTATTTAAACTTCTCACGAGTGCAGAGTTACATGGGGTGGTCCTAAAGTCAAACATTCGTCAAGGATCCCTAATCGGTTCTGCACCTCCTGGCGTGAGTGACTCACGCAACGAGTGGCACTCGTGAGAAGTGCGCAGTCCACCTAATTTGGGTGGACATACCTGTGAGTGAATGCTTCTTCAAAGATAAGTATATCTATACAACGTCAGTTGTTGTTTAAATAAATTTTAACGTACGTAATCTGTTGATAATTCCAGGGAGGGATCTATCACTGAGTTGTGCCCTGAAGAAAGCTGTGGACCGACAGGGCCGCTCACAGGCAGAAACATGTTGGCATCTATCTAGGGTCATAGGACCTTTGTATTCTGGGAACACCCTACTCTTGTTATTTCAATATCCACCATATCCCAATATTAAAGGGATACCTGGAGAGTGTGGTGGATTTTTAATCTTTAACCCCCTGGCCTTTTCTCATAAGTGCTCCCTGAAATACGGTTGAGCCCACCCTTGCCGTTAGGAGCCAGGGTGAACCTGATGATGAAGCATGACACTACTAGAGTGTGTGAGGGTTACTATACAAAAAGGTAGTGCTCCCAACAGTGGTAGAAGCATATTACCACCCCTCTGATTGAGAACTGTGCTTATACATCTAAGCCTTATTTCCTTTCGGGCAGGATACTTATTGTTTGTGGATACCTTTGTTGTACCCCTATAAACTCACGAACACACCATGGACTGGAGTTCAGGACACATCCTGATAGGCCGGTTGTACCATAGTTACAGACCCACATAGAAGAAACGCGGCACCATGTCAGTTCCTAAGGTCTCGCCCTTGCTTTTCACGCCTTGTGTACAGACGGCATATTTTTTTGAGGGGGGAGAGGTGGGGGTCCATTGTATTTCTAAGGTTTATAATCCTTCAATCGCCAGGTTCATGATCAGGGTGCCTGTAGTGGGGAGCCCACAGGTCATGTCCTTTGTTAGTAATAACTACCTTTCAACCCTTCGCATTCTTGCAACAAAGAACAAGGACGTAGCTAAGAGTTGTGTTGAAACAAAGGTAGCTAAACAAAACGATACTGAGTCTGGGTGACACAACAGACGCGTACCGACACCCGGCACCCAAGACTCTCTCTCATACAATGGTCTCCAAGGAGGAGCTGCTTCGATAAACATCCTGAGCAGAAGTTAAGTAGGGGTTAAATAAGTCTTAACCATCAGCTACTTGCTGTTCCTTAGCACACTGCAGACAAACTGGCCAGTGAACACTAAGTAGTTCGTTTTGAGAAGAGTTTTTCATTTTATTAGCGGTATCTTGTTGATGGGTCAGACCGTCACAGAAAATAGGCCCCTGCTCCAAATTAAAGGCGCCCCCACTAGCGAATTAGATAGTGAAAAATGTGGCCCTCAAAATGTGACCCTCAGTTTCAATTCACTGCAGTCTTGAACTTGTAAAGAATCTGTATATGTGACTTGCAAAGTATAGGAGATTGCATGAATGTGTGCTTGCTGCAGGCAACGTTTGTGGTAATATCAGAAAGTCAACAGTAAAAATCACCGGCCTGGTAGACCATAAAGCAGGCCCACAAACAGACAAAAATCAGGACATAACCTGATCTGTAAGGTCAGCCCTCCGGGCACTGCCTGATTGCCCTATAGTACAGCGCGACCTCATTGAAAGATGAGGGTCTGGTTAATGTTTCACTGGTACCTCTCCACAATATTGACATCTTTAGATTATCCATAACCCAAAAGGTCTAATACTTTCCTGGGAATCTGCAAAAACTTTACCTAGGGTAACAGCGGACAAGTCTCAGTGACACCGGTGCTGTAGAAAGGTTGCTAGTGGCCCTAGTATAACAAAGCAAAATGGGGCCCCAACCCTTTCTTTGGTATTAAAAAAACACAGCTTTCATTAGGATGCTCTTGGCCTCTCGTACCCCTGGCTCCCAGTGCCACTGCACCCTATGCACCTTTCGAAGCTATGCACCTGTGAATTGAAAGAACAACTCGTGCTTGCATACAGGCTGGGCTACAGGGCAGGACCCAGGGTGGGTTAGTAGTGGTCCATGTTTGGGATGTTCAGAAAGTTAGTGTACAGATTCAAAGTGCAGAACCTTTTGCTTAACCCCTGTCTGACCTTGATAGTAAGGGGCAGTAGGAGAAATCCACATGTCAAACATGAAAGTGCACTGTATGTGAGAGTGGGAGGAGAGCCGGTAGCGGAGGACTCTGGTAGTAGATACACCATGGCTCAGCCACGGATTTTCATTTAACAAACAAGTGTGTTTTGAGAATTGTACAGTTGGTCTACTTCTGCCTTTTTGAGGTTCTAGATTATACCTCCAGGACCTCCCCCTGCACCCCCGTGCCCTCCTCCCCACTCTGTCTCTCTGCTGGGAGCAGGCAGCGGACTTCTCCTGTGCTGCCTGGTAGAAACCCATACATTACTTTTATTGTTTCACACTTCAGAGGCGCCTGTGGAAGGAGAGCATACCTTTCAATTCGCCTTTTTCAGGATTACCTCGCCTGACCTTTGTCCCAAAAACCGAGACATACATTTCAAACTAACAAAAGCGTCGGGACACCGGGGCAGTCATCTGAAAACTGCGACTGACCGAGCAAATCCTAGACGTTTGGTCACCCTATTGCAGAGGCCAGGCTGGAGCCGCTGCTCCGTCCCCACTTTTGCCAACTGACGGATTTGGCCAGTTTTACATTTGGCCTGTATCAATGTAAGCTGTATCAATGTAAGTTTGGCTGGTACTTCATTGTGTTTTTTTTACCAGTCTCATACTGCAGGAACAGACAGCCATTCATGTAATTATGCACTTTTAGGCTCAGTGGTGGCCGGCGCAGGTAAGCGCGGTGGGCGGGGGCAGGGCGGGCAGGGGAAGTCGACAGACGACGGACTAGGTGCAATTAAATAAATAAATAAAACCTATTCCATCCTCTGTCGACTCCCCAAAGCTCCACTGTCCCACTGCATCTCCCTGCATCCAATTGCAGCTGCAATACAGGTTTTTGGGTAGTGATAGCTTCGACTTTAGGTACATCCAACTCTGCCCTTACTGCTGCCATTGGGATCACAGGGCTAAGATGTAATAATCATTAAAAAAAAACATTCTTGGCTTTTTGCATCTCTGGTACCCTCTAGTTGTCATCTGTATTAAGATTTGTGCATGCCTCCTTCTCTGGGTAACATTAGGCAGAGGCCTTCTGACACATGACAGAGAATTGCTTAATGGGCAATTTCCAGATTTTTACCTTGGCCCTCATAGCCCCATCACACCATTTCTCAGACATTTCTTCAGTAGCAGCCGGCATGACTCCCGGGTGGGGAGGCCGGTGCGGGGTTGCATGGGGAGGAGGGCGTCGCACATAGAGGGGGCAATAATTAAAAAAAATATATTACACTTACCTTTCCACCACACCGGGTCCCGCGTCTTCTCTGCTCCCGCTCTCCTGCCTCCGACAGGAACAAGAAGCATGCAGCCTCCCTCCCCTCCCCTAAGCCAATCACAACGCTCCAGTGGAGTGTTGTGATTGATCGGGACGCCGCCAGCCAGGAGCTGTAGGAGATAGCACGTTCTCCATGTAAGCTACAATGTCTTGCTCTGCCCGCAAAGTGCAAAGAAACATAAATTGGTAATAACCAAAAGTTAGTCCCATTTTATGTTTTGGCTTGGGAGAAAGTAGTGGGGCGATGCTCCTCCGCCCTAGTGCAGGAGCCGCCCCTGTTTAGGCTGCAGCAATTTCTGCATAATTGTGGATTTTCCTCACAATATTCAGATTTGAATGAAGAAAGTTTTGTTTCTACACAAACGATTCAAAAGTTACTAAAGATGCAGCAACACGTTGTTGGGCATTGAAAGGGCCTTCTGCAAACGTGGGTTGTGCTTATTGCTGTATTTGCAGTAGTGCAACATTAGTCCCCCAGCCCTCTGGGGAGGGGGGGGAGATGGGGTGGCGCAGAGCTCCAGGGGGCCCCCTCAGTAAAAGTGGTAGGTGGTGGACCGCTGGAGGGCCCCGCTCAAGTTTTATTACGCCAGTGTCCTTGGGTGTTAAACTGGTACTAATGAGGTGAAACCTTTGCTCAGACAGTTTTTACCTGTGTAAAAAATAACAAAATAATGAAGTAATACTATCACAAAGTGTGCTGCATTACTCCACATCATTTGCCTTTTCTTGACGCATAATTTAGTCAACCTGCTGCATAATTTTATCCTTCCTGCCACATAATTCCAATGTACCTGCCTTTTATACAATCTAAATAGGCATTGTATTATACGCAGTGCCTCGCCATACCCAGGCTGCACTAAGATTATTTATCTCCCCTTGAAAAGTTAATTCTGTTTGCAAAGTGTCTTTTGCCTTCAGCTCTGAAGGACATTTGTAGCATCATCACAAACTGTTAACACTTCTTATTCCTTTGCTCCGCTTTTTCCTTTTTACACAAATTAAGTACTATTGGTAAATAAGTAAACTTTCCCTTTTATTTTAACTTTAAGTACCTAATAGACGAAATGTCTATCCATTTAAAGCACTGTACAAATGTGATGTCCTGAGAAAGACTCCAGTACCAAGCCACCAAAAGGTGAAACGCATTGACCATCAGCACCTCCATTTCCATTTGTGGACTATTATATTGAATTATATATTGAGTACAGGCTACGTGTTCAGTCAATATTTTACTACTGTGATCCTGATATTCTATACACACACCCATATACAATCACACGTGGACTGTGCCCTTTAAATCCTGATGTTAACACATGAATCAAATTATTTTATACCAAGTTAGTTTTTATATTAACCTTTTTTTATATAATAACATATTTTTTCATATGGCACACTTCTACCATTTCTATGCACTCTAACAGGTGTTACTGTTAATCAATTTAAATCATAGTCAATGTACAGACCTTTGCCAGAATAAAAGGCTGAGTCATCAGAGCCAGAATGCAAACTCATAACCTGCAGATCACTGCATGTTTCAGCAACGAGCATTCAAGTCACTGAGCCATCCTGTCGGCTCTGAAAGCAAAGGTTGGTGGTCTGATTAATTTTTCATAACAAATCTTTACAGACTAGAAAATAGGTGCATGAAAGTTTGAGAGTTTTGTGGAAGGAGCAACTAGCAAAGCCACTCTTACTTCCGAAGTCCTTTTGGAACTCTTAGGCCCTCATTAGACGTGCCCGTTAAATTCCATAGGGCCACGAACAACAGGAACTGGCCACAATCGAATTATGAGAGCTGTAGGAACTCAAGTGATCTGTGGTGTTTCAACCCGAGATTGGACTGCCGAAGCAACCAACATCCCCTAGTAAAGCATCACAGAAAAATGGGTCTTTACCTGGAGAATCGGACGGAATTACAGATTCTCCTCATTTCCTATGGGAACCTCAGTGTTCCTCTGTGGTATGGTTTCCACTTTCTCAGTAGGAACTGTTTGTTTGTTGGGCAACATAAACGTAGGGATGGTGCCAGACTGATTCAATGCACCCCACTGGGATATGTTGGCCTATAGACCTGCTAGCTCACCATGCCACCATAATACCCCTAACCCTTGGTAGGTAACACATTTCTTGGGCAAACGCAGAATATGACAACCTTGACTCCCCCACAAATTGTGGTAACAGATCTAGAACCTTTTCTCTCAGTCACTCATGCTCACTCGGATATACACAAGAAATACACCAAGGGGCGTTTTCAATATTTATTTAACTATTGTGATTCTTGTATGAAATATAATAGCTGCAATGATCAATAAACAGAATCAGATAAAAGTGATGATTAGCAATATAATAACGGTTCAACAGAATGAACGATTCCACCATTGTGCTAAGAAAGTGTGTATATATGTTGCCATATAAGTTCTAGGTATAGTGCGCTCCCTAACTTAGTTTCCTAGGGCGGATGTTTCCTACTGGATGATCTAACTCCCTGTTTCCTGAAGGCAAGGTATGTAGATAACCGTCTTGGTCACAAGTTGGACATCCCTCCTCGCAGAGGGAAAAGATAAATCAGTTGGGCTGAGACTCCGACCTCGTAGTGACGGCAAAGTGCTCCTCTGATCTGAACACAGAAATACATGTAAATTTATAGTAATATCCATGCATCTGTGTCAAGGCCTCAGCCAGGCTGTCATTGTTTATCCTCTTGTGATAGCTATGTCACCTTACGGGCAAATAACAAACAACAATATTTGCACAAAGTGTGTTTAGGTCTTGTACTAAATGTTCAAGGTGTCGTGATAGTGTACTTATGAAGTGGAATTGTAAGCAATGTGTTTTCAGAGAAACTAATCCTGCACTGTCACGAACACAAATGTGTGTCAAAAGTCATTGTGCAGGAAGATAATGCAACTTAAGAAACCTGGTTTATATGGAGGGTGGACATTCTGATGTCGATGCAGCTTATTGGGGGATCTGCTACTAGAGGGCTCAGTCTCGTTACTGCTTTGTCTGCTTTTGGCAGTGTTAAGTGTCTCTCAGACGTCTCTTTAAAGCACCATCTTAAGAAGATGAGCAAGACCAAATTCTTCTCAGTAAGACAGATCCTGCCTACTGGGTGTTTTTGGCAATTTAGTTCCAGGAAAAGGCAATTGTGGTGGAGAATGTTGTCTTTATAAAAGGCCGTACCTTACCACAAAGCAATTAGCCATATATGCTGGAAATTATAGTTCAAAATACACTAAGCATTTTTAGGTTTCACCTCAAAGCTACAACTTACTGGCGTCTTGAAGCAAATCTTTTGGGCAGCTAATGGTCAACTTCCACAGCCCCATTGCTGATAGCCCCCTTTCACCACCCCACCACAGATGGCCCCACCAGACCCCACAAGAATTTGTTACTGCTTGTCAGCTTCCCGCTTCCTCTAGGCACTCCCATTTTCCAAACGTCCCTTCGCCATCACACCGGCTTAAAGAACCACCTGACCTCCCCCTGTTGCTGGTCCTGTCTGCGCTGCACAGAAACAAAACGTGAATGTCACTTGAACTGACCAATCGATGAAGAGGACTGACTGAAAGCCCATGTATGTATGTGTATGTATAATATATATATCTTCACTGAAAAAACCTACGTTTACTGGAACGTTATAGTTAGGATCAGATTTCACTTGTACAAAACCATTTCAATTCAGAAATTATAGTTACCTGAATTAACTATAACTTACACCCCGCAATGCGCTGCTTATGACCTCACATATTACATCACTCGTGAAATGGTCAGTGACATCACTGATGACATCACTGATGACATCGCAAATGACATTACTGATGGCATCAGTGATGACACCATCCACAGAATCACTCACACCACATACAATCTCTCATGCACACACTCACATACCCACACAATCATTCACATCCCCATTCACAGACCCATACAACTACTGATTCACAGCAGAGTGGTGGAGAAAGGGGGGCTCCAACAAGCACCCAGCAATCTTTCTGTGTGGGATTTACTGGTGGTAACAGGAGGTATTTTGGCCCCCAGTGACCCTCAGTATCCAAGGGGGCTTTTTCCCCAACGAGTAGTGCTCCAAGAGGCGCATTTGTAGAGTGGTTGAGGAAGGGGAGACATTGGATGAGCTCACAGCAATCCTCCTGTGTACCACTTACTGGTGGTAACAGGTGAGTTTTTTGGATCCCAAGGCACCTCAGCATCCAAGGGTGTTTCATCCTCCAATCAGTAGTGCATCAGGAAGCGCATTTACAGAGTGGTGGACAAAGTGGGTGGGGCCTCTGACAAGTTTTCAGCAATCCTGCATTGTGGGACTTACTGGTGACAATAGGAGGGGTTTTTGGGCCCAAGGACCCTCAGCATCCAAGGGGACGTCATCCCTCAACAAGAAATGTGCCAGGAGGCGCATTTGTAGAGTGGTAGAAAAAAGGGGTATGGCCTCTGATGAGCTCTCAGTTAGGCTGTCATCATATCCCTCTTGGGGAAGTGTGCACTGCCAGTAGTTTCAAAAGCACATGCCTGACTCCAAACGTAGGAGGCAAAAAAGCTTGTAATCCAGGGGACAAGCAGAGTCACCATTCTTTTCTTTCTTTTTTTTTTTAAACAAAAAGAACGACCTGTAAATGTAGCTTGTTTTGCAAATCCATAATAAAGAAGTTTTGTAAAGGTCAGCATGGGAAATTAAGTCAACACAGCGCGGTGGGTAAATATTGCTGTTGAGCTTAACCGTGGTGTGACTTCCGCCGCAGCGGTTTAAAAGAGTGGGCGGGCTGCATCGGCCAACGGACTTGTGCAGCACTACCAAGGTAGTGCTCACGACGGGCGTTGGCCGACGCGCGCCAGGAAGGGGTTAATTCAATTGTAATGATTCATCTAGTGCTAGAAGGTGCTGCAGCAAGAAGGAGCTGTATTCATCCAAAAATCTATGATAACATGAATCCTCCTATAGAGAAGACACCAAGACTACAAAGAGTTGAATCTCCACCAAACAAAGGCACTTCCTCTCAACTGTATGAAGCAAATGCTTCTTTGTTTGGTGGCGATATCCTCATTTTCTTTGGCATTAACAATTTGTCACCAAAATTGGCTGGAAACGTGCTGAGGGGCCTGTTGGTATGCTGTCCATCATCCTGGCAAAAAGAGGGAAGATCACTGCATACTACTATGGTGGAGGGGCGGCACTTCAGGTAATTTTGCATACTTTAGTTCTTATAGTCATTTAAACGGGATGGGGGCAGGTTTAGGTCCCGGGACCAGCCAAAACTTAAGGTGGTCCCCATGGTCCCCCTCCCCAGGCCAATTTGGCCCCAGGGACCCCATCTCCTGGGGCCTGGCCTCTTCATGCTGGGTGCGCTGGAGCAGTTTTACCGCTCCCGCCCACTGGGAGAAGACTTACTGTTGCTCTTGCTTGGTGGTAACTGTCAAAGCTACCGCCAAGCGAGAGCAAACAGCTATGTTCTAGGGTGGGCACTCCGGGACATTGGGGACCGGCCCTCGAGGGCGGGACCCCAGGGCCATTAATAACTTCTAGAGGGGGGCCATGCAGCCCCCTCCTTTCTTTACAAAGGGCCAGCCCTGGGGAGATGGTAGTTCCCGGGTCTGAGAACCACATGAGCCCTCTCCCCGTTTAGCTGATATTATTTGGCCTCAGGGAGATGGTGGTCCCCGTGGCCCTACTGGGCCAAGGAAGGAGGTCCCCGCTGCCCTCCTCCAATATGTTAATAAAGCTCCAGGGAGGTGGTTGTCCCCAGGGCTCTTTAAAGTCGCAGGAGGGGGGCTGCACTCCCCCTCCTTATTTTAAAGCATGACCCGGGGACTTGGCTCACTCAGGGGCTTAAATAAAAACAAGCTGGGAGACCGTGTTTGTTTTTTGGGATTTTGTTTTACTGCAAATACATGAAGATTTGCAATCTCACTGCAAATTTCTCTTTTTTAAAGGCTGTTTTTACGTGGTGTGGTGTCTGGGGGACCCAGCACTAAGGCTAAGGGATCAGGGTATTCCTACTCGGTGGTCCCTTCTGTTTGTTTTTTCAATTTTTTGTGTGGCTTAGCTATGACTGAGTGCCAAAATGGTTGCCAACACTTCCTGGTTGAAGTGTTGGCAGTCCATCAGATCTCTTCACGAGATCGGGAGGATTTGCGGAGCATCCTCATCCCTAGATATACAAATTTGGATTTTCTTTAATATCTCCAAAACTACTGAACGGATTTCCACCAAATAACAAACAAGAACTTTCTGGACCAAGAGCTAGCTACCTTTCTGCCAAATTTGGTGTAATTCCATCCAGTGGTTCAGGCTGTAGTTGTGTCTAATATCTCTATGGAATTAACATGGGAAATGCACTTTTTTTTTACCACCCCCTTTTTCTCGGCCCCCGCTTGACAGATCACCCCGAAACTTTCTATGCACAAGTAGAATCAGCAGGACACTTTTTTGGGAACATTAACATTTTTGAAGATTCGTCAAACAGCGTCAAAGTTATAAGCATGTCAAAAAGCGCATTTCCTATGGAAACTAGGTCCTCACTATAATTACCTACTGGTGACTGCTCAGAGGTCCTATGCCATCCCCCACACTCTCTGTCTTTCCATCGATCTCTCAAGATGAGATGCATGTGTTCTGCAGAAGAGTTAAATCAGGCTCCCCTGCAGATCCTCTTAAACCAGAGCAATTCCTTAAATCTTTGCCTCCGCTCCTCTCGCCTTTTCGTGAGTTGATTAATATGTCCCTGTCTATGGCGGTAGTCCCCAGGGCATGGAAACCGGCCATGGTGATCCCACTTTTAAAGACACCCACATTGGATACTTCTAAACTTGAGAGCTTTCGTCCTATCTCTCTCCTACCGTGGGTTTTCAAGATTGCCGAGGCCTACATCAACTCCATTCGGACAAGATTTCTAGAAAATAACAACATGCTTGACCCTTCTCAGAACGGTGTCCGGCCTGGTCATAGCATGGAGACTGCCCTCCTAGCTGTAACTGAACATCTGAGAGATGCATTAGACGCCGGGCGAGCATCGGCACTGATGTTATTAGATCTTAGCGCCGTGTTTGACACAATATCCCATCAGATTCTGTTGCAGCGTCTGGAGGAGGCTGGCATTGAGGGTCCGGCCCTGGGCTGGTTCACCTCTTTTCTATCCAAGAGAACCTTCAAGGTGTCAGCCCTCCTTTCAGCTCCCGGGCATATGCTATTAAACAAGGGGTTCCACAGGGCTCAGCGCTAAGCCCAACTTTATTCAACCTATACATAAAACCACTAGCGGCGGTAGCCAGGAGCAGAGGACTAACTGTGGTATCATATGCTGACGATACCCAGCTGGTGGTGGCACTATCTGACGACTCCACGCAGGATGCATTCAAGTTCAGGAGCTATCTAAAAGCCATTGCTGAGTGGATGGCTACCAACTGCCTCCAGTTAAATGCGAGCAAATCAGAGGTTTTGGTATGTGGGCAGAGACACTGAATTGTGGAGTGAGCGCTGGTGGCCTTTGACTCTGGGTTGTGCACCCGCCCCTCAACAGTTGGTAAAAAACTTGGGTTGACTCTGCCCTTAACTTTCAGATCCAAACTAAAAAAGTCGCTGGAACCTTTTTCGGACTCCTGCGTGGGCTCAAACCGCTGTTGGGTTTCTTTGATCTCAAAGTTCGCCAAGTCATCATCCAGGCCTCCATCCTATTTATTTATTTATTTATGCAATTTTATATAGCGCGAACTTTACCCGAAGGTGTCAGAGCGCTTTACATAGGACCCAGTTTCAAACATAAGGACTGACGGTACAAAACGAATTTGCAAATTTTTGACTTACATAAGAACCAGTTGAAAACATACGGACTTAGGATTACATGCGTTATAAAAAGGTACAAACAGAAAAAACTTGCAAATGTACAAGAGATAAAGTCACACAAGGAGGAGATACAAATGGATATATTCTAGGCAAATACTAGTGAAATCTCTATCTACTTAGGGAGGGGATACACATGGATATACTCTAAGAGTCACATAGGAATGGTAGAGAGCAAAGCGGACTCCTGCATAAACTAGTGATTAGAGTTATCTCTATATACATAGGGAAGGGGTAAGACTGGATATACTCTAAGAGTCACATAGGAATGGAAGAGAGCACAACGGTCTACTGCATATACTAGTGATTAGAGTTATCTCTATATACATAGGGAGGGGACACACCTGGATATACTCTAAGAGTCACATAGCAATGGAAGAGAGCACAACGGTCTACTGCATATACTAGTGATTAGAGTTATCTCTATATACATAGGGAGGGGATACACATGGATATACTCTAAAGGTCACATCTACTGTATATACTAGTGATTAGAGTTATCTCTATATACATAGGGAGGGGATAAGACTGGTTTTAAAGTCACATCACCAAGGGAGGGACAGAGAAGGGCAGGAAAGTGAGACAAACCAGAGAGGGAAGCAGATAGTCACAAGTAGGCATCAGGAGAGACAATAGAGAGGTCACTAGGACAGAGAGGGGGAGGTGAGAGATTGCTAAAAAGGCGGAGGAGAAAGGTAGAAGAAGAAGTGAGTCATAGAGAGAAAATGGCGGGGAACACAGAGGTCCAGGTCTGAAAGTCCAGGAAGAGTGCTGCAAGTCCGGGGGGAGAAAGGCAGTCCAAAGCAACGGTTGGGTGATTACCCTCGTGTGTTAATTATGTCCTTGCTGCAGAGAGAGAAAATCCCTTTAGGTTTGTCCCTGGAAGCGCGTGGTCCACTGCTCACCTCTGTCCCGATGGTGCTGTACACCCCCAGATATTCAGGATCGGCTCCGTCGGCCGTTTTCAACACTGGACGCCATTTTGGAGTCAGGCGATTGTTGCCGATCGGGGGCTATTTCGTGCTTCAGTGCGGTGTTGGGGGCAGCAATCGACTCTCCAGCTCCCAGATCGCCGCCGATGGATGGGTGGCGTCACAACCATGCTCGGAGTGACCGCGGGTCTGTGGAGAGGCGAGACAGAGACCAGGACAGCCAAAATGGCGGGCCGTCATCGATCGCCGCTACCTGCCTCCTCGTGTGCCCTCCAGAACTTGCATCAGGGAATGGCACTGTCGGAGTGCCGCCACTCCTCCGCTGCAGCCGCATACAAGTGCCCCCGTGCTGCTCCTGGCGTATAGCGCGAGGCACCGGTCCGGACTCCCAGAGCCCCGGCGGGCGCCATCTTGCCACCGGGAGCGTGCAGTCCAACTCTCCCCGGTCTGTTGCTGGGAGCGCACCCAGGCATGATTTCGCGGCATCTCCCCGCTATCCATCCTATCAAGGCTGGACTACGCCAGTGCACTTTACACAGGGGCTAATAAGGCTGAAATATTACATCTACAAATGGCTCAAAATGTGGCCGCTAGAACCTTACTTGACCTTCCAAGAACCTGTCCCACGCCAACACCATCCGCAGACTACATTGGCTGCCAGTGGCGAAACGCATTGAGTTTAAGTCTCTTTGCATCGCTCACAAAATCATGAATCTGCTCTCCATATATCCTGGCGAATCTGCCCTCACCCTATATCCCCACCCGTCAACTACCATCCATGGGCCAGCATCTGGCGGTTGTCCCCAAGGTGAGAAAAAATGCGGGCAGGAGGACGCTCTTTTCTCATCCGCTCTGCGATACTTTGGAACTCTCTCCCGGTTTACATCCGTAGCATCAACAACCATACTGCATTTTGTGAAGTCATTAAAACTCATTCTTCCCTATGGCATAGGCCTCATTTTCTTCTTTCAGTACCCTCTCAATATCTGCAATAGTCAGCGTTGCGACGCCCCTTTACTGGGGCAGCTGTGCGCTCTAAAAAACGTATAATATATGTATATATATTCATGCATACATATATATGCACAACTCTTCCAGAAAATCTTCTCTCCAGACATTCCACGCCTCAAACATGGCCAGTACTTCATCCAGACTTGGATGTCCGACTCCCACTTAAAGCTCAGCCCCACCAAAACATATTTCCTAATATTTGCAACAAACAACGAACAAGAAGTAGTACAAACCTGTCTCAGTTACATGAACTATGACAACAGACCTCAACTTTCAGCAAATGCCACTGCCTGGATAAAAGCGGAGATGATAAACCTTTGTAGGAACTAACAAAGGCTAGCAATGGGTTTCACACTGGCACCAACAGGTGTAGCTCTGTAGGTCCACGTTTTTGATGTACTACATGAGATTAACCTGCCCTGTCAACCTCTCACGGTTTGTAAACCCATTAACCTAAAATATGACAATTTCTTCCAATGGTATTGTTGGTTTATACTATGTTTTATAGTGATGAAAACTACAATAAAATGTATTTCAGAAACGGAAAAATAATCTTTCATCCTATGTTGCTTCGGATTCACTTTGGACCCCAGCTTCAACCTCAAGGAACGCATTGACAAAAAACAAATATGGCCTAGTATCAGCTTTCAATGCTGAAGTAGATTACACCATTCTACCAGAAAATGACTTCAGAACTGCTGTTCAAGCCTTTATAATCTCACCCCTGGATCGGGAAAATCCCCTGCTCCGTAGCTACCAAGACGCAGCACGTGCCCCCCGCCCCCCCTTAAAGGCATCCTAAACTCCACATCATGTCTTGTCAAGGACTTGACTGCATTCGATCACATCCCCATCATCCTTGTGGAACTAGCTGGCTGCCCTTGCCAGTATGCATCATCTTCAAAGCCAGCTGCATCAACAACCAAACTACACGCCCATGTTTTTGGCTGACAATCTCACTCTCTGATGGCCCTCTGCACAACTGCAAAGAGTACACCAACAGGCTTCAGAAAAAGAAACGTAAATAAAACCAAAGCACAGAACATTTCAATCTACACACCCAGAGTATGGAACAGCATCAGGATCACCACAAACCTGATCCAATTCAGGAAGGAGCTGAAGGCGCATCTCATTAAAGAACTCTACCTCATTATGCAATAGCAGTCCACAAACCAGCTACCTCTCAAATCACTTGTGGACTGTGCCCCTGTTTTTGACCATGTACAGTGCTCTGCTGCTTTTAGATTAGGTTCACACTACACATATGCCATGTATATAGGTGTTTAATTACTGATTATATTGGTAAACATGAGGAACCAGATATAAAATGCCATAGGAGAAGCTCTTCGTTCCCCACTCCACCGCTAAAATGTTGTTGCTTGCTTGTTTACTATACACACTTGTTAAATAACACTGGGAATTTTAATTTGTAAACTCTTGTATTTTAATAAAGAGATATTCTGGCCAGTCTCTCCACTATGAAGTGTGTTCATATGGTAGTTATGTATGGTGCTGTACGCAGCTGTTCAATCACTTTGTTCAAGCACTAACTGATGATACAGATTTTAAATTGTATAATTCTGTGTGATTAATTAACATGAATGAGATGCAAATGAAATATTTCTACTGTATTAAATATAACGACGTTCCTAAATTAACACGAATAGGCTTAGTCAAGCTTCAAATGTACTTTCAAATGTGTGACATGCCAAGGCAAAATCTGGATGTTTTCGCTTTGTCTGTGCACAGAGAGTTGCAAATGTGACTTTAGGTATTTTCATAAAAATTACTAAAGTCAATTTGTTGTATGGTCCTGCTTGCATTGTATAAGTTTGAGTGTTTCTCCACATGCATTCATGATGTTCCTGAAGGAAGATGAGAACTTAAATGTATTCAAGTAAAGGCTATTTCCTCCATCCGACCAGAGGTGTTATTTATATTTTTAATGTGCTTTTGGTTTCTGTTGTAGGGTACAACATAGGGGCCGATTACGATGTCAGTCAGAAAGCATTTCGACCGATTCGGTCTTGGAATGATTTCGACCGAATTAGATTTAGGGAGTCCGACTCACCGATTACGATGTTTCCGAACAATGTTCGGCCGGACTCACATTGACTTCAATGAGACCCTTTGTTCCGACCAACTACACAGGCTCCCATTGAAGAAAGCGATGGGTGGGAAACATTGTGCACCCTGTAACCGGCACCCCATGGTGCATGCCACACTGTGCATGGTGTTGAAGAGGGGCCCCATGGGTACCCTCATGTGCCCCATTTGGTAGGCTCTGGTTGAAGGAGGGCCCTCTACGGGCCCCCAAAGTCAAATTCTGACAGACAATCCGTGTTGGAAAAACTGATTCAGAAATGCTGTCTGAATCCGACATTGTAATATGTCAGTCAGAAGTGCAGCCTGTAGACCTGTACGAGTCGGCTCCGAATTACTCAGTTACTTCGAATGCCATTCAGAACCGAGTCGGAAAATCCGAACAGTTTCCGACTATCGGTTGTCAGAAGGCTTTCTGATTCGGTTGGAAAGACGGGTTCCGAATCGGATTCAAACTAACCGAATGCCATTCGGAGCCCTTCCGACCGACATCGTGATCGGCCCTAAAGTATTCATTAGATGTAGAGCAACAGTAATTTTACTGTGTGATGTTTTCTGTCATGCTATTGGATAGCTTGATGTATCTATTATCTCGAGCCATACTGACCGTACGATTTCTCTGTCTGAAAACATATAAAATGCACTATTTGGGAAGCAAGCCAAAGGTTCCACTGGTCACTTAGAAAGATGACTTCATGTTAGTCTGTTTATTGATCTGTACTTAAAATATTTTTTCATGATCTTCTCCCCTACTTTTACCAAAGCAGTCCTTATGGCAAAAGGCTCTTTGGCTCGTTATATAACTTGTGCTAGATCATATTTGATTCTGGCTATTCACTAGATTTGGGCTCAGCTTCCACTGTCTATCTATAGTCACATTTATTGGCATTTTTTGTATTTTGAATTGAACTGACTTACTAACCATTTACTTTTTACCTTCTGTAATGATTCTTACATTTTAAATAAACCTTCATGGTTTGTACTTTGAATCTTGTCTCACGTGGATTATCCTGTGTGGGTTCTGGGGGTTTTAATGCAATTTTCTATTTGTGCTTGGGGCTCTCATCCCCTGGGACTCATGGCCTTGATCCATCTATCTAATCGGCCCATTTAATGGTAAAAAGTGCAGACAAAGGTGGGGCAGTGTTACTGTTACTGCTCCAGAGTAATGAGACTCCTGGGTTCAAGGCATTCCCTGAAGAATGTGATGTTAATGCATGTTTTTCCAAAATGTGCGCCCCGCCTCCCAAATGAAGCTCCCAGATTCGTAAATGCTCAAATAGAAAGTCAGAAAAGCTTCTTATACATGCTTGATGCAATCTCTCACAGATGACTGACATATCGCTCAATTAGAGGATCACATCATACAGCCAGGTTTGTGATTTAATTTTCCAAATCAGTGCATTCTGGGACTTACAGTCCTGTGCTTCTGTGGAACCAGGTAGATTGACACACACGATGCTTTGCAAAAGTAAAGCACAGGAGTAGGTACGGATGTTACCGCGTTTCCTAGTGCTGCCTTGGTTCCCCGCACTGGGACAGAGCAGGAAACGGTTGCTTTTGTCACCGACTTGGAACTGGCTTTGAGAGGCACTGACGGCGAGCCACAGAGGGAAGGGCGTGGGCAAGGAAGCGAGGCATTGAAACCGAAAGGATGTGACCATGCGGTGGCAACGAGCGTGTTTGTGTAGCGCCAGCCCGCCTCGCACAGTAATTACTGTTATCTGGCCTCAGCCGAGGTGACGATGTTGAGGAGAGCTGCGGGATAGCTGTCACTCGAGGCGGGTGAGAGCTCACGTCTCTGACAGACTGCAGAGCGCGCGCCTTGTTTACATCTGCGCAGGCAGCCTCACGTGAAGGAGGAACGCACACGGCCCCTCTTCCTGAATCTGCTCAACTTAGAAACTCTTCCCAGCGCGTGTATGCACGGTGGCAGGTAAGAAACGTACACCTTATTCTATTTTTGGTTCTTAATGAGACGTGACCGAGTTCAGGGATTTGAGTGATTCTCCATATGCATTTATTTTAAGAAGGTCAAATAAATGTCCTGACCACGCATGATTTATACTTCCTATTGGAGAGGTTCCTTCCAGCACCATTGTAAACATCAACAGAGTATTTGCGTATAGCTGTGTGGATTAATATTGCAGACTTGCTAGTAGACAACCTCTTCACCCAACTGTACAGGGCAAGAACCACTGATTATATCGCATTCTCGGCAAAGGCAGCCCCCAGGGATGAGGGTAACCTGCGGGGGCAGGTCGGATTAGTGGAGTCACGTAAAACGTAAAGCACTTTGGTGCAAAATTAATTATCTACCACAAAAAAAACAGTCCCGGAAGCTCTCGCTCGGAGAGTGTCTTTCGTTTTAACCTTATATTTGGTCGGTAGTAGCAATAACGTGACGCTTAAGTGGTACTTACTCGCGCATGTCTGTGATTTTTTTGCTCCTTCTTTAGAAGGCGATGGGGTTTGTTTTTGGCAGTTTTAATCTAGCGCGAACTCGACCCGAAGGTATTGGAGCGCTTTATTTATTTATTTATTTATTTTTATTTATAACGTTTATGCGCACCAGTTACACGACACAAGGTCACGTTCGTGTTTGTTATTTAAGGCACAGGTGACCCCAGAATCACAGAGTATTGAGCCGACGCCGAGACAGAACTTGTCAAAAAAATTACTATGTCCGTACATATGCTTCCAGCCCAAGGCGCTTCAGTGGAAAGTTGAGTGACATCAGCGGGGCGCCATGCAGGGCACTGACGAATGCTACCTGCTGCTTCTGTGGCTGCTGCCTCTCTCCAGCTGCCTGCGAGCGGTGCGTGTGCTGGGAGAGCGTTGGGTGGGTTAAAGGGATTGGTAATATTTGAGAAATTCGTGGTAAACTGAATTCGAAATCTTGCCTAGCCCAAGGCTGAATCGTGCATTGGGCAAAGTGTACATTAGTGACGGCGCACGCACGCTATAAATATATATTTCTACGCGTGCGCCTCCCTCTGGGGCTATTAGTAGGTTAATTGATAGGCAGCAGATGTAGCCAATGGCTACACGGATATTCGTTGTATCAGGAGACTTTACCTCTAATACCTCCGCCCCTAAAAACGTGATTCTGCTCAAATTGCTTAATCTTCTGTTTCAGAGTCATTATCGACAACAAATGGGAGCGCTTGGAAACGGGTTTATTGCCAATTGAAAGGCGAACATTTGCCGATGTATCACAAATTCGTTGGGAATAGCTGGATTTATCCCCCACGAGGTCTTTCACTTTCAAACAATTACAGGTCTCACATTTTATTTCCAAGAACCGTGGATGTCATTTAGGGGTCGCCCATAGCTTGCCCCTTGTTACCCCTGACACTGCCTTTGTGACCCTGGCCACAGAGGTAGCAAAATCAGTGCCAAGAACACAGGGGTGTCTGTGTCTCGCAGTATCAGAGTCAGTTTCAAACCTCATTTTCTGCTCATTTTTATTATATTAATAGTGAATAATAGTTTATTATTCACTATTAATGTAATAGAAAATGAAGGAACAATATCTTAACCTTCACTGGCATCTTAGATAAGATTTGTTTTTTGTTTATTGCATGCAGTGCCGGACTGGGAACCAAAACCGGCCCTGGCAAAGTGCTCGGCCGTTCACCCCCCCAAAAATCAGAACATGGCCCGAGATTGACTTTCTAGATCCCTTGGCACTAACAACTTTGTCAATGTGCTAATCCTAGAAAGAGAGCCATTTGGACTGACACCCCCAACCACCCCAAACCCACTGAGCAATACCTGAATGAGATGCCTTTCTGGTAACAATCAATTCTGTGAGAAATCACAAGGACGATTAGTGGAACCCAGGCCATCGTTTATAATTGAAAGGCATACTCAAGAACACTAGCAAACAATGGATATTTTAAATATGTATTTAAAAATTGAAATCATTTCCTAATGCACAGCATATGAATAGTTCATTGATTAACCCTTTAGAGTAAACAATGAGCAGAAGAATGCCTGGTAACCTTTACTTGTTCCCATTCTGTGAAAGGGTGTCCTTTATTATTAGAAAAACAATAAAGAAATGGGATTATGAGCTTTCATGATGCCTTGTCCATAACAATTCTTTAAACATTTCTAACAGAGAATGTGGTTCAGACTAAACACTGTAATATTCAAGCAGGCTTGTTTATCACATTGCAATGAAAAATGACACTAATACATGTCCATTCTGTATTTGACACTCATATCTAAATAATCAACACATGCAGCACAGAAAAGGGGCTATCAAGAATGGGGAAAACATTATAGTTATAATAACTGCTGCCTGCTCCAGAGTCTGGAGGACAGGCCATGAAGCCCCCATTGAACACTCCGGTATAAAGAGTTAATTTTCATGTCAGTTAGACCGTGGGCATATGAGCACGAGATATCGACGAGCACAGTAGCTTACCCAACTAAAATGCAATGGTGGCTAGTATGAGGTGTATTGGAAGGGTAGAGAAGGTTAAGAAGGTAGGTGGGTGTCTTTTGAGGCAGAAAGTTCCTATTTTGGAATGTAATAACATTTTTAAAACCCTTAAATCGATCCCAGCATTGAGGTATCTGTGTGTGGCACAAGAAGAACTTCAGAACCGTCCCACCCAGGAGTAAATGTTGGCCTTTGTCACTTGCAATGTACAAGCTCCAGTCCCAGTCAGATAGCTCAAGAGCTGGGTGCCTGCCAGTGCTCTGTGGGTACCTGCTGGTCACCGATTCCTGTGTCACTAAGATGGCTTTCCGGGTTAATACGTGCAAGTGTGTGTGTGTTTAGCTCTTTAAAGAGAACATATTTCTGTTAGCAGGAGAACCCGCACATCTGTAATGTGTGTGTGGGACTCTGTTGAAATGAGGTTTTAAAAAACAATGTGGCCGGGGGTAGGGGATAGCCTCATTTTGGGAGGGTATCAAGCCACCAGGTCTAAATTTGCATGATTTTATTCCATTTATTTTCCATGCCCTGGTGTGTGTGTGGTGGGGGGGGGGGGGGGGGGGGGGGGGGGTTCTGGGAGGGAGGTAAGAAGTGAGCAGGGCTTGGCTTGGTATACAGTAACACCTGAAAGATTTGGAGGTACGTGTCTGTGTCTCCAACGCTGCTGGATCCAAGGAATCTCGACACAGCTGACCAGGAACCTCCGACCCGACCAGCTAATAAAAACATTTATTAGTGGATTTAGCACCTCAAATGCCCTACCTTCAATATGGATGCACCCTGAGCATACATCTATAAAACTCGCATTTGTATCCACCTCTTTCCACAAAAGCTTTGTTCGGTTACAGGTTTTTCATGTTTTGAGCTGTGGGTTTCCCCTTTGGATGCAGGAAACAGTCTCTAGGAATTTAGTTACTAAGTTTGCTTAACTCCGCCCCCCCCCCCCCTCTCCCCCACCGGTGCTGTTCATTTGTCATTTGGTCTTTTGTCCGAGGTAGAGTAATTCCTGTTGAGTTATGTTCTGCTTGTAGGAAGCCTGTTTCACGTGCCCCTACAGTCAGATTGCTCTGTGGGTTAATGCTCCTCTGGCCGCGACCGAAGCACATTCTCCAGGTCATGGATTTGTCATATTGACTCCGAATTTCATCCTGCTATGTTGATTAAAGGATTATATAACGTGTTGTCTAATAGTGTCAGCTACAAACTTTGCAAATTACGCACACACATCATTAGGGGATCTGTGCTACATCGTTACAGCTGTTATTATTAGCACGTTCTCCTTAAAATCCATAATGATCATAAATTAAATGTTTAATGGAAAGTTCAAACTTTCAAACAAGGATTTAAACAATTAAGCAGATGTTTTGTAACACGCATGCCGAAATTGTAAATATGTCTAGTTACAGATGTTTTGTGTAATATATAATGGCTATGAAAGAAGTAGTGCAAAAATACCTGTTTTCCCACTCTCATAACTGAGAAAGTCACAGTGTGCGCTGCACATACCTACCTTTAGTTTAGGGAAATATATTAGAATGTTGCCGCCTGTGTTTCCATACATAACAAAGCGCAGTGTAAATATTCGAGTAAAAGAGACACCTGCATATTATCGTTATGCATACGCATTCTAATGTTTATGTGACAGCAAGTGGCACTTTTACAAGGTCACTGGCAGCCGAAGGGGGAGTCCATTTAGAGATTTGATAATATATCTCTTGCTAGCACACATTTATGGCTTCAGGGGTCTGTAGATAAAAAGTGTTGCTATTCGCCAACCATGATGGTAGTCATTGTATAAACCTATAAAATGACAAGGGCCATATTTAAAAGTGAGTGGCAATGGGAAAGATCCACTTTCAGAGTTAAAGGTAAACTTTCCTCCGTCACACTAACTGAGGTGGAGGAAATTCCACCTTGCGATTCTCGTCCAAATGTACCTCTCCCTCCAAAAATCAGATTTTGCCATCACCACCCAGAAGTAAACCAGACCCTCTTCCATTTGATTGAATGGTGGACCAACGCTACCAGATTTACTGTTCAAACTAGGTAAAGGTAATTCCTGGCTAAGGCAGTGCTTAATTTGAGCCCGGTGGGTCCCACTGGAACTCTTTTTATGAGGACCGGCACAATATTTTTCTTAATTAGACTTTGACTCAGAACAAGTAAGAAAAAGAAAAAATTGGGAAAGATGAAGAATATAAAGGGGCAGAAAGTGTCTGTGTGGGGGTTGGAAGAGGCATGAGTTGAAAACAAGACTATGCAGCCTTAGTTTCCCCGCTCAGGCATTCCACAGCACCTGATGCGGGCTTCTGAGCAAAACTTTGAGGCCTGGCACTTATGCTTTTACAAACTAAGTACTAGGCTAAATCCCCTATCTGCAAATCCAGCATTCTGGAGGAACGATGCCATGCCCCAGCGCTGAAAGTACAAACGTTCATCATCGACCAACAATGTTTATTCTCAAAAGCCCAAAGAAATGTTCTCAAAAAGTTAACTTGTTGCTTTCACCCATCGATCTTCTTCTTCCTTTCCAAAATCTGCATTCCGCATATGCTACTGGGATGATCAAAGTGATGCTGTTCTGTTCTCCTCACATTGGCCCTCAGGAGTACTGTTCTCAAACCTAGATGGGTAGAAGTCCCATTGGATCCGACCACTCACCATGGATACGGATGCTGCAGGGCCTTCCTCCAATGACCTAGCAGTGAATCTCTAACACGCTAGGATCACAGCGAGACTGGTGGTGGGAGCGTCACCTCGCCATCTGAGTACTCACCTTGATGTAGATGTATGCTCTATCCATACATCTGTTGTCCACACTTGGTATCTGGCTCTTTCTGGTTTCCCTCTGTTCTCTTTATTAGCGTGGACATAGTTTTCAGCAATGAGTGATCTTTTCTATGGCCCGGTGCTGGAAGAGATACATAGCTATAGCTTGTTGTAGATCAGCTGCTAAAGCCTCTCTGATCGCCATAGTGGTGTCAGATGTGAGTTGACTTAGTCAAGCGTGTTTTGATATTGCGTGGTGAGGGCACTGATTTTTGTTGAGTGGTGAGATGTTCAATCTATTGGACAGAAGAGCACTGCTTGGAGGCATATGAGAGAGTGGTATGAGGGGCTATAAATGGGGACAGAAGGCAGGAAAGGGAAACAAAAGCATATTGTGGGGATGGGGAGATGCGAGTGAGAGAATTAGGTTGAAGAGAGGTGAGGGGGTTGGGGACAAGTACGTGGGTTGGAGGCACGGAAAAAAGGTTGAGGAGAGAAATGTGAACAAGCACTGGCGTTGCCAATAGGTTTCGCATTTGGAAAGTTGGAGCTATTGGTTTTGTAAATGACATTTTATATTTATATATTGTTATTGACAATGCCAATAACGATATATAAATATAAAATGTCATTTACAAAACCAATAGCTCCAACTTTCCAAATGTGAAACCTATTGGCAACGCCAGTGCTTGTTCTTTTTGCTCCTCCTTTTGTCCCTGCTTGTCCTCGTGCAGGGTCTGAGAGAGCCCTAGGACACCCCCAGCAATAAAACCCTATGTCAAAACGTCCAGATTTCGGGAACTGGACTCCAGAGCACCAGAACGCTTGCGAAAGAATAAAGATAGAGGGTCTGCCCTTCAACCGAGTTCTAAAGTTTTCCAGCCCATGCAGGAGTAGCTCATTCAGTGCTTGGCATACAGGCAAGTAGTCCTGATTTTAGAAAGGGGCAAACTGTACTGCAATTCCCGGAATGCAAAGTAAAACCTTTGCATGGGAGAGCTTTCATTCACAGACATGGGAAAACAGATAGCTCTGCTCAAGAGCTGCGGAAGACTGGTGAGGCTAGGAGCAAGTAGCCTCTCCATTCACAAACAAGCCACCGTTGCTGAACTTGCCCACCCTAAAAGTAATTTAACCAGATGATTGGGGTGAATAAATGACAATGTCATCAGAACATCACTTTCCTATTCCTGGGCTTTGCTTTTTTTATATCATTGATATCAGGTATATTCGTCAATTTCCCCAATTAAAATGAGCCAAGGCTACACTGATAAGTTAAAACAAGCAAAGGCAATAGGTCTCGCTTATGCGAGAGCTAATCCCTATGTATTCATTGTTTTAGTCATTTTGCACTGCAGCATGTCTGAAGTAAAAAAAAAAAACATTTATGACACCAGCGCTGATTATCCTACCGCTTTTCTTTTACTTTCATTGACTACAATAACACTTAAAAAAAACAACTTTCATTGCATAAGAGCACAGGTGAAACACATTAAAGCGAACTTCAATTCGTAAGTCCTTTGTATGGTTGCAAAGCAATGATTGCAAAAATATTAACGAAAGGGTCAACTGACCGCTCGAGCAGATCTATCGATACAATCTGCACACAAATATAACCTGGAATCAAAGTAATGTGGATAAATTACCTATCCAGGCGTGCAAATTCGACTTTCATGTGCACGACCAGAACAAACAACACCGGCTCCCTTCTAAAAGACAGGACTGCACTGCTCTGCAGCCCGTTTCAAACACTGATTAAACCCACTTGTTCAGGTGCGTGGAGGCGGGGTTACCGCTCTCAGCGGTCGGGTCACTTGCTACAGAGGCAGGTTATTTTAGCTTCCTAGAAAGAACTGATGACCCACTGCACGGGGATAGAGATGTTTACTGCTTAATCAACACTTCAAAGAAAAGCACCGAAGTAAGAGGACAGCAGGCTGCATAGATATCAAAACCCTCATGTGCCTCCGTTCCCTTTAAATTGCATCCTGGTACCTGTAGTCCTCTATTGAAATAATTAGCAACTCAAGACTGAAACTAGCCGAATATGAGCTACTACCGACCGACACATGACTCTGAGCGCCTATCTGAGAAATTAGAAGTCAAAAGTATTGTCAGCAAAATGCATTAAAGGGAAGGAAAATAAGTTACTAAAGTAAACTGCATTTATTGGTTCGGTTTTGCCAAAACAACACGGAGTTCAGTGGGCGGGGAGGCCAAAGGAAAATGAAGTATCAGGTAAAGTTCCGAATCCCTCACACTAGCATCAGTGTTCCCTGCTCCTAGCGTTTATGGGAGAGAGAGGCAGACCGTGTTGCCGTACTTCCCTAATGAAAGCCAAGAAAAGTGTATCTGGCGTAACCAATGAGGGGGGTCGTTTTAGCCAGGCACAGTCCCTACAGAAGAAGGGCGTGGGCTGGGGTGAGACTCAAGCTCAGCAAAATTATTAAACACAAAAACCTGGAACTTTGCAAACTTCAAAGAGCACAAAAACAAGTCAGGTCCCGGGCCGTGCTGTCATTGGCTGACGTCACGGGGGTGTCCCGGGCCGGCAGCCAATCACAGCGCGGCCCGGGAATGACGTCACGGGGGTGTCCCGGGCCGGCAGCCAATCGCAGCGCGGCCCGGGACAAATGGGCGGGGCTTAAAAAAAGCACCAGGAACGCCCCCGAATCGCGTTTTCGAGAGAAAGCGCGATTGACAGCCTCTGTCTCCCAATGGCTAGTCTCCATTTATGGAGCTAACCAATTGGAAACAGAGGCTGTCCTAACCTCACTATTAATAACAACAGATTTCGATCTGGGAGGGGCTTCGCCCCTCGCCAGGTTACGAAACCTAAAAAGGAATTAAAAAAAGGAATTGGTTGGAGAGGTAAAGAATTTTAGGACAAGAACTAGTGCGGACGTGAAAGTGGAAAGTAAGGGAGATGTGCAAGAAGGAGACATGAGAGACGCTTAAAAGAAGAGCGATGAATTGGGGAGGAAAAGGAGAAAGAAGAGTGAGAGAGGAAATAGGCGAAGGAAGAGGGATTTGTGGGGTGTAGTTATAATTGGTGCAAATAAATAAAGTAGCACTGGGACACAGGTGTGCGAGGGGCATACTTTACCAGCTACTCCAGCCATAGCTTCCAGCTGACCCCAATTATGATTGCCTTTTACTATCCAGCTGAGAGAACTGAGAGAGGTAGATGGCAAAGTGTATGAGGGAGATGTGAGAGGGTAGAAGAGGAGCGAGATAATGGGAAGATATTATGTTCTTATGAAGGGGTTCCCCCTTTGAGTTGGTGTGGTCTACCTGTGACCTCCCCCACTGTTTTGGATTCATGGATTCAACCCACTGCAGGCGGCTTGTTAACAGGGAGATGTATCACAAAGTGCCTGTGTCTGAGTCTTTCTTTGTTTACCGACACTTACATCAACCTGAATGCAACATAAGAGAGGTGGAGGAACATGAAGAAGAGGAGAGTGAGGAGAACATGCAGGAGGAATAAACTAGTGTGGATAGTGGGGAAAGGGTACGGATTAGAGGTAAGGGGATATTAGACATATATATATGTAGGAAGTAATAGGGAGAGAGTGAGCGGTCAGAGAGCGTGCTGAGTGAGAGTGGCTAGAAGCAACAAGGCTGACACCTGTAGGACAACAATGCATTTCAAACCAATTTCTTTCAAAGTAATGACTTGCTCATGGAAGGGCATATTCCAAACAAAAACACTCCATCCAACTATACGCCATTGCCTTCAGTCCTGATAGGGCTTCTAGGTGGGGTCCCCTTGGTGGAGAAGCGTGTAGGATTTTATAGGGCCTAAAACTCACCTACCCATGTAGAAAAGTAGAGAACTTTCTACATACAGGCAGAATTCTTGCTGCCTTTGTGGGCACTCCCTCAACCTTCAATTCAAGGGCACAGCTGCATCTATATTAACCCTTGACCTCTTCAGGGTCCCGTCAGAAGTTCAATGCCGCACCTAAGGTGTTCTCTCTCTCTCTTTCTTGCTCTCTGTGCATGTATCTAGCTCTCCTTCCCTCTTTCTCAATTTATCTCTATCTCTCTTTCTCCCTTGGGAGTCCAACAGGTGTTAAATTTGCTGTGGTGACCTGCCTTTTCACACTGGCGTATTGGTTGAACCGCTGGGCTCTTCCTGGAAGATTACAAGCACACATTTTCATTTACACTATAGTTACACTACTCATACGGTGTAGCGAAGTTCTATGCAAATCCCACACTACAATGTGGCTGGTTCTCCTAGTGCAAGTTGCAGGTGAAGTGCTTGCGAAATCTGACAAGTGACGTGGATTTCCATGAAAACTTAGTGGCATCTTTCTTTGTTCTATAAAAGTCAGAAATCACCTGCAATCATAAGGGGGAAATGTACAAACAGCAAATTTTCAACTTTAAGAAAATTGTGACTTGGGACGATGAGTTTGCAATTCAAAGGCTGGCTGCGAACCACTATTCCTCGTGATACTCCACACTATTCCAAAGCTCTGGTACTTCGGAATAGAAGTTGGAAACATTCTGTCCCATTGGAATGATGTTAATAGATTATACAAAAGATAATGTGCACTCATTACCGATCCAACCACCAAGCCACTGTAGGAACAGGTATGGTATGGTTGCTCTTTAGGTTCGTCACACCAGATGTTTCTTGGCCCTGGCAACGTTCAGAAGAGATCAGTGATTAAAGAGTTGGAATTTCACAGCCATGCCAGCATGGTGGCCAATTGTTGCATGCAAATGGAAGTGAGTGGGCAGGGTCTTGGCTGGACTTGCGACAGTAATGGCCAGGTGGGGAGGGGCAAATGATGAAGAGTACTGATGCACGATCGCAGGCATCTGTCTCCAGGACCAGCAGCATCTAATTCAACTAGGTGTCCAGTTCATGTTTTGCAAATTTTCAGCTATCAATATCCTTTTTACTATCACTTGTGTTCAACCTTACACAGTTACACAGGCCGTTCCAGTCCTTCCCAAGCATTCAGGGGACGCGGAAAGCTGATTTGCGAAAGCACAAAAAAGCATCAGATGACAAGCATGATCAAACAAGGGTGAAACACTGTTCCAAGTAATGGAAAAGGTGCGTCTGATTATGTCACGTTCCGGTCTAGTGTGCATCCTCCAAGGTCATCTAAGTGCTACAGGAAGTACGAACACGTGATTGCAATTTGTACGTGTCGGTGTGCCGAGCTCTGATTGGTTGAGTTTAATGCTTTCTATTTTGAGAAGAATATGGGGTTTGGGCCCAAATAATATGGCACACCAGGATTGTATCCAGGGACAGAGGATCAGGGGGTGCAGACTCGAAATGCAGAACTGCACCCTGCATGCTGCTGGCCAGCACCAGAATTTGGGAGAAAGGAATCTGGATAAGGGGTAGTGAGCTGCATTCTTTGCATCTACCCCTCCCTCGCAGCACCCACGCCAGAATTCTTCTCCAGTGGCTAATTTGGTAATCCAGTAGTAACGCTGATCAGATTGCTTCCAAAAACTCTGGGATTCTTTTATGACCGTACATTGTGAGTAAAAACAGAGCTGTCTCATGTCCATCAACACAGATAAGGAAAGCAAACCAATCAGTAAATATAGTGAACCCGTATCAATGATATCACTAGTTATCCCCTTTCTCGGTCTATTTTAAGACTCCCAGACAAGTTGAGCCTTGCATGATTGTTTTATGGCAGTCACAAAGTAATTCTTTCCATTCAGGAATATTGCGTACTGGGAAAACTTTGCTAAACCTTGGTACTGCGAGTCTAAGGTGTGCATGAAGATTGTGGATGCTGAGTCAGCAGAGATAAAGCAGCTACCTGGTTTATCTGAATATGTTTACTCGTCTGTTTCAAGCCCCCTACCCCTCTCCGCTCTACTCTTCTCCACTTTCCTGCTACCCACCTTTGCCCTCACCTGTCCTGGCCCTTAGTCCCCACCCTGCTTATCTATCAATTTTCCCTCGTCAATTGAGATCTAGCTATTTTGTCTGATGCCCGATGGAGCTACCTGGTTTAGCTATAGGGGAGACATGCCTGGGATTCCCTCCTTGGATGTCACCTACCCAGTCGGTCTTTAGAGAGACTTCCTTTCGTCTCTCCTGTCGTCTCTTCCCGCATCCTCCCTCTATTTATGTCTCTCCTTCTCTCCTCTCTCAATGTACTGAGACTGAACTATTTTGTCTGATGCCCGATGGAGCTACCTGGTTTAGCTATAGGGGAGATGGGCAGTGGATTCCCTCCTTGGTCGTCACCTACCCAGTCGGTCTTTAGACAGACTTCCTTTCATCTCTCTTTGTTGTCTCTTCCCTTATCCTCCCTTTCCCACCTCCCCTGCCCCCTCCACTACTTCTCTCTCCTTTCTCTCCTCTCCTAATGTATTGCCTATTTTTTGATGTATTTTGTAATTGTTGATCTTTTTCTGTTACATTGTTGATTCTCATGTAAAGCGCTCTGATACCTACGGGTCTAGCCAGCGCTATATAAAACTCTTTAAATGAATACATTTATTTTGAAGCAGGTTTCTGGGCTCCATTTTAGAGTGCATGTTTGAAAAGGGGATAGTTTGTGGTTGGGCCTATATGGAAGACATTTGGTGCGGTGTGTGTTTTGGAGACGTTCTAAACATAGTGCAGCAGTGCTGCTGTGCATAAGCATGAGGTATTTGAGAGAAAATATGAGAATAGATTCAGTCGGACATATAGATACCTATCTTTTTATTACCAGTTAACTGTATAAAGGGGGAAGAGCCAGGCTTCCGGAATTTAAACTGTAAATTATTCTTATTCAATCATGAAGTGACCTCATATCTTAGCCCTTTGAACTGAGAAGTTTCCAGCCCGAATGATTCTTTTTTTTTAAAGGATTTAATGGTCAGGAGTAGAAACAACTTATATAAAAACTCGCTAGTTTGGTGGTAAGTAGAGATTTTGTGTTGGAGATAATGAGGTCTAGTGTAATGTGAATGTTGTGACGAGTGTTTCAGAACATTCACATTACACTAGACCTCATTATCTCCAACACAAAATCTCTACCTACCACCAAACTAGCGAGTTTTTAAATAAGTTGTTTCTACTCCTGCCCATTAAATCCTTCACAAAAAGAGAATGGCCAGATAGTGAACAAGTGGAATGTGATCCATGAACAGCAGGCTGATTCTAGTTTTCTTCTTTTGTGTGTTTAGCTTCACGAGTTCATTAGCATCCCATGGCTAATAACTAGGTGGCCTTGATACTGGCTCAGGAATCAGGATCAGATGGGTTCTCAAATTATACAATAATTTGCAGACCATTTGCGTAAAGGTCGCAGTTAAGGTTGAAGAAACAGATGAGCAGCAGTAGTGGACTAAGGTAGATGTTGAAGGGTAGTGGATGATGGTGGATCCTTGAGGGACCCCGGCTGTTCCCGGAAAACAGAAGATCTCAACTGGGATAGTGATAGTATGAGGGATCTTTAGAGAGGAAAGTGCCTTATATACCTACAGACCAATCTGTGGAGTAAAGTAGGGAGATGGATGATGTAAATTGTGGCATCTGATTGATGGCAATTTTTGTATAATTGGTTTGTATGCATCTTTAAGATCATCCTGGAAAAGATCAGATGACAGCGAGCGGTTCGTGAGAGCTCTGCCCCGGTTGGCAGCTTTGCTAGTAATAGGAATTGCCTTTATTGCTTGTGTTGGACATGTGTCCACAATTGAACCTGAAGTGCCACAGACATTTATGAGGTTGTTGAACTCACGCGGAGGGGCGAAGGAGAAGAGACTGTGTCAATGAATCAGTCGCCAGGACAAGGAGATGTTTGAACTGTGTTGCAAGGACCCCTAGGTTTATCGCATATGTATCATTCTAGATCTTTAATTTAGTGATAAAGTGGTCAGTTATGGAATGACATAGTTTTTGTGAGTGGATGATTTTTGAAAGTTGAACATTACAGTTTTAAGATTTCAGCAATTATCTTGTGAAATGAATTAGCTGGGCGAGTACCTTCAGAAATACATTGCAAATAGTGAAGGTTTTTATTTTCAAATTTTTGACCATGGTGTTATATATTCTGGAGTGGTTTTGCAAAAACATTTTGTCAATAAGGTTGCTTATTCTTTTTCTTTGCTTTTCCAAAGTTCTTTCATTTGATTTGAGTGATTTTTAATGTGGTGCAATCGAACCATCTTGATTACCTTATTGGGAGGTTGCAGTGGTCTTTGATGGGATGATGTTCATGATGGATGTTTTTAGCTTAGAAGAGGTAATCTGAGGGAAGGGGTTCTGTTTTTTCCATCGTCTGGTATTTGAGGAGTATGGGTGCAAACTTCGCTGGAGAAAAAGTGCAGTGGAATTAGTAGGAAATGTATAATACATTTTAATGTTGTGCCAAACGCGGGCCGCTAACATATGTCTTTCTCGGTACTGCCAAAATCCTTAATGTACCACTGAATTAATGAGAAATGTAGTTGGTTCAGAATGAAAAGGTAAAATGTGCACTCTGTCATTCACATAATACATGAAAACACGCCTTGGCAATAACATTTGTCCCCACCCGCCTCACGGAGCAGCGCACAGGGAGAAGAGCAGTCCCCCAGGTACAGGCATCATGAAAATTAGGGCTGGCGGCCTGCCCTGACCTGCGGGCCGCGTGGTACCGGTGTCATGCTGTAGCTGGCCACGGCTGTCCTGGTGGGGCGTTGGGCATGTACAGACCATTTTGCCCCACCCCTCCCTCAGAGCGGTGAACAAAAGAGAGGACAGCTCCCATTAACATGGGTGCCATGGAAATTAAAGTGCATGGCCTGCCCTGACCTATGGGCCACGTGGCGCTGGTGCTACGCTACGGCCATCCGTGACCCTTCCGAGCTGGGGGCCATATATTGATACCGACAAGTACAGGGCCTGGGGACCCAGGGTGGATCACCTCCTCTCCCTGCTGGAAATGCAGAGGAACACACAAAGGACAATATTCCGTGATTTCGATGTAATGTATTGATTTTTTACATAAATGGCGGTCAAGAGAATATTTTCATCAACAAACAAGTGACTATCATGAGTCAGTGAAAACGAGTGACAAACTGATGTCGTGAGTGCAATATATACAATAAGGATGAGTTACAAACATATAATGTATTATTCAGAGAGCGTCTGTCCTTTAACAATTTGTTTCTCAAGCTATCCCAAGTGACCTAGTGCCGTTCCTATTTCTGGATTTTGGCGTGAGGGAGCTGTAGGACATGAACTAGATACAAAGCATCAATGTTTTGACCCAAGTTTTGTGTTATTTAAACCGGAGGCACAGCGGGTCTTCTTCAGGACAATCAAACGGAACTGGACAGCCAAAAATAAATATCGATTTGTGATTCTCACAGGGATTCTGGCAGGGAATTGCTCAGTGATACTTTTGTAGAATCCACTATCTGGTTAGATTCTTTGAATAGGAGAAGCGTGCTATATACTCTACGCGTTTCGGAGCGCCAAGCTCCTTGCTCACTCGTTAGCAAGGAGCTTCCTGCTCCGAAACGTGTAGAGTTGCATTGCCAGAAAGTAACACTCGTTTGAAAGCATTGGGCCACGGTGTGTGGTTCATGCGAAGGAGAGGTAACAACGCTCTTGTTGCATATATACATACATACTGCGTTGGCCGAACTGCGTCATGATCGAATCGCACTAAACTGAAAAAGAAAGCGCTTCACCAGGCACTAAGCAAAACAAAGTCGTCCATATCTCTTTGAGTGCATGAATGCACGTTTGAGTGGTGATTGTATATACATATACATATATATGGGAGAGTATGCATGTGAGAGAGAACAAGTGTGTGTTACACCTGCCCATCAAGTGTTCACATTAGCATACTGGAGGTAATTCCTGACACGTGGTGAACCATTGGGAAATTTTGAAAACAGTAAATGCGTCAGCTAATGGGGATGGCCTGCCGCCTTCCTTGACAAAAACATGGAAGTACTGAAATATTGCATGAAAATGGTGCATTAAAATGTACCAGTATACCCAATTTTGTTTTTTTACAAAAATTAATTCCTTGGGCACGTTTTCTTGTGCGAGACCGCCGATAGACTCCTAAAAGAGAAGAAGTTTATCTCACTTAGTTTGCTCATTCGCTGGAACTCTGGATACATTTTGTACATATTTTCAAAGATCATCAGTCATTTATGGTGGTAGAACTGGTAAAGAGAAGAGCAGCAGTGTGTGTGTGTGTGTGTGTGTGGTAGCAGTGTGTGCAGAGGGGGCAGGAGCAGAGATCTGCCATTTTAAATTAAATGCATTACTCAACCTTAAACTAGATAATGTTACTTATACTTCACAAGCGGATAAGCCAGTCACACGTACGTCCTTCATTTCAATTTAAATCCAAAGTTGTGCCCAAGCCCCGCCAATAATTCATTGAACCTGACGCCCATTGTAGTATTATCACTGCTCTTCAGATATACAGTTTAGATATTTTACAATGAAGACAGGTCTTGGCTTCATTGTCCATTATCATTAAACTATTTCTCCTCCAGCGGCATTCCAGAGCATTTAAGTTTTTCACTTCCATGATTGAGTTGTTTGTCGGTTTTTTTCCTTTGCATTCTGGAATCAGTAGGCCTGTTATCCTATTTCAAACGGATGCACTACTTAAAAATGGACTGGGAACTTGAGACCTCAGCATTACATATGAAGTGATTTAAGTCACCAAAGCTCTAGACCAGTCTACATCCCCATCTTATCTGCAAACATGTCGAGTGCTCGAAAGTCAGGGTGTTCCCCAGAAGCAGTGACGTAGGGATACCGCGAGACTCCTGAGACGAGAACTGTCTTGGAGCACAGAGCCTCCCGAGAGGACAGCAATTGCTTTCCAGGCACTGCTCGTTGCTACGATGGATTCAGCACTTGGACGAATCCCTGAGGACGCCTTAGGCAAGCAACATTCGGAAGGTGTTTTTGGTCATAGCTACCTTACTGAGGAAAGAGTAATAATTATTCCTACTGAACTCAGGGAGCAAAAAAAGCAGGCGTTGATTTCAGCGGAACGAAAGCTCAAAAAGAGGGTGCCAGAGACTCAAATAACATTTCCAAACACTGCAGCCTTGACATAAAAAAAAGTTGACAACAAGGTACCTCTATGATTGATTATTAATAGATCTCCAAGGGTGAATCTTAAAATAGCCTCACATATAAGACTTTGGTTGCTTTTTAAGTACGTTGTTGTTTACTCAAACATGTGTACAGAATTGACACCGTTTGGCCATGGCTCCAAACTCGAACTGTACAAGCCCAGACAGGTGCAAAAAGCAATCCCAATGTATTCAGGTGAATTCCACTAATGAAAGCTGCACACCGGGTGTAGATAACTTTACATTGTTGCACAGCACCCACTTGCCACTGTTCTGTGACCTCTAAGTCCTGTTGGTTGTCCTAAGTGTGTATTGCCTCAAGTCTCTAGTTTGTCTCGAAGTGGTCTGCTGCAGTTTTACAAAGTAGTTTTAATTGCATTGCAAGTGTCATTAGGTCTTGGCGGAAACAGCGTGCTTGCTAGACATTTTTTTAAACTGAAAAGGGCTCACCTAGGGTTTACCATTTGTTCACGTAATTGTTATTATTATTTCCAAGCTCCTGATTTGGTCTGCACGTCTGGTTTCACTTTCTCTTTGTTCGTTTCCCCCTGCTGTAGAGCATGGACCAAGTACGGATTCCTTCTTTTTTGACTAGTGTCCTTTAGCTGCTCGTGCTGGGATTGGAGTGCTATTTTCTCCTCTCTTCTTCCCTACCATTCTTGTTGTTGCTTGTTCCTCAGGGCAGCCTCCATGTCAGTATGTGTACCACCATCTTACCAACACCACACCACCCTACCACTACCCCTTCACTGTACGACCGCCATCCCTCACCATACCACTGCCTCCCTAACCACAACCACCACCACTTCTCTTCCTTAACGCTACCCTCTCCCTACCATAACAACAACCACCCTAACAAACACCTCTCTATCCCAGCCACCACCAATACCCTAACCACCATCAGCACATTAATCACCACCCTCACTGCCACACCACCCTAACCATGACTTTAATCACAACCCTACCACCATGCCATCACCATACAACAACCACCCCCTTCCACCACAACCCTAACCACCACCCTAAACACCATGACCCTAACCACCATCACTACCCTGCCCTAACCATCTCCACCCAATCCAATCCACCACCACTGCCACCCCACACTAACACCACCCTTATTGTCACCACCACTACCCTAACCACCACACCCTAACCACCACCTACAACCTAACCACAACCCAAGCAGCCACTACCATCCTACCACCACCATAACCAACACCATATGCGTACCACCACAATACCCCTCCCACCACACTGCCCCTAAGACCACCACTCTGTCACCCCACACCCTTACCACCACTGTAACTCTCACCACCTTACCACCCTAATCTAAGCTCCACCTCCCTAACCACAACCATCCTAACCATCACCACCAACACTCAACCCTAACCATCGGTATCCTACCCTAACTACCACCACCCTACCCATCACTACGACCTTACCATAAGCACCACCACCTTAATCCTAACCACCACCCTACCATAACCACCACCACCGCCCTAAGTACTGCCTCCATCCTCACTACCACCACCCTCACCACCAATACATTCACAACCACCCGCATTCTAACCACCACCACCCTACTACCACCAATCTCAACACCACTACTGTAACCACCGCCTCCGTTTCACTAAACATGGCTTTAAATACCTGTGGAAGTTCTTCATTTTTAACAACCATTTTCAACTGATTACTTGATTGTTATTTTCATGGTAAGTTGGGGTTGTGTTTGCGTTTCTTTACTCTTGAGGAGCTTGTTCTCCCCTGAAGCTATGCATTTAGGTATGCAGTAAAGCTGAGTAATATTAAAGATTAAGAAACATTTACATGTCTATAGCTGTACATGTCTATAGCTAGATCTGTCTGCGTTATTTATGGACATCCATATGTGAGCTTTGAGAAGGAACTCTATGGTTGGCTATTGCTGTGATCCCTAGGGAGAGTGCTGGGTGGGCAGATTCACATTTGTATAAACTTCATTGATTGATTACTGTGTACATTTTAATTGCTGTGCAGTGGGAATAAGAAAACATAGTGTCCATCGCATTACACGGCATGCTTCTGATAAACCAACCTACAACAGCAGTCAATCCTGCTTTGAAGACTGGTTGTAGGAGCTTTCCTTCCTTCCTCCTGGGGTGGTCCCTTCCCTCGTGCCTGACCTCATTACTTGTGTCCTTCTCCTGCTTATTTTTGAGACATTCGTTTTTTTTCTTTTTGGTAAGCACTCCATGAGAGTGCGTGTGTTTTCCAGCTGCCTCCTTTGAGCCAATAGTCCCAAAGGCACGAACTATTGGCTTTGAAAATGCATGTTTTTCTATATGTAAATGTGTTTCAAGGATTCGTTTTCACGCAGAATATTCTGGATGTTGATTTTGGGCGTGCTAGTTTAGTGTGGATTGCATGCTGTGTTGTAACTTTACCTGATTTCTCAGACACTGAACTGAAGGGGACTGGATGCTTGAAAGTTTGAGTATATCCAGGCGACTTTGGAATGCCTTCATTTACTGCATTGGTTCTCAACTGCAAAACAAGCCAATTTTAAGATTCTTTGTACAACGGCAAGCAGGAATGGCTTGTATATAGACATGAATAGCACACCATTGAGTTTTATGGGCAATATCCAGGGCCACTCGAATTATGTGATTGTGCATCTGCAGCGTTTTCGCATGATTATGGATTTGTTGGTGTTGGAAGGTGGATTATTAGTAGGGGTAAGTATGCACCCACCACTAGCGCTAAGGCCACCAAAAAATAATATAAGGGCCAGTCAAGGTCTCAATCACTTGTTCCCATGCTCAACCCTTGGTAGCTGGCTGCAAGCAGGCAGGCTTAACTTAGGAGACAGGTGTGCAAAGCATTTAACAACACCAATGCACTAAATAAGTAAGACACAAAACACAATAAAAATCCACAACCTATTTATAAAAATAGGGTAAAAAATTATGATTAAATTGACACCAAAACCAACCAAATCCAATTTAGGGAACCGGAGATCTGATTTTCTAAAGAATAAACACTTTCTAGTGCTTTAAACATATATTGCCAACTTGGGACATCTCAGCACTTAGAAACTTTTGTGGAGAATTTTCTCTCATCGTCGTCAGGCCGGGATTTGAGGATTTGATGGCGGCTTGGCTCCGAGAGGGGCCTCAGTGAAATCCTGGAAGTCCTGAGCTTTGTAGCTTTTGGCTGGACGAGCATGAAATCCAGACCGGCGGCTTGACTCTCATCGGTCAGTCGGTCAGCTTATGGAGCTTTTTTCAAAAGTTGCTCCAAACGTCTCCAATCTTCTGGAACTTCTTCCTGAAGTTTCACTTGAGGGTTCAAAGTGTCCAAAACACAAATCCAAGATTTTAGAACCTTTGAGATGCTCCTTGGAGGCTGGTACTACAATGTTTACAATGCACCTGGCCGAATACTAAAAAATCCACTGGGCGAACTCGATGCTTGGGACTTTTTGGGGAGATGGTGCAGGTGAGCTCTGTAAATCTGTTGCTTTTAGGGATTCCATTCCTTAATCTTTCTGAAGCAAGACAAAGTCCTCAGGGCTGTAGTTCCAAGTGTGCAGCAGGTGCAGTCCTTTAGAATGGAATCCTTTGGGCAGTCCATCTTCTCCTTGTAGTTTCAGGCAGCAGATCTGTGTTGCTATGCAGCTCTCACATATTTATCAAGTGTTCTGGGGTGACAAGCAGAGGGCCCCCCTGACTAATGGGCTACAGGGTATAACCTAATAGCAAGACAGGTTCATCCAAAGTGTGCCATATTTTTGTCCCGCAAAGCACAGCACTTTAAAATACAAGATTGAGAAATTCTCCTCTTAGGGGTAGTATCTGGCTAAGAAAACCTACTGACTTGCCTCATATTCCTTAACACTCCCCTTCCAGACCTCCTGCAAATTTCAATCCTGGGGGCCCCCATCTGGCTGGGGGAACAGGAAGAGGGGGATAGGCCTGACTTGCAACCTTACTGTCCTGCTCACTTTGAAGACCCTTTTATTTACCTATCCTCCTTATTAGCCTGTTCTCTGCAGACCATCCCCCCCTCCCACCACCATCAGATAACCCTTTTGTCCATGGAGGCCTCTTATTACCTCATCAAAGCAGTTTGGCATCAGCTGGTCAAGACTGGCCAATCAGGAGAGGCTGCTGGAAGGCTGGATTTTGGCTTACAGAAAAGAGAGTTCTAGAACTTCTTTTCCGTATTATATGGTAAATTTAATAGTGGCATAATTATTGGATTTGTCATTACCAATCTTTTAAATCCTTGAAATATTATTTTAGCTGACCCCTGTTAAAAGTTATACTTTATTACAGTCTTCCCATGTTAGCCTATGGAGCTAAAATGTTACAATGGCAAAAAGTGTTTCCCTCACCAAAGCACATGAAACATCTTTTAAAATGTCCCTGCTTTCTTTTACATGGCGCCCTACTGTGGGGGCACCTAAGGTAGACCTTAGGGGTGACATACGTATAAATAAGGTACTTTAAGACTTTGGAAGTACATTTAAATCCAAAGTCGAATTTACATGATTTAAATTTAAAAGCCACTTGCAAAGCAGGGTTCACTTTTAAAATGAAAGCAGGCAACACAGCAGTTCACACTAAAGTGATTTAATCTGCTAGGCTTCTAAATCCACATCCCCTGCGATATACTAGGGACTTACAGGTAGGTTGTCAGTGTTGATTGTAATTACACCAAATATCATATATCTTTTTAATCAGAGCACTGGCCCTGGGCCTGGTTAGCAGGGCTCAGAGCACAGTCAGAGTCAGTTGCCACCAGTATCAGTCAAAAAAAGGGGATGATCAGGGTAAGAAGGTGACTTTCTCATAGTCTCATTTGCCACATAATCCATCATCTGTTACATAATCTGCAGATTAAAAAAAAAACTATTTTGCTTCTAGCTCAAACTGTTCAAAAGTTACTAAAAATGCAGCGACACTTGTTGTCCTGCAGTAGAAGACTCTTGGCAAAGGCTGACTAGACACCTTTCTGGTTTCATATTGCTATATTTGGGTGTTAAACTGGTACTGGTACTGGTACTAATGAGGTGCAACATATGGCCAGACAGCGTTAACCGCATCACTGCGGCGGTTATTTTTCCGCTACGCGGCTTTTTTCTAAAAGCCGCGTTAGATGACGAGCTCAGCTCGTCATCCGCACACGACCACCGTGGCTGATGACGAGCTGAGCTCGTCCTCAACATCGAAGGGGTTAAACATTTACAAATTACAAAGTAATGAAGTCACACAATGTGCTGTATTATGCCACATAATTTGCCTTTTCGTGCTGCACAATTAAGTCAATCTGCTGCATAATTCAGCCCTCACCTGCAGCATAATATCATTTGCCCTGGCTATAGCTACAGTTATCCAAGGATTCAATTAGGCTGATTAAGGGAATGATATTTCCTTGGTGCTAAAAAGGTTGATATGTGGACGGCATTTACATACACTGTCCTATAATATTTTTATGGTGGCAGCTGAGAATGGATTTAAGAATTCCGAATGCATTCTGTTCTGTGCATGCTATTTATTTAAGCATTTTATGTTGTGTTGGAAGTGCTGTGAAAAATCAGGATTGTCTGACCAGCTCTTAGCACCAGTCCCAAGGCAACATTAGGCTTGTTACAAATATTGAAAATCAAAAAGTGGCCTGTTTAATGAGGTCTATAAAAAGATTTAGAGCACGAGTTAAGAGGATGCTGATGATCCTCACTCCCCCAAAGGATAGAAGTTACCAGATTAATAATAAATATTGATGTAAATTCTGCAAACACATGTGTGCGTTATTATCTGCATGTCTGTCTACGGAATCCAGACAAGGCGACAAAACACAATCCGCGCCTCACTCTGAGAGAGACATTCACCTGGAAATTACATTTTTAGTCCATCTTCCTGCTTTAATAACACAATGAAAAATGCCCTGCAGCTGATCAGATAGTGAGAAAAGAGTTTCGGTTGAAACATTGTGGGAGGCATTTGATGCTGATCACGTTTAACAAGGAAAGTTGAGAATCTCAGATTCGAGTTACACATGCAAGCAGACTCTTAGCAAGACATTGTTAGATGGTACAAGAAGAAACCAACAAGTGTCATATTGCATTGCCTCATCCCCCTGGAATGAGCTCTGGTGGTGTACCGCTTTGAGCCCTCTTTGGGAGACACTCTTATTACAAAAGGGTTGTCCCCTCTAGACACTCCAGGAAGAGATCATAGTCAGATAATTATTCAAAGTCAGATAATTTATATAGCGCGCTACATACCCAGAGGGTCTCAAGGCGCTTGAGGAAGGGTGGGGACTTACTTGTCGAATATCCAGGTTTTAAGTTGCTTTCTGAATGCTAGGTGGTTTTGAGTGAGGCGAAGGTGAATGGGAAGTGAGTTCCAGGTTTTAGCCACCAGGTAGGAGAAGGATCTTCCTCCCATGGTGGTTTTGTTGATGCGAGGAACAGCAGCAAGGGCTTGGTTGGAAGAGCGTAGCTGGCGGGAGGGGGTGTAGAAGGAAAGTCACGTGTTGAGGCATTCGGGTCCAAGTTCGTAAAGTGCTTTGTGTGCGTGGGTGAGGAGGCGGAAAGTTATCCTCTTATTGACGGGGAGCCAGTGGAGGTTTTTCAAGTGACCAGAAATGTGGTCTTTACGCGGGATGTCTAGTATGAGTCTGGCTGATGCGTTTTGGATGCGTTGGAGTTTTTTCTGAAGTTTTGCGGTGGTACCGGCGTATAGGGTGTTTCCGTAGTCCAGGCGGCTTGTAACCAGTGTGTGGGTTACCGTTTTTCTAGTTTCGGTGGGGATCCAGCGAAATATTTTTTTGAGCATGCAAAGAATGTTGAAGCAAGATGATGAAACGGCGTTGACTTGTCTGGTCATCGAGAGTGAGGAGTCCAGGATGACGCCCAGGTTCCGTGCGTGGTCCGTCGGGATGGGTGATTTTCCAAGGGCCTCTGGCCACCAAGAGTCGTCCCAGGCGAAGGGGGAGGTACCTAAGATAAGGACTTATGTTTTGTCTGAATTCAGTTTCAGACGGCTGTGCTTCATCCACTCGGCTATTTCTTTCATTCCTTCATGTAGGTTGATTTTGGTGGTGTTAGGGTCATTGGTGAGTGAGAGGATCAGTTGAGTGTCATCAGCGTAGGAGATGATGTTGAGGTTGTGTTGGCGTGCGATGGTCGCGAGGGGGCTCATGTAAACGTTGAAGAGGGTGGGGCTAAGAGAGGATCCTTGTGGCACGCCGCAAATGACTTCGGTGGCTTCTGACTTGAACGGTGGGAGGCGGACTCTCTGAGTTCTTCCGGCAAGGAACGAGGTGATCCATTCCAGTGCTTTTCCTTGGATTCCGATGTTTCTGAGGCGTTGTAGCAGGGTGCTATGACAGACTGTGTTGAAGGCTGCAGAGAGGTCGAGGAGGATGAGGGCGACTGTGTCTCCATTGTCCAGTAGAGTTCGAATGTCGTCTGTTGCTGCGATGAGTGCGGTCTCAGTGCTGTGTTTGGCTCGGAAGCCGGACTGTGAGGAGTCGAGGGATTTGTTGGTTTCGAGGAAAGCGGCGAGCTGGTTGTTGACAGCTTTCTCAATGACTTTGGCCGGGAATGGAAGGAGCGAGATGGGGCGGTAGTTTTTGAGTTCGGTGGGGTCAGCTGTGGGTTTTTTCAGAAGGGCGCTGAGTTCGGCGTGTTTCCAGCTTTCCGGGAAGGTGGCGGAGTTGAGGGAGCAGTTGATGATGTCTCGGAGGTGTGGTGCTATGATGGAGTCTGCTTTGTTGAAGATATGGTGAGGGCATGGGTCTGTGGGGGATCCTGAGTGAATGGAGTTCATCAGGCGGATGGTGTCCTCAGTGGAGATAGGGTTCCAGTCATTAAGGATGTTCGAGGGGGGTGAAGGTACAGCAGAGGGTTGTGTGGGTTGGTCACCGGGTTGGTTGTCGAAGCTGTTGTGGATGTCTGCGATTTTGTCGTGGAAGAACGAAGCTAGGGAGTCGCAAAGGGTTTGAGAGGGAGTGATGTCGTTGGAGTTGGCAGTGGGGTTGGTAAACTCTTTGACGATGTTGAATAATTCCTTGCTGTTGTGGGCGTTGCTGTCTAGCCGGTCTTTGAATGCGGCTTTCTTGGCAGTCCGGATCAGTTGTTGGTGTATGCGGGTGGTGTTTTTGAAGGCGTCCCTGGTGCTGGTGTTTGGGTCTTTTTTCCAGGCCTTCTCAAGGGAGCGGCAGAGTTTCTTGGATTTCTTAAGATCATCGTTGAACCAGGGGGCGTTTTTGTTGCCTAATTTGATTTGACGTTTTTTCAACGGTGCTAGGTTGTCGGCGCTGTTGGTTAGCCATTCATTGAGTGGGGTTAATGGCTGCTTGGTTGGGGTTCGATGAGTGGGCCGGGGGTTTTGAAGAAGTGATGAGGAGATCTGGTCGATGGTGATTTTGTTCCAGTTTCTTCGCAGAGTGGGTTGAGGATGGTTGTGGTCTTTTTGTAGACAAAGTGAACGCAGCTGTGGTCTGTCTAATGGAGAACTGTGGTGTGACTGAAGGAGATATGTTTGCTGGAGGTGAAGATAGGGTCGAGTGTATGTCGTGTAAAAGTGTGGGGCCCTTGACCTGAGTGAAGGATTGGCAGTCAGTGTAAGGAGTTGAAATTTAGAATAGCCTGAGCTGCTTCTGTATGTATGATTGGCTGGTGCACGTGAATGACTTCCAGAGTCATGACTCTATGCAATATCGAATGACTTATTGCATGTAAGCCTATGGTTACACATTTTTAGATATATTTCATTATACTTTAGCCCAATACCTACATTCTACTACATCTACCCTCTGACTATACCCCAGTACCTGTCTGCATACAGTGTACTACCTCTGGGACCAATACCTGCTACCTCTCTCCTGAATATACCCCAGCTCCTCTACCCTTAACTAAACCCTACTACCTCTTTCCCTCCTCCGTTACTCCTGTTCCTTTCCTCACTGCTTGCTTACTCATACCATCTTACTACTCTTCTTTCCTCATTTTTCTTCTGTTGATCATTTTTTAATTATATCAAAGCAGTCTGCGGTCATCAGGTTAGTGCTCTCAATTTTAATTTTTCTCAAAATTACGGGAGAGACATAATGGTGGTTTTTTTTACATTTTGCTCCGGCGAGTAGTGTTTCCTGGCAACAACAATAAGTGTTTGTATTTTGTTTACAAGAATAATTTATTTCTTCTGCAAAACAGTACCTACTGACCAACGCAAAAGAAATTAGAAAGCATATCGTCCTAAACAGCACCTGTCAGTGAATGTCCATTGTCCACTGACCAACAAACTCAAACAAAATGCACCACACTGGTTGCTTGTGACCTTCATCTGGCGATTCACGGCTCATCCAGAAAATATTTTTTAATGATATGAATAACACAATTGTTCCCTAAAAATAGTACAAATGACAAAAATTATAGTTATGAAAGTGTACAGTGCGATATATAGGGTTTGATCCACAAAGTTGTTCTTCCCATAAGTGTTTTCCTACGTTTAAAGCAATTTTTTAAGAACTCTCGAAAAAATCCTGAAATGCTCCTGGCAATCTGCACGTGCTGCAGATTCATGAGAGTACATGCCTGCTAAAGTATTTTCACATATGGAAATATAACAGTAGTGCAAAGGAGACACAAACGTTCTTTTGCCTTTGAAAACTTTTCAAATGCAAAATAACTTTGCTCTGTTAGTCGCTCACAAACATGTACCATTCTTTCTGAAACTCTTTTGACTCATGATTTTTGAGGCTAGTTAAGAAATGAAAAAAATATAGTGTTTGGGCAAAAAACCTTCAATAATTGAATACATCAACTACCAAATACTGAAAAAATCCAGACATGCATTAAACGTGCAAACTCAGCCTTAAGGCAGATACCAGCCAATACAAATGAAAAGGCATGATGCAGAGGTTATCAGAGGAGTTTAGAATAAAGCAGGATAAATGGAAAAATGTACACTATCAAGAAAAGTGCCAATAAGTGTGTTTGTAGAACACACTTATTGTCCATGTGGCCATGTGTCCATGTGGCCTTATCCCGGCAGGCTCCGGGATAAGGCCACGTGGACAGTACCATTGGCCTGCAAGCAGCAATCAGTTCTCGAGGACTTCTGAGAGTCGGACACTCTTATGGGCCTAATTAAGAGTTTGGCTGATTGGATACTCCGTCGCAAACATGAACGATATTTGCTTTTTTAGCAGTTCTAAGAGACAGGACCCCACCCAGAAACAACATTCATGCAATGCTCATACACGGTTCTTATGAATTACATAGGCTGTGGGAGAGGCAGGAATACATTCAGCAGAAAAAGCAAAAATCCTCTCTTTTTATTGAATAAAGCCAGGACAATACAAAAAAGAAAAAAGGAACAAATAATAAATACATCAGGTGATCTAATACAGTCTTCAACACATAGGTCATTGGGTGCCAGGTACAGAATCACAAGCAATAATATACAATACTAGGATCATGGGGGTTCCTGCGTTTCCGTTCCCAAACTTGGCAGCGGTGGTCCACAAATCTCTCCCCGGTGAGTATTCCATGCTCCCCACACCTTCCCCCACTTCTTCGGGCATCCTCTGGCTACAAACACTGACTTCTTCCTGGACATGCACCAGTCAAGGTCTTCCGCCCACTTAGTGACTCGGGCGATTGACTGGCACCCTAGAGCTGAGCGATATTCCGCTTGGCCACCATGTATGCCAGAGTGACCCACTGCTTCTAGTACATATTCAGATCCGTAGGCTCCCACACATTCAACAGACACCTTTGGGCTTCCGGTAATAACTCCACCCCCAAAACATCTCTGAGTACATCGTGAATCTTTGTCCAGAAAGTCTATACCGCCACACAATGCCATAAAATATGGATTAGGGTGCCGGATTCTCCACACTCTCTCCTACACTCACCACTCCCTCCTCGTCCCATTCGTACCAGTCGAGGCCCAGTGATATATGACCTCTGCAGTATCTTCAGTTGTACTAGCCGGAGCCTCATCTGAATCACCACAACCTTTGGAGAGGAAACTGCCTCCACCCAGTCTTCATCATCCAATTCCAACCCATCCATACTCCACTGGGCTCTGATTCACCCCAGTGGGCTCTCCATGTTGTTGACCAGCTTCCTATATATCAAAGAGATATTTTTCTCCGGAATATGCTGTCTAGCACCCGATCTTCAAGAAGCGACGGCTCTGGGAGTATCATGTCTTTAGACACATGCGCGGCAAGAGCGTGTCTCACCTGCAAATATCGGAAATGCTCATTATTATGCAGAATATATATATTTTTGAAGAGACTCGAATGTATGCACTGCGTCTTTCCCCCAAGCATCCTTTATTTGAGTGATCCCAATAGTGTCCCATTTGTCAAACCCCTTAGTTTTCCACAGGCTACCCAGTTTCTCAGAGTTCAACAGGTGAGTGGCCAATGTGAGCCTACCTTCCCACCCTAGATATCTATTAGCCACATGCCACACCTGCACCACATGCGCGGTCGGGCCTGTTAACGTGAACTTCCCCGGCTTGTCATATAGAGCTCTATCTATCATCCCTTTCGGTGCCTGACCTCGGTCCATGGTATATCCCGGGTCACCAGGGGGGTCCGTAAACAATGTGGTTCACAGCAGCCAATTGTGAAGCCCAATAATACTTCCGTAAGTCTGGGAGACTGTACCCACCATCGTACCATGGAAGAGTTAATTTGACGAATGCAATTTGGGGCTTACCGTCCCACAGGAGCTGCCTCTGGAGAGCCTCTATCCCCTAAAACAAGAGGTCGGTACAGGGTCCATCGAACTCTGCAAGGCATACAAGAACCGGGGTAAGGCCATCATTTTGAAAAGAGCGGCTCTTCCGAGCATGGACAGCAGAAGAGCCTTCTAGTGCTCCACATCTTTCCTGCATCTGTCCAATGGGAGAGCAAGATTATTGGTGTACCGCAGCTGCAAATCCAGCGTAATAAATATAACTAAGTACTTAAATCCTATCGTCTCAATCTGGATTGGACACGATCGTGGGATTACCGGCGGATCACCCACAAGGACAAAGAGCACTGACTTTGTCCAATTAATAGCCAGTCCCGGGTACCTACCAAAAATATCCAGTACATCCAAGAAGTTGCTCAAGGAGTCCTTGGGATTAGTAAGATAAAGCAAAACATCATCCGCATATAGTGAAATCTTATCTTCCCAGTCAGGCGACCACCGTAGGCCCCGTTTCGATCTATCCCATCGGACCCAGGCCACTAAAGGTTCCATCGCAAGCGCAAAAAGTAATGGTGACTACGGGCATCTCTGCCTCGTGCCCCTCTCCAGAGATAAAGCATTGGACTTACAATTATTAACTACCACCCCAGCCAGGGGTTCTGCATACAACAGTCGTACCCAACCAATAAACTCATGCCCAGAGCCCAGCTTTGCCAACACCGCAAACAGATATTGCCATTCTACCCTGTCAAACGCCACAGTGGCGTCCAGAGACACCAACACTGTCGGTTCATGTATCTGCGAGGAACCCCCAAGGATACTGTGCAGCCGCCGCAGATTCAGCGCCGTATTACGACGCGGCATAAAGTCAGATTGATCCGGGTGAATCAAAGACGTAATCATCATGACCAGCCGAGTGGCAAGCAGTTTCGCTAATATTTTGGGCTCCGCGTTGAGGAGCGAAATAGGCCTATAAGAAGAACATTGTGTCTTGGGTTTACCCACCTTGTGTATGACCACTATATTAGCCACTCGTTGGTCATAGGGAAGCCGGCCCTTCTTCCTACTCTCCAAGAACATCGCACAAATGAGCGGGGCGAGTCGGCTGGCGTTTAATTTATACAACTCAATCGGTATCCCGTTAGGGCCCGTCGCTTTACCTGATTTTATTTGCCTTATGGCCTGTGCCACTTCATCATCAGAGATAGGAGAGTCAAGATAACTTCTATCCTCCTCCGACAGACTCGGCAGAACAATGTCTCTAATTATATCGCTATTCTCAGTCTCGGAATACCCACTACCAGCAGTATAGACCTTCTTATAGTACACTGAAAACTCGTCTGCCACCGCCTGTGGATCTTTAATTCTACGTGACTCCAATCCCTCTAATTCCGGTACCAGCCTAGAGGCCCTTTCACCGTGCTCAAGCCATGCGATCAATTTACCTGCTTTACCGCCATGCTCGTATATGTGACTCTGCATGGCACTATTATGAGCAATCGCTCTATCATGCACAAGGCCTTTATATTCCTCTTGCCGAAGTCTCAGACTGTGGAGCTCCGCAGCTGTGTGCGACTCAGTCACTCACTCTTCCAAGAGTATAACCGCCGCTTCCTTCCGAGCTACCTCGGCCTGACTTTTCTTCTTCTTCCCTGCAACTAAGGACAGAAACTCACCTCTCGCTACCATTTTGTACGCTTCCCAGAGGGACTGTGCCGAGTCAACTGACCCCACATTTTCTAGGAAGTAGCGGTCAGACACTTGAAGCACCTCTTTTTTAATAGCTGGGTCTTTTAACTGCCAGGCACTAAGTGGAGCTACTCTACCCGCCGCAGGTCTGTCGGATATTAGCTGAATCCACAGTGGGGAATGGTCAGTGATCCCTCTGCCGAGGTATTTCATCTCTTTGATCATAGGCGCCATCGCCGCCGGCAGTAGGATGTAGTCCAATCGCGACAAGCTACCGTGTGCAGCTGACACAGTGTGACACGGTGTGAAATGCGTCAGCGTTGGATTACGTACTCGCCAGCTATCGACCAACCCTAACGTTTCTAAAAATTCCGAGAAGCCATCTCTGTGGTTGCCTAAGCACACGTGGTGGGTTACGATCAATCTCCCCGTCAAGCATAGCATTAAAGTCGCCCCCCCCCAAAACTAGGCTACCTAGGGGTAACGCAAAAAAAACCGATCCCAGATCTAGAAAGATGTCTGCCTGGAGGCCCGGAGGTACATATATCGACAATAAGGTGACAATCTTATCCTCCACAAGCCCTGAGACTCCCGCATATCTGCCCCTCTGATCCAACCATGTAGCCTGCACTGACAGGGGAAAGGAGTTTTTGACCAAAATCCCAACCCCCCTTGACCCGGAGGTGAACCCAGCCTGCGCCACCAACTTAAACCCCCCTTTTATGGAGGGCCATACTCTTGTTACCGACCAGGTGTGTCTCCTGTAGCAATACTACATCTGGGGAATGCCTCCTGATAAGTTGGATGACCATCCCTCTCTTGATCTTGTCACCCAAACCATTCACATTTCAGCTCAGCACTCTCATCCCCGATCCTCGACTACCCTGCGCCATTCGACCCGAATAGCAAGCATCTCACAACATCGTTATCACCTGACGCAAAAAGAAAAAAGGATATTTTTTTTTAAATCACAGCCTCACAAAAACAGTCCCATCCCGCCGCCCCCCACCCTGCACCCCTGCTCTCGGCGTCCGCCAATCCCCAATTAGCAGTGTGCCTGTCGCCCCATAGTCTAACTAACCAACTATCTAAATATAGATTAGAGGAGGACGTCAGAACCCTGCATCCCCGACCCCGCCCATCATGGTCATATTCTGCGCCTAATGCCACAAACTATTGAAAGGGGTAGTCTCATAGAAATGTCTCGCAAGTGGCTCTTCACCCACCAGGCCTCATTGACCATACAATTCGATACTTATCACTCTTGTTCCTGTACACCATGACCATCCTCGCCGCCTCCCCCCGAGGGTAAAGACTCTCCAGCCAGTCAGAAGCACTTGCTGGGTCATCGAAGAACCAAACTTTCTCCTCGGTCTGAACCCGCAGTTTGGCAGGAAACAGCATAGCGTATTTCAAACCCCTATCCCTGAGCTGCCTCTTGACTCTGAGAAAACTCTGCTGTTGCCTCTGAACCGCTTGAGTAAAGTCCGGGAAAAAGTTAAGGGTGGAATTCTCATATCTCAAGGGGTCACCAGATCTGGAGGCCTGCAGGATAGTGTCTCTATCTCTAAAGTTGAGCACCCTTGCGATCATCGGACGCGGTGGGGCCCCCGGCTTCGGTCTTTCTCACGGAATTCTATGTGCACGTTCTATAGTGAAGAAATTTCCCAACCCTTTCGGTTTCAGATGGTTAAGGATAATAACCTCCACAAAGAGGTCGGGGGTCAGACCTTCAGCCTTTTCCGGAACTCCAATTATGCGTATGTTATTCCTTCGGACCCGTCCTTCATATTCATCCAACTTGCGACGTGCCAGGTCACCAGAAGCCTTGAGATCCCGAACATCCTACTGCAGCTGCGAGACATCGTCCGTCAAGCTCGCGTTTTTGATATCCAACGACTTAACCTTCTCACTGGTTTTGGTGAGATCGGCGCGAATCAGGTTGACCTCAATGGTCACAGTATCCAGCTTGTGGTCCTGCGACTCCATCTGCTGCCCCAAGGAAGTCTTGAGGCCATCAATGGCAGCCATTACATCGTGTAGTGTAGGCCCTGACGCAGAGTCCACGGACTCCCTGCCTCCCTCTAATATCCGTCCTGATCCAGAGGGCGAGCCCTTGGGCAGCGTGTAGCGGTCCAGCTTATTAGATTGTACGACCCGGGATCCCTTAGTCGATCTAGGAGGCTTTCTCTCGCCCTCAGGCCGTGCCACCATTCTGGGTCTGTACTCGTTAGGCGCGAGCTCACAGTCACTGCAGCCGCGACAGTAGTATAGCGAAATGTGGGTATGGCACCATACCAGATCGAAGTCCACTAGATCTGTAATACGTGAACCCGCTCCTGCATCCCGTAGCGCTCACCAGATCGGACAGGTAAGCGTCGCAGACCCACCAGGCAAATCTCCAGGCTTCGGCGCAACCCTCCGTCTCCCACGGGCACTGTTTTCAGGTAAGGAGGTATGCGAGCAAACGACTATGGGGGCGCAGTTTATCAGTAATCCAGCGGCACCAGGAGGCACCCGCCGAGGGAACCAGCATCCAGCAGTCAATCACACCTGTTTCGGACTGTTACTGTAGGGGCCATCTCCATAGAAATCGCATACTCCGACTGACCACCGAACACCAACGGCCAACTCCCCAGGATGCCGCACGGAGTTCCACGGCGTGGGTAATCTGTTCCCTGCCCGGTCTCTGTGTTCACGTCTAGAGACCACAGAGCATTATCAGTTAGGCTGGGAATTCTTTTCAAAAGGGGTGCTCATTCAGCTGCCAGGACAAAAGAAATTTAACACCAGATGCTATCCCAAAGATTAGAATATTTGGTTCTGGTAAGACAGAGACCAATCCCCGGCAGCCACATGTAAGCCAACAGCCACTTCACTGCTCGTAGGTCATTAACTGGCAAGTGTTGCACTGAGACGACAGATTGAAAGGTGTGGACCACCACAGGGTCGATGAATATCATTGGACCATACCCTTTGCCCAAGAAGGGTTAAACGCGCCATACGGCTCAAGAGTTTGGCAGAAAACGGGGGGGGGGGGCTGAGTCCAGCGTCACGGGTCCGACACCGGTGCTGGATTCATGGACCCAGTGTATGACTGTGCAAGGTCAGCCCGTGCTTTCTGGAGGCCAAGTCCTCAATTGTAGGCATTCCTCTGCCCAGGCGATCGGGCACCCCGCGGCACACCCCAGCCGCCCACACCGCCGCCCGGTCAGTGATTTGCAGAGTCTGACCGGGGGGGGCGCCAGCAGCACAGCACGGGCGCCCGGATGGGCCGCAACGCCAGCAACTATCTCCGATGCTCGCGCCTCAACACGCACTCTAGGGGGCCCACCCGCCCGGGCACCGACGTCCGACCTGGGCGGGAAGGAGCAGCCGAATCGTCCTCCTGCGCTCTGCCGGCAGGATACCTCCCAGGAGCGTCCCCTCAGGCGTCACAGCCTCACCAGCCAGCTCCCTCGATCGACTCCAGGGCGCGGCCGGCGACTTCCGGTCTGCCCGCCCGGTGTTGTCGCACTCCAAGCCGGCCGCCGCGACCACGCGAGTCCCCGGCTCCACCGCAGGCAGAGGACCAAAGTTCTCGGGTCAACAACTCCGTCTCTCCTCCACATTGCGAGGCCGGAGTTGCACCGGCCTGCACTGCTACCCCTCCACCAGATATATCAATCAAAGGCGTCACAGGATAAAGGCAGGATGTTAAGAGCGAGGCGCGGGTCGCACGGAGCTACTGGCCTACGCGGCCATCTTGTGTGGACGCGTAGCTCCTCCTCACGCAAAAATTATTTTTAAGTCTTTTCCATTATTCAAAAATTAGATGAAACTGGTATGTGTGACCGTTTCATATTAGTTACACAAGGCACACAAAATGTATAGGGAACATATCCATTTGCCAAGTGCCTCCACTTAGAGGAATTTGCAGATGGTCTCAGGTAGATAGATTCCTAGAGTCATCTTAGCCGGGTCTGGTGGCTCAGTAGCCGGGTCTGGTGGCTAGGAAGACTAATGCATCCACTCCAGGGTCTTGTGTTCGACCTCATGGTCACAGGTTCAAATCCTAGCGGGTCCACTCAGCCTTACATCCATTTGAGGTCGATAAAATGAGTACCATTGATTTGGGTTACAATATACATCTGTTACTTCAGCGCCAAGATGCCCTGTTGCTGGGGTGAACGTGCGCTTTACAAATACAGATGTTATGTTATGTTATGTTACAGATGCCATTTGTGAAGGCCCTTTTTCCAAGGGTATCGTTATGTTCACGCTCCAACTTGCTGAACATTAAGGAGAGTCAATTTGAGGGAAAGGGAGAGAGTCCTGGGTCAAACTAATCAATAAAAACCATTTCTTCCAGTTTTCAGTTTGTGGATTTATTTAAATATCAAATTATGCATAACAGAAAACAAATGGTTAATGTTAATCAGAAGCCTATTAATTAATGCATGCAATAATGCAATTTGCGTTTAAGAAATTAAGTAGCCACAACACTTTGAGAAACAATCAAATTAATAAACAAGCCATAATACAAAAGGACCACACAGCATCTGGACCTCTTAGTGAATGACTTGAATGAATCTATCCCCTTCCCAAGTGGCACATCTTGAGTAATGTTTAAGACAAAAACGGCAGACAATTTCATGCCATGTTTTTACGTAGAAAGGCAGCACTAAAATGTTACTTGTCCATGAAACCAACAAGGCTGCCAGTTTCAAAGACACTTGCAAAGGACTTTCATTAACATGAGAAAAGCAACTTATTACAATGGACTGCTCTGCGTTACAACACAGTAATGGAGATTTAGCGCATGACCTTGTAATGATTCGAAAGCACATTGCTTTAGCCATGGAAACTAAAATAAAATGTTACTGCACTTACAGAAACATGTTCAGCATTATTCTTCTAACACAAAATGAATTTATCACTGTGGTATTTGCAAATGAGCAGTTTGTCTTCTCATGTGGAAGGCCTCCACGGACACTTAAGAGTAAAGCTATCGATGAGCTGGCCTGAAGGTAGGCTATGTAAGAATAGGCCCGCCTTGCAAAATAACGATTAGAACAGGATAAACTGACATGTGGCTCACACTGATCACATTCAAATCTCAACATGCAAAGGTGAGGTCTTGGAGACAGCAGCATCAGTTCATCCACTCTGTACTTTGAATGGATGTAAATGATAGCTAGCCATGAGCCAGGACTTTCAATCAGTGAAACCAAAGTAGGATACAGGACACGAGTGAACTCCCCCCGAAGGCAGGTCATTCAGGACACCTGTTGGGCGCTACCTTCATGCAGTCTAACGTGGAATTTCTTTTCACGGGTGCAGCTATTAATATATTTCTTTATGCACTCAAATAAATTGTGCTTTTCCTGTTCCTAACCTGTGATTATTTTTGCACCCACATTTTCTCTATTTTTACTTAATCTCCTACCCCCCTGCTAACTGTGGGAGGGGGGTTGGGGGTCTTGTGTTTTCGTGAACACCAAGGTTGACCCCGCTTGTTGTCAGTGGATTTTGTGGTGAGCCACGATTTGTTCCTTACATCCATTAGCCGAAATAAAAAACAATAACTTGTTCTGCTGTGTTTTGTCAATTCTGTGCCATTCTTCAGGTCAAAGCTCACCTAGAAATAACTCGTTAATATTGGAAACCTTCAAAATGCCACATTTGAAAGCACTAGAAACATTAGTCCTTGTAGAAAACTGTGCTGGGCTTACGTTTTTCTATACCAGTCCCAAGACATTTTAGACCTTTCCTTTTCAATTTCTTGACTCTCTTCCTTTTCATTTCGGAATGATGTTATTCGTTCTTTACATCTCGTGCTTATTGAGTAAAGTTTACGAGGTTAAAGAAATCATTGAAGAATCTCAAACAGCATTAAGTGGGCAAGCATTTTACTTTATCTTTCACTTAAAACTCCCCCTGAGTTCGCAGACGTAGAAAACTATTTTTAGTCGAGTTATAGTGAATGTGCATAAACCTCAGAGAACCACATGCTTGACTTCCATTGTGGGCCCCACTGGCTCAGGAAGAGGAAACGCCTCGAGGGTTTACATCGTCCCTTAACATGATCACAGTCAGAGGCGCAGCTAGAGCCACATTTCTGGGGGGGCTACTATAAATTTAGGAGTGGGGGGGGGGGGGGGGGTAATTCTCCCATCGATATTCAGAGTGGAGATGCAGGGGCTCTAGGAAGGGGTGAAAAAACATCAAAGCCTCGTTAGCAAGTAAATGGTCTTTTAAAGACCTGTGAAGTGCTCAGGTGCGGCTATGAGTGTGCCCGGGAAGCTGTCTCAGCTTGAGCTGCCACACACGACAGGGAGGGCTGAAGCCCTGTCAGCCCCAATGGGCGATGTGTGCCTTATCACCCCCCCCCTCCTAGAACAAAAGAAAATATCCTCATCTCGCAGGTTTACTGAGTCGGACTGGCCTGTAGGGCAGTCTGGCAGTGCCAAAACTCAGGGGCGGCTCCTCTGCTATGGCGGAGGAGCGTAGACCCACTGCTGCTACCCAGCAGAGCAAACAATGAAAAACAAAATGATAATAAAATAATGTTAATATAATTTTTTTCCACCATTGCCTCTGTTAGGTAGCCGAGTCACAGAGCTGGGCCAGGCCATCCTGCTGAGCTTCAGGAGTAGAAGTTGTGGGCACTACTAAGTGCGCATGACAGTTTGACCGGATGTTTTAGGCCAGCCAGACCAACATGCGCACTAAGCATTTCTCCACCCAGCTGTGCTGTACAGCCGGGTGGAGAAAAGTCACAGGCTCCTAGGCACTGTCTGAGCAGCAAAGCAGGCCACTCAGACCAATCCAAGTGCTGCTCTCATGATCAGAATAGCATTCCCAGCATGAGAGAAGCGCTGGGATTGGCATTTGGGAGCCTGCGCTGTGTGCGCCAGTCAAAGACCGGGAGAGGAGGGAGGCGGGGAAGATGCAGTGTCAGGCAAGTTGTAATTTTGTGTATATATATATATATATATATATATATATATATATATATATATATATATATATATATATATATATATATATATATATATATATATATATATATACAAAAAATTACAACTTGCCTGACACTGCATCTTCCCCACCTCCCCTATATATATATTTCTTTTAAAAATGTATTTATGTTAACCCCCCCCCCCCCCCCCCCCCTTGCCGCCCTCACTAGTTGCATTGTGAGCGGCCGCCACTGGCCAAAAGGGCTGGGCTGACAGGTCAGTGAGCAGGTTATTTGAATGTATGAGGACCTGTTTTATGGTATGATGGCTTGCTACTGTGCTACTGTTGATTGCTTTGACATGAGCAGAACCATTGTCTGCCGCAAGTACACATGCATGCAGTCTCCTACACCTTGCAAAACACTCCATACAAAATATATGTACAAGTTCAAAACTGCAACAAATTGCAGTACGTGAAACCCTTATATTTTAGGGCACAGGCTAATTTTTTCGTCCCAGTTCGACCCTTCTTAAATACAAGGTAACTTCTGTTCAAGGTCTGTGCTGCCAATGTCCACAGACCAGATGAAGAAATGGTTTGCTTTATCAAACTGCAAAATGTGGTGTCTTTGTTCCAGGTCCCCATTATGTGTTCACAGCCCTTGCCTTCCACAAACTCCTTTGTTCTTTACTGTTTGTGCCCAGTGCTTCATTTATAAAAAAGTAAAGAAAAAATGACTGCAGGGCCCCAAGATTTTCTTGGTAGACCCATTGCAGTCATTATTGTAAGAAATTAGGTTATTAGATGTGGGTCCTTCACAAGTTATGAGTCCACAATTTTTACTGAGACCCAAGTACCCCTAGTAGCACTCTATTAGGTTTGGTTGGGTTCGGTGTATTAATAAGGTACATAGTTAATTAAAACCATTACACATTAAAACACATTAAAAACCATTGCAATAAAAACAGCACGATAAAACAAATGGTACAATAAGGTAAAACATGTTTGACATCAGATCGACAGAATATTACGATGTCTCATTCCTGCAGATGCTAAGAATGTCGCCAGGTTCCAATTGGCTAGTTAATTCATTTCATATATAATTTTCAGTCTTGCTCTCCCAGTACAAGCCTTTACTTTTGCCACAAATAGCTGTACAAATTTGACAGCCCTTATATTCAGGTGTGTGTGTGCTGGGGTGAGTGCTTGTCTACAGGTTCTTATCCCGGCTTGAATAAAGGAGCCTGTCGGTAATTTTCTTCATTCAGGGAGTAAATCAATCGTAAATCATACGTTCTTATATAGCGCCTTTCACTGTAAGGTCTCAAGGCGCTTGCTTTGGGAACCCGTCCTGGCCTTTCCCTGTGAGATTACCCCTACTGGGCATCCCCAAGGTGAAGACCAGGCATCCCATCGCGGTGGGGCCGTAGTGGAGATTAAGCAAGCTATTGCCCAGAGTTGCAGAGTTGAACCCACGATTCGATTAGGCACCGAGGCGAGAATTATCAAGTCCGTGGACATTTTGAGCTCAAGGCCCTGCCGCGTCAGGGATTGAACCCTGGTCCCGGGTCTGACCTCTGCATCAGGGACTGCCTCCTCTAACCGGTGAGCCACACTTCTCCACAGTAACGCCTGGCAGACACAAAGGATATGAATCACCTTCTCCTTTACCTTCCCACAAAGCCAGCACTGGTCACCTTCACTTCTTCTGGACCACGGAGGACTCTGGTCCTGAGTGGGCTGGGCCCCAAGACGCAGGGACATGAACACTAGCTTCAAATGAAATGGATATCCTTGGTCAAAATAAAGCAGAAGTTTTAAAAATGTATACGGATGGATGAGTTGCCAGACATAAGCTTTCTTCACCAAGGCTACTTTAGCCTCTTGTGAAAAAAGTGAGCTGCTGATTCAATTAATGTAGCTTTTTTAATTCTTTAAGATTAGACTCGTAGGTTCCATAGATTTCCAACATGAAGAGGGTGAAGTGAGTCTATTAGACAGTCCTTTAGCCCCACCTTTGAGTTGAAAGTATTGATTTCCTGCCAGACCCGGTCTGATACAGTGTGGCTTTCAGCCAGGCATGACACATCTTGAGGAAAGCATTTTGAATAGCCCAGGTGTATTTCATAAGACCAGATTCATTACTCGGCTGGGCCTGCATAATGTGGATTGGAAGTTAAAATGTTAACCAATGGGTCATGGCTGTTAATAACTGTAAGGGTTTTGCCATCTTCTCTCACACAATTTTATGGCCATATGCTATGGTGGGTAAAAGCTTTGCTGCCATTACCTTCTGTATGAGTCTGAAAATTGAACCGTGCAGAGTTTTTGCAAGCTGCCAAAATCCTGAAGTTAGGGCAGCGGCCTTCAGGTTCATGGACTCTGTGTGCAGAATAAAGGAGCTTATAGAATCAAACACCACTCCAACATACTTGTACTTTGAGGTACACGGTAAACACCCAAAATATAGAATTCAAAATATCGAAAGGACACAATATCGAATAAAAAATATCGAGAGGACAGAATATAGAATAGACAAAATATAGTTGGAAATAATATTGACATATAGGTAAGTAATATTGAATGTCATTATGTGGAATGTTAATATATAGAATGTCATTATATTGAATGTCATTATATTGAATGTCATTATATAGAATGTTATTATATACATTTTTTAAATTGTATTATATGTTAGTATATGGTTTAAAAGTATATAATATTGTTTTAATGTATGGTACATTTTTTTTAAGATAATTAATTTTATGTTAATTAATTGATGCGTATATTATTTCCGTAGCAGGTTCTGGGCTTATAGGGGAATAGGGTGGGAGGTAATTTAATTTAAATTTTAAAAAATGATAATTAATTCATTAATAATTGTATGACTAATAATTAATATTGTTAATTAATTACTTTTTATTATTTAAAAAGTTATTATTAAACGTTTTTAATTCATGTATAATTATGTAAATTGATATTAATTAGTAATTCATTACATATTAATTATTAATAATTAATGCATTAATATGTTTATTATGTTCATTATTTAAGAGTGTGTTGAGTGTATATAGGGGAGTATGGTGTGTATTAAACTAATTGAAAATACATGTTTTACTAATATTTATATAATATTTAATCAAAGTTATTTCATACTGTTAATTGTGTTCATTAATTTAGATATCATTGCTATTTAGTTTATTGTTACTTGTGATTAGCTAATTAGTTAAATGTTAATTAAGTATGTTAATTTATTGATATTTTATACTATTGGAGGTGACATTTATAGGGGTAAATAGTGGGAGGTAAATTAAATGTAAATAATTAGTTATATGTTAATTTTGATTAAATTGTAGGACTGGTCTACTAAATTATTCCTATGCTATCCAACATTCCTCCTACTGTTCCACTCATTGGAGTGGGAATAGTAATTTTTACCCACCTGCTATCCAACATTTTCCCTACTATTCCACTCATTGGAGTGGGAATAGTAATTTTTACCCACCCGCTATACCACATATTCCATACTTTTGCACTTCTTGTAGTGTAAATACTATTTTTATTCACTACGCTATGCAACATTTTTATTATTGTTCCATTTAATGTAGTGTAAAGTATTAATTTGCATAAAAATATTAATATTATTAGTTAAATGATTGTATATTATTTATTTTTAAATTTAAATTGTTTGTTTATTTATATATGTATTTATATTTTTAATGTTTTAAATATTTTATCATTAAGACTATTAATTATTTTTTAATAATATTAAGTTAATATATATGTTAAAATAATAGATATTTTTTTACATTACATTTATTATTTTTACATTTTAGGCTTTTTTACATTATTTTAACTATGTTTATTTTATTGTGTTTAATTTTTAATTACTTTTATATTAGTTTTAATATATTTTTGAAAATCGATATTTTTGTTACCTATATTTTTTACGAAAATATTTTGTACTCGATATTTTGGTACTTACCTGTTTGTAGATAAGGATTCGATATTATGTCCCTGAATATTTTTGCTTCTTTATTCTGGATACTCGATATTGTGTTCCTCGATATTTAGTCACTGATCCGAAGTACTATACACAAGCCGGAAACTGCCAATGGTCCAAGTGCCAGGAGATCTATGTTTCTCGGTAAATTTAACTACTTTGGTTTTTGTGAATCTTAGTTCTAATTTGTTCTGGTGCGTGTAGGGACTGTTTAAAAGGCGCTGCAGACCTACAGGTGTCAAGGCTCAGTAGAAGCTAATGTCAGCACACAAAATGTGTGTCATAGGAAAACAAACACGTTTTGGCGGGTGAGCATTTGAGGAATTTAAAACATGTGACAAGTCTGAGATATAACTGTTGGAAACACACTTCTGCCTCAAACCTGTTATCGTATATATCTTACGTGAGAATTTAGGGTAGCGAAGCAGAGCCCTGGTGCAGTGACAAGCTAATTGACACCGATTTCCTTCTTACCCTTTACTTTCCCAGAAACTGGTTCAATCACTATTAAAATCTTTAAGTGCTCTAAGGGGTCTGTATTGGGATGTTAGGGACTGTAAATTAACACTCTATGCATGTTTATCCCCAGATGGGAACCTCACTGGGCCCTGTAAGCCTATCTAGCACATAAATGTACGTTAGGTCAGATTTCACTTCTAATGTGTACACAGTGTAAACACCACAGACTTTCGGTAAGCACTACAGACCTGCACTATGAATGCCGTCTCACAATATAAAGACTACCGCAGGTCGCTACCAATCCCTCAAGATTCCCCTCTACGATAGGCTACCTGTGCACAGAATGCAGGCTGCGCAAGACAGTAGCCTCATGCCCAGAATGCACACATCTGTGCACGCTTTCATGTGTAACCAGCCCAGTGCCTATTACACTAGCTATGCAGTAGTGGCCTTATCTTAAAAGCCGGACACTGGTGATTAGAATGCTCAGTCCAATTGCCATTAATTTAATGTGAGTAACACCCAGGTAGTGAGACTCATAGTAAAAGCCCAAAAAACGATAGTCAAAAGCGAAACATCTGAGGGAAGTGGGGTGAATAAGCCCGTTTTCTACACCTATCATATCCTAAGGTTGCTGATTTAGACTTCTTAGATTTGGATCAACCTAATGCCTCTTGGTTCTAAAACCCTACACTTCCTGTCTCATATCTTGCAGATTTATTTTCAACCCTGCTTTCTCCATTTGTCAACTTTCCTATCTTCCCTTTCCCCTTGTTAGCCTTTCTATCACTTGCTCTGTGACAAAGTCTGATAGAACAAGCATTGGCATAGCCAATAGGTTTTGCTTTTGGGACCTTCTAAGTATGTGGCTGTATGTGTGGTTGTATGTGTGGTTGTGTGTGTGTGGTGTGTGTATGGTTGTGTGTGTGTGGTTGTGTGTGTGTGGTGTGTGTGTGGTTGTGTGTGTGTGGTTGTATGTGTGGTTGGGATTGTGTGTGTGTGTGGTTGTGTGTAAGTGTGTGTGGTTGTGTGTGTGGTTGTGTGTGTGTGTGTGGTTGTGTGTGTGTGGTTGTGTGTGTGGTGGCGTGTGAGATTGTGTGTGGTTGTGTGTGTGTGGTTGTGTGGTTGTGAGTGTGGTTGTGTGTGCGGTTGTGTGTTTGGTTTTGTGTGTGTGGTTGTGTGTGTGGTTGTGGTTGTGTGCGGTTGTGGGTGCAGTCGTGGGTGAGGTTGTTGGTGTGTGGTTGGGTGTGGCTGGGTGTGGTTGTGTGTGGTTGTATGTGTAGTTGTGTGTGTGTGGTTTGTGTGTGTGGTTGTGTGTGTGGGTGCGGTTGTGGGAGTATGTGTGGATGTGTGGTTGTGTGTGTGTGGATTTGTATGTGTGTGGTTTGTGTGTGTGTGGTTGTGTGTATGTATAGGCATTTATATAGCGCACTACTTACCCGGAGGGTCCCAAGGCGCTTCGACCGCTGCGAAACCCTTCCTGGCTTCCCTGAGAGATGGTCCCTTAATGGGTATCTCCAGGGTGAGACCAGGCATCCCCGGCGGTCTGGTGGGGCCGTTAGTGAAGATGAGGCAAGCTAATGCCCAGAGTTGCCGAGTGTGATCGCTGATCAGAGTGGGCACCGAGGCGAGAGAATTATCGAGTCCGCTGACCCTGGTCCAGAAACCTGGCGCGCCGGGAATCGAACCCTGGTCCCGGGCCGTCCTCTGCTCTCGGGTCTGCCGCCTCTAACCGGTGAGACACTACTGTTTGTGTGGTTGTGTGTGGTTGTATATGTGGTTGTGTGTGTGTGGTTGTGTGTGTGTGGTTGTGTGTGTGGTTGTATGTGTGGTTGTGGTTGTGTGTGTGGTTGTGTGTGGTTGTGTGTGGGGTTGTGTGTGTGGTTGTGTGTGTGAGGTTGTGTGGTTGATGTGTGTGGCTGTGTGTGTGGTTGTGTGTATGTGTGTGGTTGTGTGTGTGGTTGTATGTGTGTGTGGTTGTGGTTGTGTGCGTGTGGTTGTGTGTGTGTGTTGTTGTGTGTGTGTGGTTGTATGTGGTTGTGCATGTAGTTGAGTGTGTGGTTGTGTGTGTGGTTGTGGTTGTGTGTGTGACAGTAATACTAAAAGCATCTAAAAATAAAGGAACACAAATATCGAGTTTGTGTCAAACGGGCGCAGCAAAGCATTAACACAACAACATGTTCTTTGATGCTCTTTGAATGAGAACTTAAAAGAGACGCTGCTAAAGTGATTGCGGGCGAAAGTGATCTCGGGCGCTTAATGAGTATGACGAGGTTTGCCATTTGGTGCCTCGGCTCCTAAGCGCGCGCCCGTGCACATGAACTGTAGCTCTAGGCTGGCCAGGCCGGCCATGGTAGCATTTTTTGAGCCCTCACTAAGGGCCCCATTAGGATGTCTGGCGGATCGCAACCGCCATGCGGGCGGTGGCGATCTGCCCGACATCCTTTCCCGCCCACCACCCATTTCCCCCCGCCATATTACTATGGCGGGGAGACTGCGGAGGACGGAAAGACCGTCTGCCGCTTTTCCGTCCGGTCGACATGTTGACCGGGCGGAAAAGGATTCTATATGGTGGCGTTGTCGCCACGGAAAGGCATGCAGTAATCTCCTGCGGGGGCCCGTTATGGGATTCTGGGAGATGGGGGGGCGCACATGGGGGGTACCTATGGTACCCCCCTGCACTTCAATGCACAAAGTGGCAGGCACCGCACAGCGCCTGTCACAGTGTGCAATGAAGTGAGCGACGTGCATTTTTAGCATTGCAAAATGTAAAAAATGTGGGATGCGGCCGCCAGTGTGGCGGGTGCATCCTAATGGCCCCCACTGGACCGCCACCCTTATGGCGGGCGGTCCCGTTTTACATTGGGATGGCGGGCAGACAATGTCCGCCCGCCATGCTAATAGGCCCCTAAATGTCTCGCCAGTCCAGCGCATATGTAGGGTCAGGGCGAGACCTAAAAAATGTAAGTCGCAGTCCCCAAAAATGGGTGCCTTCACCCACCACCTGCACAAAAGGAATAAAACTCCAAGCTTTTCATTGCTGACCCTGAAGACAAAAACCTACTTCAACATAGAGACTGCACATGCTGCATGTGTGTCAGAAGCAGACACTACTTGGTGCCTGGGCCAAGTCTACTCTCATGGAGGGTTTTGTATCTGGCCTCTTGCTCCAAAGGCTTTAATTTTGATAGGGTTTAGGGAGGGGATGAAGCCTAACCTATGAGCATTGGACTAACCTGCAGAGAGCGCAGTTTGGATTGAGTACGCATTCTCTCCAATCCCCATGACCTCTCTCTGGCTCCTTCAGCTCCATGGCCAATCTGACTTATGCCCTCAAAATAAGCAACTGTGCGATGACAAACAAAGTTGGCCCTCCATTGGGTAGTCAAAGCTGTAACTCTTGCTGTGTTTGAAATGTTTCATTGTAAAGCTCACTCACACCCGAGAGGTCCAGCATCGCTATATAACTGGTTGAAATAAATACAATCTTTGAATGAGAACTTAAAAGAGACGCTGCTAAAGTGATTGCGGGCGAAAGTGATCTCGGGCGCTTAATGAGTATGACGAGGTTTGCCATTTGGTGCCTCGGCTCCTAAGCGCGCGCCCGTGCACATGAACTGTAGCTCTAGGCTGGCCAGGCCGGCCATGGTAGCATTTTTTGAGCCCTCACTAAGGGCCCCATTAGGATGTCTGGCGGATCGCAACCGCCATGCGGGCGGTGGCGATCTGCCCGACATCCTTTCCCGCCCACCACCCATTTCCCCCCGCCATATTACTATGGCGGGGAGACTGCGGAGGACGGAAAGACCGTCTGCCGCTTTTCCGTCCGGTCGACATGTTGACCGGGCGGAAAAGGATTCTATATGGTGGCGTTGTCGCCACGGAAAGGCATGCAGTAATCTCCTGCGGGGGCCCGTTATGGGATTCTGGGAGATGGGGGGGCGCACATGGGGGGTACCTATGGTACCCCCCTGCACTTCAATGCACAAAGTGGCAGGCACCGCACAGCGCCTGTCACAGTGTGCAATGAAGTGAGCGACGTGCATTTTTAGCATTGCAAAATGTAAAAAATGTGGGATGCGGCCGCCAGTGTGGCGGGTGCATCCTAATGGCCCCCACTGGACCGCCACCCTTATGGCGGGCGGTCCCGTTTTACATTGGGATGGCGGGCAGACAATGTCCGCCCGCCATGCTAATAGGCCCCTAAATGTCTCGCCAGTCCAGCGCATATGTAGGGTCAGGGCGAGACCTAAAAAATGTAAGTCGCAGTCCCCAAAAATGGGTGCCTTCACCCACCACCTGCACAAAAGGAATAAAACTCCAAGCTTTTCATTGCTGACCCTGAAGACAAAAACCTACTTCAACATAGAGACTGCACATGCTGCATGTGTGTCAGAAGCAGACACTACTTGGTGCCTGGGCCAAGTCTACTCTCATGGAGGGTTTTGTATCTGGCCTCTTGCTCCAAAGGCTTTAATTTTGATAGGGTTTAGGGAGGGGATGAAGCCTAACCTATGAGCATTGGACTAACCTGCAGAGAGCGCAGTTTGGATTGAGTACGCATTCTCTCCAATCCCCATGACCTCTCTCTGGCTCCTTCAGCTCCATGGCCAATCTGACTTATGCCCTCAAAATAAGCAACTGTGCGATGACAAACAAAGTTGGCCCTCCATTGGGTAGTCAAAGCTGTAACTCTTGCTGTGTTTGAAATGTTTCATTGTAAAGCTCACTCACACCCGAGAGGTCCAGCATCGCTATATAACTGGTTGAAATAAATACAATCAACGCTTGATAAACACTAGTCAGTGAGCTACAATTTAGTGGAATAAAAGAGGACTACAGTATTCATTCATCATATCTGTTGGGCCTTCTATTGGAATGAGCTGTGTTTTGTAGCCCAAGTGTGGAAGTGGGACAGGAATGCAGGCACGGTTTTACTTCTGTCCTTTACCTCTAACTTCTACCACTTGTTTACCCATGGGGTAAGCTTGAAGGGGTGGAGCTGAGGCTGCCATCAGTAAAAGGGAACCGCTCCATGAATTGGTCTTCAAGACAGGTGCTTTGTTAATGTTAATGTTAATGTTAGTAGGTATTTGTAAGCGCTCGTACGCCCGGGGGCTTCATGGCGCTATAGAAAGGGAGCAAACACAAAGGTCACAGAAGAGGGGGAGCAGCTCAGCAGTGCGCCTGAGTGAAAAGCCAGGTTTTCAGGGAGTGTCTAAAACTGAGGATGTTATCATTCAGTTTCAGATGAAGGGGAAGGGAGTTCCAAAAACCAGCGGCAAGATGGTCAAAACAGCTGCCTCCAAGACGTTTCCTCTTATAAGGTGGGACAGTCAGAAAGGATTTGTGGATAGACCGGAGGTTGCGGGAAGGAATGTATCTCTTAAACATGTCTCTAATGAAGAGGGGGCCAGAGTCGTGCAGAGATTTGAATAGAATACACCCTGTTTTAAAAGCCACACGCTGCTCCACGGGCAGCCAGTGTAGCTGTTTCAGGCCAGATCTAACAGACTGCCTCTTAGAGAGGTTCAGGAGGAGTCTAGCAGCCTGAGTCTGAACCAGCTGAAGGCGTTTTAGCTCTCCAGCTTGAATGCCAAGATAAAGACTGTTGGAAAAATCTAGTCTGGACAGAACCAGGGAAATGACAATCTGGGTGAGGGCAGCTGGGGAAAAGAAGCTGGCGATTTTCTTAATTTTCTTCAGCTGGAAAAAACTAGCTGAAACAACTGCTCCTACTTGTTTTTTGAGAGAAAGGTCCTCGCTGATGTATATTCCCAGACTCTTGACCGAGGAAGACTTGGATGGAGGGGCTCCCATACTGGAAGGCCAAAAGCTGAGGTTCCAACTAAGAGCACTCTGCCCCGGCAAGACCAATTCGGTCTTGCCAGGGTTAAGTTTCAGATGACTGCAGTTCATCCAGTTTAAAATGTGGGACATAGTATTTTGGAATTCAACCACAGCGTCCTTGGTGTTTAAAGGAAAGATGAGCTGCAAATCATTTGCATAGTTGAAAATTGTCACCTTGGCCTTCCTAAGGGAGTGCAGAAGGGGACGTAGATATAAATTAAAAAGCAGGGGAGATAACGAAGAGCCCTGCGGGACTCCACAGGTAGAGGGTATGGTGGGGGCAGTGAAAGGTCCCAGTCTGACAGCCTGAGTACGCCCAGTGATAAATGCGCGAATCCAATTCAGTGCCGGGCCCCTGAGACCTGCCTGCTCGACACGGTCGACCAAGATGTTATAGTCGACCGTGTCAAATGCAGCCGAGAGGTCCAGTAGCACCAGAGCCTGGTGTATTCCCTCATCCGCATTCCGTCTCAGAGTGTTCTGCACCAAGAGAATAACCACCTTGGTAGAATGACATGGGCGGAAACCAGCCTGATTCGGTGCAAAATACTCTGATTCTTCCAAAAATTTGGAGATGCTGTTGCAGACATGAGCCTCCAAAAGTTTGGCACAGTAGGGCAGCAGGGATATGGGCCTATAATTTTGCAGGTCCTGCGGGTTAGCTCCTACTTTTTTATCAAGGGAATGAGAAGGGCTTTTTTAAAGTTTTCGGGGACTTTACCCTGAGAGAGCGTACCATTCAATAAAGAAAGTATACCCTCAGGAATACTGGTTCCCACTTCTTTCAAGATAAAAGGGGGGCAGATGTCATCAGGGGAGCCTGATTTAACTTTGGCAAAGAGTTTGAGTAGCATAGTGCTGTCAACAGGGGGGAGCAAACTTAGGGTCGCAGTATTGTGAAAAGTGTTTTTCAGTAAGAGCGGAGACTGAGTGATGGGGATGCTTTGTTTGATAATGCTAATTTTATCCGAAAAGAATGAATTTAGGGAATTGCAAAGCTCCTGAGTAGGAGCTACCGGGAGAGACGTTCTATCGCTAGCACTCAACTTCTCAACGATGTTAAACAACTCTTTGGATTTGTTGTGGGCATTAAGGATCTTTTTAGAGAAGTAATCAGTTTTATGTTCCTGAATGAGTTTTTGGTAGTCCTTGCGTGCCTTACAATAGTTAACTCTATCTACTTCTAGGTAGGCTGTTCGCCACTTGCGCTCCATTTGACGGACTTCAAGTTTGAGATTTTTCAAAAAAGGTGTAAACCACCTATGAGCGTCATTGGGGCGAGAGCGGGAAAAGTTGGTGCAAGGAGCATAAGTATCCGCTGCCTGAAGTAGCCACCTAGAAAATGCTGCTTCCATTTCTTCAGTATCCTGATCTAAAAGAGGACAGGAGGATGCTAGTGTACCAATAAAAGCAGAAATATCAACATTCTTCCAGATTCTAGTTTTGCCTCCTATCTGAATCGGGGGCTTCCTACTGTTTTCGAAGGTCAAGGTGAATTTGATCATGAAATGATCAGACCAGATACAAGGCATGATGGAGTTAATAGTCAGAGGAATGTTCTGAGACCAAATTTGGTCAAGGCTATGCCCTTTTACATGAGTAGGGAGGTGAATCTGTTGAATGAGGTTCATGTCTAGGAGGACATCTTTCAGTGCAGCTGCCTGAGTACCTAACTCAGCCGAATCCAACCAAAGATTAAGATCGCCTAGCAGCACAATTTTTTTATATGAAATTATTAAGGGAGCAAGCTGTTCTGCTAAGGATGCCGCAAAACTGGGCATATTTTGAGGGGGGCGATATATGAGAATCATAAGTAGAGTGCCACTATTGTTATCCATTTTGATAATCAGATTATCTGAGCATGTGAGGTCCAAGGACGGTAAAAGGGAGACTTTATGGGACTTGCGAATAATCATAGCGACCCCCCCACCCCTTTTGTCAGCGGGTCTATCCACATGTAAGATGTAGTAGTCGGAAGGAACCGCTGCCAGTATGTCAGGTAGGGAGTCTGCATTCAGCCAAGTCTCCGTAAGAAATAAAATATCAGGCTGCTCAGTTTGAAGATAAAGAAAGATGTCCATTTGGTGCTTAACCATGGACCTGGTATTAAGATATGAGCATTTAAGATTGGTATTTGGATTGGGAGAGGATGGAGAACAATTTAGTCGCAGTAGGGTGACCAGATGTCTCGGATTTGCCTAGACAGTCCCAGCTTTCAGAGGACTGTCCCGGCATCCCAACGCTTTTGTTAATTTTAAATGCATGTCTTGGTTTTTGGGACAAAGGTGAGGTCATCCCGGAAAGCGGAACTGAAAGGTATGCTCTCCTTCCACAGGCGCTTCTGAAGGGCGAAACAATGGAAGTAAGTTATATGTTTGTACCAGGCAGCACAGGAGAAAGTCCGCTGCCTGCTCCCGGCAGAGAGACAGAGTGAGGCGGAGGACAGAGGGTGCAGAGTGGAGGTCCTGCTCCCGCATAGCTAATGTTATGTAAGTAGCCTTGTAAATGTGTGTGGGTGTGTCTGCATATACCAAGACACACATACACACCCACACACACTTTTACAATGCTACGCAAAAAACGGGACAGGCCAGATATCGAAGTAAAACTAAAGGCTTTTGTCCTTCTTTTATGTCTAACCTGTCCCGGTTTTTTGCTTCTCAAAATCTGGTCACCCCATTTGTCTGACCATATTTAATGGTGTGCAGAAGATATGGACACTTTCAAATCAATGCACAAAACTGTGAATGTGACGTTTTTTGTTTTCATCTTCAGGCTGGAATTTTCATTAAGAAACATAAGGCACTAGCTCTAGCAATACCTGCTGATACCCCCAAATCGCTGAGAAAGTCCAAAACTGTTTATTCTATAAATTATGCATAGGGAGCTCTCCAGCAGGCACAATTATACTTTGTCCGGCGTTGTGAAAAGGAAGATGCCTTATATCATGTTTGTTTCTGGCAGAGCATTCCCAATGCAGATCATCATTAGAACAGAGTATAACCGTGATGCCGTTGTACAATATATTTCCATCTACCATATTGTACTCTTGTTAGTATTTCTATATGTTATCATTTAATTGTCACACCAGCCTGCCTGCGTGGGTGGAATGTACAGTGCCTTGGAGGGACAGCTGAGATAGTTGCTGGAGTGCTGAGTGGATGCAGTTTCTTATCCTGGAGAATAACCTTGGAGTTTATCTCCCTCTTGCCTCCTGGAAAACCTTTCTTTGACCTCTGAGTTTCACAATAACCTTGAGGATTCTTGTCTGCCATTGGCGGAGAAGCATTAGTGTAGTCTCTCTCTCATATCCCAGGATTCAGGGCTTAACATGGCGTCGGGGTGCATGATCAAGCTCTGTGACTAACTCTGACTTTTAAGGGTAAGTACACATTTAGGTTGTAAGCACAGAAAGGAAGATACATGGGAGCTTGGGACCTTCGCCAGTATGTTTGTTTATGTCATTCCGGTTAACCCCATTTTCGCACTTCCAGTTTTTAAAGCCTAGGGTTTACTTGCTCCTGTGATGTCAGGCTGTAACACGGTTATAGGGATTTTCTTCATATTTTTGTTTTAAGTGCAGAGTCACGCTAGGATATCCTGCCACTTCATTGCCGAAAAGTGTAAATGCAAATAAACTGTTAACCTTTAAAACTTGCAGTTTTATATGTCCATAAAACCTGTAGTTTCATATGTCCAGAGTCCGTGACTACGACATACTTTTTTTCTGCAAGGTAGAATGCGGTGCGGCAGCATGAGGATTTCGGCACCGGAAGTACAGCATTGTGGCATGCAGGAGCCCTCCGATATGCAAAATATGGTGCACTGAATAAATTATCTAACATATACATTCAGGGAGAACTTTCAAGTGCTGTAGCGGCGTAGTAAGGGGGCATAGGATTTAATGCAGGCAAGGAAAATGGTACCTGATCCCTCAGCCCGGTGGCACTGCGCTTGCTGCATTGACGATAACCGCACCCATGAAAGGCTGTATTGATGAGATGAACTAAATCATATTTTGGGAGGCTTGCTGCTCTCACAAATGCATTGTCACCACCTTATTGGGCAAAACCAAGCTGCCTCTCGGGGATTTTTAATTTTCAGACATTAATGAAGTAGCTTGGTTTCTCTGAGTGCCAGGCACCATCAGGCAAGGTACTGCCAGTAGACACTTCTTGAAGGATCCTTTCTGGCTTTTCTGTTGCCATCGTCTTGATATGAACTATGTGTCTTTACCTACACAAGTGTGGAGGGCAGATTGTTGCTGTGATTGCCCTACAGCTGGTTACAGTTTGTTTTGGTTGATTTTCATAAACAAAGCGAAGCAAATTTCCTAACTCAGAAATGTGACAAATCAGGGTTGGAAAACATACACACGAGTAGACGAATATTTTCCAATGATCTGTGTACTAGAAATGAGCAACAGTAGGGGTCAAAACACAGAAGTGAACTGACAGTGGTGCAGGGCTTATGGAAAAACAACCCTATTCGCCTGAATCAAAGAAAAAACTTAAGAGGTCATAGTTGAGTATTCACCTTCATGCATCATTTTCCATGGCAACGACGTTTGACTTTCTGAGCAGCCTGTGAAGCAGTGCCAATATAAATACTGTTTTATTGGGCTACAGAAAAATGAATGGAATTCAGTGCACTAAAGTGCAACAAGACAGTACATTTACATGACCCATTATGACGAAATCCATATCCTTTACTGTTTGATGTAGGATTGTAAAGTCAGGGTAAAGCTTCCTTTCCCATAAAGTGATCTGGCACATGCAATAAAACTCTTATGTGCCGCAAGGTCACTTGCACATAAACCCTTACCCAACTCCACTCGAATTGCTCAAAGAGGCGAGCTCAGAGGAAGGCTCAAGGCTGAGCTCCCAGGCCATCACAACGTGTCTCCTGTGACCACCTTCCAGCCACGGTGAGCAAAAGCCTGAATTTTCATAAAAAACTCTGGTATGAGTGGTTCATTGAACAAACCTAACATTCAAAGTCAAACTTCTGTATAAAAATATAGAAACCAGACCTAGTGAGGATAACTTTGACATTCAAGACACCAATTAAACTGCTGCAAAGAGAGAAGGACGGCTAGGAAGTGTTTGGTCTACTTAAATATTTCCATTATTATACATCTGAAGTCCCCATAGTCATTATTTTGGTTCAGGAAATATCCGGAGTAAATCCATTCTCTTTTGTAAAAGAAACAAGACTACAGCACCGAGTCTACACACCTCTTGGTGCCGACGCATCAATGCTGCCTGAGTTTGCGAACCCCTTTATGCCTGAGACAGTAATGCAGCATCATCATCTGAGTAGCTAAGTGGTAATATAGACATTTCTTCATTTGCGTGCAAAGTTATCAAATGTACTGAAATTCGATGCATGGCACTACATTTACTGAATAATATGGGTGCCAGGACACAGCCTCGTGCGCCTCTCTACAGTTGGACTGAGAAGCATTGTTCAGGAAAACCCTCAAACATATTTTCTTGACAACTGGTTTTCCACTCATAAACCACCCAGGGTATTTGGATATAATACATTTCACTTGGGATGTGATCTAGCTATCCTGCTACAACCATCAGCGAAGTTGAATGCAACAAAAAGGCTACCGCAATTTACACCTCAATACTTCATATGAACATGTTGTAGAATACACACCTGCTCATTTTACAGCAGATGTTTTGAAGGTAGGTTTGCGCTAATGGCCTGATTTAATAATCAGCAAACAAAAACATAGTTGGCAAAACTTTGCTATTGTCTTTTACCAATAAATCCACAGTTTTCAAACTAGTTTAGGTGGGAACACATGTTCTAGTTTAGAAATATAAATGGGTATATATACGTCTATGCATATATTGATGTTTCTAGAGTGCAAACCTAGCAGGGAAGCAGGGCATCACTGTGCAATCAATGGAGGGGGGGTGGAAGATAGTCTCACATATATTCAAGTCCTTTATCTTCACAAATTGCCTGAGAATGTGCTTGCTTTGGAGCAGAGATACCCTTTGTTTGCCACCACATACCAAGTGCAGTCTCCACTACTAGTAATGGATGCTCATGTATTTTTCTATTGGCTTTAAATAAGCAAGCAGTTTTCTTACATCTGCAGAGATAGGTTGAGCTAACATGGCTTCAACGAGCGCCTTTCTTTGTGCTGCATTTACACTTTAACTGTCTTGTATTAACCTTTCTTCTATGAAGACGAGTTTGAACTAGCTTACTAACCTATTGATCTGATTGCCTCCACATTCCCAAGGATTTATGGAGTTAATTGGAGTACTCTCAAATAAACATAAACAAACCCAAACATTGCTGGGAGGCCCAATTCTAAAAAACTGTGGCTCAAACAGCCATGGTTAGTTTACTTTCCTCTGTATATACGGGGCAGGATATTCTGTATTTAGTTTCTTGCATCCAGAACTTATTTGCTCAATCTCTGTAACAAGCACTTACAAAGGAGGAACGGAGTTGAACCCCAACAGGGCAAGACCATATTTTTAAGCAAGACCTCTGCGGCGTTGCAGCCAGTCAGCATAGGCTGTTCCTCTGCATCAGTACGCGACCATACACCACTCTGGCATCTCACATTATTCCTCCTAACTCGGAGCCCCGTTTTCTAAAACCACACCTTCAATGGAATACTGATGCTTCCACTCTTGTAGTCACGTGACAATGGTCATTAATGCCTCACATCTCCCCACAGTCATGTCCTATCTCATCCATAACGTTTTAAGTGCTTCCATCTCTCTTCATCAGGCTTCTGTTGCTGACCTGAGAGTCGTGGTTTGCTTCCTATGAATTATCTCCGATCTATCCCTACCCTTTCTACATTTTTGTTTCACTTTATAGCTTCAAGAATGAATTTATGGACTAGCACTGTGGATTTGTGTGTTAACGCTTGCTGCTGACTGCCACACTGATCTAGAGGTCACTAGTTGGATTTCTGGCAAGGCCAATTAGAGATTTCATCGTTCCATGATGCCTAAATTAAGTGGGATTATATGTGTTAATAATAACAGTAGTTAATTGCAGTGTTGACAAAAAAGAGCAGAAGTGTGGTATGGAGTGCTCTGTGAAAGAAAGCTATGTCCATTATAGTCATACCGTATTCCAAGGATGGGTTTAACAATAATGTATATAGTAGTCACTTAACTTGTTTTTCCTGACGATTAAAAACTTTCCCTACTGGCTAGGACTGCCCTGGTTCCACAAACCATCTTTTCATTATGTATTCAAAGTGCAATGCCATTGGCTCAAATGGCCTTAATATCTCTGCGTGATTTATCATTCTTTTTTTACCTTTCTCAACTTTTGCGCGGGATCTCAGAGCCTTAGTATTCTCTGTAAAGAGTCATTTCTTCCCTTCTAGCCCGGACGCAGTCTTGCAGATAAAGTGAATGAACATGATGAGCCTTATTCCATGTGTCCCTCAACTGGATGTCCACGCGTCCCAGAGCGAACTCCCATTTTATTCCTCAGGCCCTTGCCCTCAAGTGACTTTATCAGTTTCTTATTCAGTCTCTACCCTTGACACCCCGTCATGTGCACAATAATTCATTACAATTCCTCCCTGTGGAGCATTGAGACAATCCAAGGATATGCAGTAAGGTTTTGTCTTTAGCTTACTCCAGCAGTCAAAATGTTGAATTTGTTGTGCATGGCTTCTTCTTGGCATTATGTTATTCTGGGGTGTGTGCACTACTGACTCCAAAAATGCTAATTTAATTCGCATGCCTTTCCATTGGTTGAGCCAGTCTTGCCACATGACCCAACTTTCTCCCCCTTGAGTGAGTTTGGCATAGGCCTTCACTGCTGGCTTCTTCTCTGGTCCTTGGCATACATTCATCTCCAGAGGGAGCAGTCAGAGGTGGTTGTCTGTGGTGCTGTCAATACCTCCCTCAGATCTCAGGGTCTCATCCTGGGAAGCATCTCTTCTTGCTGTCTCACCCCGCCTCCCTTTATATTTGTTACTTCTGCCGTGGGTCTGTCTTTCAACAAATGCACGTTAGTTTCCTGCTTCTGTTTGACCTACTGTCATTCACTAGTGAACAGACATCAACGGTTTCTATTGTGATTAATGCACACAATGCACAGATTTGTTTGCTCAGGAATTATCGGTGTTCACTTCCTCCCCACGTGTTCCATCTTGTCACTTCAGTCTTGGAGTTTCAGCCAAGTACTTCTCCCATCACCGAGCCGTTCACAAATGCTCAATTTTTCATTTGATGTACTTCTTTCATATTGGTGCTCCCAAATTGCCTTTTGTGGGATTCTCTGCCTTTGCAAATGCACTTTCTACATCTGCACCTGGTGAGATTCCTTGCAATTTTTGGCCAGAGCAAACATTTTTTCACCACTGCCACCAAACGCATTTCCTGCTGTGTCGTAATAAGGTTCCTCTATTAATATAGTTTATGCCTAAAATGTAGGCTTGATGTGGTAATTATGGTTCTCTTTATATTTATGTGTGCTACTAGGGCAATCAGGCACTGCCCAACGAGCTGGTGTGATAGGTCAGTGCGTGGGCCCGTTTTTGGGCTGTGGGCAGGGCCGGACTGGGAGCAGCAACCAGCCCAGGCAGATCGCTGCTTGACCGGCCCGGGGAGCGGGGGTGAGAGTTAGTGCTGGTAAGAAGCACCAATCCCTCTTTTGTTGCAGGGGGCCCATATTGCACAACCAGCCCCCACGGCCACAAAACCAGCCCCCACTCTTCTGGCCCACCAGGGAAATGGCCGGTGCCCTCGATGGCCCTGGCTGTGGACCTGTTATATAGCCTCCTGTCCTTTATTTTACTGTTAATTTCCTTAATATTAAAACAGTGCCAGCAGCAAGCTCAACTCTATGCAGTCTACCATACCTTACTGGTATTTCCTCCTTAGTAGCTCTTGGAAGACACTACTGTTCACACTTTCAGAGAGGCTTTGTCGCTCCGCCAGTAGCCATTGTATCTGCATAATTCTCATCCTCAAAATCCCTCTCTAATGCAACTGAAGACTTGTAGTGTCGGTCCTTCCACTGGGAGAGGGGCGTAAAGCAGGACCCTTCAGTCCCTGTGGCACAGGTGGACCACAGCCTTTCATGGACTCCCCAACCCCTTAGGGCACCCGTCCGCCACAGTCCAATGAATATGTGAGGTATGGGAGACTCAGGGGCACCTCTTCAGATTCTACAGGGGAACCCCATCATTTTACGCTATGCTGAGTCTTGCTGTCATCGTTCGTGGGTGGATCTAAATAATGTGTCAGAATGAGGAAGTTTTCAGGTCCCTCTGGACTGTCAGGGAATTGGTCTAATATCCGAGATAAATAGAAAGGATTCCTGTGGGTCTCGCATTGCATTGAGCTCAGCAGGGCCAAGGGGCCTATAAGGTAATCTTGGAGCACCTGATGGCCTGATCAGTGTGTTGGCTGGCTTTCAGAAATTTGTGGATCTGTTTTATGGCCAGTTGGAGCTGTTTTTACTGGTAATTTCCCTAATATTCCCGCAGACATTGCCTGCAGCAAGCTCAAATCCATGCATCCTTCCAAAATTCGGATGTTATTCCCCAACAACTCGTAATAGGTGGTATTTATTCCACTCAATAAATAGCATACCCCGTGTATTGTTATTTATATTGTGTGGTACATACCACCTATACTGGTAATCAGGCCCTTCCACAGCTTGTTTTTTAAGACTTTAAAACTGTCCGATTTGCAAATGTGGGCTACGTTTCAGCTATCTGGTTCGTAAATTGGGTCATTTTTATTTTGGGGATGAGTCTTATTTTTTGCTCCTGTCCAACCCAAAAGCTCAGCAAGAGTTTACAATGTGAATATTCTGCAGACTTAGGGGCTGATTACGATCTCGTCCGGAAAGCGTTCCGACCAAATCGGTTCCGGAATACTTTCAAACAACTCAGATCAGGGGAGTTTACACAGCAATCTGGATACATCCAGATGCTTCCAGATATGATTCGGTTGAATATAGGTCTTTTTCCCGCAGACTTTTTCCCCGCATATTATCACAACGCGGTCGTTACAACAACGCCTTGTGATTCCGCATATCATTACTCTGCAAGTCGGAACAACGACTTGTGGAGGAGGGGCGCTGGATGTTGGAATAGTATAGTTTACTATTCCAACTCCAGTCTGTGCGTACACTAGGGAAGGTGTTGGATTTTAAACCCAACACCTCTCCCCTTCCTCAAGTCGTTGTTACGACTTGCGGAGTAATGGTATGCGGAATCACAACGCAGTCGTTGTAACAACTGCGTTGTGACTCCATGCGGGGAAAAAGTTTCGCCTAAACGTTGTTTACCATTCGATTGGACTCCCATTGACTTCAATAGGAGCCTATGTTCCTATGTTCCGAAACTTATATGTACCAATTTTGTTTCTCTGCTTTACCATTATTTTATATTTAAAACAGAGGAATATTTTAGATAAAGTGGCAGCAGTTTTTTTTTCTTGCCAATGTCAGCCACATAGCCATTACATGACATTTGATAGCAAATTAGTCTACGCTAGTCTTTGTAAGTCTGGCTTTAGCCAAGATCTTTTAATTTTTCTGAAATTATAGTTATGATATTTTTAATTATCAGGAGCTTTCAGCAGGCCCTCTTCATTCATTGAGGTGTGGTTGTGGAATTCACATTTTAATTCTGCCAGCTATACTGTACAGCTTGGGGCAATAGGTCAGGCCCCTTCATCAATGGCTACCTTCTGTGAATTACGGCATCCATCTCAAGTAGTTCTCATCCAAATATTTGGTTTTTTATACCCCAAAAAAATATTAGTTTTAGACAATGTTTTTGTCTTACATCTTCTTCAACAATAACTTTTGTAAAATCCATGACAAAACAAAGAAAGAATTGAAAAAGCCAAAAGGCTGACAGCCAATATCAGACCAATTGGCTTTGCTAATGCTTCTTTAGTGACATGGCTCGGATTCTCCACACATCTGAGCAGAAGTGGACGAGGATGTGTCTTTAACTAAATGAGCAGACATAGATGACGGGAACAATGACTTCTGAAATTTATAGAGCTAGTGTTTTACATGCAATATTTGAAGCAAAACTGCTTTTGACAGTGATTGATAAATGCCAGCCACTCACATGGCTGTCATCGTTCCTATAAGAATGTTTCTAAAAATGCCTGTGCGCCAAAAAACACTGTATGCCAGTCACTGTCGCCATGGTTATTATCTGTAACACAGCTCAGCCTAGTATTGATGTGAAGGCAGCAAAAGCTGCCCTCCTATTGATCACGCCATAATAATCGTCATCTAGGGATTTTAGAAGGACACTTCTTTTTGCATGTCTGCTTATTGTAAAAAAAAAACAATATTTTCTGATGTTATGTTGTGTAGTGAAACGTTCTGCCAGCAGAAAGCACAATTGTTTGATATATATTTTGACTGTTTATAAAAATCATCCTACAAGAAATTAAGTGTGGGGAATTTGGCTTTATCTCGTGGTTCTCTATGCTCATCCTCCACTGACTGGGGATCCAACACTCTCTGAGGCAGTGGTCTTCAAACTTTTTAATGCACACCACCCTTTTTGCTTGTTGTCCTTTTTATTTAGGGTCAAGTTGAATTTGTAAATAAATAAAAAAAGGTAGTGTAAAAGCATTTTTTTCTTTAAAAAATGGGTAGGATAAGTAACAAGGAGAGCAATGGTGGAAGCCAAACAGAGGATGCGGGTGAGGGAAAGCATCACAGAGGGTGGAGTCGGAAGCAACCTGGAGGGTGGTGGGAGAAGTTCATAACACAGGCAAAAGAGAGCAGTGTAGAGCACGGGGGAACAGAAGCACATGGACGAGAGAGAGCACAAGGTGGAACATGGAGGGGCATATGGGCGAGAAAGCAATGTGCAGGAGAAGCACAGGTGGGCAAGCACAACATGGAGGGAGGTGGGGAAAGACTCACTAGTGAGAGCGTACAAACAACAGGAAGGGGAGGTAGAGCCAAATGGAGAAGGATTCTTGCTCCACAGAATACTTTAGTAAACAAAGAGAATCCAACTCAGAGGTAGGGTAAAGTGTTCAACAAATGGTGTTGGAGCACTTAGTGTTTTGTAAAACACCCCTCACACACCAAAAGGCCCCTTGGTGTCCTGCTTCATCATCGGTGTCTTCGCACCCCTCTAACGGGATGCGGCGTGTTACGACCTACGACTACGTGGGACCACTTATAGTTAATGACTATATGTGGTGCAAGTGTTTTGGGTGTATTTACAAATGAGTGGTGGGACGTGGTGAAGGTTAAAAAGTACCTGGCACGTGAGTATACACGAAAACAATTTTATTCCTAGCTCCGGCTGGTACTATTAAAAAAAGTGCAGTGTGAGGTTAAATCTGTCGTATTTATGGACAGTACCTCAGGTGTGCGTCGACATGTTTCAGAGGCAAAGCTCCTTCTTCGGGACGGGGGCACAACTTCGCCACCTTACTCACGTTTCATTAAATATATATCAAAATGTATTAAAATTGCTAATATAAAAAGTGAAAATAATAGGTGGCTATAATGTGCCTACAACGGTCTGCTACAAGTTCAATGACCTGTAGGAAAAGAACAAAAAGGAACAGAGAATGGTTACCCATGTACCGGGTAGTTCAAGAAGGTGCAGTCACCTGGAACCATACCATGTGCTTGAATAAGCCCTGTAAAGAAAAGACACTGACAAAACATACAACAAAGATACATAAATTACTAGAATATACTGGAAGTCATGGTCATACTTGTGAAGCTTGCTTGCTTCATGAGCAATAGGAACGTCTGGGGTGTTGCTATTATGCAATCTGAAGTGAGAGGTAGTGCAGGTATAAGAATACATTCTCATTTACTTAGTTGGTTTTGGATATGGTTGTTTTTTGTTTCTTGTTTCATACTCACGGGTTAGGGACGTATTATCCACCGTCTTACCCCACACGCTGCTGTGGCGAGAGCTAACGGTGATCTTTATTTATACCCTGCTCTTAATTGTTCGATGCGAGCGAGCGGAAATGGTAAAATGGGGAAATTACCTAAATTGGGTGTTCCGATGTGGACAGGTTAATTGCATGCCGTTGTACGGCATGTCCGCTCATTATCCATACATCCTGCATCTCTGTATGTTCATAGGAGCCGTCGGTAGCTAAGGGCCTGTACACACACGTGTATCCATCATCGCGCATGCGTGAAGGCTGCTGGTGGTCCTTCGCGCATGCGTACTGGCAGGAAAGGTTTTAACCCGGCGAGTCAGACACATGGGCATTTATTATAGCGGAGATCCGCTACGAAAAGTACACCGAGTGATTACTGTGATCATTACAGATTACCACAAATCGGGCTATTCTGTAGTTTATCCTAAACCCAGCGATTTCAAGTTTTGTGATAACAATGAACTTAATGAACTCCCATATATAGGGCTATTCTGTAGGTACAAATCAGGGGGATAAATACTGGAATATATTCCTGTTGCCAAAGGGATAGTATTATTGTCTTTTATAGGATTCTGAAAACAGATGTTAATGGGAAAGTTTTCCCCATGGAACGTCATCATTCAAACCTGTAATGTGTGTGCCAAGACGGAACACCCATCTTTGTTCCTTCTGAAAAAGGCCCGCCTCTGAAGGTAACTGTTCTATGACTGTCCACTTTAGGTCTTTTACACAATGTTGTACAGTGAGGTAATGCGTAGCCATTTTAGTTGTACTTTTCTTGCAGCGCACGTTGCTTTTGTGCTCGTTCATTCGTGTTTTCATAGCCCTAGTGGTCATGCCCACATATTCCAGGCCACAGGGGCAGGTGATAAGGTAAACCACATTTTTGGAGTTGCAGTTAGTCATCCTCCTTTGTTCCCAGGTGGATCCGTTGCGGAAAGTAAGTCTGGTACTTTTTTGTGTGAGATAGCCGCTGCTTCAGTTTCCGCATGGAAAATGGCCTTGTACACCTATGGATGGTTGTGTGGCTCCAGGTGATGGTTTTGATCTGGTATGTACTAACATATCCCTGAGATTCCGTCTTCTGCGGTGAGCGAACATGGGTTTTTCTAAGTCCAGTTTGCCACATGTCAATATACCCCAATGCTTGTTGATGATCTTAGACACTTCATTTGACATGGTGTTGTAAGTCGTTACGCAGATTGGTCGTTTGACTTCCGAGGATTCCTTCTGTCGTTCTTCCAAAAGAGCTTCTCTGTTGTTGTTTTTTGCTCTTTTCATTGCTTAGTCAATGATTTTGATAGGGTATTGTCGTAATCTCAATTTCTCTCTTAGATCACAAGCCTATGATCTGAAATTAGACACATCAGTACAGTTGCGCCTTAGGCGTAAAAATTGTCCGTAAGGTAAATTTTCTCTTAGATGGCGGGGGTGAAAACTATCAAACCGTGACAAACAGTTCCTTGATGTCGGTTTGAAATGGGTGGTTGTTTTCAACCTCCCTCCCTCTGCGTATATGTTCAGATCCAAAAAGACCAACGTGTGGTTGGAGACTGCGCTTGTGAATTTTAAGAAGGCATTCTGATTGTTGAGCCATACACCAAAGTCATTCACAGAGTCAAGTCAAGTCAAGTCAATAAATTTATATAGCGAGCTACATACCCAGAGGGCGCTTGGAGAAGGGTGGGGAGTTACTTGTCAAATATCCACGTTTTAAGTTGCTTTCTGAATGCTAGGTGGTTCTGAGTAAGGCGAAGGTGAGTGGGAAGTGAGTTCCAGGTTTTAGCTGCCAGGTAGGAGAAGGATCTACCTCCCATGGTGGTTTTGTTGATGCGAGGTACAGTGGCAAGGGCTTGGTTGGCGGATCGTAGCTGGCGGGAGGGGTGTAGAAGGACAGTCTTGTGTTGAGGCATTCGGGTCCGATTTTGTAGAGCGCTTTGTGTGCGTGGGTTAGGAGCCGGAAAGTAATCCTCTTATTGACGGGGAGCCAGTGGAGGTTTTTCAGGTGTCCAGAGATGTGATCTTTACGCGGGATGTCTAGTATGAGCCTGGCTGAAGCGTTCTGGATGCGTTGGAGTTTTTTCTGGAGTTTTGCGGTGGTACCGGCGTAGAGGGTGTTTCCGTAGTCCAGACGGCTCGTGACCAGAGCGTGGGTGACTGTTTTTCTAGTTTCTGTGGGGATCCAGCGAAATGTTTTTTTGAGCATGCGAAGAATGTTGAAGCAAGATGAAGAAACGGCGTTGACTTGTCTGTTCATCGAGAGTGAGGAATCCAGGATGATGCCCAGGTTCCGTGCGTGGTCCGTCGGGATGGGTGCTTTTCCAAGGGCCTCTGGCCACCAAGAGTCATCCCAGGCGGAGGGGGAGGTGCCTAGGATGAGGACTTCTGTTTTGTCTGAGTTCAGTTTCAGACGGCTGTGCTTCATCCATTCGGCTACTTCTTTCATTCCTTCATGCAGGTTGGTTTTGGCGGTGTTAGGGTCTTTGGTGAGTGAGAGGATCAGTTGAGTGTCATCAGCGTAGGAGATGATGTTGAGGTTATGTTGGCGTGCGATGGCCGCGAGGGGGCTCATGTATACGTTGAAGAGGGTGGGGCTGAGTGAAGATCCTTGTGGTACGCCGCAGATGACTTCAGTGGCCTCTGACTTGAATGGTGGAAGGCGGACTCTCTGGGTTCTTCCGGAGAGGAACGAGGTGATCCATTCCAGTGCTTTTCCTTGGATTCCGACGTTTCTGAGGCGTTGTAAAAGGGTGCTATGACAGACCGTGTCGAAGGCTGCGGAGAGGTCGAGGAGGATGAGGGCGACTGTGTCTCCATTGTCCAGTAGAGTTCGAATGTCGTCTGTTGCTGCGATGAGGGCGGTACAGACCAAACAGAGGCGGATGGAGACAGAAAAGGCAACAATTTCCAAGACAGCGGGGGTGGAGAGGATACCCTCCGCAATTCCCCCAATATATGGGGCCTGCACCATTCACCCCATTCCAATTTGGCCCTCCAACCACTGGACATGGCTACCCACAATGGAACCCAGATTTTGATGGCGGATTCTATGGTCCACAGCCTTTTTTAGGCACCCGCCCGGGACCGCGTGGAAGGAACAGGAAGGGCAACATGTTGCTTGGGAAGACCAGGATCTGGGCAACCCCCGAATGACAAGGAGTATGACAGGCTCCCTCCCCAACCAACCGTCAACCAGCAGAAAGAGAGAGACCCTTAACCGAGATACAAAAAACTGTGCTGAACAAAGGCCTGGGTTTTGTGCCAACGCACAAACCAGACATTTTCAAATTGAATATGGAAATGCAGGACTTCATCAGAAAACTGAAATTACAGGCCTTTTTCCTTGATAAACCATCAACTGCAACGCCCACAGATACAGGCCTCCGACTTAAGTCCACCTTCATCCCTCCAGACTCTATGCTCCCAATCGAGCTATTAACATTTGAAAAAGCTATTATGACAGAAGTCAACAAACTGAATTCATCCGCTGCAAAAACGTTCCACAACACAAGTAAAGAGGAACAACAAACCATCAGAGACCTAGCTGATGATAAGGACATCATAATAAAACCTGCAGATAAGGGCGGCGCCATTTGTTATACAGACTGCAGAGGCATAGGACAATGAGTGAGATTGTTAGCAGATAGACGTAACTACACGATCCTGCAACAAGATCCCACCGAGAGTCTACGAATAAAAATTGGAGGCATGATTGAAGAGGGATTGGCACAGGATTGGCTAAGTAAAAAGGAAGGTGAATTTCTGGCACAACCCACATACCCATTCTCTATTTTTACTGTATCCCTAAAATCCATAAGAATGTCACAAACCCACCAGGGAGACCGATAGTTTCAGGCATCGGATCTATACTGGAACCTCTGTCTAAGTTCGCAGATGCATTTCTACGCCCCTGGTACAATCAACAAACACCTATTAGAAGGACACCAAGTCTGTTCTACAACTCCTACAGGACATGACCTTTGATCCTACGACCCAACTCCTTATCACTTTGGATGTGGAAAGCCTCTATACCAGCTTGCCACATGATCAGACACTCCTGATCATCGAGGAAGTCCTCTTTACAATGCCGTGGCAATACCAAACACCAAGAGACCTGGTATTAGAATGCATATCCTTGGCACTGCAAAAAACTTTTTCCAACACAAAACCACAATCTACCAACAAAGCCATGGTACCAGCATGGGAAGTACATTTGCTCCAAGTCTGGCTGGGCTTTATGTACACCATCTTGAAACTACTAAGATCCTCCATACCCAGAACCCTTACAGACATAACATTAAGTCTTGGAAAAGGTACATAGATGACATCCTGGTCATATGGGAAGGTGACCAACAATCTGTGAATGACTTTGTAGTATGGCTCAACAATCAGAATGCCTTCTTAAAATTCACAAGCGCAGTCTCCAACCACACATTGGTCTTTTTGGATCTAAACATATACGCAGAGGGAAGGAGGTTGAAAACAACCACCCATTTCAAACCGACATCAAGGAACTGTTTGTTACGGTTTGATAGTTTTCACCCCCGCAATCTAAGAGAAAATTTACCTTACGGCCAATTTTTACGCCTAAGGCGCAACTGTACTGATGTGTCTGATTTCAGATCACAGGCTTGTGATCCAAGAGAGAAATTGAGATTACGATAATACCCTATCAAAATCCTTGACAAAGCAATGAAAAGAGCAAAAAAACAACAACAGAGAAGCTATTTTGGATGAACGACAGAAGGAATCCTCGGAAGTCAAACGACCAATCTGCGTAACGTCTTACAACACTATGTCAAATGAAGTGTCTAAAATCGTCAACAAGCATTGGGGTATATTGACATGTGGCAAACTGGACTTAGATAAACCCATGTTCGCTCACCGCAGAGGACGTAATCTCAGGGATATATTAGTACATACCAGATCAAAACCATCACCTGGAGCTACACAACCATCCATAGGTGTACAAGGCCATTTTCCATGCGGAAACTGTAGCAGCTGCCATCTCACACAAAGAAGTACCAGACTTACTTTCCGCAACGGATCCACCTGGGAACAAAGGAGGATGACTAACTGCAACTCCAAAAATGTGGTTTACCTTATCACCTGCCCCTGTGGCCTGGAATATGTGGGCATGACCACTAGGGCTATGAAAACATGAATGAACGAGCACAAAGGCAACGTGCGCTGCAAGAAAAGTACAACTGAAATGGCTACGCATTACCTCACTGTACAACATTGTGTAAATGACCTAAAGTGGACAGTCCTGAACAGTTACCTTCAGAGGCGGGCCTTTTTCAGAAGGAACAAAGATGGGTGTTCCGTCTTGGCCCACACATTACAGGTTTGAATGATGACGTTCCATGGGGACAACTTTCCCATTAACATCTGTTTTCAGAATCCTATAAAAGACATTAATACTATCCCTTTGGCAACAGGAATATATTCCAGTATTTATCCCCCTGATTTGTACCTACAGAATAGCCCTATATATGGGAGTTCATTAAGTTCACTGTTATCACAAAACTTGAAATCGCTGGGTTTAGGATATACTACAGAATAGCCCGATTTGTGGTAATCCGTAATGATCACAGTAATCACTCTGTGTACTTTTCGTAGCGGATCTCAGCTATAATAAATGCCCATGTGTCTGACTCGCGCCGGCTTAAAACCTTTCCTGCCAGTACGCATGCGCGAAGGACCACCGGCAGCCTTCACGCATGCGCGATGATGGATACACGCGTGTGTACAGGCGCTTAGCTACCGACGGCTCCTATGAACATACAGAGACACAGGATGTATGGATAATGAGCGGACATGCCGTACAAGGGCATGCAATTAACCCGTCCACATCGGAACACCCATGTTAGGTCATTTCCCCATTTTACCATTTCCGCTCGCTCGCATCGAACAATTAAGAGCAGGGTATAAATAAAGATCACCGTTAGCTCTCCTCACTTCAGCGAAGCAGCGTGTGGGGTAAGACGGTGGATAATACGTCCCTAACCCGTGAGTATGAAACAAGAAACAAAAAACAACCATATCCAAAACCAACTAAGTAATTGAGAATGTATTCTTATACCTGCACTACCTCTCACTTCAGATTGCATAATAGCAACACCCCAGACGTTCCTATTGCTCATGAAGCAAGCAAGCAAGCAAGCTTCACAAGTATGACCACGACTTCCAGTATTTTCTAGTAATTTATGTATCTTTGTTGTATGTTTTGTCAGTGTCTTTTCTTCACAGGGCTTATTCAAGCACATGGTATGGTTCCAGGTGACTGCACCTGCTTGAACTACCCGGTACATGGGTAACCATTCTCTGTTCCTTTTTGTTCTTTTCCTACAGGTCATTGAACTTGTAGCAGACCGCTGTAGGCACATTACAGCCACCTATTATTTTCACTTTTTATGTTATCAATTTTAATACATTTTGATATATTTAATGAAACGTGAGTAAGGTGGAGAAGTTGTGCCCCCGTCCTGAAGAAGGAGCTTTGCCTCCGAAACATGTAGACGCACACCTGAGGTCCTGTCAATAAATACGACAGATTTAACCTCACACTGCACTTTTTTTAATAGTACCAGCCGGAGCTAGGAATAAAATTGTTTTCGGGTATACTCACATGCCAGGTACTTTTTAACCTTCACCACGTCCCACCACTCACTTGTAAATACACCCAAAACACATGCACCACATATAGTCATTAACTATAAGTGCTCCCACGTAGTCGTAGGTCGTAGCACGCTGCATCCCGTTAGAGGGGTGCGAAGACCCCGATGATGAAGCATGACACCAAGGGGCCTTTTGGTGTGTGAGGGGTGTTTTACAAAACACTAAGTGCTCCAACACCATTTGTTGAACACTTTACCCTACCTCTGAGTTGGCTCCTCATTAGTGAGAGCAACATGGCGTACAACAAAGAGAAGTACATGAGGGATATGCAAGAAAACACATGTACTCTCCTGGAGAGCTTAGCCAAAAAGAGAACAGGCAATTTCAATGCAATAGGTCTCGCATTTGCAAGAGTTTAAGCTATTGGCACTGTAAAGGACAATGCAATTTATTTATTTGTTTTCAAAAGCAACACATATATAAAAGGCATAGTAATTTCAAATGCTGATAGCTCAAACTCTTACAATTGTGAGACCACTTTAATGGTGGCCACACCTCTTTCTTTAGATGCTGCTCCCATATTCAGGTTACAGTGAGCAGCGTCTAAAGAAAGGGGCATGGCCAACATTAAAGTAAAAGCGTGGTATGGGGCGTTTCACTTAAAAAAAGAAAGCATGTTTCTGTTGTGTGGCCACTAAAGTGAAAGTAGACTACGCTGCACATTATTTCAATAAAGATGCGCAGCTGCCAAAGTGAAAGCGGACCACGCAGCAAATGTAATAAATAAAGAAGCACGGCTGCTAACGTGAAAGTGGACCGCACTGCAATTAAAAAACAAATATATTAATAATAGCAATGTAAAAGCAGGCAGCGAGGTTGTGGGTGGAATAGGGAAAGACCATTAAAGAAAATAGTGCTCATGTCTAGATAAAGCAGACCGTGTAACACCACAAGTAAAAAGTCCAGTCGTTATGGGAAGCTACAAATGCAGAAAAGGCGGTGCCAAGGAGGGACTAGTAAGTGTATTCATGAATGGAAAGCAACGATTTTGAAAAGGACTGTAACAGGAGCCAATTGAAAAGATGGGCGGAACTTTTGTTCCATTCCTCAATGCAGCATGCCTCACAGAGCAGCGCATGCGCTGCCCAGGCTCGACCTAAAAAACTGATGTAAAGGGGCAGGGAGTGTCTGGTAGTTGTTTAAAAGAGACACGAGGTGAAGCAGCCTTGGTATTCAGCAGGCCAACATTTAATAACGGCGGTCACGGGCTTCATATCAAAACTCTGGGCCCTGGCACTTATTCTTTTATAAATTAAGCAATCAGTCCCACTCACCAGCGCCACCATCAATGCCAACTTACGGAAACACTCGCAGCAGAAAGTATGAGAATTCTGTTTGTCCAATCACTTAAACGGAAATGCTGCACAATCATTGGCATTTGAAACATAACAATTTAGCAAAGTGCTACCCGAGTCTGTCAATACCTATATATGACACTAGCAGCCCGTCCCGACGTTGTCTGGTATGAATTGCTGCCGGCCAGTAGTATATTGTTTTGTAGGATTTCGTTTAGATAGCATTTTTTATCTGTGACAGGCCTGTGAAACGCTCCGTTTCACAGTGCACTGCTGATGCACTTAAGAGTGCGCGTTCAGTAGTGTGTGAACTCAAGTTTCCCTACTTTATTTTTCCTTGCAATATTATATAGCGCGAACTCCACAACATGGCATTAGCACAATTTACATTACAGAAGAACATATTCATTTGTGGTAGGCACGGGGAGACAAAGCGATTTGCCTGGAATCACAGGATGTTGAGCTGATGCCGAGATTTGAACGTAGCTCCCCCAGCTCTAAAGTTTGCAATTCTAGAACTTGTGGCAGGAGTGTGTCTAAAAGTGTATGTCGGTGCTGGCCATCAATGAGAGAGACCTGTGCATTTTTCAAATGGGTGGCGAAAAAATATGAGTATGTTGCTGGAGATGTGGGCCGCCGTGCCACCAATGTACTTACCGGGGAGGGATAACACCCATTATTCTGCAACTTTCTTTCCGCATACCATCACTCCGCATACTTTCATTACGAAAGTACCATGACTCCGAAATGCCATTATGACGCATGGCATGACATTTTATATGCTTTTACCACGCATACATTTACAACGAAATTCGTTGTAAATGCATGAATGGTAAAAGCATGTTTTTTAAATGTTTGGATAAGGTAATGTTAAGCTGCATTTATAAAGCGCACTGACATCGGAGGTTTCCTGGCGCTGAAATTGAGATTGAGGGTGAAGGCAGAGGGCTAGTGGGAGTTCGAGAAGAGCCAGGTCTTTAAGCTCTTTCTGAAGCTCAGAAGGGTGTCAGAGGTTTTGATTTGTAAGGGGAGGGAGTTCCACAGTTTGGGTGCCAGATAGCTGAATCTGCGGCCACCCAGTCTCTTTAGTTTAACCACCGGAGTGGTAAGAAGGAGGAGATGGGCAGAACGGAGGTTACGGGCCGGGCAGTGCGAGTTAATGAGGTATTTCAGAAAGGCCGGGCACTTAGTCTGCCGGGCCTTGTAAATTAGGCAGCCGATTTTAAAAGCAGCCCTTTGTTCAATGGGCAACCAGTGCAGCTTGAACAGAAGGGGTCTAGCAGATTGCCATTTAGGGGCCTTGCAGATGAGCCTTGCTGCCTGGTTCTGCACCATCTGGAGGCGATGGAGCAGGGACGTGGGTAGGCCCCAGTGAAGAGAGTTGGAGAAGTCGAGGCGGGAAAGAACAAGGGAAATGACAATTTGCACCAATGCTTCGTGGGAGAGCAGGTGGGAGATTTTGCGAATTTTTCGTAGCTGGAACATGCTGGCTGAGATGATGGCTCCGACATGGGTTTTAAGAGAGAGGTCGGTATTGATGGTAACGCCCAGGCTTTTTACCGAGCTCGACGGGCTAGGAGGTGTGCCTAGCTCATTTGGCCAGAATTGTGGGCCCCAGTGTGCCGGGCTAGTGCCAGGCAAGATGAGTTCCGTTTTCTCCGGATTTAATTTGAGCTGGTTGGATATCATCCATTGTTGGATGTGGAGCATTACTGCCTGAAAATTAGATGTGGCATCAGGGATGTCTAAGGGGAAGATAATCTGCATGTCATCTGCATAGTACAGTGCATTTCCAGTTTCGCAGTGAATGGATTAACGGCCGAAGGTATAAATTAAAAAGTAATGGTGAGAGGGAGGATCCCTGAGGGACTCCACAGGTAGTGGGTACCTGGGTTGCTGTAAAGGCGTCTAGATGGACTGTTTGCACTCTGCCCGAAAGGAAGGACTTAATCCATTCCCGGGCAGGGCCCTGGATGCCTGCCTGTCCGACACGGTGGAGAAGGATGTTGTGGTCCACCGTGTCGAACGCGGCCGAGAGATCCAGGAGAACCAGTGCCTGTGGGGACCCTCTGTCGGCATTCTCCCGGAGAGTGTCGATGACTTTTAGGATGACTGCTTCAGTAGAGTGTGCTGGTCTGAAGCCAGCTTGCTTAGGGTCCAAGAAGCCAGAACTCTCTATAAATGCCGACAGGCAAGTGGTCACATAGGCCTCCAGGAGTTTGGAGGTGTAAGGCAAAAGGGAGATAGGCCTATAATTAGCAGGATTGGGGGGGTCAGCTCCAGCTTTTTTTAGGAGGGAAACTAGTATGGCCTCCTTGAACGCGGTGGGGACCGTGCCAGTGCTCAGGGAGGTGTTCAGAAGGGGGAGAATACTATCCGGTAAAGCTGAAAAGACTGCCCTGAGGACTGGAGGAGGACAGTAGTCCTTGGGAGATCCTGATTTAATACGGGTAGTGAGCTCAGAAAAAGTACTGGAAGTGATAGCTGGGAACTGGGTGAGGGTGTCCAGAATTGCTCCACAGAATACGATCGATGCTTACAATGTTCCACCTCCAAACGTCACAACGCCTCTGGTAGTAATGCACAGAGGGGTTGAGCCATTAGGTGAGGGATAAATACAACCAGTAAGGGAAAGGGAAGGGTCAGCTGGGAAGGGATTACCTGTAAGGACAAAAACAAACCACTTAGATATACTTTCATTAACACATGGCTACACTCATTAAATCTCGCTAAATGAACTCAGTATACCTTGAGATAAAAAGTCCACTGCTTTTGTGATCATACGTCTCCTCTATCGCCTTCTGGCACCTGTCTGGCCTATTGAACACAAAAAATACATCAGGCACAACACACCTCCCAAAATACCTAAACACTCAAGAACTTCATCCATGTAAGTGGCATACCAGGACAACAGGCGAGAGACGTTATAACTGGATACAGAATGATAAGCAGCACTCTACTGTAGAAGACAAGGCAAAAGTGATTCTCAAGGACAAAGCAAAGAATGAATCCTCTTCTGTCAGAAACGGCGGTGTGTGGGAAGCAAGAACCACAACACTCCGCTCTGCGCTAGAACTCAAAAGAACTTATATTCATATGACCCTTTCCATCAGGGTTTGTATAGTGCATAACCAACTGAGTCAATGGTTTCTTATATTAACGTTCCTCCTCAATAGCTCCGCTGTGCATGCACCCTTTGAGCTCAAGACGGTGACGCGTAGTTTCGACCACCACAGCGCCCCTCTCATAACAATACCCTACAAGACTTCCACTCAGCTTAAAAGACTGTGCGCAAACGAGTTTCCCTCTGAACAAGTTCTCCTCCGTAGTTAGCTTCACTCGGGGGAGGCTTTTTAGAACTGTAACGCGTGGCGGGAAAAGCACCGCGTTCCGCTCTGTATTTTGACAACAAAAGACGCGGTGCGGAGCAAGACGCTACCGCCCGCGAACGCGGAGCCCCAAAGGACAGATCCTACCTGGATCTGATTCAAAACGCTAGTACGAACACCGGCTTCTTCCTCCAGGCTCTGCTCTACACAGCCGCGGCATGCAGCGGCTTCCGGCATCAGCTGACAACAATCCGAATTACACGCAACAAGGAAGCGTGTGATTGCCGCCTAAGTACTTCCCCTGCCGGGGATCATGGGAGTTGTAGTCCCCTTACAAATATAGTGTCATTTGTACTATTCCCTATGCGTACTCTTTGTAAGTGCACAGACAATGCAGGCGCAAGGTCCTGAGACCCTGACAGTATGTCCTCCCTCCTAGCGCCTCCTAGGGCCAGGTTTCTGTGGGAACCTGCGATGGAAGGAACGGATGGCATCAGGGGCACGGAGATTCTGCACAGGCTCCCAAGAGTCATCCTCCGCCGAATATCCTTTCCAGGGAACCAGATACCACAGAACCCCCCTCCTGTACTTGGAATCTTTGATACTCTGTACCACGTATTCATAACCACCATCACATAACACAGGTGGAGGGGCACGCCTTCTGGCACCAAGGGCAGGTTTCAACAGATTACAATGGAACACAGGATGTATCCTCAAGGTTCCTGGCAACTTCAGCTTGTAGGCCACAGGATTGAATTGTTTCAAGATAACGTAGGGACCAATGTATCTGGAGTGAAAGATGCTGCGCAATTTGAACCGAATGTTCTTAGTGGACAGCCACACCTTATCCCCAATCTCATAGGAAGGTCCTGCCTCCGGTGTTTGTCCTCGTTCTTTTTATACTCGATCTTAGCCTTCTGTAAATGAGCCCTGATCTTTTTGTGTACTGCCTGTATGTTTCGTATCTGTCCCAACACTGCAAGTTGATCAGCTAGCCACTCTGGAATGCTGATAGGCAGTATTCGGGCGTCAAAACCATACGTGGCGCAAAAAGGAGACACCCCCAGCGAACTGTGCCAGGCATTGTTGTACGCCACATCGGCCATCCACAACAGGGATACCCACGAGTCTTGAGCTTCGGCCGTATAGCATCTCAGGTATTTCTTCAGGGTTTGGTTGAGCCTTTCCGTCTGCCCGTCTGTCTGGGGGTGGAAACTAGTGGAAAGTGAAGACTGGATCTGCATGGCCTGGCACCAAGCCTTCCAGAACCTGGCGATGAATTGCGGACCCCTATCTGAGATTATGACTTCGGGTACCACGTGCAAACGGATGATGTTGCTCAACAGCAGCTGTGCTGTCTGACTAGCAGTGGGGAGGTTCGTGCACGGAATGAAGTGTCCCATTTTAGTGAGATAGTCTATCACCACCAGGATTGCTGTTTTACCTTGATCCGGAGGAAGGCCTGTGATGAAATCAAGACTGATGGTTTGCCAAGGCCTTTTAGGCATGGGCAGAGGCATCAACAGCCCTTTCTTTTTTCCTGTCTCATTCTTGGCACGGGCGCACTCTTCGCATGCTCCAACCCATGTGCCTACATCACCCTTGACGGTCTCCCACCAGAAATGACGTTGTAGCAACTGTGTTGTTTTGTTCACCCCCGAGTGACCTGCCAGCAAAGTGTTATGACACCACTCGAACGCCTTTTTCCTCAGGTCAGTGTTGGGTAGGTACAATTTGCCATTCTGCATAGGCAGTCCTTGTTTTAAACTGCGACCGCTTCCTAGCGTAGCCCACCTCACCCATGCATCCGGAGACTTTGCTTGGCGAACCAAATCCAAAAAAGAGTTGGCATGAACAACACAAATCACCTTCCCTAGATCTATAATCGACTCCAGGTCCTTAACACCCGGGAGAATGTCAGCTTGGTCCAGCCTGGATAGGGTATCGGCTTTTCTGTTCTCTACCCCTGGTCTGTAGGTGATGAAGAAATCGTATTCCGAAAAGAATAGCATCCCCCTCATCTGTCTTTGTGTGAGGTTCCGGGCGGTTTTCATATATTGAAGGTTCCTATGATCTGAGAACACAGTGACTGGGAATGCAGCCCCCCAGAGATGTTGACGCCATTCCTGAAATGCTTTCTTGATTGCTAGCAGCTCTTTCTCGGCTAGAGTATAATTCGTTTCAGCCATACTCAATTTCTTGGACATGTAGGCCACCGGGTGCAGCTGCCCTGTGGTTTGATTCCTCTGTGATAGGATGGCCCCTATCGCTACGTCTGACGCATCTGCCTCCACTATGAATGGATGTTCAGGTTTGGAATGGGCCAGGATCGGGGCAGTGGTAAAAGCCTGCTTCAGGTACACAAAGGCTCTTTCGGCTTCGTTAGACCATAGGAAAGACACACCTTTTCTGAGTAGTTTAGACAGGGGAGACGCTACCTGTGAGAACTGAGCTATAAACCTGCGATAATAGTTCGCGAATCCCAGGAAGCTCTGGACCTCTTTTACGCTGGATGGAACCGGCCAATCCTGGACTGCCTGAATCTTTCTCTCTGACATCTGCAGTCCAGAGGGGCTCAATATCACTCCCAGGAATTCCACTTCAGTCACGCTGAATTCGCATTTGCTCAACTTACAAAACAGCTTGTTCTCACCCAGCCTCTGTAGTACCTGAGACACATGGTGCCTGTGTATCTCTGTCCTGTCTGAGTAAATGAGTATGTCGTCTATGTAGACGACCGCACATACATCCACAAACTCCTTCAAGACATCGTTAAGGAAATACTGGAATGCCGCTGGGGCGTTACACAACCCGAACGGCATAACCGTATATTCATACAATCCATAACGAGTCTTGAAGGCAGTCTTCCACTCGTCCCCCTCTCTAACACGCACCAAATGGTACGCCCCTCTCAAGTCCAGACGTGTGTAGATTTGGGCATCCCTTACTTGATCTAGTAAAACCGAAATGAGGGGTAACGGGTATTTATTCCTTACCGTGTTTTTGTTTTAAACTCTGTAGTCTACACAGGCTCTCAAGTCTCCGTTGGCTTTTTTAATGAAAAACAGAGGAGAGGCAGCGGGGGATCTGGAGGGTCTGATAAACCCGATATCAGCATAATGATCCAGGTATTCTTTTAAATGCGCTGTCTCAGATACAGAGAGTGCATACACACGACAGGAAGGCAATGAGGCCCCCTCCACCAGATCCAATCATAGATACGATGTGGGGGTAGTTGTTTGGCTTGCGTTTCACTAAAAACATCCAGGAAACGCCTATATTCAGAGGGGAGTGTCACATTTTTTTCCGCTGCAGTAGCCACCACTACTGGGAGAAGTAAGGCGGTGGCCTGTGATGTCTTATCAGCGCTCAGATGCCCTTTGCATTCCTCTGACAAAAACCGGACCTCTTTGGTTTTCCAATTTATCATCGGGTTGTGGTAACTTAGCCAAGGCATACCCAAAATGACCTCGTACTGCGGTGCCTCTATTATATTGAGTGTTAGTTCCTCACTATGCAATCCCTCTTTTCCCTTGAAGGACAACACTACCACGTCTGTCCGTTCTGTTATGAGACCGGATATCAAAGGTTTCCCATCTACTGCAAGGACCTCCTCCGGGGTTTCTCTAGTTACTCTGTCTAAGGCCAGTGTGGATACTAAACCACTATCGATGAAGTTTCCTGTGGCTCCTGAATCAATCATGACTTTGACTTGATGTATCTATAACTGGTTCTCTAGAATCATGGGGAGAACGATGTGTGTCTCCGAGTTCTGTAGTGCCAGAACAGTCAGAGAAGGTATCTTTAACGGCTGGGATGCCTTGAATGGTTCCAAGGGTTTCTCAGACTCTGTTTCGGATGCACTCACAACCGAAACGGCTATTCTTTTACTCCTGTTCCAAGTTCCCGAGGTTTTTGGTTTGGTAGGGCACTCTTTTACAAAATGCCCCTTTTTCCCGCAGTATAAGCACAACCCCAAGGCTCTACGGTTCTCCTTTTCTTCTTTAGACAAAGGGGCTCGTACTGCTCCTATCTCCATGGGTTCTGCGCTAGCTTCAGAAGAAGACAATGCCTTCCGAGGATTAGCCTCAGACCCGAAAGACACCCTGTCCCACCTTCTTCTTTCTCCACCTCTCTCGCTTAACCTACCATCTAACCGCAGGGTAAGGTTAATCATATCTGTGCATGTAACAGGTTGAGGGTCTATCTGGGCTATGACATCCTTTAAGCCATCTCTTAATCCTTGGTAAAAAGCGACATCCTCTTTTCCTCTGGCCAAGACGTCTCTGCCACTAACCTGTTAAAGTCTGTCAAATACGACACCAGATCCCTCCTACCCTGTCTAAGGGTGAGCAACTCTCTGTCTGCACTAAACGTAGTAGCGCGTCTGTCGAACACCCGTTCGAACTCCGTGTTCCGTACCAGGGGCACCTCCCAATTTGCTGCATCCCCGATCAAATAAGATATGGCAAAAGCAACCCTGGAGTGATGGTTTGGAAACGAGGCCGGTTTGCAAGAGAAATGCAACATGATCTGGGTCAAAAAGACCTGAGTTTTATTTGGATCTCCTGAGTACCTCTCAGGACTAGCCAAAGGAATGGGTGGTGGGACGGTAACCTGAACCTGTGAAGTGGACGCATCGAAGGGATTCCTACTTAACCTATCCACCTTATCTCTTAAAGTAGCGGCTTCAGTTTTAGAGGCAGCCAATTCCTGTTGGACCAGCAACAAGGCCTGTAAAACATCATCAAGCGAAGCCATTGCAAACACGATCGGATCAGGTGAAGCAGTATTTCGTGGGCGTGTAATTCTGTCCAGAATTGCTCCACAGAATACGATCGATGCGTACAATGTTCCACCTCCAAACGTCACAACGCCTCTGGTAGTAATGCACAGAGGGGTTGAGCCATTAGGTGAGGGATAAATAGAACCAGGAAGGGAAAGGGAAGGGTCAGCTGGGAAGGGATTACCTGTAACGACAAAAACAAACCACTTAGATATACTTTCATTAACACATGGCTACACTCATTAAATCTCGCTAAATGAACTCAGTATACCTTGAGATAAAAAGTCCACTGCTTTTGTGATCATACGTCTCCTCTATCGCCTTCTGGCACCTGTCTGGCCTATTGAACACAAAAAATACATCAGGCACAACACACCTCCCAAAATACCTAAACACTCAACAACTTCATCCATGTAAGTGGCATACCAGGACAACAGGCGAGAGACGTTATAACTGGATACAGAATGATAAGCAGCACTCTACTGTAGAAGACAAGGCAAAAGTGATTTTCAAGGACAAAGCAAAGAATGAATCCTCTTCTGTCAGAAACGGCGGTGTGTGGGAAGCAAGAACCACAACACTCCGCTCTGCGCTAGAACTCAAAAGAACTTATATTCATATGACCCTTTCCATCAGGGTTTGTATAGTGCATAACCAACTCAGTCAATGGTTTCTTATATTAACGTTCCTCCTCAATAGCTCCGCTGTGCATGCACCCTTTGAGCTCAAGACGGTGACGCGTAGTTTCGACCACCACAGCGCCCCGCTCATAACAATACCCCACAAGACTTCCACACAGCTGAAAAGACTGTGCGCAAACGAGTTTCCCTCTGAACAAGTTCTCCTCCGTAGTTATCTTCACTCGGGGGAGGCTTTTTAGAACGGTAACGCGTGGCGGGAATACCACCGCGTTCCGCTCTGTATTTTGACAACAAAAGACGCGCGGCGGAGCAAGACGCTACCGCCCGCGAACGCGGAGCCCCAAAGGACAGATCCTACCTGGATCTGATTCAAAACGCTAGTACGAACACCGGCTTCTTCCTCCAGGCTCTGCTCTACACAGCCGCGGCATGCAGCGGCTTCCGGCATCAGCTGACAACAATCCGAATTACACGCAACAAGGAAGCGTGTGATTGCCGCCTAAGTACTTCCCCTGCCGGGGATCATGGGAGTTGTAGTTTCCTTACAAATATAGCGTCATTTGTACAATTCCCTATGCGTACTCTTTGTAAGTGCACAGACAATGCAGGCGCAAGGTCCTGAGACCCTGACAGAGGGAGCAGGGGTTGAGAGGGGAGGAGTCTAATGGACTGATGGGAATGGAAGGAGAGATAGCATTCTTAATATCAGCAATTTTCTGAATAAAGTAGGTGTTAAGCGCATTCCCATTGGTGTTGCGCCCGTGAGGTGCCATCTCGCTTTCTCACCTTTTTTCTATGTTACACTAGGTGAATGTGAGCTTTGTAAATGTTTGTTAAGTCTATCAGAGTTGGGCTATTTTAGTAGTGACAGCAGACTGAGGCACCCCCAACCCCAAATTCATTGCAAGAGGGGAGGTATGTTGTAATTTTGGTGCAACTTGGGATGCCGCAGATCTTTTGGCAATATTGTTTCTGCCTTGAGCACTAGGACGTCATTATTGTTGTGGCTTCATTATTCGTGCCAATTTATGCCACAGCAGAAACACTGTTTTGAATGCAGCATTTATTTCAAAAGAGTATACAAAATCCTAAATATTGTACTTCAAATGTAGTGTACAATACTGCTCTGGAGATCTGTTTCTTATGTAGTGTAGTTCCTAGTTTCCCACTAGGCCCTGCGCATTGGAATAACATAAACAGTAGTATCGACGTAGAAGTGCGGATCTTCCAGGCCTCTACTGACTATGCTAAACTTAATTGGGTTTGTTACCAACTAGCTCAGAGGTCACTGGAAACTTTCTTGACTGAATAGGAAGTTATCAGCTTCCCTGGCACAGACAAGAAGGGATTCAGTTTTCCAACAACCGTGCAACATGACAACTTTGCTCCTCAGATCAAGAGTCAATCTCTAGGGTCGTGTGAAACAATAGACAGTTATTTTACTCAGTCAGGTTAGTGCAGTTTACTTTCACGAGATGTAGAGAATAGAGAGACGGGCGTTAACATTTATTGAACAGTCTTTCTTCTCGTACAAGAGAAATGAATTGCCACAATTGCAAGACTTGTTATGATAAAAAGTACGTACAGTAATATAAGTATTGCAAGATAATACTGTAAAAGCATTGATATGGTTTCTTAGCCATACAATGGTTTAAAAGTAATAAAACATATATACATTCATATATACATTAGGCTAAAATACTCAACTGGTGCTTCTAACTACGCCTACCCCAGTGTACCTGACCTAAGCCTAATACTTGGGAGGGGAGTAAGTAAGTAGCTTCAGTTTAAGTTGGTTTTGCCAAGGTTTGCTTCAAGAATTCTCACTAAGGGTTTAGTCAACACCATACCTCTGAATAGAATGATGGAGGTCTGGTATCTCCTTCAGGGGGAACTCGGTATCCCAGTCACCCGCGAGGGCAGACTAGAAACGCTGGAGCTGGATTTCTCAGCAGGAGAAAGACAGCGTCTCTCTTCAGCGCGTCGAGGAGGAGAAGGAGGGGGGACAGCGTCCGCGGGCAGCTGGCATCTGCTGGGCTTCTTCGCAGAGGGACGGCTGTTCAGCTCCTAGTTTCACCACACCATCGTTCACGCTTTAGCAGCGATAATGGTATCAGCAGCTTCAGGCGACGGGCAGCAGGCTGCAGCAACAGGGTGCTAGCTTCAGCTAACAATGGGGGCCCTTGCTTAAGGCAACGTTGGTAATATTTATACCTGACAGGTGCCTGGTTTGACGTAAGTTTGCTGGACATAGAACGTCAATTAAAGATGTCACTAGGAAGTGATAGCTATCAGTTACTCATTAGAGTTCCATTACTAATCAAAACACAGCAAGCGGGGATTTCCAGGTTTGCTGAGTTTTTATCTTGTTGAAGAACTCGGAGTGTTAATCTAGGAATCTCAGATAGTGACTTCTGCTCTGTCATTGCACTAATAGGTTGCAAAGGAAGTGGCAGAGAACTATTCTGGAATGTGGCTCTGTTCGTGTGAGGCCAGAGATGACTTTCTGAATATCGCACTTGAACGTTTATGCCAATATAGGGAATAAATGGATTTATAGCCGAATTGGGGCATAAGGTCACAGTATCGATCAGGATCCTAGATAAGCACGCAACACTTAATGTAAAAATAGGGCTTCCCCAGCTCCTGAGAGAGAACGAAGAGTAAATCGAAACTCAAAACCAAGCCTAAAACATAACTGAAGTACGCAGAACAAAAGAGACGCACGTTTTTATTATTACACGAAATGTGCACTTACAGACAGGAATGTTTATTTCTATGCACGGCAGAAGAGCTAGGGTGAATGAAGTGGCGATACTGTGCTTCTCTCCAAATAAAAAATATTATTTATAGGTGATTAAAATGTTCAGATGGATCTGGAAAACGAACATATTTTTCTTTAATAAAAAACCTTTTTTTTTTTTAAATCAAGCCTTTCGATCCCTTTGGAATCAACGCGCCTGAAAAGAACAATATAAAATAACTGCCACAAAATGTGGCGCACAATGCTACATAATTTGACTTCACTTGTAGAGTCATTTAGTCAACCCTGCCACATACTTCGTTCGGTCCTTTCACATGCCGCATCATTCCAGTGCAATAGTGTGGTCACCCCCTCCCCCACACACTTCAGCAGCTTAAGTAGGGGCTGCCACTGGGGTGGTGAACTGGGCCCCACTAAAACATAAATGAGTTAATTATGGCCTCTTCTGTCCCCAGGTCAGAAGACACAATGGTCATAAATAACAGTTAGTGTATAACACGAGTATTAGACGGATGTTAACCATGACGGATGGCAGCCATGGGCAACACATAGAGAAAGAGAAATCATCTAAACAGGAGAAAATGGAGATTAATAAGTAGAAAACAGCGAGCACGAAAGAGAAAACAAGCATTTGCAATGAAATAGGTGTCACATTTACGATAGTTTAAGCTATTGTCATTTACAATGGCAATAGCTCAAACTCTTGTAAATGCGAGACCTATTTCACGTCAAAGAAGCATTGACCAGGGCTGCTCGAAAGTGAAGGTGGGCATGACGAGGAAAACACATTGTGCCTGCAGTAGGAGAAACTCATTAAAGAAAATAGTGCTTGCAGACTAAATAAGACATACATTGTCACAACCGAAGTAAAAGGGCCAGTCGCCATGGGCGGTTACAAATGCAGACAGGGCGGTACTAAGGAGGAACTAATAAGCCTGATAACGACTCAGAAGCCAGCTTTTACAAAGGACAATGACACAAGCCAATTAAAAGTGTGGGTGGTGAGTGGGGGGTGCTTTAATGCCATGCTCCAATACTGCATGCCTCGCAGCAGCGCATTCGCTGCCCAGGCTCCACCTAAAAAGGATTGTCTGAAAAGTAAGCAATGGAAGGACACAGGTAATAACAGGCCATGCTCCAGGGGAGCGACAAACACAAGAAGGGGAATGAAAGACCACACAACCAGTCATCAAAGCAGGATTGACCTAGCTCGTAGGCTGCTTCATTATAAGCAAACCACCTCATTCGGTGAACACTACATTTTCTTTATTAAGTCTGGGCGGTGAACTCCGCTCCTCTCATGGAGTTTGTAGAGTTTTTTTCACTCCGCATTACAGGGAGCTTGCGGAGTCCCCAAAAACTCCACTCCGCATAGTGGAGCAGAGTGTTTTTCAGCACTTGCATTCAGGAAATTCCACCTCCTGGTGAGATGTTTCCTCATTTGCGATCGTAACAAAAAGTTGGTGAGCGCGAGCTTGGAAAATCAACCTCCTGGCGAGATTTCTCAACGCGGGTGGGCAGATTTCTCATTGCGAGTGACAGCTCATGTTGAGAAACTGTCCGTTCACATTGAGAAAGCTGCCACTCGAGTAAAAATCTACTCAAGCGGCAGCAAGTAAGCAGTGCCCGTTTGCGCTGTGCATAGTGCAGTTTGCGATGATTGCACAGTGTGGACAAGCACTTGACACCGAAAATCACAGCAAAAGGCTTTTATCTAGCACACTCCGCCGCTTGCGTACCTCCGCGTAGCGAGGCAGAGGTTTTTTTGCACGTAACAGAACTCCGCAAACTCCGCCAAGACTTATTCTTTATTCCTCTGTACAGCAATAAAAATGTACAATGCAATCTCATATAAAGTTTATTGAAATGTGAATCTTCCCAGTGAGTACTCACCCTAGGGTTCACAGCAACATCCTACCATAGAGTTCCTTTTCAAAGATCACATGCATAGAATAGGCAACAAGTTGATAGATAGCAATAGACAATGTGTCAATGCGTCTTAATCTTTGATATGTCTTTGCTTTATTAGATACCCATATGCATAGTTTCCAGAGAGAACAAGTTGCTCAAGAGTCAACAAATATAGGCCACAACTTTCCATGAAAACAACAATCAAGTTATGAATTGAAAATGGTTGCTAAAAATGAAACCCTTCTACATTAATTGATAACCATGTAGTGTGAAAGGATGGTGGTTAGGGTGGTGATGGTGGTAGCAGTGGTGGTGATGAGTGTGGTGGTGACGGTGGTGGTGCTTAGGGTGGTGGTGCTTAGGGAAGGGTGTTGGTGGGTAAGGTAGTGGCTAAGGTAGAGTTGAGGTGGTGGGTAGGGTGGTTGGGGTAGAGTGGTGGGTATGGTAGGGTGGTAGTTAGGGTAGTGTGCTAGTGGTTAGAGTTGTGGTTGGTAGGATGGTGGTGATGGTAGGGTGATGTTGGCAATGTGGTGGAGGCTTTGGTGTTGGTGGATTAGGTAGTGGTAGTGTGGTCAGGGTGATGTTTAGAGTAGTGGTGGATAGGGGTTGGTGGTGGTTAGGGTGGTAGTGGTAGGGTAATGATGCTGGTTGTTATGGTGGCAGTGGTTATGGTGGCAGTAGTTATTTGGGTAGTGGTGACTAGGGTGCAGTGGTTAGGAGAGTGATTGTGGTGGTGGTTATGGTGGTAGTAGATTGGTGTGGTGGTAGGGTGGTGGTGCTTATGGTGGTGGCGTGGTTAGGGTGTTGGGAGGGTGGTGATGTGGTGGTATGATGGTCTGGTGGGGGTAGGGTGGGGGTGATGGTTTTAGGGTAATGGTGGTAGGGTGGTGTGATGGTAGGGGTGTGGTGGTATTAGGAGGGTGGTGGTGGAATTAGAAGGGTGTTGGTAGGTTGTTGATAGGGTGGTGTGGTGGTAGGGTGATGTGGTTGTGGTAGGTTGGGGTGGTGGTAGGGTGATGTTGGTATGGTAGTGGTACAGGGGTGGTGGTGGTAGTAGGGTGGTTGTAGTAGGGTGGTGGTGGTGGTAGGATCGAGACAGTAGAATGGTGGAGGTAGGGTGGTGGTAGAGTGGTGTTGGTGGTTGTAGTGGGTGTATCTGGTGTTTACGTTTGTTGTGCGTGTGTCTGAGGATGTGTGTGAGAGAGAGAGTTTGTTTAGAAGTTTATGATCTATTTCCGCAACAATACTTTTTCAAAAGCCTACATGACCCATTATTTTAAACAGACAAATAAATATTGAAAAAAGACAGCCCAAGAGATGAAATAAATTGCAGACAGTGTAATTCCCATGTAAAATTTGAACGATGAGACATGAAGCACCACTAGGCTTTTTTAATGACCAGTATGCCCTATAGAAAAATAATCATATAAAAGCTAGTAATAGTGGGATAGAAATGTATAACTGCTGCTCCTCCTAAACATGTGACACCTGAAACAGGGCCCTGCTCTTTCTTTAACTCAGTGATGCCAGGGAGTGTTTATCTCACACCACAATTGCCTCGCCAGCCCAACCTCCAGTATGCATTAGCCTGCTTGCAATGTGCATCAGCAGTATGTTTATAGTGGGATTTGTAGTCTTGCTTGTATCATTTCAATGATCAACTCCACATTCGCAGAGACAAAGTGCTGCTCATTAAAAAGGTTGTTCTGCCTCAAGGGTCCACACATGTTGTATCCACACTTGATAGCTACAGTCAGGGGTACATGAATGTCTGGGGGGAGGAACGGTACCTGTAAGCAGGGTGGTGGTGGCAGGTGGTGGTGGTAGGGTGGTAGTGGTGGTAGCATGGTGGTAGGCTGATTAAGGCTGAGGTCTCCAGCCTTTTCTGTAGTGAGAGCTACCTCTTTTCTGGTCATTAAAAATCATCAAGAGCTTTTGAAGGCCAAGTAACTCGCTCATTGTTACCAGACACCCTAACGCCTAGCTTTATTGACTTCAAGCCTAATGACAATAGAGGCAGATACTATGGTTTGAACAAAATACTTTGACTAGGGGCACTATTACAGGACTGTCATGTGGGTCAGTGAGAGCATGGTCTGTGATGTATGAACATGTGTGTGCTTGATTGTATATATGTAAATGTGTGACTGACAGCCTGTGACATATGGACGTGTGGCACAAGAAAAACCTTTTGCCATATCTGACAATGTTACATGTATAACATAAACATACAACCATTGTGGAATTTCAAGAACAGAAAATCTTCTGCAAAAATGTTCAGAATAGTGAGTAGTTTTCAGTTATAAATATGACACCCTATCTACCAGCCACTGGGAGCAAGATGCCTGCTGTGTGTAAACGCGACACTTTGAAATTAGAGAAAATTAAACTGTAGAGGTAACTTTTGGTTTACATAGATTCCATAAAACTCATCATTTACATCGTCTCCCATTCCCAGATGTCACATTTACAAACAGCCCAGGCGTCTTGCTCCCCATGGCCTGTAGACAGAGTGCCATACTTATAACAGAAAAAAACAGGCATTTGCTTATATGGGAGGAATCTGAAGTAAAGAAGCGTGTTTCTTATGCTCATGACGAGCTGAGCTCGTTATGAACAATGGGAATCAATCATTGTCAGCGCACAGGATAAATCTGCACCGCACCGACGGTGTTAAAACATTAAAACGTAATTGGTGTCATTGAAAGTGGAGAAAAACATTAAGACCATTTTTGCTTGAAACCTTTTTCTCACTTTAAATTTCTCCCATTTAAATAGGACTGTATTTTTCAGTTATAAATATGGCCCAGTGACTACTGGCCATGGGGAGCAAGATCCTGCTGTTTGTGGATGTTGACTTTTTGAAACGGAAGAAAATGAAAATGAAGAGTTAACTTAATCATTAAGGTAACTCTTCATTTTCATTTCCTCCCATTTCAAAGCATTCCGAAACCTCATTTTGTTCTCTGACTCTAATATTGAGTTGACAAGGACTTTTATTTAAGAGCTAAATACATCAGTGCTTCAGTTTTCCATCTCTGTGATCCAGTCTCTTTACTATATCTGACATCAGCACTGCTTGTTATCAGTCCCTGCTATCTGCAGCCTGATGATAATAATCTAAAATAAACACAGCTGCCCCTTAACTTTAAAAGGGGAAAACATATGTATTTATTTACCTGGTACTTATTTAAAAATGAACTTAAGGCTGCAGGCTATTCTAAAGGTGTTTGTGAGCTACTTTTAGCTCACAAAGGACCATTGGAGACACCTTTGTTAAGGTGATGGGAGGTGGTAGGGTGGTGGAGGTGTGGATGAGTTAGTAAGTTGTGAGCCATTGGGCTGTTTTAGGGCTGACACTGGTGCCTCCAGGGCACACAGGCACCATAAGTGTTCTTCTTCTGTCTGACCCGGACTATGACAAAATTGCATTGCGTGCAAGCTAGGTTGCCACAATCCTTACATGGTGTACTTGTTATATTGAAAATGACATTAGAGTAAACTCTATGACTCTTTCCCTCACCCCTTTTCATATGAAACTGTGAGGGAGGGAAAGGAGGGTGGAACGGGCAAGCATCAACATGGGACTGGAGGAGGGGAGAGAACCTGCAAACACATGCATTCTTATGGAGTGCTACAACTAAAATAAAATAAAAGTACCTTCAAAAGCGCACAAGTAATTTAAGGACACTGGGGGGCGCAAGGAAGGACTACTTGGGTCAAGTTTCAGTGGAGGGACACATTCACAAAGAGGATATGAAGCCAGCAGATACTGACCATTGAGAAGTAAGAAAATGAGTGATGAACTCAACCGATGGAAAGCAACACATGGGCTCTAAGGCACTTGCAAGTAAACAAAATGACTTGCAGGCATCACCACATGCGCTATCTCAGGTGAAACAAAACAAACGAACTCCATTATTAAATAAGACTGATAAAAAAGTGGCCCACATTTGCAAATTAGGGCAATTTTGAACTTGTATAGACAAATTGTCTAGGTATTTTGCATGGTATGACAGACTGTGTGCATTTGTGCATTGTACAGCAATGTTTGTGGTAATATTATGGAAATCAACGTAAAAACCTAGCCCATAAAACAGGCCCATAAGCAGCAGATAAAAGGCCTGCACACTGACTTGTCAAACCAGGCCTTCTGCCATTGGCAATTTGCCCAGGCTAGTTCAACCCTGGATGCAGCTACTGAATTGTGGCTTTCGCAGGACATTTATCACAACGTTCCACAGAGGAAACAGGTTTGTGTTACCTGCTGTGCATGTTGAGCCTATAGTTCCTCGATACTGCAAACTGGTTCAGAGTCATTTAGATTTTGCATCAACATAATGATGAAATAACCATCTGTTACCTGTAGCTATTTCTCTTGATTTAGACTTATGCCATAAAAAAATATAAGATAACGAGTGGCAACACTATTGTTTTAACTTTTTGTGGATTTTTTCATGCAGCCATTTGCTAGAGGTTAAGTACACAGAATAGGATTGATGTAGTGTGGCTTTATCACACCATTGCTGTAGTAATCCACTTGTTGCACATGAATGTATTTACTTCAATCTCAGTATAAACTCAAACAGAAAAAATGCATATAATCTGGTTACTGCATATTTTCTCAGTTTGCCTCAATGGTCCTTAAGTATTTTATATTGCATGTACTTAGGTTTCATCCAGTGGTAGTTTACATTTTAAAATTAAGTTTCTCTTAGCTAGTGCACTATAAAATCCCATTGAGAAAAATGTGTGAAATAGTTCGCCTTTCATGGTTGACACATGTAATAATGCTGAAAAGCAATATATATTGTTTACATGAACTAGCTGCAGACTAAGTTATGAATCGGTGCTTCTCCTACTGTCCTTGCCAGGAAGCTTCTAACCCATAAGGTTCCAGTTACACGTATGTGCATGCCCATATTTATTTAAATGCATGCAGGCACGATCTCTTGGAAATGAGGTGTGCATGACCGCTGCAGGGACACCTGCATGACGAACAGCATGTCCACTTCAGTGCGCATTGCATGACAAATTGCAAGGCAGCTTGCTGCAAACTTTGTAGAGCAGATTGCGAGACGGCTTATAAGCATACATGCCAACATTTTAGGACAGGGAGGTGGGAGATTTAAAATAAAAAATCGGGAGAATGAAAATTCCCCATTGACTCCTATTGTAGAAAATGCAAAAATAAAGCCATCTTTGGCTTGAAAAATCAGTAGTCTCCCTCCTGAATCGGGTCTATTGGCATGTATGCTTGTAAGGCAAGACACGCCACATCACGTGTGAAACAGCACAGCATAAGTCCATAGGCATTTCAGAACGCGTTGTATAAATACTACCACGATACAAAATACAATGCATGTTCGTGCAATAGAGCCTGCCGGAAGCATCGCTCATTACAGACTTGAGAATATGGCGTTCAGAGATGTCAACGCGCTGTGGCCATCAGCAACGAACCCTCGCTGCCTTTCCATGGCAGCTTGGGGCCTTCCTGTTTGATTTCCTCATCTGAACTGTTTCCCTCCCTTCCTGTTTTTCAGCGCTGCAGGTTTGCCGCAGAAGCCTGACGGTGAGAAGAGAGCGTGGGGGACTCTTGTACCACAACACTGCGCACGAGGAGTGTTCCTGCAGCAACAACCCAGCTCTGGAAAGAGAAAACTGGATGTGCAAGATAAAAGCAGCGACAACATCTCACTCCACAGCGGACACATAAGCCCAGCTGTGTCAATCAACGTTCTTTGTAAATAGAATATTATAGGGCTTTCCAGTGACAAGCTATGGAATTCCAGAACTATACCTCCCCGACCTATGGACCGTATGCAGAGCCCCCATCCGGGAGCACGCTGGTGTTCTCCCAAATGGTGCAGGTGTATCTCGGAATGGTGCAGCCCAACGCCTTCCCTCCAGGTAAGAACACGCCTTTAGATTACTGCTGATGGTACTAACTTGTCTTGCAATTGTATCATCGTTATTAGCGACAAGTTGTAGTAGAACCACTGACTGCTTTGGAAATGTTTATACGCATCTTCCCCATGTGGTATTGTGTCAGTCTTGAGTGTTCTGATTGAGCTTACTGGACAAAGTAGGTCATGTGCCCTACTATAGGGTTTGGGTGCACTCCATGACCGGTGCTGCTTAACCAGACTGCAGGACTGAAGGGTGCTCACTTGGCTAACGTCTGTTATTAATGGAGCAGTGTGGCTCACTGGTTAGAAGCGGCAGACCCTGAAGCAGAGGCCAGGCCCGGGACCAGGGTTCAATTCCCGACGCGGCAGGGTCTTGGGCTCAATGTCTGCGGACTCGATAATTCTCGCCTCGGTGCCTACTCTAATTATGGGTCCCACTCTGCAACTCTGGGCAATAACTTGCCTAATCTCCACAATGGCCCCAACAGCGCTGGGATGCCTGGCTTCACCTTGGGGGTGCCCAGGAGGGGGCATCTCACAGGGAAAGCCAGGAAGGGTTCCACAGCGGTATACAGCGCCAGGATGCCCCGATGGGGTGGCAGTGCGCTTTACAAGTATACATACATTTACATTTACATTAATAAAATTATTCTACCCGGAAATGCCACCTTAACTTTTGCTGCGCCGGGTGCCCCCATAACCACTCTCCTTTGCAAAAGAATTAAGGGGCAGATTTACAAGCCCCTTGCGCCACTTTTGCACCATTGTTCCCATATAAAAAATAACGCAAATGTGGCGCAAGGGCCTTGTAAATCTGCCCCTCAGTGTGATTAAGCCCTGAGGTTGCCTAAGATGCACGTGCCAGGCCTGTATGGGCCGGACTGGCCGTGGCGGGCACCGGGTGTTTCCTGGTGGGCCGCCAGGGTGGGGGCCATTTTTGTTACAGGGGGCCGGCAATTTTGGCCCCCTGTAACAAAATCGTCCGAAACCGGTCCTAGCAAACTGTTTGGCCGCACCCCCCTCCTTCCCTCCAGGGGGGCCGGCCGAGCAGTTCGCCAGGGCCGGTTTCGGTACCCAGTTCGGCCCATAGGCCTTAACAATGTCCACACTCGCAGACCACAGCTATCAAATCAGTGCTCCTGATGGGGAACCCCATTATGGAAGTGCCACAACCCCTGCTTTCAGGTAACCGGCTCCTCTCCAACGCTCACAAAAATCTTGCACAAAATAGGGAAATTAATAACTTACAATATAATAGGCCTTGTAATGTAATTGGTAACAATGCACTGATCCTGGATCCGCTCTAGATCGTCCTGAGCGCGAAACGGGGTGTTGTTTTCGGGTCAGTAGTAAGCCACAGAAACACCAACATGAGGAAAGTTGAAGGCCTGGTGGTTTGGTAAAGAACAGTTGTTTGAATGAACGGATGCTTCAGTTTTAGCGTGGTACAGAAACTGCCCTGGGTTATTTCCTTGCTCGCTAAGAGCAGCTTCTGGAGGTGAGCTGAAAGTGGTGTGATTTATGTTGTGTAAATACACGGAGTTCCTGGAAACTCTTGCTTCGTTTCCCATGAGAAAAAGGAGCAGGCTTCTCCAACTAGTAGCTTATGAGCTCGTAGTAACTCTCCAGTTACCTGTAAGCAGCTACCCTGTCTGCATCCCAGCCTACTAAATTAGAACGAATTGCTTGGTTGAATTAATGCATGTATGACAAAATTATGTATTCAAGACAAACGTGTGTATTTTCAGACGCCACCAGCTGATTTTTGGAGAAACATGGCTGAATTTCCAAAATACATTTAAAGCGGATTTTTTTAATAACATAAATCATGCAGGGAGACCAATTACTAACATCGAGTTACTTTGATGTCAGGGGTAATAGCAGCTGTGGCTAGTACATAATACCCATGTAGACGCATTACAAATGGGCGGGGCTTTTTTAAATTACTGCTGGCAACCTTGCCTGATGCAGTGAGGTGATCACTGCCAGTAATCCTGCATATAGTGGCCAATAATGTAATCTTGTCTGATGTGGTCATAATTCCAATTCCAATAATATTAGTGGCCCGCGTGATTATCATTGAAAATAAGTAGCTCTTATTACACAAAAGGTGGGAGACCCCTGAAATAGATGGTTTCAGGTATCGTCCTGCCACATCTAACACTAGGTCAGCGTGAAAAAGAATGCTTTTTCTAGTGTGAATGGGATGAGGAGTGACGCCATGCCAGGAGGATCCTCCGAGGACCATGGTTATTGCAGCAGGAGTATCTCGAATACGTGGTGCTAGATATAAAACAAAAAAAAGTTTGTAAGCGGGATCCAGGTGAAAGGAGATTACAGGTGCCGAGAAGATCGTCTGGAATCAAAAATTTGCTAGCATTCGCGCCAAGAATTTTCAATTCTATTAAGGACACGGAGGCGAGGATTATGCTTCTCTTATCTTTACTGCAAAAACACAGCAGCCAATGAAAACATTCAATTAGTTTAAAACAACTACATTGCCCATGATGCACACTTATAAGCCATGCCTCCATAGTCCATAAGAGCCTCCTGCGTGGTACCATCTTCCACTTTCTTCGCAGAGAACGGAAGTCCAAATATCAACCATGAATACGTCCATAACCTCCTCCAACGTGGAAGAATAGCCATGAAGTCTTCAAGCAAAAGTCCTTGCCATCTTCCGTCGTCTAGTCAGATTTCTTGTCTGATCCTAAAACAAAGGATATGAACAACCGTAACCACTGTGTAACCAAGTAATGCATAACATTAACATGGGCGGGTAAGCTTTAATATCATTAATAAAGCCGGGTGGGATAATCCTCGCCTCCGTGTCCTTAATAGAATTGAAAATTCTTGGCGCGAATGCTAGCATATTTTTGATTCTTTAACAGGACCGGAGGCTTCAGATTATGCTAGTTTAACGCTTTCCAAATACCACAGAAGTAATATCACCCACCAGCTTATAATAAAACGTTTTGAAAGTAGATTCCGAAGACCAATCAGCACAACGCATAATGTCTTGAACGCTGGAACCCAACAAATATAATTTGGAGGCCATAGCGCCTCTTACAGAATGCGCCCCAAACCTTTGGAGGTCAATACCAGCTTCCTGCATGATAAATCTGAGCCATCTAGCAATAGTGGCAGCTGCCACTGGCTTATATGGTTTCTGCAAAGCAATCAGCAGCTGAGAACAACCTTGCGGCCTCAATGAACTTGTACATTCTTCATATACCTTTAAACATTGTACTACACATAATTTAGCATTTTCTGGAAAAGCATTGTAGTCAATGTGACGATACAGTGTCTCAGTACGTCCAGAAATAGTGAAAGAAACCCCTTCTGGGGTAAATACTCTACCTGTAACGTCGAGAGCTCTCACATCCGATGATTGTCTACACGCTGACAGGCACAGCAACATCGCCAACTTGGCGGATAGCTGTTTTCTAGAAAGCAGAGTATTATTAGGCCAACGATTGAACAAGGAGATAACTAGGGAAACATCCCACAGAGCTGCATATTTGGGTTTAGGAGGGTTAGCGACTCTGATTCCTTTAAGAAGTTTGCATACAACCGGATGCATGCCCACAGGCTTGCCATCCACCAGCTCATGTCCTGCTGAAATGGCCGATCTAAAATTGTTGATCGAGAGATAAGCTAGGCCCTCCGAAGCTTTATCTGAAAGAAAGTTTAACACTTGGGGTAACTCCGCCCCCACAGGATCCAAATGTCATTCCAAGCCCCAATCCACCCAGTTTTTCCAGGCTGAGGAATAACGTTTCCTTGTGGAAGGTGCCCATGCTTGTTTGATAAATTCAGAAGCTGTGTCCGAAACTCCTGGCATGTGCCATTGTTGCCGGAAAGCCTCCATGCCATCAGCGTGAGGCGGCCCTCCAGAATCATGGGATGACGTTCCTGCAGAAGGCCCAGGAGCAACGATGTCAACTCGGGGAGCAACCTGGGGAGGTCGCAGCTCCATTGTAGCAACTTTGGAAACCACGGCTGAGATGTCCACCACGGAGTTACAAGGACCATATCCGCCCGTTGTCTGATCACCTGTGTCATCACCATGGGGATCAATAGGAATGGGGGAAACGCATACTGAATCGCGCCCGACCAATCCTGCAGAAAGGCATCGGTCGCCCGTACCATCGGGTCCGGTCTCCAGCTGAAGAACTGAGGCATCTGGAGGCGAATAGATCCGTCTGAAATGGACCCCAAATGGTCTGTAGCCAGTGAAAGACTCTGGGAAGCAACTTCCAGTCGCTGTAATCCTTGAGGTGTCTGGAGTTCCAATCCGCTACCTGATTGGATTGGCCCGGGATGTACTCCGCAATCACCGAAATTTGATGCTTGAGACAATAGTGCCAAAAATTCTTGGCTATCTCTACAAGAAGAGACGACCTCGTGCCTCCCAACTTGTTGATATACCTCACCGCGGACACATTGTCCATGCGGAGGAGGATCCAGCAAGAGGTCTGCTTCGGGGATAATGTCCGGATTGCAAAGGACCCTGCAAGAAGTTCTAGACAATTTATATGCAAAGACAATGCTTGTGGGGACCACTTTCTGCCTGTGGAGATGTGTCCGCAGGGTGCCCCGCAGCCCCAGTGGCTGGCATCGGATTCGATAACCACCTCTGGCTGGGAACCGAAGATTGCTCTGCCATTCCAGGCATATACATGACCCAGCCACCACTGAAGTTCGGTTCTGACCTCTTGGGACAATGGAGTGGTGTCCGCGTTGGACAACCCTTTCTGAATATGTTGGATCTTGAGGTGTTGCAAGGCCCGATAGTGAAGAGGACCTGGAAAAATGGCCTTAATCGAGGAGGCCAGAATTACTCTGGCAATGGCTCTGAGCGAGTCCATCTGTCTGCTCAACAACGCTAGAATCTCCATCTTGAGATCCCTCAACTTCGCCTTGGGAAGGGACAACTGGGCCGCCTATGAGTCTATCGTGAAACCGAGAAAGTCTATTAACTGCGTTGGGACCATCACTGACTTTGCGAGGTTGATCACAAACCCCAAGTTCTGTAGAAGAGCAGTCGTGAGATGCAGGTGCTGAAGAAGAGTGACCTGACTCTGGGCCATGATCAAGATGTCGTCCAGATAGATTATTCATCTCACCCCTCGCAGATGTGCGACAACTGGTTTCATCACTTTGGTGAAACACCACGGAGCTGATGAAAGCCCGAAAGGAAGGGCCAAATATTCGTACCATAGACCGTGCCACTGGAACTGAAGGAAGCGGCGATGTGGCGGAAAGATGGGAATGGAGAGATAGGCATCCTTGAGATCTAATCTGACCAGCCAATCTCCTTCCTGTAACAAGTCTGTTAAAAGATGGATCCCTTTCATCTTGAAATGATTGTAGGTGAGAAACTGATTGAAATCTTTCAGATTTAGGATGAGTCTGTTTCCACCTCCCTTCTTCTGTACTAAGAAGATGTTGCTGCAAAAACCGGGAGGCCCCTAGTTGCACGGTGCTATCGGGTGTTTCTGCAGCAACTCCACAATTTCCTTGTCTATAAAACTGCGCTCTTGTTGGGAAAAATGGAGATTCGCGGGGAGAGCGCTCTGAAACGGAGGGGAATAAAACTGCAAATGAAAACCCATGACGGTCTGCAAAACCCATGCGTCCTGGGTCAGCCTCTACCAATGCAGAAGACAGTGCCTGGTGCGACCCCCCAATGGAAAATGGGAATGCTCCGAGACACTCACCTGAAGATAGCTGGGCTTTAAAGTTTGCCCTGCTGCTGCCGTTCTGGAATCACCCCCTGTTGAATCTGTGGCGTGACGGGTAGAAAGTACCTCCACGTGTGGAGTCCCACTCCCCTCTGCCACGATCGAAGTCGCCTCTTTGGGAGCCTTGCTGGAAACCGCGGCCTGACGAGCGGCCCCTGCCTTGTCCGGCCCGATTAAAAACACCTTGTTGAAAAACTCTTTTAATCCCAGTTTGTGCCTTATCTAGGGATGTAAAAGTGCCGACATATTTTGACACGTCCTTGACAAAGCGCTCTCCGAAGAGATGCCCACTAGCCAAGGGACCGGGTTCAGCCTCTGCCAGTTCGGTGAGGTTGCTGTCCGTCCTGATGAGCAGCGATCTGCGTCTTTCGGCTGAGATCGCACAATTAGCGTTGCCTAGCAGGCATATGGTTCGCTGGGTCCAGCCAGCGAGAATGTCAGGATCCACTGGAGCCGAGCCCTCCTTGGCCACGAGGACCATCTCCAGAATTTTAGCCAAGGGGCCCACAACGTCCAGTAACTTATCTTGGCAACCGCGCCAAGCGCAGTCAATGGCCCGTTTGGGATCCTTGGAGAATTTCTTTAGGAATGTAAGCAGACTCGCATCTATCTCTGGCGTCTCCGCCACCTTGTCAGGGACTTCCGGGTGTCGGCAGTCCGACCGAAGTCGGTTGCGCAATTCTCTAGGAAAGCTCTTTCTGAGATTCTCATGTAAGTAATCAGAGACCTCCGGAGGAGGGGTCCAGTCCAAGGACCGGGGATGCATTATATCTGAAGGGTCAAATGTAAAAGGAGTGTTCGGAAGTTCCGAAGTCGATGGTTGTGAGGGTTTCGCTTTCTTGGGAGGAGAAGGCTCCTCGGAGGTATCGGTATCCGTATCCGTATCCGTGCCTGTCGTGGTGCTATCAGTATCCGTGTACACCCTCTGTTTGGACTTTGCCTTCCCCCAGAATAGGAGTAGTCGCCTGCCCCACTACTGGGCAGTGCCGAGAGGGCTTGTGCGTGTGGCCAGTACCGTCCTGAATCAGTGCCCTCACCAGAAGCCGAAGCCTCAGACTTCCTCTTCTTCTGCGATTCCTTGCCATAGCCCTGACGCTTGGCAAAAGTTTCCAGCTGCTTTTTAAGAGGTCGCAGGGCCTCAGCCAAAGCCTGGTGGACGGTCTGTGGAACCATGCTCTCAATTGCTTTATTTACAGAAGACTAGACCAAGGCGTTCAAGGCTTCCACCAGGTTATCCTCTATGACAGTCTCCTGTTGTCCTTCGTAATTCTCCTCCCCATCCTCATTGGGGAATTTAACCCAGTCATCCATGACTAAAGGTGGTGTGAAAATATGTCTTTGCTGTATGCCAGTAACTATATATCAGAAGGAAGGGAGAAGGAGAATACAGCTAGGTTCAACCTCCTTAAATTAAATTAATAAAGCAGTAATAAACTCGTATGCTCATTAGCTAGGTATTTTTAATTTTGCACATATCACCACTCCACCATACACTGCACTACACATAGTTTCACAAAATCAGTGCTCCTACGTCTCTCGCAAGTCGCAGCACGCCCAGGGCCGAACTGGCCATAGCGGGAACCGGGCAATCCCCCGGTGCGCCGCATGGGTGGGGGCCGGTTTTGGGCCCCTGGGGGCCGTGTTTGTTCCAGGGCCGTTTTTGCAGCATAGCTGCAAAATCGGCCCTGTAACAAAATCGGCCGAAAACCGGCCCCGGGAAAGAGCTCGGCGGCACCCCCAATCCCCTCCCGAGTGGGGGGGGGGGGGGCGGTTGAGCACTTTTCCGGGGCCGGTTGTGGTTCCCAGTCCGGCCCTGAGCACGCCCCAAGCAGTAGATGCTTGGGATGGCCCCAACGATGCAGCATGTCACCTTAGGGGCAACCCTGGGTGAGTGAGGGGACTCAAGAAAAGAAATGTTTCTTTTCAACATAGGCATACCCAAAGTCTGGGATGTTTTTCATTTTGGCTAGGTTCCCATGATCTATCTTACATGGCTTTTTTTGCACTGCCAGTAACTATAGCCACAAGCCACCAGGAGGAGTAATGGGGGGGGTCAGCCCACCTGCACACTAGTTCAAACAAACTCATTAGAGTTTCAAAACCCCCCTCAGCAAAGCTGTAATTGCAGGTCAGTGACCTAGGCCAGGTAAATTGAATACATGGAGCGTGTGCTCACTCCTAAGGCCCCAATTTTACAACCAGCAAGGCGATCCATGACAGAGCGGCAAAAACGAACTTTGAAATGTGTCAGTAATGCCATGGATTCGCGCTGAGGCACGCCGCCCAAATCGCGCCCAAATTGTAGCCCAAAAACAACCCAAATGCGCGTGTTGGGGCGCGCGCGTCAGGCGAGAGCCACCCGGTGCATACGGCATAGGAGGGCGATCAGGGAAGCCCAGATGCCAGCGCCCTGAAGCACAAGAACGGGAGAAACTCAAGCCGGGATAAGGCTCCGTGGAAGCAGCTGCCACACTGCCCAGTCAAGGACCGAATTATACACTTGACCAGAGCGTCGCTTCACTGTTAGAACAGGCACAAGTATTAAGTGCTACAGAGCGGGCATAAATTAAACAGCGCTAATGGCCCATCTGAGACCGGGCAAAGCGTGAATGTCGGAGCGTAAGCTCCTAATTAGCCAACAATAGACCACAATAGTATTAATAGCAATACTAATGATAAATCACAAACATACATCAAATCCCACATGCAAATAGCAGAGTGAGGAAACATGGATTGGTGCACTTAACTCCTGCTGTGAGCAGCAAAGAAAGAGGAAGATGGTACCACGCAGGAGGCTCTTATGGACTATGGATGCGTGGCTTATAAGTGTGCATCATGGGCAATGTAGTTGTTTTAAACTAATTGTATGTTTTCATTGGCTGCTGTGTTTTTGCAGTAAAGATAAGAGAAGCATAATCTGAAGCCTCCGGTCCTGTAATAGAATCAGGAAGAGCACAGCAACTGTTTACATCACATATATTTACTTTCTTAAATTGCATTTTTGTTTACAGATGATGGCATAGGCAGATAAAAAGATTTGCAGAAAATCACATGAATTTTGGTCAAGTGACCAAACTGGGATTAGAACCCAAGCAAAGGGATAAGGACAAACACATCACATCACTAGGCCTCTGCAGTAAACAGAGTCTCATGGTTTGTGCAGCTTTAGCACTGCTCGTCAGCGCTCTGTTACCTGGCCAACCCCTACCCTATATTTATAAAGTACTTTGAGCCCTGCTCAGTTGTCCTGCAGAGTTTAAGGCGCGTCTCAGTGGATCACTATGGCCTGTAATTTAAAGAAAGCCTACCCCATCACCCTATCATTTAAACACCTTTATATCCTATGGTGGTTTCTTTTACCTGCAAACAAACGACGACTCACGAGGAATGTGAACACGCAATGCCTGGAAAATACAAGTATAAGGACAAAACCCTTTTGTATTGGATGACGCAAATGTGTAACAAAGGAAACTAGTTTAACAGAAACCTTTTTTCCCCTTCCTGCTGATGAATATCAACTTTCTCAGAATAATTTTCAATTCCATTGTTTTTCTTCTATATATTTGAAATGCATTTAGATATTGTACGTGGGTTACAGGTTGCATTCAGTTGGCCTGGACCAAGTACGGTGGTGGAAGTGCAGACAGACCTGATCACAGCAATAGTTACAGGGGTGAGACCTTCAACAAGTACAGAGTTTGAGTACTAAAGTGTATGGTCTATTTAACTTGAAAGGATAATCAGCTTAAGAAAATAATTATTCTCAAAGACTGGGGGACCCCATATAAAGGACTTTCAGCTAGATTCATCATTGTCCCGTTTTGCGATTCCTTAATAGCGATTATTAAGGAATCGCTATTAAGGACTTGCAAAACGGGATTCATGTAGGAATCGCTAAATAAATTGCGATTCCTACACATTCCTTATTTGCGATTAGCAAATTGCTAATCACAAATAAGGAATAACTCCCCATTCATTCCTTTGGTCATTCCTATGGGCCTAAAGGCCCATAGGAATGAATGGGGAGTTATTCCTTATTTGCGATTAGCAATTTGCTAATCGCAAATAAGGATGCGATTTCCAGGGGGTCAGGGGTGTCCAAAGGACACCCTGTAGCACCCCTGAAATGAAAATGTAGACTGATGTTGCGCACACACATGTACAAAGGACATGTGTGTGTGTAACATACAACTGAGAAAAATGCACAAAAGTGCAATTTTCTCAGTTTTCGCTATTTACCACGAAGTCAGACTTCGTGGTAAATAGCGGACAAAAATAGCGATTTCGCAATTTTGAAATGCTTCTTGAATTACATTTAAGGAATCTCTAATTGAGATCCCTTAAATGCAATTATTCGCAAATATGCGATTTCTGAAAATGCGATTTTTGCATTTGGGATGATGAATCCCAAATGCAAAAATAGCGCTCGCAAAGGGCCATATTCTCAGAATCTGTCCGTTTGCGGGTCGATTTCGGTTTGATGAGTCTGGCTGTCTGAGTTTAAGTGGTTTTATGTGTTGTTAGGCAGTTAGCATTTTTTTATTGGATTTTTATTACACACTTAAAAAGAATACATCTCAAATAAAACATTTACATTTTGTTTTTCATTTTATTTCACTGGTTTGTGATGCCTGCTTTCCTTGTATGCATGTATTATTGATAGTTGCATGTAGTTCCAGGAAGAGGTCTGCTTGTGATAAGTTTCTAAGGAAGTCATAGAGGAGCTTAGAACAACAATTGCGTTTTAAGCATAGTTCTGGACTGGAGGAGGTTTGGCGAGGGTATTGTGTTTCAGAGTGAGAGGCCTGTGACTGAGAAGTGATGCTGCTTTTGTTGGCACTCTATATCCTCGCCCCTCTAAGATGGGTCAGTTGGCATCACACAGTGCACGAAGAGCATGCCACTAAAGCGTCTGTTGTGGCGAAGCGACGCCATATGGATTTCTGATGAGTCAGTCCGTAACTTGTAAAATAATAAGTGCCAGCACCCAAAGTTTGCCCAAAAGCCAGAGGCCCGTGCTATCGAATGTTGGAAGGCAGACTACCACGACTGCATAATCGTGATTCCACTAAATGCCTCTTCCACCCCCCAACATACACTTCCTGCCACTTTATCTCACTCTTTCTCCTTATTTTTCCTCTCGCCTCTCGTTATTGGACACTGTTTTTCTGTCTTTCCCTTTCTCCGTGTTTCCCACTTTTGTGTTCATCTCTGTCTTGTTCTGCGTCAAAGTCTGATTACGAAAAACAAGTGTTGGTCCCCAAAAAAGAGTGCTGGTGGGCTCCAGCTGCAACCACCGGCTCAAATTAAGCACTAGGTATAGTGTGTTGCAATATTTGTGATAGCTTTTGATGTAATCTTTAAGTTTTTTTTGTTTGTTTGAGCTGGATAGGAATTATTTTTGTTTTATATGATATTTTCATTCACTATGGTGATGTTTTCACCGAAGGATCTTAAATTATTTTGTATATCCTGGTTGGAAACATAGAAGCTTAGGATGTCCTTATGAAAGGAGTTGTTTGGAGCAGCTACTGTGCTCAGGTACCCTTGCATTGGCTTTCGATAATAATAATAGGTTATAGGGTTACCCGTTTTGTGTACTTCACATAATTTTGTGAGTCCGACATAGACATTTTAGTGTTTTGTCAGTTTCAGTATTGTATTTGTAGGTTGATTACTTAATTACTCATTACGTCCAGCAAATGGCTAGTGGAATTGTGGTCTTTTTAATTTATACCATGTAGTCCATTGATTGTGACTAGGCTTTGTGGACAGGTGTGATCAGTAGGTCTGTATGTCAATATTCATGAGTTATGATGTTTTGGGTGGACGTGGTCATAGGGCTGTAGCTAGTTGTTTAAGCGTTGTTCCATGGTTAGTATGGGTGCTTACTGCCCAGCAAATGTATTTGTGTAGTAAATTGCTGAAGGTAGAAACTGCTGTTGGGAGATTTAGAAGCCAGTTAATTATATATCTGGTCTGAGCTCCATGTATGTTCAGAGTTCTGTCTTAATGTGTACTGTTGTAAGGCGGTGTGTAATATGTTTTGATTGCTGGTATTCTGTGTATGTCTCTCTGTATATGCATTACAGTAGTTAGTAGTTTTTCATGCGTTTGACCAGAGGTCTTTACATATGATGTCCATGCTAGCTATGAAAATTGTCAAGTGCATTGTAAAGCTTTAAGTATGAGTCTCAGTTAATTTAGATTATTGCATTGTGTAAGGGTACACAATCTCTCATTAGCAAGACTAACAGTGGGGTGTTGGATGGCTATTGGTTTATTGTGTTATGCTGTTGTGGAGTGATACATTGTTTGTGAAGCATGGGTGATTCTGTGCGCTCTGTAAGGTCCAAATATATTGTTCTGGCTGCATACATTGTGTTTTTTTAAAGAATGTGTCCAGATCTCCTGAATGTGACTACCTTACTACCTACTGTGTCAGCCACAGTCCTGGTACCAACATACAACTGCCTCTTTTACTGCCTACAGTTCATCATAGCAGATGCTCCCAAGCTGTGAGAGTTTTTCTCTGTCATAGTGAAATCATTGGATCATAGGCCACTTGTTATGATAGGTTCCTAATTGTACCTGTCATGTGTTTGTGTAAGCTGCTTTGAATTATGTTCCTGCTGTCTTGGCAGTTATAGCTCAGTCTTTGCTGACAGGAGATCTTACCGAAAAACATGTTTTCATAGAATGCCGGACTTGTGGTGCTGCCCATACTGCCTTTTTCCTAGCTACAGAAAAACATGCATGTTTTCCAAAGTCTCTTGCATTTATTTGCCTCCAATAAAGCTTACTCCTGGAACAATTTTCCTGCACAAAGGATTCATCTGTAATTTGTACTCCGCGACGAGCATGCCCCACTGGAGCTTTGCATTTTCATGTCATTGCAGGCCGTTGTTTCTCAGCAAAGAGGTCACTTCGCGTTTGCGAGGAGTCTAAAACTTCTGTATCTTCACCTTGAGTTCAAGGGATTTCTCTCTGATGCCAGCCAAGTGCCTAGGACCTATGGACACCTCTTGGGTATCAGGAGTCACTCCAGCAGACGCCAGCAGCAGGTCTCAGGCAGGTCCACCTGGTGGTGGTCAGCTGGGCAGTTGCAAGGAGGCCTCTGGAAGCCTGTTGTGTCTCTGTAGCTCAAACAAGGGGGCAGCCAACTGACCCTTAGAGTCACATCTGGGGAGCCTGGCTTCAAGGAACATAGGCCCAATCTTTCTTCTTCAGCCAGCATGGCAATCTTACCTTTGAATCTTCCATAGATATAGGAGTGATCCGACGAGAGATTCTGAAAGTGCAACTTTTGTAACAGTGCCATCCTTTGTGTCGGTGAACCCCCTTGCCTAGTCTCAAAACTGGTTCTGGTCAGCTGGACCTGGGTCCAAACTTACTAGACAGACAATGACAAGGGCAGGTCTGTGTCAGGTTCCTTTGTGTGTGCTGCAGGCTGGGCCCTTTGAAGTGGATTCAGGGCAGGGTGTAGCTCCTTCCCAGCCACCCTGTCAGGAAGACCCACTCCCCTCACACTTGGGCCTCCTTTATTTCCATGTCTGGAAAGAATGCACAGTCCACAACAGGAGAGCCAGTCACAGTCACATCACCCTGGACACTAGTAGTAAGGCACATTTGGGTTAGGCAGCAAAATAGCATCTTTCTCAAAGTAACATTTGTAGAATAGTAGCTTTAAATTAGACTTTAAAGAGGATTTTTAATTACAGCTCAGTTGAGTGGAAAACACTTATCTACTCTAAAACTGAAGAAGAGATAGCCTTCAACAGTGAAAAACTAGGTATACATGTCCTACTTTTCAAATACCATGCACCTTGGCCTATGTGCCTTCAGTGCCTTCTTTGGTGGTGACTTATAAGTATTATAAAAGGTAGTGGTCATTTGGCAGGTCGAAATAGCACTTCAAAGAGGGCACTCAAGCTGCAGTGGATGGCCTGGGTCACGTTTTGCATGCTACTTTAGTGGGTGGCACACAGGGTGATGCTTTCCACTAGTAGCTTTTCATTTACAGGCCTTGTGTACATCTAGTAATATTTACTAGGGACTTATATGTAAACTAAATTTGCCAATTAGGTGTAGCCCAATTTCACCATGGTTTAGGGAGAGAGCACAGGCATTTTAACATTAGTTAGCAGGGTAAAGGCCACAGAAGCCTAATGCCAACAAAAGCGAGTTCAGCAAAACTTAGGGGTGAAGGCAAGAATATCAGGTCTAACACTCAAAGCTTTAAGAGGACTTGTGTAGCTTGTGTTCCTCTCTATTACCCTTCTGCACAGCTCCCCAATATCACTGTGTGTGCCTTGCATTTGTCAATTTACTTTTTTTGCACTATAACGTTGTGAAACTGTTATCTTATAAAAGTGTACAATTTTATTGGCAGATTTACAAAAATATAATTGAAAAGAAAACAACTTATGTACAATTTGATTTTAGTTTATGACTGTATAGCTTGCAGTTTTGCATATTCACACCCATTTAGATAGTAATTACTGAGTAATTTACATGCAAATTTGTACGATATGGATTTGTATGGAGGCCAACATCCATTTGGAGAAATTAGCAATTTACAATTATTTAAACCTCTACCACTTCTTGTCTCTAAAATTAATCCTTATACATGCCATCTCTTCCTTCACATTTCTTAAGAATTATGGAATGATAGCTCCATTTCATGTCACTTTCGATACATTGCGAATGCCCCACTAGTTTCTTTTTTGTAGAAGTAAACTGAATGTTCACGCCTTTGCCCAATGCTCTCGCACTGTGCTTGGTCTGCCCACTTATTTACACCCAGACAGTTTCCATGTATATGTAGCACACATGGTGCACAAGAAGAACACAAAGTGTCCCCTTCAGGTTTAGTTTGTATTGTGATTTATTAAAACATCACACATGCCTAAATTATAACACTTCTCTGTATTATTGTACTCAGTGCTTAGAAAAAACTTTCTGAATCACCCTCCCTCTGATTCTTTTTGTAGCCCTTCAGCCAGAAGGACTCATTGAAATCAAATGTATGTGATAATGTCTCCACTCATATCACCACTACCCTTTCCACACTGGGGATGCTTCCTATGGCCTCAATTTGGTCCCTCGAACACTACTAGAAGATGGTAGCAAAAATGTAAGGCTAAAATCGTTGCCTTATTCTTTAGACATTGCAACTAACAATGCTTTGATGGGAGGCAAGTGAACATGGACATTAATTCCACAAAATGTCAGAGGCAGTAGAAGTGATAGCATAAATTCTTTGAACTCTTTGACTTTTGAACCTGAATCTTCTCAGAACATTATGTCACATGATCTTGCCTCTATAACGTCACATAAATTGGCTCTGGTGAAGTTAGAACCCAATACCAAGTGCATAATTACCATAATAGTTCAGCATATACTAACTCAAATAAATGTCTATTTTAGATACTACCTATAATTTAATTAAGATACTAACATGACATGCCAAGAAAAATCAACCATTTATTGTTTTATTGCATGGAAAATTATGTGATTGTTTGAAGTAGCCAATCTAGTACCACAAACAGCACTAGACACTGAAAGTATGTACACCACAAAACTGAGATGATTTAAACTGTCTTCATTGTATACCAAAGGGAGAATATATTGATAAAGCCCGGGGAGAGGTACATATAAAGAATAAAAAAAAGAATAGTTCTGTCCACCCGTATTAATTTACATGGGTTACATATTAAATATGAACTGTATTAGTGGATTAAATTAATCCATAAATTAAGCAGTTTCCTTCCATTACAATTAACAAGCAGTAATGATATATCATATTTTGCATTTAAACATTTATTCTAAAAATATATAAACATTAAAGAATAATTTCTCAAATGAGTTATTATCTGATGTCAAAGAGCTATTCTGATGTCTAATGTTTATAGTTAAAAAAAATCACATATGGAGAATAGCCTCAGCCCACATGTCGAATACAACCTCAGCCAACACATGTTTCATGGAATGAACAGCTGCTTCTTCAGGGTAGAAAAAATGTATCATGTTTCAGTATGACAAATAATAATCAACCTTTAGCATTCAACAATACAAAATTACATATCATTATTACATCTAATTCCCATTAAATATTAAATAAATCATAACATTTAAATCTCATTTTTATGCACAATATGAGTCAATTCATACTCATAATAGTTTACAACACCATTATAGTGATTTAAATTGTTCCCCTAAATACAACATATTTTGAGTATCTTTTATATTTGCAACATTGTTTCATCATTTAATCTTAATCGATAAATTACAATCCCTACATATTCACAACAAATTCCTGTATGCCTGTCAGTTTCAGTCCAAACATAGAAATTCAACATATTCACATATTTATAGATGTGTGCATTGGGTTAAAATTATGTTTTTAAATATATTCCCACACTATGGGGAAAAGCACAAAGCAAATGCATACATTTTAGTCAGTCCAAACCTAGAAATAAACTTACACAAATATATTCAAATATCTATGAACACATGTGTTGGAATACAATTTGTGTTTACAAATATATTACCATATTATGGGGAAAAAATATGTACTTACAACCTAATCACAATATATAGGTGGTTCCCCTAAATGTTGCATAGATTGAGGTAGACCAGATGTGCATATTGAATTTTACCCATCTCACATACCAATCCTTTCTACTCAAGATTTAAGATTACTCTCACGTTGTCATTTGGTTTTAATCTTTCCCCATTCACATGTTAACTATAGGAACAGCTACGTTAGAATCCATTTTTTATCTTCCTATATTGCCAGTATGTCTCATGGATTCCCATCGAGCATGAGTTACTCATATCTGATCAACATTATAGTTTGCAGTTTTAATACAAAACCACATACTTTCTAAATCTGTCTCACAAATATCCCCTTTTCATGCTACGCCTGTTAATCCATAACATCTTACCTGATACAACGTGTCACACGAACCAGTCTAATTCTCCAATCATACTATGTTCTCTTTATTTATCTGTATTTATTACAGAGAAGAGTGTCCAGGTCAGTAGCTAAAACCTCTGTTATACAAAACCCAAAGCAAACCAGCATTACTGTGCATGTTCTTTCGATAAAACAGCTCTCAGATAACACACACTCCTTTTCTTATTCATAACACTTAAACATCGTTGAGCCCTCATTTCCAAGCCCCATCTATCTAGGAAAGTGCTAGGAAAGTTTCTCACTGTATCAAACACTAATGAAGCCTTCTAACCTTTTTAAGTGACCAAATCACAATTGTTGTGACTAAACAGCATACAAACAGCCTCCGATATCGCATTTTAAATCTAACACTCACAATTCATTGAATTCCTATTACAATAATTGGAAAACATTCTGGATGCTATCAAATATTCAAACGAATAACTGCTCAGTGTATCTCTAAAACCCAATATGAATTCCTTGCACCATCAAAATAATGTCCCACCTACAGATATTCCTATTCACTATATATTACTAAGTGGAATAGTTCCCTGACTGCCACACTGAATAAGCCAACTGCTGGTTATTCTATTATGCATATTTAAAAAAAAAAGAAAAATGTAGGATGGAGACCTGCAAAGAAATTCCTAAACTTTTTCCATGCGGTTATGAGACCTGAGGCCTCAGGAAAAGATGTTTATTACTACAACAACTCCAATCAAGTCTCGAACCCCTATCGATTTTAGCCCTCACTCTTCCCGTACCCTCTCAATTAACCATTCCAATGTTTGTGAACTCGCATGGTTCCCCCCTTAGCATAGATCTCTCACAACACTTAGACCCTCCAAACTTACATATGAATCAATATGTATTAAATGATTCCACAATCTGCAAGTTTGATACACAACTACATATATTCTAAGTCTATATCACAAATGCCTCCATTTCACATCACTGCGACGGTTAAGCAGCAATACCTTACCTAATACAATGTGTCAAACAAACGAATCTAATTATCCAATCGTACTCCATTCCTATAGTGATGGACAAAAGAATCCAGACTTCACCGCCACAGAATTTTCAAACAACTTTTTGCCCAGTGTTTCCCAACACCCGTAATGGATTCCTCGCACCGTCAAAATAATGTTCCATCGATTGATACTCTTATTCATTATATATTACTAAGTAGTATATCATCAGTGTCAGTGATGTCATCAATGATGTCATTTGAGATGTCATCAGTGATTTCATTAATGATATCATAGAACATGTCATGAGTGAAGTAATATGTGAGGTCATAAGCATTCCATGTTGGGGACGTAAGTTATAGTTAGCACTGCTAACTTTAAGTGGTGAATTTCTGTATTTTGTTTAGTTCAAAACATTAGTGTTGTTACTGACATATTCACCTAACTATAACATTACTTTAACCTTTGGTTTTTTCCAGTGAATTTTGAAGGTCATTGAAAAAAAAAAAGATTTTTTCCCCCCTAACTATAAAGTTACTTTCTGAATTTCTAGTTTTTTTAAGTTAAGTAATATTTTATTGAACCCCCTGCTGAGAATGTATTGAAACTGTAAATATCAACTTGAATCACTTTTGTTTCAAGTGCGTTACAATTTTTCATTTATTACTTTGGTTTTCCACTGTGAATGTGTCACACAGAGGAAATGAAACTTTCCACTTACCATATTTACAATTCAATGCTCACTTTACTTAATGCATTTTCTCTGTGGAGTTTGGTAAGAGCATAAAATTACCACTCCGGACATGACCAGCAAATGTCACTGAAATACTTTAGTGTGACTCTACTGGACATAGATTGGGTGTACCGAGGATAGAATGTGCATCTTTTTCAGCTGGCTAAAGGAGAGACTACAATTATCGACAATCCTGGATTGCGAAATACAAACCAAGAGTGCTGTAAAAAAAAGTTTTGTTTTTCCTCAAGAGATTTCACCTTATAAAGAAACACAAGTGATGTTTCAATATGCAGTGCTTAATTTTAAACATTGGTGGCAAGTTGGGCTCACAGCAATCATTATTCAGGAGTGGTGCATATTTTTCGTCAACATATGGATTCATAGCAAGAGAAAGAACAAGCATTTTCAATGTAATAGGTCTCGCATTTACACGAGTTTAAGCTATTGGCATTGTAAATGACAATGCCTTTTATTTATGTTTTAAAAATGAAAACAAAAGTAAATGGCATTGTCATTTATAATGGGAATAGCTCAAACTTGCGTAAATGCGAGACCTATTGAATTGCAAATGCTTGTCTGTGTAAGTTGTGCTCCTGTAAGGTCTGCAGGGGTCGCCCTCTCACCTCCTTTTGTCTAAGTTGTGTGCCTGTATGGTCTGTAGGTGTCGCCCTCTTACCTCCTTGTATAAGTGGTGTGCCTGTAAGCTGGGCACACTGCCCCCTCTCTTGCTCTTAGCTTGTTTGAGTTGTATTATTACCAGGTCTGTGTGACCCTCTTCCGCCCTCTGTGCCTGATGCCTGTTCAAGGTAAGCTCTGCAGAGAGCGGTACCTTGGCCCTATGGCCATATTACTTCTCTGCTGTATAAGTAATACCTCGAGCAAGACTATAAAGCATAGGACACGCACAAGACAATATTTCAACCCCTGCGTCTGTGTAGCTAACCCTTGGGACAATGCTGGGCATGCTGTAACTGGGCCTACCGGAGGCAGTAGGGTAGACGAACACTGGCACAGGTGGTCCTATTTTGCCATAAAGTATATTTTTCTGTGTCAGCGTTCCTGGCGGAATAGTTTAAAAACCACCGGCTGCTTCAGAGTTCCGCTTCCTCAGAGCATAAACACATTCCAGCCACATTACTAAATAACCTCCCTCGGCAATGGCTCGCAGCCCCTTAAACATGCAGGTCACAGATTCGGCTCAGTAAGTATAGAGATCCGGAATACGTCACAGGGAGCATCGTTGAGAAGAGGAGCGCACCAGGAACGTGTTGGAATGTGAAAAGTACTTTCTCTCAGCAACTTCCTGGTTCTGTTAAGGCTGTTTATGTGAGTACGGTTTTGTGTGTTAACCCCTAATAGACTTTAGTCAATACTGAAACATGTCCCTCATAAGCCATAAAATGAACCAACACTGTTTTCTTACTACCCTTCACCTAAATCACTTCGTAGCTTGCCAGGGACATGATGCGCTTTATTAATTCAGCTACAGTGCAATGCGGAAAGTATAAGTCTGCGCACTTTGGACACGTCAATACTGTGAACGGAGACATGGGATTGGGGGGGCTGTAGACAGAACAGGCCATTTACTTGTTAATCTCGGCCAGAGTTTTAAAAAATGAATATAATGATCGTGTAGACCTCTTACTTTTAAAGTAGAACGTGAGTCACGGAGCAAACAAGGCATTGTGGCAAGAGTTGCCACCTTTGGAACCGGAGAACAGGGTTCGAATCTGGGTGTCGGCTCAGCATCAAAGACGCTAGAAGAAAAGAAAAAAAAGCTGTGAGTGGTGCTAACACACGCACTGCATAGAATTTAAGGAATGCAGCAGGCTCAGTGCGGGCCGCTGCTTGCTCCTGAGCTCCCTAGGCCAGGGGAGAGAAAAGGCAGGACATGCAGCTGCCTTTGGCCAATTGCGTGCCGTCTTTCTTAGAAAGACGCACGCAAAGGCCAACAGCGTGTGAGCAACAAAAAAGCACACGCACGAGCGTGTGGTCAGAGTTGAAAGTCCGTACTAGAAGCCTCGCAGAATAGCGCATGCGCGCTGGTTCAGGCGAGACCTAAGAACGTGGGAAGAAGGAATAAGAGAAAGACGGAAGTACAGCGACCAAGGAAGAATGGGATGAAAAATAACCCACAAGAGTGAGATAAAGGGGAGTGGGTGTCTGGTGGTGGATGAAGGAGGCATGAGGTAGAATCTAGACTATGCAGCCTTAGTATTCAGCACCTCGGCCTTCGATAGCACTAGCAGTAGGTTTCTGAACAAAATTTTGGGCCCTGGCACTTATTCTTTCACAAATTAAGCACTGTCGAGTTGCCCAGACATTACCAATATGATCCAAAGGCGAGAGGAAGATGCCATGTGCATTATTATTAAAGTTAAAACAAAACTGCATTGCAAACATGCTTTCTAAAAAAAAAGGGGTTATGACAAATAATCAATGAACTCCAAGAGTTAGTTTTTACCACAAGAGCAAAGCACATATCCTTCCAAGAACTCTGTCAATCATTATCATATGTGTTCATTAAAATAGCCCAAAACACAATTAACCCCCTTGCAAAACAAGTAATTATAGCAACCTCACACCACAACTCTTGCAAACGCCCAATGATGCACTTTTAGTAAGGTTATGTGGCACTGTATTGCAATTGAATTATCGACCTTCAAAAATATTGCATCCTCCACAATTACAAGGTAACTAGATATTTACATTTCTTACCTATCATTCACTTACCCTGTTATGCAGTGGTAAAGTCAATGCTGTGGATGTAATATTATCGTGCGTCAATATTTCAACCAAAATATAGTGGAAGAGATCTTTTCAGGCCATAGCACACGATCAATGCATTGATTCGATTTCCTAGCAAAGCAATTGGTTCGTCAGGTGTTCAATTTTCAATCTGTCTCCTTATAGAAATTGCGCCGTTTAGTAGGGCCAGTTTATAGAGTTGCACTAGCTTCACCCAAACGTTGGGTATTGTACCATCCCACTTGAAGAGGGCAGTGATAACTGCAAGTTTTGGGCAACCGTAGAATGGAGGTTATCACGCTGATCTTATACGACACTTTCCCTACACTCAACGTTGTGAAACAAGCTATGCTTCTAACTAGTAAGACATCAGGATCAGAGGTACTGCCCCTGATCGGTATGACCTTCATGTCAAACTACCAAGAAGTATCCATGCTCCCTACCATTCTTATTTTTACCAACTTGATCGTAATGTTCTAGGGAAATCGGCATTCTCCTCACTCTCCACTATCTATATGCTCCCTCTCACTAAATTGATGAATTCCTTTTACGATGACGCAACATCCCTTAAAGTATTCTGCTTCCTTAGATAGACTTTTCTGAAGTGACTACTTGCATAGGTATAACCCGAAATTGGTTGGTGCAAACTCCCTCAAGAATGCAGCTCCTTGTACTCACATGGACACTTATAGCAGGCCCAAGCTTGGGTGTTCGTCTGAGTTCAGCCTCCAATGAAAAAGGTCTGTGAGTTACCATGGATGCATAACTTACGACGGCCCACTGATTCTGAGCATGGTTAAAGCAGACTTTTTCCATATACAAATTCTGTGCAAGGTATGTGTCTGGTTTTCAATTGAATAGATAATGCAAATATCATTCCTTCATAACCTTCAGTGCTAACTGAGAGTCACAGCAAGTGTTCTGGGCTAGCTTGTACGGTGGCACCATTGGTCTCCTGCTCTTCACATCCCTCATTGGATGCTTAGTTTGGAACGTATACACTTTCTATTGTACATCTGGCCATTCATGGCATCACCCTAGTCTTTATAGCAACATGTTTTGGCTCTGTACTCTTGTAAAAGCTCTGAGTCTCGCCACATATGAGCGGCTTTCCGTCTCCAAATTCAAACAGTTTGCTCAGCACGTGGTTCTTCTTAAACTGTGTCAACAAACTCTTGAATTCCCTTCCGGAGGAGCACTTTTCTTATAGATACCTTGTGAAAGCCTTCCTGTTTACACAGCAATCAACTTTCTTTTGTTGTGTTGACAACATAACGTTGCTGAAAGGACAGAGGCACAGTAGTGACTGACTTAAACACTGGGCAGAAGTTTGGTGACTTGTGCTCAGTGTTTTCCGTATATGCATCTTGGATGAGGTTGCTAGCAATATCATGAAAGTAATTATCTACGTACAAGCTAGTACCCTGCTCTAACCTGCTAGATACTAATGTATTGGTTGTGGTAAATGTGAAAGGGACAGGATACACCTGTTTGTCAATTTCAGCCATTCTAGAATGGCACTGTGTGGGTCCCAAAAGATACCAACACAATAATCAGCAAAATGTCCAAAAGGACAACTTTTGAGTTAATCAAGGACGTAATAATCCCCCATAAGCCTTTTGATAATGTGCACAATTGTTGTCTAACCTAATGTGAACCTTCAATGTGTCTATTTTATCTACACCTCGACCATTAATGAGGGTAGAGACATTTTTTTTTAAACTTCAGCCTTCACCTATATATGGTCTCGCCGCTCAACTATGTAGAAACTACACTCGCTTTATGAGTAGATTACGAGCCAGCCAGGGGCGTACTATGCAAACTGGCCCGGGGTGCAATGGGCAAGCGTGCCTGCTTTATGCGCCCTGAGCACACTTTGGTATTACAGAAGGGGTGCAGGCGCTTGGCTGGTCCCGTCTGCAATATTGATAAGACTGGCTATGTTGCACCAGCAATATTGTGAGAGGGTTTTCCTTCATTTGCATGGGGTGAGTGGCCCCAAGTAAATGAGGGAATAACTTTGCCTCTGCATTTACACCATCTTATGGACCCAGGTGCAGAGGAAAACTTGAAGTAAAGAGGTGCACTGATTGTGCTACACAAAACATTGGCACAATGCTAGTGCATCCCCTGAGGACAGCCCCCTTGGGAGTGGTAAGAGGTCAACTGGACCCTCAGACATCGACGGGTAAAGTCAATGACTACACCTACCTGCAGGTGAATCTCTGTGACCTCTTTAAAGTGCAGGCGGGTTGTTACTTGCACAGAGAAACCCAGTGCGGCTCGGAAGTAGTTGTACCATGTTTCACTCGAGCAGAGCAAGTTTGCATCTGCCCTAGCGGCAGCACACACATCATAATAGGCTGCCATACCTCTGTCTGCACCAGAACCTTTTGAAGAGTGTGCTGTGGTGCAAACAGGGACAGTGCACCCTATTTATAATACGGGCCCAGATCTGCTTGTCTGTACCTTGGGGCACTATTTCTCTGAAAAGTGTACAGAAGACTGTTCTGTGTATGCCAGGACAGATGCCCTGCCAATCAATATTCTACTTTTAAGTTGCATGAACTGAAGATATAATTCCCTTCGCTGTAGTGCCCCTGTCGTTGTGCTGGGTCCTGCCAATCATGTAGCCTGATGATGATTACTGAGTTTGTGTCTTGTATCCTTTGAATTAAACAGTAGATACATTTTGAAAGATCTCCCTAGCAGCAACACTACATACATCAACATTTGAAGTTATGGATACCTTTTGATTAGATTTCTGTATTATAATAATCAATACTTGACTTAATTGTAATGCTCCAGTTATTACACATTTTTTCTGGAGTGACTCCGGATGCTCAGATGTGCCCCGCAAAGGTGGTGAAAAATCCTTTGGACTTGCTCCAATCAGATCTATGATGCTCTGCTGTATCACTTGTGGTGCCGATATAGGCTTCCATCTTTTGCCAATGGTCCAGCCATCTAGCCCTCTCAAAGACAATCTGAAGATGTGCCCAATAGGAGGATGTTATAGGCTGCACTGGGTACTTGCCTCCTTCATCAGCGGTTCTTCCTGACATTGCAGTCTTTTTCTGGCTGGTAGGGCTTCTCTCCATCCGTGTACCCATCCACACATCCTTGTGCTGGGAGGGTATTAAAGACTATGCAGGCCTTGCTCTGCTAAGACACCTTGAAACTCTGCTGCTTCTCTGTAAGTTCTACTAATGCCAAGGACACCTGGGAGAATGATGGGAACATTTACAGATGCCAGAATACCTCTTCCGACAGTCAATTGAAAATACAACCTGTATCACTTCTTCATGTATTATTGCTATGTTGTGCCAAAAAGTGCATGCAGTTGTACAATTCACAATAAGTGTTATCTTTACAGTTCATCCTTGACACTCAAAGAGTGTAGGTATCTTAAAAATACTTTTTGAACCCCAAACACGAGCTAGCCTGTTTCTGCACCTCGTTGTGCCCTTATCGGGTCAAACACATTTTTTAGGATTCACATCCTGGTGATGGATAGCCCTTCATCCTATCAGGGGAATCAACAAAAAAGGAAGCACATGCACTATGTGGGCGACACAACGTCTCTTATCTACTTGTCGTTAGAAAAGTTCTGTCTTGTGTATATTTTCCATTTACCCTGGGAGTCACTGAAAATAGAGAGGCTGTAGTGAAGGCATGCACATGCACCCTGATGCACCAGGATAGGGCAGTACCTGTTTCATCACAGCTCCAGGGCACATGTTGCCTCTCTTCACTCTTTGCTCCGCCCATTACTTGGGCAAAAATATCTGCATTGGCCTATCTTATTGTCCAAATACTCAAATGTTCTAAACGTTCTCAATTTAGGCTTGTCAGTCAAAAAGACAATTCCCATGTTCTGAAATAACCTTTCGTTACCTTCACATAAGTTCTAAAACCCTTGCTCCTTCCAATGACTTCTAAAGGCAGCACATACTGGATAACTCAGAGCACACTGTAAAAGATGTGCTCTGATACTTTTCGGTTGATAGTGCATGCACTCTTTCAATTAAAAATACTAACATTCCTGAGAAGACAATACGAACCATAGAGAAAGACTCTAAACATTAGCCTGTTTCTTCTGTGAAGCTGTTCGCATGGCCTGTCGTGGTTTGCACTTGTTCTGCCCATCCATCTGAAAGTAGCATTTATTTATCCATGCCAATCTGCTCTTTACATTGGTGAGGACGATTTGATTCGGGGTACCAAATCTGAACTCTATTGGGCATTATGGTCAAAATAAGTGTTATAGAGATGGGCAGGTCTTTGTGAAACAGCATGCCAAAGGCATGCAGTACTTAACAGTGGGAAAAGGACCCCGTGACCATGGGAAATTCACCCAATGTGTTGAACATTGTGGTATGTTTTACGCATTAATTAATTACATGAGTGCTACAGATAACCAATTGAGTATTGTTTCTGGTGAAATGCAGTATTTACATAGACCCCATACTTAGAGTCATTGAGCCTTCTGGAGTTGAGTGTCCCAGACTTTTTGAACTAAAAAGTCAGTAGTGGATCTACATTTTTTGCCATCATCTCTTTGGTATTTGTTTTATAAGCATGGAAAGTGTGTTCTCACATGCTGTCTGCACTCAAGATCTGTACTGGTAAAACTCTTTGTTTTCTTGGAGTAAAGTTTGAAATTATTCATTCTATCTATAAAAAGTGACTGCTGCACTAGATATTATCTCCGGAGTTAGAAGAAGGACGCAGATGAATGGCCCTTATAGATTGCTCCAGCCCACACAGCAATGGCAGATTACCCAAAGGACAGGTACTAGCAGCAGGATATTCTTACGGTGTCTTTTAACCCCAGAAGAGGAGCAATAGCATTCACTAGTTTGATTAGAAGAGCTCCCAGGAGAGCTTTGAATTAGTAACATGCTTCTTAGAGAAACTATTGCAGCCAGTGTTCCAGGAATCACCACCCTGCTTATCTTTCTGAACTTGCTATGGGGTAAATAGAGTGAGAGTTGTTAGATTTCCTGATTAACAAGGTCACACCCACATCTCTCAGTTTGTAATGGAGAGACAAGGGCCTCATTCTGTTTGCCTTGCGACCTTGACAGACTGTGAGAAGTGTTAAGCAAATCCTGGCTGTGTTAGCACACAAAGGATCCTTTCATGTTGTGCAGTTCCCGGAAAAGGCTACATTTGCTTCAGTGTGAAATCTAAACGTCTCAGATTTCAAGGAAGTTTAGCAGGAAGCAGATGCCTAGCCACTAATGCACAGCAGGCTACATTTACATTGTGTCACACAGACAATGCAGCTTTCTGAACCTACCTATGCACCGTGAACATGCACAAGAACAAAACAAAAACTTCCCTGAACAAATCCTTTCTATCCCCTGCATGCACCCCTTCCAGCTCGACTTACCCGAATCATAGAATCAGTTCAATCCCACATGTTAGTGATTGAGAGTTAAAAAATCAAAATGGAGTAGGCACTGTCTAGCAATGGGTCAGGGATTTCTCCTTTGCACATATTTAAGGGGCGGGCTTCCATACAGAGCAAACCTTCAGATGGGGGAACAAAGCTAAGTGGCAGTCCATTACGAATCAACGTATACATACTGCAAGAAGCCATCTTCCCAGAAAATGGCTAATAAAAAACACGTCTCACTAAACTAAACCAGAATTTCCAAATATATCCTGGACATATAAGCATTAAACTATTTTTTATGTATTTATTCTTAGAGTTTGGTGTGATGCCTGCTCAGCAAAAGCTTGAAAGCTCCAAACAACGCAGAAAAGAATGCACTCTGGAAATCATTAGGTACTTGAAGTGACCAACATTAGAACGAGCCTGAGTCCCAGATGTCTTTTGGAATTAGTAGGTTTTCTCAAGGGTTAGAAGCCTTGATTTAATTTAGTCCCAATGGAAAAGCATTCAAAGCACCAGGCCATCATCACCAATATGGCTCTTACTTTAGTCATTGCTTATTCTTTTTGAGTACTTCATGACCCGGAGCATCACGGACTGCTCTATACTCAACATGGTGGATCATCCTATTCTAATTGAAACTGTCACATCAATTTAATTGTTCCATACTTTCTTCACTACCCTCCTAGCGTTAAAATTACTACTTTTTTGAAGCCTGGACTTACCATGCTTTCTCCTCTTCCCACTCCTCTGTTGAGTTCCGAGAGGCTCAACCACCTTCTTTTCTCTATTAAAAAAATCTCAATGTTTTCCTGTCCAAACACTGCAACACTGAAGGTCCTTATTAAAAGTTAGTTATTGATGCACAAACCCCCTCCCCCCGCACTGACAGACGCGTTTCAGCAATCTGCCTTTTTCGATGTCAGTGACCCCAAGTGTATGACACATATTTATAGTGCTAAACGCAATTACGTGAATGAAAAAGAAACATCAAAATCAAGGAAGGCCTCGTAAAGTCACTGCATTACTACTACTACTTGTTCCAAAGTTAATGTAAGTTCACGTAAATTCATCAGTACTCAAAAAGCTATACATCAGTATATACAACTATTTACAAGTGGTTAATCCAATTAAAAAAGAAAAATTTATATACATATATGTACACATTTCATGATTGAACAATCAAGGATTTCAATTATTATTGGAATATTCCCTAATATTCTACGATTGTACCAACTATATATATATATATTAAGCACTTCATTGTTTGGGATTTCTCTACTGTGTTCAACCATAGATCTCTTACTGTCATTCACATTTTTCCTACACCGACTACAACATACAGCAGAGAAAAGCTGGTCAGCCCACTTCAGCCATTCGCTAACTTCAGTATGAGCAACTGCATTCAGCCCTTTCACAAGAAGCACATCCACACACAATGTAGTTCCCTATGACAATGTGTGCTTTTTGAGACTCAAATAATATTTTAGCTTTTAGCCAGTGTTGTCTTTCAGATTGACAAGGGCTTGGCAGGTTCCAACAATACAGCTTGCCAAACACCAAGCACTATCACAGCCAAAAGGCTGGCAGCCAAAAACAGACACACCTCCTTCGTACTCTTGAACTTCACATGGGATGTGGAGGCACTATCCTCAACGTGTTCTCCTCATACCTATCCAACCATTCCCAAATTGTGAAAATGGGCAACTCACTCTCGAGACCAGTCAGCGTTCACCAAACATCCCCAATGTTCGACCCCCTCCCCAACCCTCGTTAACCTCTACTTAGAACATCTTTGTGCGATTCTCAGAAACTTTGAAATTCTCTTCCACCTCTGTGCCGATGACACCCAAATATACTTGAAAGTCTCCTCCTTGTAAGACGTTGCCCTGCTTTCAAAAACTCTCTTAAAGATTCAAAACTGGATGTCCAACCACAATTTAAAACTCAACCCAATTAAAACAGAATTTATTTTGATCTCACCCCCTAAAGTAAAAAACGCTAGTACAAAAATGGATGGCTTACCTTCCTGCCCCGGATGGTTGCACTGCCATTGTCCAGAGCACCAGATCACTCGGCATCGCCCTTAATAATCATATCAATCTTTGCAGCCACATCACAACCATGGCCAACAGTGCACAACTCCAACTTAGGCAGCTTTGGGGCATCAGACAATTGATTCCAGAAAAAGACCTCAAAATAGTGGTGCAGTCACTCATTTTTTCTAGTCTACACTAGGGAATTGCCCTTCTCTCGAGCATCCTCAAAGTTCACCTAGGTCCACTGAGAGCAACTCCGCATGCTGCAGCACACTTAGGTCTAAAGAGATTTTACCACATTTCCCCAGCCCTGCTAACCCTCCACTGGCTCCCCATTTAAGGCCGGGCCCAATTCAAAATTGCTTGCATTACCCACAGAACGCTGCACTTCTACTCCCCCTCCTATCTAAACGAGAAACTGAAAATCTCCAGACCAAATATGGGTTCCAGAAAAGCCCAATCCCGGCTACTGGAACCCCCCCCCCCCCCAACTTAGTCAAGAATGATCATTGAGCCAATCCTTCTCTGGAAGTGCCACTAGAATCTGTAACTCTCTGCGACCCTCCCTCCATCTAACCACCTGCATAGTAACCTTCATAAAGAACCTCAAGCTCCTCCTTTTTGACAGACATCTTGGTTAATTCACCCTCGATCAGACTTATTTTCTTGCTCCACGGCGTTCTGACCTGCCTTCGGTAGTTGACCCCACCAGCTAAATTGATGCTGTAACTGTGTATTTCCTCTGGCCAATTGCTGCAGCTGTTTCTTGTGCTTACTCCCACACACATCCACTGAAGTAATCGTTTGAGTTTAAATATTAGTAATGTAACCCGTTGTAGCCCTTATATCCTGCTTGTTGTAAAGCGCTCTGATGCCTTCGGGTCATGTCTGTGCTAAATAAAATTGCAAAAATAAATACATTTACTTTGCCAATGCTTGTTTTAAATACTTCGCTCTTGTAACTTTTATTAGCCTCTGTAAAAATGTAGACAAAGTGCTATAAAAACAAATAAAAACTAAAAAACACATAGTCATCTGATGGGTAGCTGCATTAGACCCAGCCAACTCTTGACAGGCAAGATATACATACAAGGAAGTTGCGTGGGAGAGCATCCTTAAAGAGTGACTTAATGCATCTGTAAATAGCTCATTGTTGATTGTAAATGTAATTTACTGCTTGAGCGAAGGTGTGTCTGCCAGGTGCCCAGCTAGTGGTAGGCATCACAAAACCCATGTAGTGAAACAGTCTGCAAAATAGGAATGAAACTGCTACAATATCTTTATGAGCTCTGAGAATGTCAAGGTTGGTCTTTCAAAGAAAAACATTTCCGTCTGCTGAGTTTTTTTTGTTGTTGTAAAATTCATAGCCCTGTAGTGGAGAGTGAGCTATTCGCAGCCCTGGAAATGTTTAACATACGAGCCCCTTATGCACTAAACAAACAAACAAACATGGAAAGCGCGTTTTGCAAGAACCCCCTCCCCAACTCAAAAATATTGTTCAAAAAGTTGGGTCAAACCATTCAGTTTAGAGAACTTTCTTCTAACATAGCTGCAAACACATCGTTTTAATGGGCAGTTTTAAAGCGAGGCTCTCTCTAAATATTTCATTCCTTCAGGTTCTGATTTGAAGATCATAGTGGCATATTATCAAGGACAGCGTTAAAATTATCGCCGGTTTAGCAGCAGAAAACTGCAGCAAAAGCGGCGATAATGGGTTGTATATATATATGCCCTGGAGAATTCCAATAGAAGCCCACGTTCACACCAGAACATGGACTTCTATTGGAATTCTTAAGGGCATATTATCAAGCCCATTATCGTCGCTTTAGCTGCAGCTTTCTGCTGCTAAACCAGCAATAATTTTTAACGCCGTCCTTGATAATATGCCCCTTAGTCTTTCGTTCTGTCAAGGCTGCTAGAAGCTATGGCTATGTAGAGGATCACTCAGCCCACCCTGTCTGACCGAAGCCCTCTGGGGCGGTGGCTCCCAGTATCCTCTGTGGACGGCCTTCCACGGCCCATCCACTGCGTTATAGCTGCAAACAGTTTTAATGCGACCAGGAATAGATCGCCATTCTGAGGCAGAGTTGAGGGCCAGCCTGGCCTTTCAGTCGATCTGGCTTTTCCCTAGTGGGCTACAGGCTTGTGCTCCCGTCAGAGCCAGCCATAGGTCCCTGGAGCAGAACACTCTGAGAAACCTTTGTTCCAAGCCCCACCTTAGAGACCCCTGGAGACTGCAACACCCAGATGCAAGAGAATACACATTCTACTCACACCCACACAACTCATACAGCAGGATAGATCACATCTTAATGTCGGCCTCGCACACGCATCTCATAGACCAAACTGAAATAGCCCCGATAACTATATCAGACCACGCACACATCAGCCTCTCGCTTAGCGGAAGACATAACGAGCACCCTAGCCGCAGATGGAGACTAAACAGCGACATCCTGAAACAACCCTCTAATATAGCAGAAATTGAGGAGGCCATTTAAGAGTATCTCACCTTCAACGATAGCACAGAGATAGACAAAGGCATCCTATGGGACGCCCTGAAGGCCACTATAAGAGGTAAACTCCTAAGCATCAAGGCGAGGATGAACAGAGAAAGGAACAAAAAGATAACGGAATTAGAGAACCAGATAAGGGACCTTGAAAGGGGCCACTGTGCAAACCTAGAAGACAGTGTTGGACAGGCCACATGAAAGGCTTGCTCCCTCCCCGCACGACCAGGCCCGAACCTGGCTCTTCAGGTGTTACACGCAACAACCATCCGTTTCCCGTCTCCTATGAGACCCCTGCCCCTGGACATCTCCCCGTCATGGGCCCGATTCCCTACCGGCCCTCTCTCGCCCGGCCTGGGCGCCATCTTGGACACAGCACCACGAGGCCGCGTGGCCTCCGAACGACCCTAACCCTGGGCCTGGCCAGGCCCCGACATCCCGGCACCACCATCCACCCAGGAGGTGAGCGGACTACTTGGCAGGTCAATGGGAGAAAGAGGTGTCGATGGCTCTCCCCCACCAGGTGCCGATCACCCCAGCTTCCCGAGGCGCTGGCTCCACCCCCCTGCTGGGTGTCTGGACTCCCTCATCCTGGACCTCCCGACCTCCAAGTGCGAGGGTCCGGACATCAAAGGGCGCCAGACCTATAACTGGGGCAGCCCCAGAGCAGGAAGGCAGTTGTATCCTGGAGTCGAGAGACGCAGTGAAGAACTCATCCTTGACGGACTACTGGCGCTGCCGTAGCCCTGCCTTGCGAACTATTAACCTGCCTGCTGGCGCTGCCGCAACCTTCTGAAACCTTCATCGTCGTCGGGACCTGCTGGCGTGGCCGCGGACCGTTTGTAACCACCACCTTCATCGGGACCTGCTGGCTCCGCCGCGGACCGTCGCTACCTTCAACCATCCCGGGACCTGCTGGCTCCGCCGCGGCCCGATCATCTAGAACGCCGAGCTCGAGGATTGTGAGCTATTTCATCTACCAGATTGGTAACAAGACTGTCCCGCTACCCCTTTCCCAACCAAGAGACTAGTATAGAGGGGACCCCTGAGTCCAGACCTCCTTGTACCATTTCACCGTACCTGAAGAATTGCTTATAAAGTCACGTTGAACCTTATCCTTGTGTGGTGTACATCTGTGGGGGGGAAGTTACTTGTCTGTACGATCGCTGGAGACGGCTCTCCCCGGAGACCTCTCCCCTTGTCCTCGGCCGACCCTCCCGGTCCGTCTAACATTGGTGGCCAGCGGCGCGATCCGAATCGACGCATAATCGTACAGAGAGTAGCTCACCCCACGACAAAACCACAATGCCAACCAAAGAAAGCGGATCCACCGAGAAATTCCAGATGGAGAAATTGGAAGAATACAGCCATCGTGAGTTGAAACAATTCTGCATTGAACTAGGTATCGCTACCACCGGTCTGAGTACTAAAGACGATTTCAAGCACGCCATTGAGTCATGGGCAGAAACCGGGGCCGTCGGACCCCCGGACCAAAATGTCGCAGCAGCAGAGAAAAACACCACGGCTCCCGAGGAGCAAAGAACGGGTCTCTCGCAAGATGAGAGCCAAGAACGAGAAAGAAACCGACTACACGAGCTAGAAATGGCCCGGCTCAAAATGGATGGCGAACTCAAATTAGCAGAACAAAAACTGAACCTGGAACACCTGCGGCTCCGAGAAGAACGGGAAGAGAAACAGAGACAAAGAGAGCTCGAAGAGAAGAGACTGGCGTATGAACACGAGCGCAAACTAGCTGAAATAGACTTACGCAAGCAGAACAAAGAATTAGGGGTGCCCGAGCAACCGCGCACCCTGGGGGCAACAGAAAAGAAGGTACACATCCCCAAGGATGTTGTTTGAGAATATTTCCGAGATGACGACATACAGCAGTGGTTCAAGGCCTATGAGATCGCTATGACCTCCCACCGGATCGATCGCAGCGACTGGGGAGCCGGTCTATGGGGGAGGTTCGTCAATGAGGGCCGCGATGCCCTGCTGCAGCTTCCCGACCATCTGATGACCTCCTATGACCACATGAAAGCTACCCTCCTCACCCGCTACGGGCTCACACCCGAAATGTACCGCCAGAGGTTCCGAGACTGCACCCTGATCCCGGGTACAACTTGGGTGGAATACGTGAACTATTTCAGCCGAGCCTTCGAGGGGTGGATCAAGGGAAGCAACGTAACAAGCTACGAGCAACTATTCAATCTCATGGTATGGGAGCATCTATCAAACAATTGCTTCGTCGAGCTCAGGCAGCACCTCCTCGACAGTAAATTGACTGATCCGCGGCAGCTCGCCGCCGAGGCTGACCGGTGGGAAATTACCCGAGTGGGCCGAAATGGGTCGCATGAACAGGTCCGGAACAACCACGGTCAGCACCGTCCCCGAGGAGGAGGAGGGGGCCAGGGACGGGGAAGAGACAACGCCCCGGCCGCTCCCGCTACCAGCACCCCACCCCCGGCCAACCGGGGCAACACCCCGGCGCGGCCGGGATACAGAGCCAATGTCACATGTCACCGATGCCAGCGAGTCGGCCACTACGCAAACGACCCGAATTGTCCACAGAGCCAGACTCCGAGACCCCGCCAGATGGCTGCCGCCGCCCTGGGGGAAGAGCAAATCTCCGAAGAACATGAGGAATGTGAGCAAGAACACCAAGAATGGGAACCCGCCGCCATGGTTCTAGCATGCCTAGGGGGAAAAGACATGGTCCCGCGGGTCCCCCTACCCGCCAACACCCGGAAGTACAGTCAGTGGGTGAACATTAATGGACGCAGGGCCGAAGCCCTACGTGACACAGGGGCCAGTGTGACAGCCGTCCGCTGTCATCTGGTGACCCCAGAACAGATCCTGCCGAACGTTCTCTGCCCTGTCCGTTCAGCCGACAATTCGGAAAGTCTATGTCGGATGGCCTGCGTCCCCTTCGAGTGGGGAGGAGTCTCCGGCATGTTGAAAGTGACGGTCCGAGATGATGCCCCCGTAGACTGTCTCCTGGGAAATGATCTGGAGAGTTCAGCGTGGGCCGCCGTAGAGAGGAGGGAGCACCTGGGGATGTTGGGCATCCCGGACTGGGCGTGCGTAACCACCCGGTCCATGGCTGCCCGTGCCACCCCCCGACCCGAAGAACATGAATGGCCGGCACCTCCTCCCCCGGTCGCGCCAGTAGAAGACACCGACAGTGCCGTCCCCCCAGAGCAAACTCCCGAGGGGCTCGTTCAGCCTCAGGACCTTCCCGGCCTGGCTCAGTGGCGTCAGGAGGGGGGACCCACCCAGGAACAGTTTTGCCACGAGCAGAAGACCTGTCCCTCCCTCGAGGGACTCCGCCAACAAGCCCTCGCCCAGAGTGCAGGGGATACCTCCGGAACCCATTGGGTCTATTGGGACAATGACCTGTTGTACAGCGAACAGAGAATCGCAGAGTTAGGGGCCAGTCGAGTGCTAGTGGTGCCCCTACGCTTTAGAGACTTCTTGCTAAACCTGGCCCACGATGTCCCCCTGGCTGGCCACCTGGGTCAGGACAAAACCTACAGTCGCCTGGTGACCCACTTTTTCTGGCCCAAGATGAGGAACGACGTACTCCAGTACTGCCGGTCCTGCCCCACATGCCAGGCCAGCGGGAAGAGCGGCCGCAAGCTTAAAGCACCTCTGCAACCTTTCCCGGTGGTCACCACCCCGTTCGAGAGGGTGGGGATAGACATTGTGGGGCCCCTGGACCCCCGTACAGCACAAGGGCATCGGTTCATCCTGGTACTGGTGGACCACGCCACCCGCTACCCCGAGGCTGTTCCCCTACGAACTGTGACAGCCCCGGTAGTCGGCCGGGCCTTGATGGGGATTTTCTCCCGGGTGGGCTTCCCCCGAGAAGTCGTCAGCGACCGGGGCACAAACTTTATTTCAAAGTACATGAAGTCCCTCTGGCAACAGTGTGGGGTCACCTACAGATTCACGACCCCCTACCACCCTCAAGGGAACGGACTGGTTGAGCGGTTCAACCGCACGCTCAAAGGGATGATTGGGGGGTTGGAAGAGCCCCTCCGTCGCCAGTGGGATGTGCTACTGCCGTGCCTCCTCTTTGCCTACCGAGAAGTCCCCCAGAAGTCCCTCGGCTTCAGCCCGTTCGAACTCTTGTATGGACACCCTGTGCGCGGGCCGCTCAGCCTAGTCAAAGAAGGCTGGGAAATGCCCCCTCTAAAGAACCCTCCAGATGTTTTCAAGTACCTCCTAACCCTCCGCAACCAGACCAGACGATTCCGAGAGATGGCGAAAGCAAACTTGGAGGCCAGTCAAGAAGACATGAAATGGTGGTACGATCAAAATGCCTCCTCCATCGAATTTGAACCCGGCCAACAAGTGTGGGTAATGTCTCCCACCGAACCATGCGCCCTGCAAGACAAATGGACGGGGCCCTTCAAAGTAGTCGAGCGCAAGAGCCCTGTCACCTATCTCATCGATATGGAATCTTCGCGGAACCCTCTCCGGGTCCTCCACGCCAATAGACTGAAACCCCACTTTGTGCGCTCAGAGCTCAGCCTCCTGATGGCAACAGACAGCGGAGCCGAGGAGGACTCCGAACCACTTCCTGACCTCCTACGGACTCGGGAGAAGGACGGCTCCGTGGACGGGGTCCGACTCTCGGAGGCCCTCACCCCGGAACAGCGCCAAGGCTGCCGAGACCTCCTGCTGCAGTTCGCCACCCTGTTCTCCCTCACCCCAGGGGTCACCCCCTGGTGCTTACACGACGTGGACACTGGAGAGAGTCCCCCTGTCCGCCATCGGGCCTACCGCGTACCAGATCGGGTACGGGCCTGCATCCAAGAGGAGGTGGCCAAGATGCTCACGCTCGGGGTCATCGAACCCTCAGACAGCCCCTGGGCCAGCCCAGTGGTACTGGTCCCCAAAGCAGCCGCCCCCGGCACCACGCCTGAGCTCTGGTTCTGCGTCGACTACCGGGGCTTGAATGCAGTCACCAGAACAGACGCACACCCCATTCCCCGAGCAGATGAACTAATCGACCGCCTGGGAGCTGCCCGCTACCTCAGCATCTTCGACCTGACAGCGGGCTACTGGCAGATCGGTCTCACACCCCGGGCCCAAGAACGATCTGCCTTCTCCACCCCTGATGGCCACTACCACTTCAAGGTCATGCCATTCGGCATGAAGAATGCCCCAGCAACATTTCAGCGGCTAGTAAACCAGGTCCTGGCGGGACTCGAAGAGTTCAGCGCCGCCTACCTGGACGATATCGCTGTGTACAGCCGCCACTGGTCCGACCACCTCCACCACCTCCGAGAGGTGCTACAGGCCCTCCAACGAGCTGGCCTCACGATCAAGGCCAGCAAATGTCAAATTGGTCAGGGGTCCGTGACCTATCTCGGGCACCAGGTGGGAAGCGGTCTGGTGGCCCCTCTGCAACTCAAGATCGCTGCCATCCAGGCTTGGCGGCCCCCCATCACCCAGACCGAGGTCCGCGCCTTCTTGGGGCTCACAGGCTACTACCGGCGGTTCGTGAGGGACTATGGCAGCATTGTGGGGCCCCTCACGGAACTCACATCCAAAAACCAACCCAAGGAGGTCAACTGGACCCCCGACTGTCAAGCGGCCTTCGAGAAGCTGAAGGCCGCCATGTGCTCCGCCCCGGTGCTCCAGGCCCCCGACTACAGCCAAGAATTTATCGTCCAAACGGACGCCTCCGACCATGGCATTCGGGCGGTCCTTTCCCAGCTGAACCCCGAAGGACTTGACCAGCCGGTGGCTTTCATCAGGAGACGGCTCCTGGCCCGAGAACAACGCTGGAGCACCATCGAAATGGAGGCCTTCGCCGTGGTGTGGGCCCTCAAAAAGCTCCGGCCTTATCTCTTCGGCACCCACTTCCGGGTACAAACCGATCATCGGCCCCTGCAGTGGCTAATGCAGATGCGGGGGGAAAACCCGAAACTCTTGCGTTGGTCCATCTCCCTGCAGGGGATGGACTTCACTGTGGAACATCGTCCCGGGCAAGACCACGCCAACGCGGATGGCCTGTCCCGCTTTTTCCGCCTCGACGAAGAGAGTCCCCAAGAGGATGGGTGACTCTCCCCGCCTTCAGCTGGGGGGGACGCATGTTGGACAGGCCACATGAAAGGCTTGCTCCCTCCCCGCACGACCAGGCCCGAACCTGGCTCTTCAGGTGTTACACGCAACAACCATCCGTTTCCCGTCTCCTATGAGACCCCTGCCCCTAGACATCTCCCCATCATGGGCCCGATTCCCTACCGGCCCTCTCTCGCCCGGCCTGGGTGCCATCTTGGACACAGCACCACGAGGCCGCGTGGCCTCCGAACGACCCTAACCCTGGGCCTGGCCAGGCCCCGACATCCCGGCACCACCATCCACCCAGGAGGTGAGCGGACTACTTGGCAGGTCAATGGGAGAAAGAGGTGTCGATGGCTCTCCCCCGCCAGGTGCCGATCACCCCAGCTTCCCGAGGCGCTGGCTCCACCCCCCTACTGGGTGTCTGGACTCCCTCATCCTGGACCTCCCGACCTCCAAGTGCGAGGGTCCGGACATCAAAGGGCGCCAGACCTATAACTGGGGCAGCCCCAGAGCAGGAAGGCAGTTGTATCCTGGAGTCGAGAGACGCAGTGAAGAACTCATCCTTGACGGACTACTGGCGCTGCCGTAGCCGTGCCTTGCGAACTATTAACCTGCCTGCTGGCGCTGCCGCAACCTTCTGAAACCTTCATCGTCGTCGGGACCTGCTGGCGTGGCCGCGGACCGTTTGTAACCACCACCTTCATCGGGACCTGCTGGCTCCGCCGCGGACCGTCGCTACCTTCAACCATCCCGGGACCTGCTGGCTCCGCCGCGGCCCGATCATCTAGAACGCCGAGCTCGAGGATTGTGAGCTATTTCATCTACCAGATTGGTAACGAGACTGTCCCGCTACCCCTTTCCCAACCAAGAGACTAGTATAGAGGGGCCCCCTGAGTCCAGACCTCCTTGTACCATTTTACCGTACCTGAAGAATTGCTTATAAAGTCACGTTGAACCTTATCCTTGTGTGGTGTACATCTGTGGAGGGGAAGTTACTTGTCTGTACGATCGCTGGAGACGGCTCTCCCCGGAGACCTCTCCCCTTGTCCTCGGCCGACCCTCCCGGTCCGTCTAACTGACAGCAACACACTGACTGAACTGACAAAGAGGAAATATGAACTCAATAAAATACTGACCGAGAGAGCGATACATGGATAAACAAATACAAAGCTATCAATCTATGTACAGCCAACAAGGCAGGGAGAGCGCTAGCGTCATACCTAAAAGGCAAACCGAGACAACACTCAATAGCTGCAATAACCAACACAAAATAAAAATGACACATACGGCAAATAAAGAAATCCTGAAGGTCTTCAAAGACTTTTATGAGAGGCTATACACTGCAGATAAGGACCTCATAGCGGATGGGGGAGCAAGCCTACTGGATAAACTTGCCCTACCCAAGTTGACAGAACACCAGAGAGCGACACTAGATGACGACATAACAGGGGCGGAAGTAGAAAAAGCAATAGCAACTCTCAAGGAGAACAAAGCTCCAGGGCCAGACGGATACACGGCAGCCTTCTACAAACGCTTCCAACATCTGCTAAAACCCACCATGGTCGAGGTCTTCACGCACTGTGTCTGGAAGAGACGTATGATAGACTCAATGGCTGAGGCCAATATAATAGTGATACCAAAAGAAGGCAAAGACCCGCAGTACCCCCAGAACTATCGCCCAATCTCTCTAATCAACGTGGACTGCAAGATCTACTCCAAAGTCCTGGCGGCAAGACTCAACACTCAACATTCCTACCTAATACGCAACTCACAAGTAGGATTTCTTAAAAACAGGATGGCCCAAGACAATACTAGACTCCTATACCACCTCATCAACCACACATCTAACAGCACAGACCCAGCGGTCATGATCGCCCTGGACGCCGAAAAGGCCTTCGACAGGGTCTCATGGCCGTTTTTGGACCTATGTATGAAGAAGTTCGGGCTGGGGGAGAAATACAGAACTATGGTAATGGCTCTCTATAAAGAACCCAGAGCCCGGGTGGTGGTGAACGGGGGGACATCTGAACCACTAACCCTAGAGAGAGGGACAAGACAGGGATGCCCTCTCTCCCCAGCCCTATTCCTACTGGTATTAGAACCTCTGCTCGCCATGATCAGGAATAACCCCGAAATAAAAGGCGTTCGCATTAAAGACAACACGGTGAAACTAGCAGCGTACGCCAACGATATACTGATTATAACGAAGAACCCGTCCTCCTCTATAACGGCATTAATGAGCACCAAAGAGGAATATGCATTAGTCTCGGACTACAGGCTAAACAAAGACAAATCGGAATGCAAACCCATGAATGTACACACATCCAGCGCAGCCCTGGGTAACTCAGGGCTGGCTTCTCAAAAGACATACCTGAAATACCTCGGCCTCTACTTTGGCGGGGACCTCAAATCAACGCTAGACCATAACGAAGGGGTTATCCTAAAGAAACTGAAGGAGAAACTGAACTCCTGGTCCCCGAGGTACATTAGCTGGTGGGGCAGGGTGGAAACAATCAAAATGATGGAAACACCCATGGTTAACTACATGCTAGGCATGCTACCACTAACACTAACAGATGACTTCCACAAACAGCTAGACAAAATGATGAACAAATTCATCTGGAATGACAAGAGGCCCAGGATAAGCCTACAGAAGCTGAGGCTGCACAAGAGCTTAGGGGGGCTGAACATTACAAACTTCAAAACATTCCAAACAGCATGCCTAGCCAAACGGGATTTTCTGGCTCATTCCTGACCAGGACTACACTCCGGTGTGGCTGGCTCTGGAGAAGGCCACATTAGATGGACTAGAGCCCATAGCCATACTCACGGCAAACAGACACCCAGAGGCCAGCAATGCTATCCTCAAAAACACTACGGCCGCCCTCCTCAAGGTCGACAAAAGGATGACACAAAGCATCAAAAATACAAGATGGGAATCCATCTGGTTTAACTCCAAAATAAAATACAAGGAGAGGACATTAGACAACAAGACCTGGTATGGGAGGGGGATCTCTACCCCAGAACAATTAGAAAAGAGAGACACACCACTAACATCGACACCTTAAAACACGTACACAACCTATCAGACATTGAGTTCTATGGGTTTCTCAAAATCAGGGCAGCCCTCACCAGAGCAAACCTTGGCAAAGAGGTCCCCTCCAATATACAATATATGGTGAACCTGAACAAGACCGGCCACCAGACTGCCCACCTATACAAACTTCTGAACCCAGTCCCTTCGAAACTAAACACCAAAACGCTAGGGTTCTGGGAAACACTACAAAACAGAAACTTTAGCGAGAAAGAAAAGCTCCGCCTGTGGCTCTCAGCCTCTAAGAACAAGGTATCCCCCCAATTAGCACAAACAAAATAATGGCTACTCCACAAAGCGTTCTGGACGCCGGCCCGCCTAGCTGAGGTCGGAATCAGAGAGAATGATATATGTTGGAACTGCCACAAAGAAAAAGGCAACCTCGCACACCTAATTTTTCACTGCACCAAAGTCACAACATTCTGGAACAAAGTGAGAGACCTCATCAATAAGATAGTGGGTCACAACATCCAGCCAGACTTCGTGGGTTTAGCCACCGCATTCATGGCCCCGGACCTAGACTCCAAGGGTGACAGTGACCTGATCGACCTTCTACTCACAGCAGCTGTCAAAACAATACTAGCGAACTGGAAGGACACAGGGAAAGTGACATTCAAAAGCTGGGTCAATTGGGTCACCTTTCTCAGAGGGGCGGACAACATCACAGCAAGGAGCGCAGCCAACCACACAGAAAGATGCGAGATGTGGGCCTCCCTAGATGAGCACCTGGGGCCATACAAGCCCCCATAGATAGCCCACTAGACCATACCTCGGGCACTGGAGGCTCGGCGCATAAACTGTCACCAGACCTGCACTGTCCCCCCCAGTCTTTGCCCTTCTTTCCTTCCTCTACCTTCACGCTTTCTCTTCCCACTTCTCGAGGGTAATACAGCAGGTAGCCGAACCAAGACACGCCAACCGCCGACTGCAGATCAAAATGTCTCCCGCACAGCCAAGCTTGTTGATACACCCACTGTAACCACAACGGCGTCTGTAACTTACCTGTATTGCCCTCATGTATCAGTACTGTACTGTATATAAAATTATCTTTTAATAAAAGATTTTGAAAAAAAAAAGTGTTCTATTCAGGGGCCTAATGCTCTCAGACTGGGGTCCCCACAGCTGCAGCTCCCCAGCTGCCGAGAATGTAAATAATTTAAAAACACCCAACTTAAAAGAGATAAATGAACAACAACAAAATCGCAGAGAGTGACTATTATTTGAAGTGAGGACCTCTTTGAAGGAGGTGGACATAGGACAACTATCTTAACTGCACAGGAGCGTGCATTGAGCTTCATTAAAAAAATTTCACTTTCTTCCTGCTGTTTTTCCAATTCGCAGGTACAGGCCTCAGTGCTGTCTTTAAGACCTGGAGTCATTCAGTGCGATTTACTTGAATGACATAACTGTTTACAGTAGCAGCTGGGAGGACCACTGGTTCCACCTCCAGGATGCACTTGAAGCTCTGCAACAGGCAGGCCTGTCTATCAAGGCCAGCAAGTACCAGGTAGGGCAGGGTTCTGTGGTGTACTTGGGACACCTCGTAGGCAGGGTGCCAACAAAGATTGTCGCACCGGGTGGCACGAATGCGGAAGCTAGCCCTGGGTGTCCGTGTGGTCTGCCCCAGACTCAGAAAGTAAGACACAGCACCAATGACCCGTTCACAGCTCAATTTCCATTTTGCAGAGTCCCCTGACTTACCTCTTTAGCCAGATCACAATGAAGTCTCCAAACTTAGGGCCTCATTTATAAGTTGGTGGATGGCCCGTCATTCCACCAGGGGGACGGAGTAAATTACAGTGTCCCTGTGATGGATGGATCGGCTGCCACCTTTATAAATGACCACCAAGGAGGCGGCTATTTATAATGCATTGTCAGTTCCTACCAATGCATTTTGCTGTTTGGTGCAGCACTGCATCAGCATGACACAGTCCTGCACCAAAGTTTTCTTTTTTTATTTTCAAAAAGAAAAAAAAATCCGAAACAAGATTTTCTTTTTGAAAATAAAAAATGTAATGCTCTCTTCACCATGGGAGTCATCTCCCATGGCTAGTGGGCATTATTAGCATTTTACTGTCCTTCACCACCAGAGTTTGCCTGGTGGTTACAGACAGTAAAAGATGGCTATATGTCCACCCTTCCTGATTGGGTGAGCGCAAATATAACCATTTCTCCGACGGCTCTCCACTCCATTGGGCAATCACACAGGTTTGGCTAGGGTGGTGATGGAATAGTCACCGCGATAACCAAAATCTAAGGTCTTCCAGAATCTAAATCATGTGGGTGTACCATTATGTTGGTGGTAAGGATACTCCAGCACCACCACCTTACTGCCAACATAGAAATCATCTCCTACGTTTTTTATTGTTTGTTTAAATGGCCTGAACGGGTGAAAAAGTGAAATAGTAATGAAATGGAACCCAGCCACTCACCATAATGTGAATTAGAACCATCAGTAAAATAAAAAGAAATTCTTTTTGAAAAGCATATATAATCCTGCAGGTATCTCAAAAACCTATATATTATAACTTTCAAAGCTACTACAATATAAAAAAAGGCTTCCTAAATGCATAACTCAAATGCACCTAATGGCACACTGAGGTTGTATATTTCATCACATTTTACAATTCGTGCCTAGCGAGTTTGGCAGAGTGGTGTGTACATTTTTAAACAGACCCACACCCTCCCACCATCTATGAGAAACCTCCAGCTGATTCTAGCTTTTTAGCCAACATCACTGTGCATTCTGGAACTTGTAGTTTTGTGTTTAGCTTTTAAACATGGGATCTTAAATCCTTGTTTGTACAGTGCTTTTGGATAAAACGCCAAGAATGACGAAGGTGTCACACGTGACATGTTGCCAGTGGCAGGTGTGCACACCTATCCGTTAATACTGCATCACCTGTTTCGTCACATAGCCATACTATGTTGCTGTGATATTCTTCCTGTTTGGGTGAGAGGTGCTTGCGCAGATGCTGCTGCCGCTGCTGCTGCTGCTGCTGCTGATACTGTACCTCTCTTGTGAAGGTGGCTGTTATTGCTGCTTGTTTCCCATGGTGCATCGCTCTTCTCAGAGATGTTTGCAGTAGTCGTGTTGACGGTGCTGTATCAGTTGCATGAGCGAAACATCTACAGCTGCTGATCATATTTTTCATGTTTAGTGTGTTAAGGATATTTTTTATTTTATGGAGAGCTTTATATAGCGTGAATTCGACCAAAAGGTATCGGATATCAGAGCGATTTACATAGCACCAGTTGCGTTACCTGAGGACACGTTCATTTTTATTAGGCGCAAAGAGAATAAGGGCTAGATGTAGGAGGCCATTTACCGACCGGTAACGGCCGATTTCGGCCGTTACCGACCGGTAAATGGGTATTTGTGATGAGGGGGGGCAATTTTACTGATTCGGTAAATTTACCGAATCGGTAAATTTACCGAATCGGTAAAATACAGAATCGGTATTTTTACCGATTCTGTAACTGCCAGATGTAGGTAGGACTCTTCTGAGTCCCAAAGGCCTTACAGATTCGGTATTTTACCACCCAATCCAATTGGGTGGTAAAATACCGAATCCCGGTGTGCATGCACATGTGTGCATGCACACCTTTGCCATGTGACAGACAGACATGCCCTTAGGGCATGTCTGTGTGCCACATGGCACACATGCCTGTATTTGGGGTGCTAGAGGGTGTCAAAGTGACACCCCCTGCACCCTTGCTGGATTCGGTATTTACCGATTCGGTAAATACCGATTTTTACAGATTCGGTAATTCAATTACCGAATTTACCTAAATCTCACTACTTCTATTTTACCAATTCATAAATACTGAATCGGTAAAATTCGGTATTCATGAGTCGGTAAAATATAATTACCTACATCTGGCCCTAAGTGATGTGCCCAGAATCATAGGATGTGTCATTGCCGAGACTCAAACCCAGTTCCCCAGATTTCGAGGTCGACCTCCCTAGCCGTTAGGCCAACTCCTCTTCCCCAGTTAGAGGATAGAAAAAGACTGGAAAACACCTCTAAGGGAGAAAACGGAAAGAATGGGGATAATACATAAGAAAGAAAGCAGATGATAGATAAAGGAGAATCAAAAGGAATCTAAGCAAGAAGAAAATAACAAAGAAATGCAAGATGAGGAAGAAGGGAAAGGACAATGAAAGGGAGAGGTAGAGGAATATACAGCTATAGAAAGGAACTGAGATATACACTGCAAAGTGGTAAGGAGTATAGACTGGATGGGCATGGATGTTACTGGAGGAGTAGAATTATGGAATTGGAAGGAGAGGTGACACAAGAGCAGAATATGGAATTAAAAAGGGGGAGAAGTAAGGGAGGCAGCAGAAAGTTGAAGGAGCTAAAAGGAAAATTTGGAATGATAAAAGTAAGACAGAAACAAGAAGTAAGTAGGTGCCTGGGAATGAGAGAGGTAGCAGTGAAGAAAAGTCTGATAGGAGTTTGAAAATGAGAGAGAGGTGCAAAAGTGGAGGTAATTGGAAAATTGGGGATGCAGAAAAAAGAAGATTAGAGGCAGGGATTGTGACGTTGGCACTGAGTGATGATAGTGAGAGACTGACAGGAATAAAGTGTGAAGTGAGAAATGAACTGAAGAGAGATATTTACTGGTCAAAGGTAAGATCAAATATGATAGGGAGAGTGGGTGGAATCGATATTCGAGAATGTGAGTTGTGAAGGTTGAAGATAAATATGAGGAGAGAAGGGAGAATGAGCGTTAGGGTGGCAGTCCAACTGGGAGCGTTAGAAGTGAACATGAAATAGAGAAAGAGAGTTTCAGAGTTGGAGGTGAGCAGCTAATAATGCAGTATTGAGAAACCTGGGGTGCCAAGACACCCAGGATTAATAGAGGAGAGAAAAACGTTGTCAGAACAAGAAGGGGAGTTGTGAGAGCAACAGAACACTGGTAGGAGAACGAGGGACATACATTTGTGCTTGGAGAGAAAACACAAAGAAATAGATAAAACCGGAAGACAGGACGGCAGTTAAGAGACCTGGAAGAGAAAGGAAAAAAGGATGGAGAAGCGAAGAAAGTGGTGAGAGAAATTAAAATGACAAAGGTAAAGGACAGCAGTGCTAGTGAGGGGTGTAGCTTAAATATGGTGGAAGAGGGTAGCAGTGCTGGAAGAATGAGAGACTGGGTGAGTTTGTCAAATCAGAAAACTTAATGAAAGAGTAAGCCTTAAGATGGAAGCTGACTGGGAAAGATTGATCGAGACGTGAGAGAAACAAATAACTAGTAACAAGGTCTATGGGGACACTAAAATTGGAATTTTCAGTAACACAAATACACCACTTTTGCTCACAACGGTCTATGATATGCTCGCAGCCCTATGACTGTGCCCCCGATGCCTTATTGTCACCAACCATTTCCCCTTTTGAAGGCCCAATAGCCCCATTTTGTAAGTCAATAACATCCAAAAACATCCTTTGATATGCCCTAATGACTGCCTGAGTGCAGAACTTGTTGATGCCCTTGAAGCTATTTGTATCACTGAAAACCTTGCTGCTAGATTTGGGCAAGGCTGCAAGAGTGAGGCTCTTTAAAATGGCGGAAGGTAGCCTGAATAAAGGGGGGCCCTCGCACTACGTTGCAAGGGTGGCCCTAACGTTTTGTTGCGCCACTGATTTTATTTGACGTAGTGTGGCGCTGATTTTGGCTTCGGTCCACGGGCTGACACAACAGCACCTCATCGCATCCGCCCTTTTGAGTCTGACTTTGACTAGTGCCAGTAAATGCCTACACTTTGGAACTTCATTCAGGCTTAAATTTTGTCTGATTTTTTTTAGAGTATAGCTAAAGAAATATTTAGAAATAAACAGAAGCATATGTATAATGCTTATTAAATTAACCAAGCGGGGTGCATGTTGTCACTTGACTGAACAAGTAAACAATAATCCCTACTTAAGTAATACAAGTGGAAGGTGCTTTGTGAATTATCCAGAATGCATGATATTCTGTAGTAATCCACAAACAACTGGGACTAGAGACAGATTCAGACAAGAAGGCACTTTGGTCTTATGATCACCTAAGTGCTACACCTCGACATGAAGTCTGTTCACAGTACATGCCTGCACGCCTGATTCAGGATGATTTAGTCATTGTAAGAACTGGGCTACCCTTACAAGTCAGGGTTGCCTGTTACTGGAATTATTTGTGTAAGACTAACCTTTCTGCTTTTCCCCATGTGGTGCCGGTTCCACCTTTTATTTAAATAGGTCCTATGTATGATCCCTAAAATATATATTGGTTTACTGAGAGGCCTGCTGTGTATAATGTTATAACTATGCTAGCAATAAGTAAATAGATCATGGCGATGAAAATTATAATTCTGAATCGTAAGGGAGCCTCATGTCCAGGATCCTTAAGAGATGATTCTGGGTCATAGTTATCTGTCCATTGGAGTGGGATTAAGAGACCACCTTGCGTGCCCCGATGTGACCTGTTTCCTCGGCTTGCCATCAGCCCTATGTTTCAAAATGTGAATTATGGAGCAAGGTGGTCATCCTATGTTTGAGTGACACTATGAAAGGCACCATAACCCCGATGAGACCAGAAATAGGAATTACCATCCCCTTTGGGGTTCCGAGACATTTTGTAATTCTGCAGAGCAGAAAAATTTCACCTTGCTACTTTGCTGAAAGCAATTGAAATTTTCAGGTGAAATACTAGGCAAAAAAAATCATGTGGGAATGGGTCAAAAACACTTCTTGACACATATTTTCGCCTAATTTCTGTAATCTCTGACTACCCCCTCTCCCTTGTAGCTGCAGATCTCCCCTGTATTGGTATCTCAGTGGGAAGAGAAATACTGGCCACTTTTGACTCGCCTGGTAATGTGGCCCCATTAGGGCTACTGCAGTATGTGCCATCCGGGTGTATCATGGCCTTGCACCCTCGCACACCCACTGGGCTTCCAGAGTCTTGTGATTGAAGGGGGTGAACTAAAACAAGGGTTCATTGTGATCATACTATTACAGTGTTAGGAAAAGCTCCATACTGCTCTATCACTATATTTGTGATGATCCCATGTCAGCTATTTTAATGTGAGCACCAGTGGCCCTGGGGAGAGTGGCTGCCCAGGGAGATGGAGACAAGTAGAGGCTTGAGCTGAAAGTATGTGTCCCCATGGCAGGGAGACGGATTTAGATTTCAAAAAGAAAAAATACACAGCTAGGTTCATGCAACCAGGGAGACAAGCTAATTAATGATCATAAACATACTTTCTGAAGTAGAAACATGCTTACAGCCTGCAGTTCTGTCTGATTCTATGACTAGGCTTAAACAGACTCAGAGAGAGGCTGCCACCCTGAACCTGCAGCGTGAACTTCTCAGGGGCAACTGAGCAGGGAGGGCCAACATCCCGGCTACCACAGCAGCCACAGGCAGGACCTCGGTGCTAATCCATGTGCGTGATAGCACCACAAAGGCTGTGGGACCCACCAAACCTTTTGTGCATGTTTGTGAAAACAATCCTCTCTCATCTTTCCCTCTGCTCTTGTGCAGTGGCGGCTGCTAGGGAGTGGCGGCCGAGGAGGGTGGGGGGGGGGGGGGGGGGGGAGGGATGGTAGAAAAAAGAAGACACAAAAAGAAAAGACGACTTACTAGTTGGTCGCCGGCTGCCACCTCTCTTTCATCGATACTTTCTCTGTTCCTGGCTCCCAGACTCACCTAAGCCAAACATTACGCTGTTGTCACCAGTATGACAGCAGCATCGTGATTGGTCTGAGCAGCTATTTGGCCGCTCAGACAGTGCCTGGGACTGTTTTCCACCTGGCTGTGCAACACAGCCAGGTGAAGAAATGCTAAGTTGCCATGACGGTTTGGCTGGCCCAAGACGGCTGGCCAAACTGCCATGCGCACTTAGAAAGTGCCCACCACTCCTCCCTCTGACAAGAGCCCAGCCCTGCCCGCCCTAACCTGGCTCCAAACTAAAAATAAAATAATGATAACGTTACTTTTTTCTTTGCACTGCTCAGAGAGAAGTGACGTTGGCGCCTCTACTATTGCTTACTGCCCTGCCTTTCATGCAGTGAGGGTGGTGGAGGCGTGGCCGTTAGAGCCAGGTCCTCTGGCCTCTTCACTGTGTTTCGGGGAAAGGAAAAGGGTAGCAAAGCACACTTATATTTCAAAGTCACTGGCCATGGATTAATGCAGTCTCAAGATACACATTTTATAGGTTGCACACGAACAGGGGTGCTGTGTGATGCCTGCCCTACTCTGGTAACGTCACTGTCTGAACTTGAAATGCGTTTCCTGCGACATCTGCCTAAACTGAGAGTAGAAGGGAGAAACCAAAACGTTTACTAGTAGTGCTATTAAGAGGTCCTGCAGCCTTGTCTTTATTGACACTTTAGACTCCATGGGGCTGAGCCCAGGACCCTGGAAGGTGCTCATTTACACCCAGTAAAGTGAACTACCAAGTGAGAGTAGAGCAAGTCCTAGTTCTCTGGCCCAGGCTCTGGGAACCCTGGAAAGTCAGGTCACAATACAAAGGCCAGGTCATATGTTAGATCTTAGCAGTATTGTATTGTATTGTAGTTGCATTTACATGACGCTTCATACCTCAGGTGGGGTGCAGAAGCACTTTCGCGGATGAGTACCTTGATACTTTGTAGGTTGTGTTTGGTTGGATGGGTGTGGTGGGATTGAGCGCTGTGTATGTGAAAATGTTTGTGAGTGATGAGCAGACCTGTATCTTATTGTGTTTTATGGTGGTACACATGAAGGTGCAGAGGAGCTAAAAGGATTGAGAGACCTAAAATACATGTTATGGTGCTGTGAGTGATTGGCTGTAGCTGCTCATGTACTATAGCTGTGCATATGTGTGGAATGGAGCAAAGGAGAATGAGCAGGGGAAGCAATTGTGCTCACCATCCTTGAGGGAGATTTGGTCCTGGTTGCATGATCGGTATCATCCAGCATCCTGTGTTGTCCATATCCTTGTTGTTATAGTGAATGGCTCCTTTACTTGACAATTGTGATCTACCAAATGATTCATCATCAGTTGGGGAATGTGTCTGGTTGGGTCTTGAGTGTCTTGCTGACTTCCTGGTGGTCATGGATGTTTCTTATCTTGGGAGTTCCATATTTTTGCTGCTTGTCCAGAGAAGTGGGTTTTAGACATCTGTGCCTTCTTTTAGGAAGGGGTGATTACCTGAGGTGCCAGTCTATAAGGAAGGGTTCTGGTCTGAAATTATCTTTGCCGATTTACCTCAGTGAAGGATGAGCCCATGCCATAGAGGGCCCTTGTGCAGTGTAGAGCGCCTTGATAGTGGAGCGTCCATGCCCTCATAGACAGAGAGGTACAAAAGCGGGGGGGGGGGGTGATGGACAGAGCATCTGAATCAATCAAACACTCACACCCAGTCAAAAGATCTGGGTTTAATATATCACCGTTCTTTAGCCCACTCTGCCACCCCAGTTCAGACATGGCTATATGCAAATCAGTCTGACCCTGTGCCTCATGGGAACAGTCCAGCCCGAACTGCCAAGCCATGCCTTCCCTGGACCGGAAACAAGCTTCCGAGGACCGGTTTCTGACGAAGGTCCCAAGCTCCCATGTATCTTCCTTTCTGTGCTTACAACCTAAATGTGTACTTACCCTTAAAAGTCAGAGTCAGTCACAGAGCTTGATCATGCACCACAAAGCCATGTTAAACCCTGAACCCTGGGATATGAGAGAGAGACTACACTACTGCTTCTCGGCCAATGGCAGACAAGAATCCTCAAGGTTATTGTGAAACTCAGAGGTCAAAGAAAAGTTTCCCAGGAGGCAAGAAGTAGATAAACTCCAAGGTTATTCTCCAGGATAAGAAACTGCATCCACGCAGCGCTCCAGCAACTATCTCAGCTGTCCCTCCAAGGCACTCTACATTCCACCCACGCAGGCAGGCTGGTGTGACAATTAAATGATAACATATAGAAATACTAACAAGAGTACAATATGGTAGATGGAAATATATTGTACAAAGACACCACGGTTATACTCTGTTCTAATGATGATCTGCATTGGGAATGCTCTGCCAGTAACAAACATGATATAAGGCATCTTCCTGTTCACAACGCCGGACAAAGTATAATTTTGCCTGCTGGAGAGCTCCCTATGCATAATTTATAAAATATACAGTTTTGGACTTTCTCAGCAATTTGGGGCTATCAGCAGGTGTTGCTCTAGAGCTAGTGCCTTATGCTGCCTAATGAAAATACCACTTGGCCACTGGATTCAAGATAGCCTGGCTGATGAGGATTATGAATCCAAAACCGGTCCCAGGACGCTTGTTTCCAGTCCAGGGAAGACATGGCTTGGCAGTTCGGGCTGGACTGTTCCCATGAGGCACAGGGTCAGACTGATTTGCATATAGCCATGTCTGAACTGGGGTGGCAGATTGGGCTAAAGAACGGTGATGGATTAAACCCAGATATTTTGACTGGGGGTGAGTGTTTGATTGATTCAGATGCTCCGTCCGTCACCACCCCCTTTTGTACCGCTCATAGACAGAGAAGCACTTGGATTGCTGGTTTGATGTGGTCACATAGGCGAAGGTATAGAAACTGTCTTGTGGTGATGCTCTATCACTGTTTTGTGCTTTTACATGACATTTACATGAATCTGCACTATATGCGCATACATATAAAGTGTAATTTTCTGGTTAAGTAAGCAATAGTTAATATAGGCCTCAGCTCGATTAACTCATGCTAAACTGAAATGTTCTGTGCTTGACGGATATTTTTCCTTGCTCTTGTTTCAGAAGCCAAGTTGCAATAGTTCATGGTAATTTGAATGTTACAAATAGTTTTGCTTCTGTGGGCCACTGGAAGCAGGAATGTAGGTTGAATCCTAATCGAATGCAAATTGATGGGCAGATGTTGAACATGAATGCAAAGCAGATTCAAAATATGCAAATGCGTAGACGTCCAAATGCTACTATGGCACAACTCCCGTTAATGCAGCAAAATATGAGTGATCCGAGGTTTAATGGAACCACACCTCAGAGTTAAGCAAAACACCTTTACCAGCCCTTACGTTTTCCTACAGTACCGGTCTTCCAAAGTTTTGGAGGTCCAGGTTCTAATCAATCACAATGACGGTGCCTGAGAAGGGAGGAAGAATGCATTCTTGACACGGCCTTTTAGGTAGACCAGACTGGATTAAACATGGACGGAGAGGTTAATGGCCACTCCATGTCCTTCTCGACACTGGAGCTACCTGCTGTAGAGTTAGAACTGTAGAGGTAATAATCACTCAAGGGTAACTGTTCCTAAAGAAAAGAAGAAGCCGGCAAATGCGGTCACAAGAAGAAGTAGTGAGTGACACTTAACTCACACAAAAAGTTGGAAACTAAAAACAGTGGAAGTGGTAGAATTTCTCCTTTTGGTAAAAGTGCCCTCACTCACCTATGCGTGTATTGCTCCTCGTGGGGGTGGTGCTGCATTCCCCCACGGGCCCAGCGAGAGAGCTCTTTGTCGGAGCACTTTTTGGCGTAACCAGATGTGAGTGTGGGTGTGTGGGGGGGTTGGTTAGAGAATTAAATTTACCACGCCGGTACCCTAAGAACCTTTATTCAAGGGGCCAAGTGGTAATGTGAAAATGGATGACAAGGAAGGTCTCTAGAGAAATTATATCCGAGGGGTGAGTATTTCCCTCTGTTCTCTTGTCAGTGAGTGAAAGTGATAGTGAAAATGTTAGGTTGACCTATTTCACGCCTTACATGGGTCCCTAGTGGATCCTGTGGCGCTTTATCAGGACCGTGCTCAAAGTGAAAAAAGGTTTACAAATAGGAATCTGAGACTATAGTACCTAATATTCAGGTTAATTGGCATCAGTGCGCCTAAATGAAGGTTAACTAGGCTTTCCTAAGTCCAACCTAGAGAGAGAGAGAGAAGACATGAAGGGCAAAACTGTAATAGGGAGATAATAATCATATACTTATGATCAAGTAGTGCATATTACCAAAACATTTCTTGTTTGTCACAATTAGGGCATAGGAGTATGCGTTTAACATTCACACCCCTATCGCCAGAAAGTGTCAGTGCAGTGCTCATTCACACAACTATTTCAATGTCCATGGTGGTCGCTTGTTGCAAAATGTAATGGCACCTCAACACACAGAAGATGTGTGGAAGAGTCAGCATGCTGGAGTGCACAACATTTCATACATGTATCTGTGTACAATCTGACACAAGACTATGATGACAGATTGTACACAGATACACGTATGGAATGTTGTGCACACCAGCATGCTGACTCTTCCACACAGCTTCTGTGTTTTGAGGTGCCATTACGTTTTGTGACAAGCGACCACCATTGACATTGAAATAGTGGTGTGAATGAGCACTGCACTGACACTTTCTGGCGACAGGGGTGTGAATGTTACAGCATGCCCCCTTGCCCTAATCTTGACAAACAAGGAATATTTTAGTCATATGCACTACTTGATCATATGTATATGATTATTATCTCCCTGTTACAGTTTTGCCCTTCATGCCTTCTCTTTCTCTCTAAGTTGGATCTAGGAACTCCTAGTGGACCTTCATTTAAGCGCACTGACACCAATTACCCTAAATATAGGTACTATAGGAATACTGATGTCTCCGTCTTAGATTCCTATCTTTAATCCGTTTTAGGTCTCACCTGAGCCAATGCCCTTGCGCATTGCTGGCGAGATTATAGTAAGGGGAAAAGAAAAATCTACCAAAACGGCTGCGGATTGCATACAGTTCATGTGATCTATGCGCGTGCACACCATCGCCAGCCACATACCACACCACCATTTGTCTGTGCCTCGGCATCAGACTTCAAAGGCTGCCTCTCCCCCACTCCTCCCACCCCCCATCAGACTTCAAAGGAATGTGCTCCCGAACTTGCTGGCCTCGCTCTCATGAGCCTTTATTTACTTGTTTTCATGGTCTGTTCTTCATCCAGTTATCTCTCTCTCCTTACCTCTGTTTCTTCACCTCTCTTTCGCTTTCAACATTGTTGTTTCATATTGTTTGCCCTGGCTCTTCTCTTCCATACAGGCTCACTTCTGTTGCTCGCTGCTTTTGCTCCTGTGAATTTTGGCCTATCTCCAACCTCCTCCCTCGCTGATCTTGGATCTCGGCCCCTCCTTCTCTTTCCTATCTCCCTCGCTTACTTTTCCTGTCTCCTATTCATTCATCTTCCTCATCCAATTTACCACCCTCTCTTCATCTCGCAGACATACTTCCATTCTTGGCTAAGAAAATCATTGCAGTGTTGATCTGTGCCTACTCATCTCTCTTCATAACACATTCCATACTTTGTTAATCAATGTTATATACTTAACGAGGGTTTTGTTTACAGGTCTATTAAGAGGATACTTCACTCGGGGATGTATGACGTTACAACGCATGCTTTTACCACGCATGCCTTTACAACGCGGTTTTTACAACGCATGCCTTTACAACACATAGGGGTCGATTAGGATCGCGGACGGACTTGAGTCTGTCCGCGACCCCAGAGTATGAGGGAACGTCCGCAGGGGCTGCGGCGTTCCCTCATGTGCGATTAGGATGTGACCGCCACCCTGGCGGTCACATCCTGGATATTGAACATTGCGGCGGGTGCTGCTTCAAGCAGCACCCGCCGCAATGTTAAAAGTGCATGTTTTACATTTACATGCACAAAGCGGCAGGCACCGCGCGGTGCCTGCCGCATTGTGCATGTAAATGCTGGGGGGTACCATAGGTACCCCCCCATGTGCACCCCCCACCCGCCAACACCCTGGGGGCCCGCAACGGGCCCCCAAAATCAAAAGTACACATGCTTTTCCACGGCGGAAAAACCGCCGCGGAAAAGCATGTTTACTAATGCTTCCTAATTTGGCTGGCGGTGTCTGATAGACACTGCCAGCCAAATGAGAGCTTTTCCGCCGCGGTTGTAATCCGACCGCGGCGGAAAAGCAGCGGACAGAAACCAAGACCCACCAGCCATCGTAATGCGGCGGTGGGTCTTTGGTGAGTCCGCAGAGGATTTTCCGCCTCCTCCGGGCCGGAGGTGGCTTCCGCCGGCCCGGAGGAGGCGGAAAATCCTCCATCCTAATCGGCCCCATAGTGCTTTGGGGCGCTGGATAGTGAATAGTTTAATTAACGATTCCAACTCCAGTCCCTGTGGATAGTAGGGAAGGTGTTGGATAGTACATTAAACATATTCCCTATCCTAGAGCGCCCCCCAGCGCACTGCGTTGTAATGGTTTGCGTTGTAAAAGTTGCATCGTAAAGGCACTGCGTGGTAAAAGTTGCGTTGTAAAGGGTGTTCCCCCACTCAGGGGCACCGCCACATCACTCAGGAACACCACCACATCACTCGGGGACACCACCACATCACTCAAGGACACCACCACATCACTCAGGGACACCACCACATCACTCAGGAACACCACCACATCACTCAGGAACATCACCACATCGCTCAGGGACACCACCACATCACTCAGGGGCACCACCACATCACTCGGGGACATCACTCAGGGACACCACCACATCACTCGGGGACACTACCACATCACTCAGGAACACCACCACATCACTCAGGGACACAACCACATCACTCAGGGGCACCACCACATCACTCAGGGGCACCACCACATCACTCAGGGGCACCACCACATCACTCGGGGACATCACCACATCACTCAGGGACACCACCACCTCACTCGGGAACACCACCACATCACTCGGGGACATCACCACATCACTCAGGGACACTACCACATCACTCAGGGACACCACCACATCACTCAGGAACACCACCATATCACTCAGGGACACCACATCACATCACTCGGGGACATCACCACATCACTCGGGGACACCACCACATCACACAGGGGCACCACCACATGACTCAGTGGCACCACCACATCACTCAGGGACACCACCACGTCACTCTGGGACACCACCACATCACTCGGGAAGACCACCACATCACTCAGGAACCCCACCACATCACTCAGGAACACCACCACATCACTCAGGGGCACCACCACATCACTCAGGAACACCACCACATCACTCGGGGACACCACCACCACATCACTCAGGGACACCAGCACATCACTCGGGGACACCACCACATCATTCAGGGACATCACCACATCACTCGGGGACACCGCCGCATCACTCAGGGGCACCACCTTATCACTCAGGGATACCATCACATCACTCTGGGACACCACCACATCACTCAGGAACACCACCACATCACTCAGGAACACAACTACGTCACTCAGGGGCACATCCACATCACTCAGGGGTACCACCACATCACTCAGGGACACCACCACATCACTCAGGAACACCACCACATCACTCGGGGACACCACCACATCACTCGCACTGCTGCACGCCGCACACTGCCGCACGCCTCACACTGCCGCACGCCTCACACTCAAGCACGCCTAATACTGCTGCACGCCTCACACTACTGTATGCCGCACACTGCTGTATGCCGCACACTGCTGCATGCCACACACTGCTGCACGCCACACACTGCTGCACGCCTCACACTGCTGCACGTCTCACAACTGCTGCACGCCACACACTGCTGCACGCCACACACTGCTGCACGCCACACACTTCTGCACGCCTCACACTGCCGCACGCCTCACACTCAAGCACGCCTAATACTGCTGCACGCCTCACAGTGCTGCACGCCTCACACTGCTGTATGCTGCACACTGCTGCACGCCACACACTGCTGCACGCCACACACTGCTGCACGCCACACACTGCTGCACGCCTCACGCTGCAGAACCTGTAAGAATAACCATCAGGCAAAAGGCAGAGTATCCTCAATGGCCAGAATAAAACCTCATCCAGAGGTGGTAGCTGAAGGTACGCCGTTATTTGAATCCATGTTAGAGCATGGCATCTTAAAGGAGCTCCTACAGAGTCCCTGCAATTCACCTACAATGTGTTTGTAGAAGCCGAATAAAAAGTGGATAATAGTACAGGACCTTCAAAAGTTAATAATATTGTAGCCTATGTTGTCCTCTGGTACCAAATCCTGTTTTGATACTTTTCCAAATACGCTGCGATGCTGAATGGCTCCCGGTGTTCAACCTGTGCCAAGCATTCTTTTCCATTCCTTTGCATGAGAACAGCCACTTCTTCTTTGTATTCTGAATCAAAAATAAAGATCTGACAGGGGTATACAGAAAGCCCCTTGGTTTTTAATTAGATACTGAAAAAGAATCTGGAGACCTTGCTGTTGCCATGCAATTCAGACGCAATTCCATATATCGATGACATACTGGTGGTGTCACCAACATAAGATGCATGCAGACAAAACACCATTGCCCTTTTGAACCATTTGGGTGAGAATGGACATAAAGTGCAGAACTGCCAGAAGGAAGTTCTGTATCTGGGATACCATATGGAGAAAGGAACCAAGAAGGTGTCTCAAGAGAGAATCTCTACCATTCTGGGAATGAACTCTCCCACAATGCAAAGAGAAGTCATTATATTTCTGGGAATGGTGGGCTACTGTCGTCAGTAGATTGCCAACTTTTCCCTAGTGGCAGTGACTCTATTGTGGCTTACACACAAAGATATGTCTGATCCACAACCTTGGGACAACATATGCATGACCGCTTCCCTCAAACTGAAAGAAAGTCTATCGAGGCCCTGCTCTTGGAATGCCAGATTATGACAAAGAGTTAATTTTATATTGCTGTAAATGCAATGGGTGCCCACTGTCTGTTTTAACACGGACCCACATAAATCCTAAATGTTGTGTTACTTAGTTTTTCATCAGTCTTGATCTGGTATCTGCAGCATTGCTGGGTTGCCTAAAGCCAGCCGCAGTTGGTGTCCACATTCAACAGTGTGAGGGCAAAGTCTTTGGGTACCTCCTTACATCTATGGTTCCTCATTCTGTTGCGATATTACTACCCCACTGGCGAGCACAACACATGACACATAGGCGGCTGACCAGATACAAGCAGTTCATTCTTTCTTCAGACCATATTACTTTATGGAAGGTGTAACTGCTTAAACCCTGGCACATTGGTGACTTTGCCTGTTACTGACAACAATTATGACGAGGTTGACCATGACTATCTGGACATTGTAGAGTTGTGTACCAAGGCAAGACCTGACATTCAAGACTTCCCTCTGGAAGAGCCCGATTGTATGTTGTTTGTGTAAGAGATGCACAATGAAATCTGAAAGCAGCCCATACTGTCTGCACCTTAGGTGTAATGGAAGCCTCTCATTTTTGCAATGTAACCTCCGCGCAGGTGGCTGAACTGATCATTCTTACTTCACAGATAGCCAATAGAGGTCTTGCATGGTCCATGATTTTTGACAGTTGTGTTCTCAGAGGTCTTCCATCACCTCCTCTGGCCCCATATCTGAAAGAGGAATTATGTTATGGACCTGTTAGAGGCTTTACACTTACCCATTAAAATGGCAGTTGTGAAACGTGCAGTACACCGGAGTGGATGTGATTTTGTGACTGCTGGCAACCTCAATGTGGACGAGATGGCCAGATACTGCTCTCTTGAGTCTTTTATACTGAACAGAGAACACTCTTGAATGATTCTGAAAGAGATGTTGCTAAAAGCCTTTTGTAGACTGTTGCTGATACATGGGAAAGGATCAAGAGTTTGCAGGAGGAAGTCATAGAAAGTGAAAAGGAACAGGGTGTCAGAGCATGGTGAATGAAGAACCAGGATGAGATTTTGGTTTCAACAGATGGGAGACCTGTTTTACTAGATGCTATGTTGTCTGCAATGGCAAGACATTTTCATGGTCCAACCGATACAGGGAGAGACACATGGGTAGGCTTGTATATGACACACTGGTTTAATCCCTGTTTCTGTGTCATTAATGACAAACTTGTATCTCCGATATGCCACCTGTCAGCAGTTAAAGGCAGTCAGGAGGACCATGGTGACAATGAGTCATAAAGGAAGATCAGGTGGTCCTTTCCATTGCATGCAACTTAATTTTGTCGAGATGCAGGTATGGAATGGGCTCTGCTACATCTTAGTAGTAGTGTGCAGCTTTTCTCCCAGGGTAGATGTGTACCCGAGGAATGACAGTTTCAGTGAGGCAAAGCTGTTAATGAGGGAATTCATCCCTCCTTTCAGCTTACTCGTTTCTCTAGAGTCAGATTGTGGGACTCACTTCAATGATGAGGTCATGGGAATGCTGTGTGTAGCCCTGCAAGTGAACCTGAGGTTCCATTGTAGTTGCAGGCCTGAGGCATCTGGAATTGTCAAACAGATCAATGGGATGCGAAAGTCCCAACTTGCCAAGTTGTGTGCTTCACGTCCCTCAAGTGGCCTGATGCGCTTCCCTTGGTGTTAATGAGTCTCCAAAGCACCCAGGATATGAGGACAGGACTGCTCCCCCTCAAGATCCTCATGGGGAGAGCTATGAGACTCACAGACAAGCCTCTAATTATGCTTTTGAATTTTGCAATTTTGCAGATGATATGGTTCTCGACTACTGTAACGTACTGGCTGATGTTGTGTGTTCTATCTCTCATCAGGTCAAAGCAGTGACTCCCCTTTTGAGCTAAGTACAGTGCCACAAATTAAATCCAGGAAATAGGCTCCTGGAGAAGAAACACCTCAGGACAAGCTGCTTGGAACCCCGCGTGAGTTGCCCCTTTCATGTCATCCTTGTGATGAACATTGCTGCGAAGTGTGGTGGCATACCGAACTGGGTACATACTCCCCACACCCACGGAGGGAAACATGCTAGTGAAGAAGTGGTGACTTAACCACTAATTTCCAGACTAGAGAAGAGGGAGCGAAGTGTCTCAGAATAAATCAGAGACAAGTGCTGAGCCTGTGGCGAATGAGCCAAGAGTAGCCAGAGTAAACCAAGTTGAAAGGACTGTGAACGATAACTTTAAGTCTGAAGAAGGGCCAAGAAGTACACTTAGAGGGGGCTAAGAAGAGAAAGGTGGCCAAGGAAGGGTGAAAGACTTAGAGCTGTTGTGCCAGAGGGACACATCCAGGAAACAGTCAATGAGAAAAAAGACAAGTGATCAAAGTGAAAGTGATAATGAACAGCCAGTAATCAGGAGATCAAAGAGAACCCAGGTGCCTTGGCGAAGGTACTCGGCTCCTTAATGGACGTACTTTGCTTAGAGTGAGCCTGACTCAAGAACACATGAAATTAAAGATGAACGAAAAGCGCTTGAAAAACCACCATGGATGGGGCTACTACAGTGAAGATTGACTGAGTTTTGATTTTCACTGACTCAATCCAAGTGAGCTGTTCAGATGAACTGCAAACTTTACTGAAACTTAGGAAACTTCTTAGTGCCCAGGCTCCATCAAAAGAGTATGGTTATCATTTTTTAGATACTATTATAGAGTTACAGATAACTTCTGAAGATAATTGAACATATATGCACTAATTCCTGAACTAATCAATGTTTGGCTGATATGCACAAACTGGTTATCCTTATGGTTGCTCTATTACTGGGCTTACATTCTTCTGTCTCCATATAGCTAAGTCTAATTCAACTCACCTAGATCAACAGTGTTGACTTAATATGAAGATTTTACATAAAGTTGTTTCTGAAGGGAATCATTCTACTAATGTCTTCTTTAAGCTGTTGCAGGAATATGCTTAAGTCATGCATACTCCTGACTAATAAATTTGCACTTATTTACCGGCATCTACCATGGAAGGAGTGACATACCATCACTTACCTCTCACTTATTTCTAGTCTCCTAGTATATTTCATGGTCTTCTTTATGATCAGGGTATTTCTGAATATTAATTTCAAGGTTTGATTCAGTCTTTCATTAGGTGCCTCTGTACAAAAATTTGAATTCTCGTAATTCTAGACATATGGCTATGGTAAAGCATTTCTTTAGGTCTCAAACAGAGAATTTTATTGAAGAATTGAAAGATAGAATTGAAGGAATTGAGTTAAAGGTAAAGAGAGAAACTAACTGTGAGTAGGTATAGTAAGAAGAGAAACTAAAGATTGCTGGGATGCACCCTAAGTTGAGTTTTGTTTGGCAATAGCAAGTAAAGCTTTATTTTATGCGGAAAAGGGAAACGATTACAGACACTCACTTGATGGATTGAAGCAGTTTAAGGTTTTGGGAGATCAAGTATTGGTCCGAAGAATCCTGTGATTCGGAGAGGTTACTAAGTGTGCAAGAAGAATGCTTATTTTCAGCTTCCCGCAAATAGGGTAGGCAGCTGCTACTTAGCTTCAGTGTTCCCTAAGGTGTATCATATAAATTAGCTAGAAGATAAGGGAGTAGTGCTTCATGGGAGAGCTAAGCATAGTGCTTCATAAATAGTTGGTGGCATTTGTAGCACTGTGATTCCTTCTGTAGGAGCAGTTTTGAATGACCTAAAGATTAGAAAGCTATCTACCTTGGTTGACCGCCTCGCAACTAACATAGCCGGTGCGTTGACAGCTATCTATACTGAGCTTGTGGCAATTACAGCACTGCTTCTACAGAACAGGCTTTCATTAGACCCCTTACTAGCAAAAAAGGGCAGAGGCTGCTACTTGTTCAGCAATGCTGCACCTATGCGCCTAACAAGAGTTGTGAGATTAACAAGTTTATTACCAATATTTCTGATGTTTATGAAGATATGAAGGAGTTGGAAGCAACAGGTGTCTGGGAGGCAATTGGGAAGGAATTTTCTGCAGTTGGCAGATGGCATAGTGAAATTAGCAGTGGTCTATTGGGGACTACTTTGACCCTTATTTTGATCATTGCTGTATTAGCTATATGCTGGGTTTTTTCATACAGGGATTCGATTAATGGCTGGAAGGTATGGATCAAAGTGTCAGGGAGGAGAACAGTTGACAAATGAGAAAGGGATAAGACGAAAGAGAGAAGTGAAGCCTGAGGAGCGGCAGAGTCACCTGTATGAGTTAAGGGTTCTGGAGGAGTCTAGACATAAACAGCAGGAGTCAACCACTGGCATTTTAGACATCAGTCACAAGGATGTATTGTGTGATGGTTTTCCGGGTCATCAGAGGGGAGAATTGGTGACGCTGTATCACTCTTGTATGCTTAACATAACATTTACACTAATCTGAACAACATATGTGTACATGTAAAGTCTGATTCTCATGATCAAGCTGCCATAGTTGATGTAGGCCTCACGTTAAAACGAAATGTTCTGTGGTTGCTGTGAATTTTTCCTTTCTCTCATTGCAGAAGCTAAGCTGCAGTAGTTTACATTAAGTAGAATGTTACAAAATGTTTTGGTTTCTGTGAGAATTGTTTAGCTGGAATTGTTTAGCTCTGTGTGTTTCACCTATCCCTTGAATGCTGCACAACAAAGTGCGATGTTAGAGAATATATCTAAAAATGTCTTATTGTGAAAATGTTCGATCCTGATTGGTCCCCTCTACCTGAGAACAATGGGGAGTGTTGTGTGATGTCGAGAAATGTGTTTTAATTGTGCATTGCTAAACTAGTCAGATTCAGATGCCCTTTTCCACTCTCTCGAGATTAGAAATTGTCCTTTGCTCCTGCTCAAAGAGTTGGACTTATTAGCAAATCCATTCTCGTTTAACTGACTGAATATTTGATTCTGTATTTTAGAAATACTCACTGGTACATTCTGCTCGATTGCTCCCAACTTCACTCAATTTCTTAGCTTAGCCTGTTAGGGAACATCCGTTTAGGGGAAACTAAATTTGCTTAATTTACTTAAACCAACGTTAAAAGTTTTTCTTTGCATTTTCTACTTTGATTCGGTTTGAATTTGTGATGATCAATGATTTATGACTAATTTGAATGAGTTGAATTTGCAACCTTGCTAATCCGCTAATAAACCCTCATGGTTTGCACATCTACTCTTCCATGTCATTATTGTGGAACCTAAGGAGAGGTGTGGTGCAGCGGCCAGAGCAGCTGACTCCGGAGCTCGGGGCTCATGGTTCGAACACCGGCAGCCGCTCAGCTCAGCACCCTGTGAATCTGGGCAATAAACGTAATCCCCCCAAAGGCCCCCAACGCCTTGAGACCCCTAGGGGTGATTAGTTTGGTTTACAAATACCAGATACATAATATGCTTCACTGTAATCCATTGTAATTGATTTGTTGATGTTAAGCCTCAGCCCGAGACTAAACGCCAGCGGCTCAAGTGCAGCTTGTACTTGAGTTTCCACTAACGATCTGCATGGTGCAAATCCCATCCCGCTGCGACACTGGCTTACAGTATTTTGAATTCTATGCACTCTTTGTAGTAGGAAGAGAAGAGCTCCTAGGTTGAGTCTGTTTGTGTAGCCTTGTCAAGGCATGCCAAGGGTGGTGGTAGACAGTAGTTTCCGTGGGAAGCCTTGCAGTAGAGGTGTGCACATGTGCTGCCTGTCAAAAATGGGTCTTCGTTGTAGTATCCAAACCTGGAACTAGGGATATGATTATGAAATTGGTCGGAGAGCTTCAGGAGCAATATTAGAAAATATTTTCCACTAAAAAGATGGTGAAACAAGACATTCCAGGAAAGAGGGTTGCAAAAGAAAATGGGTGAGATGATACTAGAAGAGCAAGTGTTGCACATAATGAACCATAATACTCTAAAAATGTGATTGAAAATCGCAGAAAGCTTGCATGTAAAATAGCATGTCCTTATCCATAGCACAATAACACATTGCTGGATAGCTATCACTGTAATGGGCTGGACCACTGGAACTATGTGATGCTTTGGTCACAGCCTATTTCACTTAGTTACGGATTTGCTGCACTTACCACATAAATCAGCAGCTGCTGCATAATTTGCAGAGTCCAACAACATCTATTGATTGTAGCTCAAACAGATCAGAAGTTACCAAAAAAAGTGAGAATTGTGGTACCAGACAGTGGCAGACTCTTTTCAAGTGAGCTGACACCCTAAGGTAATGATTGCTTTTTCAGTCTTTGCACTGGTATTTATGGGGTGGAACCTTGGTCTAGAGACAGTTTTACTGTGTATTAAAATTACAAAATAGCAGACCAATACTGCCTCAGAATGTGCTGTAAAATGCCACATTATTTTCCTTTTCTTGCTGCATGATTTAGTCAAACCATAATTTCCTCCTTTCTCACATAATTCCTGTGGGCCTGGTACTATGAAATTAGCATCACTCAACAACTAATAGCAAGTATAGATTTCAGGAGAGAGCGGCAAAGAACAGAATCCACTCATTTCATGTGGGCATCGACGGGGGCAACCTTTTAGCGGAAGTGATCTACATTAAAATAGATGCACTGGTTTTGTAGGTCAAGGAGAAAGATCCTACTATGTAATTCCCTTAGCCCCTGCCCCTCACACCACCACCCTTTATTCAGAAGAAAGGATTCCTATCACCTGTACTTCCCTTTAAAGGGAGGTTGAAGACATGTTTCTTTAATGAGGAACGGGGGTGATCTCTTCAGATCCACTGACTTTAATTTCAGTCTTCTATAAGAAAAAACATCAATGACCCATCCTGGATTAAACAAATCTGGCTTCTTTAGTCTCCCTGAACACTATACATTTGTTCTAATGTTCTTTTTTTTTTTTTTTACTCTATACTTCTCCTTTGGCTTTTGCCAGTACCTCTACCCTTTCCTCCAGCCATTTTATGGCTGTGCTTCTGTCTGTCTACGATGCTCCTCTCTGTTCCTGCTTTCTCTTAAGGGTTGCAGCAGACATGGAGAAAAGACTAATCTAACTCTAAACTCTGTATTTACATTTCCTTCGTCTGCAAGCATTTAATTAATTTACATGTTGGAATTGTATGAAGTTTTTCACTTTTTCGAAAAAAAATGTATATGAATATAAGATTTATTAAAGATGATGATGCTGGCTTTTTGGCAAATCCCAATTTGTGATTTTGAGACAGCTAATTTGGTCACTTCCGTTTTAACAAATCGAAATATTTTCCGCTGCCCTCTTCTCTCACCTGTCTCTTAACTAATATCAAGTTGATTAGTTACATAACATCACAAAAACGTGTCGGGTGTGTCCTGATTTTCTATTTTTTTCTATTATTGTATTGTTTATTTTTTGTGCATTATCAGATGACGAGGTACCCAGTTCCATCAACAAATTAAATGTTTGGTCCTACTGTCCTTAATTGCTTTTCATATTGAGTTTATGACAGAGGTTTGTATTAGTCAACAGTCACGACCCATCTTTGTCCAATTCACACAATTCCATTTTAGGGTTATGTTCAGGTCTAGGGGACCTTTTACCTGTTTCGCCCAATGCCAAGCAGGAAACCCATCTTTCTAAATTACAGTTGCGACCATGTGCTGCCCTTGGGGGAGCGCATTCAAGTGGAGCAACCCGCCTGCACTTTAAAGGGGGAGAAAAAGCCCCTTACAGGCGGGTGCAGTGAGTGACTGTGCCCGACTGCAAGGGGATGTCTAGTGAGTCCATGGGACTCCCTTGACACCCTCCAGAGGGCTGCCAGCTGGGGGCGCACTGACAGTGCGCCACCTTTTTGTACTGCTCTGTAAGTGCACCTTCTTACAGCTTCTTTACTTCTGCGCCCGCGTTGATATTACGGCACCCAGAGGTAAAGAGATCTATTCATTTATATGGGGCAACGCCCCTATGCAAATGAGCTTGAGATATCGCTGGCACAACATGTGCTCCAGTGCTATCTGTATTACAGAACTGTCTGAGACTGGGGACCCTCCCATTGGCAGCACATACCAGCAAATGGGTGAGAGACCAAACGGATGAATGTTCTGCATGTAAATACAAGGCGGAGTCCGAATTACATGTTTTGCTCCTCTGCCCTGCCTATCGGCTGTCGCGCAAGTGTTGGTTAATCCAACTATGTAAGAATCTAGGGTTTGTGCGCTGCATAGAGGCTTACCGAGTCCTAAAGTATGACACTCACCCACCAATTGTCTACGCTGTATTGCGCTTCCTAAATTGTATATGGCATACTCGTCGGGCCTACCTAAAGTAGATCTCAGGGGGTTGAAGATTTGTACGAACTGGTGAAGGGCGAGCATGCCCATATCTACGCCTTATGCCTTGCATCGCTGTCCCACAGTTCTATTTTAGCATGACATTTAATTACTTGTATATTTTTATATTGGATTGTTGTTTTTTTATACATTTTTATACGACCGGTTGTATTTTAATCGTCTATGTCATATAACATATTTTCACATCCCTGTTGCACTTATGTAGTGTGCGTTCTGTGCCTTCTCTTTTGAGGGTTGACGATTGTACATGAAGATCCTTGTCAGTATTTTTTTAACCAGATGTATATACTATTGTTTTATTAATGCACTTTTATGGCCCAAGAGGCCGAAATAAAGTATTAATGAATGAGTATTACAGAAGAGGCCGCCCGAGCGTCTTCAGCACCTTCTGTAATACCACAGTGCCCGGGGGCGCACAAAGAAGGTGCAAAAGCTTGTTGCGCCTCCGGGGCAATTCTGTAATATGGGCCCAGGACTGGTTGAATGTCGCCCAATTGCTGTGTGGCACATTGACGGCCCGCACTTTGGGTGAATGTAGAACCACACCCAGGAAAGGTAATGGTGTGGAGGGGCAAAGAAGCAACATTATGGAAAACGTGTCCGTCAATCTCCACTTAAAGATCACTTCTGTGTCAGCAGTGACGTCTGGGGTTTTTCCAGCTTGCCTCACCGGTCCGCGCCACACCGGCAGTGTTAGTTTATTGATAGCCCTTTGATTGCATTCTCTTTGCTTCACGATAAGGTCGTTTCTCGGAAGTCATTACGGGCCACCAGATTCGCCGCTTGCTAATCGAAGGAAAGAAAAGCAGAGCTCGATGTGCACACCTGTGTTTGGGCTGAAACACATTTATAAACGATTATGAAAGAGCCCAGTGCAGATAAGGAGCGGGCTGGGAACAGCTGTGTCGTTTACATTGAGTAGGGAGTGCTACAAGGAAGTTTAGCTAGGTTTAAATATTTCCCCACAAAATCACTGGAAATAGGCTGGGAATTTGCAAAATTTCACATGTGTGCTCCATAGCCATGCTTCATCCACTGCACGCATGCCATTTCACCCTGTTTTTCTCCAGCCCAAACTCCTTTAGTGAAGGAAACTGTTAATAACAACTGTAAATAAATAAATAAATACTGTAAGAATAAATATAATACGACATATAAATATTGATGCATTATTTCCTATTTTGGTTTTTAGGTCTGGCTTTTTCCCGCCATCTTTTGGCCATTGGTTTTCTTCGACTAGCCTCTTTCAGCGAAGAGCTGGAGGCTTTTAGTCATTTCTTGGCCTTAGTCCAGTGTAGCACTCATTTCTCAACTAATGCTGTAGGATGTATTCTTCCACCTACTATCGAGGGCTAGCAATGAACTGTATTAGGGACTACTTTACAGCTATTGTCTTCTCTCGCCACTGTTTCTGGCCTGGCTGTCTTCGGTGTGTATTGCTTTACTGGGCTAACTCTACGTCCATTAGCACATTAAACCCCGACCTATTGGCTTTGCAATTCTTGTTAATCTATATTTCCTATCCTACACTTCTGATTTTTAGGTTTCTACTATATATTGTATGCATTGCAATATGTATTGTGTAAATCTAGCTAGAAAGCAACATAACTTTGTTCATAGCAACAGGAAGTAATAACACACTTCAGAGCTTTTTTCATATACTATATAACAGTGTCTGTTCCAATCAAACAACGTCATAGCTGTCATTGTTCAGATGGGGCAATGTCACTAGGGACCAGTTGTCATGAACCCAAAACGCCTCAATTATGGATAGATTTTGCTTCGCAACCGTTGTGGTGGGGCATATTGTCTGTGCTGGCATTAGGCTCCATGGTATCCCTGCTGGGCTGCCGCAAGCAGGGCTCTGGCCTACGGTCCTGCTGACTCGAGCCCTCTGGAACGACATTTTTGATTTCTTCATCTTCTAGGTAGTTCAGATAAAAAATGCATAAACGTATCTGAGAAGCCAGATGAGATATTGTTTATGATATCCGGAATCCACTGTCACAAATTAACCAACTTGTGTTTGCCTTCTCCATATCTTGGTGGAGGTCACAGGAACAAAGCCAAACCAACAAATCCTACATCTTTTTTGTATGATTTTACTTCAGGTTCGCTGGTGACTGAATATGTCATTACCATTAGTGCGTCCCTAATGGTGGTGTCGATGCGAAGGGGTTAAAGTCAGTCATTGCAACTCCCTCACTAAAAAGGTCTAGACTTGCTTCACCTACCCCGAGGCATCATAGCAGCCGCCGTCCCATTGTGGATCTCTGTCATTAGTAAAGTCCTGTAAAGAGTGGTTACGCGTCAACTGCAGGATCATCTGATTGGAAGCAGCAGCGTAGATGCAAACTGGTTGGAGGCTCGCCCCCAACTCCACATGGTATGGGGTATTATTTATAGCTTGTGCAATGCAGCAGATGTAGGGAATGCTGTCCATGTTGAATCTGTTGGGTGTCTCAGATTTTAGGTAAGGGTTAAATGGTCATGTTGGGACCCTTTTGGAACCCCCTTGACTTTTTCATGAAGGAGATCTGCAACTACCACCTGACCGATGACAGAGACGGGCTCCTCCTCATAGAGGACAACATTACTGAAGGAGAGGTCAGAGCAGCCACAAGTCACTTACTTGCTAGAAAGACTCTAGGACTAGATAGACTCCCGGCCTTATTCTATAAAGCCTTTCTTAACTTGTTAGCATTGCGACTCACCCAGGTCTTTAATGACATATTGACTTGCGGCGTAGTCACGGACACAATGCTAGAATCAAAATCAAGTTACCATGCTCAACTCTGATCTTAAGATATTCACCTTGATCCAGGTTGCACACCTATATATTAAATGACCCACTCTCATTGCACCTCAGCAGGCGGGAGTCGTTAAAGATGGCCACACCAGGGACAATACTAGGCTAGCATTCACCCTCATTGTATCTGTGGAAAGGAATCACACTCTCGCTGGATGCAGAGAATGCCTACAAAATAATTAGTTGGCCTACATTTGCAAAGTATTGGACAAGACTCTCCTAGGCCTAGATGAAATGAACGATCTTAGCCAACTACCAAAAACCCACAACACAACTCAAGGTCAATGGCGAACATTCTCCCTCACTGCCCTTCATGAGAGGCACCCAACAGGGATGCCCGCTGTCCTTTTTTAATTTTTTCACTCACAATGGAGCCTTTCCTCCAACGAGTTTAGCAAGATCCGAACATATGGGGTATCATGTTGGACGAACAGGAGCACATATATGCAGTATATGCTGACAATGTCCTCTACTTTCTGACTGTCTTTGAGACCTTCCTTCCTGCACTGAAACCAGAGCTAATCCTCTTTGCGGCAGCCTCCGGCTGTCAGGTCAATTGCTCCAAATCCTCAGGCATGCGTTTCCCATTCACATTCATTGTCGCAAAATGGGCTTTGATTCCCAAGAGGCTCCCTTACCTTCATGCGGCACAGCTCAGACCAGCCGTAGACTGAAATTATAATTCTGACAAGCAAGGGTGAGTTCAAGTAGAACAACATTTCTTGTGCATTCCCCTGCATCATCTCCTCTGGTCCACATAGGGAACACGCCAGCCCCGCCTGCTACACAAATTCTTTTAGACACCTGGCAACAAATATCACGCAAAACAGAGTCCACCATGTTTCCTTCGCCAATGCCCCTATCCTTAAAAACCCAGACTCCCAAAGGTATTCATGACCCTGTTTTCAACCGCTGGAAGGACAGTAGGCAAGCTCTTTTCAGATACTGCCCTAAATTCATTGTAGGACATATAGGCCAGTCAGCGGCTACATATATAGGACGCCTGCAGTCTTACTCAACTCTTGCTTTGGGCTGGCACTAGTGAAGTCAGGGAAAAAGCGGGTCATGAAAGGACAACACTGGAGACTATTTTTCATAGCAAATTGTGCCACAAAAAGAGATCATGTGATTGCAAAGGGCTCTCATAAACCTAAATCCCAAAGTCAAACACACTTACATGACCCTAAGGGAAAGGGACCTGGAGCGGGAGATTGGAGAGAAGGTCTGTGGACGAATACAGCAGGTGACTGCAAAGTCCTCCATCTGCACATCACACACATAGAATACATATAAACTACTCACTAGATGGTATGTATCCCTGACACATCGTTATGCTCTGCTCAGGATCCCGAACATATTTTTGAAGAAGCGTTTGCAATGCAATAGGTCTCGCATTTCCAGAATTTGAGCTATTGCCATTGTAAATGGTCTTTTATTTATGTGTTTTGAAAACCTGCAAGCGGTGCCTAAACAGGCACTTTTTGCTTATAGTCCTTGTTTATGAACAGCAAGGCTGGCAGTAAAAGAGGCGCAGTTACTGCCAGCCTTGCTTCTCATAAGCAACGACTATAAGTACAAAGTACAAATACAATTAGCCGCTTTGAAATGTGACAAAATAATTATTATATTAATTCTAGATTAGGTTGTACTTTATGTGGAGCTGCTGGAGGGAAATTTATAGAAGGTCTAATATAAATGAAATGTTGTAGGTGCAGTACAGCAAGCTGTGCCTAGATGTCCCTAGTGAGCAAGGCACCAGCACTGCTTATCTAGGTGCAGTAGCACAAGCTGCGCCTAGAGGTCCCTAGTGATCAAGACACCAGTACTGCTTGTCTAGCTGCAGTAGCACAAGCTGCGCCTAGATGTTCCTAGTGAGCAAGGCACCAGCACTGCTTGTCTAGGTGCAGTAGCACAACTGTGCCTAGAAGACCCTAGTGAGCGTCATAAACTTTGAAGATATGGTAAATCTACCATACCCATATTGCACTGCATGCAAGACAGTAACACAAGTACATTCAAACAACTATGTTCATGTATACAATTAGTAGCTTTGAAATGTGACAAAATAATTATTATATTAATTCTAGATTAGGTTGTACTTTATGTGGAGCTGCTGGAGGGAAATTTATAGAAGGTCTAATATAAATGAAATGTTGTAGGTGCAGTACAGCAAGCTGTGCCTAGATGTCCCTAGTGAGCAAGGCACCAGCACTGCTTATCTAGGTGCAGTAGCACAAGCTGCGCCTAGAGGTCCCTAGTGATCAAGACACCAGTACTGCTTGTCTAGCTGCAGTAGCACAAGCTGCGCCTAGATGTTCCTAGTGAGCAAGGCACCAGCACTGCTTGTCTAGGTGCAGTAGCACAACTGTGCCTAGAAGACCCTAGTGAGCGTCATAAACTTTGAAGATATGGTAAATCTACCATACCCATATTGCACTGCATGCAAGACAGTAACACAAGTACATTCAAACAACTATGTTCATGTATACAATTAGTAGCTTTGAAATGTGACAAAATAATTCTTATATTAATTCCAGTTTAAGTTGTACTCTATGTGGAGCTGATGAAGGGAAATTTATAGAAGGTCTAATATAAATGTGAGATGCGCTAGCAAGTAAAGTAATCTCTGCCAATCTAGTTTAGGACTAAGTGAGTGTCCTCTCTGAAGGCCTTTAAGAAAGTAGTATTAAAACCTAGGGCGTAACAACAGATGTAACAGGGAGTGTCCTCATGGGAGGTTACAAAATGAGACAAGGCGGTACTGAGGAGGGACTACAAAGCCTAATGACCAATGAAAAGCCCCCATTTACAAAGGACAGGGACAGGAGCCATTTAAAAAGATGGGTGGGAAGTAAGTGAAGCATTTTCCACATATCCTGAATACAGCATGTCTCGAAGAGACAGCGCAAGTGCTGCCTAGGTGAGACATAAAACTGTGGCAGGCATTGCACTTTACTTCACATGTGGTGGACCCGCTCCAAAGTCCAGGCATACTAGTCGGAAATTGTGACTCAAATCAGAGTGATGTTGGGTGTATCTCTCTTGCTCCCAGCTATAAATCATCCTGCTAGGCAAGCTCAGCGACAATAGTGCATGTCCTATGACCATTCTGAGAGGCCAGGCTCCTAGTGCATTAGAAAAAAGGATGGCAATAGTCCACAACCGAGTGGAGACATTCGAGAGCATTTGGTCCCCTTCTAGACATTTATGGAACGAGACCGGCAGATGAGCTCGGGGGACATTCCAGAACTGGTGCCAAGAGCTGGATCAAAGGTGATGACCACAGACTCTGAGGACTCCCAGGAGAAAGGTCCAGAAACATGAAATGACATGGGCTTCTTAGGTTTCCTATTATGCTACTGTATGCATGAAGTACAAGTTTAATGCACAATGGTGGATAACTCAACACAGTTAAATGTTCTGAAAAGAAAAATTACCGGGCTAAAAAAAAGAAAATGTAATTATTTAAAACATTTCCATAATACGACATAATACTCAATATTTTTGGAAGTCTTGTGACTTAAAGAGATTTTACTTTTTGTAAACGATGCAAGCTACTTTAGGATCTCAGAAATCGACTATAAGTTGCATATTTGAAAAGGGAATTATAAATCAGAAACAAAGTGTGTAACACGTATTAAAAGTATGAAACAGCAATTTGAAATCTGGAAACAGGGATCTTAGGTGGCCTATCTGACAGAGGAAAACAATTCATTTTTTTAACCGTCTTGAATTCTCATTGATTTGCTAACCGGTAACTTGCCTGAAATTCAGGTGGTTACCGGTTTGCTTAACTAGCGTTACAAGTTTGGTTGATGCTCTTAATTACATTATGTGAAATTACAATCAGGGAGGATGCGAGAACCAAGTCTGATGGAGTAAAGAAAAAGTGTATGCCATTTTTCACTGTCCCATGGGTTTATCTGTATCTAATTGATGGAGCATATCTGGGTTTCCTTTGGTCACCATAAGGGGAGGCGGCCTCACAGTTCTGGATGGGTTACCTATCTGGAAGAGAGTCAAGACTCATTTTCAAAGTTTTGGCTCCTGTTCATGATATCTGGGGTCTGGAAAGAGTTCCTAAGTAATTACCAGCTGCTTAGATTAATTCAAGAAGTATCAATAGAACAACAAATACCATGGCATAGTGCCATTCTTGATGGTCTTGCATTCATACAACTTGTCTCTCTATGACCGTGGTATTCACCATAATTCCCATTTTATTCAACAAAATGACTCATAATGGGAGGCTTCAACTAATATCTTCGATAAAGAAGTATGCTTTTGCAGTTTGTGATTGGAATGTAAGTACTAATTCCGATTTAAGTACAAAATGCCCACAAGACTGCACCCAATCAATATGATACTCAAATGTTTCCTCCCTCGTTGGTTTCTTTTCCTTGACCACATGGCTCTGGCTATCTCATTCTTGCCTATTAATGTCAACAAAGATTTTGATTATACAAAATTTTATTTTGTAATCACAATAACGATTTTCTTCTTTTTTTAGATTTCCTGATACCTTTTATTAAGAGCAACTTTAAAACGTATGAAATTAAAGAGGTAAGCTTGAGAAGTCTACAAAACATTTCAAGAATGGAAGATTATTTATTGACAAGTTTAGCAGAATTGGTTTGCGAACATGGAAAATCTGTAATTACACATTTTGACCGCCAAGCTAATATTAGTAAATTAACTCTCAGTGTTGTATTATAGTTTATAGAACACAAGAACATTTCTGTAAAATGGTTAGATGCCATGTCATACCATAAAAAATATCTCTGTACTTGCATTGAATATTCAATAGGGTTATTAAGGATCAGTGTTATATACAGATCGGATATGTTAGGCTTATCTTCTATATGTTCAAGGATCAGCTCATATGTGAAAGAGCTTCTCTTTTGCATTCATACCCATTCAAGGCCCCTTCTGGGACCATCTTCTCAGGGTTACAATGAATGTCCTTCACTAACTATTCAGTGGTTCTAGAGTACCACTCTGTGTTCCCTACCCCTTGTATTTGACAAAATACAGCAGTTACTGTTGTATGGCGTTTTAGATTCCGAATGAATTTTCCCGATTCATGCCCATATATAGGTACAATTCACTTTGCCCTTATATAGGCATAGAAATCAAGCCCTTGTTTAGGCATAGCCCATGCTGCCCAAATACAGGCATGGCTACTTCCATCCGTTCACCAAACATCACAACGATTTCTTGGAAAACCAGACTCTTAAGCAGAAAGGACTTCCCCCAGCCTGGATATTTATTTCTCCAAGAACTCATTTATTATACACGAACATCTATTCCTTAGGGGTTCATTCATGACGTTCATATGCCCGACTTTACGTCAAAGATGGCATTTCTAAACACCTTCAAAGAATAAATATACCCTCACTTGCTATGGCAAAGCACAGTGTGGTTCGGTGCAGTTCGACGACCTACTTGCCAGACGCAGCTCGCTACAGCAAGTGCCGAAGAAAGCCGACTCTCCAGCTGACGCACTGATCAGGAAGCTGTCCTCCTCTGCCGAGATTCCAGCTCCAGTGTTTCTGACTCCCTTGCAGGGTGTTGGGAAATCGAGTCCCGAGACAGAGATAACAGACCGCCTTCATTCTAAGGTATGGAGCTGATTAGAACCTAGAGAAACCTTTGCCAAATTCTTGGCAGAACTAAACCTATGCTAAAGACCATACTAACTTCTTCCCTCGTACTAGACCTAGGTTAGGTACATTGGGGTAGGCGTATTTTAGAATCACCAGTAGAGTATTTTAGCCTGTGTTATTTATGTATGTATTTTTATATGGCTTAGAAACCATACAATGCTATTACAGTATTATTTTATATTACTGTTCATGCTGTAAGCATTATACTTTGCATTCCTGTCTAACAATTGTAGCAGTTCACCTCTCTTGCATGAGTAAGAAGACTGTTCAATAAATCTTTTTATGGAAACGCCCCTCTCTATATTTTTCTCTGCAACTCTTTAGAAACGAAGCATGCACGATTGACTGAGTAAAATAGCTATCTACTGTTTCCACGACTCTGAAGATAGTTATTCCAGTCCTAGGGAAACAAAGTTGTCATGTTTATGCGGTTGTCAGAAACGAATCCCTTCTTGTGTATTCGTGAAAATTTCTAGTTACCTCTAAGCTAGCTGGCACTCACAATTAAGTTTAGTATATTCGATAGAGACCTACTGACCTAAGTCCTACGTCATAGCTATAGGATATATTATTCCAATGCGCAGAGCCTATTGGAAATATAGGAACTACACTACATTATCACTAACAACAGGGCACCACCAGTGCCCTTCTCTCACAGTAAACTCAGCTTGCAGGAACTTTCTGCTGGCAGCCTATGGGTTACCTAGTATATGGTGCCCCATACAAAGATAGCACAGGCGTTCATTTTATAGCCCACGACTATACCAGGTGTTAAAGGCCCTGAACCCGAGTTACAGTCCCAAGCCGTAGGTGAATATGATAGTCAAAGCCTTGAAAAAGTCATTGTCTAACAAAACACTTGTCTGCCGCCTATGATTTGTAATCAATTCTCAATCAAGTTTTATGGAACTTGACAAATGCAATGAAGGAATAAAAGACACTTGGAATTTTTTGGCACTCTACGATCAGTTGGATGTGTTATATCTTGGATTACATGTGAGACAGTGCTTCGGTATTATTAATTAAATATAGGATCCAGAGTGGTTGCTTTTGGGTCTTCATACACCTCATGGGAGCTGGTTGTACATACTGTGTGAGCACCAAGTTACTTCAACTGATGACCTGTTATTGCTCACCACCCACATTTAATGTTCTGGATATGCGATTTCTCAATCACAGCTATCTTCCTTTACCTGTACAACATACAGTGTTGCACTCAACAGATTACAAAAGATAAAAGAGGTGCCCCCTTTATCCGGTTCTGATATGGTGATGCTTCTCATTTCTTTAGGTTCAGTACAGTAATCAAAAGCTAACTGGTGAGCAGGCCATACTGCAAACTGTTGGAACTTTCAAGGGTTCCACCTTCTTTGAGCCTTTTTAGAGATAAAGTGGATGGAGGGCCGGTGGTGGACAAACAGGCAACACCAGAAGCCAGATTTATAGTATATGTCTTAGGAATGATTGCTCATGCCAATGGTCCTTCCTTAAGTGGCGTGTGGCCTTAGGTGGCTTTTGTTCATGTTTGTGGGTCCTCAGTGAAAATGTGTCACTGATTACAGATAAACCTTTAAATGAAAAGCCTTCTATTAAAATTAAAAGTGCCAACGGTGTATGCAGGGGCATCCTTCTGCTACAGTGGGTTGAATGTGAGTAGTATGATGCAGCCTGCCTCAGATCGCAGATTTTCGCACATACTTTCTTGCTCAGACACCTAGAGAGGAGAATCAGAAACCCATACGGTGTGGCTCATTTCTGCTTGCATGTATTGTTTGTTGGGCCAGAAGGTGTGCACCAAGTCCTTTTTGAAAACCTAAATGGGGGGTAGGGGTTATCAAACTCTTTGATGATGGTGTGTCTTTATGAATGGATTACAGAAGTTGTCAATCAAGGGAAGTGGTCAAGGATTTTATAGTAACATTTAAAGATTTTGTTTCAGTGATGCCAGTTTCATCGATTAGCAATTAAAAGACTTTAAGGTCAGGGATATTGGCTATTAGGCCGGAAAGGGGTCTTTCAAGAGGACTGTTGTGGTGTGACAGAGGGGTAAAAAGTTGGTTTAACAGGCTTGGAAACCTTATAGTCGGCTTACGCTTTCTTTTATAAAACTAGGCGCAGCAGGTACAGGTAAGAGCGGTGGGGCGAAGAAGGCGCGGGAAGTCGACATACGATGGGGTAGGGAAAATAACATTAAAAATAAATAAAAAAACACTTTACCTTGACTGGGCAATGCAGCGAGCACAAAATGAATGGTTTTATTTTTTTATTTTATATTCCCTATCCCGTCATATGTCGACTTCCACCTGCCCCACCCGCTCCTGCCCCACCCGCCCCTGCCCCACCCACCCCTGCCCCTCTTCTCTTACCTGCACTGGCCGCGCCTGTATAAAACTATGCTTGTGTTTGTGAGATGTGAATATTAGCCTGGAATTGGGCTGGGATGTGAACCCGCACTTGCAAAGCACAATGGATTCAGACCCCATCTTCGTCAACCAAATTTATAAAAGTTACTAGAGGTGAGAGGAAGGTGAGCAACCATTTACTTGGCATGGTGTAGGTAAGAATTCTAAACGCGACAGATGGGGATATTTCGTTCATACCAGGTAAATGTGTTCCCGATATAAAGTGTGCTCATGATGTCTTCCATGAAGATGTTGTTATGGCAGCATTTTTGGTGATTCAATCTTGATAAATTGGCCAACTGTGGGTTAGAGTGCGTGACGAGTGCGGCAGGACTAAAAGGATGTTGATGATTAAATTGGCCATGCTCACACCTGTGGTTTGGCCTGAATTATCACAGGGAAATGAGGCCTTTGATATTTCTGGCCCTTTTGTTTGTGTGCCTTGTGATTCTTGGCAGACTATCACTCTGAACTAGCCAGCGATCAAAGTTGTTGGCAGGCCCACAGCTGATGCTATTATCGAATTCGTTAAAGAGATTCTTTCCAGGGAAGACCATGTTTACACCCTGGTAACAGACAATGGATGGATTTCAGCTGACTTTGTTAGAAATGCCCTAATTACTAACTGGTAATTGAATTAATCCAAGTCCTACTCCCTCGCAATAATTCATTACAAACGAGTCTCCGTTGCCTCGTGCAGACACCAATAAAAAAACACACCCAATTAAAGACCCTCCTATCCCCCACTCATCCCTTTAGTCAAAAGCTCAGGCTGAAAAACAACTCAGTTGCTTCAAACCGGGAGGGTGGAAGGGTCTATGAATAAAGTGAGGGAGTAAGACTTGGAGTAATGTAATAATTGGTGCGTAGTTAGGGTATTACCCAAACGTCCCTCCCCCGCTTACATTCATTGTAAGTTATAACTAGCAGGCAATAAAACCGCGTACAACTGACGTTAAATGCTCAAATCAGAAATGGCTTGTATTGAAACAGAATCACCCATCCCTCTATTCCTTCATATAGGAGAGTGCGCTTCATTGTAGTACTTCGTCCAGGTTTGTTTCCTCTGAAACTCTATAATGCCCGATGAATGTCAATGAAGAGGACTACGTTGATGCCCTACAGATCTACGTTTCATGTAATTCTGCCATGGGAGAAGACCTACTAAGTGTAGATCTCCCTTGACTCTCCAGAGGGGGATGTGACTCACCACCCCATATGCTATGGAAATTAGAAATCTGACCAATCTGTTTAGTTGGGCAGTAGATGTTTTCCCCCTTTTATGTGGGTCCAGAGGTAACACAAAAGAGATTTTGCTTGTCTAAAAAACAAACCTGCGTGTACATAGACTAGGAGAGCCCTTCTAACATCTAGTGGTTATTGCCTTGTTTCCTCAGACGAGGAAGGAGTAGAACTCAGATAGGACTATCTCTTGATCCTTGTGAAACAAAGGGTTCACTTTAGGAACAAAAGAAGGTATAGGATTTAGCATCACCCTATCTTGAACAATTCTGCAAAATGGAAGTTATATGACAAGGCCCCAGACTATACCAACCTTCTTGCTGATGCTATAGCTACCAGAAAAAAAGTTTTTAGGGTAAGGATTTTTAAAACCACCTCCTCTAAAGACTCAAAGAGATCTATCATTAAGGTATGCAATACCCTCTCCAAATCCCAAGCACAGACTACCTTTGGAGGTGTAGGAGAGATGTTCTTTTGACCCCTAAACAACCTAGCATTCAAGCCATCTTCATCTGCTAAGTGTTTCCATGAATCTATAAAGGGCTTCCCTGCGGCCCACTGAACTTTCAAAGTAGCCGTGCTCAGACCCAATTTACTGCCATCTTGTAGGAATGTCATAATGTGAATTCAAACCACAGTAGTAGGATCCAAATTCCCCTCACCACACAGAGAAAAGGATTTGCAATATCTCCCATACAGTCTAAGAATGGAGGGCCTTCTGAAAGCCTGCAGAGTTACTGCTAACTCGTCTGGAAGAACCTGGCCCCTTTGCCCCGTCCTCTTAACCTCCAAGCCGTGTGCTTGACTTTGGCTACAGACTCCTGTCTTACTATCAGAAAATAGAGAGGAAAAGGACTAAAAAAGAGGTAGCGATGCCCTCAAAGCTGTCATGGCTTTTAAATGAGGGAACCAATTGTCTCGTGGCCAAGAAAGAGGAATGATCACCACCATGGTCTGCTCTGTTCTCATCCTCGCTAAAAGAGGCTTCAATGACGGAAAAGGGAAGAAAAGCCTATAGAAGGCCATGAGGCCATTCGAATGTCATAGCATCTATGGTCCATGGCTGTTTGTCTCTTTCCCTTGAACAGCATGCTGGCACCTTGGCATTTGTATTTGAGGCAAATTAGTCTATTAATGGCCCGTTGATGGACTAACTTATTGAATATCTCCAGATCCAGAAAGAAATTTTGAGATGATGGAATTTATCTGCTTAATTTGTTTGCAAATTGTGTACTGCCTGGATGTGACTTCTGGCAGAGATATCAGTGATTGTTGAGCCCATGGAAATATCCTGAGTTCAAAAATAGCCAGTGCACAAGACCTGCTTGTTAATACGCTCCTTTGCTGTTGGGTTACCTATACGCACCAACACCGATTTTCCCCTGACCTGATGACTTAAATGCCAATAGGGTCACTCTTACGGCTTCACGGGGAGAGGCATGTCAGCCATTTCTAGCCCTACGAAAGCTCGCAATTCGTAATGCGTACAATAGCCCTGCCCTCTACCCCAGCAGTACAGAAGGAGAAAAATCTATCACCTCATTTGTCTAGGGGTCACCATTTTCAGTCTTTGTTTAAAAAATAAACAAGCCAGTACAATACCTGCTCCGCCACGCTGTGTGCTTGCTAGAGTTATTGGACTTTTTTTTCCTTATTAGCCACAGACAGAGGAAACATCAATGGGACATCCAGGGATGACTCCAAGTCCAACCTCCAGCTAATTAAAGGAGCCTCCTCTGGCAGGCAGCTGCAGGCTTCCCGAAAAGGCACAAGCGCAACCAGTTGCATCTGTGGCCTGAGTTCCTCTTACCTCCTCGGACTACCTGATTCTCCGCACCCACCCTTCTGTACAGCTTCCACTCACCGGGGGCGGCCCGGGGGCGGGGGGGGTTAGCACCTTACCTCACGGGCTCCTGTGTAAACAAATTAACATGGCTTTGTATTATTACCACTCCACTGACCATGTGTAAAGGTTTACAAGGGTTCTCAAGTAAAGTGTCACCTGGGGCGAACTAGTAGTTGTGATTGGCGGGGTTTGTCAAGGTTAAGCTACAGCTCTATTGCATCACACCCCATAGTACCACAGAGGTGAGCCCTTTCAAGCTGTTCAAGGGAAGACCGCCTGCATCTAATCTGTGTCCATGATGGTTCAAAAAGATCTCAACATGAGTCCAGATTAGAGTGAGATGGTTGCAGTAAGGGTAACGGGTTAAGAATTTCAACCTAAAGTCCAGCTTTAGAACAAACATGAGGTATGCAATCTCGTGTTGTTGGCAGGAGAATGGTTGTAAAACTCCAGTCAGACGTAAGTGTGAAACGAAGTTCCAAATATGGTAAATCGATAAAGTTAATATTGTGACTCATGATGGAAGACCGTGGAGCGCCCACACAGTGGTGAAATGTGTGCCCAGATGTGAAGAGTGCCATGAATCCTCTGAAGGGTTCCTGCTTAAACAGTGAATAGGAGGAGCTGATGCCCATGCTTAAGCCGGTGACTAGGCGCCATTTATTGATGCAACTGTTGGTGTGTCTGGCATTGATGCTCTGTATTCTAATGAAAGAGTGGAGCTGCTCTCTCATGCCTGGATAAGTGGATAGCTTATCAGGTAACATGGATGGCCCTCAGTAGAACTCCTGTGTCGCTTTTAGACAGGGTGTGACTTTCAGGTGCTAATATGCACCAACTTAAGTTAAATTGTTATTATATGGCACTTCACCATATATAGGATTGTTTTGTTTTAGATTTCCTTTCCCTGTTCCCGTGAGATTTTCCTTGTTTACTCTAAGGGGGATGGGGGGGGGGCGGTAGTGTTGTAAGTAGGTTGTTTGTTGGACTTCCAAACCTTATGGACTGTAGTCTGTTTACTCTTTCTTTGGTTGGCCGGTGCCTATGTTTGCACATCTGGTATTCCTCGTGCTACACACCACCATTAACTTCACTGTGCTGATTAAATGGCGGCTCACCTACCTCGCGTCTCGCATGACCTTCTATAAAGAGAGTCGCCTACTAGTAGGAGCTGTAAATATCAAGGGCGTGGTTGAGGATTTGTGCAGTAATTTAACTTGTTAAAATAATTTGTTTGTAGGGCGGTAAGGCTACGATTTTTTTTTTATAGCAGCATCCTTTCGGACAAGTTAAGTCTTTGTTGTTTGACAGTCTGTCCTTCCCTTAGGTAAACTGACGGAAACTTGAAAAGGAAAATTCACAGACCCGTGATTAACCCTATCACCTGCCCTATGGCACACAGGCGACCAGGCCAGAATATGTGTTCCACACTAAAACCAACGCAGCACCGATAAATCAAACACCTGTTATCTAAAGCTCGTTGCATATTGAGATACAATATTAAATATTAATAAGTAATCTTTATGGGCGTTGATTCCACTGGTCGTGGGAAGAGCTGCATCAGGTTAATGGAGCAGTGAAGCTCGGAGTCTAGGGCAGGATTCCGAAGGCTTAGTCAGGGCCGGCTCTAGGCTCATGGTGGCCCTGTGCAGGGAGCGTAGGTGGGGACCCCCGGAAGAGGCGGGGTTTAGAAGGTGAAAGGCTCAGCCATGCGGGGAGCAGCGGAACACGAAGACGTGTGAAGGCAAAGGGAGGGGCTGAGAGGTACAAAGCGAGCCAGCCAGAGACAGGCTGGAGCGAGGTCGGAATAGACATTAATAAAGCCAGTGGCGTTACGAAACGTGAGGGGGCCCCCCTGCAAAGCACAATGAGGGGGGCCCCCAGTGCCCGACGCACCACCTACTACTTTGCCCCACCTACAAAAATAAGCCGTCACCTAAAGCCGTATTTTGAGCACTTATCCATGCGTACTCCGAACAGCAAATATAAATAGAATGCACTTTAATTGTGTTCTAGGGCTGTCTGAATGATTAGATCCATGACTGATAATTAAAGGGAACAAAACAAAAGTCACATTACAAATGAATACATACTTTTTTATGTATAACCCTATTTAGTGCCAAGACGAGGTCATTCCAGGCTCTTTAAACACATAGCTGGCATTTTTCTTTTAGCAAGCCTACTTTATATTCCTTTTCATGAAAAGTATTCTCACACTACAGTATTAAATGTAAATTTCAAATGCAAGGAATAGGCAGAGTGGGGGCCCAGGGGGTACTGGAAGAAGAAAAAAACTAAGCCTCTGAAAGCAGTTTACAAATGTATGTTGAATGTGCACCTCACAGAGCATACAGCTGACTGTTTGTGGTGCACTGTAGCACCCAAAAACACTTTACAATAATGTACACCACATGCAGACATGTAATAGCGCTCACTGGGTTGAGCTTATATAGCCCGTGGCTCAGAAATACCATACAGTCTGGCTAATTTAGATATGACCCTAGCAACAGTTAATTATTAACTCAATATACATTAAAATCGAATATTTCCTGCCACTCAAGAAATTCTTATTGTTTTGGGGCCTGAAACAGTCCGAACTGTCACTCTTGTAAGAGTGTGAATGTTAGTACTTGTGCTGTCACTATCACTGGCTGCAGTTGGCAGGGGCAATGTGCAGTGTCCACCTGATGACAGCCCTGGCATTTATTTTATATGCAAATTAAGCACTGCTCCAAAGCTGGTGGTGGGTAAAGCACTAGGTCAACACAGTGCCCTTCTCTGGGGTGGTTGCAATAACTCCCGGCAACACCGGCACTGGTATCCTAGAAGTAGGCATAACAGGTAGCCCATTCCCTAGATCCGCCATCTTAAGAAGGCACAGAAGGCAGCTTCCTTCATCATGATACACATGCCTGCACTGGCTGCCAATGTGAGGATTCCCCGTTCTCCTCGCGGGTAGTCCCCCTAGTGGTAAGGACCCCACAGGGATTCGCATACGGAGTGGCCTAGATCCCTGGTGAGAGAAACCACCAGGGAAGTTCAGGTTATGGGCTGATCCAACTAATCTGAAGGCAGGGGGTTTGGAAGACCTTTTAGGGTTTTGTGGGAGCGCTTGTTTCTCTATGTGTTCTCTCACAGGGGAAACCCAATAAACCCTTGTAGGCTTGGGCAGTTTCTAGTTCAAAACATAAGATGCTACAAGGGACTTGTTTGAAAGACGTTGACTCTTAGTTAACGAGTGGTTTAACAATTTCCACCCTTGTGTATCCACAGGATATCTGGTTTAATTCAAAGCAACATGAATGCAAGGAAGGTAGAAATACAAAAGAGAGCTGGAGAAGGTGGGTTTATACTGAAATAAATCTTTACTTGAGATAAATGATACGGGATGGAAACATAAGTAAATTCAAGCAGTGAGAGTCATGAACTAAGAAAGACAATCAATTTCTCAATAATTCATAACCCTAAGTATCAGCTCCAAATGATTCAAACAAACAACCCAGATTAAATAATAAAACGTGGTTGTAAGATGGCGTCGAACGACAGCATTTAAAGGAGATGATAACTAGATGTCGACGTTTCGGTCTTGGTTGTGTTCATCAATAAGACCTTCATCAGGACGATGTTATGTTTCAATGCTGTGAACAACTCCCTATATAAAAATAAATCAATTATTATTATAAACCTATTAAAAAATAAATCAATTCACAATTATTATAGACCCTACCAAAGCTCTGTATACAAATGACAAGAGAAGTATCGACACCGGGAAGGGGTCGATACTTCTCTTCATAAAAAACTTTTTGTCATTTGTATACAGAGCTTTGGTAGGGTCTATAATAATTGTGAATTGATTTATTTTTTAATAGGTTTATAATAATAATTGATTTATTTTTATATAGGGAGTTGTTCACAGCATTGAAACATAACATCGTCCTGATGAAGGTCTTATTGATGAACACAACCAAGACCGAAACGTCGACATCTAGTTATCATCTCCTTTAAATGCTGTCGTTCGACGCCATCTTACAACCACGTTTTATTATTTAATCTGGGTTGTTTGTTTGAATCATTTGGAGCTGATACTTAGGGTTATGAATTATTGAGAAATTGATTGTCTTTCTTAGTTCATGACTCTCACTGCTTGAATTTACTTATGTTTCCATCCCGTATCATTTATCTCAAGTAAAGATTTATTTCAGTATAAACCCACCTTCTCCAGCTCTCTTTTGTATTTCTACCTTCCTTGCATTCATGTTGCTTTGAATTAAACCAGATATCCTGTGGATACACAAGGGTGGAAATTGTTAAACCACTCGTTAACTAAGAGTCAACGTCTTTCAAACAAGTCCCTTGTAGCATCTTATGTTTCTCTATGTGACCCCTGACCATATCCGAAGCTCTGGGTGATCGCCCCAATGTGTTTGTCCCTGTGGGAGCGCCCTGTACCTCCCTCAATACATGAGTGTTTAGCACTTTGCTTTGGCATCCATGGTGGGGGGGAAGGGGAGAGGCACGGGTGCAGTGGGAGCGTTCTTCAGTTCCTGGAGGACTAAAACTTCAAGTTCTAGTTTAGTTGTTCGGAGGTACTGTACAAGGGAGGACTTGCACTGCACACACCCCACCTCCTCCTCATTCACCACCAAAGTATCTACTTCCTAGGTATGTGGCAACAGTGTGTTACACCCTGATCTAAGGCCATCATTGTAAGAGGTGAAGGTGGGGCTGCAGAGACTACCCAGGGAATGGAGGAATTAAGGGGGTAAAAAAATGTTTAAAGCGAGAGGGGCTACAGGGATAAAGGGTTTAAGGAGATAGGGATTTAAAGGGGTAGAAAGAATAGGCGTGCAGGGGCTCAAGAGGAAGAAGCTGCGGATGGTTTAATTCCCACCCTACCCACACACCCACTGAGGCTTCTCGGCACCACGGACCACTCCTGATCGGGCTCGGACAGACTCACCTGAGGCCTGGCCTACAGCTTCAGTGGCAGGCGCAAGCGGGCAGCAGAAGAGGACAAAGGCAGGGGCTAGTAATAATTAAATTATGGCTCCGGCACGGTGACGACCTTTCTCAGTAGTCTGGCTGGGTTCTGGGATGCCTCACCTCACTCCTCACGCGCACTTTTAATTGTGCTGCTGCGCAATGCGCATGACTGTATGGCATTGGTTGCCTGTCCCACCCTATGCCCCACCCAGAAGATGCACAGACAAGGAAACATCTGTTGAGCTGCCAAGATTTCAGATTGCCGTGTGTGACATTTTCATAATTTCAGTGTAATTATGAGTGACATTCAACAACTATGAGTGACACTTTCTCGCAAGCAAAATCCCGCAATGAAGGCAAGGGAAACAAATATCAGAATCCACGCGCGCCTAATAAAGTAAATTAAATGAGTGGCACAACTTTGCAGACAGACTAATGACTGCCGAGTTTGGTGTGCCCTCGGATCTCTGTATGACTCGGAGCACTGCACGCATCATGTCTTGGCCCCATGAGCAGAAGGCCTCAAACCGTCCAGCATTTATTGCACTACCCCTTTTGGCTGCAGGCTTTACTTTCTATGTATAATAGACTGCAGGTTAATTCTGTGTGTAGCAGTGGGAACCATAGAGTGTACAGCTGTGTGAGGCTGTTTGCGTGAAGGTGGCTTGCATCCGTGTGCACAGTGTAGCTGTGCACAATGCTATGTGCATGCAGGAGGCTTGCAACTGTGTGCCCAGTGTAGCTCTGCACTATACTGTATAGATGCAGTAGGCTAGCGTCTGTGTGCACAGTGTAGCTGTGCGCTATGGTTTATGGGTGCAGGAGGCTTGCGTCTGTGTACACACTCTAGCTGTGCACGGTGCTATGTGCATGCAGGAGGCTTGCGTCTGTGTGCACAGTGAACTGTGCGCTATGCTGTATGGGTGCAAGAGGCTTGCGTTTGTGTGCACCGTGTAGCTGTGCATGTTGCTCTGTGCATGCAGGAGGCTTGAGTCTGTGTGCACAGTGAACTGTGTGCTGTGATGTATGGGTGCAGGAGGCTTGCGTCTGTGTGCACAGTGAACTGTGTGCTGTGATGTATGGGTGCAGGAGGCTTGCGTCTGTGTGTACTGTATAACTGGGTGCAGCAGACCTTAGAGATCACAGCTCAGGCCGCATCTCTCAGACTCTGCTTGCATGCGACAGGATGTCTGTGTACAGCAATCTTCAGACTGCATACAGTGCTCCCAGGCCCCAAACTCTGTGCAGCACCCCTCAAATTTATCATCCAGACCCATGGCTCTGACTCTGTGTGCACACGACCCCTGTCTCTGACTGTTCGCTCCAGTTTAAGGCTTTTGCTGCTCAGCAGGCGTCTGGCTATCTAGCGAAACAGGCCTCGTGGTGCTTAAGTTTAGCATTGTGAGGTTCAGTCTCCAAGTATACTTTTATTTTACTTTGCCATTTTGTATAGCGCGAACAAGACCCTATGGGGTATCAGAGCGCTTTATAATTACCCCTAGGCACACATTTATTTGAAATTATTATGCAGCTGTATTTACATATATCTGACGCCAGCAGCCTTAGTACTTTTAATCTGTTCGAAAAGCACCTGGCTGCCAGTAAATACAGGTAATCACGTTCCCGCTTTCAGTATTGCTGAAATAAAATATTTTTAAATGTCCACGGTCTGGATCGCATTTCATTCCAAGTCAATTCAGAAAAGCACGCCTCTTAAGACTATATTTTCAGCAGTGAGCGAGGGGAACAAACCTGAGACCTGCAATGGACCACTGATCACTCTTTTCTAAAGTGTTTCTCTACTATTAACGTTTTAAGGACATTGCAGATGCCCCAATAAGTGTAAATCAACCCTATTACACTGAAAAAAATTAACACACGTTACCTCATTGTCTTTAAGCCTAGGAGACAGATCATGGTCTTTCACACTGGAACAGACATGGCATGAATCGGGTAGTAGAACCAACTTGTTCAGGCGATTGAGGAATGAAGATTACTGGCCTCTCTGTGGCGAGGATGGTCTCTCTGCAAATTAGTTTTCCGTGGCACGAGAGGGGCAAGGGGGAGGGTGGCTGTTTGATTTTAATTGCAGCTCTTCTGATAGCTGAACAGGATGCGGCGGGACGGTGCAAGCAGGCAGCTCTGCTGCGAGCGCCATACTTTTGCGCAAATAGCTCTAGCCAGCCTCAAACGGAAGCAGGATGTGACGTCAGCGGCACGGGCGTCAGTAATCAATCAACTTTTCTGACAAAATACTCTGGCACTGGGGCACACCATTTAATTCAAGAGGAGGCCGTGCATCCTTTAATTTATGAAAGAGGCTTGGTTGGAGCAAGCAAGCCTCTTTCTAAATCAAATGGTGCACGGCCTCCTCTTGAATTAAATCAAGCAGCCACCTGCCAAGCTGACTGAGGCCCCCCCCCCCCCCCCCCCCGCCGCCCCCGGAGCACGCCCCCCCCCCCCCCCCAATGCGTGGGCTGCGGGGGCCTGTGACTGTTACGCCCCTGAATAAAGCCCAGCAGAATACACCAGGAAGTTATTTTGGAGTTTGGAAATCCTGCCAGGGGGCCGCCAGTGATAGATCCGAATCCGATCCTCGGCTCGGTCGGTCGTCGTGGCGGCCCCTCGGGTTTGGCGGCCCTGTGCAGGTGCACAGTTTGCACATGCCTTGGGCCGGCCCTGGCTTAGTGAACTCGTTCCAGGCATTTCTGCTCACATCAGAATAATGGCATGGAAGTCCCTGCAACCTTTCTTTCATTTTTAAGGAGTTCCCTGTATCTGGTAAAATATTGGAAGTTGTGAAGCTAAGTCTTTGCTGTTACTTTTCACATTTCATTTCTTATGATTTTCCAAACCCTCATTAGCTATGCACTGTCTACGTGAAAGTACACATCATAATGCTTACAGTTCAAACAATAAAGGCAAATATTGTTCTTTTGTATTCCTGGGATAAAAGCTACATTTCTAAACGAAGCATGCAGGATTATGTGGGCACGAAGCAGGGTGCAGCCTTCCTCCTGGCATAGTCAGTCACTTCCATCAGAGGCAAGTAAGCTTAGGTACACGAAGCGCTAGGCCACGCGCCAAGATATGGGCGTCTTCACTGCAGGGCTTGATTTTCCAGAATCATTTAGCTCACACACAAAGACAAATATTGGTTTTCGCCTTACCTTTATACACCACTGCAGACGTAAACTGGGCATTCATAATTCTGTTACTGAAAACAAGGAAATAAGCTAGACGAATTTCCATAATTAAAGTCACAAGGACAACTCTGAAGCAGGAAGTGTACAGGGCGCCAAAAACTACAACTGAAGTACTGCACAGCCCCTGAGCCCTTGCTTCAGCGAGCAGGACTTCAGAAGGCCTCGTGCATGTGTGACCCGGAGCAGAGGGCTCTACTCCTTGTCACGTAGGAAATTTGAGAGAAGATAAGCGAAAACAGGAATTGCATGATTTTTCACATACTTCTTGAAAAGGAAACCTGGTTTGTTCTAGAGAGCGCTTTCATTTCAGGAGATTGGGGAAAGTCATGCAAGTGAGTGTGGGGATATTTTCTGGGCTATGTGGGTTAGAGTTTTTTCTCCAAGATGTGGGTTTCCTATTTAGTGTATTAGGATGTCCGCATAATGTAGTGATCATTGTTTACGCTACGTAATCTTTAAAAATAAACACTTTGCGATGAGACTGGATAAGCAGTGGAATAATCACAGGGTGAATATTGGCCCATATGAACATGTTATTTGTGTGGCAACATGTATGAAACTCCTGAATAATGGGTTACATTACACTTTGCATTACACTTATTAGCGTACATTTCGCAAATTTCAAATTACAGCTCCAGCTGTTTGTTAAAGACAGCATTGTATACAATGCTCCACTTATTGTATGGCTTTCGTATTAATTTAAGTTGCCTTGCTCTTATTTGTGACTCTCCTCCCTTTCTGTGTTTGACCCACCCACAGTAGCTCTTCAGGTCGAAGCCTACCAGACAGCTCCTTTGTCTGGCTGCAAAGACATATTGGGGACATGATGAAACCTTCCCCAGGAATGCATTCCACCCATTCTTTACCACTGGATTTATGCTTTATAACTCACACTTCCGTTTTTTGTATTTGCTAGTTTTAGTTAATTTAAGCTGTCCAACATGGCTTTGTCTATTATGCGATGCATAGCCTGCTTATCATCTCTCTAACTGGTACCTTGTATTCTTCCACAAATGCTCGATTTTCTGAGCTTTTTTCATGTGGTACTCCACAAGAGTATGTAGTTTCAGATGTTTTCCTTGTATGCTTGTTCAGAGCAGTAAACATGCCATATTTCTTTGAAAACATTTCTTACTTATTGTTATTCTGCTTGACTTATTCTACTTAGCTCTGCCATTACCAGTTCACCAATCTTGCATGCAAGTGAGGAACAATGTTCTGGCTCTTAACTAGTTTATTTTGATCACTGCTCTATACCAATAGCATACCTCAAACAATCCTCTTCCTCACTTTCATGCCCAAACCATAGGCACTGAAGTAGGGGAGTGAGGGTGCTGAAGCAAACATGCTGAAGTTCAGAAGTACACTCTGGTACAGCATAGCACAGTATTGTCAAATCTGAATCTCTTCTAGAGACTAGTGGCATCATTTAGTGGGCAGTATTAAATGAAACCCTTAAAATACCTCCATGAATCACAGTCCACCTTATGTACATCCTTCATCCCACATACATAATCTTTTTATTCCCCTGACCCCACCCTGCTGGCATCAATGCAGCCCTAGGCTGCACCAGAGACTATACTTTTTGACCCCTGGGAAAGTGTTTGCGATTACCCATGGTGTACAACATCACTAAAACCCAGTGGCAAAACCAGAGACCCCAATGGCTGGACATATTGTCTTTGCCAATGATTGTTAATTTTGCCATTTGTAGATGGTAGATTCCTCATGTATCCTGATTTCATCTCAGAAATTAAAGCCATGTTCAAACAGCATTAATTTACTGCATTTTAGTGCCACCTAGGTGTCACTAGAAAAACTGCAGCAGAAATATGGAAGACACAACCTCAATCTTACAGCTATTGAAGACAACTAAAAACAAGCATTGGCAATGCAAAATGGATTTGACTTTTATTTGAAGGTAAGCACGACTGATTTGCATAGACAATGTTTTATTTTTTAAATGAGCACAGACCTCAAGTTCAAGTCTTACACTATATCAGTGAGATAATGCCGCCTGCAAAACATCTGATACTCCTACTGGTTGGTATCTTGCAAGATTATATTATGCAATATGAGCACTAAAATAAAATCTCATCCAAGAAAATGAACTCCCACATTTCACTATTAATGTATCATTATATGAATTTTATCAGCACACATTATGTGATTTAGCATAACTCAAGGTGCGCGGAAAGGCCAAGGTGAAGGTTTATCTGGACCTACTGTCTTGCCGTGGGCAGGTATATGCAGGGCATCAAGGAATGGCAAGTTATGCAGCATAATGGGACAGAATCTGCGGCTGTTATTTCAGCAATTTAATAACATTTATACTGTCCAGGCAAAGTTGCGCTTCATTTAAGTTATTTGTAACCTGAAACCCGCAATCAACAACTGATGACCAGAGGTCTGCTGTTGCTTGCACTTACTTTGACCTATAAACAATTACTTTTTTGTGAAATCTATAAATTATGCAGATTATTGAATGTGTGGCACATGAGGCAAAACCATAATTATGGTAAAAATGTAACAGCCTGGATGCTTAGCAGGTTTGTCAAGTCTGGCAAATATTCTTTCTTGACACTGCATGTGTGTCTGGGAGAAGATGCTTTTGCTCCTTGTAAAGAGCTATGAATTCTCACTTTGTTTTGGGTTATGTTTCAGATCCTCTGGTACGAGGCGGGCTACTTGGCATGTGTCATCATTGGAATCCTCTTCATCATCCTTCTGCCCCTTGTGGGCTTCTTTTTCTGCTGCTGCCGCTGCTGTGGAAAATGTGGAGGCCAAATGTACCAAAAGCAAACCAAAAACATGAAGTGCAAAAGGAACTATCACTATACTGCAGTTTTTGTGGTTACCACAATCATTTTGTAAGTAGAAACTATTTTTGAGCAGTAGTATCAAACATTCAGGGTTTCTGTGGTTCTGGGATGCACGACTTTTATCAGGTTGATTATGTTTAATCACCTGTGTTTAACATCTTACCATACTCCATGCTGCTCTCTCTCACCCATGTTCTTTTCCCTTACCCCACTCTGTGATGCATTCACCCTCACGTGCTTTTCCTGCAAACATTTCTTTCTTGCCCAGTGTCCCCACACCCCAGTTCCAAGTTGCTCTCTCTCTTTCTATATCTCACCCCCTCACTCAGTGGTGGCTGGTATTTACTGGCGGTGGAGGGGGGTCGCGGGGAAGGAGGGGGAGAGGGGGTATGAAGTGAAAATAAAATAAAATACCCTACTACTCTGCCGCCACCTCCTCCTCTCAGTACTCAGGAAGCAGTAAGCACCCGGCTCCCCGCCTCCCAATAGCCAATCGCATTGCAGGATTGTGATTGGTGTGAGCACTGTGGATCGGCACTCAGCCAGAGAATGGGAGGCTGGGCATGTTCTCCATGCAGGCTGTAACTTAGTAATATTTCTGTACAATGAACTGATTTCTATGTATTTTCGCCCATATGTACATAATGTAATAATATTTATATGGTCAAACATATACATGTGTGTTGTGAAGAATTATAGATTGGTTCTTTTTTAATATCTAAAAAGATATTGTTTTACCCTTACAGGTGCATTCCCTATAATCAAGTTTAATACATCATGCATGTTCGCTATAGTTCACTGAAGATAGGGTTCCGGTGCATGAATATCCGCTAAGAAGCGTATGCTTCAGGCCAAAAAGCTGTCATCCTCTCAGAAATTAAGAGCAAGGAATGAAGTTGTTCTGATATAGGTTACAGGTCACAAATTCAAATTGTGGCGAGGCCGAGTAAACTTTCCTCCTTGTCAGTTAGATGGATTGTGTAGGAGTATATTAGGTAGTAGTAACTCCTTTTAGTCACAGCACTTAGGATCGCTGACCTACTATGTCCTCTATCTTTCCAAACATCTAGGCCAGGAAGCACAGGGCAGAGAGCAGTTTTGAAATATTCACCCCTTCACACCCCGTCCGTCCACACAGCGGTTCAATGATGACACCTCCCTTCAAGAGAGTCCATCCTGCTGCTCCTTCAGAGCAATAATGTGAGAAACTAATACGCTGCGTGCAGCCCATGTGCAGGTGCTGCAGAGGGACCACAAGCGGCACTGCACAGCCAGGTGTTGTGGTCGGAGCATGGGTAGATGGCGACTCGTCGAACGTGCACTGCCAGGAAGGCTCTTGCTCTGTTAGAAATCCTCACCCATGCCCTACCCAGCCTTATTATAAGAGGAGCTCTGGTAGTCTGGTCCCCAGGGCTTGCTTTAGGGTGGTGCGACTGGTGCAGCAGCATCTGGTGCTGAGCTCGGGGGCGCTGTCGTGCTAGGGGATAACTTATCGGTTTAAAAGCACCTGCTGCACAGTTCCTTGTGTGTCCACCAGGTTTCAGGCAAGAATAAAAAGGTCAAGATAACAAGGGTGATTAATGATCCTGCTGACACAAGATCGGAGTTTTGTCTAGAGGCAGTTTCCATTCATGATAAAGTAGCTCAGCGGGTTATTATGCCTGCTGCAAAGAACGTTTACCATTGGAAACACAGAACTGTTTTGTGTGTGGCTAGCTCAGTGGGCTTCTGTTTACGGCTGGGTGGGAGAGAATGGGAGGCACCACCAGCCCTGACAGCCGGAGCTGCCTGCAGCAGCTGGGTCATCATGGAGGGTTTCTCTTTAGTTATCACTCTACCAGTATCCTCTCCTCTTCAGACACCAGGCCAATGGGGAACACAGGCAGTACCTGAGCTACCTCGCAATCCCCTCAGTATGCAGTAGTACTGCTATAGACAGTACAAAACTCTTCAAAACCATTGTATCCCTCCTTCTATCAACTCATTAACATTTCAGTGGTATGGTGTAGACTCATTGCCTTTCAGTATCAGAACATTTGATGCTGTGAATCATGTAATAAGAACGCTTTATTCTCCATAGATGTTTTGTAGATGTGCGGGAAATTTTAAGTATTAGAATGAAAGGAGTGAGATAGCTCGGGTCTACTTAAACATTCCCATTCAACTAGATGATCTGTTTAGCTGGTTGAGAGGTAAGAGGGAGAAAACAATCATAATTAAATCTCATTACAGTATAACCAAATTGGTTACACAATAACTACTTTACAACTAAGATTGGAATTAGTAAGGTTTCAATTATAAGTTCAGAAACAAATTGATGTCAGTCTTAACATTATCGTATACAAATACAGAATAAACAGAAGGAGTCCAAATCTCCTAAAGAGAGTAACGCTATATAACAAAAAGCATACAAGTAGTTCAGTGATGATGATGTAAGTAATAAGGCAAAAGACACTAAATTGTATCTATTGATTTTCAAAGGTATGTCTATGTCTGGTGTCTGTCTCTCCCTACACTGCCTTACAAGGAACAACCCTAAACTAAGAAGCATTGAATAAGAATGAATTATAGAAATGTGTCACCTGTCTTTAGTAGAAGAAACTCAAACCAAGGGCCATGTAGCATAAAGCCACACTAAGCAGAAACAGAGGTCTGCACTTCATGAAGAACTAAGATGTCTCTCTGACCCTCACTACATTACAGTATAAGATATTAGTTGCATTCAAGGTACATCACGTGTTCATCTCCAGCAACTTTCCACAATCCAGGAACAAATTGGTTTTTGGCACCACCATATTGCCCACATTGATATGTTGCTACTCCATTCGTCCTTGGTTATTCTTCCCCTCCTCCATGGAAACTCGCCTTGTTGCTCATTACCGTGTTTCTTCTTGCCAGGATCCATCTTTTCATACCTTGCTATCTAACAAAAACAAAAACCCTTCTTTCCAAACTAATGAGGCTTTCTCCGCACCTGCAGTGGAAACAAAAATACAAGTAGACACATTTTACATGGAAGGTTAAATACGAATTACATGTTAGACTTTAAACAGGAACTTGTGCTGAAGATATGCTTGAGGCCGCAAAATCACAGTCAATTTAATGGTGCGCAGGGCTACAAATACATGCACATTTCTAAGCACATAGCAAACGCAGTTTCTTAACACATGAATAAGTTGCAAATGATTACATAAAATGTCATTTCAAACGACACCAACGTGACCCTCATTTCATGTTATATACGTAAACATCTAAACATTAGTCTCTGCGGACCCACCAAAGACCCACCGCCACATTAGGATGGCTGGTGGGTCCTGGTTTCCGTCTGCAGATTTTTCTCCGCGGTTGGCTTACAACCGCGGCGGGAAAGCTCTAATATGGTGACGGTGTGTCTCAGACACAGTCAGCCAGATTAGGATGGGCTGTGAAACATGCTTTTCCGCGGCGGCTTTTCCGCCGTGGAAAAGCATGTGTAACTTCACTGCGGGGGCCCGTTGCGGGCCCCCTGGGTGAAGGGGGGGTGGTGGGTGCACATGGGTGGTACCTATGGTACCCCCCTGCATTTGAGTGCAGAAATCGGCAGGCACCGCACGGTGCCTGCCGCTTTCTGCATACAAATGCAATGTATTCATTTTTACCATTGCGGCGGATGCAGCTTGAAGCCGCACCCGCCGCAATGGTAGAAATAGAGGATGTGACCGCCAGGGTGGTGGTCACATCCTAATTGCACAGGAGGGAACTCCGCAGGCCATGCGGAGGTTCCCTCCTACTCTATGGTGGCGGACGGACTCAGGTCCGTCCGCCATCATAATCGGCCCCTTAGTTTTCTCCCATATAGTTAATATATAAGTATTGCAGAATACTCTGTAAGTCACATTTCTAACCACACAATATATAAATCTCATTAGTTTACGTGGAGTACTTTAAATATGCAACACCCCTTCTTTTCTTAGTAACATTAATCACACAGAATATATTCGAGTGCTGACAACGCATGATTATAATGCACTCCCTACAGTATTTTAGGATGGAATCAAAGTTACGCTGCTCCAGGAGGAAGCTCGCCATCTGCAGCACACTGCTAGGACTGCTAAACAGATGAAGTGCAGTTTACACCCCCGAAGGCAGCTCTAAATTCACTGACTTGCACAGGCATTGTAGTGTATTACACTGTAGCCAGAGCCACTAAAGTTATGCACTTCTGCAGCTGCTGAGTTTTTCAAATAATTAGGGATTTGCCGCATAATCCATCATCTGGTGCATAATCTGCAGATTTTAAGAAAAATTGTTTCTAGCTCAAAGGCATCAAAAGTTAGTAAAGGTGTGGTGGCATGTGCTTCTGTGTAGTAGTACGGCCTTCGCCAAAGGTTGACTGGTCATCTTTCAACTGCTTATTGCTGTATTTGGGACTTAAACTGGTTCTGATAGGGTGGAATATTTGCGCAGACAGTGTCAGCAGGTGTACAAATGACGAAATAATGAAGTAATACTGAGGCGAAATATGGCCCATTAAGCCACATAATTTGCCTTTTCTTGCCACATAATATAGTCAACCCTGGCATGTAATTTACTCCTCCCCTGATGCGTAATTCCAGTGACCCTGCACTATAGCATATATAGTGATAGATACCCCTCACGGTTATGCACATCATTTATGATTCTCTGCAATTCTGGGCCCTAACACATGGGTGACGTAGGTGAGGGGCCTACAGGGGTGTCATGCTCAATCGAGTTCCACAAAAGATGGGGATAGTCTCTACTTCAAATGTATAGCTTACAGTAAAAGCGGCATCCTTCAATAAGACTCCAGATAATATGTATGCAATAAACTAACATATCATGAAATTTTACAGCTAGCAAGTGATGACATGATCTTCCGGGTAAGCACGTTTTTACAGGCTGCGGTACGCTCACGTGCCTCCATGAATGAATCTTAATGTGTCGAAATAATTCTGTAAAACCTCCTAGTGGAACGTATTCTATTTGTCTTTATAACCGTTTAGCATTACTTTCAAGCTAAATTAGTTTGTTGGAAGTCGTCATTACTTGAAAAATTGTATATTGCATATGGTGCTAAGCTGAAGTGCATCTATATTTGCTGCAATTATTGCTTGACCCTTTGCACAGTATTGCACCTTATTTATTGCTGATTTGCACACCGCCCCGAACCTTATATCCTGCACTACGGTAATAATGCTGCTTGACTAGGCATATTATATGTCTCATTATCTGTTACCACACATTATTTGCACTATATTGCTGTTTTTGCACATTAGTTCAAACTTTATAATTTGCACTATGTTAATAGGCTGTTAGCTTTGATAGGCCCATCCACCCTGTCTTTCTCCTTTGATTTTATACAGTGTAATTTTATGTATATCGGATGATGATACTGTGTATCTACTTGTCTTAAAATATTTTTATTCTATTATCTGTTTGGTGGTGATGAACTGTGCTTTTATGGATAATCTTATCCGAATGAAGATCATTTGACTTGACTTGACTCCAGATAATATGTACTACTGATTTGTAAGGCATGCAGAGCTTCACTGATAGCCTCTATTGTCATCACCTAAGTTGGGTTGTTTGATCAGAAAGGAAATGAGTTCTCCTAATTAACAAAAGCAGGAACAACATTTAAATCTGTGCATTCTTCACAGCATGGAAAGGTAGACGTACAGTACCGTGGGTTAACGTGCCTGCTCCAGCAATCGGAGTATCACAGTTTTGAATAGCAGCAGGCTGAGTCAGCACCACCCCTGAGACTGCTGACTCAGCATGTCTTTCTTTAGGTCGTATTGTTTATTCACTCCTTCTCCCTTAAATGCATTTCCCTGGCTATGAATGCTGATGAGACTAACCAATAGCAACTCATAGAGGGAAAATAATTAGCAATTTAATAATTCATCACATTGGGGCTCCTGGTGTGTCCGCAATGTGACTTGTGGTTCTGAATGTTTTCCCAGCGCTTCTTCGGTAAACAGGTTTAAGGCATTGCAGCAGACATCTCAAACTACCAAAGCAACACAGAAAATCACATTGGCCATACTCTACCTGCATACCCTCCTGCATCAGAACAGAGAATTGCGTTGGGTCGTGTCTATGAGCTCATTTGGATGGGCCAGCGTGCCTCAAGTCCATTGTAAAAGGAGTGGACAAGAACATCAGCATGAATGTGATATGAGACAAAGAAGCTATTTTCAAGTCATGTATTTAAGAAGCTCCAGTGGAAGCATCACTTTTCCGAAAGGTGCAAGATTTTGTGTTGCAGAACTGGTTGGAGGGCTTTTGCAACAGCCTGCAGACCTGGTATTTAGGACAAGCTGCCGATTGTGTAGTCATAACAAAGGGAATCACTCTGGTGTTAATTTGCTAATAACCGAGAACAATTGTGTTTCCAATGACAATAGTAATGGCCTTCCGCGTAAAGTGTAGCATGAGTCGTAATGTGTAGCATGAGTCGTACAATTCAGTGAGTCGACCTCAGAGTGCTAAGGGAGGGTGGCGGCGATTCCTGACTGATGGGCACAACCAGGTTTCGGTCTGCCGCATGTTTTGTGAAACTTGACCTCTTAAAGGCTGGAATAGCCCTGGAATACGTGGCCCAATTATATATTGGATATCCCTTTCTTTGCTTTAGATAAGGGCGCTTGTGATTTGGTGCCCATAAATTGCACATGCAGGAATGCACTGGTTATAGCCCTTATGCAGCCATAATGATGTGAAGTCTCTGCACTTTTCCTAGAGTGCATCAGAGCATTCAAGAGAGTAGCATGGCAGTTTATACTGAATGCACGTGAGTCATTCCAATCCAGCATAAAAAGGACAAAGTTACAAAACACAATGCTGGGTGGCTATCAACTACAGGAATGTTCAACTGCTTTCCAAGGTGCTTACATTAAGGATTGTGTACAGAATAATATTTTCACGTCTAGCCTACAGACAGCTTTTAGCTTTGTTGAAGACCTGTTGTGGACGATGGAAATACTTAGAGTGGGCTTTGGGTTATAGCAAATTACTTACTATTGTTTGGCTTTCTTGTCAGTCTCATTTGCTCACTTCTTATTCAATGGCGTATTACAATGCTTGTCCCTCCCTATGTCATTGTGTTTTTAAATAGTCTTTTTGAGGACCCAACAGCTGAATTCTGCCAGCCAGCTCATTTCTCTAAAAAATGTGCTTCGGTGCATTTTTTATATTTGTTTTATTTATTGTTCCAAGATCTGAAATGATGAAAACCCCAAAACAAAATGGCGACCACACCATGACGAATGTGGAGTGATAATGACTCTGCTGTCAGCATCTGCTGACACATACGTTTGCATGCATGATGACATGCAGGTATGCATCACACTTTTTTATTGATTTTATTCAGCATCTGCAGTAAAAAAAAAATTGGTTTTGAGATGCTGAAAGGCATCAACCAACATTTGTGGCAAGGTCACTATGTATGCATTTGAAAAACCAAAAGGCGAGACCTAACATCTTTGCTAATGTTACCATGTATAAAACAATTAATTTAATAATCTTAAAGATTTGCAGTACATTGATTGTGATTGCAGGGTCACTGAGTAAGATAGGCTCTGCAGAGGAACGAATACTTTTTCTGAACGATTCCTTTTGGAACATTGTTATGTATATATGGCCTTGATTCCACTAGTTCCATCGGAATACAGGGTGCTCCGTATTCTCCTCTGATAAAGGAATTACAGGCTGCTCTGGCTGGGGTCTCTAAGAGAATTTCAGAGCAGTGATAGAAACCACAGAGCACAACTTCTAGAACAGAGGGTAAAAAATGTGGATGGAGGGATAGAAAGCCAGTATTTTTTGTTTTTTGATTGTTTTACATTTTAGGGGCACAGACGAGAGGCCATGTTATGATTGGCTCACCCATTACTCCTCTGAGCCTGCATAGTAGTTGAAAGCATGGGAGATGATTTTATGGGCCATACATAACATAAATGTATATCTTTATCAAAAATGAACTATAGTGATGTTTTTCACTTTAGGATTCTGCTTCGCTGTCGTCTATTTGATGTCACTCAAAACCTTTTGGCGAAAAACATCCTCAAAATTCAATGTTACCCATCTATAATTCTATATATTAAAGTTCACATTGATCCTAATCATATACCTATTCATTTAGAGGTTATTTCTTTGTAAACTATTCACGCTGAATTGCTTCCAAGTATTTGTTTTATATACTGTTTCCAAGACAGGTGCCTAACTCAGAGCACTACACTCTACATCAATGCCAAGTTGTTATACTGCCCCTCCATTTGGGCACTGATACAGTTACAAAGGGTGAAAGTAAGCTCTTAACTTTACTGTTTGTTTCTCCTCTGTTAGTACCAAGTCCTATATTTGTTTTATGGAGTTTGAAGTGTAGAGTTGTCACCACTGAGTTAGATTTCTCAACACTGAGTTAGATTACCACAACTTAGCCAAAACGTATTTCACCTATTAAGATCTTATTTATTGAGACACTTTTATAGGGTAATAGAGCATAACTGGTCAAGCGCTTCATTTGTAAAATATAAAGTCCAGGTGCTCAAATGTTTGTCGGGGCCACACCTATACCCTGTCTCCACTTACTTCCTCCACTGGTTCCTCCCACTTACTCTATTGGCTCCACCCACATCCGCAACTAGCACTGCTAAAAGTCAGTTGTAATACCCGATCTGAATTTCAGCAAGGGAGCCTTCCTCATAGTAAGGTATTGATAGGAGGTTACCCTGCCCTGTGAACATATTGAAAATGACTAACTCTAAAGTGCATTTAAAGCACAATTTTGGAATAAGTTAGCTAAAATGACTAATGCATTGAAAAGAGACTCTTGAAATATTCCAGTGCTCTATTTGCCAATTTAGGGAAAGGACAATACTGGGGAAGGCCATTTTTAACAGAGTCTGAGTTCAAAGATACAACTTTTACATAGCTTATGTGACAACGAAAAAACAGAATGTTCTGAAAACACTCATAAACTAAATAAAACTATGCAATACACTTGAATGAATCACTTTGTCATTTCCAATGGCCGAAGGGGTTTGGGGGGGGGTTCATAAATAGTAGCGTATTCGTTAAAGCGATTACTTTTAGAGAAACAATTAAAAAAGATGATTACCGATTGGAGCAATATATGTGCATTTATTAGACATTCAAAATAGTAAAAAGCATGGACCGTAACAAGCGTTTCCAAATGTAGTTCACACAGACAAGACAGAGATTACAAAAGAGACATATATTCAAAATATGACTTTTTAATTAAAGATTTGATCTTAATATAAAGCACAGAAAATGTCATCTCCCCAAACAATTCCTAGAAGTACCTAGGCCAAAAGAATAGGTAGTGGCGGGAAGTTTGAATTTGACCATATCTCAAGTCATACCTATTAGTGCAAAATCACCTTAGTGCCATACAAAATATATATAATGACAAAATAACAAAAATAAAATGTAGATAAATACAAATAAATAAATACATGTTCTAAAATTAAAAACAAAATTCAAGTCTTTTAAAAACAAAATAAATAAAATATATAAAGAGAGGGGGGGGACCAGGAGCTAGTTAAAGGTCCAGTGCCTGTGCTCCAGACGTTAAACGTGAATGCACAGGCTGTCAATCCGGAAGCAGTTTCAACTATTTTGTTGTAGCCCACCGGTAGTAGTCACAGGCTTGGGCCTGCCCTGATTACCTTAGAGGACGACTATACCCTCTGTGTACATATATATAATTCTTGATATATTTTTTCTGCTTTGTGCATCAATTTTTTACCATGTGCACTACACCACACTTAACGCACAACTGGTCCTGAAGAAGCGCCATGGATCCTACGGGACCCCAAAGGGACGAAACATGTTGACCTTTTGAGTTACCCAAGGAACTTTTGAGGTAGCACCTGACCTATGGGTTTTTTATTTTGACAGGGGTACCGCCATATTAAAACATATACCATTGGCAACCTTTAGTCAATTTTAACCACTGCACTCTGCACACTCCTCACTTAGGACTCACCCCGCACACCCGCATGCATCAAATGGCAGTACGCAGAAAATCTCCAACAAAGTGACCCTTCGGGGGACCCATGGGGTTTTTCAGCGCCGGCCTGATGAGGAGCAACTGCCCGATGAGGAAGCATGACATCCTTCAGGGTGTGTGAGGGCAACAAGGGACAAGACTTGTTCTTCCCCCTTCACTATTGAGTCCAAGGCCTAGTACACCTAGTACTCCTTTCCCCCTCCCTTTTGTCTATCTTTCCCTTCAGGAGTGAGCAATATTTTGCACATCTCCCTAGGGACAGTGTCCTCACCCTCGTGCATCCAAACAAGCAAGACACATAAATATAACACAATATTAAATAAATTGGCACTGTCATTGTCAATAAAGTGGTATATATGCAAATAAATAACCTATATAAACTAGAGCAATAATTAAATATCCAAACACAGTAAAGCCTAACTTTTTGCAATGACACGTGTTTTGTCAGTTGGACTTGGCTAGCATCTATTTTTCCACAAAAGCCCACAGACTGTCTAAATTGCTTGTGTATTCCATGTCTCCCTCTTTCCTTGCTTTACTCCTAGTGTCATCAGCTGCTCTTCATCCTTTTGCAAGCCATGACTGAACATAGTGGATGGGGTTGAATCTCTTCAATAGTGGACCAACAAGATTTAAAAACATTTAGCAGTGATGCTCTGGTAGATGTGTAAGTAAGATTCATTTGAGAATAGCCCCGCTCACATTCTGCTTTACTGATAGCAATACTGTGTAAGGCCATCAAAAGCTCCTTGAACTGCCTTTTAATTTCTTTCTCTCCAGATTCCTTAGACTCTCTGTAAGCACGTATGGTTTCTCGACTGGCAATGTTGAATCTTTTACACAGAGACTCAATATCACTTTCACCATAAAGAACAGGTAGTTCAGCAGGCCAGTACTGTTTGTATAAAACTTTCACTTCACTAATCAGTACATCATGCTCAGCCTTTTTGTCAGTAGAATTAGTATATCCTCTGGACAACAACCAATGTCCTAGATTTTCTGCAAGGCTAAGAAAAACTTGTCCCTGTTCAATTATTTTGTCAGTGGTCTTTACCTTGTGCAGCATCACACCTTGGACTATATTTTATTCTATGGCCTTTTTACACTGTGAGAAATGGTTCCCTTGCCTGTCTACCATTGCCTAAAACACTGCTATTTACCGACAAATAGCTCGATGAGCATTAATGATTGTAGAGTCACGTTTCTGTAACCCAAGTGATAACTCTAATATCTCCTGAAGAGCATCCAGCATGAGGCCAAGATTAGCAACAAACTGGATAGATGATAACCCCCTTCCTAGGCGTATGCACATATTTTGTGTTGAACTGTCAGGGGATGACAAATGCAAAAACAACAGTTGATGGACAGAATGCAGAACAGTGTCATACATTCACCCCAGTACAGAGATCTGGGCCTAAATCCATCGTTTTTTTGCACTCCACACCACCCCAGTTCAGACATGGCCATATGCAAATCAGCCTTGACCCTGTGCCTCATGGGAACAGTCCAGCCCGAACTGCCAAGCCATGCCTTCCCTGGACCGGAATCAAGCATCCTAGGACCGGTTTCTGGCTATCAGCCGTCTTCAGCCAGGATAGCTTGACTCCAGTGGCATGGAGAGCACAGGACTCACGTCTGAGCATACCCGTCCCACTCGGGGTGACAAATGCAAAAACAACAGTTGATGGAGAATGCAGAACAATGTCATACATTCACCCCAGTACAGAGATCTGGGCCTAAATCCATCGTTTCTTTGCACTCCACAGCACCCCAGTTCAGACATGGCCATATGCAAATCTACCTTGACCCTGTGCCTCATGGGAACAGTCCAGCCTGAACTGCCAAGCCATGCCTCCCCTGGACTGTCGAACTGTCACAGGAACCATCATCAGCTTCACTAGTAAAGGGTTTGTAGAGAGGAGGATAAGCATTGCAAATAGCCTCCACTGTTCTGAAGCTTGATGGAACCCAACAAGTATCTAACACTCTACCTATTCTGCAAAGCTGAATGTCAAGAGCTTCCACATATTCTTTTAGCTCCAAACAGTTTTTAATAGATGTGGCAAATAGAGAATACAGCTTATCAAGTACTTTTTTTTAATGATTTGTAGCGCCAATATCTTTCATGACATCATGAATGGCAAGTTCCAGGCTATGTGCTGAGCAGTGCCAGGCTACAATATTGGGAGAGATTTTTTCTTGCAACTTCTTTACAACACCACTGTGGTGGCCAAACATCTGAAGCTCCGCCACAGAAACTGAAACCAGGCATTGGAGAAAAAGTCCTCACTTATGTTAACTGTGATTTTTTTTAGTGCAGATAGTAAACTTTTTACTATGCCGTCAGCTGACAAGTCACTCAGCTCAATGAGGTCAACAAAAATATTTGCTGGGGAGTCAATGCAAGGTGGCTGCATTCGCATGTACACAATTAAAGAACTTTTCCTATTTATTTAGTAAAAGACTTACTTTTGGGGAAAGTTCAATAATTTTGGCAAATATCTTCATTTTCATTCCTGAGTATTTGTGGCGTTGTATGTTTAATCAAGCTACATTGACGTGCACAATTTGCCCCATATCCAGTGCATTTGATGGGTGGAAATCTATCTCTGTTTCAAAACCATATGCTAGCCTATTCCACTTTGCTTCCTTATAAGCTACTTGGAATATTCTGGTTGTTGCTGACATTTGTAAAGATTGAGCTTTTGATGTTACTTGCAATAAAGGATCTTTTTAGCGTTTTCTAAGATTTTAAAAGTTGCAACATGAGCCTTGCTTTGTGCACGTTCTCCAATCTTTTTCCTCAAAGATTTCTGCTGTTGTTCTACATTGGTGTCATATGCCTTCAAGTAGACTTAGTTCAATTTAATTCCCCTGGATTTCTCAGCACCACGATCATGGACTTAGCAACACACAGAACCGCAAAGGTTAGGGCCTTTAACAATTAATCATGGATGCTTGTGTTAGAAATACATTTTCTGGTCATGTTTCCACCCTTTAGGAAGAATGCCTCTACTAAAAACTCTGGCTGAATGTGATTTAGGTGATAATGTGTCAAACTGTTTGCTAGTGCTTGGTGTTTCCGCTGTCTCTGTAGCAATCTCCACAGCATGATGATGCTTATCTCTAAGAGGACTATCTTGTGTCTTTCCTTCTATAGGGGTGATAACGCTGCTGCTAGTAGTGGGGTCGCTCTCATCTAGTGCCTTTTCTCACACTTCATCATCTTCCTTGTTCCCTTCATCCATTGGAAGTACATGGTCTTTTCTAGCAAGTTTGTTAGCAGGCTCCACATCATCTTTGGGCTAAAATGCTGTGAAGTAGCTTGAAACCTTCTTTTGTCCAGTGTGTGGCATTCTAGGGAAACAAAGTGAAAGAAAACATGTTAGACATGTGCGAAGTGTAATGTCAATTCATCTAACAGGCACATTTAATATTTATTTGCAGTTTGCACCAAAGACATTTTTGCATCTGCACATCTATTACCATGACTGATTACAAAGTACAACCAAATAGATCCTACTTTGCTTACCCAAATTCAGGCCTTTTCCAATTAATACCCCTGCCTGCCTTGCAGTGCTCACTCGAAAGACACACAAGCCTCACTTTTAAGCTTTGGTCTCTGGTATTACTACAAAAGCAGGGTGAGGTGGCAGTGTGCAGAGTTAGCTACACACTATTATTCCCAAAAATGATTAATTAATCGACACTCTGAGCCAGACTGGGAACCCAAACAGCCATGGCAAGTTTTGTTAGACCAGCCCCATATAGTGTGTAGCAAGTGAGTGCAGCAAGCTTAACGATTGCTAGAGGTATTTGGGGGATGAGGGGGAGGGGGGGATTCTCCCCTCAAGATCATTTTGTAAAAAGAAAGGCCAAACGGTGCACAATGCATTTTACATTACATATTTAGCTGTATTACGTTTCTAAGCATAGTAAATAATAAATGATGACCTGACATAAGCACCCAGGTCAGAAATGTCACACATAAGCATCCATGCCATAAACCGTGGAAATGTCACACATAAACATCCAGGCCATAAACCATTGAATTGTCACATATAAGCACCCATTCCCTTAACCATGGAAATGTCATACATAAGCCCTTCAGGCCAGAAAGCATGGAAATGTCACACTTAAGCACCCAGGCCAGAAAGCATGGAAATGTCACCCTTAAGTACTCATACCAGGAAGCATGGAAATGTCACACAAAGGCACCCAGGCCAGAAAGCATTGAAATGTCACACATAAACACCTTTGTCATAAACCGTGGAAATGTCACACACAAGCATGTCATAAACCATAGAAATGTCACATATTAGCACACAGGCCATTAACCGTGGAAATGTCACACATAAGCCCTCAAGCCAGAAAGCATGGATATGTCACACATAAGCCCTCAGACCAGGAAGCATGGAAACATTACACAAAGCCATCCATTCCAGAAAGCATGTAAATGTCAAACAAAGGCACCTAGGCCAGTGGTGCTGGAACAATTTTGGAGTATTGTCCTACAAATTACAAATTACAAACATTGCTCAAAGGTGTTGAACAATCATGGCCATGTAATGCCTTGTTTAGGAGCATAATGTGGCGGATGCTTTAATAAAGGGTGATGATTCGGCTCAAAAACGTATTAATCAGACAATCTTGATGCACAAATGGGTGCAATGTCTGAAATATATGTTTCTCTCATCTTCATTTCTTGAATTTGCTCGCCAGAAAGTGTTATTCACAGTCACTGGAATGTCACTTATAATTACACTGAATTGACTCAAATTATGAAAATGGCACTCATAGGAATCTGAAACCTTGGCTGAGGCAGGTTTCAGTGTCACTGGGCGAAGGGTGCAAATCAACGAGAGCAGAGGACTTCACTACCAAATGAAACACTCCACTGTGAACCCTGCTGCCAAGAGACGAGCCCTTCCTTCCAGGCCTGGCTGCTCCCTATTTACTCAACCCCAGCCTCTGCTGCGAGGTAACTAAGCTGCTTCCTGCACCAGAAAGTGTATCTTGCTGCCAATGTCTCTACTTGCTGTTAAAGTCCCCCTACCCGAGTTGAAGGCAAACCTCACAGGCCTATAAGGGAGAGGGTGGCCCTTTAATAAGTGGGATTCACATATACTGAAGGTTAATAAAGCTGTTAGAGCATTCCGCTCAATGGTAATATGATGTTCTAAAGTAAATAAGGAGAAACAATAGGCAAACACCGAAATGTTGAAAACATTGTAATGTTGTAGATTACTGGTCATCAGCATTCAATTGTCCTAAAAGGAGCTCCCTGCATTCTAATACGTGGAATTGTATTGTATTAAATGTACGATGAGTCAGGAAGAAAAACATTGTATCACATATAAAGAACATTTTCAATACCACAGTGTAAAAAGAGGGTTCTATGGAAATTTGAGGCTGCAGAACCCCTGGGCTTCTGGGGATTAGATATAGGCTTAACTAGCTTTACCACCTTATGCCCTCTTTCAGCTTTCAGCTTCAAAAAAACAAGCCAGACACAAACCAACACACAGGCAGCACACACAGACAACACGCACAGCCACCTGTACACACCGCTGTGTGTGGGAGGGAAACCTGCCCTTCTTTGTACATGTGCTCCACCTCTTTGCACCCTGCACCACTCTCCCTTATAGAGTCAATCGCTTTGGCTTCAGCAGCATATAACACAAGTATAGCTTTGACAATAAAAGTGCAAGCTACCCTAATGCAATGAACAGTTACATGACAAGAGGAAGCAGTGACAGCGGTGCAAGATCCCAAGTGTGAATCACAAGCTGTGGCCACAGCTGCTATGTGCTGCCATCACCTTATTGTTAAATGAATAATGCACATTTCATACAACTTTGTCCATAAATACTGCTGCACTAAACAACACTGCAGTCTTCTCTTTACAGACTACAAATGCACTCATGCATGACTGATGCCACCCAGGTTTAATTACATCAACTCATCAACGTGGCAGAGGGCATTGGTATCCTTTGCAGAGAGGATCACAAGTTGGTATACGTAATTGGGGTGGTTTGTCACCCAGAGATTCTTTAATGCAAGTGGGCAATTAATCTGGCCCACCACCTCCCAAGGCCCTCCCCGGTATTCTTTCTCTCTTTTACTCGCTTCTGTTTTTCTCTCTAAATTCCCCCTGTCTACCTCTAACTCTGATTGTCTTTCTCTACCTACACCTCCCTGAACCACCTGTCTTTCTACATGTCTTTCCCTCTCTCCTCGCCCATCTCTGGCTCTGTAATCTCTTTCTCGATATCTGACCTCACACCTCTTTACCTCCTGTCTCTCTCTGCATCCTACCCTTCCACCTACCTACCCCTCTTCTAAGTTATTCTTCACTTCACCTTTCCTTCTACCCCACCTTTCCCTACGTAACCCCAATCTTTAACTCTGTCTTGTTCTACCTCACATATCAAAGCACTAAATCCTCACTCTTCTCTCGGCATATTTCTCTACCGCTGTCTGACTACTTCCAGTTGCATGACACTTTTCAGTACGACCCTCCGCCTTTTTGTGAACCGCTGCCGCTTCATGTATCATGAATGTATCCTTTCTTTTTTTTTTTAAGCATATTTATTATGCGCACAGATGCTCCAGCGAAGGAGCGTCCTGGCGCCCGACAAGGTAGCAACACAACAAGGTAACACAACACAACTGGACAGAACAGAGCAAGGAGAATTAAGGAAACCGGAAGGTTTTTACAGCACAGCGTAACGAAAACAGGTCCCCTAAAGCGCGAATCGCAGGGGGAAGGGAGTTCCACAACACTGCGGCGCGAACTTGAAACGAGCGGCCGCCTGCCCTGCAGAGCTTGAAGCGGGGGACCACCGCAAGTTCTAAATCTGAAGATCTTAAGGCTCGAACCGGGACATAACAGGACAGGAGGTTGGAAAGGATCATAGCAGGGGATCCCTTGAGAATTTTGTAGGCTACGCAAAGGACCTTGAACTGGATCCTTTGTGCAATCGGTAGCCAGTGCAGCGTACGCAAGGTGTTCGAAGTTGGACAGAATCTGGGTAGTCCTACAACTGCTCTCGCTGCAGCATTCTGGACCCGCTTCACTTCACCTTTCTCCTTTCCTCTCTATCTCTAGATTTTTATGTACCTCCCTCTTCTCCTTGGCTCAACTCTCTCAGCCTCACTCCGCTCTCTTAGGCACATCTTTCAAGTGACCCTCTCTCACAATCTCATTTCTCGGCCAGTCTCTGTGCCCATCTCTACCCTCCTCTCTCTACCTGACCTCCCTCTCTGTTCTCCATCCTTCGCTGTGCACCACACCCTACTGTCACCATTATTTCACTATCTAGCGTCCACTTTCCATCAACCTCACCCCTTTCTCTGAATCGTATACCTCTCTTTACCCCATCTATCTTTACCTGTCTATACCTCACCTCTTAATTTTTCTTACATCTCTATCTACCCACTCTTTCTCACCATTGTCCCCCTACCTCATTTCTCCATGCCACATTTCACTCACTTCCTCATTTATTCATACAGTCTACTCTCTCTCTCCTATCCTCTCAATTTAAATCACCATTCATTGCATACCTCATCTCTCCACCGACCCTGTCTACCACTCTCACAGTCTTACTTCTTTCTTACTACACCTCTCCTTCTTCACCTCTTTTTTCTGTCCCTCTCTCATCTTTCTGTGCCCTTTTCCCAGTATCCACCCACTCTCCTTTCCTCCCCAACACCCATCCCTCTACTTCTCCCTCTCTTTATGAACTTTTGTATATCACCTCTTTCTCTCTACCTCAACCACTTTCTAGCTTTATTTCACCTTCAGCTCTATTTTACTCCCTCACCTCTGTCTTTTTGCTTCACCTCTTTTCTCTCAGCATCCCCACTTTCTGCCCTTCAGCACTTTTACTCCACCTTTCTTTCTACCTCTCTACACCTGACTTATCATTCTACGCCTCACTTCTCATTTACCTCTTTCTTTTCCTCAACCCGATTTCTCTAGCTTATACCCCTATATAGTTGTCCTGCCCAGTGCCCACATTCTATCTGCCATTGCGTTCACTACTTCTCTCTGCCTCAGGTGCTCTCTTACTAACCTCTTTCTACTTTCACTCTCTGTCTAACTCACCTCTTTTGTACCCTACCACTCCCTAAAGTTTCTTCGCTATATTTCTTGATGTCTCTCCACCTAACGGACCTCTCTAGAGGCGGGCCGGATAGTACCTGTGCAATAAAGGTGACTAAACTGCTGAGGTGGCTCCAAACCCAAAGCAAACAATACTGCATGCACCTGAAATGTCTGACAATCCTACAGTCTCTTTCCTTCAAACAGTGTTTATTTTCTCATCCACACATTCCACTTAACAGCTGAAGACATGTGAATAACCAAGGTCCCGGACCCATACTAACTGCATCCAGCATTTTTATATTGAATCGACCATGCAGTGCAGTGATACATCATAAATAAATCATCAATAAAACAAAAAAACAAATCCATGCCATTAAGGGCATTGTACTTGCACCGGTACGGACTTGAATGTGGTATGGTGCCCGGCGCCAGAGGTATGATTGTTCAGGGCAGGCCTCGGACTTGTCTCTCGGTGGTTCACTTCACAGTTCACTTCATACGTATGAAGTGAACTGAGAAGTGAACCACTGAGTAACGAGTCCAAGGCCTGCCCAGAGCAATCAAACCTCCGGCGCTGGGCACCATGTGCAAGTACAATGCCCCTTGTCCAGGACTAGGAGGCTGGAAGGGCAGGGGCCGGGCAGGGCTTTTAACTTAACCCTGGCCCTATCTATGTTGTACGGCTCTTTCGGGGGATTGATTCTTCAGATTGTAGAGCCGGAGCTACCACGGTGACCGTCACGCCACTACGCTCAAGAAAAAAAAGCAGCTTTGGTTTGGAAATGGCTGCTACTTACGGTTACTGGTGGTGGGCGGGGGACACTGCCTTTATTAACTGATAGGCCTGCTGCTGCCTGCCCTCGACGTTGTCGGGTTGACCTGAATCGCTGATGACTGGTGGGGTGCAAGTGTGCCGAGCGTGGCATTTTGAAAAAATTCTACGCACGCTGCCTGCACACAGCCCCTACCCCTGCAGAACCAAATCCTGCCCACCCGCAAAACTGCATTAAGAGCTGCCATCTAAGGCAAATTCGCAATGTGCATCAAGGTCAGAATATGGACATTGGATAAATTATGGTTGGATGGTCTGGACCAGTAATGAATCACATGAATCTTTTTATTGTGGCTCTCACAGCTGCAACACTCTTCTTTGGTACTCTGCAAATGAACAACACTGTCTGTGCTGAGTCAGTGAGGTAATATTATATACTACAATGCCATATGACGTGCAGACACATGGTGCAGACCCAGCGTTGATAAAGTAAGTGCTAGTGCTAAGCACCGGAAAGCACAGGCACAAATTAAGCACTGAACTGGTTACTAGGCCCTGATATGCACCCATTAAGTCATTTGATATTTATTACTTCCTATCTATTCTGGTTTTTTTTTTGTGAACCTTTATTAATAGTACAAGCATTTACAAGTATGGGCCTACAACCATCCCGGCCGGCCGCTAAGCTGAGCAAGAGTACAGCAAGCAATATGTGAAGTTATAGCAGTTCGAAATCCGGGGTCATAAAATACCAGTACAGATCCAACAATCAGATGCACAAAATTGAAATCAGGATTTGAGAGGTTCATTTTCAAATAAGGAACTAAAAAAGAGGGGTGTCGCACAACCGCACACAGTCCTACAATACTGCGCGCGAATCAGGATATCTACAAACAGTACAGATATGAAGGAAATATCGGGGGTAAGATACACAAGGCAGGAGAAATGCAGGCACAACCCCGGCACGTAGCGAGTCTAAACCCCACCCCTCAAAACTAAACATATTGCAGAGACCATGAACGACGACGACACTAAAAAGTGAAGAAAGACTAAAGGCCCATAGGAACAAATACCGAACAAACGCCCACCCCCAACCCCCCACCCTGCACACCCGCAGAAGGCCATGGCCTACCCCCCCAGCAGCGTGCCTGTCGCCCTAATAGAGACCCGAAATATAGAAGGAGAGAAAAAAGAAAGGAAAAAGATAAGCAGAGGAGGGCCCTCAGTCTTGCCGCCCGACCCCGCCCTTCACCCCTACACCCAGGAAAATCACAGAAACGAAGTGGTACAATAATGAAGAACATCAAGTCCCGGCCCCAACAGCGATGAAATCTCGGTCAAACATACCCACTGCACCGTTTGTCAACAATAAAGCCAATAGACTGTGAGCCACATCATCCCTGACCCTGTCTGGCAATAGTACCGCCAGAAGTCCACTCGTCAATCGGTGTACAGAACAGCCCGGAAGGTCCAAACGATCTGGGCGGGTCAGGCCGGAGCATAGCCATGGTAAAGTACAACAATCCAAACCCATCCAGGTATCGACAGTGGAGATCCAGTAATAGCGACGCTGACCCTGGGAACTTTCCAGAGTTCACACACAGTAATACCATCCAGGAAAGGAGAGTCACACAGTCCAGCAAGCGCCACGACAAAGCTGGGGCAGTCCGATAAGGAAAGAAACGTTGTATCCCCAGCCTCCAATTAAACATGTGTCCCGAAGAGACACCCACGTGTAGAACCACGTCGGCCCGAGCGGTCACGGTAATCGGATCTTTCAGCGGCTCCCGGTACCTAGGCGGAGCCGGGACTTCCTCCATGGACATAGCTGCGGGTTCGTCGGCAGTCCCTTGGATCGGATCGTGGCCGCTAGAAACGGTGAGACAGCAATGGCGGCCATTTTTCTGCCCAGGACTTGAGCATGACAAATCAGGGTCTCGTGCAAAACCGTTAGGGCAGCCAATACGTCCTTAGATGTGGGCTCCTGCGTACATTGCAAGCATCCCGGCCCCATCCGTGTGACAGCCATCCGACATGGACATGGATCGTAAAGAAGGGCACCAGCCGCCATCTTAGTCAGTTCGGCCCCGTCCCTCCTCATCTCACTCAGGGAACAGGCACCAATTCGGGGCGACACGGGATGGGCCACCGGGGCTCAAAACTGTGAGGCGGGCTCCCCGAAGGAGAGTCACCAAAAGGCTAAAATCCCTGCCGCACCCCGGGAGTCGCCCGCCTATATCGGGGGCAATCCTTGGTTATGCCCGGGCAAAGAGATTGGGGAGGGGGCAGGAGTCATGCGCCCCCTCTGATCCTGTTTTGCCACACTGCCCCTCAAGGGTCACTGCCGAGTGAACCGGGCCTTCGCCGCTATCAGCGGTCCTTCAAGTCAACGGCACCCTCCGGCCGGCTCCTCACCACCACCAACGGCCGCTGTTGTTGCAGTCGCGGCCGGATGCACATCCAGGTCAACGCCCCGGTCTCATCACCACGTGGGCCGCAGATCAGTCGGGGACAGTTCTCAGGGCCTGCCGCACACAGGAGCCTCAGGAGCAGATAGTAAGTGCCCGTTCTCCTTCTCCTATCAAAGTACGCCGCCGTAGCTCAGGATATACGCCAGGATATACGTGAGGGGCAAAAGGGCTCACGGAGCCGAGCGACTATGCGGCCATTTCGAATGCCTGCTTGGCTCCTCCTCATCTATTCTGTTTTTAGTTGAATTTAAGCTGACATTTTAGTGTATAAAATCTCTAATCTTTGGCCTGTCAATCACCTCCTCCCTTAAGAGGGGCCTCAGAATGCCACGGGTGACAAGCCTTGAACAATAAACCTCCTGTAAGCCCTCACACAGTGCAAGAATAGTGGATAAGTAGGTCAGATTGAAGGTCCAGAGCAGACACAGAGGTGGAACTGGGTCTGACACAACCCCGGCAAATTGCTCCAATTGTGTCCCATTGTGGACCCTAGGGACACTCAGCATTCAAGGGTACTTAATCCCCCAACTTAAAACGGCCACAGGGCGTTTTTACACAGTGGTGAAGGGAAGGGACCAGGCCTGAGGTGACGGGTGCAAACATGCCTTGTGGTGCGTTTTAAGTTGGGGAAATAATTCCCCTTCAATCCTAAGGGCCCTTGGGAGATAATTATCCCACCAGGTGCTTCCAGTAAGCGCCACTGCGCTGCGTTGTAGAGATGTGATCCAGGCCGTGCCCCTTTTTACACCTCTCTGCAATGCAGCTCTGTGGTGCTTACTGGAGGTACCCAGTGGGCTAGTTGAACCCTAGGGATCCTCAGGATTCAAGGGGATTTAATCTCCCAACTTAAAACGGCCACAGAGCTTGCTTACACAGTGGTGAAGGGAGGCGCCGGGACCTGAGGTGACATGTGCAAACACACCCTGTGGCGCGTTTTCAGTTGGGGAAATAATTCCCCTTCAATCCTGAGGGCCCTAGGGGCCAACTAGCCCACCAGGTGCTTCCAGTGAGCGCCACTGCGCTGCGTTGCAGAGAGGTAGTCTAGGCCGTGCCCCTTGTGCCCTCAGTGATGTCATTTGAGATGTCATCAGTGATGTCATGAGAGATGTCACTAACTATGTCATGAGTGATGTAAGATGTGACGTCATCAGCAGTGCATTGGGGGCGCGCGAGTTATAGTTAGCTGAACTAACTATAACGGGGGAATTTCTAGGGTTTTGTATGAGTAAAATGTCCAGGTAATTATAACGCCCCTATGCTTTTTTCAGTGAATTTCTAAGGTTTTTTAAATGCTAATTCCTAACTATAATCTGTCTGAAACCTATGTTTTTTTCAGTGAATATATATATATATAAATATATCAGCAGCAGACTCCCTCCGAAAAAGAAGCAGAATATATATATATATAAACATTTTTTGGGGACACTTAGGGCCTCATATAGATTTTGACATAAATGGGTCATGTGCTAAATATTTCCCATTACTCCCTACTATTGGTTTCCCTGCCTCGTTTAGAAGTGGGCAAACTGCTGTGTTTCTGGTAGCAGACTCAACTCAACCAGCTATGCCATTAAGAAGTCTCCAAGCCCTCCATCTGGTCAGCCAATGGGAATGGCATCATATTCGGAGCAGTCCCTCCAATGTCGTTCAGTTTTTAGGCAGCGCATGCGCTGTCTCTTTCAGGCATGTTGAATCTACTCTGTGGGCTTACAGCTTGCTCATTGCTTTTTATGTGTTGCTTTGTGGGTCCTTCACAAAGGTTTGCTTCTCTGTGGTCAATGTTTGTTATATGTCTCTCCTTTTTTGTGTGTTGACCACTCCCATGAAGCATGGAGCTATTAATTGTAGTCTTGCCCTTTTGTGCATTTTGCTTGTTTAAGCGCACAATTTTATTTATTTGATTTTGCCTGTTTATTTGGAATGTCAGCTGTTCTGCCTGTTTGTTCTTATTATTTGCTTTTTTGAAATTAGTTCACCCCACAGGAGTTCATCAAGGATTGCCATTTTTTTGTTTACTTTTGTTTATTAGGTTTTCATGTAATTAAACAGGCTTCAATGGCAATCATATGTATGCTTACATTTCTGTAGAGAATCATAAATCAAATATTACAGTGCAAATATTTTCATTCTGAGTAGTTTACTTACATGGACCATGTGGAAGGCCAAGTTTAGTAGAGAGTTAGCAATAAGGAATAAAACTTGGTGTGGTAACAACATTCGCCCGCTTCGGTGTACCGCCGCACTTCAGTAATACGTGTTGCTCCCACATCTGTGTGTTATCTCCATGCTAGGGTTATGTAGCGTCAGTCCTTGCTGTTCGAGTGACCATGATGTGACCTGGATGTGTGCGTGAGGCGCACCACGTTCTGGGCTTTTCAGGATCCCTGAACCATATTCACATACTCTGTGCTATTTGTTTGCTCTTGTGGCTCATTTGCCTCTTGGGGGGCCCTCTGGCTATCTAATTTCTCCTGCCAGGAGCTGCAGAGATCCGTTAGTATTGCATCCCATACTGTTGCCAACGGCAGTGTTTGTATCCTTAATGGGGTCTTCACGGGGAGCGCTACACTCTCCGCTTGACATACTAGGGATTGAATCCAGGCTTTTGTCGCTGTAGGTTCAGGGGACTTCCAGCCTCTGGTGACACTTGGCTACGATGAGTCCATGGTCAATGAATTGGGTTGTCACTTTATACTTTTGGGATCTCTGATAAAGACTTAGAAGGCATACCTCCCAGGTCCATTCCACTGTGCGGCCAGTGCATTGTGCATTGTGCTAAGTGTATTGTGGCTGTTTCCCAATAGGAGACTATTGCAGTGCAGACCCATAACATATTTAAGAGGTCTCCTCCTACTAGCCTGCATCTGGGGCATTGGGCATCGTCTCAACCAAAATATTGATTAATCTTGGCTGGTGTCATGTAAGCCCTCTGGGTTATGAAATACTGTATAAGGTGGAACCTGGCACTTAGAGGAATATGTGTGGGTCCTTCCAAGATGGCCACCCATTCACGCTCAGTGCTTTGTTGCTGCAGGTCTGGTCCCAGTGGTGTCTAAGTAATGTCAGTGGATGTGCCGCGTGTGTTTGTAGTTATTCTGCTAACCATCTGATGAGGTGTTGCCCATGCCCATTACATGCTGATACTGAATTGTGAGGTGCATTGTGGGCTCCTGCGTTATGTCTCCCCACAGTGCCCGTGTTAGTGAAGCGTGCAGTAAGAACTGGCCTTGTGGTAGGATGCATTCTTCGGTGAGCATGCCGAATGGCAACACTTGTTTATTGTGGTACAAATCCCCTAGGGTCTTACTATCTGCTTCTTCCCATTTACAGAGCTCTGTGGCAGTGATTGCTCGATGCTGCCTAGGCGTACCAAGTATCAAGGATTGCTGTAGTGCTAATAAACTTAAAGGTAAAAAGTTTTGTGACATTGCCTCACACACGCTTTCTGAACAAAACATGTTCACTTGACCGGTGATTTTTGTGGAATTATTTATTTTATTCCTGTCTATCTTTTCGTAATGTAGGCTTACAGGTGTGGTGTGCTGTTTAAGCTAAAAGGGCACTCCGTTACATTCAGTAGCGGAAGGGGCGCAGGGGAAGCGGGTCTAAAAATAAATAAATAAATAACTTACCTTCTCGCCTCTTCCTCGTCGTGTCTCTCCTCCATAGTCCCTCGCTCCAGCCGGAACAGGTAGCACACCCTGGCTCCCAGTCAACCAAACACAACGCTGCAATGTAGCATTTTGATTGGTCGGAGCACCACCAACCCCCCCTCCCCACCCCCCCCCCCCCCACCCCTTATTTAATGCCTGATTTGTATGCCTCTCTCAGACATAAAATGTTCCCACAGGTTGGGAGAAAAGTCCTGGTGCATCAGGCACATGTACTTTTATTTTCGAAAACCAACCCTGCCCCCTGCTTTGAGTGTTTGTTTTTCTGGGGGGATAATGCTGACTAGTGTGCATTGGAGCACTTTTCCATACTCATTTTTAGGTCGAGCCTAGAGCAACTCATGCGCTGTTCTAGGAAATTACCTCTTTGAATCGGTCTGCGCTTTCTGAGACTCTTGCGTGGGGCTGGCATCGACCTTGCGGGAGCGAGCAGCGTGACGTGCTTGTTATCTTCTGGCACGCGCTGTTCTGGCTCACGCTCTCTCTCACACACACTAACTCACGCACGCACACTTTCGTTCACACACACAGACACTGTCGCTCACACATTCTCCCTCACTCGAACGCTATCTCATGTATAAATTGTGCCACCACTGTCGCAGCTTATGAGGATGGAAACCTCTAAAAATGTGCATTAATTTGGTCAATGGTTGCATATATTAAAAAAATTTAATTAAAAAAATAACAGTTCACAATCGCACCAAAATGTGTGTGAGCCACTTAAAGGACACACAAACTTAAAATGCGGTTTATGTTACAGTAAGATGCAATATCATTTTTGCATCTTTTCCAGTCAGATCGCTCGTGTCTGATTTGAGCATTTTCAAGGGGAGCCAGGCCGCCTAGCGTTCAAACAGCAGAAGTGTAGTCTTGCTAAAGAGAAGTTTTGCTTTGAATAAGCATGCAGAGGTGAACCACGGGAAGTATCTATCATCCCCAGCTTCCACTGCTGATGTGTTGGCCGCAGTGCTGGCGCATTTGCCCCATCTCTGCCGTCCGTATTGCTGCTGTCACCCCGGCCGCCCATGCGTGTCTCTGCCTAGACTGCCCACTGTCTAAGATTTTACACATCTTTAAACCAGTATTAGTTCCCATTCCAAATGCATTGCTGGTTTCGGGTCAAAGTGGATGGCGTTGTATTACTGGAATAGATGCAGGGTTGATTCGGCAGAACAGGGATCTGCTACAAGAGAAGCAGTGTGTGTGGTGTAGGTTGCAATTGAGGCGCATAACAGTCCTTTTGGGTCTGTGGGTGCCTTTCCGCCAGGCCATCATGTCAGCATTCACTCTGATTGGGTCAGGATGTGTATGTAGTAAAAAGAGCCTCAGCATTAATCTCCCTTCATCCGCTCATGATAAAATCTCACAAGTAAGGCACTGAAATGTCACACATAAGGGCAGAGGAAATATAAAATTGTCACACAAACTGAAATCTTAGCCACTATGCTTTGGTTCATCTTGGTTGCAATGTTGCTGTAATTTTTTTTTTTTTAAAACACATTTTTATTGATAGATCACATAGATAAAAAACAAAAAGAGGTCGCAGACCCCTGTACCCCAGAGGTATCTGCAGGAAACCATAGCGTAATCCATCATTTTGTTTATAATCAAGGCATCGGGATCAATGTGCACAACTCAACTTTCCCCTTCCCAACTCCCATCCCCCCCCCCACCATCCCAGACTTCAACCCACCCGGATCCCCCCCCCCCCCTGCACGTTAGTCAACCTGTCCTGTCTTATACACACACATAGTCCAGACCAGAGCAGACTCAAGCCTCAAGATCAGGGTCTGGTTCTGCTGGTGGCTCCAACCAGATACCACTATAGTCCGCCCATCTTTTCCAAATCTTGAAATGCTTGCTAGGGCAGCCTCGAGCCAGGAATGTGGGTTTCTCCATCCCCATACAGAAATCTAGGCATTAAAGGAGATTAAAGCGGTATATAAATGCAAACCTTTTTCCCTCTATTATCCCTCCACTATCCTTCTCAATCCAAATAACTGACTAATATCCACCACTCCAATTACTTTCATACTTTACTACACTAATTCACCACTAATCCTTTATGAGTTCAGGAGTAACGTGCTACTTGCTGAAAAAGCGCTTCAACACCTCGTCAGGGATAGTAAGCGCTATATAAATGCAATTACAATTACAATATTTGTAAATATAGTACTTAGCTCCCATCACATATTGCTTTTGGCATTGCATACCTGTGGATTTGTTTCAGCTTTACAGGGCACACTTTGTTTGTCAACTCAATGGCAGGGGTGGGAATAGAAAAAATGAGACGGCACTTGCAGTAAAAAGGAGAGGAATAATCGGATATTTTTAGTCCATTTTCATGGAAATACAGATGAGACATTTTTCAGACTGCATGCAATTTAAGGATGCAAAACTGTAGAAAGAAACAACATTATGTTAATTTGAGATAATGGTGTATTAGGTACTTTTGATAATCACTAGAATAAATGTAATCGTCTATTCCCTGAAAGGCTACCGCTAAACCACTGCCTTAGGGAAAACAGGTGATCAACTCAAGGGCAGACAGCATAAAGTAATGGGTGGGCGTATATGTAGTAAAAAGTATAGAGTTTTAATCAGTGCTCAAAGGCAACAGTGACCTTATGATTATCGCAACACGAGGGAGTAAACAAAGCAAATAATGCAAACATAAATAAGGAGATTCTGCAAATACTGAAGCTGATGTCTTCTGAAGTGCACCCTTAAAGTTTGGCTCACAGTTTTAGTTACAAAAGCGAAGTGGGATCCATTTTGGGAGCCCCGGGCTATCGCATGGCACAAAATGGGGTTAATATAGCTTCCCCATACAGCGGAAGTGTATTGCCTGCCATCCTGTGGGTGAAGGTCCACACAATGGAGTGAGGAAGATGTAGACAGGGCTACTTTTAGCAGTTCCATGAACCTTGTTAGCAAAAGGGCGCCGATTAGTTCTTTATGAGCACTGCTATTTGGTGGACGGTAGGGATGTAGCTTCTGTTGTTCATGGTGAGTTTGTTTCCAGGACTGATCTGCCCGGGGGAACATCCATCACCACGTGGTTTTTACACCGCACTGCCATTACAATGCAGGCTTTACAACGCAAGTCGTTACCACGACTTGCGCTGGAGGGCACTCTAGGCTAAGGAATAGTAGATTTACTATTCCAACACCTTCCCTGCTGTACGTAGGCTGGTGTTGGAATAGTAAATCTTACTATTCCTAAGTCCAGCACCCTACAGCGCAAGTCGTGGTAACGACTTGCGTTGTAAAGCCTGCGCTGTAATGGCACGCGGGGTAAAAGCCCGCGTTGTATTAACATACAACCATCTGCCTGTGGTCTCTCCCTAATTGCTGCTTCAGAAATGTTAATGACAGCCAGTGCAGAGATATCATATTTCATTGTGCCCATATTAAGGGTTTTCGGCCTAAAGCCAGCCCCACTGCTACCTCCTGTGAGAAGCATCTCTCTGCATAAAGGCAGCGAGCCTGAGAAGGACACCCGAAAAGAACCAAACTAAACAGGTTTTGCAATTCTATAGCAATTGAATGGGTTTGCTTAGATTGAGCCGCACATCTTGAATTTGTTATGCCAGATATAATCGTAAAAAACAGTCGTTAGGCAATTGCTACTGCGGCGAGGGTGCTTAAGGTAAATAACACCTACCCACCAAGGTGTCGTTTCCTCCCAAGATCCAAAGGCGAAACTTGGGTCACATATGCAAAAAAAATACAATACCTCAGCACACCCTTCTCATTATTTCAGTGAATAGTAGTCGCAATATTACTTGACACAATTTAGGCAAATTCAGTGCCCTATATGATATAGTCCAGAAAAACAACCAAAGTCTTCAGATAATATTGATATGATAGTCCAGACAGGTCTCCTTGGATTGAAGTTTGTTTATTGTCATATATCACTGGAAGCAAGCAGCCGACGCGCGTTTCGCCCGCAGGGCTTTTTCAAGGCTCGTAGTTTCCTTCCTTCTAATGTGATAGATCCGCGAAATTTATTTCCAGAAATCAGTATTTAACAATCCAATCAGTCACACCTTAGGAAATGGTTCTGCTTTGTGTCATTTGTTCTATGTTGTATTGAAACTATGTCCAATAAGAGGCCAAATGAATCCAGTCCAAACATCGGTGTTTGGACTGGATTCATTTGGGCGCGTTACACTGCTCCCGCTGGTATCTGAAAGATTTTGTCTTGGATTTATCAAGATTCAAGAAATCACACCCATACCTTGGGATTGGATGTCACATATATTGGGATTTTGGCTCCTATACTCGGAAAGGAAATAAAAATATTCCCTCTTATTGGACATAGTTTCAATACAACATAGAACAAATGACACAAAGCAGAACCATTTCCTAAGGTGTGACTGATTGGATTGTTAAATACTGATTTCTGGAAATAAATTTCGCGGATCTATCACATTAGAAGGAAGGAAACTACGAGCCTTGAAAAAGCCCTGCGGGCGAAACGCGCGTCGGCTGCTTGCTTCCAGTGATATATGACAATAAACAAACTTCAATCCAAGGAGACCTGTCTGGACTATCATATCAATATTTTCTGAAGACTTTGGTTGTTTTTCTGGACTATATCATATAGGGCACTGAATTTGCCTAAATTGTGTCAAGTAATATTGCGACTACTATTCACTGAAATAATGAGAAGGGTGTGCTGAGGTATTGTATTTTTTTTAAACAGGTTTTGCAGCATGAGGCAGAAGATTCCCTCTCTTTGATGTCATTTAGGGCATCACGTTTTGACATCTGCAAAACTTTGAGGCGCCTGACCCCAGCTAACTTGTGGCAATGGCTCCCCTCTTTCCTCCATTATTTATTTCAAATGAGTCTGCAAATGTGTCTGTTTGTAGTCAAACATTGTATAATTAACTCCATAACATAAAACATCACAAGTTTCTATTAAACCCAGAACAATAACACGAACATCCCAGAAACAGAAATTGTGAAACCAAAAACCTATCAGTGCATGTCGATCCGAACACACAGGTAGAACAAAAAGCTCCCGACAGTACCTAGCACAACATCTTTTCCCTGTGAGTGAGACTTCAGAAAATAAAATAGTAGCCCATGCTCATGTCAAAATAAACATTTGTACTATCTTGGAGGACAGAGGTTCAGGTTCAGATGTATACCAACAAACGGCATAAGCACTTGCACATTCGAGCAGGTCCTGGTCTGGGATGCACCCACCACCCTGAGCCCCATAAGGCTGCTTGGAGTCCCCTCTGTGCTGCTCATGTGCATGGAAACCCCTCCCACGGAACAATATGACTTGTCCGAGCATAAGGAGCTTCAAATGTTTTTATATCATTTACACCTGCATATATCCAGAGGCTAGGGTGTCATTATGGTTCCAGGTGTCATATTCATCGTTTGTGAATAATGCTGATGCCCCTGATCCCATCACTCAACACCCTCTCCCATACCTCTTACCTCCCTCACTCTCTTTCTCCCTCCCCTATTCCTTTCCTCTCGCCCCTGAATTTCTCTCCCCTTGGCTGATTTTTCCCTATGCCTGAGCCATGCTTCTGTAACTCATAAATATATATATATATATATATATATATATATATATATATATATATATATATATATATATATATATATATATATATATATATATATATATATATATATATATATATATAATATATAATTGTCCAAGCCCAATCGCTGTTAAAATGTAATCCTGAGTGAATTTACTATTTGTATACATAGAACTCTAACCACTAGTATATGTAGTAGACCTTTGTACGTACTACCATTCCTATGTGATTTTGAGTTCTTCCGTTTGTATATCTTCCTTGAGTGACTTTACAACTTGTACATTTGCAATTTTTTCTGTTTGTATCTCTTATGGAACTCATGCAATCCAAAGTCTTTATGTAACGCAACTGGCTCTTTTGTAAAGCACTCTGACACCTTTGGGTAATGTTCGCGCTATATAAAAATGCATGAAATAAACTAAATACACTAGCCAAGAAATGGTACCTTTGTACTTCCCATGCACGTTCACATATACCTGACGCAAACATATCTTAAACACCCCTCCCTGTTTTAGTAGCCACAGCACGAGTGGAGTTCCTTATTGGCCTCTCTGTCTCCAACTCAGCATACAAAAGTTTAGAATTAATACCAATATGATAGAAAAATGAAAGAAGGATGGAAAGTTAAAAGGATGGATGGATGAATAGGTGAAAGGATGCATGGGTGAATTTAAGGATGTGTGGGTGAACGAAAGCATAGGTGGCTCAAAGGATGCTTAGGTGAGAGAATGGGTGGGTGGATGGATGAAATGGTGGATGGGTGGTTCAAAGGACACGTGTAAAGGGATGGGTAAAAGGGTGGATGAGTAAAAGGAGAGGTGAAAAGATGGGTGAATATGTGGGTGGATGAAAGGATGCATGGGTGGATGAAAGTCATGATGGATGAAAAGATGCATGGGTGAGTGAGAAGATGGGTGAAAGGGTGGATGGATAAAAGGATGTGTGGGTGGAAGGGTTAAAGGAATGGGTGAAAGTGTGGATGTGTGAAAGCATGGGTGAAAGGGGTGATGGATGGATGAATGGACAGGCAGCTGAATAATTAGAAGGATGAATGAATGGAATGGTGAAAGACTGAATAATGGATGAACGAATAAATGGATAACAGAATGTATGGATGAAATGATGGATATCAGCAGGTGGATGGAAAAGTGAAAGGATGAATGGGTAGATGCTTCGATGGAAGAGACTAGGGTGCTCTGGTGGGAAGGGTCGAACTCACATTCTTTGCCTGCTGGGTGCTATCAGATCTTTGGTTCAAAGTTGGGGGTATTTTCATTTTCTGGCTAGTTCCTTGCCTGAACAAAGTCCTTGCTTTAACTAGCTCAGTCGTTTCAGCCCGTTGCGGTTGACATGGCTCATAGGTGGGGGGGCGTGCATGGGGTTGTGCGGGGTGAGGGGAGGGGCCAGTGGTCGCGAGGGAAGTGGGGGTCGTGAGGGGAGGGGGGTGGTTTAAATAATTTTAAAAAATGGAAAACGTACCTTTCCCGGGTCCCGTGTTTTCTAAGCTACAGCTCCGGCTCTTGCTTTCCTGCCGGCGCCAATCACAGCATTGTGATTGGTTGGGACGCCGACCACACAGGCATCTATAGGGAGGCAATTTTCTCATTTAGGCTGCATGCAGCTTGCATGGAGAAAAGGGAGAGTACGTATGACTAGTTTGGCCTGCCCGAGAGGGCCGACCAAAGAGTCCGGGCCTGTAACATTGGCCAAGCCACTCCTCCCCTGCCCTCGAGCACAATGCCCACAACCAAACCATTCTGCTTTCTCACAGTGCGAGAAGCAGACACATAAAATGGTATTTATATAATACCATTTTATGTTTCTGTTTCTCGGACTGCGAGAAAGCAGTGGGGCGACGCTCCTCTGTCCACATGGAGTAGCCGCCCCTGTAAGACAGCTTCCTATGGAGCAAATTCCAGAAAACTGGTGTTTAGCAAGAGAACAGTGCAAATACAATAGGAGCGTTTTCTGTGCATTACTTTTAAAGAGCTATGGGGGTTACAAGCAGTGAGTATCTTTTTAAAAAAATGTTTATTGGGCGAGCTACATGACGATGGATTGAGAAATGTGAACTAAGCTGAATATATATTTAAGAAAGAATTCATTTTAAAGTCAGTCAAAAAATTGAATAACGATATGATCATTCAACTAAAAGTAGCCAACCCTTCCCACAGCAAGGACCATGAGAGGGGGAAATGTGTGGCGCACAGACACTGCGCTGTGGTGTCACGAGCTCCTGGGAAAGCCAGCCTGCTCCAGGAACGGCCCACTGTGGCACGGAAAAATGTAGACCTCTGTTCGAGCAGCATTCATGGCGAAAAGAGGTGTCCTGTCAGTGCTAAGGCGGGCCAAGTTAACAAGTACCAGAATACGTTTCCTTATGAAACTGACAATGGGCCTGTCACTGAGTCCTCTGTGTAGCGTCCGTTGTCTGTGCTACAGGAGTCACAGCGCTTAGCGATAATCTCTTAGCGTCCAAACAACGGATGACGTCACAGAACAGGTGAAATGAGCAGGTGGATGAATGAGAGGGGCGCGGTCGGATGACAGTCCTTCAGTGCAACCCCAAGGATGAAGCGATCGGGTGATGGGGACTTCCTGTATGACGTAACTCTTGCTTTTGTGATCCGGGTTAATCGGCACCTTTCATCAGAAGTTGGCTGATGCTTCACAACACAACCATGTCACATCTTACACATTGTTGTAGGTAACAAAAGGCTTTAAGGCAACTGAAAGGATGTCAGGAGGAGGCAGGGTGGCCGGAAGAGTTAGAGCTATCTGAGTTGGGCCTGGTCAGTGAAGGTACTTCGGGAAATGGACAAGACTTTTCACCAGGAGCTCGAAACTGAATGAAGTCAAAGGGTCATCTGCAGCAAGGGGGTGGAGTCATGAGGAGTAGGGGCAGTGATTGCACGGGCATTTTTTACAATCACTTCACCTGTTGAAATTGGCAACAAGGAAGAAGGTGATAGCAACACTGTTCTAACTTATTTAATTGGACACAAACAGGCAGCATTTACATATAATTTAGGTGTATAACGATCATACCATGGAAATCAAGGTATATCTAGCATATTAAGTATAATATTGTTAAGATTAGTCTGTTGGGTGGTGCACTTGCTGGAGCCAGATGTGTACAGTGTGTAGTCACCAGTGCTGGAAAAGAGTAGGATTCAGCTGTTGGTCTTCAGCTGGACGAGGAGGCTGGGCCGCCCCAATGAATTGCCCCTCGTGTGTTTCGGTAGAGAGGGTATGTCACCATGGGTGCTGAGTAGAAGGTGAAACTTGCACCTAAGAGTACTAGGAGGACTGGCATCAGACGAATGGGCTAAGAGGATCCAGAAGGGACAGGGGCAGGCACTGTGAAGGATCCAGGACCAAGAGGACCAGGAAGATCAGAGCCAGGAGGCTAGGGCCAGGAGGCTAGGGCCAGGAGGGACACAACTGGGGTGACAAAATGACAAGGAGCATGAGAACCAGGACCAGGGGGAGCAGAAGAAACTGACAAGGAGAAACAGGACTATGGAGGTCAGACCTGGTGGACCAGCAACAGGAGGGTGTTGGCTAAGATGACCAGCAGGTCCAAGAGGAGCAAGGGCAGGACCAGACCTAGGGGAGCTCAGAACAGGACTAGAGTCAGGTGGGTTAAGAATAGTGCCCTGAACTTGAGAAATACACAGACTGAAAAATCGGGACGAGGAGGGTCAGGAAGACTAACACCATAAGGGTCCAGGGGACTAGGAGAGCCAGTGGAACCATGAAAAGGAAGATCAAGAGAATCAGCAAGTTGAGGGCCAGAAGGACATGGACCATGTCCAGAAGATCAGGATGAGAAGGAGCAGCAGCAGAAGAACCAGTAACAGAACCAGGAAGTGGAGAGGCGTAACAAAACCAGAAGGACCAAGACCAGGGAGTCCAGGATGGAGAAAGGAGGGCAAGGAGGTGGATTAGGAGAATAAAGAGGAGGACCTAGAGAAGGTGAAAGAGGACCAGAAGAAGAGAGGTGGGGCAGAGCCGAGGGGACCAGGACCTAAAAGAACAGGATCAGAAGGCAGTGGCTAGGACCCGAAGGACCAGTACCAGAACCCAGAAGAGGACTAGCAGTATGAGGAAGGCTACAGTAAACCTTTTTCCATTTGCAGAACTGCTGGTCAAGGTTTGAATCATAATTCATAAAGTAGCCTAGAGGGTTTTTTTTTAACAGTGTTTATTGGCATTTCATAAAGATAACAACAACAAAAAGGATGAAAGTGGCAAGTGGCAAGGGGGAAAGGGAAAGGTAAGGAACAGCAGTAAGCTTATTCCAATGCATAATACATCAATGTGGTGTCGCCCTTTCATAGATATGTCTAAAAACTGCAGGAAATTCATTACAGTACAGAATGAATCGTCACTCCACCCGAGGGATGGCCAGGGAAGAGGGGCACAGCTCTACAACCCACTCCATGCAGCAGGGGATCAGGTGAGCGGGTAGTCTGGGGCAGGACTGCCTCGGACGCTGGACTCACCATCTGATGAAGTCGAAATTTTGCATTTAGCAAGTCCCCTTCTGTATTTGGCGGGCGGGTTATCCCTGTCGGAGGTAGGTCAGTATCAGCACCCAAATGTCCTACGGGCTGGCCCTCGGTGGCATAGGTTCCCAGTATATAGAGAGGTATATAGAGAGACCATACAAGCATTGTGTAGTCAGGTGGGTGCAGCTTGTCCTGTCTCTGTCTCCCGTCATCAATTAGGAACGCCACTCTTTTGTTGCACATGCGTACGATGCGTATGCAACACAAAGCGTGCGAATAATGCCACCAATCACCACGCAAACAAGCACTGAAAATGCAACAGGACTCTGATTTACCTGAGCCCTATTGCATTTTAAAAGGAAGAGCGGGCACGAATGAAGGCACGAACGGGATGGGGTGGGGGGGGGGGGGGGGGGGGTTGTCATACTGGAAGTTGCGGGAGGGAACCGGGAGAGAGAGGAAAACCAAACTTTTTTCTAAGTAAAGGGGCTGATAGCCTCGGAAGTACAAAAATGATGTCAGGGTAGTCAGGAAGCGGATAAAAAGTCATGCTGGTGCGGGTGAAAGATTAGAGAAAAGATTTAAAGAATAAAAAGTCCATAGCTATTTGGAGACAATGTGATTCCTCTGTAGCAGCCGAGGGGAGCATTGGTGAGATTATTAAGCCTTGAGGGACTCCTGCTGTGATGTATTGTTTTGAAAAAAAATGGAGGCACACATGAATGATATTTGTCCTACGTCTATGCTGCTATAACAGCCTATCCAAAGTCATGTTTCTGCATCGCTAAGATTGTGCACGGCTAGCTCTTAATACGTGTATAATGTATTTTCTAATGTCTAACGTAATCAACTCTTTTTTTATCTGAGGAGCGTGTGCATGTGCACACTGTAGAGTTTTTCTTCAGGGGTGAATGCACAGAGTGCTGCACCGGACCGTGGTATTAGAATATTCGCATTTCGCTAGATAATACCTGCACGTAGAACAGAGGTCAGAAAGAGGTCAAATGTGCACAAATCGGGTGCGGTAACCCTGATTCTGTACTATGTTCATGTTTCCGCTCCCCACATCTAAAAATGGGGGGGTGCTATATTTGCGCTGGAAAATAATGCGAGGTAATGCGAGGTGCAGTAAAGTTCAAATATGGGATAATAGTAACAAAGTCCATTCAAGCATATTTCTGCACCATGGTTCCCTCCAACCTATGCCTGCCATCTCAGGACCATTAACTTTAAACGAAATATCTCAGAATGGACATCCCAATGCAAGAACTAGCTAAGTAGACAATGGGCATAAGAAAAAACATCAAGGTGCATCCCATAGCACAGTAACTGCACCTCGGTGGCCATCAAGCACAACATGGATATACCACCCACACAGGACTAAAACAGACAGCAGGCTCACAACCACACACCCGTCATGATGTAGCATGCAAACCACATAGACAACCACTTCATTGCCTCCCACAGAGGTTGTAATCGCCATAAAAATGTTGCACTGCAATACAATTAAGCACTGCATGTGCATGAGGTGGACAAGGGAATCCAAGGGTTTTATCTTTTCTAAACTGGTGTTCAAAGTGTTGACCATGTAATGTACATTGTACATGATTCTTGAGATTATCAGTTGCCCATGAAGTGTGCAGGCGACAGGAGTCATCCTCCAGTCCCTAGGGTGGACGACGCAGTTTCGGTTGGCTTACCGTGCATTTGTTGCAGACTGCTGGACGAATTCCTATGGATTCATTAGCACCAGTAGTGGGAGAGGTTGGAATGCATCTATGATATGGCATAAATATGATATGGCCCATTCCACCACCAGCCACCCTGCAACCATAACAGAATTGGGTAGTGAAGGACATAGCCCAATCCTTACGTGTCGGAGGATTGGTGGTCGCTGGTGGTGGCAGAGTCCAGGAGAGTGCCATCTCATTTTTGCTATCCCCACTTCTGCCGTTGGATTTTGGGGACAAAGAAACTGTGCCCTGTAAAGCTGAAACAAAACCACAGGTACGCTATACCACATATATGTGTAAGCAATAACTGATGGGAGCTAAATCCTATATTTACAGATATGTATTAACTCATATAAATGTGAAAGAAAAGCTGGTATATAAATGTCTGCAACTCAGCTGACAAAAGCTTAGAATTAACGTCAAAGAAAATTGGCTTGATAGAAAAGGGAAAGAAGTTTTGATAGTTAAAAGGATGGATGGGTGAAAGATTGGATGGGTGAAAGAATGTGTGGGTGAATGAAAGGATGCAAGGGTGAATGAAAGGCTGGGTGGCTGAAAGGATGCATGGAAGAGAGAAAGGGTGGATGGATGGGTGAAAGAAGAGGAGAAAAGATGAGCGAACAGGTGGACGGATGAAAGGGTGCATGGATGGGTGAAAGGGAGGATGTGTGAAAAGATGTGTATGAGTGAGAGCCTAGGGTGAAAGGGTGAAAGGATGTATGGGTGGAAGGGTTAAAGGGATGGGTGAAAGTGTGAATGGGAGGAAGTGTGAAAGCATGGTTGAAAGGGGTGATTGCTTGACAGAGAGCTGGATAAATAGATGGAGGGATGGAATGGTGAAAGACTGAATGATGGATGACCGAATAACCAGATGATAGAATATAAGGATGAAATGGTGGATATGAGCAGGTGGATGGAAAGGTGAATGGATGAAAGGGTAGATGCTTGGATAGAAGAGACAAGGGAGCTCCTGTGGGGAGGGCCGGGCTCACTTGCTTTGCCTGCTTGGTGTAATCAGAGCTTTGTTTCAAAGTCGGGGATATTTTCATTTTCTGGATTCTTCCTTGACTGGTCGAAGTCCTTGCTTTAACTAGCTCAGTCGTCACAGCTTCCTACACATCAAATTCTAGAAAACGGGTGTTTAGCAGGAGAAAAGTGGCAAATACAATGCGAGGGTTTTCTGTGCATTATTTTTTAGAGAGCTTTGGGGGTTACGGGCAGTGAGTATCCTTTCAATTTTTTTTAATTGGGGGGAGATAAATGACGATGGATTGTGAAGTAATGAATTCATTTTAAAGCCAGTCAAAAACTTGAATAACTATACGATTCAACTGAAAGTAACCAACTCTTCACACAACAAAGACCACGAGAAAGGGAAATCTGTGGTGCACACGGACACTGCGCTGTGATGTCACGAGCTCCTGGGTAAGCCATCCTGCTCCAGGAACGGCCCACTGTAGCACGGAAAAGTGTAGGCCTCTGTTCCGGGCAGCATTCATGGCGAAAAGAGTCGTCATGTCAGTGTCACGGCTGGGTCAAGTTAAGGGATTTCAAAGATGGATCCTTTCAAGACAGTGGTCATCTTCCAAGCCTAGCCCTGCGCCCCCCTTTAAACAGATAATCAATGGTACCTCCCACGCTCCTGTGATGTCACTATGACTTGTGTTCTGGACTTTATTGTGACGTGTCCCTCGCATAAAAAGCCTGGTTACCAGGGCCTGCAGCATTGCAGAGGAGGCTGCCAGCCGACGAGGACTGCTGATGGGGACAGCGCAGGGGGGCACCCAGGGGCGCAGAATGCAGGGGCAGACTTTGCCCCTGTAAGAACGAGCAGGAGGCGGGGGACACAAGGGCAAAAGGTGAGTGATTAAACCAACTAAAAACCGAACTGAAAACTAAACCGAAAATGGATTTGAAACTGACTTGACCAGCTCCCTCCTGCATTTTACCCTTCACTCAGTCAGGCCCATCTCTCGGAATCCTTAACCGAAATGCAACCATATTAGTCAATTACCCCTTCATTCCATGATGATTCACTGCCTCACTGCCTTCCCCCAGTAACCACCCACCTCCCAATTACCACTCTCTCCTCCACCCCACCCAAACCTACCATCATCATCTCTCACCTTCACCTCATCCCCTTTAGTCCTCTTCTACTTTTCACAAACTCACTCCTCATTTTCACTTACTTACCTTCTCATCCATCACTCCAATTTGTATTTCCCCCTGCTTCCTTGATCACACGTCCCTATCCTCTTCTTATGTTCCTCTTCCTTTCCATCCTCTCTAACCTCCCATCGCCCACTAATTCCTTCCTCCCCGATATTCCTTGGCTTCCTCTAATTCCAAATCCTTCACTTCCTTTCCATCCTTTTCAAGTCCAGGCCCCTCTCGTCTGGTGCCTTCTTTCATCTCCTTCTTTCCAGAACTGTAACTGCATTCCCTCTTCACTTTCCTCCTACCCTGTTTTGCTCCTTTCTTTCCCATTCTCTCCTATCTCTCTTCTCCACTCTTTCCACTTCCCACCAACTCTTCTCTCATCTACTTCTCCCTTTTCCCCATCCCACCACAGCGCCCCCTGCCCTACCTACTCTCTAATCACTTGCCCTTCTCCCTAGCTTTTCATCCCTTCCCTCCTCCTCTGCCACCTCCCCTCTCTCATTTCCTTCACCCCTTTCCCTTTTCTTTTCTTGCCTTTCCTTATATTCTCGCAATTTTCCTTCCATTTATAAAAGTATAAGAGCCAGGGCACACCTTTTCTAAGAAGCCTACCGGATTCTCTGCCAAATGTTAGGGTTGCCGAATGCCAAGACGGTTTAGTCTTTATTCCACCTCATGCCGATTTCATCCACCAAGATACTCCTTACCCCTTATCTCACTCTTATGGGTTCTTTTCATTCCCACTTTCTCTCTCTTCCACGTTTTTTCGTTTTTCTCTTTGTTGTTCTTGGTCAAAGTACGAAGATTTTTTTTAAAAAAAAAGTCCCGGTCCCCAAAAAAGAGTGTGGTGACCCCCACTCTGCGATTAAGCACTGAGTACATGCTTTATACTAAATGAGATTCACCTTTTTGGGAGATGCATGTACACCCCATAGAAGGTAATCCTCGTGCCACTAGTGTGCCTCGGGACCCCTGGCTCTTGGGAAATGCCCCAGGTATTCTCTTCCCAATGCAGCAAGAGCTGTAAGTCCAGCAACATTTCACTTGCAATTGCAGCCACACAATCCCCTCAGAATACAGAGGCCTGCTCATACACTGGCTCGATTAATTCTCACCCATTAAAAGATCAGAATGACTAAATGACACTAGAGGTTTCCAGCAGAAAAGTAAAGCTAGCCATTTACTATCACTCATTGCAGTTAACTGCATGGTGGGACTGGGACAGAAAATAGATCCGGGCACCAAAATAAAAGTGCCTTCCAACAGTGAATTAGAGCAAAAAGTGGCTCATGTTTGCAAATTGGGGCAGTTTTGAACTTGTAAAAACATGGTGTATAAGTGTTTTGCGAGGTATGGAAGACTGGGTGGATTTGAGCTTGCTGTAGGCAATGTTTGTCTTAATTTTAGGAGAATCAACAATAAAAACCAGCCAGCGACCACAAAACAACCCCATAAACAAACAAAAAACACCCCACATAGCCCATCGAGCCCTGCCTGATTGCCCAATATGCCGGTCAGAACCTGCTTTGGTGTCTAAGAAGCCAAGAGAAGAGTGGCCTTATCTTGAGAACCAAAACCGAGCCATTTCGCAAAAATAGAAGTAGGACTACAATTTTACATGGATGGAGCAGCAAAGAGTGACAGTCCTTATCAAGATAGAAACACAGAAGAGGCACTAAGAAAATAAATACAATGTACACGCTGTTTCGCCACACTTGCCCCGCAGTTACTCTGACCTGATCTGCATTTCGTTGAGCGAGGAAGGCTCTGCCAAAACAACGGACTCTTGCGCTGTAGAGACCCCCCAACGCCTCCCTTCCGCCATCCTGCTGTCTGCCTCCATCTGACAGCGGGGCCGCCGAGTGGAGCGAGGCGAAGGGCTGCCTACAACTCCCGGCAGCCCTCGAGGTCTCCAGCCACACCCCCTTCACGACGCGCTAGGAGGCGCATAAAGGGCGTGGCCGCTACAAGGAGTTGAGACACGCTGTTTCGCCACACTAGCCCCGCAGTTACTCTTACCAGATCTGCATGTCGTTGAGCGAGGAAGGCTCTGCCAAAACAACGGACTCTTGCGCTGTAGAGACCCCCCACCGCCTCCCTTCCGCCGTCCTGCTGTCTGCCTCCATCTGACAGCGGGGCCGCCGAGTGGAGCGAGGCGAGGGGCTGCCTACAACTCCCGGCAGCCCTCGAGGTCTCCAGCCACACCCCCTTCACGACGCGCTAGGAGGCGCATAAAGGGCGTGGCCGCTACAAGGAGTTGAGACACGCTGTTTCGCCACACTTGCCCCGCAGTTACTCTGACCTGATCTGCATTTCGTTGAGCGAGGAAGGCTCTGCCAAAACAACGGACTCTTGCGCTGTAGAGACCCCCCACCGCCTCCCTTCCGCCGTCCTGCTGTCTGCCTCCATCTGACAGCGGGGCCGCCGAGTGGAGTGAGGCCAGGGGCTGCCTACAACTCCCGGCAGTCCTTGAGGTCTCCAGCCACACCCCCTTCACAACGCGCTAGGAGGCGCATAAAGGGCGTGGCCGCTACAAGGAGTTGAGACACGCTGTTTCGCCACACTAGCCCCGCAGTTACTCTGATCAGATCTGCATGTCGTTGAGCGAGGAAGGCTCTGCCAAAACAACGGACTCTTTCGCTGTAGAGACCCCCCACCGCCTCCCTTCCGCCGTCCTGCTGTCTGCCTCCATCTGACAGCGGGGCCGCCGAGTGGAGCGAGGCGAGGGGCTGCCTACAACTCCCGGCAGCCCTCGAGGTCTCCAGCCACACCCCCTTCACGACGCGCTAGGAGGCGCATAAAGGGCGTCGCCGCTCCATCTCGCGGGACGCGAGCGGGACGCCTGGGCGAAGCCTGGGCCAAGGGTGGGCCCGTCCTAGCCCGTCACAGACCGGAGGAGACCGGACCGGGCGCACCCCCCTAACATCCCAGCCAAGGTAACTACTCGCGCAACAGTCCTAAACCTATCCACTGAGTACATAACACTAACTTACGAAACATAACGCATTGGAAACCCAGATATCCCGTCCTACTTAGTCAAGATACACACTATGTCAACAAGAGGTTCCAGAAGCAAAACCATAAAGAAAAATATGGCGACCACAGTTGGTCCCATCGAACAGTTCCTTCACAAAGTAAATGAAACCATAGACCAAACAGTATCGATGATTGATCGTCGTGTTTCATATGAACTTGATCAAGCACGACGCTCATCCATGGGTGTCCTGGCACAAGCTCAAACACCAAATGTTGCATTACAAAACAAGTCAATTTCCGAGATAAATGTTGAAATACACGCACTACCAAATACAGTTGACCTTTCAGTAGCTTCGCAATTGTCCAATTCACAATCTTCCCAGGACCTCGAACAGACTCCTGATATTTTTGCTACAATACAACCAACACAAAATGAGCTAACACAATCCGACTCTAGAGGTATCAGGGAAGGAGCTATCCCCAAAACTCAGACCCAAACTGGACCACGCTCTATGAGTCCAACACGCACAACTGCCATAAAACTTGATTCTGAACCATCTTCAAAGGCTCAAAACCTACAGAATATTCCCAACACAGACCACTCTAACAATATCACGTCTGACGTACTTATAATTGAAGATCACCCGAACAGACCTAATTCAAAACAATCTCGACAAGAAAAGTCGGTTCAACATTCAACAAAGACCACAAGTAATCTAAAGGTAGAATCCTCTCTACTAAAAGAAATATCGGAAATAGTAAAACATCAGCTTCACCCCATACAAAAAAGTCTTGAAATAATAGAAAAGCAAATGGCCATATTAATCGCCACAGCAAAAACAACTACCAACTCAAAGAAAAAAGACCTTTCAGCTTCATTAGACCTTACCACCAACCCCGGTAAAACTAATGCCACCAACATTCAGAAACAGGGAGCGAACAATCTTGCTATCACAAAACCCACAAGCAACATAAATACAAATACAAGTGAACGAAAAGGAACAATAACTAAACCAACTCTCCCCTCGAAACCCAAGCCCAACCAGGACAAAGCAAAAATCATTACTGATCCACAAAATCAACCACCTTCAAACCCAATTCCGGAAAAAATACTACCAGCAACTACCCTTACTAATCCACCTGAATCAAATACTCCCCGAAAAGATCCACCACAGAGAACAAATACCAAACCAGAGCGAACAAATAAAAGATGGCCAAAAGTAGTAAATCTCCCGCCGGAAGCAGCACCCTTTGTTGCTATATTAACCGGAGTCCCAGAACTAAGTAAAGACACAGATGAACCTACCTGGTCTCTACTAAACAAAGCACACTATTGGCTAAATATCAACAGGCCCAATCACCCAAACAACATCACTAGAATCACCACAGTGAGAAGGGTGTCCTGGATAGGTCACCAGCCTAAATCAATTCACGGTGACTGTATAATAGTTAACTTCGAAAATCCACGGGCAGTGGACTACATCTGTTCTTGGGACAGCCCAGAAAATAACGATGGCATAAATGTCAAACGATTATCGTTCTTCTATCCTCGACATACCAACCGTTTCGAGGACCCCAGTTGGCCATCAAACTGGTCATGGAGTCAACCCGACCAAGGTCCAAGAAATTGGAATCAGGGCGACAGAGGGCAGGGTAATCACCAAAGGTTCCAGCCGCAGGGAGAATGGGGATATGACCACAGAGAACGAGGTGATTGGAACAACTACGGCAGGAGGACGTACCAACACCAGTACAGAGAACCCTGGACCGGAATCCCAACCTTCAATCATTATAGCTGCTTAGACATGGTCGACTGACCACTATCACAGCATTTCACATCGACTCTTCCGCACAGTCCCAGACTACAATTTCCCCCCTCACCAACCAAACTGAAGAGTAAGCCGTCTGACAAGGTCCACAGCTCACAAAAAGACAGAAAAGATGATCTTACCCTAGAAATTACAACTCAAAATGAAAGCAATCAGACCAACGATCGTCTTCATCACTGCAAATCTGTCCTCAGACCTCAGTCTACGCTACACCCCTCCGCGGACAAATCAGACGGGGTAACTTTGAACATAGACCCTCCAAATCCGATTGTAGAAGCAGAACTACCTGAACCGCCGTCCCAACCTGGCAACTCCATCACAAAAGCTGAGAGGAAAATGTTATTCTGGAATGTAGCGGGTCTAGCAACCAAGTATCTCGAAAAAACCTTTTCAGATCTGGTTCACACAAATGACTTAGTTTGCCTCCAGGAGACATGGCTGAACGATCCAATCCATCTGATGGGATTCAGAACTTACTTCTCCCAAGCAACAAAATCACCCTTTGGGAGAAGCAAAGGGGGCCTAATTACATACATTTCCAACCTTTGGCCCTGTCAGGAAACAACGCCAATAGCACTCCACCAGAATTATCAGATCATCGATATAAAAGCATCACACCAAGTCACCTACACCATAATAAATTTTTATAACAATATGAGCCTGCCGGAACTTACCAAAGCTCTAAGCGAAATTAGCGATGTAACAAATGAATTAAAAATCAAATACGCTAAAGTCACCCACTCTATAATTTGGGGCGGAGATTTCAACCTACATATTTGCAGTAAAAATAACGCCCCAACATGTGGGATCACAGACGAACAAGATAACCCTATTATCCATTTTTCCCACACAGAGGAAGGAAACATCATACAGGCCCTCATGTCTGAGCTAGATATAGGGTTTGCAAACTTGCTAACGATGCCGACTATCCAATTTACACCAACGTTCCATGGAAGAGGCGCCCAAACATTAATTGTTTACATCCTAGTTTCCATTAACAACGCCACACGTATAAAGCACTTTGAAGTGGAAAATAATGCACTTAGCGACCACCATCCACTCAGACTAATATATTTAGAGCCTGACCACCAAAAAATGCAAGCTAAGGATTACACGGGCCTCCTACATCAAGAAAACCTTACATTAAACAGACTGAATGGTTTTACCCTCAAATGGGGTAACCTAGACCAAGACTCAACCAGCACAAGCATAATCAAAAAATGCAGGACTCACATTGACAACTGTCTAAACCCTCTGGCAACTCCATTGGAAATTCTGACCAACTACAATGAAATAGTGAAAACCATCGGTTCTGAACTAACCAAACCTAGGAAACAAAATAACATTCTAAGAAAAGGTTGGTTTAACACCCAGTGCACAAAAACCTACTCAGCACTAACGAAAGCCCTAGCAAAGAAAGATTGAAACAGAGAAGAGATTGTGCAATTAAGGAAAACATATAAGCTCTCACTCAGGCAGAGGAAAAAAGAGATACAATGCAATCTCTGGACCCAACTCTTAAACAGCAGCGCACAAAAGGACAATGTAGCCTTCTGGAAAATCGTAAAATCTCCATTCTTAACTGGAAATAACGACGGTCCTTCATTGGATGTTGCAATAAATGCCAAGGACTGGGTGCAACATTTTTCAGGGGTCTTCGGTGAGGATAAACCCGGAGACTTGGCCCCTACACCCCTGTTCCTCCCTCCGGTGAACTACCCGATAGAAATTCACTTCACTATGAACGAAGTAACGAAAGCGATAAAGTCTGCAAAAAATGGCAAAGCCCCAGGACCAGATTCAGTCCCAATGGACCTTTACAAATCACTTCCTGATCTCTGGTCCCCTCTTTTAACCAAGGTTCTGAACGCAGCCAAGGAAATCAGCCTCCCGAACTCCTGGTCAACATCGATCCTGGTCCCCATATTTAAGAAAGGCAACAGAGACTCTCCCATTTGCTACCGTCCCATTTCCCTCCTGGATTCGGTCGGAAAGATGGCAGGGAGGATACTTCTAGACCGTCTCCAGGAGTGGTCAACAGAACACGGGGCACTATCAGATCTCCAATACGGGTTCAGGTCTGGACTGAGCACTGTGGACCAAGTTTTGAACTTAACACTACTGGCTGGAAAATACACCTCAGCAAAAAAATCAACTCTACACATGGTCTACGTTGACCTTACGGCAGCGTTTGACTGTGTAAAACATTCAAAACTTTGGGTAATAATGCTGCAAATGGGGATCGAGCCTGCAATCATAGATTTCCTGCGTGAGTTATACTCTGGAGCCACGGGAAAGGTTCGATATGGATTGGAGGGCCAACTCACAGACAGCTTCCCAATACAGAAGGGGGTCAGGCAAGGGTGCGTACTGGCCCCCTTCCTATTTACGCTCTATACAAATGGACTTGAAATTGCTATGTTACAGGGCGTAAAAGACCTGCCAGAAGTGGGTCGGCGACCGATCCCAGCATTGTTATACGCTGACGATGCGGTGATCCTCGCACGAACCCCGATCCAGCTACAAAAAGCACTAAATAACTATTGCACTTTCATGGCAAGTCTCAACCTGAAAGTCAATATAAAAAAAACCTTCATGATGCACGCTGGTACTAAAAGATAAAAAGTAAAATCAATACTTGTGGATAAAATCCCCCTTGAAAGAACTAAAACTTACTCATACCTCGGCATCACTATTGACGAAGAGTTTAACTGGAAACAAGCAATCACTTTGCGCAAGCTGTCTCTCACAAGAACAATTGGTGCTTTAAAAGCGTTCTCCCTCCGTCTAGGAAAAAGACCTATAACAGAGATGTTAAAAATTTATAACGCAAAATGCATCAGCACGGCCATTTTTGGTGCGGGAGTCTGGGGAATAGCCAACGCCGAACAAATACAGAAAGTTGAAAATCTCTTTCTAAAATTTCTACTAGCAGTCCCTAAAACCACAACTACTTTTGGCTGCCACTTAGAACTCGGACTGGATCACGTCTCAGATCTCATCAAGATTCAACCCATCATGCTGTGGCGCAGAATATGGGCAACAGATGAATGTCACCTCACAAGAGCAATCATTGAGGACTGTATGAAACTAGACTGTATGAACAAGATAAAGTGGCTAAGTTATGTAAAATCCTTCCTTTCGGATATTGGTCTCTCGAGGTTCTTCGAAGAACCACAGTCAGTAACAGACATAGCAAAGAAAGATTTAAAAAAGCTATGCCTGTCCCACTTAACTCAACTGCGATTGATGTCCGAAATAGGAAAGCCATCAGTCCAACACTGCCTTATGATACAACTGACTCCATCCATTCAACCGTATCTGCAGTACGACCTGACGCAATTTGAAAAGTTTCTTCTCACTCGCTTCAGGTTTAATCTTTTTCACATTATGGTTTCATTCCCGTCACAGAATATATGGACACACAACACAACACCGTGCCCCTGTGACTCTGTTTCATCTCAGTCCACAATACACGTTCTCTTCTTTTGTAGATTTTATATGCCACTTCGCAAAAGGTGGATCATACCAATTTTAAAAGTTATGAAGATTCGTAGATGCCGCCCAGCGTACCTGGCGCTGCAGTTCCTGGAAAACAGCCTAGCGACGAAATCTGTCGCACACTATTTAAAACTGTGCCTCAGGCATCGCACAAACTTATGAAAATCATATAGCTGCATTAAACACGGACTTTAGAGACAGTACAGTACAGTGCTCTCTGTGAGAGATTAATTTTTAATATATCATGAACTTAATGTTATTAACAACTTTTTTTTCTTTTTTTTATTGTGCATATTTGTACTTTTATGGCTTTCATCATGAAAACCGAATAAAGTTCTTTTGAATTTGAAATACAATGTAATTCTAAAAACCAGCATCATACCTGTTAATTAACTTGCTTATTTTTAACAGCTGCTGACTAGTCCTGCTTTGGAACACCTAAAAAAGTGCCTCTCACTGTTTTCAGTCGAACCTCTCAAAAAATCGGGACATAAGACACATTTGCAGAAATGTGCGGGGATACCTAGCGAAAAACATGGACTGTCCCGGCAAATCTGTGACACCTGGCCACTTTACCTAGGAGTACCTTAAAATTAACGCTTGCTCAGTATTTACAATGATTCATTCTACGACTTCTTTTAAATGCTGGACCATGAGATGTCTGGAATGGCACAATCTGTACAGTGCTACCTTTTCCTAGCCAGTATCTTGTGCCCTCCATGTACGAGGTGCTATAAACATCCCACGTCTTTCGGTTACAAGTACCACGTTTCCTTATGAAACTGGCAATGGGCCTGTCACTGAGTCCTCTGTGTAGCGTCCGTTGTCTGTGCTACAGGAGTTACAGCGTTTAGCGATAATCTCTTAGCGTCCAAACAACGGATGACGTCACAGAACAGGTGAAATGAGCAGGTGCGATGAATGAGAGGGGCGCGGTCAGATGACAGTCCTTCAGTTCAACCCCAAGAATGAGGCGATCGGGTGATGGGGACTTCCTGTATGACGTAACTCTGGCTTTTGTGATCCGGGTTAATCGGCACCTTTCATCAGAAGTTGTCTGATCCTTCACAACACAACCATGTCACATCTTACACATTGTTGTAGGTAACAAAAGGCTTTAAGGCAACTGAAAGGATGTCAAAAGGAGGCAGGGTGGCCCCGAGGCTTAGAACTATCTGAGTTGGGCCTCGTCAGTGAAGGTACCTCGGGAAATGGAAAAAACTTTTCACCAGGAGCTCGAAACTGAATGAACTCAAAGGGTCAGCTGCAGCAAGGGGGCGGAGTCATGAGGAGAAGCGTCAGTGATAGCACGGGCATTTTTTACAATCATTCACCTGTTAAAATTGGCAGCAAGGAAGAAGGTGATAATAAAACTGTTCTAACTTATTTGATTGGTCACAAACATGCAGCATTTACATATAATTTAGGTGTATAACGAATCTACTGTGGATATCAAGGTATATCTAGCATATTAACAGGTAGATTCATCAAAGACCCGTTTTGCGAGTCTGTAATAGCGATTCATAAGGAATCGCTATTACAGACTCGCAAAACGGGATTCATGTAGGAATCGCAAAATAAAATGTGATTCCTACACATTCCTTATTTGCGATTAGCAAATTGCTAATCGCAAGTAAGGAATAACTCCCCATTCATTCCTATGGGCCCAAAGGCCCATAGAAATGAATGGGGAGTATTCCTTATTTGCGATTAGCAATTTGCTAATCGCAAATAAGATAGTGATTTCAAGGGTGCCAGGGGTGTCCAAAGGACACCCTGTAGCACCCCTGAAATGCAAATTTACACAGGTGTTGCACACACACATGTCCAAAGGACATGTGTGTGTGTAACATGCAACAGAGAAAAATACACTAAAGTGCTTTTTTCTACTTTTTCACTATTTACCACGAAGTCAGACTTCGTGGTAAATAGCGACCAAATATTGCGAATTCGCAATTTAAAATTGGTTCATGAATTGCATTTAAGGAATCTCTAATAGAGATTCCTTAAATCCAATTCCTCGCAAATATGCGATTTCGCAAATAGCGATTTTTGCATTTGGGATGATGAATCCCAAATGCAAAAATCGCACTCGCAAAGGGCCAGATTCTCAGAATCTGGCCCTTTGCAAGCCCAATTTTGTTTCATGAATCGGGCTGAAAGTATAATATCGTTAAGATTAGTCTGGTGGGTGGTGCACTTGCTGGAGCCAGATGTGTAGAGTGTGTAGTCACCAGTGCTGGAAAAGAGTAGGATTCAGCTGTCGGTCTTGAGCTGGACGAGGAGACTGGGCCGCTCCAAGTGAATTGCCCCTCGTGTGTTTCGGTAGAGAGGGTATGTCACCATGGCTGCTGAGCTCTCATATTGGATAATCAATTTATTTTGTCCAAGGTGGGTCGTGGCTGGTAGAAGGTGACACTTGCACCTAAGAGTACTAGGAGGACTGGCATCAGACGAATGGGCTAAGAGGATCCAGAAGGGACAGGGCCGGTGAAGTGTGAAGGATCCAGGACCAAGAGGACCAGGAAGATCAGAGCCAGGAGGCTAGGGCCAGGAGGCTAAGGCCAGGAGGGACACAACTGGGATGACAAAATGACAAGGACCATGGGAACCAGGACCAGGTGGAGCAGAAGAAACTGACAAGGAGAAACAGGACTATGGAGGTCAGACCTGGCGGACCAGCAACAGGAGGGTGTTGACTAAGATGACCAGGAGGTCCAAGAGGAGCATGGGCAGGACCAGACCTAGGGGAGCTCAGAACAGGACTAGAGTCAGGTGGGTTAAGAATAGTGCCCTGAACTTGAGAAATACACAGACTGAAAAATCGAGACGAGGAGGGTCAGGAAGACTAACTGTTGCAATGAGTCCTGTTGGTATATTCTGTCCACCCCTACCTTCCCGCCCAAGTTGGTATCTCCCACCCTGAAGCTCCTTGTGGAATGTTGGTGTGCTCTCCAGTGAGGAGAGTGGGTGGTCAATAAACGCATCTTGATCTATCTTCTGAGTCCTGTCATCCTTCAGGAATTCCAACACTGGCGACAGAACTGCACAGGGGGCAGTATTGACCATTTCCCCTTTGTGTTCTCTCTCTACACGACAAGAAAGGAAATGTAGGAGAAACTACAGGAATTTTAAGGCGTATGAAGAGAAATAAACGGAACTAAGAGGAAGTGCCAGCGTATTATCAGATCTATGTGAAGCTATAATCACATCATGTAAAGCAGCGTGGGGTAAGGTCATGTATGCCGAAAACGGAGAAGCAGTTTGTAAGAAGTAGTAAAAGTGTCTGAGTCCCAGCCTGAACTGCAGCGTGTCCGCTGAAGGACACTCCATTCTGTGGATTTGGTTTCAAAAGGTGCGTGTTAAGTCAGACTAACGCAGAGGTGAGCGAAGAGTCGATTCGTACAATTTGAAAGAGCTGACCGGAATGACTTGTAATGTGATAATGAACAGATGAGTCTTGCAGTTGTTGTGTACCTGTCTCTGTGGAGGGGAGTTCTTGTTCGGCTGAGTTGCGGAGCACAGTGAGGCTTGTGGAAGTCGACGGCAGCCTGAAAGCGGGACCCGCGTCTGTGACAGGACACCAAGAGCGAACGCTCGGCGTCTGGGTTCGGGAATCCAGTCAGCTCCTGCCTAAGTGTTCCTGTGCTGTGGCGCCTGCGTAGTTATTTATTTCGTCAGTCAGCTGTGGGGGGCCGGACCTGCCTACGAAGCGAGCTCTTTCCTGTAACTGAGGAATTCTGCCGGCGCATCAGTTGCTAAGGGCCGCCAGTTCCAGTCAGATGGCATCGGAGAAATTGAGAGTATCCGGCAATTGTCAAATCGGCCGGCGCAACAGGTGCTAAGGGCCGCCATTTCCCGTCAGACGGCATTGTAGAACGTGAGATAAGTAAACCGGCAACATAGAACTTTCAAATTGGAGTTGAAGAGGCAATATGGATATTAATGTTTGATGGCATGTTGGAAAGGCGGTGAGTGAATTGACTGTCAGCTGGGCTCCAGATAGAGTTAATGTAGTTCTAGAATGCCACAAGTTTTTTAAAAGGAGTCAGGGCAAACAAGAGTCAGTGCAGAATTATATTGCAGCTTTGTGGGGCCTTACTCAACTATGTGAGTTTGGTAACCTCACAGATTCATTAATAAGAGACCAACTTGTGCGATGCACTAATAATCCACACATTCAAGAGAAGTTGTTGGCTAAGAATCCAGGACTAAAGGAAGCTATTGAAATAGCGAAGTCAGTGGAACACACTGCAAGGTGCGTAAAGGAAATGAAACCTGATGGAGAGGTTGTGGCAACCATCAATGATGTAGAGGACAAGGGAGATGTATATAAGATGAAGTTTAAGGAGAATGCAAACATCAGAGTAGATTACAGAGAGAGGGGTCCTAAGTGTTACCGGTGTGGCAGTAATAACCAATGCCCTGCCAGATATGTCATGTGTAAAAAATGCAATAGGAGAGGGCATTTTGCGAGGGTGTGTCGTGATGGTGAACTACACATAAGAGATCAGGATAGGAACACAGAGAAGGCCACAAGTAAAGAAGTGAAATGTATAGAGCAGAAAATGGATAAATTTATTTTGCAAGTAAAAGATGTCAGTGACACAGTAAATTCTATTTATCCTAAATGTGAAGTATTCATTGATGATGAATGTGTAGAGGAGGGCGTGGCTTGGGCGCCGATGGCGATGGTCGCCTGAGAGCTCGGCTCCGGGACTGAGCCTGGATTTATCCTGAATATCGGAGGCTGAGGGGCACCCCAGACCCCGCATTCGGTTGAGCGAGGCGACGACACCCTCCCGAGGGCCCTGGTGGAGTTTGGACGGAGGTGGCTTTGAAGAAATGCCGAAGTTTGCGGAGTGGCGGAGTGCGACCCAATATGGCGCCCGGACCCCTTTGTCCCCTTGATCGGACCTACGGAGTTGAGGAGGTCTCGCGGGTGTCGCCCGGCACCCGGCTTCACCAGCCTCAGTTGTTTTAGACATTAGACATTGGCTGGTTCGGACCCTCTACAGCGGGACCATACTCGATTGGACGTCCGGGCGGGTGCCCACGCACTAGAGGGCGCCGGGCACGGGTGCACTCAGCTCTAGGCAGTGGTCGACACCGCGACTCCGCAACGGGCTGCGGGTTCCTGGCCGCCCCAACTACATGGATGGCGCGACGCTCGGGCGCCACAGGACGACCGGGGGAGCTGGTGGCCCGTGCCCCAGAGCTATAGTAGGTGAACGGGCCTGCCCGACTCGGAGACGGGTATCTCCGCCCCCTTATCGGTGCCCTCGGACGCCGTGGCGGTGGCGTGAGCCGAAGCGGCGAAGTCTCCACAGGCTCTGGAGAAGGAGATCGCCCATTCCGGACTGGAGAGCGGAATCCCGGGAAAAACGTGCTGGACACTTGCACACGGAGGCGACCACTCCGGGACCTTTGCGGAGAGCCCCTGGCAGCATGGGGAAACCTAGAGGAGCCAAGGGATCCAGCCAGGCCACCTCGGACTCTGAGGCCCAGGACAAGGAAGAACATGGAGATCCTAAAAGACCTGGTGGCGCACCACTCCAGCAACAATTCGACCGTGTACTGGAAGCTATAGAGGCAACTCGGTCGGCCCTACAACAGGACATTGCCCAGGTGGCGACTGGCCTGGGCCTCCTTAGGGCAGACCATGGCAAGCTCTCGGACCGGGTCAAGGAGGTGGAGAGCACGGTGAGGACTATAGAACCGGCGCAGAGAACCCTGGCTGCGACGATAAAGGATGCTATGTCCCGAATCGAGACCCTCGAACGGAGGGCGGAGGATGCGGAAGGCCGAAACAGGAGGAATAACATTCGAGTAGTGGGCCTGCCGGAAAAGGTCGAGGAAGGCGACATGGTGCGCTACCTGGAGACCTGGCTCCGAGACACGGTGGTCCCGGAGGGCCTGTCCTCCTTTTACACTCTAGAACGGGCCCACAGAGTTCCAGCGCGACCCCCGCAACAGGGACGAGCCCCGAGGCCGGTGGTGGCGCGGTTGCTACATTTCCGGGACAGAGACCTGATCCTAAATGCCGCCAGACACAATGGCCCGTTCCAGGTTGCAAACAGCCAGGTGAATATCTTCCCTGACTATACCTACGAGACGCAGCGCAAGCGGTTCTTCTTCCTGGCGGTTAAGCGTGAACTCAGGAGTGAAGGCATCCAATATTCACTCCTATTTCCCGCGAGGCTCCGAGTCATTGTCGACGACAAAACCCAGTTCTTCGACACCCCGGAGGAGGCCTGTGACTGGCTCGAACTGTACCGAACAGGGAAGGATGGTTATAGCGCCTCGACCCATCAGGCGGAGGAGCCGGAACAAAGGAGGCGATCTAAAAGGGACAGGAACCGCCGCGGCCGCACAGGAGGACCCTCGACAGCGGAGACATCATCTGAGCGGAGGGGAGTGTTGGAAGTTCTGTCGGAACTGTCGGGAGCAAGGGGCGAAGTCATCGAAGAGGAGGAAGAAAACCCGGGTGCTCGGGGGGCTCCATCGGACTCGGAAGACTCAGTGGCAGACAGTACCCACACACCGGTGATCACACCGAAATCGGTGGAGGACCTTCTGGACGGACAGGGGTAATGGGATCGATTGCCTTGTTTTGGGTGGGGGCCCGGCAGGGGGGAGGCGGCTGCCGTTCTTTATTGCTGACAATGGGAGAGGGAGGATCGGGAGGCTTCTACTCTTGCCCCGATAGATTTTGATACGGGGGGGCTTATGATAGTCCTAGTAGCCTGGGCGACGAGGGCCCACTGCCTCCACTCAGCCCGCACCTGGCCCATAAGGCCTTCCTACGGTGGCGGCCGTAGGGCTAGTGGGGTTTTTGGGGTTGTTCTCCGTAGAAGTTTGGATGGGATCTAGATGGTGCAGTTTGGGTCCTGTTCTGGGGTGGTTGGGTGGGGGTTCTGTTGGGTTTTGGGGGGTTTGGTTCTGGTTGGGGAAAATGGCCGCCGACAGCGCTGGGAGGAATGATGTTTTTTCTTTGTGGGGACCCGGACGGGGGGACTGTGCAAGAACACTTTGGGACAATGGCTGATGTTGCTAACTTGAAATGTATTACTTGGAACGTGAGGGGGCTTCACACTATGTCCAGGCGTCACAAGGTCCACGCTTATTTAGTGCGTAGGGGAGTGCAAATGGCGCTGCTGCAGGAAACGCATCTGAACAAGGTGGAAGGGGCGGCGCTTCAGCGTAGGTGGCGAGGGCAGGTCTTCTCCACGGCGTACTCTGCTTATGCCAGGGGGGCGCTAATATGGATCAGGGCAGGAGTCCCCTTTCAAGTCACGAGGACAGTGTTGGACCCGGAGGGGCGCTTCGTGGCCATATCAGGCACGCTAGGAGGGAGGGACTTGAATGTTTGTTGTGTGTATGCCCCTAATATGGATCAGACTGCCTTCCTTTCCGGGTTATCGGGCTCGTTGGCCCACCTTTTCACCGGCCCCCTCCTGCTGGGGGGAGACTTTAACTCCGTGGTAGATGTAGACATGGACCGCTCGCATCCCCCGCTCCCCGACTCCCCGGTCCGGCGGGTGGCTAAAGGCCGTCAAGATTGGCAGACCCGCTGGGGTTTGACGGACATCTGGAGGGCGCATCACCCCGCGTCTAGAGATTATTCGTACTTTTCGAGCCTTCATGAGCTGCATGTCAGACTGGATGGCTTTCTTGGTTCGTCCGAATTAGTCTCGGCAGCGGTCCGATCGGAGTATTTATCGCGGACCATTTCGGACCATAACCCCCTCCTACTGGACATTCGCTGGTTCCCTGGGACGCCAGCGGTACCCACCTGGAAGATGCGCCCCGAGATCCTCGAGGACAGTGTCTTCAAGGCAGACCTGGGGGAGAAAATCACGGATTATTTTGCATCCAACGGCGGTTCCGCGAGTACTAGGGCGTTCGAATGGGACGCTTTCAAGGTGGTGGTGAGGGGGTACTGTATCTCTAAGAGGGTGGGCATGCGGCGTGTTATCCTGGCTGATTTAGACGCAGCGGACCGAACGCTTCGCGAGCTCGAAATTAGTCGACCCGGACACCCGGAATTGCAAACACGAACGGTAGAGGCGAGGGAGAAGGTGGCGGTGGAAGTCGAGCGGCTCCGCTGTTTCGATTACAAGGCCTACACGGTCCGATCTATAGCGGAGGGCGACAGATCGAGCGCATTACTGGCGTGGTTGGCCAACCCTACGCGCCAGTCCCAAACGACGACTAGGATGCGTGGGGCGGATGGGACCGAGGTGTGCACCCAACCGGAGATTCTTACTTGCTTCCGGCATTATTACGAATGTTTATATCGCAGTCGCTCCGCGCGCGACCCGGACAGGCTTGTTGACTATCTTCGCCCGCTGGAACTCCGCACAGTGGAACAAGAAGTGGCAGACGCCCTGGGATCTGACATAGGCTTGGGGGAGATCCGCGGAGCCATCAAACGGATGGCGAGGAACAAGACCCCGGGCCTGGATGGCCTGCCGGTGGAGTTCTATGCAGCTTATGCTGACCTTCTGGCCCCTCGTTTACTGGTGGTCTACAGAGAGGCGAAGAGGCTGGGTCGCCTCCCCGGCTCGATGTGTGAGGCGTTGGTGGTTCCTCTCCTCAAGCCGGGCCGAGACTCGTCTGACCCGGGGTCCTACCGTCCCCTCTCAATGTTGACGGTGGACTACAAGATATTGAGCAGCATCTTGGCCTCGAGGCTGTTGGGACACATGCGTTCCCTAGTACACGAGGACCAAGCCGGTTTCATCCCACGGCGAAATACGACCATGAACATCCGACGGTTGTTTCGCTTGCTTGGGGAACCGTTTGTGGATGCCCCGTCCCCGGTAGTTTTGTCGGTGGACCTGGAGAAGGCGTTCGATAGCCTAGAATGGGACTATTTGGACGTGGTATTGCGGAAATTCGGCCTTGGGGAGGGATTTGTTAAATGGACAGCAGTTCTTTACGCTTCTGCTTCAGCCAGGGTTAGATCGGGCCCTTTGATCTCATCGCGTTATCCGGTGGAGCGTGGCACGCGGCAAGGGTGCTCCTTATCCCCGCTTCTTTTTGCACTAGCGGTGGAGCCACTAGCGATGCATCTTCGCTCGGGAGCCCACTATACGGGCTTATGGACAGCGGCAGGCCCGCATTACGTTTCGCTCTATGCGGACGACCTGTTGCTCTTCCTGGAAGATCCGATCGACGCATTACGGGGAGCGGAATTAGCGCTGACGGAGTTCGGGGAAGTCTCAGGCCTACGAGTGAACTGGTCTAAGACCTGCCTCTTCCCGATGCGTAGGGGTGTCCCCAATCCGGCGCTAAGTAGAGAGATCAGATGGGAACCCGACTGCTTTAAATACCTTGGGGTATTTGTGTACCACGACCAGCCCGACCTCCTAGACGGAAACATTGCCCGTTGCATGCGAGCACTCCGAGGCAGCATGGATTTTTGGGCCTCGCTGCCGCTCTCCGTGGCAGGACGCATTGCCCTGCTCAAAATGGTGGCGCTCCCCCGACTATTGTATTACTTTCGGACTTTGCCGATCTGGGTACCACCGGCTACGTTTCGCCGCTTGCGTTCTATGGTGATCGGGTTCCTTTGGGGCACGGGCCGGCGGCGGGTGGCCCTCAATACCCTGATGAGGCCGAAGGACGAAGGGGGGCTCGCTGTGCCGGACTTTGAGAAGTACTATCTGGCGGCGCAGCCCCAGACATACACCCAGGAGATAGCCAGGGAGTTCAGAGGGCCGGAAGACGGTAGGGGGACGGGTATAGCCAGGCACGTCCTCTCCTTTATCGCGCTGCGACAGCGTTTAGTCCTTCGGGACCTGTCGATGGAGGAGCGGACTATCCGCCTCTGTTGGAATCGGGCTCATAACAGAGGTCACCTGCGGACCCCATATGCACCTGAAATACCATTGGGGATGCTGACGGCCCTTCCCCACGGAGGAGACTGGTCGCGACTGGCGGACTGGGAGGAGTCGGGTTTACAGCTCGTCGGAGACCTGTATGAGGACGGAGTGCTCCTGTCCTTTCAGGATCTCATTGACCGCTTTGGGATCCCCCAGGGCGACTTTCTGCTGCACTCGGCCATTGTGCGAGTGATCCAGGCGTATTGGCAAAACGGACTAGAGGAACCTCAGTTGTCTCAGGTGTGCCAGTATGTAATGATGTCGGCAGGAACAGTGAAGGCGGTCACCTGCCTTTACGGCAGGCTGATTACCGAGGGGTTGGTCCCTCTCACCACACTGAAGTCCCGCTGGGAAGAGGACATCGGTAGGGAGATCCCGGAGGCGACCTGGTCCCAGCTGGTGAGGCGAGCATGGAAGGGTACGCGTTGTGCCCGTTTCCAACTGGTCCACTACTATGTTCTCCATAGGGCGTACCTGACCCCGGTTAAGATCAGGCGTTATTTTGCCACAGCCTCGGCGGAATGCCCTAGGTGCCCGGCTCAGGAGGCGGACCTCCTACACATGCTATGGGCCTGTCCCGGATTGACGGCCTACTGGCAGGAGGTGACGGCGACTTTAGAAGAGGTGACGGGGAGGCACTTATCGTTCGATGCGGCGGTAGGGCTACTGCACTGGTTCCCCCATACCCCCCGGAATAAAATCACCAGTAAATTTATAGACCTGGGGCTCCTACTGGCTAAACGAGAGGTGACCAGGAATTGGAAGGCACGTGCTGGTCCTGCGGGCAACAGATGGCACGGTGAACTTTTGAAATGGGCGGCGGGTGAGAGCGCGCTGCGATATCAGTTGGCTTGGAGGCAAAGCAATGAGAAGGCGCAGGAGGCCGCGTTAGAATGGGAAACGCTGGTGCAGGCCCTCAGGGATTATTGTACCCCCAGCGATTCCGAAAACGAAGAAGCAACTAGACCCGAGTCCCGTTAAACACTAGCATTAACAGCACTATTACCTTCCCCGGGGGTCAAACAGTGGATCCTACAGTGATAAACTCCCTGGCGCTGATGGTGGGGGGGCGGGGGGGGGAGTTTCATAATGTCTGGTAGTTGGGGGGGGGGTTTCCTTTTTTTTTGGGGGTTGGGGTTTGTTTAGAAAAGCAGATGACGGACAGTGTGTTATCCGGACCAGCTCCAGCACCCTACTGACCCCAGCTACATTCACCGCCTAACCCCAAGAACATGAGCCGCTTGGCTGTATAGCAATACTATGGAAGGGGGTCGGTGGGCTGTACCTTGTAAGAGTTGGCTATAATGTGATGCTGGTCGTTACTGTATTGTTGTACTAATTCCTGCAATAAAAATATATTTAAAAAAAAAAAAAAATGATGAATGTGTAGAAATGTTTGCCGATTCGTGTTCTCCTTTCACACTAAACAACAAGGATGATTACGTTTCCCTGGGCAACAACAAAATTAGTGAGTTAAAAACTCCAGATATTTCTCCTACAGGGTACAAGAAGGGAACCATTCCCCTTTTGGGTATGAAAAATGTGCAGCTGCAGTTCAAGGACAGAAAAACTAATGGAACGGTATATGTAGTAAAATCGGGTTCTAATCTTTTAGGATGGGTATCATCTTAGACCCCAATAGTGCTGAACAAGTCCTGCTCACAGAGAAGTTCCACAAGGGGGATAACATTTGTGAAGAATTCAAACAACTATTCAGAGAGGAACTAGGTTGTTTGTACAATATTTCAACTTAAAATCAAGCTAAAAATACAATGCAAAAGCTGTGGTGCACAGTTTGCGTACTGTGCCTCTCAAATTAAAAGATCCCCCTGAGAAGGAGCTGAGCGAACTATGTGACTTGGACATAATTCAACCTATAGACTGTTCAGAGTGGTTGGCTCCGATAGTTATCGCGGCCAAGTCCAATGGAGAAGGAATCCGCCTCTGTGTTGACTTGCGCAGTCTTAATGCCAGTATTTGGGTGGAAAGATATCCCCTGCCCATAATCAATGAAATGCTTAGCACAATGGGCCCGGCAAAGTATTTCAGTGTGATAGATGTATCTATGGCATACCACCAGATTGAGCTTCATCCGGATTCAAGACCACTCACGGCGTTCATTACACCTTTCGAGGCATTTATGTTTAAAAGGATGCCTTTTGGCCTTGCGTCAGCAATGCAGAAGATCTTGGAAGGTGTAGAACGGACCATGTGTTTCCAAGACGATATCTTGGTCTATGGCCACAATTCCGAAGAACATGATGGTGTATTAAGACAAGTTTCCAAAAGACTCATGGATGCTGGCCTAACAGTGAAGAAAGAAAAGTGCAAAATAAAAGTACAACAGGTCGAATACTTGGGACATTCAATCTCAGAAGATGGATTTAGACCTAAGAGCAGCTTGATCCGAGCTGTAAAAGAAGCTCCCCATCCAAGGAACAAAGAGGAACTTAAGTCTTTCTTGGGACTTATGGAGTATATGTCCAAGTATGTGGACAACTTTGCTGCTAAATGCAAACCCGTGAGAGAAATCTTGAAGAAAAACAAAGAGTTTGTGTGGGATGAAGAGCAAGAAGCGGTGGCGAATGCCTTAAAGGAGTATCTGATCAACTCTCCAGCCTTAGGAACATTTGACCCGTCCAAGAAAACCATACTTGCAACTGACGCCTCAAACAATGGGTTGGGTGCCACCCTCTTCCAAAAAGATGGAAATGATGAGAAGATTATTGCCTTCGCGTCCAGGAGTCTCTCTAAACCAGAGAAGAACTACTCCGTAATTGAACGGGAAGCCTTGGCTTGCTTTTGGGCTGTGAGGCATTTCAAGTTTTTCCTATGGGGTTTGAGATTCACGATAAGGACTGATCACAAGCCTCTCACATTTATATTCACTGTGAAAGGTCTTTAAAATTGCACCCCGCGCATCAGCAGATGGATTCTAGGACTCGAACACTACAATTTCAAGATAGAGCATGTGCCAGGCAAGGAAAACAGAACTGCAGATTTAAAGTAAAGTAAAGTAAAGAATTTGTATAGCGCACTACTCACCCGGAGGGTCTCAAGGCGCTTGAGGGGGGGGGGGGTCGTTATTTATCAAATAGCCAAGTTTTTAGTTGTTTTCTGAAGGAGAGGTGGTTCTGTGTAAGGCGGAGGTGGATGGGGAGAGAGTTCCAGGTTTTGGCCGCTAGGTAGGAGAAAGATCTTCCTCCCATGGTGGTTTTTCGGATGCGTGGAATCGCGGCGAGGGCTTGATTGGACGATCGTAGTTGGCGGGTGGGAGTGTAAAAGGTTAGGTGCGTGTTGAGGAATTTGGGTCCTAGGTCGTAGAGGGCTTTGTGCGCGTGGGTGAGGAGACGGAACATTATTCTCTTGTTGACGGGGAGCCAATGAAGGTCTCTCAGGTGACCGGAAATGTGATTGTGGCGGGGTAAGTCTAGGATGAGTCTGGCTGAGGCGTTCTGAATGCATTGGAGTTTTTTCTGTAATTTGGCTGTGGTTCGGGCATAGAGGGTGTTTCCGTAGTCCAGTCGGCTAGTGACAAGTGCTTGGGTGACCGTCTTTCTTGTTTCGGTGGGGATCCATCGGAAGATCTTTTTGAGCATACGCAAGATGTTAAAGCATGATGATGAGATGGCGTTGACTTGTCTGGTCATCGAGAGGGAGGAGTCTAGGATGAATCCTAGGTTGCGAGCATGGTCCGTTGGTTTGGGCGCGTTGCCTAGGGCTGGTGGCCTCCATGAGTCGTCCCATGCAGAGGGGGATGATCCTAGGATGAGGACTTCCGTCTTGTCTGAGTTCAGTTTTAAACAACTATTCTTCATCTATTCGGCTACGTCTTTCATCCCTTCATGTAAGTTGGTTTTGGCAGTGTTTGGGTCTTTGGTGAGGGAGAGGATCAGCTGTGTGTTGTCAGCGTAGGAGATGATGTTGAGGTTGTGTTGGCGTGCGATGGATGCAAGGGGGCTCATGTAGACGTTGAAGAGGGTGGGGCTGAGCGATGATCCTTGTGGTACGCCGCAGATAACTTCGGTGGCCTCTGATCTGAAGGGGGGGAGGCGGACTCTCTGAGTTCTTCCGGCGAGCAATGATATGATCAAATTCAATGCTTTTCCTTGTATCCTGACGTTGCTGAGGCGTTGTACAAGGGTGCTATGACAGACCGTGTCGAATGCTGTAGAGAGGTCCAGGAGGATAAGGGCAGCTGTTTCCCCGTTGTCGAGTAGTGTTCGGATGTCATCTGTGGCTGCGATGAGGGCGGTCTCGGTGCTGTGTTTGGCTCGGAAGCCGGACTGTGGTGGGTCGAGGGAGTCGTTGGAGTCGAGGAAAGCGGCGAGCTGACTGTTGACGGCCTTCTCTATGACTTTGGCAGGGAAAGGGAGGAGCGAGATGGGGCGGTAGTTCTTAAGTTCAGTGGGGTCTGCTGTAGGTTTCTTCAGGAGGGCACTGAGTTCGGCATGTTTCCAGCTTTCCAGGAAGGTAGCGGTGTTGAGGGAGCAGTTGATGATATCCCGGAGTTGGGGTGCGATGATGGAGTCGGCCTTGTTGAAGATGTGATGGGGGCATGGGTCGGTTGGAGATCCGGAGTGAATGGAGTTCATCAAGCGGATGGTGTCTTCGGTGCTGATCGGGTTCCAGGCGCAAAGGGTGGTGGTGGGGTGCTTCAGTTCGGTGGTGAGGGGAGTGGACTGGTCGCCGAAGCTGTTATGTATGTCAGCGATTTTACTGTGGAAGAACGAGGCTAGAGAGTCGCAGAGGTCTTGAGAGGGAGTGATGTCGTTGGTGTCGGCGCTGGGATTGGTAAGCTCTTTGACCATGCTGAAGAGTTCCTTGCTGTTGTGGGCGTTGTTGTCGAGTCGATCCTTGAATGCAGATTTCTTGGTGGATCGGATCAGCTGGTGGTGCTTGCGGGTGGCGTCCTTGAGGGCGGTCATGTTGTCTGTGGTTGGGTTTTTTCGCCAGGCTTTCTCGCGGGTGCGGCAGTTCTTTTTGGAGTTCTTGAGGTTGTCGTTGAACCAGGAGGCTTTTTTGCTACCTGGCTTGTTGTGTTGCTTTTTCAAGGGCGCTAATTCGTCAGCGCAGTAGGTGATCCGTTGTGTGAGATTGATGGCTGCTTGATTAGGGTCCAATGATTTGGCGGGAAGGTTTTGGCTTAGCGAAGTGGTGAGCTGGTCGGTGGTAAGTTTGTTCCAGTTTCTGCGGGGGACTTGTTGTGGGTGGTGGTGGGTTGTGGTCTTTCTGAAGTTGAAGTGAACGCAGCTGTGGTCCGTCCAGTGAAGTCCTGTGACGTGATTGAAGGAGACGTGCTTGCTGGAGGAGAAGATTGGGTCGAGCGTGTGTCCGGCATAGTGGGTGGGGGTGTTTACTAGTTGTTTGAGTCCGAGATTGGCGAGGTTGTCCAGAAGGGTGGTGGTGTTGCTGTCGTTGTTCTTTTCAAGATGGAGGTTGAGGTCCCCTAGTACACTGTAGTCTTCGGAGGGGAGGGCGTGTGGGCTGATGAAGTCAGTGATGTCTTCGCTGAATTGTGCGTGGGGTCCTGGTGGTCTGTAGATGAGGGTGCCTCTAAGTGTGGTCTTGGGGTCGGTGTGAATCTGGAAGTGGAGGTGTTCGGCGGCTGTGAGGGTATCGCGGAGCTGGTCGTGATGCGGATGGTGTTCTTGTGGACGATGGCGATGCCTCCTCCTGTCTGGTTGATGCGGTCCTTTCGGATGATCTTGTAGCTGTCCGGGATGGCTATTGCGATGTCGGGTGCTGATGAGGCGTTCATCCAGGTTTCTATAAGAAAGGCGACGTCCGGCGTAGTGTTGTCCAGCAGGTTCCATAGTTCGATGGAGTGTCTGTGGACCGATCGAGTGTTGAGTAGGATGCATTTCAGGTGGTTACTGTCTGAGCTCTGTTTGGCGTTTGTGGATGTAGAGTGGGTCCTGATGCAGCAGAACTTGCAGGATTGACAGGTGAAGGGTCCATGGGTGCGTCCAGGGGCGGCTTGGTGGCAGTCGGGGAGGCGGCCGGTGTTGAGCGCAGTGAGGGTTGCGGCGTCGTTCGTTAGGGGGGTGGAGTGGATAATGCGAGGGCCAGGGGGTCTTGCGCTAGGCGCGGTCCAGGCGCGGACGGGCGTAGACGGACTTACCTTTGGTGCGCCTTCGGCGCGCATAGGGCACGTCCGCTGCACGTGAACGCTGCGCTCAAGGTCATCTGTCATAAGTGGAGAGTGGAGGGGGCGGGGCGAGGGAGGAGCAGCTGGGTAACGGGAGCGGGGTGGATAGTGGGGGTGGCTAGTGTGGAGGGTCAGTGGGAGCTGGAGGGAGCGGGGGTGGGGCCGCGGGGGAGCAGCGGCAGGGACGGGCTAAGGGCACAACAACAATGCTGGGCGAGATCACTGGCACAGAGCGAGGTCGCGGGCACAAAAAAAAACAATCACTGGCACACAAAGCAGGTCGCTGGCACAAATGGCTGGCACAAAATTGAGCAATGCAGGCAACGATACCGGGCCGAATGCCGGTCGCTGGCACAAATAGCAGGTCGCTGGCACAGATAGCAGGTCGCTGGCATGGAGAGCGCGATATCAGGCACAGAATGCAGGTCGCATGCACAGATAGCTGGCACAGGAGGGACGAGCTGTGAGAGGAGCGACCAGTTCTGCCTGGGTCAGGATGGTCACAGCTCCTTGTCTCGCGTTATCAGCCAGAGGTATGTTTGTGGGAGGGAGGAGCAGCTGGGAGGCGGGAGCGGGGTGGCTAGTGGGGGTGGCTAGTGTGGAGGGTCAGTGGGAGCTGGAGGGAGCGGGGGTGGGGCCGCGGGGGAGCAGCGGCAGGGACGGGCTAAGGGCACAACAACAATGCTGGGCGAGATCACTGGCACAGAACGAGGTCGCGGGCACAAAAAAAACAATCACTGGCACAATCAATGGTACACAATGCAGGTCGCTGGCACAAATGGCTGGCACAAAATTGAGCAATGCAGGCAACGATACCGGGCCGAATGCAGGTCGCTGGCACAGATAGCAGGTTGCTGGCACAGATAGCAGATCGCTGGCACGGAGAGCACGATATCATGCACAGAATGCAGGTCCCATGCACAGTTAGCTGGCACAGGAGGGACGAGCTGCGAGAGGAGCGACCAGTTCTGACTGGGTCAGGATGGTCACAGCTCCTTGTCTTGCGTTATCAGCCAGAGGTATGTTTGTGGGAGGGAGGAGTAGCTGGGAGGCGGGAGCGGAGTGGCTAGTGGGGGTGGCTAGTGTGGAGGGTCAGTGGGAGCCGGAGGGAGTGGGGTGGGGCCGCGGGGGAGCAGCGGCAGGGATGGGCTAAGGGCACAACAACAATGCTGGGCGAGATCACTGGCACAGAACGAGTTTGCAGGCACAAAAAAAACCAATCACTGGCACAATCAATGGCACACAATGCAGGTCGCTGGCACAAATAGCTGGCACAAAATTGAGCAATGCAGGCAACGATACAGGGCCGAATGCAGGTCGCTGGCACAGATAGCAGGTCGCTGGCACAGATAGCAGGTCGCTGGCACGGAGAGCGAGATATCAGGCACAGAATGCCGTTCGCATGCACAGATAGCTGGCACAGGAGGGACGAGCTGCGAGAGGAGCGACCAGTTCTGACTGGGTCAGGATGGTCACAGCTCCTTGTCTCGCGTTATCAGCCAGAGGTATGTTTGTGGGAGGAAGGAGCAGCTGGGAGGCGGGAGCGGGGTGGCTAGTAGGGGTGGCTAGTGTGGAGGGTCAGTGGGAGCTGGAGGGAGCGGGTGTGGGGCCGCGGGGGAGCAGCGGCAGGGATGGGCTAAGGGCACAACAACAATGCTGGGCGAGATCACTGGCACAGAACGAGGTCGCGGGCACAAAAAAAACAATCACTGGCACAATCAATGGCACACAATGCAGGTCGCTGGCACAAATGGCTGGCACAAATGGCTGGCACAAAATTGAGCAATGCAGGCAATGATACCGGGCCGAATGCAGGTCGCTGGCACAGATAGCAGGTCGCTGGCACGGAGAGCGCAATATCAGGCACAGAATGCAGGTCGCATGCACAGATAGCTGGCACAGGAGGGACGAGCTGCGAGAGGAGCGACCAGTTCTGACTGGGTCAGGATGGTCACAGCTTGTTGTCTCGCGTTATCAGCCAGAGGTATGTTTGTGGGAGGGAGGAGTAGCTGGGAGGCGGGAGCGGGGTGGCTAGTGGGGGTGGCTAGTGTGGAGGGTCAGTGGGAGCCGGAGGGAGCGGCGTGGGGCCGCGGGGGAGCAGCAGCAGGGACGGGCTAAGGGCACAACAACAATGCTGGACGAGATCACTGGCACAGAACGAGGTCGCGGGCACAAAAAAAAACAATCACTGGCACAATCAATGGCACACAATGCAGGTCGCTGGCACAAATAGCTGGCACAAAATTGAGCAATGCAGGCAACGATACCTGGCCGAATGTAGGTCGCTGGCACAGATAGCAGGTCGCTGGCACAGATAGCAGGTCGCTGGCACGGAGAGCGCGATATCAGGCACAGAATGCAGGTCGCATGCACAGATAGCTGGCACAGGAGGGACGAGCTGCGAGAGGAGCGACCAGTTCTGACTGGGTCAGGATGGTCACAGCTCCTTGTCTCGCGCTATCAGCCAGAGGTATGTTGATGGGAGGAAGGAGCAGCTGGGAGGCGGGAGCGGGGTGGCTAGTGGGGATGGCTAGTGTGGAGGGTCAGTGGGAGCTGGAGGGAGCGGGGGTGGGGCCGCGGGGGAGCAGCGGCAGGGACGGGCTAAGGGCACAACAACAATGCTGGGCGAGATCACTGGCACAGAACGAGGTCGCGGGCACAAAAAAAAACAATCACTGGCACAATCAATGGCACACAAAGCAGGTCGCTGGCACAAATGGCTGGCACAAAATTGAGCAATGCAGGCAACGATACCGGGCCGAATGCAGGTCGCTGGCACAAATAGCAGGTCGCTGGCACAGATAGCAGGTCGCTGGCATGGAGAGCGCGATATCAGGCACAGAATGCAGGTCGCATGCACAGATAGCTGGCACAGGAGGGACGAGCTGTGAGAGGAGCGACCAGTTCTGCCTGGGTCAGGATGGTCACAGCTCCTTGTCTCGCGTTATCAGCCAGAGGTATGTTTGTGGGAGGGAGGAGCAGCTGGGAGGCGGGAGCGGGGTGGCTAGTGGGGGTGGCTAGTGTGGAGGGTCAGTGGGAGCTGGAGGGAGCGGGGGTGGGGCCGCGGGGGAGCAGCGGCAGGGACGGGCTAAGGGCACAACAACAATGCTGGACGAGATCACTGGCACAGAACGAGGTCGCGGGCACAAAAATAACAATCACTGGCACAATCAATGGCACACAATGCAGGTCGCTGGCACAAATGGCTGGCACAAAATTGAGCAATGCAGGCAACGATACCGGGCCGAATGCAGGTCGCTGGCACAGATAGCAGGTCGCTGGCACAGATAGCAGGTCGCTGGCACGGAGAGCGCAATATCAGGCACCGAATGCAGGTCGCATGCACAGATAGCTGGCACAGGAGGGACGAGCTGCGAGAGGAGCGACCAGTTCTGACTGGGTCAGGATGGTCACAGCTCCTTGTCTCGCGTTATCAGCCAGAGGTATGTTTGTGGGAGGGAGGAGCAGCTGGGAGGCGGGAGCGGGGTGGCTAGTGGGGGTGGCTAGTGTGGAGGGTCAGTGGGAGCTGGAGGGAGCGGGAATGGTGTACCCTAAAAGAGCACATTAGGCAAGGATGGCCTAGCAAGAAGGATGAAGTTGAAGCAGGGATCGAAGAGTTCTGGGAAATCAGGAATGAACTGAGTGTAATTGGAGGAAAAGTATATTGCAATAGTAGGGTGATACCCCCTAGGGAACTCAGGAAGAGAGTTATTGACTTGGCACACGAAGGCCACTTTGGGGGCAGTTTGCATAGAAATAGGGGACCCCCTCTAATTATCCTTTAAGGTCAGGGAAAGAGAGGAACACAATAATAACATAGAAGAAAAATTTCCCTCATGACCTAAATACTTTAACAATTGACAATTCTCATACTTTTATCAACAATCCTTAAACACAAGGTAACACCATTCTTTTTTATCATATTTTTAAATTTTATTTCTTTTTTTATATAAAGATTATATTTTTTACAGTATTATTTAATTTCACAAAAATTATTTCATCAAAGAACACCTTAACATCATTGGTGAATATAAAAATATACAATTCCCATACAGAGAAACAACAACACAGGATTAAATACACTCTAACGATTCACTCACGCATACACTCTCATACACTATGCATTCATTCTTTTAATCTGTGGCTTGAGGGGTCACAAGATGTTATGTGATCTTGTTACGCAAGGTCGACGCGTTTCGGTGGGATGGGACCACCTTCCTCAGGACCTTTAGCAGAACAAATATTCTTTCCAATAGATAATAAATTCTGTATGGGTATCTGTAATAAATAACATATCATATATCTGAGTTTATATTTAAATATACATTATCAATTAATACACCATTCATTACATTTCATTATAATCCTTGACTTCCTTGTGTAGGACTTACAAAACACATTGCATTTCAATTTTCTTTAACATTTTATGTCCTTTGTGATTACTCCATTTTATACTATTAATCAGAACATTGATTCTTAGTACTTCCCAAGTGAAATCCCCTCACAATGTCAGAAAAAGAAAATGAGAATCAATAATAGACTACTTTGGAAAAGAAGGAGAAAAAAAGGTTTAAAAAAAAGTTCTCGCTGATGAGATTTATTAGATTGCACAGCTCTCTAGCTTAGCATCCAGAGCATAGTAGAGCCAGTGAAGGAATTATATAGACCTGCTTTGTAAAGTCATTTTATTCTGTTCTAAGTTAACTAGAGAAATTTCGGGGCATAGTCTATTGTATTTGAACCTCAGAGTAGTATGTTTAAAGGTTCCTGATTACACATTTATCAAATTGATGACAGATTGGAGATCCTATTGGTATATTCTAGGGATGTGTCTACCCTTAGTTCTCTGCTAGGTGAACTTACCCTTCATGAGCAATCGACACAATTTCTTTTAAATACAGCAAACATCAATTCCTTGCTTCAATGCTTCATTCAGTAAGTTTGATGTGAGTTATCATTTTCTAAAAGATAATATAAAGTAAGCTTAGCCCCTTGTTATCTCTGTAAAATCGTCTGTCAGCCAAATTAATAAGTGAGAAACTGACCTTGTATAACGTAGCATCATTTCTTATATTATCTGGTAGTACGCTTGAGGCCACTTCTTTGTCACAGTATTTTTTATAGGAGATTTCAATGTGGGACAGTTTCTGAAATAGATGTAAGTCATACTAAGTCCCTTTTCATCTTTATCTTATTCTTATGTAACCTCTTTGTAGTATATAAAACTAACTTAATGAATAAATGACTTTTCATACGTTATCCATTAACCGACTTTAGGTCTTTAAGTTCCAACAACGCTTGTTTGGCGGCTTCCCTATGAAGTTTCACAGTTGATTTCTGCCAAAGGGGAATATCACATAAGTTATCAGTGTCCGCGTTTATTACAAAAACCACGATTAAACTATTTAGACTATCTCGGCAACCAAGTTAGAATAGACTTTGACCATTTAAGCGACCATAACCAGTGCTAGTAATATATTTTCTATGACGCAATGCGTTCTTATTGCTGTATCTGCTGTGTAAGGTGTCAGCACCTCAATGTCATGCGTGCCGACAATATCCCAAGCTAAAACACCCGAGCGTTTGAATTACGATATCTAACTTTTCTCAACAACAAAGTCAGAGTGAACTTTCACCATTTAAACGTACACGGTTCAATCCCGGTTTTCCCGATTTACTCGAGTTACCAGCCACCACCATTTGGTATATTTAAAACAGTCTACCTGCTTTGCATATACATATGCCTTCCCAAAGATGCTTACTTCATCGTTAATCTCCAGCATAGCGCTACGAGTATTTGCTTACCTTTCTCTTTTGACCAACGTTCCCGACAAAGATCTCTTTCCACCGGCCCATACGCTCTAGGAGTGCAATGAGGGGTCTCCTTTTAAGTGGAGAAATTCGCGCCTAAAGATTGTTTCCACCATCCGAGGATGGCGTGCTGAATGGGCGCCATTTGTAAGTGGAGAAGAAATAGTATAAAATATATAGCACCTGCAGGCGCCATCTTTGAACAGTATTAAATCGAGACATGGATAGTCTATTCTCGGTACGATTCCTATATTTTGATATATATTATTTTCAAAGGAACGATTTTTGTGAGCATCACTTTTATGTCTTTGATATTAAATCTAACGTAAGTAAATCTAACTCATTATTAAAATTGTTGCCCTGGTTAGCTCAAAAGTCGGATACGTAACTTGAGCCAACTTTCCAGAAAACACGCGTCATGTGTCAGGGTGGCGAAGGTTATTCGCATGGTATTGAAATTGTTTCTGATAAATAAAACCACTATCGATGTTTCTCACTCAATTACGTAGTATTAATAATATACAGTATCGGGTCTCATTACACTTAGTTGATAATGTAAACCCACATCTGAAAACAGACATTTATATTTCAAGTATCTTTTCCTGTTACATAGTTATGGTGTAGTTAGCGGGATCGTCATGACTTGTAGTTGGTGTGACAATCGGGTCAGCTATTTTTTAGAGAGGGATCTTAATTGCTTGACTGTCAGAACACAATGCATGCGTGATGATTACTGGTAAGCTACCAACCTACGCTATCCATTGCTGAACACGTCAAAACTCGATGTTAAGTAAGGGAATATTTGCATGGTTAAGGTGTAATTTACAGGATCGTCCATTTCAAATGGTGATTGAATACTTCTCACTTGGATGTTTATTCTGCTTATTTTATTAATCCGAGGATAGGGTCAGTTATTTTTAGAGAGGGAATCTACATTGTTTGGCTATCAAAACCAAGGCATATGTATTTATTACAAATAAGCTACCAACCTACGCTGTCCATTGCTGAACACATCAATACTCAGTGTCCAGCAAGGGAGTACTTACAACGTTTAAGTAGATCATCATGGAGTTACAGAGATAAGAATATGATGGAATAACACAATACATGTGTGATGCTTACGAGTAAGCTACCAACCTTCGCTATCCATTGCTGAACACGTCCTCGATGTTAAGTAAGGGAATATTTGCATGGTTAAGGTATAATTAACAGGATCGTCCATTTCAAATGGATGAGTGAATACTTCTCACTTGGATGTTTATTCTGCTTATCTTATTATTCCGAGGATGGGGTCGGTTATTTTTGGAGAAGGGATCTTCATTGTTTGGCTATCAACCAAGGCATATGTATTTATTACAAATACACTACCAACCTACGCTAACCATTGCTGAACACATCAATACTCAGTGTCCAGCAAGGGAGTACTTACAACGTTTAAGTAGATCAACATGGAGTTACAGAGATAAGAATATGACGAGTATCCCCTGACTCAAATCTGTCAGTTTTTCAGTTACATACCAGGAAATATTTTCATTCAGACCTGATCTTACACTGTCTAATTGAAAAATCCAGTAGCATTCTCGCTTCTTCCTAGTTCTTTCCATCAGTTCACCATTTTTGTGTTGTACTTTTTCTAAGATGCACCACTTGAGTTCAGATTCTTTATGATTCCGTTCAGTGCAATGTTGGGTTAGTGGGGCTGTCATCTTATTTGTCCTTATCGCTGATTTATGTTTGCTAAACCTGAGTCTGAATTCTCGTCCTGTTTCCCCAATATAGGCGAGGCCGCATGGGCAGACAATATAGTAGATTATATTTTTACTTCTGCAATTCGTGAATGATTTCAGGGTTATATTTCTGTTGTTATGCATTATATTATCACTCACTATAGCAGAATCACAGGCGTGACAGTTTCTACATCTATGATTACCTCGTATAGTATCAAGTCCTGTCAGAGTTGTTTGAGTCTCATATGGCCGCCGTTTGTTGCGTGTATGTACCAGACGATCTCTGAGATTTCTATTGCGTCTGTATGCCACCAACGGTTTTGCCATAGTGATCTCATTTTCCACTTCAAGAATTTGCCAATTCCTATTTATCACATTTTTTATCTTATAGTTTAATGTGGAATGATTTATCACACAAGTTAATTTCTCTTGGGGCTTCTGTCTATTACGATTGAGCAAGGCGTCTCTATCATAAAATTTAGCTCTTTTGAACGCCTGTCGAACCAGACGGTGTGGATATCCCCTTTCAATTAACCGGTCTCTCAAGGATGCACTGTGAGTCGCATAATCAATGAGAGTAGTGCAATTGCGGCGAATTCGAAGAAATTCCCCGAATGGAATTGAGTCTTTCTGACAGTGAGGATGGAAGCTTCCAAACTGAAGGATGGTATTTTTAGCAGTCGGTTTTCGAAAGAGGCTTACTTGCAATTTTTCTTCTTTGCCTTCAATTGTGATGTCTAAGTATTCAACTTTATTACGGCTATGATAAGATGTAAACTTTAGGTTTTTATCGCTCCCATTGAGCCATAGGATGTATTCTTCAAGTTGTGTCTCATCGCCTTGCCATATAAAGAAAATGTCATCAATAAAACGTCGCCATACAGCGACGTTTTAAAAAAAGGGGGCATCAGTATTGTAGATATTTTTTCTCTCCCATTCCCCCATATATGTATTAGCCACACTGGGGGCACAAGAAGCCCCCATACTTGTACCTTTGATTTGTTTGTAGAGGGCCCCTTCAAATTCAAAAAAGTTGTTAAGGAGGACTACTTCCAAACATTGAATAATAAACACATCTGGTCTGTTATTCGGATATCTCTGTAGTAGGGCGTTCACTGCCTGTAACGCTTGACATTGAGGTATGTTGGTGTACAACGCCTCAATGTCAAGCGTTACCAGAATATCGGTCATGGGATCGAATGCCATGCCTTTAATCTTTCTAATCATGTCTCCTGTATCTCTTACGAAAGATTCATATTTCTGTGTAAGAGGGCATAAAAAGGTGTCCACATATTTGGATAAAGCCTCTGTGTTAGAGCCTATAGTTGATATTATAGGGCGCATGGGTGGATTACTTTAATTCTTATGAGTTTTAGGGAGACCATACATGGCCGGAGTTACTGGACATGTTGTATTCAAAAATTGGAATTATTTCTCACATATATATCCATCCTCTAGTGCAGCATGTGTCATTTCTTTGATGGTCATATTAAGTCTTTGCATTTCTCTAATGTTTGCTGGTCTATAGTGATCTGTGTTGGATAACATGGTTTTCATTTTGTTGTCACAATCAGATTTATCAAAGATCAGAATGCCCCCCCCCCCCCTTTGTCACATGGTTTAATTACTAGTTGGGAGTTATTCTCAAGATCTTTTAATGCCATGTTCTCTTGCTTAGTTAGGTTAAAATTAGGTCTTTGTTGTTTGGATAATAACCTATTTATATCAGATAGCACCTGAAGTTCAAAGATTTGTACTTCCGGACCCACCATGTCCAAAGTTGGAGTAAAAGTCGATGGGGGTTTACAATTAGAGAGATTGTCAGTTTCTTCCCCCATATCTCTCCCCTCAAAGTATTTTTTAAGTCTTACTTTTCTGAAAAAAGCATGGAGGTCAGTGTGGAGTTTAAATTTGTCAATGGAGGCAAAAAAGGGACAAATGATAAGCCTTTAATAAGTATAGCTGATTCTTCTTCCTTGAGCCTCTTAGATGATAGGTTGTAAATAGGGAGAATATCTCTACATCTATTATCGGTATATTTGTCTTCTACCACCAATATTGCAGGTTCCTCGTTTTCACGTATTGTTGTTGAGGTTGTGGGCTCGATACTTGCGGACCTCCCCTGTTCTGTTGCCAGTGCACCCGTTTTCCCCCTGTAGGGGCCTCTTGATAAAAAACCTCTATTTTGGTAGTTTCGTTGGTTCTGTCTACCCCTAAATGGTCCGGAGTTGAAACGACCTGTTCCTGTTCCTGAATATGCATAGTAATCATTATCTGAATCTGATGATCCGGTGTCAAAAAAATTGGTATAATTTCTTCTATAGTTTGGATTTGGTGCATATTCACCTGGGGTTCCTCCCTGATAGTAATTCGGATTCAAGTATGGGTATATCTTCTCTTTAGTGAACCAGCGCACATCATTTTTCAATTTTTCTGTTTTTTTGTTTATTAGATAAATCTCAAAATCCTTCATATCTGTTTGAATTTTGTCTAGTTTATTCTTTGCTTTTTCTACCGAATTAGAAGAGTTGAGCTTTTCTTCTAATTTCAGGATTTCTTCGTTTAAGGATGTCAAGATGTCCCTAGCTGTCTCAATAATTAGTAACATCCAGTCCCTAGAGCAATGATTAGATATTAATGACCATCGCTCCAGGAACTTGCGAATTTCGATAAAGAGTGATGGTGCATTTCTTACTCTTAAACCAGAAGGTATCACTCCTGCTATCAGGTATTCCCGCATAAAGTGGGCATGTGATTCAATACGTTTGGCTCTTTTTCTCAAATTGAGTAAGTTTTGCCATTCACTGTTGTCTCCTAGATTTGTATTAGTAGTGCTATTCTTGTCAACTACATGTCCCAATAGGGAGCTGTATTCTGCATCCGTAAAACCGAATGTCTCCAAACTGTCCATGATTGAGATTTTAATATTTATTTAGGGGATCAAACTCACTGTATTTTATAGTTCAAAAGTTGGAAAATAGAATAGCAAGTGAAGAAAAAAATGTTTTGAAAAGAAAAGAAAAGAGCAGAGGCAAAATTGTCTACCACTGACCCTTAGTGAAGTCCTAGATTGTGCTGAATCGCTTAAATAGAGTAACCAAAAAAAGGACAACCGTTGAATCAATGTCGATTAATCCTTCAACTGAATCCCACAGTTAAAGAACCGTGAATGTATTTGCATAGAAATAGGGGACCCCCTCTAATTATCCTTTAAGGTCAGGGAAAGAGAGGAACACAATAATAACATAGAAGAAAAATTTCTCTCATGACCTAAATACTTTAACAATTGACAATTCTCATATTTTTATCAACAATCCTTAAACACAAGGTAACACCATTCTATTTTATCATATTTTTAAATTTTATTTCTTTTTTTATATAAAGATTATATTTTTTACAGTATTATTTAATTTCACAAAAATTATTTCATCAAAGAACACCTTAACATCATTGGTGAATAAAAAATATACAATTCCCATACAGAGAAACAACAACACAGGATTAAATACACTCTCACGATTCACTCATGCATACACTCTCATACACTATGCATTCATTCTTTTATTCTGTGGCTTGAGGGGTCACAAGATGTTATGTGATCTTGTTACGCAAGGTCGACGCGTTTCGGTGGGATGGGACTACCTTCCTCAGGACCTTTAGCATAACAAATATCCTTTCCAATAGATAATAAATTCTGTATGGGTATCTGTAATAAATAACATATCATATATCTGAGTTTATATTTAAATATACATTATCAATTAATACACCATTCATTACATTTCATGATAATCCTTGACTTCCTTGTGTAGGACTTACAAAACACATTGCATTTCAATTTTCTTTAACATTTTATGTCCTTTGTGATTACTCCATTTTATACTATTAATCAGCACATTGATTCTTGGTACTCCCAAGTGAAATCCCCTCACAATGTCAGAAAAAGAAAATGAGAATCAATAATAGACTAGTTTGGAAAAGAAAGAGAAAAAAAGGTTTTAAAAAAGGTTCTCGCTGATGAGATTTATAGATTACCCAGCTCTCTAGCTTAGCATCCAGAACATAGTAGAGCCAGGTTCAAGTTCAAGTTCAAGAATTTATATAGCGCACTACTCACCCAGAGGGTCTCAAGGCGCTTGGGAATGGGGTTCATTATTTATCGAATAGTCAGGTTTTAAGTTCTTTTCTGAAGGAGATTTGGTTCTGAGTAAGTCGGAGGTGGGTGGGGAGTGAGTTCCAGGTCTTTGCCGCCACGTAGGAGAAGGATCTGCCTCCCATGGTGGATCTTTGGATACGCAGAACTGCGGCGAGGCCTTGATTGGAGGATCTTAGTTGGCGGGTGGGTGTGTAAAAGGATAGTCGAGTGTTGAGGCATTCGGGCCCTAGTTTGTAGAGGGCCTTGTGTGCGTGGGTGAGGAGACGGAATGTTATTCTCTTGTTGACGGGGAGCCAGTGGAGGTCTTTCAGGTGGCCGGTAATGTGATTTTGGCGAGGCATGTCCAAAATGAGTCTCGCTGATGCGTTTTGGATGCGTTGGAGTTTTTTCTGTAATTTGGCTGTAATTCCGGCGTAGAGGGTGTTTCCGTAGTCCAGTCGACTCGTGACTAGTGCGTGGGTGACAGTCTTTCTTGTCTCGGAGGGGATCCAACAGAAGATTTTTTTGAGCATACGAAGTACGTTGAAGCAGGAGGATGATACGGCGTTGACTTGTCTGGTCATCGAGAGTGAGGAATCTAGGATGAAGCCCAGGTTGCGTGCGTGATCTGTGGGTATGGGTGCTGTGCCCAGAGCCGAAGGCCACCATGAGTCGTCCCAGGCAGAGGGGGATGATCCTAGGATGAGCACCTCCGTTTTGTCTGAGTTAAGTTTTAGGCGGCTGTTTTTCATCCATTCGGCTACTTCTTTCATGCCTTTGTGAAGGTTGGTTTTGGCGGAGATAGGGTCTTTGGTGAGGGAAAGGATCAGCTGGGTGTCGTCAGTGTAGGAGATGATGTTAAGGTTGTGTTGACGCGTGATGGATGCGAGTGGACTCATGTAGACGTTGAAGAGGGTGGGACTGAGTGATGATCCTTGTGGTACACCACAGATGACTTCGGTAGCCTCTGATTTGAATGGGGGAAGTCGTACTCTCTGGGTTCTTCCGGCAAAGAACGAGATGATCCAGTCCAAAGCTTTCCTTGTATTCCGATGTTGTTGAGGCGTTGTATGAGGGTGCTATGACAGACTGTGTCGAAAGCGGCGGAGAGGTCAAGAAGAATGAGGGCCACTGTTTCTCCGTTGTCCAGTAGTGTTCGGATGTTGTCTGTGGCTGCGATGAGGGCGGTTTCGGTGCTGTGTTTGGCTCGAAAGCCGTTCTGTGAGGGATCGAGGGAGTTGTTGGATTCGAGGAAGGCGGCCAGTTGGCTATTGACGGCTTTCTCGATGACTTTTGACAGGAAAGGGAGGAGGGATATTGGGCGGTAGTTTTTGAGTTCAGAGGGGTCTGCTGTGGGTTTCTTCAGGAGGGCGCTGACTTCGGCATGTTTCCAGCTTTCTGGGAAGGTAGCAGAGTTGAAGGAGCAGTTGATAACATCACGGAGATGGGGTGCGATGATGGAGTCTGCTTTGTTGAAGATGTGGTGGGGACATGGGTCGGTTGGCGAGCCAGAGTGGATGGAATTCATTAGGCGGATGGTGTCTTCGGTGGTGATTGGGTTCCAGGCGCTGAGATTGTTAGAGGGCGGTTTAGGTTCTGAGGGGGGTGGGGAGGATTGTTCGTTGGAACTGTTTTCGAAGCTGTTATGTATGTCGACAATTTTGTTGTAGAAGAAGGAGGATAACGAATCGCAGAGGTCTTGGGAGGGAGTGATGTCGTTTGAGGCTGCGGTGGGGTTGGTGAATTCTTTGACGATGTTGGAAAGTTCCTTGCTGTTATGGGCATTGTTGTCGAGTCGATTCTTGAATGCTGATTTCTTGGTGGATCGAATCAGCTGGTGGTGTTTGCGGGTGGCTGCCTTGAAAAGTCATTTTATTCTGTTCTAAGTTAACTAGAGAAATTACGGGGCATAGTCTATTGTATTTGAACCTCAGAGTAGTATGTTTAAAGGTTCCTGATTACACATTTATCAAATTGATGACAGATTAGAGATCCTATTGGTATATTCTAGGGATGTGTCTACCCTTAGTTCTCTGCTAGGTGAACTTACCCTTCATGAGCAATCGACACAATTTCTTTTAAATACAGCAAATATCAATTCCTTGCTTCAATGCTTCATTCAGTAAGTTTGATGTGAGTTATCATTTTCAAAAAGATAATATAAAGTAAGCTTAGCCCCTTGTTATCTCTGTAAAATCGTCTGTCAGCCAAATTATTAAGTGAGAAACTGACCTGGTATAACGTAGCATCATTTCTTATATTATCTGGTAGTACGCTTGAGGCCACTTCTTTGTCACAGTATTTTTTATAGGAGATTTCAATGTGGGACAGTTTCTGAAATAGATGTAAGTCATACTAAGTCCCTTTTCATCTTTATCTTATTCTTATGTAACCTCTTTGTAGTATATAAAACTAACCTTATGAATAGATGACTTTTCATACGTTATCCATTAACCGACTTTAGGTCTTTAAGTTTCAACATCGCTTGTTTGGCGGCTTCCCTATGAAGTTTCACAGTTGATTTCTGCCAAAGGGAAATATCACATAAGTTATCAGTGCCCGCGTTTATTACAAAAACCACGATTAAATTATTTAGACTATCTCGGCAACCAAGTTAGAATAGACTTTGACCATTTAAGCAACCATAACCAGTGCTAGTAATATATTTTCTATGACGCAATGCGTTCTTATTGCTCTATCTGCTGTGTAAGGGGCAGTGCCACCAAGGCCAGAGTAAGAACAAATTTCTGGTTCCCAAAAACGGATGCCATGGCTGAACAAATCGTAAAGGAGTGTGGTGCATGTGCAAGAAGCGACAAGTCTAAGGTGACACACAAGTCTCCGTTATCTCCAGTTAGTGTTCCGACCAAGCCATGGAACAAGTTGGCTATGGACATCATTGGGCCAATGCAGGAACTTGGTGTGCAAAGGAGATTTATGCTGGTTCTGATTGATTATACTTCACACTGGCTCAAGCAAAAGTTTGTGCATAGTATCACCTCTAAATCGGTGATTCAGTTCTTAAAAGAGGTGTTCTATGAGGAAGGAATACCTTCCACTATAATCACCGACAATGGGGTACAGTTCACCTCAGAAGAAATGCAGGAATTTCTGAGGGGTTTGGACATAAGGCATGAAACCACAGCTTTATATTGCCCAAGGGCCAATGGTCTGGTGGAGCAGGCAAACAGGATCATTAAAGAAAATATCCAGTTAGCTGACATCAATGGACATGACATAGAGAACTCCCTGAGGGAATGTCTGTGGGCATATCATACGTCACCTAATAAGATAACTGGGATCTCACCTTTTGTGTCCTTACAGGGTAGGGAACCTTGTACCAAGTTTAATCCCAGTTGGTTAAGTGGCGGCAGTGTCAGGGGAGTAGATCAGGAGGAGGAAGGAGAGAAGGTCAGACAACACCAAACCAAATACAAACAGTGGTACGACTAAAAACATGGTGTTAAAGCTCATAAGTGGGAGGTCGGCGACATGGTGCAAGCTAGAAGGAGCACCAAGATGGGGACCACTCTCAGCAGATTTCATTCTCCTAGCAAGATTGTTAAAGTGCTTAAGAATGTGGTCCAGCTGGAAAATGGCCAATGGTGGAGTTTTGATAACATTGTAAATGTACATATGTAATGCCTCTTGCTGTGTTAACTGATGTTGTTGTTCTTCTGGCAGGTTTTCTCCAGCCGAGTAGGTGTCCCTTTTTCCTGTTTTCCTTGGTCCTCATTATAAGGAAGGGAGATGTGTTGCAATCAGTCCTGTTGGTATATTCTGTCCACCCCTACCTTCCCGCCCCGGTTGGTATCTCCCACCCTGAAGCTCCTTGTGGAATGTTGGTGTGCTCTCCAGTGAGGAGAGTGGATGGTCAATAAACGCATCTTGATCTATCTTCTGAGTCCTGTCATAATTCAGGAATGCCAACACTAACCCCATAAGGGACCAGGGGACCAGGAGAAAAGAGAATCAGCAAGTTGAGGGCCAGAAGGACTTGGACCATGTCCAGAAGATCAGGATGAGAAGGAGCAGCAGCAGAAGAACCAGTAACACAATCAGGAAGTGGGGGAGGGTAACAAAACCAGAAGGACCAAGACCAGAGAGTCCAGTACGGAGAAAGGAGGGCAAGGAGGTGGATTAGGAGAATAAAGAGGAGGACCTAGAGAAGGTGAAGGAGGATCAGAAGAAGAGAGGTGGGGCAGAGCCGAGGGGACCAGGACCTAAAAGAACAGGATAAGAAGTCAGTGGCTAGGACCCGAAGGACCAGTAACAGAACCCAGAAGAGGACTAGAAGTATGAGGAAGGCTACAGTAAACCTTTCTCAATTTGCAGAACTGCTGGTCAAGGTTTGAATCATAAAGTAGCCTAGCGTTTTTTTAACAGTATTTATTGGCATTTCATGAAGATACCAACAAAGAACAAGCATTTACAATGCAACGGTCTCGCCTTTGCCAAAGTTAGAGCTATTGGCATTGTAAATGATTTTTTTAAAATGTATGTGTTGGTTTTAAAAACCGATAAATAAAATGGCATTGTTATTTACAATCTTCAAAAGAAGAGAGTGTCCCAGAAAACCAGAAAGGACTGGGTGTCGAACGGTATCAAAAAGAGATTCCTTTCTGTGTCATTAACTTTTGCTTTGTGACCAACTGGTCTACACACTAGTCTTATGTTACTTGTGTTCAAAAGTGGCTTTAGGTAATTATTACTGCACAATACTGAAGTTTCTTCTTTCTCTCAACATTTTATTCTCATACAGTTAAAATCATTTATATAAAATTCATAACAAAACATTTACTTTCAAGCATATACTCAAGATCTATCCTAATCCAATACAAAAAACGAATCCTATTCTAATTTACTGCTCAAAAAACAAATAAAAAATTTTTTGTCATACATTAAAATAGCAATATTGAAACTTCAAAATACGTGATTTGTAGAAAGTTCCTTGTCAACGCGTTTCGGTGCGTTAAGATCTTTAAGCACCTTCTTCAGGACAGACTTATAGGTTTAAAACAACTGATCTTGACAAGGGACTTTCTACAAATCACTTTTCTACAAATCACGTATTTTAATGTTTCAATATTGCTATTTTAATGATATTTTTAATTGTAATGCTTTTTTAATAAAATACACGTGGTTGCTGGCGGAGAAGATGGGGTCGAGCGTGTGGCCAGCGAGGTGGGTGGGGGTGTTCACCAGTTGTTTGAGTCCGAGGTTGTCGAGCAGGGAGGTGGTGTTGTTGTCGTTGTTTTTCTCCAGGTGGAAGTTCAGGTCCCCTAGGAGGATGTATTCTGGTGAGGCCAGGGCGTGTCGGCTGATGAAGTCGCCGATGGTTTCGCTGAATTGTGTGCGCGGGCCCGGGGGTCTGTAGATGAGCGTTCCTCTGAGGGTGGTCTTGGGGTTGGTGTGAATCTGGAAGTGTAGGTGTTCGGCGGTGGAGAGTGTGTCTTCGGCGTTGGTCGTGATGTTGATGGTGTCCCTGTAGATGATGGCGATTCCTCCTCCGGTTTGGTTGATGCGGTCTTTCCGGGTGATCTTGTAGCTGTCCCGGCTGGCTATGGTGATGTCGGGGGCCGAGGAAGTGTTCATCCATGTCTCTGTAAGGAAGGCAATGTCTGGTGATGTTGTGTCGAGGAGGTCCCAGAGTTCGACGGCGTGCTTGTGGATGGAGCGTGTGTTGAGGAGGATGCACTTGAGGTGGTTGTTGTTGATGTTAGGTCCGGTGTTTGGTCTGCAGTTTCGGAGGCAGGTGAATTTGCAGGTTTGACAGGTGAAGGGTCCCTGTGTTCGCTTCGAGGTCGCTATGTAGCAGGCGGGTTGTTGTCCGGTGTTGAGTGTGTTGAGGGTGGAGGAGTCGTACCTCAGTCGAGTTCCCTGGCTCCAGCGGGGGCCAGGGGTTGTGGCGACGGGCACGTTCCATGCGCGGACGGGCGCAGACGGGCTTGCTTTTGGCGCACTTTCGGCACCAAAGGCACGGTCGCTGCGTGGCCTCCATATGAGTGGCTGTGGGAGGGAGGAGCAGCTGGGAGGCAGGAGTGCGGGAAGACTGCTCTTCTGGCCTGCTGTCTGTCTGTTTCATGTGCGGGCCGGGAAGACTGCACTTCTGGCCTGCTGTCTGTCTGTTCTGTGTGCGGGAAGACTGTTCTTCTGGCCTGCTGTCTGTCTGTTCTGCGTGCGCAAAGACTGTACTTCTGGCCTTCTGTCTGTCTGTTCTGTGTGTGCGAAGACTGTACTTCTGGCCTGCTGTCTGTCTGTTCTGTGTGCGCGAAGACTGTACTTCTGGCCTTCTTTCTGTCTGTTCCATGTGCGTGAAGACCGCACTTCTGCCCTCTCAGTCACACTCAGTCAAGAGTACTCACGAGAATTCACAAATGAGATGGACCGTCTAAGATATCGCAAAAGTTAATTGCAAAAGGGACTCCCAAATCCGGGGTGGTTGGTTAGTCTCTGTTGTCAGCCATGTTCATGCCTTTAGCCATTGCTGGTGTTAGCAGCTGGGTGTTTGTGTCACTTTTCATTCACAATTCATGAACATGCTGAATCCTCAGTGTTCAGGACGATTTTACTAAGTTGACATAACTTCAGGGGCAAGGACAAACATCACGTGATGTCACTTCCTGTCCATTTCATCGGGGACCTGCAGCCCCACTGGTTTCAGTGAAATGACGCATCTGATCTGTGCACCATGAATCCTGCTGCTAGTGAAGAAGGGATTACAGAGGCAGGGATAGAGGCAGGCAGGCCTCCAAAGTCCAAGGGAGAGCTCAGCCATGGGTCTCCCTTGGCCCAAGAGCCACAGCGCAAGCTGAGCCATTGAAAGACCCAGTGTATTTTCACTTTCCCGTTCTGCATTTAATTTAAACTGCACATTCTGTGTACCTAAAAACACATTTCCTACTTATTCTCGCTTAAATGTTGCTGTAGCTCTCATTTCTGCAGGGAGCTGCTTGTATTTTCTTTTACCAAGCTCCATAATGGAGGGGGAGATTATAGTGACATGATGGCTCGTCTGTGGCTCGTCCTTAATTTGAGTCCAGAGCCGAGCCAGGGCCACACATGGTCAGGTCAGAGGCAGAATGAAGCCTGCCTTGGCTTGTCCACCTACAGTAAAGTATCAGTAGCAGAATCTGCATGGAACTGGAGGCATTGCAACTGGCAACTAACACAAAAGCCGCTCCTACTCCCTTGGTGCATTATGGGACAGAACCTACAATGCAGCATCAGGGAATACAAATGCTGTTAGCAAACCTAAAACCTCTTTGTTCATCCGGGTTATATACCAAGGCCCAGGTGGAGCAGGGAACAAGGAAGTGTTCACTCATTCCAAGAATGATAACAATCTGTACTTCATTCCTGGACTTGAGCATTCAGTTGTTATGGGTTATTTGAGGTGCTGCAGAGCAGCGCTCACCAGAGTCTGAAACACGATCTCCAGGTCAAAAACATGATTTGCATATGGACATGTTTTTGATGAATGTGATTTGTAAATATAAATACACCTGTTTTGAATTGCTCCCATAACATTTTGACTGAACAAACCTTAATCCATCTTTGCGAAATTAATGTGTGAGATGTTGCGAGGATTAAGTGTTTTGAATCCCTCGGATTCAGCACTACATATTTGCCCAAATTTCGTTCTGCTAATTGAAAGGAAGTGGAACTCAGTAAATGTAGTGCATACTTCAACAGATCCGATGGGATAAAAACGCAATTTCAGCACCCGTAAAAGGAACTTTGCTGGAACATAGTTGGACTTTTCGCAACGTGCTTGATGTACTTCAATTAATTCACACTAATTTCTTTGGCACCGTTTGGTGTGTACTATGACTAGTTACAGCGCCATTGCATGCCACCCATAGCAGCTCATTCCTGGTGTCTTGCTTCCACAAACTATAATTCCAAACCCAGTATGACTGGACCCTGCCGTTCATTTATTTTCTTTGGATAATGCCTCCATAGTGTGTTGATGTGTTTTGCCTCTTTCATGTATTTAGTGGGCCTCCTCGGGACAGAAACATAAGGACCTAAGAGATTAAAAATGGCATGGCACAATGCACGCAAGTTGACGCTTGTAACTTGTCAGAGAAGTGTGATGCCATTTACTTACATGCAGTCAACATCCATTGAAGTCTCATCATTCATCGGTTATGTATTCTATGACATTTGATATAAACTCATGCCATCTACATATATATAAATATATAAATACATAGACATCCAAAATGCTACTTCATTTAGGTATATCGAATAAATGTCCTCTTATCAAGGTTAAAGAGAACAGGAATCTCATTTCTAAGTCTCTTGAGCTGAACCCTGGGTCTAAGTGATGACGACCAGTGTAGTAGTTCCTACAACTCCATATGTTTATTGGACAATGTGCACCATCGTTTGTACGCAATACCTATAACCAATGTCGTTTTCTAATCATACTTCTTTGATTATCGGAGACACTGCTTCCCAGGTTGTAAATAAAGCAAATTAAACTTTATGATGGGTAGATATCTTCTATGTAGTCAGAATAATAATCTTAAAAGCAAAAAAAAACATTTACTTTCTAATAATTGCTTTATATGGTTGCGAATGGGATCATCAACTTAGCCACTTTGCATACTTTATTTGTTATGTAAAACAAATCATTACTAATGGCTACGACATGATGGAGACTGCAGAGTCTTAGTGGCGGTCATATATTTAACTCCACACAACTCTCACGAGTGTTTCTATCACCAAATCATTGTGTAGGTACTTTACTGGGTGAAACTAGGGATTCCCCTTGTTTAGTTTAATCGAAGACGTAAAATGGGCGGAGAAGAAAATATCCTTATTATTACATTGTTTATGGATCAGAACTCCAAATTAATGAGTCTGAGGCTGCCTTTTGGATTTATTTGCCTTATCTCCTGATCGAGCAACATCATTGTGTCTCCTACTGATTACATCCTGCGTTGTGCCCACGCCATTGCCAAATTATTGATATATAATACGACTGAGAATCAGTAAGCCCACTGTGAAACTATGCTGCGGCCATCTTGGGTGTACAAACCTCCTTGATTATTCAAGATCTGGGCTTTCGATGGTGAGGTGCCTGCTCTATACGGTTAGGAAGCCTTAAAAGAAAACATCAAAAACAGCAACACTATTGAGAGTATGGTCACTGAGGAGCCCTAGAGAGATAAGTACATTAAGTCAAGTATTGCTTTGAAGCTTCCAGCTTAACAAAAGTTTTGTGAATGGTGTATTCTATTACAAACAATGGTATTTAAAAGGTTTGTGCATTTATGCTGGTTATTATGACTATAAAAGCAAATTTCTCCCTGTGATGAAGTTTAGTTAGTTTCCGAGAAGTGTTTCACTTAAACAAAGTAGTTTATTTGGCATCAGCATCTAAAATAGGAATTATGTACAAATAGTGGTGCATCTTGCCCAATAAACATATATGATACGAACCCTTTTTCTGCCAATCTCTTTTAGGGCTTTTATAGGCCTTTTCCTGTTGTATTGCGTTATTTGCTTTTAACCAAGAGTTGACCTTGTCTTTTAGGGTGCCTTGTGTTCTTATTGCTCACTGTTTGTTTCAGCACCAGTTGATTGCATCTGCATTGCGAACCTTAATAGCTCTGTTAAGCCTAATAAAGTTTATTATGAAATATGATGTTTAGATTATGCGCTGTAACAACATACTGGTGATCAGTCCACATTACAAGATTTTTTATTGACCGTACAATAAATAGTGTGGCTTTCGTGACAAATGTGCATGAATATGCAGTCACTTAGCGCAAACATCTTGAACTCATCCTGTACAATTTTTTTTTTTTTTTTTTTTTTTTGGTCCTCATATATGCCACCAGTTAATGACTGCTCTAAGATAGGCGCTCTTCAAGCCACTGTCACAAACTATCCTTTCCAGCCCTCGTGTTTGTGGATAGCTGTAGAAGATTGCCCAGAGGAAAGGTCGTTACCCGTCCAACTTCCTTTCGGATTGGTTCTTGCAACTAAGGAAGGACAGGACCACTTACCTCTGGCATAATCATTGGACTATTATTAGTTTTCGATCCAGGCATTCAATGCTGACCACAACCTAACAGCTTTTTCACCCCCACATAAAATATCAAATTTACTCACAGCCACGATATATTTAAGACAGTCTGCGAATTTCGGGGGGGATGCAGACTTCCATGCTTTGCAGATCTCTCTTCTAGCAATGGTCATAACATAAAAAATAAACTGTGACAAGTTACTGTTAAACACATAATTAGGCAATAAACCAAAGAAAACCAATCTGGGTGAACACTGAATTGGAACCGACAAAACCTCTTCTAAGAATTTACACAATTGTTCCCAAAAATTAGCTATTTTTGGACATTCAAAGAACATGTGAATATCATTTGCGCTCCTTAGATTGCACCTAGGACAAAAATATTGCGCCCCAGAGATTCTAGAGAGTTTCGCTGGGGTCCAATACACTCTGTGCAATGTATATAAATGATTCCTTCTTAAATTAGAAGGTTTAATTATCTTTTGGGATAAAGAAAAGGAATCAATCCATAATTTCTCTACTTCCTCCGCTATCTGGACTGAAGAGGGGCCCCATATATTCTTAATTTCTGTTTCCAAATTGTCTTTATTGTTCAGTAATATGTTATACCATTGTGCCGTTTCTCTTTTTATTTCTCTAGAATTACTATATAACTCTAAGAATGATTCCTCATCATTTGAGACCCAATTTTGGCTTCCCCACCAGGCCGATAGTTGATAAAACTTGAACCTCGTTAATGTCCCTCCGGTTACCCCCTCAAGAAATTCCCACTTTAAAACTTTCGATTCATCACATAAGTCCCCCCACTTCAGGAGACCTGCTCTTTTTAAGGGGAGAGCCAGTTGATCCAATAAACACTCTGGGGTGCCTGGTGAGTCCCAAATTGGGGAGTATTGATGGTAATATTGAATACACAGCAGCCTACACGTCTGCGACCAATAGTATAAAGCAGCCTTTAAAACTTTCAACCTAACTTTTTTGAAAAAATTTTTGTCACCAAATTTAAACAGAAAGTAATCAGTACCAAAAGGGAGATCCTGTAGCATAGCCTGGAATAGTAAACTATTTGAAGTAAAATCCAGTCTATTAGCTAGTATCCTAAAGTTTTTAAGCTGGAAAGCATAACAGTAAAATAATAAATCAGGGAGAGCTAAACCACCTAATTTTAGTCCTCTCCTTAGCTTCTTCCAAGCTATCCTTGGAGATTTGGTTGCCCAAATAAACGACCCTATTCTACCTTGTAAATTAAGAATATCTTTTCTACTGAAAACTAAGGGAATAGAATTAAACAAAAACGTAACCTTAGGTAGAATGATCATTTTAACAAGATTCACTCTACCGTAGATATTTAACGGTAAAGTGTTCCACCTGGAGAGAAGTTTTTTAATCTCCTTTATCACAGTTTCCCAACTAGCCTTCGGAGTGTCATCTATATTCTGGGTTAAATAAATACCTAGATATCTCATCTTGCATTTGGCTTCTGGAATAGGGAGTGGGTTATTCCAACACATTACCTCGGTTTTCTCCTTATTAATAGTGTAACCTGAAACCAAGCCAAAGCTCTCCGCGAGCCAAAATAACCTGGGAATTGCTTCGAGGGGGTTTGAGGTATACAACAAGAGGTCATCTGCGTATAGCGCTGTCCTAATTGATAAGTCCCCAATTTTAAATGAAGAAATAATAGAATCCTGCCTTAAAGAACAAACAAAAGGCTCAATGTAGACATCAAACAACAACGGAGACAAGGGACATCCTTGCCTTGTTCCTCTACCAACACTAAACCATTCTGACAGTCCTCCGTTGACCAGAATCTTAGCCCTGGGACTTCTGTATAGAGCCACCACACTTTTAATGTAGATTTCAGGAAAACCAAATTTCTTCATTGTTGACCATAGATATTTCCAGTTTACTTGGTCAAACGCTTTCGCAGCGTCTATTGCGACTATGGCCAAAGGTTTTTTGTTTTGAACTGCATAGTCAATAGCTCCGATTGCCTGAAATGTGAGTTCATTCAGTTGTCTGCCCGGGATAAATCCGCGTCGATCCGGATGTATAATGGATTTGATCACCTTAGCGAGCCTATTTGCTAAGATACCTGAATAAACTTTTAAGTCTGAGTTCAGTAAAGATATAGGTCGGTATGATTCTATCCTTTGTGGATCTTTGTTTGGCTTCATAATTAATGAGATGGTTGCGTCCAGCCAAGAAGATGGAATTTGCTGACCTTGGATGAAAATTTCATTGAATAGTTTAAGCATTGGAACAATAAATTCATCCAAATTATCCTTATAAATTTCTGTTGGGAGCCCATCTGGACCCGCAGCTTTCTTTCTTGCCATTCTCTCGACTTGAGATCTAATTTCCCCCTCGGTGATTTCTTTTCCTAAGAAGGCTACTTCTTCATTACTTAAACGAGTTAGATTTCTCAGAATGTCTAAATTATCTATTTCTTCCGATGAAGTATTCACTCTTTCACGATAAAGATCTTCATAAAAAGATCTGGCCTCCTCTTTAATGTCTTAATCCTCAGATAAAACTGCACCAGTTCCTCGTTGTATTAAAGTTTTAATATTGTTTCTGGACCTGTCAGCTCTGGCTTTCCAGGCAAGTAGTGATCCACATTTCTCCCCATATTCAAAATTACGCAACTTGCTTACCTCCCATTTATCTCTTAGTATCTTTTCAGAACATAGTCTGTGATTAGTTTGTAGGTCATTTAATTCTTTTTCTAGCCTCGATACTTCTGTTCGATCATTAGAGATGGCATGGAGAAGTTGCTGCTCTTTTATTTTAATTAGATTGAGATTGTTTACATCTTTTTCTTTAGTTAGCTTTCTATTTAGAGCCATTTGGGAGCCGTATATTCCTCTCAAGAAAGATTTAAGAGCATCCCATATAGTTCGATTTGGGGCTGAATCATTATTAAATAGGAAAAACTCTCTTATACTTTTCTTGGTGCTAGTATTGAAATCGGCTTTTAATAAAATAGTCCTATCCAAAGTCCACCTATAATCTAGTGGGTTCCTTTTTTGAATACTAATGCACAACTTAACCACGGAGTGATCTGATAATCCATTCGGGATATATACAATAGAATGAATATTTGATAACATCGTTCGATCCAGCAGAAAATAATCTATCCTGGAGAACTGATGGTTTTTTTTGCTGTAGAACGAATACTCTCTCTGGGAGCCATGTTTGACTCTCCAGGCATCGCACAGCGCATACTCCTTAATAATATTTTGCAGCGTACAAATCAATTTTTTTGGACAGTTATATTTAGCCTTTGAAGTGCGGTCAAGTTCTACATCCAGTAGCAAGTTAAAGTCTCCCCCTAGTACTATAGGAATTGGAAATTGTAATAAATAACTTGCTAATTTATGAAGGAAGCATGGATTATCCTCATTTGGGCCGTAATAGACCCCACACAAGAGTCTAACAGGGCCCACTGATATCACTACCGCCAACCACCGCCCTGACTGATCTGTAGCCCAATCATGGACAACAATTCCTTTATTAGTTCCTTAGGAGGCGGGGCTTGGGGAACATGGCGGCGGCAGGCTAGCGGCTGCTGCGAGGCTCTGACCCTGGAGCCCTAGTTCGAGTTAATATGGGTCTCCTTCTTCTACTTTGCGAGTAGAAATCAAAATGGATTGTGCTGAGTGTATAGGTGAGTAAGAAGCCGTACTTTATCCCCGCTTCGGTTGCACGGCAACTCAGTTCTCTCTCTCTCGCCTTTCCCCCCGGGCTTCCCCGCGCTCACGGAGAGTGACAGCTGAGACAGACGCCGCGATCAAGAGTAGGGAGACGGAAGGAGGGAGAAGGCACTAGGACCTACGCGGACGACTTGGCACTTGGCAGGTCGGATGAAAGAGCAACGCGACTGGATTCGCGAACGGCGGTATGCCAGGGAGTCATCCACCGGCCAGCTGTACCGGGTTTCAGGTGAAGTGTCTGGTGTGAGATATCAGCGTCTTGAGAACGGGCGCTGCGGCTGTGATGCACGACCCCAGGCAGAGCGGACTGCAGTCCTCATAAAACCATGGGTAGGCGGCTATAATATTGGGCTTCGTGTGAAAGCTGCCCTTTGGTATCGGTTAACAGGAGTCACAAACCGCTCTTATCTCCCTGCCTTTGCATCTGGTTGGGAGTCTACAGTTTGTATGGATGCAGATAGGGGAATTCCTGCAATTCAGCAATTTAACCTGGGAAACACAAGCCCCCCCAGGAAGGAAGACACAGTGAAAGGGCTCTTTTCAGTTAAGGTACTTGAACCACCTACCAAGGTGGGAGTAGCCATTGGCGAGCAGAAAAGTGCTATTAAAAATAGATATCAACTTCGCTCACGAAAGGAACTTAAGATAAAGGGAGTTCTGAATACTGCAGATTTGGCTGAAGCTGGTAGTAAGGGTCCAGAGCCAATTTCACCAGGCAAACAGAGCAGAAAAGTAGGAGCAAAGGGGGGTAAGGCTAAAAGCTCAAAGCAATCTAAGTCTAACTTGCTTAAAGGTACTCCCTCACTTAAGAGCTATTTTAAGATAATGGAGCATGCACTGTCTTCTACGACGGATAGCACTGGTATGGATAGAGGGGGTGGAGGGGAACCAAGTTTAAATAATCCAACTCAGGTAACAGTTTCCCCACTTTTAGCTTCCTTTCCCTTGAGTAATAAATATGGGGCTTTGGAATCAGCTTTGGAATCAGCTAACACTCCAGTGATAACGGTTGAAGGGGTCTCCGCAACCGAGGTAATCGATGAAATTGTACAATCTTCAGTGACTCTTCCAAGGGCCACTAATCAGGAAAAAAGTCATGGAAGTGAGTTGTCAAAAAACACTACGCAGGATGTTGAACTCCAACTTCTCCGCACAGAGGAAGAAGGAGCTTGCGGAGGTAGCGATTTTTCAGATAAAAGCCTGGGATCTCTACTGCAGTCCTTAAGAGGAGATCTACTAAGTAAATTTGAGACTTCTGAAAAAAACCAACAGCGTCTACATGATAGATTTGACCTACTAGAGGCAAAAATTGATGGTATCAATATTAGAACTAGTGCATTGGAAGGTAAGATCTCAACACTCTCAGAGACCTCAAACATTAATTCTAAAGAAATAACAGCCCTGAAAGTTCAGAATCGATCCCTGGCTATGGACCTGGAGAGATTGGAAACCCAATCTCGCCGGAATAATCTGAGGATTTTGAAAATTCCCGAAGGGGCCGAGGTGGAGGACATAAAAGGTTTTGTCTGCAGATTATTGCGTGAAGATATTCTTAAAGACCGTCCAGATATAGACCTAGAATCAGAAATTCAGAGGGTACATAGAGACCCGTATAGGCTGCATCCGGACAGGAAGGCCCCGAGAAAGATTTTGTTGTACTTCCAAACATACAGTGTGAAAGAACTGATCTTGAATAGATGCTTATCACGCACTTCCCTACACTTTCGAGCTAATCCATATCACATCAGATCTGATATAGGTGGTAGAACTGCTAAAAGGCAGTGGGAGTTAGGGTCCAGAATGCCAGAATTACGTTCAATGGGGGCAAATGTACAGATGAAATTTCCGGCACTTCTTAAAATTATGTGGAACAATAAAATGTACACGTGCCAATTTCCAGAAGAAGTTGATGCTGTTCTTGATAGAATGAAGGCTCAGGAGAATGAGGCTCAGGAGGAATAGCATAGGTAGAGGTGGTTTAGATGTTCCACGTATCAAATTTATTTCCTATGTATCTAGTGTAGGGTAGAGTAAGTCTGCGAGCGGGAGGTGGGGGGAAAAAAAAAAAAAAAGGGGGAGGTAAGAAGGGAAGAAGGGAAGGGGGAGGGGGGAGAAAAAAAAAAAAAAAACATATATGTATATAAATAAAAGGGAACTCAAAAAAAACAAAAAAAAAAAGAGAAAAAAAAATAAATAAATAAACAGCTTACATATTTAGTTAAGTTAAGAGTTTCTTTTAGAGAGTTTTGCAGAAAGTGAACAGTAAAGTTAGGGGGATGAGACCCAGACATATGTTTTGCTTTACTTTTGAGTGGGGCAATCAGGGAACAGGGCCTCCTAGGGCATTTTCGCCAATCAGGAGGGAAGGGTTCCCCGCAGGGTGGGGGGGTGGGTGCTCCAGGGGAAGGGGGGGAAAAAAACAAAAAATGTCCTCAGACACCATAAAAAAGTTATTTTTTGTGATCACTTATCACTCGGATAAGGTATTAAGGTGTGTTATCAGCCACATTCAAAATTTAAAACTAGAGTATGCAAGCTAGCCAAACTATAATCCTCTCCTGGAATGTGAATGGATTAGGGAGTTATAAGAAACAATTTAACATTTCCCATTTCTTAGAGAATGCCGGAGCATCATTAATTCTCCTGCAGGAGACTCATTTGGAAGCCAATAAATGCAGAGATGTTTTTATAAAATGCAAGTGGGTTCAGGAAATCTTTTGTTCCAAGCAATCGGGTACCACTAGGGGGGTGGCAATTATTATTTGTGCCAATAAAGGAATTGTTGTCCATCCTGTACAATTTTGTGCTAATTGGTCTAGAAGGGAAAAAGTTATAGGATGATCAAAAAATATGGAATCCCAATTTAAACTCTAACCTAATCTCGCAGTTAAGACACTTATTCTCCCATGTACCTTCTTGTAATGTATGAACCCGGCTGCTTGGTTCAGAGGTGGTTGGTTTGCCTCACTCAGTTAGCAAACCAGTAAATAAATCCTGGAATGTTGAGAGGCTTGAGTACAGTAGGTGCCACCTTATCACCATAGAGGGTTGGACCTATTATCACAGAGGTTAAAATACACTTTCTAAGGAAAAGAGGCTGTATTTAATTATATGATCCTAAATCGTTCCTTGGCAATGTGCAGCTTCTTTTTTCAAAGCAAACATATGTGAAGGAATTCATGTAACTCTAGCTTGTAGCCCTGATCTTACCCCTAATGCGAGCAGTACTCCTTTCCCTACCCCTGGTCCTAACTAAGAATCTGCACTAGCTCTAGTAGGTACAAAGCAGAAGCGCATTTAGTCTACTTAGTTCGATTAGTACTGTTGCATCCTAGCACTGAGCGCAGCCTTAGGGAAATATTTATAACTTTGGCTTTGTACAACAAACCTGAATAAAAGTCTCCCAAAAAAGTATGTTATTGACACAAAGTTTCATGTTCGAAAGTGCTGTTTACTTTGGTAAAGAAGAGAGAAAAATTGCATTTTCCATTGAAATTCCGACATGGGATTCCTGGGAAGTAAGAATACAACTGCTGCCATTGTGTTCAGTTTCCCCCTCCAGGGCTCTAGTTCCCAATGCATTTGGGGCAAATAATACAGCCATAACCAACAGTAACAAAGCACAGTAAATAGCTTCAGCCATGCCCTTCACCCTGGCACCTTGGCCCAGTACAAATTAGGCATGACCTGCCGTTGTGCCCAGTAATAGTTTGGCACAGTCTGTAGTATTCCAGGATGCCATGTTATCAGCATTTGACCTCAGTACCCCTAGAATCTACAGCCATGCCTTGCAGGTGCTAGATAGAGGGTGCAACGTTTGTCCATACTATGTTAACAATACCCCCTTGCATCAGTACTAGCTAGGAATTGAGCAAGTCGAGTCACCAGGGATTTCATTGTTGATGTCATGTCTCAACTTACCTGGCAAAAGTTAGGATGTTTTAAAAATTCAGATCATAGCCATAACTTCCCTTTATCAGACTTTTTAATGGAATAATCTGTATATCACAGAGTTAGGTATTACCAATCTGTATTTATGGTTAATTTGGTTTATTCATACTCGATGTGTTCTTTTTCATCTGTGATAACTTTGAACATTTAATTGAATGTGCATGAAACGTTGACAAAAGATAGCACTTACACAATAGGTTTAGTACTGGACATTTTCATGCAGATTGGTCGAGGGGAAGCAGTTAGCGTTTCCCATTCCAATTCCCATAGGCATATTTGTCCAACTACAAAGCAACCGCCATTTGGATTTCAACCAATTTTAGAGCATGTAGTAAGCGAGAGCCCAGTGAGATTTGAAAATAACTGAGCAATTTTTCGATTATGAATTCTTTAAATTAAACATTCATACCATGGGCTTTGGCTCCACCCATAGCAGTATTACCCTCTCACGTCATACTATTATCTATTTGGCGTTTCTTTCCACCTCCTATGGAGTGCTTCAACTACAAAGCATGAGGGACCTAAATGCATCATATAAAGAAAATAACTTTTTTTGATTTCTCTTTTTCACTGCAGCACTCTGTTTTTAATGTTTTAGCCAGTACTCAAATGCAAGCTAGATCTAATGGTTCTGACAAGGCTTGTTTTAAAGATAATGATCAGTTGTCCACTATACAAACTGCCCATAAAATGATCACACCTTACATCTTGGTGCAAACCCCAATGTAACTAGACTGGAGATGAAGGTCATGGAGGCAGATGTGGTGAAGACACCATTTGCAGAAGTGTCGGTGCAATCTTCGCACGCAAGAATGATGGACGGTCTGCCCACATGGTATCTCCCGCGTGGGTGCGGTGACGTCCCAATTGACCATAGGGAGTTGTTGGCACGTGACAGAGATGGGCACCAAAGCTCTTGCTACGCAGGGGGTGTCGAGTCTGGAAGTTTATTTTGGTTCTAAAAGTACCTGCTGCCACATACCTGGCCTCCAGACGTTTCCAGGCAACGATAAAAATGTCAAGATAACTCCGGTGTTTGATGTTCTTCCTGGAAGAAGATCAGAATTGTGTCTAGGTGAGGTTTTGACTGATCATAAAGTAGCACAGAGGTTTAAGACACCTGCTGCAATGAACGTGTACCATGCAGATCACAAAGTGCATATAATGTAAATAGGTCAGCGGGTTACTGCTTTTCTAAGATAAATCATTTTGTTACTTGCAGTTTATAAGTTAGAATCAGAATATAGAACAGTAAATTATCAACTGTCATCAAAGAACTGCAAGCACACTGCAAAGTGTAGATTAGAGCATAGATTAATGTTGCAAAAAGGGTTCATTTGGGTAGAATTCGATTCGTATTAGTGAAGAGGAACCCCAACTATGGTGTTCCATTTTCAGTTGTAAGTTTGTGCTTCTCAGACCACGCACTCTTAAACTACCAGTATGAATGACGTGTGACTCCTACACCTTGTAGTCCTCGGCCTTATGTAACATTTCCTATGCACTGATGTACACATGTATGCTTCATTGTCTCTGTGTAAGGTGTGTGTGAGGCAGTGCTCTGACACCCTACACTGGTATGGGTGATGCTATATACATCATTAAATTATTTTGAAAGAGAGTGGTTATGGAGAATTGAGGGGCGCTGTTGAAAGGTGGTGTGAGGGAATCCATGGTGAAGGTGGTCACCATTTCCACCATGGATGGGGAGTGCAGCAACAATCATTGTTGCTCCTGGCGCCCCTGCGCTAAAGTGGCCCTGTATGCAGAGATAGAGTGGTAGACACAAATGGGCAGTGCCAGAGGGGGTGCCTGCTTTTTCCACATCAGGCTTTTTCTTACTAGGAATTCAGTTTGGGGGACAATATTTTGTCAACAGGAAATGCTGTTTGGGTGTTCACTGTCTTGTGCAGCATTTGTGTGCTTCAGTACCTTCCTGGAATCGGTGGTAAAATCTGTAGCAGGTTAAGAGCAAGTGATCCATTATTTAGAAGGCTTACTGACTGTGGGGAGGGCAGAGAGCAATGGAAAATATACACGGCTGATGGCAGTGATGCAGAATGTGGCCACCAACTTGAAGAAGGAAAGACCGATGGGCCTGCCTTGATCCAGGCATTCCTGGGGATGTAACTGGACTCTGTAGCTATGGTCTCCATATTACCTAGGAGCCAGCAAAGTTGCATGGACTGATGCAGAAGATGTTGACAAGGGACAAATGCGAGTTGAGGAAGGTAAAGCGTTTTGCGACACCTACATTTTGCCTTTGGAGTGGTTCTACCGGCCAGGTTGTTCTGTAGATGATTAGCGTTGTTCACAGGGACTTCTAAACCCCACCACAGAGTACTGATCATTGAGTGAGGAGGGAATTACATACATGGTACATATTTTTTATGAGTACAATAAAGTGATGGTGTGGCTATCCCCTGGCCTGTATAAGTGGGATGTCAGGATGTTCTCAGATGCATTGGAGGCAGGAGGATTTGGAGTGAACTGGAGCAGAAAATATTGTGCAGAGCGGGGCGGCTGATTGAAAACTACTCCATTGCGTTCTTGGAAATTTTTCCACTACTACTTTTTTTTTATCTTTGGAGGGGAGAGTTGGCCAATAGGAGAGTGATGTTCATGTGTGATAACCATGCAGTGGTGAGTGTGATCAGTAAGAGGACAGCAGCTAACCAAGGAGTGTTATGGCTACTGAATGTGAGATGCCTGAAGCTGAATATTTTGCAGAATTATTGTGAAGAACGAGTACTGACCATGCTGCGGGAAGTAGGTGGACGAGCGCGAGACTGCAGCATCCATGAGGACAGCATTCAGCAGGTATGGATGGAGTTTGTGTGAAGTTTAACCAAAAGGAAAAAGAGTGACAGCGTTGGCTTGGAATAGCAACAGGAGAATGTGGTGCAATTTGTAGTGACGATGGTGGAGAAAGGACTGTTCTCAATAGCATAGAAGGGAAGTTAGCAGTTGTAGATATTTATGAAAAAAATGTTTGGGCATACGAATCAAAAGGAGGAATTTGTGTCACAGATACCGGAAGGCAGGTGTAGGAAGAGGGGACTGACAAAAGACAGTAGAACATTTCATTACACTGTCCTTGTTGAAGGAAATCCCCCAAGACTAAAACACTGTGGGTGGACGACACCCAAGGAAGTACTCGTCAAGTAAGGCGACTGTGGGGAAGGCAACCATTACCCAATACGCCACCCCTCATGTGAGGAACACATGCTAAAAGCAGTGTAACAACTAGTGTAGTATGGGACTAACACCCAAGAACAAATGCAGCACAAGAAAACAACACAGGTGCAGCACAGTGTGGCAAACGCACACAATATGTCAACGTGAAGTGCAGGGTGACTTACACACACAACATGACGACATAAAAGCAGGATGAGGCACATGGCGACTTACACACAACACAACATTTTGAACTGTAGGGCTACTTACACACAACATGACAACGTGAAGCGCGAGGCGCCTTACACACAACTTGACAGCATGAGGCGCAGGGCGACCTACAAAAAATGGCAAGGTGAGGTGCGTGTCGGCTTACACACAACATGACGCAAAATGAGGTGGTGGGACTAACACCCAAAAACACACCTGAAAAGTAAAGAAGTATCAAACATATGCAAATGGGGAAAAACACCCATAACCCAAACAGCGTAAGGGTTAACAACAAAAATGTAGATAGACAAATGACAAGGAAATGGGACTAAAACCCATACCAAACGTAGCAAGGGAATAAACCCTTAAACCAACACCTAGAGTCAAGGTACAAAGGCTTAGCAAAACTGTAACAAGAATGTAAAGAAGTAACATGGGTCAGAGACTCACCCCTATCCCCTAGGCAGGGATATAATGTCAGAAAGAAGGACGTAAGAGATCTAGGGCCAGATGTAGGTCGCCAAATACCGGTCGGTAACGTCCGATTTTGGCCGTTACCGACCGGTATTTGGGATTTGACATGTAGGGGGCCTCATATTTACAGAATCGGTATATTTACCGATTCGGTAAATTTACAGAATCCGTAAAATACCGAATCGGTAAATATACTGATTCTGTAAATCCATATGTAGGTGGCACTGTAATCAGTGCCACAGGCCCTTACTGAATCGTTATTTACCATGGAATACTATTCCATGGTAAATAACGAATTCCAGTGTACATGCACATCTGTGCATGTACACCTGTGCCATGTGGCACACAGACATGCCCTAAGGGCATATCTGTGTGTCACATGGCACACAAGCCAGAAACAGGGGTGAAACAGGGTGTCAAAGTGACACCCTGTCCCCCTTGTAAAATCTGTAAATTTACTGATTCGGTAATTTCCGAATCGGTATTTGCTATGGAATCCTATGGGCTTCAAGGCCCATAGGAATCAATGGCAAATACAGATTCGGTAATTACCAAATCGGTAATTACCGAATCTTACAGATTCAGTATTTTTACCGAATATTTTACCTACATAGCAATTACCAAATAGTAAATACCGAATCGGTAAAATTCGGTATTTACCATTCGTTAATTTGCTATTACCTACATCTGGGCCCTAATGACAACAAAACCTGTAAAACCAGGCTGGTGGGCGATCTCCCACCCGAGTTGTGCTAGACATAAAAACTTAACTCAAAAGGTTGAAGGTGAAGAACATTTTCATGGCCCTTCCCAGGAAGAATTATCAACAAGATGTAAACCATACAAGCACTACAACTAAGAAATGACTAGCTGCAAAGACTTAAATACTCTGCGTGAAACTGACTTAAGTGGAGTCTTAAGATTTAAGAGACGATATTGAGGCAGACTGTTTTTCAAATAACTAGAGAACGTTGGGTACTCTTAACTCACGGAAGCACTGACTGAATTTGGAAATGGAACTAAGATTTAAACAAAGATTACCAGGCGAGCCGAGGGCGAGTCTTCGAGTCTCTTCACAACCATGAGAAAAAAATGTACAAAGATACCCTCCCCCTAGCAGATTTGGTGTGTTAAAGTTCTGCAAGCCGAAAGATGGGACCACTCCGATGCAGTCCAATACATAGAAGACTGTGCACTAAATCGTGTTGCAGAAGCAGCAACGTTACAGGACACCTCCATAAAGGAGTCGAACTTGTGTTGGCAAAAAAAAAAAACCAGGAACCAAAATAACAGTACTTTAGAATGAGGCAGCCAACCCCAAGATGGCCGCACATTCGTGACGATAAGCTGGATGGCTCACAGCGCGTCCATGCGTGCAGGCGTCCAGATGCAGCCAAAGACTTGGAAGAAGCCATGTTGTTATAGAAGATTTTATTTATTTATTTATTGAGTTTTATATACCGCTGGCTAGACCCGGAGGTATCAGAGCGCTTTACATGAGGAAGAAACTTTGTTTCAGAACATGGTTACAAAGTTACATCAGTTACTGGAGCGTAGTTACAGGAATTACAGGAGTACAAAAGCATTGCATACACATGAGGGGAAAAAAGGCAAGGGGAGAGAAGATTAGGAGAGAGTGGGAAGTAATATGGGAGGTAGAAGGAGAATAATGGAGGAAAGAGGAGGGGGAGGGTGTAAAAGGCACAACGGGGAGATGAGGAAAAACAGTGTCCGACATCCGGCTGGGTAGGTGACAGCTAAGGGGTGAACCAGAGCCAAACACCTCTATAACTGCGTGGGGCAGCCCTGCCTGGTTCCCCGGGCCACCATATATTGTCTTGAGATGTGCTGGCCTGTACGCGCCCATGCGGTGGGGTTTGTGTATAGTAATCGCACCCATGCTATATATTCATCTGGTATACCAAACTGTGTAAGGGCATAGAACATATAGTCCCAGTGCAAAGAATCGAATGCCTGTCTCAAATCAAGTGATATGCATCCCTCTTTGGTACCTGTGTCAAGTGTGCCCAATATGACCCGGTGGAGTCGTCTGATATTAAGTGCCGTATTTCTACTCGGTACAAACCCACATTGATCAGTGTGTATTAATGTAGGAATAAACTGACCGAGACGAGAGGCCAACAATTCCCATGAAGAAACTTCAGGTAAGGTTGCGCGTGCTGTTTGTGATTCCCGCCTCAGTCTTTTGAACCGCAGCACGGCGGTTAACTAACGCCCACAGTCTGGATGTCTCAGCGGACACCACCAATGACAGACAAAAAGGTGTTGAACCTCTCTTGGCTCACAAAACACAACAGCTGAGATACAGTTCATGGCTTACAAATGCTACCAAAACAAATTGTCAGCACTGCTACAGTTACAGAGCTGGAACAGTACAACAGGAAAAGTGACATGTTGAAATGGTTGCCAGAACGAAAACTTGCGCTGTGCCATGTTGATCCTGTGTTGCACTTAGTAGATCCTTGCAAACGTTATGTGGTCACTCGAGGACTTGACAATAGAGGGCTTCCAGAATAGAGTCTCACTGCCACAATGTAAAGTTAAACACAAATTCTATTTTTTCCTTCTGAACAGATAGTCCTCCTCAAATTGTGATGCAGAGCACGTGCCCAAAACACTGAATGTCCACCTCGATAGAAAGCATAAAGACTGCCTTTTGAGCTATGAGCTGTGCTTTCCAGACATCCACTCTTTGTAAAACTGGCTCCGCGACGTGGCAGGAAAACGCACATGTCGCATTTGTGTGTTCAACAACCCTTACACTCAAACATAAAGTACTTTTTTCAGTGAGAAGAATGAAGCATGTCCAAGTGTTCAGAAGACATAGTAGACGTAGCCGAGCTGAGTTTCAAGTAGTTTATTAAGTCCATAAGAAGAATAGATACAGAGCCCCACCAGGAGCAGCCTGCTAGCTGTTCAGCCCATCTTCCAACTGACAACACTCACACCAGACACCCAAGCATTCCACTCATGTCAATCACAAAAACATTCTACACAGAACACTCACACTGGCTGAGCAGCTAGGACCAAGGTGAAAGGGAACATTACAGCATAACATGAGAATAGTACAGATTGGCTTTAGAGGGTTTTGTTATATCAAAGATTTGGCTTATTGGAGTGAGAAGCTTAGCCCAAGGGTGTATGTTGAGCACTCTGCCTGCTTCTAACGAACAGTCTTTTCCACACGTACAAGAGTGTGACGAGTAAGCCTCCCAATATCTGCTGACACGTGCACCCATCTTGACTGCAGCACCTGGCTGTCCTGGCGCCTCAGAGGCATCTAGTTCTGTTGTGGTGGTTGTGGTGTGTATGCTGATGTGAAGGGTCCTTTCTGCACTTGTTTGACAGTTCAGCATATTTTTGCAAACTTCTCGTCATGGTTTGTATATGCATAATGACGTTTGATTGTAGGCAAAATTATCAAGTGATTTTGCGGATAATTTTACTACACGTTAAGAACTGTCTGGTTGCTGTAGATTTGCAGCTGGGTGAAAAAACGTAATGCTGAGTAATTAATCACCACACGTATTCTAGTTATTGTTAATCAGTCTATTTAATGGTCAAAAAACACTACACTGTAAATTAGGTCACCAATGTATTACGTAATGTATTTTTCCCATTTTTTTAATGATCAGAATTGTTACGAGTGCCCATATTAGAGTGTTTTTTCTTGTATTGTAGGGCTGGAAATATTTGCATGTTTATCAGCAACGGCAACATGGGGAACGCGGTGAATAAAACCTATTACTCTTTCAACGACACCGTGAACAACGTGAACATTTTTCTCACGTCAGTCCAGAAGGTACGTTCCTGGTATCTATGGCAATGAATAGATTTACAACATGCGTGTGTTCGCTAGATTGCACGCCGGTCACTGTCTTGGAATAGGAATGAATGGCGCCAATTTGAATCACAATCGATTGTGGCGGGAATTCTCTTTGTTAGGCGAACGTTTGATTTTATATAGAGTCTTTTCACTGGTTCTATGATACATATCTAAGGTCCTGAACACAAATGTAACATCTACAAATATGAATGGACTTATGTTTTGATGCAAAATTGTCGTCAATTTTCTGGAAGTATTTCAAGCTATTAGCAACCTGAAACTGGGCTACTAAAGAACAAGAAACAACAAGCGACACAGGTTTGAGAACAAGAAACTTAGAAATTATAATCAAGAAAAAGAAATGTAAATGTTTAGAAGATTGCAGGAATAAGATATTTGCCTTTATCGAGAACAGGAAAGAGAAATCTTTCTAGCATTTGGTTAGAACAGGCATTGGCAAAGCCAACAGGACTAGTTTTGTTGATTTATTGGCTTTTGCCAAGCCTTTTTGCCGATTTTATGCAGCATCTGCAAAAAAAGAATGAAAAAAATAAAAAGCAGCAATGACGCAATCGATGCTGGTAATTCATCATTCTGTATGCATACACATCTGTGATAATGTATGAGTGCGCTTGCATGATAACGCATGTGAAGGTATCCCTGATGACACATGCATGCGCCTGTCTACCGAATGACGCAATTTGAACTTAAAAAAATATTTATTTATTCACAAGTATTTATTATTTGTTTTTTTAAAATTATTATTATTCACGATTTAAAATGGCAGACGCTATTTGATCTGAAAATAAATTAGAAATGAAATTTTCTTATACCAAAAGCACTTTGAGCAATTCAGAGCAGTCCAACTGCAAATGGCGGCTGCCAAGCCCTCCAATAAATACATAAATACATTTTCAATGGACAGTGAGGATGGAGGAAGAACAGATGGGTCATAACAATGGGGAGCGGGTGGTGGGTGAGAGAGCAATGGAGGTGCATTAAAAAAGTTTTTTTTGTACTGCCGAGTGGCACAGCAGCAAATGACAGCTGCTGGGCCCTCTGAAACTGAAACTGTAAATATTTTTTAAGGACCGCGGTGGATACGAGAGTAACAGAAGTGCAGGTTGGGAGGGGTGAATGGAATCAATTGTAGAATGGGTATTTGGGGGCGGGGGGAGCAGCACAAGGGAGAAAGCAAAAAAACACATTTGCACTCTCATCTAGTGCTTAATAAAAAAGAAAAAAGTATTTCACTGCATGTGAGCAGTGCAAAGATACAAGTCAGCCAAGCAAAAGCATGGTTAAGAAACTATGGTCCAGGGCAGGGGCAAACACAATAGGAGGAAGGAAAATCATCGAATAAGAAGCAAGCAAATTAGAGTGATAATAAAGCTAACCAATGATAAGCAATGGGCGGGTTCTAAGTACACTGTGGGGCGGATTTACAAGAAACTGATGCATCTGTACAGATATGTCAGTTTCCCTGCGCCTCCCAACGAAACCCATGCGCCACCATAGATGTGCCATATTTACAATACTGCGCACCATGGTGCAAGGATTAACAGATGCGTCAGAAATTTTGACAAATCTGTTGATCAAAAGTGACGCATTGCTAGAGTTGCTCATGAAAGTGATGCAAGTCCAGCAATGTGTCACAACAGATGGGTGAGTCCCATTTAAAAAGCCTTGCGTCATTCCTTACACCTGGTCTGAGCAAGCATAGGGATTTTGATGCAGTGAAGGCGTAGAGTGACGCAGTATAATGTTGTAAATTTCACTGTGTCAGTTCTACATGGCTTTTTGCGTGGGAACGCCCACCCTGCATACATTATACCTGACCCAGTTATAATGTGTCGCAGGGCTTTACAACGTGACGCATCTTCCTAGATGCGTCATATTGTAAATGGGCCATAATGTGGTGCATTGTTTACTCTGCCGCTGTGTCACAAAAAGTGACGCAACAGTGGCGCAAAAGTGTCTCGAGGGGCTTGTAAATCTGCCCCTGTTTGTTTTGGATATAGTCCACAAGAGACTTTTGCCTAGAGACAGATAAAAGATATTTGTAGACAAGACCCAAAATGTGCTGCAACAGGTAATGGTAGGTGCTGGCCCTCCACCTATTGGTGAACCTGAGTAGGCAACTCTTGTTGATTTGTTGTGTTCCATTCCTTTATTGGTTTCCCCTATTGATCTATGCTCAGGTATCATTACTTTCAAACAAATTATTGCTTAGTTAGTTGATGGAATCAATAGCAGTATTATAATAAGAAGAATTCATTTTTATATAGCACTTCATACCGCACTTGTGCCATTCCTAAGAGCTGTAAACGATAGATGTTACTATTTCTCAATTTATAGTATTCAATTTATAGTTTAAGAAGATGGAAGGGCGAGTTGGTCTTGCCAGTGTTCAAGCAGATCCCTGCGTTGTTTGAGTAGCAAAGGTTCAGATCACTGAGATATCACTCCAGGAAAGGAATCTTTTCAATTCGCCCTGATGGTTGGACCAACAATGTCCTGAAATCTAGGCTTTTGCCATTGGCAATCCCAGCCTTTGCTGCCCATCGGTGGCCGTAAGAGCAGGGGGCTGCTGGCGATTGATTCCTCTGCTATTGCCACCCAACGCAGCAGCAGGTAAGAGCAGCGGGTGGCTACTGCCCCCAAAACTTGTGCCGCCCGGGGCGGGCCTCCTCCTCCCCGGCTCCCTTGCTACGCCACTGGGCACAAATCTTGTCATCTCTACCTCAGTGTATATTGGAGATCAGCAAATACCCAGTGATAGGGAATGGGGGCTTTATTATTGCCTGTTTGTGAAAGAAGCCATAGGCTGCTTCAGAATATTTGCTGGATATTATCTGTGCTGAACCTCCCGTTCAAGATGCTTGCCGGGATTCTCCTCATGTCGATATATTGTGCATTCTTTGGCTATTCCATGGCTTTCAATACTGTGACTCAATGCCGGCTGTGAGAAAAACCTGTTGAGGTTATCAGTCCGCAGGAAATTGGTGGTAATACTCAACGAGTTACATTCAGACACTTTGGGCCAATTGTGGCTACCCAATAATGCCCTGATTACCAAAGTGAGGCATGATAGGGGCATGAAACAAGGTTGTGTTGTTGCACAGCTGAAATTTAACCTAAATGTTTGTGAGTTGAGCTCTAGCCTCCTCTGCTGTATGTTTCTGCTGAATTTGACATTCACTCCTGCAGTGCATCTCCTACACTGATCAGAGCCTCCTTAAAGATAAACCCCCCATGGGCCTTCAGCTTGCCATTGACATAGCACTGGCACATGTAAAGCTCAACTCTTTGCTTATCAATTTAATTAAAACCCAGGTTAATTTCAGAATCAACAACTCTAAGTGCCCGATTACGATGGCAGGCGGACTTGCATCCGCCTGCCACCCTATCAGGGATTGGGACCACTGTTGGCGGTTCCACAGTAGGTATTTTGATGCAACTGTCACCATGGTGGTCGCAATGCCTGCATTTTGCATTGCATAGTAAGATAAACAAGGGAACCCCAATCCTTGTACCTGGGTTAAAATAATGTATTAGGAAACACTGGTTACTAAGAGGCCAATGTGGTCCAAAGTAGACACGAAAATTGCATTAGAAATAGATCAATATGCCTCAATTAAAGTGGACATATATGGTAATTAATGTCAAAGGGAGCAGCAAGGAAGTATGTTACCAGGGACACACTCAAATTTAGTAACACATGTTATTTATTTTCAACAATATGCAAAAATAGTTCAGGTGCTCACATTTAAAGTGACAGCATGCGTGATGCGGTGAGTGAGGGTGACTTTAAAATATATATCGCCTTGACAACATAAGGTGGAAACCCCTAATTCACAACTTATAAAAAATGCAAGGAGTTCCTTGTTGTAGGGGGTCGAAGGCGTTTTGATCTCAATGACTTGAGATCATCTTCAGGACAGAGCGTATGTGAGCAAGAAGAATTGGGACAACCAGTCGAAGCTGGTATTAGGCAAAATTAATTAATTCAAGGTGGACGCAGTGAGTAGTCTCTGGCGGTATATAGGATAATTAGCCGATGACAGGTGGGCACCTTGGTGGGCGTCTGAAATAGGGTGCAGCACTGGCCCAGAAGAGCAGGGTGGAAGAATTAGGTGCTTAATCGCTACAGCAGATAAACCTGTAGGAGAAAGCTCTCAAGTCGACTCTGTTCAGTCGTAGTACCCGAATTTGAGGCAAGACCACATGAGTCGGTCTACGCTGGTTGGACCGGCCATTGCTCAATCTTAGATTTCTGGGGTGCTGAAGAACAACGACTGAACGGACTAGACTTGAGGGTTCTCCCCTGTAGGTTTATCTGCCGCAGCGTTTAAGCACCTAATTCGACCACCCTTCCAAGTTTAATTACCATTCACCTGGATCATTGCTGCGCCCTATTTCAGACGCCCACCATGGCGTCCACCTGTCATCGGCTAATTATCCTATATACTGCCAAACTCTACTCACTGCGTCCACCTTGATTTAATTAATTTTCCATAATACCGGTTTCGACCGGTTGTCCCAATTCTTCTTGCTCACATACGCTCTGTCCTGAAGATGATCTCAAGTCACTGAAATCAAAACGCCATGGACCCCCTAGAACAAGGAACTCCTTGCATTTTTTATAAGTTGTCAATTAGGAGTTTCCACCTTATGTTGTCAATGCGATGTATATATTTTAAAGTCACCCTCACTCACCACATCACGCTTGCTGTCACTTTTATGTGAGGACCTGAACTATTTTTGCATATTGTTGAAAATAAATAACATGTGTTACTTAATTTGAGTGTGTCCCTGGTAACATAGGGGCATATTATCAAGGGGGTTTATCTCCGCTTTTTTTGCTTTAAAAGCCAAGAAAGCGGAGATAAAATTATCTCCCTATTACCTAGCTGTCGCTAACACCAGTTAGCGACAGCTAGTAGGAGATAGCGACCATCTTGGGCCCCACTTTGCATGTCAGTGATATTTATCACTAATGACATGCAAAGTGGGCGTGCCAAGATGTTAGCGACTGAAAACAGTCGCTAACATCGCTATCTCCTATTACCAACTTTTGGAGATATTCGCGCTAAGCGCGAATATCTCCAAAAGCTAACACCTGCCCTGCTTAGCCATGTTATCCAATGGGAGGTGGATAACATGGCTAAGAGCATTAGCTCGGTAATGCATGAATATCGCTGACTTTTCAGCGATGTTCATTCATTTGCGGCGATTTTTATCGCATTTGAGATCAACCTAGGTAATACCAAGGTTTATTTGCGGTAAAAATCGCCGCAGCTCAGCGGTAAATGTATGTCTCTAACCAAGCAATAGCGATAATTATCGCTATTGCTGGTAATATGCCCCATACTTCCTTGCTGCTCCCTTTGTCTTTAATTACGATATATGTCCACTTTAATTGAGGCATATTGATCTATTTCAAATGCAATTTTCGTGTCTACTTTGGACCAGATTGGCAGCTTAATAACCTGTATTTTGCATTGCAGCAGGTGCTGCTGGCTGCATAATACGCCGCAATGCAAAAAAGGGACACTTTACATATCCCTGTACTACGTGACAGACACCTTGCGATGCACCATTCGATGCATTGTTGAATATTGATTGAACATGCCTGCTCTTAGTTATAATGCAGTTAAGGTTTCCCACTCAACTCCTACCCAGTAGTACCGTCTTGTTTCATTACCACTGAGTAATGAAATATTCAGAAAGAGAAATAAAAATGGTTCAAGTGCGATATAAAGACAAGTGTTCTGGAGTGGTATTGCACTGTTGATACAATTGACCCAGACAGGGTTGTTATGGACAGATATGTCCATAACAAAGATGATGTTACCTCTGTTGGCAGTGTTTTTCCAATATGAATCACACAACACTGGTCACTTGCCGCAGGAAAGCCTGCCCAAAGGGATGAATTTAATTGGCAATCACATGAACAGAAGCAGATGGACACCTAGCAGGAGTAGCACTGATGTGAACAGGCAGTGCTGATAAGAGCAGGCATAAGATCCCTGAAAGTACCTATCAAATAATGTTTGTATCTGGTAAACCTTGTTTCTCTGGCAAATAATCATTAAACCTCTGCTAGTGCACACTGACAAAGTTCATAATATGCCAAAACGTTCTTCTTAGTCATAGTCCTCCCAATTATTGAGCAACACATACCTTCAAACTATTACTGGATTGAAAATAATAAAAGCTCCTATATCAGATCACAACCTCAAAGGAATTGAAAACTCGAATGCTTCACATCAGCGGATTCCATCTACCAGTACAATTGTGGGTACTGGCACCGTTCAGTGATGCACTACATCAAGAGGCTGTAGGGAGGAAAGTTCCTGGCACAGTCAGACTATCCCAACCTGTTCCTTCTTTCATCATTTTACCTGCCATGTTTCTAGCCAAGGCGGCTCATGCCTTGGGTTCGATGGCAGGTGTTGTGCATGACTTTGCTAAGGGATGTGACTAACACTAGAGCACTCAGCACTGCTGGGGATGGGATCCACCAAAAGTGGTACTGCTTTCTGCATTGGTGACCATGGCCCCATGCTAAGGCCAGGACTCAAGGAATGGTCGGTGGCAGCTCATGATATAGTTATGGAATATGGGAGCTTTAATTAATCAGCACTCTGGTAAAGGTGGATGTCTACTGGCCCTACTTGATATAGCTGAGTAGTCTGCTATGACTGTTAACCCTCCCTTTATTCCAGTGTGAGATGCATGTGTGTAATATGTATGAAGTATCCCTGAGGCAATAGAGTATCCCAGATTTGGGTTCCCCCAGAATATATGGAGAACCATCAATACCTCTCTCAGTCGAGGCATCTTCCCAGAAGCTTTTGAGACAGACCAGGTCCTCCTCATGAAGAAACTCACATTAGACCCTGACGACCTTGCCAGTCACCTACCATATAGTGGCATGGTAAATGAAAAAACAGTCTACTCTTGTCTCGAAGTAATCTCCTGCATGACTACCAATCCAGTATCAGATCATGCTACAGCTCAGACAACTACATTACAAAATATAGACTATGCCATCCTGACCGCACATAAAAATTACCCCAGTTTTCTGGTTTTGCTGAACCGTTCAGCTGTCTTCAGCGCCATTGATTATCATTATTCTACTTGCATCGATACAATGCAGTCTCTTATGGAATTCACTGGTAATGGATTCTCTTGGTCTTCTTCTGCATATCCAACTGACACCAGACTTTGGGAATCTGACAGCAAGGCTCAGACACTAGGTTACTGACATTAGGATGCCAGCAATGGGACACGGACACTGGGACACACATACTGGGATACTGGCATTGAAATACTGATAGGGCATTGAGACATGGACATTGGCTCTGAACACAGACACTGGACATTAATTATATTGTATGTTAGTTTCATTTATATGACAAGTCACACCCCTGATGAGGTTCTGAAGTGCTCTGGAGACCAGTCGGTTGTAGTACGTTAGAAGGTTGTGATCTGGTAGTATGGCCTACATAGGAAGTGTTTTGATGTTCTGCATGATGACCAAGAGTGTGCTTGTCTTGTGTTACATGTTGTTCTGGGTGTGCGTGCGTGCAGTCGAGCTAAAAGAATTGGGAGATAAAATGCTTACCCTTACAAGGGGATGTGTCTTGGTGATTGGGTGGCCTTTGTAAGGATAGGATGTGTGTTGTTCATGAATGTCACTAGTTGATATTATCATGTGGATGGAAACATGTAACAGCACTTATGAATGGAAGATGAGAAAGGCATAATTATAAATGTGCTTGTGGTTATAAACAACATCCATAAGAGAGATTTGGCTCCAATTCTACGTTGGGTATGCTCTTGAGTGCTGTATTGTTTATACCCTCAATGTGATGCTGAGTGATTCTGTCTCTTGGTTGTTGTGATCTAAATTATCATTTGGGAATTTACCAGGTCTTTCTGCCTGAAGGGAGGGACAGTCTGCCAAAATAACAAATGAGTTACATATAAATGACAAATATAGAGTGGATATTTGTTTAATGTCATTTTTCTTTGCAGCATCATAATCATGTCTGTTGAATGCATTATATAATATTTAATCTTAGTCGCCTTCTCTGTTATGGATTAATTATTGCTGAGTTGTGAATAAAAATAAATGTATTGTTTTTAACATCACCATTTCGTCTTGCTACATCCGAGTCACATACTCTCCTGGCATAGACGCAAAAACCCTGCGGTGTCCGTCTGTAAGAGCGGGCCCGCTTTCATTAGGTTAGCGCACCAGCCTTTTAGCTTCAACCCCTTTAAAACGCACGCTGGCGCGAACGCGCAGCGTGTGTAATTCTGGGGCGGAGTGCTGCTGTTTGACTAACACTCAGGCTGCGAGCTGTGCTCATTGTTGCTAACTGGAACTAGGGAATCATTTTAAAAAATAAAGTATTGTTTTTAACATCACCATTTCGTCTTGCTACATCCGAGTCACATACTCTCCTGGCATAGACGCAAAAACCCTGCGGTGTCCGTCTGTAAGAGCGGGCCCGCTTTCATTAGGTTAGCGCACCAGCCTTTTAGCTTCAACCCCTTTAAAACGCACGCTGGCGCGAACGCGCAGCGTGTGTAATTCTGGGGCGGAGTGCTGCTGTTTGACTAACACTCAGGCTGCGAGCTGTGCTCATTGTTGCTAACTGGAACTAGGGAATCATTTTAAAAAATAAAGTATTGTTTTTAACATCACCATTTTGACGTGCTACATCCGAGTCACATACTCTCCTGGCATAGACGCAAGAACCCTGCAGTGTCCGTCTGTAAGAGTGGGCCCGCTTTTATTTGGTTAGCGCACTAGCCTTTTAGCTTTAAACCCTTTAAAACGCCCGCTGGCGCGAACGCGCAGTGTGTGTAATTCTGGGGCGGAGTTCTGCTGTTTGACTAACACTCAGGCTGCGAGCTGTGCTCATTGTTGCAGATAGGAACTAGGGAGTCATTTAAAAAAAAGAAATGTATTGTTTTTAACATCACCATTTCATCGTGCTACATCAGAGTCACATACTCTCCTGGCATAGACGCAAGAACCCTGCAGTGTCCGTCTGTAAGAGCGGGCCCTCTTTCATTGGGTTAGCGCACTAGCCTTTTAGCTTCAAACCCTTTAAAATTCATGTTGGCGCGAACGTGCCGAAGGCGCGCCAAAGGCAGGCCCGTCTGCGTCCGTCAGTGCTCGTATAGTGCCCAGGTCCAGGACCCCTGGTCTTTTGTTACCCCATATTTACTCTAGAGAAGCGCTGATTAAGTTACAGGGGGACTATTGTACAGCGGGAGCCATGATGAACCTGGACGGTGAGAGGGAAATGTTTATCTGCTCGCAATGCGGATATTGTTTGGACGGTAACGTAGCTCAATATACCGTATCAAGGGGAGGGGAAGCCTGCTGTATGCGCAGAGATAACGCTGAGGGTGTTTGGCTACCCAATCATATACCTCCCGCTCTCAATGACCAAGGACGGGCTACAGAACAGGTGGCTGCCTCAGCAAATAGGCTTCTCTGTATCCTCTTGAACACTCGCTCCGTAGTTAAGCATAAGTATGAGCTCGAATTACTACTGAACATACATAGCCCTGACTTGGTTTTTTTAACGGAGACATGGACTGACACAACCTTAATTCCTGACTGGAATGTCGCTCTACCCCCGGGCTATGCCCTTTTTAACTACGACAGACCAGGCAGTAGAGGAGGCGGGATCGCCATTATATACAAGGAAGGCCTGAAGGTGCAGACGGAAGCTGTGGTCAGTCTTCAGGCGGAAGCTATGCAATTCTGTATTAGACTTAAGGACGAGACCGCACTACATGGCCTACTGGTCTACCGGCCACCTGGCACTACAGCCACCTTTTTAACAGCCCTTATGTCCTACTTGTAATCCTGTATTAATTATCAGTGCTTTACAATCCTAGGGGACTTCAACTATCATTTTGAGGTGGCTGCCAACCCAGACATGGGTAAACTCCTAGATTTAATGGAGGTGCATGGCATGCACCAACTTGTGTTTGAACCTATGCATTTAGGAGGACATACCTTAGATGGGCTTTTTCCGAACCACCCGGACATTTCACTAGGGGACGTAGAGGCACTCCCGTGGACGGACCACAAAGCAGTATTCTTTGAGGTTAGGGCCAGGGAAGTGTAAAAGTGGCCCTCTCATAAAGCCACCAAGGTGACGTTTCGTCGCTGGAGTAAGGTCACAAGGAGTGGTCTTGGGGCTGCCCTTGACCACCTCCCTCCAACCTTAGACAAGGATAATGAACGGGCTGCCACTCAATTTAACGAGTGAATTCAAGGAGCGGTAAATTGTGTTGCTCCGGAGCAGACCGCTATAGCAAACAGGGGCCCTTCGAGGAAGCAATGGTATGGCCCTGAACTTAAACAACTAAAAGTTGTATGCAGAAGGTTTGAGCGCCTCTGGAGAGTAGAGTACAGCAAAATCGCCTATAACCAAGCCATGAACAGATACAAAGAGGCTATTTTAGCAGCCAAAAGAGTGTATTTCACTTTGAAAATTCAGGAAGCCGAAAACTCACCAAAGAGTTGTTTAAATCCATGTCTTCTCTGACTAAACCTCAGCTGGGTAGTGGGTTCAAGCCTGATCAGGCGTTTTGTAAACAGCTGGCAGTTTTTTTCCATAATAAGGTGCAAACCATATTTGACGACCTGGCCAGTGCATTAATCTCTCAGTCAAACATAAGTTTACCACCTTTGGAGGAAGAAATAATGCCAAACCAATTGCTATGTTTTAACCCCTTATCAGAAGAGACCGTAATAAATATTTCAAAATCCATTAAATCGGGCTCGGCCCATGACCCATGTCCACCAACTATTATGCACCTGGCAGCGGAGAGGATTAGCGAGACTCTCACCTCTCTGATCAACCAAGTGCTGATATCTGGCAGCTACCCTGTGGCTTGGAAGACAGCTAATATTAGGCCAATTCTGAAGAAGTCCACCCTGGATCCTACGGACTGTAGAAACTACCGACCCATCTCAGGGCTGCCATTGGTGGCCAAAACTCTGGAGAGGTCGATTAATAAAACCTTAACTGAATACCTGGATATCAACAGGTTACTGGACCCATCCCAGCATGGCTTTCACCCCAGACACCTCACTGAATCTGCTCTGATTACTGCATCGGAGGGAATTCGGACAGTAGTGGATGGGGGAGGGAAGGCCATTCTTGTGCTCCTTGATTTGTCGCCCGCATTCGACACCGTGAATCACGAGGTGTTGGTGCGGCGACTACAGGAGATTAGAATAAATGGGGTGGCCCTTGCTCTCCTTTCCTCCTTTTTGAACATCCAGAAACAAAGTCTGAACTGGGACGGTCTACAATCTGACTGTATAAATCTACCCTATGGTGTGCCGCAGGGCTCAGCTCTGTCGCCAACACTGTTTAACGTCTACGTGAGGCCGGTGGCCAGGCTAATAAGGAAGCATGGCTTTACACTTGTATCGTATGCTGACGACTCACAGCTGGTGATTTCCGTCTCAGATAAGCCAGAGTTAACAGCGAAAGCATTTTATGCTTGTTTGACGGATGTCATGGAGTGGATGAGTTGGAGCTTCTTAAAAATCAATACAGACAAAACAGAAGTGGTTGAATTTGGAAATGGACCGCCGATGTGGGGCAATCGTTGTTGGCCACCGGAAGCCGGGGAGTGTCCCTTACCCGTAAAGAAAGTGAGGAATTTGGGAGTCATCTTCGATGACAAACTCAATATGTCATCTCAGGTGAACAGTCTAACATCTGCCTGCTTTTTCTTATTTAAGACCCTGAGGAAAATCTTCCCTTTCATCCCCTTGTCACTTCAAAAAACAGTTATGGCCGCCCTTTTTAAGTCCAGAGTGGACTATTGCAGCGCTATGTTCCTGGGCATCGATAAGTACCATATTAGTAAACTTCAATGACTGCAGAATGCTGCAGTTCGATTGATTCTAAAGCTTCCGAACCACCATCCCACCACTCAGGGCAGGAGAGCACTACATTGGCTCCCTATCCATCAGAGAAGTGAGTTCAAAGCACTCTGTTTGGTGCATAAAGCACGGTACGGGGGAGGTGCGGACGACAGTCAGAACAGGCTCAGGCTTTATATCCCTTCGCGTGACTTACGCTCGGCTAATCGCGGCCTGATTTGTGTACCTAGGTACAGGCGAGTCAGATGGGGGGGCCGCCTATTTTCCTGTTGTGCGGCCCAACTATGGAACAAACTACCAGTTGCCCTGAGACTGCAGCCAAACCTTTTATCGTTCAGGAAAACTTTAAAATCTCGATTGTTTAACGCCGGTTAGTGACTAGTCCTTCCCCACGCCCTGCCTCCTTCACACACCCCAGCGCCAAGACGCCTCGGCATTCGAGCGCTTTACAAGCATTCATATAACATAACATAACATGACAAGTGTGATGGTTATCTCTACATTCTGTTGGATGTTTTCCCAAGAGCATTATGGGCTACCGATTTTACAGTCTTAGGGCATAATTATGGCAGGTTGAACTACTTGATGTCCAGCATTATGCTTAGGTGACCGTTAAAGAGGGGTGATGAGATGATTGAACCATGTGGTGTGTTGGTGATGTTGCTGAAAGCAGATAATTTAAAGGAGGGACTGAGATGATGCTAGATCTGTTGGATAAGTAAGTAAATAAACATTGGCTGGCATCTTGGATGACAAGTTTCTCTTCCCTCTTTAGAAAGGAGTGTCAGTCATCTGTGTCAAAAGCAGTGGAAAGGTCCAGTAGGAGTATTGCAAAAACTAAATTTTCGTCCACTGTTGTCTTCGGATCATCCATATATGACAATCAGAGCTTATTTAGCCCTCTCATGTGGTAGACCCTGTATTGAGGTCTGAAACTAATTTGCTCTCTTTTAGAAAGTTTTCCTGAGTACATGACATTTGAGATCACTTTGGAGTGGAGTGGCTGGGTCTGCCGAGTCAAGTTCAACAAAAGGAGATTGGCACTGAGATGTTGAGTGTGAGTGTTGGCTAGAGATCAATGCTTACCTTGTTGTGATCTTTAAATATAGTGGGCAATCCCTCACCAGGGGAGTGGAGGCTAGGATTGTCTATGATACTCTAAATTAGGTCTTAACTCTAGAAAACTAAGATTGATACTAATATTTGCAAACAGATGCTGGGGCATAGGTCTTAAGACACTGACACTTGGCACAGGAATTAAGTCTGGGGCATAGGGTTGAAGACACTGGAACATGGGCATTGAAAGACCAGTACCAGAACAAAGAAATGTAGTGGGTTATTTGCAGTTTAACAGAGGGGTGGGGCAACACAAAAATGTCAGGGGTCCTTGTCTGCCAAACTCACAGTTCTACCACCTTATTTGAAAATGGGGTAACCACAAGATTTCTGTTTGGGGAACCCCTGCTCTATTTACCGCTGGAAGACCCATCTGCCACAAAGCTGCCAGGTTTATGTGCTGGAAGGCCCTCCCTTTTAATAATTGCCATTTACATTCACATTGTTCCTGCGGAGAATGCTAAGCGATTCATGCATTTCAAGGGAAAGAAAAATAATCATTGGTCCCCACACATAGGGAGAAAACAACTTGTTATTTTTTTACTTTTGTAGAAATTCCTACCTATCACTTTGAAGGAATATTTTTGAAAAACATTAAATACTGCTGACTGACCGACATCTGATGGCTGCCAGCTTATATTCAAGTTTTGATTAAATTGCTTTTCCCACCTTGGCCAGATCTCTTTTATAATAAACATGATCACAGCATACATGGTGGGAAGTCCCCGAATGGCCCGAGATCTTAATGAGCTCCTTACACTCTGACACTGGAACAATAAAAGGACTCAGGGATTGAGACATCAAATCAAATCAAGGATATTTATTAAGTGCACGTATCCCCGGAGTCACCACGGGGCTCATAGACAACTCTGATTTGCCAGCCAGCCAACCAGTCAGATGTTACTGGCTTAGTGATCGAACAGCCACGTTTTTAACTCCCTACGAAGCAATGATGATTAATGACAGTGCGTAAATGATAGGGTAGTTTATTCCAAAGGGAAGGCGCCAGGAAGGAGAACGATCTCCCCCTATTTTTTACAGTACGAACTCTGAGAAGTGTAAGAAGAGATTTATTACTGGACCTCAATGACCTGCAAGGTAGGTACCAGCTAAATCGAGTTACTAAATACCTAGGGCCTCTGCCATACACACTCTTGTGTGCTAAGCAGAGGGTCTTGAAGCTGGTCCGCTTCATCACAGGGAGCCAATGAAGATGTTTTAGACTTGGTGCTGATGGATATCTGGACGGGAGATTCAGCACCAGCCTCGCTGCTGTATTCTGCAGAATCTGCAGCCTAGAAAGAAGTTCTTCATTGATTGATGTCAACAGGGCATTTCCGTAATCCATACGGCTGATTATCAGTCCCTGGACAAGTGGTTTCCTGGCTTCTATCGGGATCCACTTGAAAGTTTTACGCAGACTGCGCAAAATGCCAAATCGTGTACCTATTATATGGTTAACCGGGTTCTTCATTGATAATTTGTCATCAATTAGGATTCCTAAGTTCCGTAATGCATGTCTGGGAACTGGGCAAGAACCAAGGCTAGGAGGCCACACCTCATTTGACCAGTACTCACGTGCCTTACCAAAGAGTGTTTACTCGGTCTTTTCACAATTAAGTTGCAAATGATTCATACTCATCCATCTGTTGACATGGGAAATGCAGTTTATGAAACGTTTTTTGGTGTCCATGGGATCTGGGCCAAGGGTGATCAGTATCTGAGTATCATCGGCGTATGACACAATGTCAAAGCCATATGATCTGATCATCCTGGCCAAAGGGGGTTACATAAAGATTAAAGAGCGTAGGGCTCAAAATGGAGCCATGCGCCACACCCATCTGTACTGGCCGACTGCATGAAACCTTGTCACCGATCTGTATTGCGGTGGTTCAGTCAGTTAAGTAGCTCTTGAACCACGTCAAAGCCTTCCCTATGACACCAATCTCCTAGAGCCAACGTTCTAAAATGCTGTGGAAGATGGTGTCGAAGGCTGCCGATAAATCCAACAGGACAAGGATAGATGATTGCCCTTTATCCAATGTCAATTTGATGTTGTCAGTGATTTCCAACAGCGCTGTTTCAGTGCTGTGGGCGGCCCTAAAGCCTGATTGAGAAGGGTCCAGTAATCTGTGAGTTTCAAGGTGAGTCACAAGTTGTTAATTAATGAAAGACTCAAGTACCTTCCCAAAATAAGGGAGCAACGAGATTGGATGATAGTTGGTCAAGAGTTTAGGGTCATCTCTGGGTTTTTTCTAAATTGGCCTGACTCTGGCGGCCTTCCATATTACTGGAACCGCTGACAGTGACAATGACCTATTGAACAGGTTGGTGAGATTGTCAAGAGGGGCAATGGTGGAAAGGAATTGAGGTAGCATCGGTTCCACTGATGAGCCACATTTAATTTTTAGCAGGGCTTTATCCACGTCCTCGGAGTTACACTGAACAAACTCTTCTAAAAGACGAAGAGAGTCAGAAGGATCAGGGAGATTAATTTCCTGGGAATTGATAGCTTCGGGAGGTGGGAAGGAGCTATGAATTGCAGTGATCTTTTCCTCAAAGAAATTAGAGAGGGAATCGATCCAATCTGTTGAGGCGGGGGCACATATCTGAGCAGGAGGCGTCAATAAATCTTTTCGAATTTTATAAAGCTCCTTGTTGGAGTTTGACGCGATTTCAATCCGGTTTAGAAGAAACAGTTTTGTTTTTGTTTGTCTAATGTTTGCCATGTAGGTACAGTGGATACATTTGTATTGTTCGTAATCCACTGAGTGTTTACTTTTCCGCCATTTCCCTTCCGCAATTCTATATGAGAGTTTTTCTGTTTTCAATTGCTCAGTGAACCAAGGGGCTGTTCTGGGTTTAAAATTAACCCTAGTAAAAGGGGCAATCTTGTTTAGTGTTGCTGTAATTGCATCCTCAAAGGAGGTGGCTACATCATTTATTCTAGCCTTATGACACGCAGGGGGGAAGGCTGAAATGGGTTGAAAAGGAGGTAGGGATGACTTTACGCCATGGCCTTCTCCATGTGGATTCTATACTAGTATCATTTTTAATAGTATGTACCGGGATGGTAAAAGTCAGTAGTCCATGATCTGACCATAGTAGCTGGGACGGAGGTCCTACTGAGACACCTATGGAATTAGTAAATAGAACGTCTAATGTATGGCATGCTGTGTGTGTGTAGCCAGTTACCATTTGCACTAGCCCCAAAGTGCTCATGCTGGTCATTAATTTATTGGTGTCTAGCTCTGATAATATTTCTGCATGGTAGTCAACATCCCCTATTATGATGAAGTTTTCTGGGGCAAGAACATGAGGGGCGATGGCCTCAAGCAAATTATGAACAAAATCATTTCTTGGGCCAGGGGGGTCTATAAACTAGAGCTCCTCTCCAAGTGCCTTTGCAAGGTCTGTCTGTTCTAAAAATGCATAATTCTAGGTGATCTGAGCTCAAACATTCCAAAGAGGTGATTTCCAGGCCAGCAATTGTGGCTTTGAGTAGACCTCCACCTCTTTTCTCCTTCCTATCTACTCTAGTTATGTTATGTCGAGAAGGGGAGGCAGTTACCACATCAAAGATTCATGTTCATGTAGCCAGGTTTCTGTTATAAGACAGATATTGGGTGACTCCATAATTCTGTTGCATGCTTTGAAACTGAGCGAGCATTAAAATAAATCCCCTTGAGCTGTTTGGGGTTTTTAGAGCTTACTGGTTTACCTTTTGGTATAAAATTACATGAAGAGGCTTGTTTTCTAGGGCTCAAGTAACCAGATATATTGGTAATGGCTATGTCCCCCGGATTGAGTGTTTGTTTCCCCTGGTATTTATTCAGACTCTTAAGCTCCTCACTAGAGTATTGTAATCTTTCCATCCCTAATCACTCACCGGTGTAACATCAGATGGGCAGGTCAAATTTAATAAAAGGGCAGGGATCCTAGCTTTGGCGACGGTCGGTCGTGGACGGGAGCAGACGGGCTTGCTTTTGGTGCGCCGCCGGCGCGCCCGCTGCACACCATGCCCTTACCCGCTTTAAGTAGGTATGGGGAAATATTTTTTAAAAAGACTAGAGCGGGGGGCGTGGCCAGCAGCCAACGATGGCGGCAGCTTAGAGGGAGAGCTCCGCGGCTGAAGCGGCCTCCAAGGATATCCGACCAGTGATCCGCACACTTAATTGCCCATGCGGGAAGGTACTGATGCCCAGGACCGGGCGGCAGAGGTACGGCGAAGCGGGAACAAAATCCGGGACCGGAGAGGCGAGTTCGAGCGGACCCGGAGTGGGCCCCTGTGGAGATCCTGAGCCGGGGACCGGCATGAACTGACAAGCCGACAGGAAGTGAGTCGACCTGGGCAGAGAGCCGCCGGAAACGACCGCCCGCGACGACATCGGTGGAACGGCCCGCAGACGTCCAGCGGAGCTTCACAGGCTCCGGGAGATCCGAGCGCGACACCAGGCGCCCCTGCGCTGAGTGGCGGGGGGCGGTGCAGGCGACTGGAGGAGACGGGCGGAATCGCCCGGAGCGGAAGACTCAGATCCGGGGCCCGCCATCTTGGGGACCCGGCGGGGACCCAGTGGCCGGTCCGGTGCTGGAGATCGACGAGGGAAGGCGCACAGTGAGTGAGGCGGGCACAGACGGGCACTGAGGCCAAAGGGGCATACCGAATAGCCCACATAAACTCTACTCCCCAAACACGGACAGAGATACCAAGACCTGTCGATCGTCACAAGGAGGCGGCGGGGGGGGGTGAGGCAGAGACATACAGCGAAGGGCGATGGGGGGGCGCTGCGGGTGAGCACCCATAGCCAGATAATAGTCCCGTACCAACCGAGGGGACAGCTCACAGTGCATCGGCCACACACACAGCGGACCAGGGGGTTCACACGCAGGGACGTCGTGGAGCCTGCGACGAGCCGGGGGATACCAGGCCGGGGCACCCGGAGCCAAGGCGGAGAGTGGGCTGAGGACCGGTTAATCCCGGAAGGCTGGTTACCCCAGAACAGTATACCGAACCGGGAATTAACAGACAGAACTCGACGTAAGAAGATCCACGACCAAGATGGCCGGCAAGGGGCAGAAAAACAACGCGTCGCAGTCTCGCCTGGACCGCTTCGCGTATGAGAAATCAGGCACCCCCCCGCCGGACGCCAGATCACAGGGGGGCAAGTCAGTAGAGGCGACAGGAGGCAAAAAGGCTACCTTGGATGACGTCATGCGAGCCCTCACTCAGGTACAAGCGACGGTGGGGACCATATCAACCGAAATCACGCTGATCCGGGCGGATTTCCACAAGATGACGGAGAAGGTAAACAACATGGAAGTCGTGACGAAAGCCCTGGTGGAGGATGTTTCAGAGCTGCAGATTACGATGGAACGTATCGCAAAGGAGAATAAGGAACTGAGAGATAAGCTCGATGACCAAGAAGGGCGCTCGAGGCGGAACAACGTCCGTATAATAGGTGTGCCAGAATCGGAAGACACAAGGACAATGGATTTATATGTTGAGAACTTAATCAAGCAGCACCTACAACCTAAGGGACTCTCGAACTTCTTCACTGTGGAGAGAGCCCATAGGGTCCCTGGTGGCCGCCGTCAAACGGGAGCCAACCCCAGGCCGATTGTAGCACGGCTCTTTAATTTCAGGGATCGCGATGTCATTTTACAGGCGGCAAGGACCTCACCCCCCATCAAGATTCAAAACGCAACGATTGCCTTTTTCCCGGACTACACGGCGGAGGTAGCGAGGAGGAGGAGAACATTCTTCGAGGTCAAAAAAGAACTTCGCGCCAAGGAAATCCCTTATTCGATGCTCTTCCCAGCCAAACTTCGGGTGGTGGACGGTAATAAGACCTGGTTTTTCGACACCCCGGAGGCTGCACAGGACTGGCTGGAGGGCTGGCGGACGGCAGGTGCCCCTCGTCGATCCAACAGACAGTCTAAACACCGCGATGGTGGGCCGCAGCGGGGCCCGCAGTCGACAGGGGGAGAAGAAGAGTCGTTGTCACCTATGAGCGGTATTCCAGAGGGGGACAATGAGGGAGAGCAGTAAGCCCCGGAACCTGAACAATTGGACAGTGAACACCGCTGACCGAGAATGCCGCTGTGGACACTGGGCAGGGGGCCTCCGCGAACAAGAAGGAGGCCGCCGACTGCGGAGAGTCCTTCGCCCCAGCGAGCAAGTACTATGTTATGGGGGGGGATCAGGCACTCTGCTAAGTTGGGGGGGCGGGCAGTTTGTAGTCCGTTGAGCAAGAGGGCAGGGAGGGGGGGAGTTAGGGTGAGGGGAATAGTTGGGGTTTTGGTTAGTTCAAAGGGTCAGGACACAATGAGCAGGGCGCAAGCGCGTAGGGTACAGGTACCATGGCACGACATGCAAACTCACTACCAGTCCAATCATGGTGGGAGGAAGTGAAACTATGGGGCAGGCAATCCCGCTGAACATTATGTCCTGGAATGTGAAAGGCCTAGGAGATAAAATAAAGAGAGGGTTGGTGATACAGGGCATAAAGAGACTGAATCCTGCGCTGGTGTTATTGCAGGAAACACATTTAACGGGCACAGCGACACGGGCCCTGGATAGAAAGGGGTACAGCATGGTTGTGCATTCTGAATTCACCAAAGGGTCCCGTGGTACGGGGATCTTAATGCACCGTACGTCAAAGTTCATAGTCCAATCCACTAAAATCGATGCACAGGGTCGCTTTGCTGCGATACACGGGAGGTGGGAGGGGAGACCGTTTAATGTGGTATCAGTCTATGTACCACCGGCACTGCACACCACGGCTCTCCCAGAGCTGGGGAACTTCCTACTGGAACTGCCGGGAGGGGACCTCATCATAGGGGGCGACTTCAACGCAGTGGCACATAACACGATGGACCGCTTCCCGGTGCGCACACAAACACCGGGGCCATCCCGACTGTATGAATTCATGGAGGCACAGGGGTTGGTGGATGTATGGAGGCAGTCTCACCCGGGGGACCGTCAGTACACATACTACTCGGCGGTTCATGACAGCTTATCAAGAATTGATTATCTCCTCACACTGGGGGGGGGCCTCCTCACTGTAGCCGAAGTTCGAATCCGTCCACGAGGGATCTCAGCTCACTCCCCACTGACAATGGAACTTTCCAGTCATGAACATGCACGCAAACGCATCTACCCTATCTACCCATGCTACCTTCACGAGCCATCAGTAGCCAACACACTAAAAAGGGGCACTAAGTCCTACTTTGCGGAGAATACAGGGTCAGTGCGCTCACACACCACCTTGTGGGAAGCGTACAAGACAGTCCTGCGCGGGCAGGCCGTTTCCGCTATAACGCACCATAAACACATGAAGCGTCGGACTCTGCTAGAATTGGAGGACCGACTGGAAAAGGCCACACAAAATCATGAGAGAGACCCGACCGAACACACGCGGCACGTGCTCCGGCAGTGTCAACAGAGTCACGCGGACCATGAGCGCCGCAGGGCAGCGGACGCAATGGCAGCAACAACGAACAGGGTGTACGACGTGGGCGATAAGGCCGGAAAACTGTTGGCCTGGCTAGAGAAGAAAAGGGGGGGGCAAAAGGCAATTCTGCAGCTGAGGGACCTTGACGGAGTGATGCAGACCAGCCCATCAAGGATAGTGGAGGTACTGGCGGAGTATTTCCAATCGGTGTACTCCCCTGACTTCGTAGTTACCCAAGACATAGCAGTGGGGTCACTAGAGGGCATACCTACTAACACCTTACCGCAGGATAAAAGGGACGAGCTAGACTCGGACCTGACAACAGAGGAGATACAGGCGGCGATAACGGCACTACACCCGGGGAAGGCGCTCGGCCCCAATGGGGTGCCGATTGAGTGGTACAAAACCATGGCGGAGACGCTATCTACGCCCCTACTCCGCATGTACAAAGAGTGTCTGGGGGAGGGGCGGCTACCACCCGATCAGCGTACGGCCACCATAATAGCGATACCAAAACCAGGTAAACCACCGGAAGACTGCGGATCATATCGCCCGATCTCTCTCCTTAACGCAGAGAGTAAAATCCTGGCGAAACTGTTAGCCACTAGGTTGCTGCCGCAGCTGGCGCACCTCATACACCCGGACCAATCGGGGTTTATGCCGCACAGGAGTACGGCAATGAACCTTCGCCGGCTTCACGGCGTAATGGCACGCGCTCCACTGCTGGAGGAACAAGCGGCGGTGCTCTCCTTGTATGCCAGGATGGCGTTTGACATGGTGGAGTGGAACTATCTACTGGCGGTCCTGGCACACATGGGGTTCGGCACGAAATTCATATCGTGGGTCAGGCTACTATATACTGAACCCGTGGCACGAGTGACGGCCAATGGCCACATATCGAGAGAGTTCCCGTTAGCGAGAGGCACGAGGCAGGGATGCCCACTCTCGCCGTTGTTATTCGCCCTAGTTTTGGAACCCTTGGCGACAGTCATCAGGACCACGCAGCTGCTGAAGGGCATTCAGTGGGGAGGCGACTGGGAAGACAGGGTCTCCCTGTACGCCGACGACAAGTTGGTCTATCTTACAGACCTCGAGCAAGGGGTACCGGTCCTGCTGGCCTTATGCGAAAGACATGGCACGGCATCGGGATATAAAATTAACTGGTCGAAATCAGTACTCTACATGCTGAATGGCGCCCCACCGCCCCTGACGGCAGACTGCCCGTTGCTGATCGAACCCCTCTCCTTCAAGTACCTGGGGATCCACATCACCCGGGAACATGCGACCTTCCTAGACATGAACCTAAAGCCATTGCTAGATAGGTTTAAGGCGGATGTGCGACACTGGAAGTCCCTCCCATTGACATTGCTAGGCAGGGCGGCGCTTTTCAAAATGATGGCACTGCCACGCTTTCTGTATGCCCTAGAAAACACGCCGGCAACCGTTCCACCTTCCTTTTTCAAACAGGTATCGGCGCAAGTATCAGGCCTACTGTGGGGAGATAAACCGGCCAGGGTCGCGCATGCGAAACTGGTAAGGGACTGGTACAGCGGGGGGATAGCGCTCCCACACCTTGAAATGTACTACTGGGCAGCGCACCTTAAGGTGATTAATCAGTGGCTACATGCGGCACAGAACGATCCTGCGTACATGGCAGACAGGAGGCAACTAGGCCTAAACACTCTGCTAGCCCCGTTATATAATAAAAGCTTGTTAACGAAACTGATAGGCCCGACCAAACACACGGTGACTCTGTGGCATAAAGCTCAGAGGCGACTGGGATGGGAGGGAGTGATTACCAAGCTAACGCCACTATGGGATGCCAAGAGTCTGGGTAACTTGCGACGTAGTAAGGGGTTTGACCAATGGGACGACATTGGGATCTCCACTATGGGGGACATGTGGACAGGGGAGGGGGTGATCTCCTTCGCGGCCCTGAGGGACCAATACGAGATGGGGATAACTGAAACTTACAGATATATACAGATCAGACATGCACTCCTGTCTGTGGTGGAGCCGGGCACCGCGGTCCCAGAATCGGCTCCGTTAGAAGACCGGCTTCTGACGGACTACATGGAAGCAAGTGCTACCTCACTCACATACCGCAAGCTGATCAATAACTTGCCAGACCCACTGGTGAAACTGAAAGAACGTTGGGAGGAAGAGGTAGGGGATCTGGATGAGGCGGACTGGAATGCTGCACTGGCATCGCCCAAGGAGGCGGGTGTATCCACGCGCTTTCGGCTAGTACAATTTAAGGTCCTACATAGGGTCTACTACACCCGCACGACATTACACAAGATCGGGAGGGCTGAGCACCCCTACTGTCTGAGAAATTGTGGGGAGGAGGGTACGCTGTTCCATACGTTGTGGGACTGCCCAAATATCCAGGGTTACTGGCGGAGAATAACGCGCACGATGGGCCAGACCTTGAACACCTCAGTGATCCTTGATCCCAGAGTATGCCTACTGAATGTATGGAACCCGACAGACCTCACACTACATGGGAAGGGATGGGTAATCATTGGGATGATGTTGGCGAAGCGTGACATAGCACTGAACTGGGGAGCAGGCACGACCCCGACCCTGACTCAATGGAGTAGGAACATGGACATGCTAATGATTACTGAAAGGGCAGTATACCAACAGAGGCTCAACCCACGGAAATGGAATAAAATATGGTCACCGTGGAATGTATATAGGGGGGAGATATGTGAGCCACTTCCCGAGGAGGAAGAGACAGATAGTGAAGGGGACGAGGAGGAGTTAACGTGAGAGGGAGGAGTAGGGGTGGGATAAGGGACGTAGGGGGAGGCGGGATGTTTGAGCCTGATGGACAGGTATAAGGATGATTTCAGTCGATTGATGTACTATTTTGAATGCCTAAGAAAACCTATACTCAAGCGTGAATGTTACATATTATTATGCAAACTGTTACGTGTCGAGACCCAGTTTATGGTTAAGTTGTAAAAGAAAACTGCTTATTTGAAAAGTTGCATAAATGGCTGTCAACGGCAGAATGTTGATGCCGCACAGTGACAAAACGACGATGCATACCATCCAGGCTTTTGCAACAATAAAAACAAATTTAAAAAAAAAAAAAAAAAGACTAGAGCTCTGACCTCAGTTTCGATCAGGCGCCGGAAATGTGGCCAGAAGAGGCACACCCCTCTGCACAACTGGCACAAGCTGTAGCGGACCAAGGACAGCTGGCAGCAAATCGGGGTAAATGAGTTAAAATACTAAACTGGATATGGCGCAGTCTAAAAACAAGTGTGAAATGATAACGTGATTTCATTCAACAAGTAATTTATAGATTCGGTAATTTAAACAGACTTAGTGAAAAACAGTTACACAGTAAATATGGCAAAAGTTTTACCGGGACAATTGTAACCTTAAGCCAGCACTCACCAGAGTGACATAGATAGCAAAAGAGACACTGGGACACAGACACTGTGTCAGGAACAGTCACCAGACTCCACAGGAGCGAAGATAAATACCCCCAACTTCCAAAAGGCAGCCCTCAAAGGGAAATAGTGAAACTCACTCTGAGACACTGCTCTCAAAAAGTATGGGGGAATATAACCAAGGAGTGTCCACCACTCTCCCCATAAGATGAGGATTGAGGTCATGTAGAAGGGCAGCCAGGGAACGCAGATGCTGGAAGGAAGAACAGTAACCCCCAAATAATGCTATATCATTCTAGAACATATTATACATTGAGCTGTGTTCAGTATCATCTTGCACTCACCAGAGTTCGTCTAGAAGACTCCTTGAAGAGGAGGATCATCAAATATCCCGGGAACCTCTTTGAGTATGGCTGGAACGAGGATATGTTATCTGTACCCTAACAGGAGGTCTCCGGCTGAGGTAACCATAACCCACATTCATTCACCATTCATCCAAGGAGAACTGAGATGGATGGACAACATAAAGGGGATAGCGGGTAAACAAAGTATATCGGGAAGATAAGGCCTAGGATAAGGAAAGTAGTAAAACTAATTGGATCAATGGACTAGGGTTGAGGTGTTCCGACCGGCCCTGCTTGCCAAAGCAGGACGGAGCAGACACACACTCAACGAGGTGTGCCGTCCAGCTCCACTGGGAAAATATGGAGCGGAACAACTACTCCCACGTGGAAAGGAAGGGGTCCGAGGTGTTCCGACCGGCCCTACTTGCCAAAGCAGGACGGAGCAGACACACACTCAGCGAGGTGTGTCGTCCGGCTACCTGGGGAAAAATGGAGCGGAGCGACTACTCCCTCAAAGAAGGGTGAGGATAAGTTAGACAAGCAGTGTGCTGAACAGAGACAGTGAACAATTCCTGTTCTCACAGAACCGGATAGACGGCTCACGAATAAAGCAAATGAGGCACATAACAAATAGGCTGGGAAGGAAATGCAGCTAAGGTGGGGGTGCTGCTAAAAGGAAATACCTCTACACCTCCAGGAGGAATCTGACTCTGAGGGAAGCTGAGTCGAGAACCAGGGCAGCGGAATACCAAACCACGAAGACGCCAAGAAAGCAGCGCCTAGCCGGGAACAATGCGGAAGTACGAAGGGGGCGTGGTCACGGAACGTGTCAGTAAGCCAAGCGTCAGGCAACGTGTGAGGCGTTCTTTTAGAGGGTTAAGGGAGTGTAAAAAAGGGCGCCTCACAGGTCCGTGGTCTGACCCTGGACACAGCTCAAGGTCTCCTTCTTCTCCCCCGAACCCTAACACACTGAGACATGAGCACTGGAACACACATACCAGGATTCCAATATAGGAAAAAATACAGGAACGCGTTTATGACCTTGTGGCACAGGCACCGTAGCAGAGACACTGACCTTGACACAGGATCCAAGACACAAGATCATGGACACTAGGACTTTGACAGTCGAGTATTGACAATGCAATATAGGCATTGGAATGTAGACCCTGTGAGGAAAAAACAAACTTTGGATGGCACTGACAATGGCATGGGAACAGGGATACTTAACTGTGGCATGAGCAAGACACTGTCATGGGTAGACTGACACGGACAGTGAGATTTTGACAAATGGACATGTATACGCTACAATAAACAGCGGAGGCTTCTCCACTATCGTGGAGGATGTCGCACCTCCTGCCAGCACCCTCAAAAACGTGAAAAATAAACAATAATAAAAGGGGCTTAAAACCAGTTCAATTATCGTTTTATTTTTCTTGTGCCGAGTCTTGGGGATGGGGCCAGGGGGGTGATAGTAAGTGAGGGGGCGGTGGCCACTGTTATCAGTGCACATGACGGGTTGGCCGCCCGTCTCATGCCGGTCAAACCGTCATGCGCACTAAAGCCCCCTCCAACCCGAGCTGCGATCCGGGTTGGAGACAGCAGACACAGGCTCCTAGTCTGTCTGGGAATACAAATTCACGTCGCACAGGCCAATCCTAAAGCAGCTCTCATGTTTGAGAGCAGCTTCAGGATTGGCCGCAATGCAGTCTGGGAGCCTGTGCCTGCCTGCAGTGGAGAGGAGCAGAAGAGCGCTATCCTAGGGTTGGCAGGTAAGTTCTTTTTTATTTTTTTATTTGTCTCTGTCATTCCCCATTCATCCCCTGCCCCTTGCCCAGCCTCTTTTCCCTGACAAGAGCAGCTCTTACCAATAAATGTCACTTGAGATGATATGATCATAATGTCTAACCACTGACACCAATATGATAGAATATAGCTCTCACTGCTTAATATGTCAAATATGAAGTGCAGGTGCTCATAGTCTTTAATGAGGCCACACCCACTTCCCCAGCCCGCCCCTCCCTCTAGTGGCCCCACCCACTTCCTTTAATTGGCCCCACCCACATCCACAAGCCTCAACACATCGGAGTCACCTCCTCCCTTATGAGTTCCGCAAGAAGATGAAGGGCTTGCTCTTCACAAAAGCAACTCAGGCACCTCATACCTACACACCTGCCCAAATCCCTGGATACGCTCCTGGGTGATTAGTGCGCTATACAAATCAATATAACATAATATGACATATTGGAAGCCTATGACAAAAACTTAAAAGTGAACTCAAATTAGAGAAAGGTCATTTGAGGACTTGAGGCAGCTTTGCAAACAAAAGAAAATGTGCTTGCACTGCGCTATTTAAAAGAAAGAAAAGAATGAAGGAAGGAATACATTAAAGAAGGTAGTAACAAATGCAGGCAGGAAGAGGAGCACTGGAGTAAGGAAATAAGTAATGGATGAAAGAAGGAGGAAATAAGAAAAGAAAGTGAAAGGAAGAAATGAAGGGATAGAGGGAGAAACACACCATGTATGTTTGTAAAGCACATATTCACTAGAGGGGGCCTTGACACCAAATTAAAAATGTTGTTATCCAGCTCAATTGCACTAATTTTATCTAAAGATAAAAGACTGAGTGGCCACACCAAGATTTCAATTTATGACCCGAGATAGAACACAGATTGCTGGAGTAGATATAAACACATGTGCAAGAAGGAAAACATTAAAAGGGAGAGTGAGGGAGGAGGAGAGGTCTAAAAGCAAAGATAGATGCAGTAGACAATGTGAAGAGAAATGTGGAAAGCAGAGATTGGGATTGCAAGATTGGAGTGGAACGTGATGAGAAGGAAAAGTGAAAAGAAGAGAAAGGCAAGGGAAGAAAAGCAGACAGTGGGGAGCGTGTGAGAGTAGAGTGGAAGGGAAAGATGGAAAGGTGAACAATGTAAAGCATTTAATAAGGGGAGGTGGCGATTAAGAGAAAACTCAGACGTAGGGCAGAAAGTGAAGTAAGATTGGAGAGAAGTGAAGGAGTGAGGTGTGAAGGGGATGAAGAAAAGCAGATACTGAGATAGAGCAAGCAAAGTGTACACCTCTGCTTTATTAAATATACAGTTATTAATTATGTAAAGTTGAGAGTTGACAGGAGTGTATCATTCTTGTCCTGTCTCATCAATGCACAGCAGTGTCGTCCAAGACACACAATAGCGATTCTTTAACTGTGTTAACTTTTTTGCCATAAAAAGATGTTTTGTTATGTCACAATAGGTATTCCTGATAAAACATAATAAAGTGTCAGTTATACCATTGGGATTACGCCTTCATGGAGAACCACACCCTCTTGCTTTAAACAAATAGTTCTATTACATGATCAGACTATAAGTCACAAAATCCCACTGCCACCTATTTTCAAATGAAGTCAGACATTCAACTCCATTCAGACAGGCTTCCACACATATTTTTTAACTAATAAAGCACCAAATTCAACTGAGTCTGCCGCCTGTACTATATTAGGATTGTAATTTATGATCAGCAAGTATCAAAAGGACGTCTGTGACAAAAAACAGAAACCCACTGAACTATCCACATAACTATAGTTCTGTCATCTGCATGGTACATGTTCTACATTACCCACCTGTGCTACAGTCAAAACTTCAACTAGACAAAACTCTGATCTCTCTCCAACAGGGACATAAGGCTGTAAGTATGCAGCAGGTATTTACGGGACATGGGTCTTTGGAGGTGAAGAGAAGGTGTGGGGCGATAGATCTCAGCAGGCTTTTGAGGGGGGGGGGTACAGAGTGCCCAACACAACCTAGTTCCTCTGATAGCACGTTTTTAATCAATGCTATTTTTCTCCAGGTCAAAGCTGAGAAATTCCCTGTGTATCCTCTCTCTGGTTAGGGGGTATTTGGGAAAGCCTCCTGGTTCGAATGGCCAAGACTGGGAAGGGCTTCGCGGTCTCATGTGCGAACTCAAAGTATGGATTCTCAGGGCCCAGTGCATGCTTTAATACAAAGCAATGGTGGAGGGGGGTTCTCTGAGAGTGAGGCAGGGAGCCGAGGGGTACTGTAACAGGAATGAGCAGGTGTTGTTGCAGGGAGGGGCATTGTGATACAGAGCGGAAGGTGACTGTAAGCAGAGGGACACTGAGATACAGGTGAGAAAGGCACGAGAGAGGGGCACTGGGATAGTGGGAGAAGGCCACTGTGGAGAGAGGGGCACTGTCTGAGGTAGGGGTGGGGCCCATTCACAGTGGCAGGGATGGGAGGTGTTCTCCATGGTGCTTGTGGCTGCAATGGTGCCCAGTGCAGAAGGGAGAGGATGGGTGTGATAGAGACGAGATGGTTCTGGGACAGGTAGGAGTGTGGTACTAATACAGTGACTGGCAGGAAGAAATGTTTTCACCTTCAGACCACCCTCAGCTACTTCTCGTATTTTGTTATTACGCTGCAAGGCCTTGTCTGGGCTCCTGAGGCAGGCCGCTACTGGGCAGTTTCTTGCGGGTGCCACTGTGCAGGAATTTATCGATGGTGTCCGACAGCCAAGCACTATTCTGTCACTTGTAGGATAAAAGTTGTGCTTAAAATAACGCACACACAACTCACCTAACCTTGCAGCTTTGGCTACACTGGAAAGCACAGACTGCTGGGTAGCACAGCTGAAATTATGCTCCCAGTTCATCGTTCGTGCAGTTTATACTTGCATGACACAACACACCTGCCCTTCCCCCACCCTGAAGACCAGGCATTAGTGCCGCCAAAGCAAGAACACTAGCAGCATGCACCAAATCTGAACTGAAATGAATGAAATAAAAAAGACATTTGTAAAGCGCATGGCTACTCGTAGGCCTCCCAGCGTTAAGAAAAGAGTGGACAGATATGAGCTGATTATCTGGCTGGGAATAAATGAGTCTTCAACATTTTTCGAAAGGAGAGATGATCTTCTTCCAAATGAATATGTTCCAGAAGCTCATTCCATTTTTTGGAGGCAACATAAGAAAAAAGTCGACCTCGACTTCTGGCCCTCTGAATTTTTGGTACTATGGCCATGCGTTTACTTTCAGAGCGGAGAGCTCTTTTAGGACGGTATGGGGAAACCATCAACTGAAGTATTGGTGGACCATAGGAAGTCAGGATTTTGTGAGTGATGCAGAGATATTTAAACTGAATTGTCTCAGCAATTGGTAGCCAATGAAGATAGTTTAACGCAATTCTCGCTGATTCTCTCAGAGGAATATGCAGAAGCATTCTTGCGGCACAATTCTGTACCTTCTGGAGAAGGTTTATCGTGGACTGAGATGCTCCAAGATAAAGCACATTTGCATATTCCAGGCGTGACATTATCAGGGCCTGGAGAAGCAGCTTCTTCGCATGGAAGGGTAAAAGAGGAAGAATTTTTCTCACCATTCTCAGCTTTCCAAAGCAACACCCTACAACGTTCTTTGCCTAGATCCTCATGTTAAGTTTGTTATCAAGCCAAACACCTAGACTCTTTATATGGTCTTTAGGTGTGGGCAGATTCCCCATACAGTTGGGCCATCTGATTATTGGGCTTGATTGTAAAGTTTTGCCCAATATCATGAGGTCAGTGTTTTCTCCGTTCAGTTATAGGAAGGAGCATTTCATCCAGGCTGAAACTTCCTCAAGGCACATAGGGAGATTATGCACGCCTTCTCCCGATTGATTAAGGGAGGGTTGTTAATCTGGGTAAAAGTCAACTTAAGAGTGGATATCGAAGTGGTGGATACCAACTCCCCTGATATACTGATTTTGAAAATCAGTGTTTGTGAAGGGAAAAAACTTTATTTAGTAAATGTTTATAACAGGCCAACACCCATCACAAGAGAATCTTCTTTATTAACTCACCTAGATCTCCTATTGGGTAACCTAGACACTAGGGAGAACTTTGTTATCATGGCAGGTGATTTTAATTGTAACTTTGAGCCTATTGTGGGACTCAGTGACATCTTCCTAGAAGAAGATGAGGCAAATAGGATCCCTGCCTTAGATAATATCAAACCAGTTAAATGTTCACCCTTGGCTCTCCAAATGACGGAACTATGTGCAGAATACTGCATTAGGGCGTGCAATGGACGGCTACCATCAGATAGCTTGAAGAAGCCTACTTTCTATAGGGGGAATTACAAAAGCAATATAGATTTTATTATTGCCTCAGTGTCATCATGGGAATATCTTCTTGACATGGAGGTAATAGAAAGATTAGAAAGTGACCATTTCCCTCTAGACCTTAAAATTGAGGCTTCCCTATTCGGAGATACAGTCTCCTTTTTGACCGGAGAAGCAACCAATGGTGACCATAATGAGATCCATATTAGCAACAATAGACGTTCTTTCAAATGGCCACTAATACTGGGTAACGGTGAAATTGTAGCAGAAATTTACAAGCTTTTCGCAAGTACCTTTGGCCCATATCTAAATGATACTTCAAAGGAGGGAAATAATAGCCACTTCAAGATGTTACACCAAAAAATTTTTGATGCTTTAAAGCTGCTAGTCACTAAGATGCCAAGGAAAGGGCAGCAGAAGACACATAATGTGCCCCATAGCAAACCCTGGTATAATAAAGACTGCAGGGAGTCCAAGAGGGCACTCTTAACCGCAATTAAATTTAAGGCACATTCGGACAATAAGTTAGCCAGGAATAATTATAAATTGGTCCAAAAGGCATCCAAAATAGCATGGGAGGAAGCAAAATGGGCGGAACTGCTGCATGCAGCAAAAACACGAGATAACATAGCCTTTTGGAGGTTAATAGCGAATGGGAACCACCAAGGGAGAGTGGTCAAGGACGTCTATTTAGACGAACAGACTTGGGTAAACCATTTCACTAGCCTCTATAAGGAATATGAGGAACCCCTCACAGACAGGATTCAAAGTTATGCCACTCCAACGGATACCTTGGACTTTACCTTAGGAGAGACAGAATTGGCAATAACCCAGATTAAGTCTGGCAAAGCCCCTGGGTTAGACAAGATTCCGGGTGACTTTTATAAACACGAGTTAAAAATATGGGCTCCTTACATTAACCATCTGTGTAATGAGCTATCCCGAAATCTAGACTTCCCAGAGAGTTGGAAGGGGGCTGAAATTGTCTTAATTTACAAGAAAGGTGATAGGATGGACCCCTCAAATTACCGTCCAATAAGCCTAATGGATATACTACAAAAAATTTACACGCAACATATCCTATTTCGTGTTAACGATTGGCTGGACGAAAAGGCAATTTTGTCTAGATACCAAGCGGGATTTAGACCCAAAGTTAGTACAATTGACCAAATCTTCCGTTTTTGCTGCCTCTATTGGAAATACATTAAGATTAAAAAGGGCCAACTATATGTTGCGTTCGTTGATTTAAGGGCGGCATTCGACCTAGTCCCACGCAACTTATTGTGGGAAGCACTGAGTTTAGCAGGGATGCCACCCACCTTGATAGTGCAAATAAAAGAGCTCCACAGAGGCAACTTTGCGAGAGTTCGATGGGGCCCAAAAGGTGAACTAACCCCCAAAATCCCTATCGAACGTGGTGTGCGCCAGGGGTGTGTACTGGCCCCTACACTTTTTTCACTCTTTGTGAATGACATCCCTTTACATCTAGAGGGATGTAAAAATGATTCTCCCAAGCTGAACGGGGAAAAAGTTACTTCCCTATTATTCGCGGACGACACCATTCTGATTTCCCAGACAAAAAAAGGTCTCCAAGCTCTCTTAAATTCTTTTAATGATTACTGCAATAAGAAAGGATTGGAGATAAATGGGAAAAAGACAAAGTGTATGGCCCTAAATCCAATCAAATCTGATAAAGGCTGCTTAACTTTAAACGGATTAAAATTGGAATCGGTTCCCTATTTTGCATATCTAGGGGTGACACTGGACTCCAATTTCACATGGAAAGCCCAATTGGAAAAAAGTAAGATGACTTTTAGCCAGAATACAAAACCCATTCTCAGGGAGCAAGGTCAGAGCACCAGTAAGGCCGTGTCTCCTGCAGTCGAACTTTTTAAATTTAAGGTTCAACCTGCAGTGCTATACGGCTCAGAAATCTGGGGCCCAGGTTCTAAAGACACTTTTAGTGTCTTGGACAATAACTTCTTGAGAAGTTTGGTCAGAGTCCCCAGAAGTACTCCTCTGGTCCCACTACAGCTGGATTTAAATTTTCGTAGAACGGACCACCATATTATTCTACGTCCCTTACTACTATGGATCAGGCTGTGACGGGTACTCGAGTTGCAAGTTTATAGAGATGGGCTCATAGAAATCATGGAGCTTGATAGCTTCAAAGTAATATCTTGGTTTAAACATGTTAAATTCTGGCTTACCATACTAGGTCTGACACACTATTGGGAACATCCAGATCTACTACCACCTAATTCAAAAACCATGGTAAAAAAGTCCTTTTGGTCGTATATCACGGACATGACTAAAAGCGCTCCATCCAGTGGGACACTAGTAACAAGGTTCCTTACCTTCAAAGATGATCCATTCTTTGAGACCTTTTTGGACGAAATAGAACCACCTCTAGCAAAGACCCTATTTCTGAAATTTAGATATGGTAATCTCCAAACAGGCTCCACATTGGCACGCTGGACTGGCGGTGCAAATACGTCAAACGATGTGGAAGATGAACCATGTCCCATGTGTGGATGTAACCAAAAGGAAAACGAGTTACATATCCTCTTTTTCTGTCCAGCATATGCTCAAGCCAGGAAAAGATGGATTAAACCAATATGCCTAGCATTAGGTGTAAGATCTTGTTCTCAGGCTTTGAGGATCCTTTCGACCAATACAAGCCAACCTATTGTATTTAGTGTTAGCAGATTTTTGTATTGTATCTTTTTCCAAAGAAGAAAACTGGGTTATAGATTGTAAGTAAGTTGATATGTCAAAATTGCTGCTCAACCCATAATAGGGGGATAATTGATGAAATTCCATTTCCTGTTGTCCATAACTGTCTCAATTAAGAAAGAATAGTTTATTATGAATGGTTTTATATTCCTTGCTTTTTTATATCATATGATTGTTTCAAAATTGAATGAACTTATGTAGCAAGTTGTTTTTAAAAGAAATGTTTTATTGTACCTATGCAATTGTTCTTTTATGGCATTGATGCCGAAATAAAGATTGAAATGAATGAATGATTAAGGGATACAATTATTTGTGTGTCATCGGCATACGTCACTATTTGTATGCCAAATGATTCCACAATTGTTGCCAAGGGGTGCATATAAATGTTAAAATGAGTAGGACTTAGTGAGGAACCCTGTGGCACTCCGCATTTCAATGGCATGATCTTGGAAGTCGTACCATCTTCGAACCCCTGAAATGACCGACCTTCTAGGAAGTATGTTAACCACCTCAGTGCGGTTCCCGTCACCCCCACTTCTTGGCACCTGGAAATAAGAAGTTGGTGGTTGACGGTATCAAAGGCCGCACTGAGGTCTAGGAGGATTATTGCTGCTGATCCTCCTACATCCATAATTTTTCTAGCTTCCACAACTAAGACCACCAGAGCGGTTTCAGTGCCTTGGTGGGATCTGAAACCCGTCTGTGTTGGATGAAGGCGATCGTTGTCCTCAAGATATGAGGACAGAATGGAGTTTACATATTTCTCAGCCATTTTTAGGTTTTGACTGGCCATGCGCTTTGCGCATGTGCCAAAAAACCTCTTGAGTTGTGTGTGTGGCTTTGGGTCGGCCCTCGTCATTGATTGGCTGGCTCCGTAAACGGAGCCTTGCCATTGGACGAGGGGCCTGTCCGTCAATGCCGGACCAGACACGGGGGCGTTCCCGAGATTCTTTGGCTTTTGCCGACGTCACGCGACGCCGGGAACGCCCCCGAGTCTGGTCCGCCATTGAAGGCACCCGGAAAGAAGTCCAGGTGAGTGCTTGCTTTTTTTAAATGCTTGTTTGCCGGTTCCCACCCCCTCTCCCGCTCTCCGTGTCTCCCCGGCCCTGTTCCCGCCCCCTACCGCTGCCTCGGCTCCCGTTCCCGCCCCCCCTACCGCTGCCTGGGCCGCCCTGTTCCCGCAGTGCCGTTTCTCCTGTGTGTGCGGCTCGGAGCTCCTGCTGCTGATAGGCAGAAAGAGAAAGCAAATGGCTGATAGCCCCTGGAATGTCGAACCCAAACAAACGCCGAGGACGCGCGCCTGGGGTCTGCTGCTTCGCCAGCGTGTGTTTGTTGCCCCGGTGTTATACATGCTGCAGGCTTGCCGGTTCCCACCCCCTCTCCCGCTCTCCGTGTCTCCCCGGCCCTGTTCCCGCCCCCTACCGCTGCCTCGGCTCCCGTTCCCGCCCCCCTACCGCTGCCTGGGCCGCCCTGTTCCCGCAGTGCCGTTTCTCCTGTGTGTGCGGCTCGGAGCTCCTGCTGCTGATAGGCAGAAAGAGAAAGCAAATGGCTGATAGCCCCTGGAATGTCGAACCCAAACAAACGCCGAGGACGCGCGCCTGGGGTCTGCTGCTTCGCCAGCGTGTGTTTGTTGCCCCGGTGTTATGCATGCTGCAGGCAGACTCCGAGATGTTCAGGCCCCCAGTGAACCCGCGGCGGTAGTCTACCAGAACATCATGCCATGCTCTCATGTATTCAAAGCAAAAGAAACAACGGCGCATCAGTTGACTTATTGCTGTTCTGTGACCAGGGCTTGGGAGGATTGCTGTTCGCGCCGTGTCATCGGTTCTCAAGCCGGCCGCGCGTGAAGGCTTGTCATCTGCCTGTATAATTGTACCTCGCCAGCCTGCCTCTAACTAGTCAGCTGCGGCCGTACATTTTGTCTCGACACCCGGCTGGCCAGCGCCTGACAGGCGCTCTCTTGTCATCCTGTCAGGGATATGGTAAGCAGGGCGCATCTTCGGCGGACTGCGGTGGCAGGTGGGACGGCGCGAGCTCCCGTCTTCAGCTGATGTCTAAATGCGACCCTACCTCTGGAGGTGTTCTGTGGAGTAAGGCCTGCCCAGTGGCGTAACAAAGGCCCCCCGCAGTGCGTGTGGGAGGGAGCAGGTGGGTGGGGGGAGGCAACAGGGCCCCTCACAGCACTGTAAGCTGGCCGAGGGCTCCTGGGTAAGTCCGTAGTGGGGCCCTCCATTTACTTTGCAAGGGGGGCACTGGGCCGGTCTTTTTTTTAATGTATTGGTTAGGGGTGCACATCAACTAACAAGGGAGGCACTGCGCCAGTCTTATTGTTTATATTGGTTAGGGGTGCACATCAACTAAAAACGTCCCAGCAGGATTTTTTAGTTGAGCCAAAGACCACCCCCCACACACACTCTTAAATACGCGGTTGGTGTGCTTGTAGCATCCAGGCCTGATTTCATGTCTGTGGCAGCAGTGCAGCGCTGGTGTGTAGGAAACGCAAAGACATGTTTGGCACCGATCTGTTGACGAGCTGTGGAACTGAAAGCAAGAACGGTACATTTACCAGAGTAATCTCAATTTCTATTAGAAACAACTTTCTGATTTCCCATTCTAAATCAGCTAAATTACCATCTGGCAGGCACTGTGCTTTACAATCTGCACAGAGCGGGACTGAAACAATAATACATTCCTGATAACGCTGTCGATTCCGGTGGTAGACCTACACATTTTTTGTTTCATCATAAGAGCACATCTGCAAGTTGCTTGAATTGTCAATCAAATCCTCAGCCCTCTTTGTATGCGAGTGCACTACAAGCAGGAACTGTCTTTAAGTGGTCAAAATTAGGGGTAGTCTTTTACGGGCCCCAAAAGTTAATTTTCCACTTGACCAGCAGCACCCTTAGCAGTGCCCACTTTCAAGGTCCTTTATCTCTGCTTTTGTTGTCTGCTTTCTGTTGAACCACCTCTCTGCTCATTGGGGTCTTTGCCTGACGGGTAAAGATACGCTTTGGGACCTGACAAGTTGTGCGTATTCAGTTGCGGCATGGACTACCTCATGCCACTCAGTAAATATGGAGGAATTGCAGGGAAATGGCAGGAGAGAGTGAAAAAGGACATCATGCGATTTCAGGCTGAGATGGTGACAAAGAATTACATTACAATGACCTATCTGGGGCTATGGGTCAATGACACCAGTGCTTAGCAAGTAAGTCCAAAATGTCAGCATTATCTCCTCAAACCTTAAGAGCTTAATCTTGCAGTGAGTGCCTTCTATTTACTATTTTTTATTACTATTATTTTGTTTTCGATTATCAAGACCCTCTCACCAGCTTCTCTTAACATGCTCTAAGTTAGCCAAACAGTGCGCCTAGAATTGAATATAGCAGGCTCACCACACACAGCCTACATATGATCATGGTGGACCTGGGCGGCTGCCCCAGGAGACACCTCTGCGAGCCCCTGCCGCCCCCGCCCTGCTGGGCCCTGCTGCTACTCTGCGCCCTGTAGACTGCGCTGCTCGGCAGCGGGCAGCGCTGGCACCATGTGAGCTTGGGGCTCGGAGCCGCACCATGGTGGACCTGGCGGCTGCCCCAGGAGACACCTCTGCGAGCCCCTGCCGCCCCCCGCCCTGCTCTGCTGGGCCCTGCTGCTGCTCTGCGCCCCGGAGAGCTCCGCGCTGGCAGACTTCTCAGTTAAGACCCTCTCTGCTTCCCAGCCTGCCCTCTCGCAGCCTGCCCTCTCGCAGCCTGCCCTCTCGCAGCCTGCCCTCTCGCAGCCTGTCCTCTCGCAGCCTGTCCTCTCGCAGCCTGTCCTCTCGCAGCCTGTCCTCTCCCAGCCTGTCCTCTCGCAGCCTGTCCTCTCGCAGCCTGTCCTCTCGCAGCCTGCCCACTCCCAGCCTGCCCTCTCCCAGCCTGCCCTCTCCCAGCCTGCCCTCTCCCAGCCTGCCCTCTCCCAGCCTGCCCACTCCCAGCCTGCCCACTCCCAGCCTGCCCACTCCCAGCCTGCCCACTCCCAGCCTGCCCACTCCCAGCCTGCCCTCTCCCAGCCTGTCACCTCCCTGCCCTTTCCCAGCCTGTCCTCTCCCGGCCTGCCTTCTCCCGGCTTGCCCACTCCCAGCCTGTCCCCTCCCTGCCCTTTCCCAGCCTGTCCTCTCCCAGCCTGTCCCCTCCATGACCTTTCCCAGCCTGTCCTCTCCCAGCTTGTCCACTTCCAGCCTGCCCTCTCCCAACCTGCCCTCTCCCAGTCTGTCCCCTCCCTGCCCTCTCCCAGCCTGCCCTCTCCCAGCCTGTCCCCTCCCTTCCCTCTCCCAGCCTGTCCTCTCCCTGCCTGTTGTCGTGTCCCGGCGGCAGCAGGCAAGAGCGTGCACTGCGTCCCCGAAGTAACAGCCCTAAAGCAAGCAAGAAGTACGCCCCCCTCCCACCAATCCCTGTTAGGTAGTGGAAACTGTCCAAACTGGGGTGCAGACAGCCCCTCTCACCTTTCGGCCTGGTACCACTGCACCAGCCGCACTACTTCCCTACTGACCGTTCTCCACTTCAGCCCCGTCTAAATTACAATTCCTGCTTGTGACCCTTTTGCCTGCTTGTGCCTCAGTTTTCGTGCCCCTGTCGCCTGCTTGTGCCTCCGTGTGCCCCTGTCGCCTGCTTGTGCCTCCGTGTGCCCCTGTCGCCTGCTTGTGCCTCCGTGTGCCCCTGTTGCCTGCTTGTGCCTCCGTGTGCCCCTGTTGCCTGCTTGTGCCTCCGTGTGCCCCTGTTGCCTGCTTGTGCCTCCGTTTTCGTGCCCCTGTTGCCTGCTTGTGCCTCCGTGTGCCCCTGTTGCCTGCTTGTGCTGTGTGGGTGTGTGGAAGGCTCTGTGTGGGTGTGTGGAGGGCGCTTGCTGGCTGTGTGTGTGGGGGGCTTTGTGAGGCTGTGTGTGTGTGGGGGCTCTGTGTGGCTGTGTGTGTGGGGGCTCTGTGTGGCTGTGTGTGTGGGGGGCTCTGTGTGGCTGTGTGTGTGGGGGGCTCTGTGTGGCTGTGTGTGTGGGGAGCTCTGTGTGGGTGTGTGTGGGGGGGCTCTGTGTGTGTGTGGGGGGGCTCTGTGTGTGTTTGTGTGTGTCATTTGCGAGAGATAAAGCTAGTGGCATTGTAAATGACAATGCCATTTATTTATGTTAAAAAAACATAAATAAAAATAATGTCAAGAGCAATGCCAATAGCTCTAACTTTAACAAAGGCAAAACCATTGCATTGTAAATGCTTGTTGCTATTCCAGGTAGTAATGAGATAGGGCGATAATTTGCCCATACCTCAGGATCAGATCCTGCCTTTTTTAGCAGGGCTTTTACCATGGCTTTTTTCCACTGAGCAGGTACCTTCCCAACTTCCAATGATGAGTTGATAAGTGCAGCAATGGTGGGGGCTACTTTTATGGCTACTTTGTTCAGAATAGTCGGGGGAGCCATATCTCTTGGGGAGCCTGATTTTAGCTTGTTCAGTAGGGGATATAGCGCCCTCAAGCGTCAGAGGCGGGAAGGATTCGAGACTGGGTTGTAAAAGGTCTCGTTTTACTTCCGGTTGTTGTTCATTTTCCAGATTATCAGATGTTGAAAAAGATGAATAGATCGCCTCGATTTTGGCATGGAAAAACTCATCGAGGTCATTACATCTTCTCTGTGAATCCCTTGAATTAACTATATTGGGTGGAGGAGTGGTAAGAGATCTGAATATTGTAAAGATGTCTCGCGGGGTGTTTGAAGCTCATACAATTTTTGCCTCGTAGAATTTAGATTGCGCAGTGCAAATTTCTAATTTATAAAGTTTTACAGCTTCACAGTAAACTTGCTTTTCTTCTAGTGAGAAGTCTTTCCTCCACTGCCTCTCTAACTGTTTGCATTTGCGTTTTAGATCTTTTAACTAAGGGGTGTGCCATTCTGTTCTTTTGGGACCTTGTTTAATATCTCTGCAGTGTTTTGGGGCTAGCTGGTCCAAGAAGGCTTCGATCCAACTAATAAATTGTCCATTTGCTACTTCTGGGTCACCATCAAGTGCCGGGCAGGTATCTGTGAGGATGGTTTTCACAGGTTTCCAGGGGGATTTTTGACCAGTTCCGGCTGAGCTTCTTCATATGGTTTTCTGACACCTCAAATTCAAATTCAAAACAAGCTTTATTCGATTTTCAGAGTAAAATCCTAAAAGCACAATATTACAATAAATACATTTAAGCAAAGTATAAACCATAATAATCAGAATAAACTTGATCAATCGAATGTTAAAAAGTCGTCATGAATTGACATCTAAAACTTTATAGTTAAAAAGAGGTAATTTAAAAGTTAATTCATTACATGGTACTTTAAGCGACACAAGTTAAATGCGAGGGCTTTGCATGGTATTCCTAAATTTAAAACAAGTTTTAAAAAGCTTGAGACTGCATTATCATCTTCTAATTGCTGTAGTTTCATATATGCTAATCTACAAGTACGAATCCCCCATGCTTTAAGGGCAGGTATCAGAAAGGCCCTACGTGGTCTCTTGTAAAATGTACAGAACAGCACACAATGTATGTTAGATTGTGTTGAGATATCATCGCACAGGCACGATTGAATTTCCGAGGACCAGTCATTACAGGTAGGAAAGGTGACCAGACGGAAGAAGGTACCTAATGTCAGGCGAGTCATCAGCGTGCGGGCATAGGGACTTAGGTCCAAAGTGAGATAATGTTGGAGGCCTTCGTGTTGGGTAATGTCCTGATATCTGAGGACTGTGTGTTTCTTATTCTCGAGGTTCCATCTGTCAGTTACTGTATGGTTGAGGGTCATCTTTTTCAGCACCCCTCTTGATATCCCCTCCATACTGGACGGTTTGTCAAAGAATTCTGGATCACCTATCTTCGTGAGGAAATTTTTCACATACGATAGCCATCTAATGTTAGCTGCCCCGTCCAATGCGTTACAATCAATTATTACCTCTCTGTTTAAAGTGGTCTTCTCAGTCACCCAGACCTTATGCCACAACAATAAGGGAGAAATCTTAATTATGTCACAAATGTAAGGAAGTCCTACTTCTATGTGAGTTATATAAGTTGATGTAAATTTAGGAACACCAAGTAAATGGCAGATGAACTGATTCTCACAACTTTGTAACATCTTTGCGTTTTCTACCCCCCATAGCCCGGCCCCATATGTGGCTGTAGATACAGATTTGGCCTTATAAATATGTATTAATTCCTTCGCGGGTTTCCCCCCTATTTTAGCAGAGAAATTATTCAAGGCGCCAATGAACCGTGTGAAGGCTAATTTCCTGGCAGCTACTGCTGGATGCCAGCTCCCCCTCCTATCGAAGGTTACACCTAGGTAACAAAACCTGTCAGTTGTTTTGATTCTTTGAGCTTCTAAGTATATAGGACAAGATGCCCATCTTAACCCACAACCACAGGACATTGTGTAGGTTTTAGGGATGTTTACTTTTAAGCCCTTGTCCCTCATGAAACTAGTAAATTGGACCACGGCCCGCTGTAGTCCGATCCTAGTCCGCGACATTATTGCCGCGTCGTCGGCATACAGAAGTAGTGGCACTGTTGAACCGTTAATAGAGGGGTAGTCATGTTGGAAATCACTTAGGTGTTGTCCAATAGAATTGACATAAATAGTGAACAGCAGGGGTGCTAGTATGCAACCCTGTCTAACCCCCCTCAGGATGGGGAATTTATCCGAGCATTCCCCCTGACGTCCAAATCTCACCCTGGCTCCTGCATCCTTATATAATTCTTTAATGAAGGTAAGGATTTGACCATCAATGCCCATATTGAACAGTGTTTTCCATAAGAGCTCGTGATCCACACAATCGAAGGCGGAGCTTAAATCTACAAAGGTGATATATAGTTTTTCGCTCCTCGCCTGTGTGTATTTGGCGGTAATTAAGGCCAGATTCAAACACTGTTCCACCGTCCCTTTCCCTGATCTAAAGCCATATTGTAAATTGGAAATGGCCTGATTTTCATCCTCCCAGCTTTGAATCCTATTTAGGATTATTCTGCCGGCCACCTTCATCAAAGCGTCTAGGAGAGAGATTGGCCTATAACAGGTGGGGTCATTTACATAGGTCAAGCTAGGCAGCAGCTGTACTGGCATCTCTCGTGTATGCGCGCCCTGAGGCAGCCGATTCCGTCAGGCGGCGCTGAAAAGCGGGTGGCAGCAGGTAGTTTAATGCGGCAAGGGTGAATTGTTAAAATCCTAACGCTTCAGACTAGGTGCCCATCAGCAGCACCCTTCATATGGTGAGACAGCGTCACACATTTGCATCTTGAGGCACTGCACAGACAACAAGCGCTGGCAAAGTTCCTTGCCGAAAACGTGCAGGCGAGGTGCGACACGGCAGGACGGAAGGAAGAGAGGGGAGGGGGAGGAGAAATGCGACACGGCGGGAGGGGGCGGGCAGGGGAGGGGGCGGAGAGGGGAGAGGTGCGACACGACGGAAGGAAGAGAGGGGAGGGGGAGGAGAAATGCGACACGGCGGGAGGGGGCGGAGGGGTAAACAAAGACGGACGTGCACGCGCCCGTGACTTTTAAGGTCAATGCGCATGCGCATAAGCTTAATGCGCATGCGCATTGACCTTAAAACTCACGGGCACTGCAAGGAATCGCCACGATTCCTTGCAGTGCAGATAAAGTGTGGATAACTCGCAATAGTCTCGCTTTGCTCGATGCGCATGCGCATCGGCAACAGGCGAGACCTAAAAAGGAATTGCTCAACTTGGGCCCTGTAGTTTTTGTTAAGGGACTTACTCTTGTCCTACTTCCCTTTGATGGGTGATGGTCCGTTGGAGTCTGGGAGACAGTTAAGAAGTTACTAATCTCCCTATTTGATGTACTCAATTGGTAAAAGTCCTCTGCTTTTTCTACTGCTTCCACCACTGTTTCACTGCTTATGGCAGTTTCATTTAGTTCCTATAGATCCTCTATGCTACCATAAGTGTCGTACCTTATAAGCTGGGGTGGCGCTATGATTGTGGAGGTTGCTGGACCCGTTGAGTATTCCCCCGGGAGTTTCATTGCCTGTCAATCTAGGTCATCCAATCCTGAGAATACATTAAATCTATTGCTTAAGGGGATGGACCAGTGTAAAGTATGTGGGGTGAGTGGTGCGAGCTGTAACCTTCCGCTCCGTAGACTGTCTGTTCTATCTGTACATCTACGGCCATTATGTATCGTTTCCCATTGATTCGTATATGTATCCCTTGGGAAAGGGGCACAAGCGGTTTTAAATCTTTTATAAGTATCTCGTCTTCCCCAGAATGTCACTAGAGGCTGTGGGTAAAAGTAGCTCAAATCCCTTGTCAATATGCCGGTAACTCCCCGTTCTAAGTACCAATCAGTTATATAAGTGGCAACTCTGGCATCTCTAAAATTGATGGTTATGACATCTCCTGGTAAGTCCTTGGGTCTCTGTCCCACCCAGGCCAGTCTTCTCATCTGTGCTATCACCACGTCTAAGTTGGGAGGCACTGCCCAGTTGTTACTAAGCCAATGAACAGCTTTGTTCTTTAATTCAAGATAGCCTTCCCTCTTCCCTTCCCTGAGTTCGGGCACCCCTGTGAGGATGATAACGTACGGGGCCGCCTCCGGAGGCAGATCTATATGGCGGTTCGTTCTTTTTAAGTCTCTCTCTATGGGGTAAGCCTTTTCAATGTTTGCAACTTTCTCAATATCTTTGGGGGCTGGATGTGAATTGCCAATAGTGTTGTCTAGCCCTCTGCTCTTTATCGACATGTTCCCTGACTCCTCAATTATAACTTTCTTTGCTCTAATTGTTTTTTTTGCGCCCTCTACTCTTACATTCTTGGGGACTTTGGGGGCTCTCGCTCCTTCAGTTGGTGCTTTCTCAACTGCCTTACTAAATGAAATGGGGCGTGGAAGTGTGGACGTGTCCCCATTGGAAGTGTGGCTCGGGGTGTGACCACTATTCATATGGGCCGTTATGAGTGTTGATAGATCTTTTAAAGCTTTGGTGTTTGAGGCAGTGGTTTCCACTAGGCTGCTTAGATCGCTACCCACTCTTTTTACCCTCTCTATTAGTGGAAGAAGTAGGGACCTAACTAGGTGCTCCATCTTATCCAAGCTGTCATCCTGTTGAGCTTTCTCTGGAGAGTAAGGTTTAAGCAAGTGTATATTGTCCTGTGGGTTTCGTTTTTTCCTTGGTTGATTCTTTTTTACTGCTATGTGCCCCCCCACGTTTGAATCTGAGGAGATTCTAGGTGCTTTGGGTCTCCTCCCATGCTGAACAGTTCCCCCTCTCTTCCTTTTCTGTGAAGTTCCCACAGATGACTTTATGAGTGATGTTTTACTCTTAATACTCTTAGGGGTGGGTTTGGGGAGCTGTAGCAAGGAGGGTTCTTCCAAGGAAAAATCTAGGGAGGGGTCCAAGTTAACCACTTCAGCCAGAGCCCCACTAGGTAATATCTGTGAAGTCGGGTGGTCTTGGAGTAAAAGGAGGATGCCAATGTCTAAGTTGGAAACATTGTCGTTATTTTGCGTACTGTGTGTAGATGGGAACTTTGATGATATTATTGAGCCCAATAAAGATCTTTTGTTTTTCTGAAATTCAAGGGACAAGCGACTCTCAACAACTGAAATTTTGCGATCCAGTGTCGAGACAGATTTTGTTAGGTAGGCGTCTAGGGTCCCTCTGAGGCCCCCTCCCGCCTGATCTCTTAAAGTTTTGCTTGTTGTAGTAGGCATTATCTATCTTGTGACCTCGGGCTGCACAGAGCCTAACCCACAATTATAATGTTAACAAGTACCCTCTGCGAGGTTAAGCATAACATGCAGATGTTGTACACAAGTAATAGCACAGGAAGGGTATTTCCACTAAGCGAGTCTTGTAGTAAGTAGACAGTGCAAATAAAATACTAAAAGAATGCTTACAGTTATTTTGTCCTTATGGAGATGAAACAAGGGGGGTGGCCCAGCCCTGCCTTGTCCGATCTTGGACGGGCCTAGATGGGACCACCCTTGGCCCGGGCTTCGCCCGGCGCGCGCCCATGCGCGTCCCGTGACGCGAAGGGAGTGCAGTTGATTTATGCGCCTCCCGTGCGCAGAAATGTGTGGAGGTGGCGGGATCAAGTAGCAAAGTTCTCTGGGGGCTGTAGTCCCCCCGCACGGTAGCCGCGAGATCTTCTGGTGCGGCAGCGGGGGGGACCAGCGAACACCAGTAGCCACCAGGAAGCGCGAGTGTCTTAAGGCACAGGTCCCGAGGAGTCACTACCCACAGCAAAGTCACAGGTACAACTTTTTGGTTTCCCGCTCCCCCAGGGGAGCGCCGTTGATTTATGCACCTCCCGGGCGCGGAAATGGGTGGAGGTGGGCGGGATCAAGTAGCAAAGTCCTCTTGGGGCTGTAGTCCCCCCGCACGGCGGCCGCAAGATCTTCGGGTGCGGCAGCGGGGGGGACCAGCGAACACCAGTAGCCACCAGGAAGCGCGAGCGCCTGAAGGCACAGGTCCCGAGGAGTCACGACCCACAGCAAAGTCACAGGTACAAGTTTTTGGTTTCTGACACCTCCTTTATAGGTGGAGACCAAGAGAAGGGAATCAAATAGTGGTCGCTCCAAAGTAACGGAGAGGGATTATCAACTGCTATGTCAGCGTTAGTAAAAATAGGGTCCAGAAGGTGTCCCTTAATATGGGTCGATCCCTTCACTTTCTGAGTAAGCAGTAGTGCACCCCGTGAGTCAACTAATTCTTCCACATTAGGTGCAGTTCTCTCTTCCAAGTGCAGATTTAGGTCACCTAAAACTGAAAAATTCAGCAAGGTGCTTGCAGGATTCGCTGTTTACTTACCTGTTAAGGTCCTTAATCCAAAGATTACTACCCCCCAGCCGCCCCTCCCCTCCCCACGTCACCGCCCGGCAGGAACTCCCACTACCGGCCGCGGCTGTACCTAGATGGAAAATATGATTGTCTGCAACTGCCCTGATGAGTGGAAGAAGATCATTCCACAGATAGGCCACTTCAAAGTAAATGGCGTGGTCCCCTTTAGTTTTCTATGAAGTGCAAATTTGAGCAGCACTACTGTAGATTGGTAACTCAGGAGTTTGTTGATCAGAAACTTTGGTAAAATTCTGTTAAGGGCTGTTTGTATTCTCTTGAAGCCAGTTCTGAGATGCCAAAGAAGGTAAGTTTGCTTCTTGTGTCTCAGGGCCGCAAACGCTGAATACAACACACAGAACAATTGGACGACCCAAATAGATCCTATTCGATTAGTTAACTCAGACAAATATGGACAAGTGATTCAGATGAATCTGGCTGAAATCAGTGGCCCTTTTGTTAAAACTGAGTTTCTCAAAATGGCAAGGTTTTTGACCCGCTGTAGTGGTGGTAGAGAAACCACAAAATATCAGATGGTCAAACTAGTTTTTCCATCATTCGCGCTTGGTTGCTTTCGGCTATATGGCTAACATTTGCACACGACAAGGAGAAAAGTTGGTTTAAGATTTATCTGGTCTTAACCAGAGGTCCAGTGCATTCAACTTAGTTGAGGAATGTAATGCAAATTACTTCGAAATGTTTAATTAACTTGATAGCCAGATCTTAGAAAACAGTGTTGATCAAGCCAGCCGCTGGAAGTTCCTTCGGTTTTCTTGGCCTAGGAGGAGCGGTAAGTTGGAGTGCACACTGCTTGAAAAGGTTATTCTCACCCAATGAATTTATAGTAATGTGGGCTTAGGGTAGAATGTGTGCTTAGTCCTCAAGATGTTAGTCCTAGAAAACCCATTCTTTCACTGCAACAGTGAAATCCCATTTAAACACCCAAAACACAGCAATGGTGTAGACCATTTTGATGACAACATCCACTCTGTCTTTATTTACAGGAAATAAACTACATCGTCAATTCCAGCAGCCTCCCAGTGGCAAAAGCCAAGGACAGCGTCAATAGTAAGTAGACAAGAATAGTGAACTTAATTGTTTTGTTCAGCCCTGCTTAATTAAACGCCTAGCTATGAAAAAGTCTCCTGTGAATATAAGTTAATTTCTTCAATGACAAGCAGTAATCCTTGCTTATTGAATGGCTTAGTGGAAAATATTAACTGGAAAAATTGGAAAGTGAAGTGCTACAACGATCTGGAAAACAAAAGACAGACGGTGAGGAAAGTGGTGTAATTATTTCAAAATATAAGTGGTGGCATAAAGTACTATGGTTTTTCACAGTCTAATTCACATAAGCTTTTTTTGTGAGTAGTGGAATTTTTCTGTCTTGAATGTGAATAAACACCTGAATTTCTAAGTCTGATTTACAAAGCATTGTATGGGAGTATTTGTGTCTTACTCCAGACATATGTGTGATTTGTTTTTGATTTTCCCAAAAAGCTTTATGTATGAGGTCCTTGATGCGCATGGCTTACACCCGGAAATTCATGAGTAAGTCACGCCTAGTTTTCAAATAAGATATGACTCACCGCAAAAGCTTTTTTATTCGGGTCCTGAATTAGTCTAGCCATCCATAGAAACCCCGTCAAACAGAATTTGGGGAAGTACTGCCACAAATAAATTTGATGTCATACTGCACAATGAAATAGATATTTGTATATAGATTTTATATTCATTTTTGTAAAAATCAATAAATATCAGAGACAGATCCCTTTACTCATTCCTCTCCCCTCACTTTTAAACTTTTACTCCTCATCCATCAGTCCTCATCCCTTAGTCCTCACTCCTCATCTGGCATGCCTCATTCCTCAATTCTCCCCCTTATTCCACACTCCTCCTCCTTTCTCATCCCTCTTTCTTCATTCACCCCTCACTCCTTACCTCAACCCTAGATCCCCATTTCATTTCAAACTCCTTATCCTTCACTTCACATCCCTAAGTCATCAGTCCTCTCACATCATCCTTGACTACTCATACCACACTCCTCTTCCTCCACTAACCATCCCTCACTCCTTTTCCCTCAGTCCTAAGCTCTCATTTTCCACTACCTAATCCTTATGCCTCATTCCTCATTACTTATCTTTCTCCTCATTACTCACTCGTAGTTTGTTGCACCTCATCTCTCATGCTTCACTTTTTATCCCTCCGTCTTTACCACTCATTCCTAACTCCTCATTCCTCAGCAATCATTCCCTATCTTTCTCCTCATCACCCATTTTGATGCAGCCACACCAACGACTGTCCGGCAGTGAAACTTCTGCCAAGAGAAAATGTTTCCTACCCCCAACATCACATACTGTCTTTTGTTGAGGTACACTACATTGGTACTCTTTTTAGGGGTTCAAGAAGAAAGTGTTGAATGGGCTCAAGCTGTGACCTGGAAATTAAGCTGTGTTTTGGGAAGACACAACCCTCCTCCATGTTGTTCTGTGTTTTTTTAAGTTTTTTTAAAACTTCTGTGTGAGTGGGGAGGGATCCACCGAGCCTCACTGTGTCTTCTCATACTTGTTTTGTTGAAAGTCTTGATACTTCATTTTCAAGTAAGTATATTTTTTGTCTTTGAACTTACCCATCTTCTGCTTTTCTGTCTGGAAATACCAGCATTTCTCTAAAAAGCTTTATATGATAATTCCAATCTTCCATGACTATAATGTTCTTTACATTTCAGTCTATGTTCTGACGGTATTGAAATGTTCCCCACAGACATTGGACCATTACTGGGAGGGAAGATACTTGCTGAAATTAGAAAGAAGGCGGATCCAGCAATAGACAGCGTTAACTCAATGGCCAATGGTAAGGAAGGGTTCCCAAGTTGTGGAGTTAAAGAACAATGCTGAAAGGAATTCTGTAATATTGATTGTAAAACATTTGTGAAGATTCGGGTCCTCCATCAGCGTTTGGATCACTGGGGATCCTTTTCACCTCACAGTGGGTCTAACAAGACAAGAGAGCACTGAGGATTGGTTGTATCTCTTTGGGTGTTGTGAACATTCTCAATATCAGTAAATATTGAGTAACTCCCCAGAAAAGCATTGGTGGGTTGAAACAAGAATACTGGGAAAACAGGCAATATTTAGTAAGAATGTTTACAAATAGTGCAATTATGCAATGAAGTTAAGAGAATACTTGCCTTTCCGAATCTTCTTTTATATTTAACTGGGAGCAGAATGATCATGTCCTCGATAGTGACAGCATTTCCTCACATATCGTGGCAACCCTAAGGGAGTTTTTAGCTAAAGTACATCAAATCAAATTGTATTCACTGTTCAGAGGGTGTATCTATAACCTGACCTGTTATTGACCAAGCTTGAATAAAGTAAAACACTGAATACAAGATCTTTGTGTGGACAGCACTAAACACCATCTCAACAGACCTCAAAAGGCACAGACCATCACTTCTTGAACCATGGTTCCAGCGAGCATAGTGATTCATGTCATAACCTTGTTTAGGACATAATGCAAGTTGTTGGACTTAGCCCTCTGTTCAGGGTCACCCTCAAACGTTTTGCCTTCTCTCCTCCTGTGTGCTGAAAATCGTTTTTGTTGGCTTTAGGACACTGTACCACTGCTAACCAGCATGGAGTGGGTGCTGTACATTATCTACAGTGCGTTTTATTGTTTCCCATTAGGTCACAACTGTTTTAAGTGTCCCAAAGCACACAAGGGTGACTGGGCCATGACCTAGATAGTTAAGGCCTTTCACTGATGTCCCAGAGTCTGACCTACTTCAGTTGCTGAAAGCTCAGCACCAACTACAGTCTTTTAGAAGCTGAATCTGAGGTTAGCAAGGTGAGCAGTCCAGTGCTTCTCAGGGGGTGTTTTAGGGATAGAGATTCAAAACTCAACAATCACACATTAGAAAACAATGTGACTGTACAGCCCAGGGCTTTATCTTAATGAACAAGGTAAAGTACTTTATTATTGTACCAATTAGGTGATAAAACACAAATAGAATGTGTAAGGGAACAAAATATTCTAACAAGGTGTGACAAGTAAGGAAATAGTTATCTATTAAGGCAGATGACATGTCCAGGCTCACTGTGAGGAGTGTGAAAAAGTTTGTGTCTATGACTTTCAGCTACGTCTCTTAATGGTAACCCGTTTTTTAGCAGTTGGAAGGTAGGCCCGCAGTCTTAAGTCAAAGTCACTCACTCTCTGGGGCAGTAATCTGTTAGTGTTTACGTTCTGCGATGATGTGAGACCCCAGTGGGAGAAACTTTCTGGCTGCACTAAGTCCATGTGGTACCACCTCCTTTCTCGGTACTGCAGATGGAGCTGCAGATACCACAGGCATTCGGCAGGGATGGCTGCCCTCTCCAGTGTAACAATTTACACCCAAATTCAAACCCCTAGTCAAAGTGTGGTGAAAGCTCATCCATAGGCAGCTGATGAGTCCATCGGAGCCTGGATGGGTCAAAAGTCATGGGCGGTGCCAGCATGTGTCACAGTTCTTGAGTTGACAGTATGTTGATGACAGTGGGGATGGTCATGCTTCTCTTCGTCGGTGCAGAGTGGCATGTTCACAGGGTGGAGGCAGGGAGAACCTGAGTCAGTTCCTCCGATCTCAAAGATCAGGTATGACCATGAGCAGTAGACATGCTTGGAATCTTCAGTCCAGAAGGTCAGGCTGAAACGGTGCAAAGCAGTGATCACTTCAGTGCAGTTGAAACTTCCAGGTCATCCCAGCTCGGCTTCTCCGCTTGGCACTCTTCATTGTGTCAAGGTGCCCTGCACTCTAGTCTCTCAGCAGAACGGGTAGACTTCTTTCCAAGGGGAAACTCACAGCTCTCCTTCAGCAAGTAGTTACAGACTTTCAGGAGATGTCCTCTCACTGTTGGAGGCTTGCCCGGGATCTCAAGAGTGTCCCTGACACTTTGAGGAGTCTCACCTCTGTGGTTAGTGAGAAATCTTGGAACCATCTAAGGAAGTTTCATGCTCTTTCTTATTGTCCTTTTCAAATGAAGTAATGTTGAATCCACTGTCACTCTCCTGGGACTGGTCTGAGGTGGTTACCTCGGTTTGTGCATCCCTCCACTTCACAGCAGACATAGACTTTGTCTTCAGGAGATGGCCGGTAAAAAGGGGTGGTGAGCACTGCCGCCATGGAGATCTCTCGAAATAATAGCAATGTGAGGCAAGAAGTGCTCATGCATGACTGCTGTTAGCCTTTTGGTGTAACACCTCTGAGTGAGACAGAAGGCAGGTCCTGAGTGAATGGTAACTCCTATCCTCTAACCCTCATCAACCCTAATGGTAGTGCTCAGGAGTGAAATAATCAGACAGGCCACTTATGAAAGGCCCCGCTACAGTTCTGTGGGCATCCCCGTCTCCAACCTTTCACATCTTAATGTCTGGAGCTACACAAAAGTTTGAGGATTGGAAGCAATGCACCATACTCATGTAGGAAGTGGTTTCCCAGCCTCTATCTTGTGCTATGCTTCACCAAAGGTATTCCAAATGTATCCAATTATTGTCAAAAATACACACTTGCCTATCATACAGATTCATAACAGTCACATAATACTCCTTTCACACCCCCATACTCTCAGGATGTCAACAAAGCACCCGATAATGGCAATTCAGCAGAACTTTGGAGAGTGAGTGAGGCCTGTAAGCTTCTTATTTGCACCAAGGGACCGGAAAAAGTCCTGTATTGTATTACAGAGTCATATACGGTATGTGCTGCCACCACTGCTACGCATCTATGAACCAGTATATAGATGGTAGTCCCATGATAAAAGCAAAGCACACTTGATACACCTCCTCTCGGCCACAGAAGCCCTGCACTGTTTACCTTTAAACATTCAAGGGACATGGGTGCAATCGGGGGGAGAGGGGGGGAGTTGGGGGGATTCGTTGAAATGCAGTTTGTCCATCTTTATAAAAGTCAAAGTCATTATTATGATGTAATTGATGTGTGCATAAGCCTCTGGAGTGCAGAGCTATGCAGCTTATGTGAAACATGACAAATAAAAATTGTTAACAATTTTTTTTTTTAAACATTCAAGGCCCCTGCACACTTGCATGATTTTCATGCACACTGAGTATTAGAAATCTAAAATATCAAGGCTACTTGAGATTCAGTACCTCAGGGCAGGGGTCATCACTCGCAAAGCAATGGAGAGGGCTTAACCTATCCCAAAACTCTTGCATCTCAGTGTCAGTAAGATTGCATTCTAGTTGGACAGCGAAGTTACTCCTTTTGTAATCTTGAATCTCCAAGAGAAGCTAGGTCTAGCAGTCAATGCTTGCTCTGGGGCACAGTAGGAGGTTTAAATCTCATTGTCAGTGTTTCACATAAATAAAAAAACTCGGGATCCTAAGATATGTATATATTGTAAAACGTAGCTCTCAGGTTACACATAAGAAATTTGAGGCAGGTTTCTAGAGGAGAGAGTGCAGACTCTTAGGGGGTCTCTGCAATTCCCAGTTAGTGTCCAGTGGGGGACTAGAAGGGGAGACCGCAAATGGCTTCAGGGCGTGTTTTAGGGAGTTGACAAGTCAGAGCCCCCAAGTAGGTGTAGCTTTTTGCTGGGCTGATCTGCCTAGACCGTTGGACTTTTAGTCCGCTACAACAAAGTGGCGGAGCACAGGTGTGCAGCCATTTAACTGTTTATCTAGGCATTGGCATAAAGACAAGAGGCAAAATTAATAAATGCGAGAGTGCCTAATTAGCACTGTTTTTCTTTTTTCCCCTGAAATTAGCAAAGTATTTAGTGACTGGGGTGCCTAAAGATGATTTCAATTTGCTTGTATCCTTTTTAGTTTGCTTAAGATAGTAGATTGGAGAAAAGCAAACTAAGTGAATGGGAACTGGACTTTGGAGGTTTGTGAGGGTGAATTAAGTGAACAGTAATCCCACAGCAGTAAATTGATGCCTCTCCCTGTTTTGTTTCTCGTTGCAGTGATGTATACCTCCGCCGTGTTACTACAGGCAGTGAATTCTTCTTTCAATGATCTGCATGGTACGCAGCAGAGTCTGAGCACAGATCTGAGTAACTTACGAACGGAAGTTCAGAACACCCTCTCCTCACCATCCTGTGTGAACTGTAGCTCTCTAAATGTGAACGATCTAGCATTCGATGCCAACTTTAATACAGTAAGTGCCAGAAATTACTATTTGACTTCATGTCTGAGGTTGAACAAAGGGTGATGGTGTGTAATTTAAGTGTGTCAATGCAGGACATATGTTAAGACCTCACTGAAATGTGCACAGCAGTGCAGACATGGCCTGCCGAACCACGGGGCATATTACCAAGCAATAGCGATAATTATCGCTATTGCTTGGTTAGAGACAAAAATTTACCGCTGAGCTGCGGCGATTTTTACCGCAAATAAACCTTGGTATTACCAAGGTTTATCGCAAATGCGATAAAAGTCGCCGCAATGCATGAATATCGCTGAAAAGTCAGTGATATTCATGCATTACCGAGCTAACGCTCTTAGCCATGTTATCCACCTCCCATTGGATAACATGGCTAAGAACTGCTCAGGGCAGGTGTTAGCTTTTGGAGAAATTTGCGCTTAGCGCGAATATCTCCAAAAGTTGGTAATAGGAGATAGCGATGTTAGCGACTGTTTTCAGTCGCTAACATCTTGGCACGCCCACTTTGCATATCATTAGTGATAAATATCACTGACATGCAAAGTGGGGCCCAAGATGGTCGCTATCTCCTACTAGCTGTCGCTAACTGGTGTTAGTGACAGCTAGGTAATAGGGAGATAATTTTATCTCCGCTTTCTTGGCTTTTAAAGCCAAAAAAGCGGAGATAAACCCCCTTGATAATATGCCCCCACATAACTAGAGTTGGGCGGAACTCGCACAATTTTACTCTGCAGAATTCCGCGGAGTTACGAAAAAACTCATCGAGATTCCGCAGAGTTCTGCCCACCCCTACTGTTAATTCTTATCTGCTGCAGTGTAATAAGTGTGGCCTCCCCACCTCACTAAAGACACCCTCGACGCTCCATTCAGCAGAAGGCTCCACTGGCGATGAGTCCGGTGTTTAGTTAGATGCCAAGTGGAGGGTGCCAAAAGGCAGGAGCCCTGTTCTGCACTGCTGCAAATGGCTGTATGTGAGTGTAGTTTAGGATACGGTGGAGACATTTAAGGCCACAAGAGCTGCTGATAAGTTCAGGGCTCCTCTCCCTGAGCTCAGTGAGAGGGAGAGGGAGGAATGACTTGGAGGACCTGCTAATGGGCTGATGAGGGAGCAGTGGTCAGGCTGGGAGCACAAGTCACATAGACCTCCTGGCCGACCGCTTCCATGCTCAACCAGTTACCCTGCTGGATAACCTGAGTCAGGGACTTTCCTGCAATTATAAAAGAAAGTTTTTTATAGTCACAATTTCCCTGGTAAGCACAGGTTCCTCTTTTTCTTCCTGGTATCTGGGCCCCGGCTATCTGCTCTTTCCACTAATTACAGTATATTGTCAATGAGCACTTTTTCTCCTTGCAGAATTATCCATTACCTCCTCAACCATTCCTCATTCCATTCCTTACTAATTGAAATTATGGTAAGAGAAACTGTCACTCCTACCAAGCACATCTTTCTCTCTTTATTTAAAAAAAATAACTCGGCCAACATGACAGCTTTGCATGAAGTGCCATGGACATTTCTTAGTAGCTGACAAGCACGTACCCTTCATCACTTTCCTAATTTGAAATCAATGTCCATCAAATTAGATTCCCAAACACAGACTGGGGCGCACAGATCAGACTACATTGCGCCAGGCAATACTGTGCACCTTTCAACGCCTTGCAAAGATCTATCAGGGAGTCCAATGAATTACAAAAGGTGACTGTCCGTACTCATGCCATACTTAAAACAACTTTGTATAATGAGCCGTATTTGACTTATGCTAGTAATATTTATCATTGTTATCTTTTGACCAGATCTAGGCTTAGTTTAGTACATAACTTCCTATCAGTTTCAGAAAGGTGGTCTCAGGTTAAAGATCTTGAATCTTGCAGAAGTGACATGTTTTCTGATCAAAATACCCTTTATGTTATTATGTTAATATGTTCTGTGATTTTTATTCAGATTTGCGCCAGAAATGTATTATACTCCTTCTCAAAGGAATGGATTTTATTTGGTTAAGGCCAGTCCATACCTATTTCGAGATGTTATCCATTGGATGCATCTGTTTGTACATTGTGGGGGGTTTAAAGAAATCATAAAGGAACCTTAGAGTAAAATGCTATGTATGGGTAGGTAATTGTTTTATGGATTGTTGACCTATGGTATGGGATTTTACATATCTGGAGTTTTTATTGCCTACTTTTTCTATTAATTGGGTATCTGCTTTTATTATTACTCGTGTTATGGAATTTGTTTTCTGAAATAAACATTATTATGATGAATAATTATTACAATTTTGCTCACTTATGGTTATTATTCTTTTGATAGATACCCGACTTCAGTAGTCAATACCAACTTCTTGCTGATTTGAATGATACAAACATCCCCTCAGTCCTCGAAGAGGTAAGCACTTTGCATGGGGCACTCCCCAGAGAATCATTACATATATATATATATATATATATATATATATATATATATATATATATATATATATATATATATATATATGTGTGTGTGTGCATGTGTGTGTGTGTGTGTGTATATATATATATTTCTCTCTCTATCTCTCTCTGTATATATATATATATCATGTGATCAAGACCACGCTTCTGTGGTCGAAATGTGTCATGTTAGGCACTGACCTGAATTAGACTGTGAGCCGTGATTTTGAAATAAAGCACTTCATTTAATAACAACTTACGTCTGGTCGTCTGTACCTGGAAGACCCCATCTGGAGGAGCGGTGGACCAGGATTGATTGTGTTTGTATATATATATATATATATATATATATATATATATATATATATATATATATATATATATATATATATATACATATGAACTGTTCTAAGTCCGATTAGCAGCACGGAAGAATTGCTATTGCAAACCGGCCTTTCCCTTCTGAGGCCCACTGGAGGGCTTTTGAAATTAAATGAAATAAAATAAAATAAAATAAAATAATGAATGCAAATTGTCGGCAGCACGGATTCCACCAGGGATTTTGAATCGATAACCAACACAGGCACTACATCCCCCAGCATGCAGTGGAAGCCAGGGCCGGACTTGGAACCAAAACTGGCAAAGTGCTCGGCTGCCCCCTCCCCCTCCCCAGGGGGGTTTTGGTGCCGCAGAGCTCTTTGCCAGGCAAGAATCAAAATAAACCATCTTGCTACTCATAATCAATTATTCAGATGTGTAATACTCGTTGTTATTATATGCCAGTTGGGAAAATGCTGTCCCTTCTTCCATCCAGCATTTTTTTGTCAATTGTTGTCCAAAAGATTGAGCACTCTTATCCGAGCGCAGATGTTACAATCCTCTGGTTACCCCTCGCCACCCACAGGCTAAGTTGCTGGGGATTATTGAATCCGAGGAAATACAGCTATTGAGCGAAGTTCCTGCAATTATGTACAAAAAAACATTTTGCAAAAACATCTGTGGCTGGAGAGGGGTAACCAGAGGATTGTAACATCTGCGCTCGGATAAGAGTGCTCAACCTTTTGGAGATCTGATTAGCTGCCAACACTTCAACCAGGAAGTGCTGACAGCTATCTTGGGACCCGGAGTCTGGGTCCCAAGAAAAAAGGTGAAAAAACATAAAGGGACAGGTAGAAATTACCTGACTACCAAGGCCTGGTGGTGGTGTCCCACAGAGACCCTGCGGGGGGGGGGGGGGGGGGGCAAAACATTTTAATTTTTTCAATTTTGCCACGCATTCGTGGAGGATCTGCAAATCCATGGTAAAAGTGAAAAAAAAAACCAGCAAGCGCCATTGTCTGCGCTTCGTTTTCTTTGCCCCCCAGGTGAGCCAGTTCTGGGGGGGATAAATTTGATATTAAGGGGGAGGGGACACACTTGACCCCCTGCCTGGGTCTATTACGGCCCTGGAACCCCATCCCCCGGGGCCTGGCCAAATAAAAATACCAACAGGGGGGGCTGAGCGACCCGCCACATTCCCTGGACGAATTTGGCCCTGGGGACCTCATCCCCCAGGGCTTGGTTGATTTTTATTACTGGAAGGGGGGCAGCTCAGCCCCCTTCCCAGGCTGCATTCGGTTCGGGGACCCTGGCCGTGGATAATAAAGGGAGGGGGCGGCGCATCCCCCCTCCCAGAGACATTAATGGCCCTGGAAACCCAATCCTGATCCTCACGGCCAGACTCTTGCTATGTCTCAGGATGCCCACCCCTGGGACATAGCGTGTTTGCTCTTGTTTGGAGGGAGCAATTTTTAAACTCCCACCAAGTGAGAGCAAACAGTAAGTCCACTCCCAGCAGGCATGAGTAGGAAAACTTCTGGGAGCACACTTTTCATCTGTTTCCCTGCCCACTATGAATCAGGCAGGGAAGTAGATGAAAAAATGTTTCCCGCCCGCAGGGAGCAGCATGTTTAACCGCTCCCTCTGGGCAGGAGCAATGCTGGCTCTCTCTGGAGGTGAGGAGTTGGCTGGGTGGGAATTGGGGCTCCCCTGCAGTCCCCAACAAAGAGGAAATGGATGCCCTAGGTGGTGTCCAGGGCACCTACACTTTTATTGGTCTGGCCCCTCCTTCCCATTCGTAATAAGGCTGAGCCCCAAAATCAGCCTGGGGAGGGGGCCGCGTACACCTTCACCCATCATAAAATGGCCAGGCCCGAGAGATGGGATCCCTGGGGCTGAAATTGGCCTGGGGGGCACCCCCGATCCCCAATTAATAAAAGATGAGGCCCCGGTGGATGGGGTCCCTGGCCCATGGAGGTGTCTTTGTCCCCTCTCCTCATTTACAATAAGGCCTGGCCCCAGGAGATGGGGTCCCTGGGGCCGAAATAAAGCTCGGGGACTGGCCCACGTACGCTCTTCCCCTAAAATCAATGTGGTGGGCGCCGGTGGATGGGGTCTCTAGGGCCCAAATCAGCCCTCAGTGTGAGGCTGCGTGCCCCCCCTCCTCCCTAGATGGCTGCCTTTGGAGGGTTGGTTGTATGCAGTCTGTTGGGCATAGGGCCAGGCCCTGTGGCCAATCCTCTGCTGTTCAAGGCCAAAGGCCGTGCGCGGTATTCGGTTGGCTGCATGCATGGCGGCAGGCCCCGCTGCTAACCCTTCGACCTTGCATGGTGTGGGTTGGCTGCAGTGCCTGGCCTACCTCCCGCTGCATTAAAACAACTGTAGAAATTTGTTATAGTTAGGGAATAGAATTTAAAAAACATTACAAATTCACAAAAACAAATGGTTACAGTGATGTTACAGTTAGGTTCAGAATTTACACACACCAAACCATACAAATTTAGCACTTATTGTTAGAGTTATCTCAAGAAACTATAACTCGTGCCCTAAAGTAACTATAACTCACGCCGTCACCATGCCCCACATATTACATCACTCATAACATCTTCTATGACATCATTGATACTATCACTGCAACATTTGCTGTAAAATAATTGATGAGAAAACTGTGCATGGCGGGGGCACTGGTTCTTCATTGACACCAAGGATGACGCATTTCAGCTATCAACATAGCCATTGTCAAGATCTAGTGACATGCTCCACCATCAGAAAAATAACATCCTTGGGGCCGATATTGGCCTCGGAGGTGGGCTGCATGCCCCCCTCCCACTTATAAATATGGCTGAGCCCAGTGAAATGGGGTAACTTGGGCCAGAAAATGGCCCGGGAGAGGGGCTGAGTGCCCCCTTCCCAGGTTAGCTGCCTTCGGGGTGTGACACTACAGTCAACACTGAGGGGAGCGCAAATTGTGCACTGCATGTACCATGATACAAAGGATAACACTTTTCTGGGTTATGATGTAGTGTCTGGCCGTACCCTTTTCCCTGCCCAAACTGTTTTTCATGACCTCCTCTACCATTTATCACACATTCCTAATGTTCCTTTTTGTAAAAATTGCATTCCAGCCCAGTGATTACACTTTATCTGGTCCTGGGAGAGCGCAAACTGACCTAAATGTAGAAGTGCGTCACACTTACACGTAGTAAGCACAAGTCATGAAGAGAAATGCCATGAGTGCTGATAGTACCTACAGTTATATTCTGAAATGTGTAGTTAATATAGAGATTTAAGTAGAAGTGGAACTAATACAGAAATGTGTGAAACAAAATGATTTAATTAAGACGTGATTATTCCTGAATCCATGTTGTGTAGCTGCTAAAATGTAAGATGGCATACGGAAACGCTGAACGTGGTAGGCCTCAGGGCCAGAGCTAGAAGGGAGGGGGAAGGTGGTTCAATTTCACAACATGGATTGCACTAATGTTTAGTAATAATGAGTAGGCCATGATTTTTAGATGTGTTTACCGAATAAATAGAATAAGAGTATTAACATGCTAATAATTAAAGAAGAAGTTGAATACTATAAAAATGTTGTAGGGCTGGAAGGCTTTAACGTTGATTTACACATATTAGTCTGGGCCGGGGAATGTTGCAACGCGGTTGGAAGACTATGAGAATTGGGATTTGGCTGCAAATGTCTGTCTGTAAGAGAAAAGGGGGTATTCAATTATAAATAAAGATGAATAGAAGTTTGTTCAAGAGACGGACCAGACATGGAGGAGGGTTCCGGAATGTTTAAGGGGTATCAGCGGGCCGGAGAAGAGTCTGAGAAGCAAGGTCGACTCTAACCACAAGGCCTCATCATGGAAAAAGCCAGAAGCTACACCACGTGAGGGGCGTCTCACGAGGGGCGTCCTAAATGTTGTTGTATTTTTGTATTAGGGACAGCACCCCTGGGTGGAGTGAGAGCAGAAGCCTGAGGACCCTTAAGAGAGCGGATGGGTAGGCAGAGAGGGGTCATGATTGGAGAACTATAGGTTTTCACCAAGAGACTGAGAGTGGGTGACTTCCCTTGGGGGTCATTCACTACTGACACCTTTTGTTAGGTAGGGACCTGGTTAAGTAGGGATACCATCTAGATCAGGGTAGGGACAGCCTAACCTGTATTTTCCCTCCGGCTGTAAATGACTGAGAGATCTCAATATGTGTCTATGCTAATAGCCCTATTATTTTTAGAACTGGTGCTTGTAGTTTCCGTTGCTCGTCTGAGGGCTTTCAGAGAGCACATGTATGTAGTTGGGCCCGTGTATCTTGTGAATCTCATTTTGAGATGCTTGTACCTGCAACTTATCTTGACTTTATAATAAATCTTTGAAAGCTAGAAGTTGTTTGTGATCCTTTGAAGCGGAGTCCTTTATTGGGTGAACTAACTTGGTAAGAGATGCACTTTCTTCCCTCAATGACAGGCAATAAAGGTTCAGTCGACCAGATCGGGGTTTTAGATCAATAGTGATAAGATATCGATCAAAATCTCGCCCTTCCAGTTGGTAGCTATAGAGGATGGTTGCCTTCTTGAGGAAGGTGATCTAGGCCAGGTTAGATTACCCCAAGGCCCCTAGAGATCGATGATCGGAAGAACCGCCCGCCGAAGAAGGACCGGATGACGTGAGACAGAAAAGCAGCAGTATCGGTCGAGAGTGCAGGCTGCCGAGGTACCATCGTGCCAAGACCCGTGTCATGACTTGCTTCCTGGGGACTGGGTCCTGGTGAAAAAACACGTGAGAAGAAGCTGCTTGGATGTTCGTTGGCGTGGGCCCTTCCAGATCATCCTGATCACGAACACGGCTGTGAAGGTGGGAGGCCTGCCCAACTGGATCCACGCGTCGCACACGCGGAGAGTACCAGCACCTCTGGAAGACACAGCTCCTCTCTCGGATAGACGTCCAGCTGCGGACCGAGAAGCCATAGAGGGGGCTAGCCAAGCTGTAGAGGTGCCAGCGGAAGCGAGGAACGAGTCTGACCAAGCTGAGGATGGTCAGTACAGCAGCGAAACAGACGACGCTACTGAAGGAGAAAGTAGCTGGGAGTACGAGTCAGACACTGACAGGTCTGACAGAGAGCGTGAACAGACGAGAAGGAGAAGGAGTAGAAGGGTACGTGGAGAAGCGGATTGGCCGCAGAGAAGAAGCTCTAGTCTGAGGTCAACTCCAGAGAGAACCCTTCCTCCGATATCAGAAGATTCAGACCCGGAAGAAGGTGCTCAGGGCGCTGAAGCACCGGTCTTGAGGAGGTCAAGAAGAGTGCGTGTACCTAGCAGAAGATACTCCACCCCTGAGTGGACATATCTGGCGACAGATGGCTTCGAAACCAGTGACAGGGAGGATCCGAGCGGTGGTGGTGTCCAGTTCTGAGCCCATCGTAACAGTGGAAATACGACTGTTAGTACCCGGAGTCGAACAAGAAGGGTCACTGACATTCATGGTTCCCCGACCTCCCCGCCTCAGCAAGTTAAAGCACATGTTTCTCACAGAATTGCAATTCCCCGATTTTGGTACAAAGATATCAGCCCAAGAAGAGCACAATCTTCGTATGGAAATATTGAATTTTGCTGTCGAAGCTGCAGGCGACCGCCTGATAGTAGATGCTTAAAAGACTTTGTAAATAAGCGAGAAGAAAAGAAGATTACCTAGCGCCCAGGAAGCAGAGAATCTTAGGGACCTTCCCTTGAGTTACTGGAGAAGGGCTAGGGTTGTCTGTATTGAACTATAAAGAACTTTTGCGAAGAAGGTTGTCAGCTTCCAGTTGTGTGGTTCTAAGGACAAAAGGAGTAAGAGAGACTGTAAAGGAACGAAAGGAAAAGAACTTTGTGCCAAGATACAAGAGAGCCATACAGTCTGACGAAATGGAGGACGGCACCCAGAACCGCAGAGCGAAATGTATAATAGGTACACTAATAGTAGGAGTGATAATATTAATAGCTTTAGTAGTAACAGTCTCTTATGTAAAGGGACGTGAGGAAGAGGCAAAGGTAACTGATGTGAAATCTGTAGAGGCGCTTACACCCACCGTTGCTGGTGAGAAAGGGGAAAACACACAAGAAAAAGCGTTATTAGCTGCAGAAGCCCGCAGGTTACACGTAGATGAGTCCCAAGGTGACTTTAGGTCAAATGCTTATGCTAAACTATTATATGAATACGTGGATGCCATGGAGGTCAAGGACTGTTACGTCTGCATGCAGTTGCCGGCGTCTGTAGATGAAGGCATTCGATATCATCACCTCCCGCTGACATATGGCATTACATGTAGCTTATTGCTTAGTATATTTTATGGGAGAGATAGTTTTGAATACTATTTCTCCAATTACGATGCAGTGTTACCAGAAGTCCCAAATTATAAACAAATGAATAAATGGGACTACTGGAAGAGTGAAGACAGGTTGGCAAAGTTTTTCATTCCTTGGATTACCTTAGATACTTCACATGCCCGTAGAAATAACCTGACATGCAAGGTGTCAGAAGTCGAGAAAAAGTTCATAGGGCAGGTGGATGATCGAAATAGGAGACAAAAGATTTTGAAAAAATCAGGACAATGGAAAACAGATTGGACCGAGGAAGAAAAGGCACACAAGAGAAAGGGTAGTAGTGGTCCAATAGCTTTAGATAGAACGCAGAGAGGAAAGTTATGTCTTCATAGAGCCAAAACGTATTATGAAAATGTATACGTGGGAGAAGTTAGCTGTGAACATGCTTTCAATTTAGAGTACTATACTAAGGACTTCCTGAAGGGAATGCAAGCGATTCCAAATGTATATTTTGTATGTGGGAGAAATGCCTACGTAAGACTACCTGACAACTGGTATGGATCATGTTACTTGGCAATTATCTTCCCTAAAATATATCATGCCCAAGACTTAGAGATCATCGAGGGCAAGACATCATCGAGGGGAAGGAGAGATGTAGGAGGTGTAGAAATGGTTGGAGATGTCTTTGGAGCTGTGTTTCCTCTTTTGGGATTAATCCTTAATGATGTTAAAATTAGACGACTGGCAACAGTCGTAGACAGGTTGTCTGCCAGCACTGCTCAGTCCTTAATGCTGGTAGAAGGAGAGATGCAATCGATAAGGGCTATGGTTCTCCAGAACCGTCTTGCATTAGACGTCCTATTAGCGAAAGAGGGCGGAGTCTGTAAGGCTTTGAAGGTCCAGGAATGTTGTACTTACATTCCAGACAATTCGAAGCCCCTTGAGAAAGTTATTAGGAACATAACTGATATTCACAAAGAGATCGAAGACCTGAGCAGAGAAAATGTCTGGGAAAAGGTGGGCCATGGAATAAGTGAAGCTGGAGGTTGGCTCACCACCTTAGGCAAAAGCTTTGTGTGGAAAATACTAAAACCTATCATCATAATATTGATCTGTGGGATCGTGTTGTGGGGATTGGTGAGGGTATTCAAATGGTACAGAGCAAGAAGGTCAGAGAGGGCTCGGAGAAAACAGCTGCAGAGATTGGCTGCCATACAAGATAGTCAGTACCGGAGCCTGAGGGCTCTGGAAACACAGAAACGAGTTATGCTAGCAATCACTGCAGTTTAAATGTTAATGATGACCCCGAGAGGTCATCAAAGGGGGGAACTGGGAGAGCGCAAACTGACCTAAATGTAGAAGTGCGTCACACTTACACGTAGTAAGCACAAGTCATGAAGAGAAATGCCATGAGTGCTGATAGTACCTACAGTTATATTCTGAAATGTGTAGTTAATATAGAGATTTAAGTAGAAGTGGAACTAATACAGAAATGTGTGAAACAAAATGATTTAATTAAGACGTGATTATTCCTGAATCCATGTTGTGTAGCTGCTAAAATGTAAGATGGCATACGGAAACGCTGAACGTGGTAGGCCTCAGGGCCAGAGCTAGAAGGGAGGGGGAAGGTGGTTCAATTTCACAACATGGATTGCACTAATGTTTAGTAATAATGAGTAGGCCATGATTTATAGATGTGTTTACCGAATAAATAGAATAAGAGTATTAACATGCTAATAATTAAAGAAGAAGTTGAATACTATAAAAATGTTGTAGGGCTGGAAGGCTTTAACGTTGATTTACACATATTAGTCTGGGCCGGGGAATGTTGCAACGCGGTTGGAAGACTATGAGAATTGGGATTTGGCTGCAAATGTCTGTCTGTAAGAGAAAAGGGGGTATTCAATTATAAATAAAGATGAATAGAAGTTTGTTCAAGAGACGGACCAGACATGGAGGAGGGTTCCGGAATGTTTAAGGGGTATCAGCGGGCCGGAGAAGAGTCTGAGAAGCAAGGTCGACTCTAACCACAAGGCCTCATCATGGAAAAAGCCAGAAGCTACACCACGTGAGGGGCGTCTCACGAGGGGCGTCCTAAATGTTGTTGTATTTTTGTATTAGGGACAGCACCCCTGGGTGGAGTGAGAGCAGAAGCCTGAGGACCCTTAAGAGAGTGGATGGGTAGGCAGAGAGGGGTCATGATTGGAGAACTATAGGTTTTCACCAAGAGACTGAGAGTGGGTGACTTCCCTTGGGGGTCATTCACTACTGACACCTTTTGTTAGGTAGGGACCTGGTTAAGTAGGGATACCATCTAGATCAGGGTAGGGACAGCCTAACCTGTATTTTCCCTCCGGCTGTAAATGACTGAGAGATCTCAATATGTGTCTATGCTAATAGCCCTATTATTTTTAGAACTGGTGCTTGTAGTTTCCGTTGCTCGTCTGAGGGCTTTCAGAGAGCACATGTATGTAGTTGGGCCCGTGTATCTTGTGAATCTCATTTTGAGATGCTTGTACCTGCAACTTATCTTGACTTTATAATAAATCTTTGAAAGCTAGAAGTTGTTTGTGATCCTTTGAAGCGGAGTCCTTTATTGGGTGAACTAACTTGGTAAGAGATGCACTTTCTTCCCTCAATGACAGGCAATAAAGGTTCAGTCGACCAGATCGGGGTTTTAGATCAATAGTGATAAGATATCGATCAAAATCTCGCCCTTCCAGTCCTAATCGGAGATTACGTCTCGAGCCGGAGAGTACGGCTCTAGCCTTAGAGTACGGTCCGGGCGCAGAGAGTACTTTCCGGGTGTGGAAATTCCGTTCAGAGTGCGGACATAAAGTTAGGAGTCGTATGTGCATTCTGTGAATTACAAAAATCGTAAGTGCCTTCTGTGAATACCAAAAATAGTACGTTTAGGATTTTTTCTCAGATTAGTTCTGTGAATTGGCCCTATAGCTAGAGTTATCTCAAGAAATTATAACTTGTGCTCTAAAATAACTATAACTCGTGCCAGAAACTCACCTTTGCCAATTTTACATAGCTGTCTCCTGTGTATTATTCACAATCTCTATACATGCATGAAAGTATAGGTACACTGCGAACATCTGCAAGAGTATATGAGCATTGACAAAGTCAATCACGTTAGTATTGGAGTAGTGAAAAGGGTTTCTCAAGACGCCGAAAAGAGATAACACACCGACAGCAGCAGCACAAGCTTCACTTACCCGCAAATGGTACTGGCCAGCATGGGAAGTGGCAACGAGACCTTGAAGCACCAAAAGGACTAAAAGGAGCACAGTTTTCTGCGTTTGTTGTACAGAAAGTGTGATCCATGTTCAAAATGGCTGACGCATTAATTTGCACAGTGGGCATTTGGCCAAGGAGGTCCACTAGTCAAGCAGTCAAGGAGCAGCAGGAGACACGTGTTAAGATATCTGCATGCGGCACATTGTGATGTGGTTTAAGGTAACCTCTGTTGGCTTTCTCCACATTCCTAAAGGCTTCTCCATTCAAGTACACTGCCCGTCTTTGAATTTGGCGGGATAACCCTACCAGGATGGTGCTTTTGGTTCAAAACTCTATTGATACATAAAATATGCGTTTGGAAAGCTATTCTATTTCTTGTCTTTTATATTTTCTGCATTATTTAGGACTTTGCTGGATAGCAGATGCCCCTCTTCCTTTCTGGACCTCCATCACTGCGTCCCAGGGAATGGAGAGATCTGTCTATCCTGGCATTTTTAAATGCTCAACATCCAGTCATGGCTGAATTTGCCAACCATCCACACGTATGCATTAAATACGTGGCATTTATTCGAGGAACAGCAACAATAATAAAGATACAGAATCAAAAAACAAAAACAATCAACCAGCAGAAATCTTGCTGAACAATCCTGCGATGCATTTACTAATTAACAATCGCCTATTTGATTCACGCACTAAAATCACAATAGAATCTACTTCTCTAACACACAGCACATAAAACACACCCTTTAGCTGATTATGGTTTTCAACTTGAAACAATAAAATACCAAACATTTCTTTCGATTTCTGTGACAATGTCAAACATGTCTTCCTTGGTGGAGAAAAGAACACAGAGAAAAAAAATGCATTTATTTTGACATGAACCAAGAAGCTGACATGGCACAACTCCACTAATTCTACCCTTAATTTAATTCAAGACAAAATAAAACTATTGCAAAATAATTCGCTTATTTCCGCTTTGAGCTTTGCATGTGTAAATCTTTTAATAATCCGCAAACCAAAATAGACTTAAAAATCTTTGATGTATACAGTCACTTGATTTATGAACAATTTAGAAAAAACGAATTCAAAAAGGCGTTCCATACCCTATTTTTTCTAATCTCTAGGTCGTAAATGGGCTTGACTAGAGTGAATCTGCATTTAAAAAGCTAAGACCAAATTCAGACTACTTGTAGCACATAAATTCCTTTAACATTTGCATATCTATCACATGAAGCCTACCGTTGTTGATACACTCTTCCCAGACAAGATCAGCTGGCGTCGTAAAACTAGTTTTAATGTATGTGGAAAGCGTGCATGAATGAAATGCATGATGTTTACTTAAACTGATGATCCATTCACTGAGTGTATTTGGCGACTGGGACCACAATGGACATCTCATGGAGTTACTTACATTTATTCAGGGGCGGTGGGTGACATTTGAAAGTGGTGGGGCGCAAAGTGATTTGCATACAGCACCGTAGCGAGCGAGCGGAGCGAGCGATCCCGAACCCCAAAAGGGGGGTTTGGGGGGATGACCCCCCCAAGAAAATTTTGGAAAAAAAGAAGAAAAATCGTGCATTTTCAAGCAAATTTGAGAAAGCAGGAAGGTTAATAAAGCAATTGTGAAAGTGCAGTTATTACATTAATAGATGGCATAACATAGGTAGCTGCTTATTCAGTATAACCACATAGCTTCATACATTCCGTCCTATTATGCTCAGACTGAATCCTGTCACCAGGCCAACTGTCTCACTTTCAAGAACAGGACCATATTCAAACCACTTACATGGACATACAAATCAGCAAATGACATGGCATTCAACCTACTCTCTGACACCCTACCATAATACACACCAACTCGGAACTTTAGATTCACCAATCACAACTTTCAAATCAGCAAATGACTCGGCTCCCAACACCCTCTCTGACACTCTACCATACTACACACCAGGTCAGAACCTTAGATTCACCAATCACAACCTTCAAACAACACCAAAGCCACCATGTTTGCCTCCTAGTTCTGGGACTTTACATCTCTGTCCTTCTACACTGAAACTCCACATCACCCAATATGTGGCCCATCCAATCTCTGCAGGAATTTCAGATGGCATTGAAAAGACATGTGCTTCAAAGGAAAAAGCACAGCGGCATGGCGGATGTCGACAATGGCATTTAAAGAACGTGCAATACGAAATAACGTTATATGGGCAAACATTTTTGTTGTTTTCCCCAAACATTTTTTATTAAGTAAATAGAACACTATGAGCGATCCATACAGGAGAGCTGCATAATTGTGACCAATTGACTACAATCAACAATCAAGGGGAGAGGATGTAGCCTTACCGCTAGAGCGGTCGGCTTCGAAGCTGGGTAACCTGGTTAGAGTCTCAGCAACAACACTCTACATCCTGTGATTCAGGGCAAATCACTTAATCTCCCCGTGCCTACCAAGAAAAAAATGAAGGTGTTCATCTATAACGAAACTGGTGCTCATGTAAAGCGCTCTGAAACCCGATGTCACAGGTCTAGTTCGCGCTATATAAAACTCAAAAAAGAAAAAATCTGAACTTCAAGGTCTGCTTAGCCATACAATATGACTATTCAATGATCAAATTATACAGGTCCTACACACGGTCACTGCGAGGAACCTATGAAGCAATGACTGATGACTCATATGCCTTCCCCATAGGCCTATACACCCAGGAAGCAGCACGTGACTTGCTGTAGCTACTCTGCGAGTCACTCTTGTGGAATGCTCAAGAGGAACTGACCCTTTTCTAAGTGGAACAGCTTTAAAAAACCGGAAAGAGAATGAGCTTTACTCTGTAATGCTAGGAGTGTTGTCTTTATATCTTTGGCACCTCACCTGTTCTAGGGCCCTCCGGTACGCATGCTTGAGCCTGGAACTTCCCATTATCAGAATAAGTGAGTGGATGTGGTTGTCTGCTTGTTGGTCTCTGGTGTTTGTGGCTGTGTGCATGTGTGAGTATGGTTGAGTTTACATGTGCTGGTGTTTGTGGCTGTTTGCATGTGTGAGCAGGTTTGCGTTTACATGTGCTGGTATTTTTGGCTGTTTGCATGTGTGAGTATGTTTGAGTTTATATGTGTTTGGGAAAAGAATTACAATCAATGCAATGAACTCCCCACTGCATTTATGTCCTGAGTAATTTGCCACAGCCTCCTGTGCACTGAGATATCTACACAACAATATTAACCTCCTCCCTGCAGCTAGGCAACATGCAGAAATGCAATTTCATAAAAACTCATACTTACAGGCCTTGGGGATAGCATTTATACCAGATAAAAGCCAGTCACTCTGTTTCTATTAATGTCAGATTTCTGCATCCGTTATCTCTCTAGAGGAACCATGACCAAGGCTGAGAGGTAAATTGGGCGTAAAATTAGACTTTATATTTACTTTTGAAGTGAGATGAAATCCAAATATTGGCAAAGCGAATGTGTTTGACTTTTTTTTTTTTTTTTTAATTTTTGAAGACCTTTATTGTGCATGTTGCAGAAAAACAAATACGGGCCTACAACCTTCCGGCCGGCCACAATACTTATGAGCACAGGTGTCAACATTACGGTCTTCCGACGGCATCAAGTGATACAACAACTATTAATAACAGTTACACTGGAAAGGACATGCCGCCAGGGAGAAGGATCAGTGAGGTCAAATTTTAAAGTTTTTGATGAAATAAAAGTCAATAAAGGATAGGTATAAAGGAGATCCGAGTCCGTACATTGAGTCCACATGAGTAGGCAACAGTAGAAATAACATCAATTACGTAGAGCTCTTCGTCAAAGCGGCAGAACAATAGAAAAACAAAGCGGACAGCAGAAGCCAAACTCGTGCCGCTCCCAGTGCCACCCACTCCCAACCATCCTCTATCACAGACCCAGAAAGGAAAACAGTATAAGAAAGAGCAGGAAAAGAAGAGAAAAGGCCCATAGAAACTAAATACGAAAATTAAAATCTACCCCCCCACCCTGCACCAACGCGGAGGCTACGGCCTACCCCCCCCCGACAATGTGCCTGTCGCCCCATAAAGAACCCGAAATATAGTTCAAGCAAAGGAAGAAGAAAGAAAAAGGAAGAAAAATAATGAAAATGTTACCATGAAATATAGAGAGTGAGAAAAGGCCATCCTAATCTGCGACCCTCAAAAAACCTACAAGTGAAGCGGGAGGAGGAGCCAATCAAGCCATTCCCAGTACCCCAGTCAGAAACCCAGTCCCCACACAATTTGCAGTCATTGAAAGCCAGATATTAATACAAAAGCAGTTAGGGAAAGACATTATAACTTGTGCGACTTAAGCAAGAATGTACAACTTCCAATCCCGGTCCCACCCGCCCAGCAACCGACAGTGCAAGGAGAACCTAGCCCTGACCCGACCTCGGACAGACCCAAAAAAAGAAGCGCATGAAGAAGTACAAAGCATTTGCATCCATTAAAGAAGACTAATAGCAACAGTGTAGTCGCACAATGCATCTAAGGGGTAAGACAGTTCAGGTACGAGTCAGCAGAACATTTAAAAATCCAGGGAAGACGTCGCCATCAGCACTTATCATCGGGCTACCTGACCACAGAATTCCCACCCCATAGATATAAACCAGCAAATGTGCCCAGCAAGCACAACCTCATGTGGGAAAACATTACACAGAGCATATTAACAATACCAAGGCATCAGTTCAGTCCGGGTCTCCGCTAGCCAAACAGACAGAGTCAGCGCCAGGAATGCCGTCAACCCTGGCCCGAGCGTCGAAAGTCTTCCAGAAATGGCCACCGCTGAAAACAAGCCGAGAGAAGAACAAAGGACCAAGATGGCCGTCCTCGATATAGAAGAAATATAGGAGAACGAAATGGATGCCCCCAATCATCAGTGGTTCCAATGCCAAAAAGGATCAGCTCATCGACGCATACAGGAGAAGGCACATCGTCTAGGAAGATAAGAGGCTCCGGGGGCAGATGTAGCAGGGAGGACCAGCAACCGAGGAGTCACCGAGCGATGTTGAGGCAGCAATTGCAGAGGCAGAGTCTCAGGCTTCGGAAGAAGGGGAGACAATGTATCCGAGTCTCCAGTGACGGGCAGAGCCGATTCATTGTATCCAGGGAGCGCCCGCTGTACTTGATAAGCCTGCCGAGACACAGTATCCACTTGGGGAGCATTTGTGGGCAGCAGAGGGTCCGGCCGTCTCAGGCGCCCCAGTGCGAGTGCCACCTCGTCAATCTTGCGACCCAGCTGGCGAGTATTCCGTTGCCATGCAGTCTGTAAGTCCACAATGGCTCCCAGGATATCACTGTAGTCCAGGGTCCGCCGCGGTCCCGCACAATGCCAGCCTCGGGTCGATGTTAACGAACGGGTAAGAGCAGGCAGGACAGGGCAGACATGGGACAGGGAAGCACTCCCGTCCCCGTCCTCAGGGTCCGGCGCCATCTTCATCTCCTCAAGAGGACCCCACAGGAGAGAGAGCGGTAACGTCCGTGACACACAGCATCAGGCAGGGGCTTCGGTGTAAGTACGGCTTAATGTACAAAGCAGGCTCTCCGTGATTGTCCCTCTACCGCCGGACCCTCAGGCCGATCCACGGCAGAGAAGGCACCGCAAGATGGCGTCGATTCAGCCCGCCCGCAGCACAACAAAGGAGGCGGCAGGGGAAGGGATCCTGTCTCGCCAGCACGTATCGCCATCAGGGCAGGAGTTTCGCCAGGTCGGGAGGAGACCACACCGTCTCCCTCCACAGGCGGAAGCGCACTTCGAGCACCGGCACCTCCACGGTCCGTCCCCCGGACCCCGGTGTAGTACGTTCAGCAGCGGAGATCGGGGCAGGTTCCAGGGATGAGAACGGCAGACGGCTCGCACAGCGAGTTCACCTTCAATCCAGCCAGCAGAGACTTCGGAAAGCGCGGTTACAAGCAGCGCATTCAATACGTCGTGTCACCGCAAGAGTTAGTCAGGATTAAGCACAGGATGCCGGTGCGGGAGTAAAAGTTCGCGGAGCTGGGAGCCTACACGTCCGTCCTGTCGGCCATCTTGGCTCCTCCTCTCTGTGTTTGACTTTTATAGTAAATACAGATACACACCATCCAAGCACATATTGACTCAACATAGATGATACATGCATGTAAACATCCATGCACTCTCAGACTAACACACCTACAGTACCACATGCATATATACCATCGGGCAGACCCCCATGCCGACAGAACAGACCCCAGGCAAATAGAACAAGAGACCCCCCCCACACACAGAACAACAGACCCCCAGGCACACAGAACAACAGACCCCCCCAGGCACACAGAACAACAGATCCCCAGACACACAGAACAACAGACCCCCCAGGCACATAGAACAACAGACCCCCAGGCACACAGAACAACAGCCCCACCCCAGGGACACAGAACAACAGACCACCCCAGGGACACAGAACAACCGGCCCCCTGGCACACAGAACAACCGGCCCCCTGGCACACAGAACAACCGGCCCCCAGGCACACAGAAAAACCGCCCCCAGGCACACAGAACAACCGGCCCCCAGGCACACAGAACAACAGGACCCCAGGCACACAGAACAACAGACCCCCATGCACACAGAACAACAGACCCCCATGCACACAGAAGAACAGACCACCCCAGGGACACAAAACAACTGGCCCCTGGCACACAGAATAACCGGCCCCCTGGCACACAGAACAACAGACCACCCCTGGCACACAGAACAACAGACCACCCCAGGCACACAGAACAACAGACCGCCCCAGGCACACAGAACAACAGACCCCCAGGCACACAGAAAAACAGACCCCCAGGCACACAGAACAACAGACCCCCAGGCACCAAGTTCAGAGAGGGACATTTTGGGTCACCCTTACAACGAAGCACCATGAATGAGCAGCTGCATCCAGGTAAAGAACTAAAGAAGGCGTAGACACACAAATAAAAGGTGAAAAGATGTAAAGTGAACTGTGTGGGTCTTTTAATTTAATTTGTATAGTTATAACTCTATTAATTCTACAGTCAGGGGCCCCAGTACTGTCACACTACGAAAACATACTATACAGTGTGTTACGTTTCTTCTGATACCTAGGTGGTACCTCTATGTTATGTGGGCATGAGTGTAATGGGAGGCGGGGGGCCGGAGAAGTTGTAGATACAAGTAGCTTCTCCAGGCGACTTACACCCCTGTCAATGGAAAGGTGCTAGATGAGGGGAAAAGTGAAGCTAAGTGAATTTGACCTGCAGCAGCTCCAAGTCCTATCCAGAAGTGAACGACCCCAAAAAATTTTCTCTGGCTTTTGCTCGGCTTATTATCATCAACCATGAGTAATGCAATCCCTACCCAGTTGCTAGGCAACATAAGGGATGTTAACCTTCTTTCCCGCCCTGCAGTGATCAGATTCTATTACACGACCAGAGGCCTAATTACCGTTTTAGCTCCTTACTGAACTACTTTGGCAGCAAAGATAAACTATACCAAATATATTTCTTCAACACGGATATCAGATAACAAGGCAGCATCTGCAGTCCAGGCCTCCATTCTCGATGACATTACAGTGAAAACGATGACATCACAACCCTCTGCATGAATAGTCCAGAGGTGGCTATATATTTGGGCTTTGCTTACTAACTATTTATTTGTTACTGTACTTTGAATTCTCTGAAGGACATCAGTGTCGGCTTGCCCGCCAGCTATCAGCGCATTTATATCTTGGTTTAGACGGGAGACAATGCAGAGTGCACTTTCCACTAGGTCTGCATCACTTTGTGATGCAAACCAGGATCAAATTAATACATCTGCCCCATAACCATAACACAACGACTAGGGAGTCATACTAATAAAATTGGATTGCTACCCAAAGGAACCCTTTTAGAAATCACAGAATAATGAAAGACTTAAGGGGGAAAAATAAGATTCTATTCCTATGCCTTTCAATTTTCATGCAGCTCTTCGACGCCTGCTCATAGCTCAATGTGCTATATTTGAAGGATTGTTACTTATGAACTCCAAGCAACAAAAGGATCTCTGTGACAAAAGCAATAACCCACTGAGCTATCTACATAAAATACCATTATGTGATCTGCATGTCACACATTGTGCTTTGCAGGGGGGAACATTAACCCTCTATGGTATTATATCATGAGTCAAACTTGTGACTAAACAAATGGCAGATCTCTCCCTCATGCGCATTAACCACAAGTTATGACATTATAATTATCTCCCCTGAAAAATGCCACATACAAAAAGATCTCTGCAGGCTGCTCTTCTCTCGGTTCTACCTGCAATGCAGAGGGCACCCCCTTGGCGCCTGGTGCGACATCACCGGTTGCACCACCATAAAGCCGGCACAGAACAGTAATCACTTATCTAGCTCTGTCTTATCAGTGCCAATTCTCTCACTATACTGTGCCACGCGAGTGCCAAGCTCTCCCTAGATTTCGTGATTTTTTTTATATCTGTAGCAGTGGAAGGAAATGTCTATTTACTTCTGTGACAGAAACAACCACTGTGGAATTTCGCAGTGGGACTCATCAGTCCGTGATTTATATGAGATATGTTCCATATGTGAATTAAAAAGAAAGCCTGGCAAATTCTACCCAGGTTATTTTTCAGCAACTCTTGATCATCCGTTTATAGAAATAAGTGAACATAAGAAGCTTTGACGTTGATACCTACATGGCCTCCCAAGGTACCAGTGAAGTGTGACGTGTAGCTCAACTGAGACAAAAAGAAAGAAGTACATATTAGTGGCTGACTCGACATGCTGAAATATTTCCCTGGTAGTAAATGACGCCTGCTCTGGCCAGGCATGTGAAACTGTACTGGCTGAAATAGTTTAAATAATATTTTAGTTTAGTACTCCGAGTAGTAAGGTCGTGTCTCTAATATTTCTCACACTTGCATGGATGATAATGAGAGGAATCATTGCTAAACGACTACTAGCTCTGAGAGAAAGCCCTTTAGTGTCAAGGTGCCACAGACCTGATTTTTGTCATAAGTCCCTCCAAGGAGTTTGTGAAAAGATATCGGCGTACTTTGTTTGTTTTCTTTAAAGGCAAAATTTTTTTTGCACCAGCTAAATTTGGGGGTTCTTATCAGTGGACAGAGGCGAGCACATTATCAGTGGACAGAGGCGAGCACACGCTGCAGGTGGAAACCTTCATAAAAATCAAAGTCATTCTGAGGGTCAACCCCCCAATACTGTGAGACTCCTTCCAAAGACAGCGCGCTGACATCACTTACCCTGGAAGTAGGCCCCGCAGCAGATCCGCACAATCCTGGGCAGGCAGGGAGTCTGGGCTCAGGGCGCTGACGTACTCCTGGAGCGGCAGTGATTCCTCCTGCCTCGCCATGGCCAAACTCTCGTCCCGCAGACCCAGGACCTGCAGAGAGTCCTATCCCCGCCCTTCCTTCTCACCCCTCAGACCCCGCCAGTCTGTCTCATTTCCTGGGTCTCATCCCGAGCGCTCTGGCTGCAGTTCACTATAAACCCCGACCCAGGCGACACCTCTCTGCCAGCACCTGTCCTAGCCCGTGGCTATCGACTACCTAGTCATTGGTTCCAGCTCTGGTCGCCTAGGTGCGAGCCACGGCCCGCGGGTGAGCAAGCGTCTCCTCGACCCCATTGTCCGCGCGCCAACCGACCCTGCAGGGGAGTAAGAGGGAAGCTGTCAGGCTGTCGGGGGAAGCAAGTAAATGCCCGCCTTTACTCCTGACACCTTCCGAGCGGTGGACTAGCCAATCCTGGCGCGGCATACAGCGCCAGGATTGGCTAGGGGGGCTAATTTACTACTCGCCCTTTTTAAACGTGTTTTCAGCGGCGGCGCCTGTAAGAAGCAGCACCCCTCTCTATGGGGAAAGTCTAGCGCGCATGCTCGGGTAAGGTGGCACCTCACCTTGTCATGCGCAGTACTGCTGCAGCTGTGTGTCGACTGTCACTCAAGCTGCAGCAGCCCAGCCAGCCCCACCCCCTGCGCAATCCCGATTGAGTCGGTGTGTCCCACTCCCGGCGGATTCCCGGCCGGTAGAGCTGATAATAACACAGAGGTAATTAATGCCAAAAATACCACGGTGCGTCCATGTGGCTTAGTGGGGCTACGCCCCTACGCCCCAATGGACGCACCTCGGCTGCATTTATTCGAGTAATTTATTTACATTATAGAAAACAATTGAAGACAACTATGAGTTTCTGCTTATTTGTTGAACTTGGCAAGTTGAATCTAACACCTTAGGACAAGACACCGTTGCAGTATAGCATAAAGGAAAATAATTTCCAAAATGTAACAGCAATTGCAACAGAAATTTCATTTTGCTTTTCTTTTTGTTGGTCACATTTACCTAATGGAAGAAAACACCCCAGGTTTCCAGCCTGGGTAAGGAGTCGGATCCACTAGCCCCTAGATTGAGTTCCCAGGCACGGATCAGAAGCCACAGGTCCAAGGTTCAAAGGGCCAAAGAGCAGTCGCAACAGAGAAAAAATTCCCAGGACAAAAGACAAAGATTAAAGGCTCCAGAAAGTGGTCTCCTCTGTCTAAATAAAGAGCTCTAACAAAACCCTTTTGTGGCCAGTTTAAATATTGAACTGTGAACCTTGTTGATCAGTAAGAGAAGTATTGCTCCATGAATGGTTCTATACACTATTAATCTGTGGCAGACATTCGCCTAAGAGGAAACATTTAAAACAACTTTCCACAAATGTGTAAGGAATCACTGGAACAGGGACCTTGAATCTCAGACATCTGACTTCAGGAAAATGCCTTGGCAACATTTTTGGGCCAAATACCAGACCGCAACATGATGTCTAATCAGGATTTAAACACAATTTTATGGCATTTGTGCTACTCTGCCGAGAAGCACTTCAATGCCTCGTTAGGGGTCGTGGGTGCTATATATACACATTTACAATTACAATGAATAATTTTGCAAACAACTGAGCTCTGTGCTAGAGTTAATGTTTCAACTTACAGGATAAGGAGAGCTCTGTGATTTTGGTGCTGTTGGACCTGTCGGCAGCTTTCGACACGATATTGCATGAAATCTTGCTCAGTCATCTGCAGGAGGTAGGGGTCAGGGGTGTGGCTCTGTCCTGGCTGATGAGTTTTCTATCGCAGAGTGTCAGTTTGGGCCACTTCCGTTCGGCACCTGTGGAGCTCACCAAGGGGGGCTACAGGGCTCGTGTTTGAGTCCCACACTTTTTAATGTGTATGTGGCCCCCCTGGCTGATCTTATGAGATCGTATGGATTTATTCCTGTGTCGTACGCTGACGACACTCAGCTGCTCTTTCCTTTTCAGACTCTGACTGCTGCAGTTAAGCACTCCTTTTCTGAAGGTATGAGGGCTGTGTCTCGATGGATGGCCTCGAATTTCCTGCAATGTAATGTAGGGAAACCGAGGTTATGCTGTTTGGGGAGGCTCCACTATTGTGTTCGCCGGACTGGTGGCCATTAGATCTTGGCCCCGTCCCCAGTCCCAAGCAGACAGTAAAGAACCTGGGTGTTCGGTTGGATCAAGGGCTGTCTTTAAAGGAGCATGTCAATCAAACAGCTGGGTCCTGTTTCCATGTAATTGGACTCCTTAGATGAGTGTTCCCTCTACTGCCAGACGCTTCTAGAAAGACCCTTGTCCAGGCTTTAGTGCTTAGCCACCTGGACTACTGTAATGGGCTACTAATATCAGCAAATGACAACTTGCTAAGTAGGCTCCAGGTGGCTCAGAACACCGCTGCAAGGTTAGTTCTTAATGCCCCGCCCAGAACCCCCTCCCGTCCTCTTCTGGAAAAGCTTCATTGGCTACAAATCCGACAACGGGTTAAATTCAAAACCTGCTGTATTATCCATAAGAGCATTTATGGATCAGGCCCTTTGTACCTGGCTGAGAAGTTTGTTCCTTACAATCCTGTATGTACCCTCCGCTCCAGCAATCAATATCTTCTACAGGTTCCATCTATTAGAAGGGCGAGACTGGGTGGAAGAGCTCTCTCATTTTTAGGCCCCAGTCTCTGGAACAAACTGCCTGTCACTCTCAGGCTATACACTAATCATCTAGCCTTCGGGAAATTGTTGAAGACCTTTCTGTTTTAAATATAGCGTCTCCCTCTTTGTTAGATCCTGAGAGCACTATCCTTTCTGCCTGCTGGGTGAACTATTCAAAAAAGGGGGTGGTGATGAACAGAGTGTCTGAATTAAGCAGACCACTCTTACCCAGTCCAAAGATCAGGGCTTGATCCATCACCGTTATTTATCTTTAGCTGGGTGAACTAAGCGCAGAGATACTCCTTCGGGAGTCGAGTCTAGCGCTATACAAGCCTATAAATAAATAAATAAATAAACTTACATTTACATCATAGACTCCGATGTGCAACAAACAAAATCTGTACATCATATGTTATGAGAAACACTAGCTTACCCGTTGCTGCGTTCTCAGAAGAAAGGAAATTTAAGGAAACTTGTTATGATAACATTAAATTTACATTGTGTCATTTTTATTGAAACTTATTCATTTTAATATGGAAAACATTTTAAAGTGTTGTTTTAATTCTGTTTATTCATTCGAGTGCTTGTGGATACACGGTATTTTTGTTTTTCCGTCTGGTGCGTACACGAATGAAACAGAAGGTTTTCCGACGCGTGAGCTGGTCACATACAGTTGTCCATGTGAGAAGCACGGTTTCTCTAAATGAAGTCCACACACTTGCAGCGATTGTCTTTGTGCTTTGATGATAGTCATTGCAAAAGCGAGTTGCACCGTAAACTGTAAACCTTCAATATTGGAAAGATTATGAGGGCCCTGGGGGGCCGAGGGCCGATATTTAACAATTCGTTTAATTTTTTTTGCCAGAAACCTTCGCGGGAGTGTACTCAACAACTTTTAACAATTTTTTTTTTTTTTTTGCCAGAAACCTTCGCGGGAGTGTACTCAACAACTTCCCAAAGTTTCATGGCGATTGGATGAATGGTGTAGTAATGCATAAAGGACAAACAGACATACTTTCGATTTTATATATTTATAGATTCACAGACATCCTTCATTACTGTGTTAAAAGTTTCACTTTGGAATTCAGCATTTTTGCAATGGTCAAGAGTCTACTTGCTTCAGAAAGATTTGAAAAACACTGTGATTTTCCAGATCCCAACTACAAAATCTGTTTTATACAAATAATACAATGCTGTTATTCACAGTTTATTGCTATAATTATTTTCATAATTCAAACACAATTGCTACTTTCCATACATGTGATATATGTAAATCATGTGTATTTGTACTATATATAAATCTAGACTTTACAGCATATTAATGTGATGTGCTCTAGGACCCTCTTGGTCCTGGGTGGACTCTGGAGATGAAACATGTGATTTGCTGAGAGGTGTTAGGGTGTGGTTAATGTTGTGCAGGAGATAATGCGCGATGTGTGGGTGTATGCTGACGAATAAAGTAGCATTTGACTGCAACTCCAGCATGGCGTATTTCATTCGTATGCTCCAGGGCTGCGGAAGACGCTGCAGGTGTGAACATGGTGACTTGGCATCTGTGTTCAGTTCAGGTTTCAAGGCCTGTAAAATAAACTTGTCTTATTCTGTTCTCTTGGACATTTGTTGGATGATTGCTATCTTGATTATATAAGCCACTACATAAACGAAGTCATTCAAAATACAAAATACAACAACATGGAGAAGGAAGCGTAGGGCACACACATGCACAGACAGGTTGTAGCACATTTGAAAGGAGGAGGTTGGGACCCAGGCAAGGAGATACAGGGTGCAAAGGTAAGGGGGTCGTGGAGGTATAGCCAGTCAAAGGGATAGGCAGATGCTTGACGTGCATGTAAAATTCACAGGTAGGAAAGCACCTGGTGCAGGATACAAGATGAATGAGGGAGCCAAAAAGGCAATGGCAGCATGAAAGAACACTGGAATGTGCCTTGGGCAAAAATGGCATGGTGGCCGTGCTGGGTTAGTGGAGAAGTGAAAGGCATTGGATAAGAAGACATGGGGCCTAGGAAGCATGCTCTGGAAGAAGACTCGAGAGGACATAAAAAGGAATCACGGAGGGTGCACAATTTGCTCAGCTTATCCTTTGGCGTTAACAATATTATATTCAAGGGTGCTATTGATACTAAGATGCTTACTACGACTGCCAAAGGGGTGGTTCAAATATCCCGAGTTGTACTGAATGTGTCAGACTTTCAGAACTGATGTCTAAATAGGGCTGCTCATTGTGCTATTGATCGTTGTCGAGTATTGGCATGTCTATGCATACATAGACTGAGTGAGCATGCTGTGGAATGTTGAGTGTGGATACTGTGAGAATATGCTGATGTATGGTATGCTGGTGTGTGTGTATGTGTGTGCATCATTGCTAGCTGTGAAATTAATTGCAGTTGAAGGATACGAGCAAATGAGGCAGTAGTGTTGATTATGGACTCACGTGAAATAAAGAGCTTACTCTTTGTTGCTCTCATGGCTCCATCTCTAGTGTGAAGACCATACTCTCCATCAACAGTATTTTGACCTGAATGGAGAAGCTACAGGACCCAGGTGGCAATGAGGAACTGTTTGTGACAGAGTAGGAATCTCTGGAGTTGGAGAGAAGTCCTACACAAAGCAGGAGTAGTCTGGTACTGGCAGCCCCAATATAGCAGCTGATGACATCAGCACTGGTTGCTGGACTGGCGTACCTTGGGGATGTAGGTGGGTGTAAGGCAGAAGGCTGCAGGATGTTAGGCAGTGAACAATGATGGCAAGCTCTTGGAAGAAATCTATGGGCATATTATGAGCCCCTTGCACCGCTTGGAGCATTTCTTTCTGTGATGCTCCGGCAGCGCAAACCTTGAAATCATATCTATGATGCCAAGCAAATGCCTTTGAATGGCCACATACATATGGAGAAAGGCAAGGCAGTGCTGATCTCTGTTTTGGATTACTCTGCACTCAGGAAGCATTCTATGGGCGTTGCGGTGGGTGTTCCCAGGCAACACCCATGCATTTTGAAGCTTTCCCAGATGTACAAAACCATGTAAAACTGGGGATGCACCAAAATCTTATGCCACCCGAGGTGAGACGTAACAAGTGGAAATAACTTTATTTCTCCACGTTTATTCCTCCTTCCATGTGTACTGCATTCTGCAGCACACATAGAAACAGGAAAACGCCTCTCGGCAGGGGCGATTCCTCCTGAAGGGGGGAGGAGCATTGCCCCACCTGCAGAATGCGCAGCAGGCAAACACAAATAAATAAATGGTATGGTAATGCCATTTTATTTTGCCACCGGTTTGCACTGTGTACAGTACAAGCATGAGGGCAGGGGGTGGGGCTGAATCCTGCGATTGCACGATGACAACTGGCCCTGCCAGTGCACTTGTCCGTTTGACTGGTTGTCTTGCGCTAGCCAGACCGACATGCGCACTGTAGACCGAGCAATCCCAGGGTTGTGAAACAGTAAAGGGATTTGTTGCAAAGGCCTCCAGCCTCAAAATGAGCTCTGGGTTAGCCTGCTCCAACCTATCCTGGAGCTGCATGAGACAGCTTGAGAGCAGCTTCAGGATTGGTTGGATTCACATTCCACTGGGCAGGAAGGCAGTCCTTCCCTTTCCTGCTTGTAGACACCAAGATCACCAGGAGAGAAGTGCTGCACAGGGCAGGAGCAGCATTCATGGTGAGTTTTGCACCATCATGCACCATCCTAACAGGGCCTGCATTGGTGCTAGGCTGCCGAAACTGTGCCTGTGCAGGAGTAAAGGGCAGGAATAGACCGTATTGGATAAATACAGTGCATTCCTGCCCTACCCTGAGGCGTAGGGCAGCGAAGGAAGGTGATTTGCTCCCTGTGCCAAATCCCCATAAATGAGGACCCTAGTACTCCGATCTGGCCAGGAGAAGCATGAGAGGTTGCTGTTCAGTGGGCCATCTCTCTGGAATAATCGCCCTCCCTGACGGTGACAGCCTTATTTTAGGAGCAGAGTGAAGGTATAAAGGTGTATTAACTTTGACGGTTAACTGAATGCTATTGTGTTGACTGCAGCTGTTGATCAGCAGTACAAGTAATATTTTCAAAGTGCACAGTAGAACGTGCAAGAATGATAAACTGATAGAAAGGTGCATGGACTACTATGGGATCACTGACAGAATTTCGACCTCAAAAATATCGACCTACAGAAATATCGAGTCAAAAATATCGAAAGCAAGAATATCGACATCCTATCTACAACATGGTAAGTACAAAAATATCGAAAAAATAATATAGATGTTAAAAATATCGATGTTAAAAATATCGTTTTTTTTCTTTTAAAATATAAATGTGAAATAAAGTATATAACACTAATAAATAAAATCTACATAGTTAAAAGTATCTAATAATGTTTAAAATTAATAAATAATACATATATATTAATAATACATTAACTAAATATATACAGTGTATATATAATATATATGTACTGAACAATAAGGTGTAATAATTATTTTACTAATTTATAAATTAATAAAGTATATTCAAAATTACAAATACATTTACAAACATAGAACAATAACACAAATAAAATGTAAAAAATATAAAAAATGAAATATACTTTTAATATTTTTACAATTAATTATATAAAACGTTGGATAGCATAAGGGTAAAAATTACTATTCCCACTCCAGAGAGTGCAACAGTAGGGAAAGCGTTGGATAGCGTAGGAGTATAAATTACTATTCCCACTCCAGAGAGTGCAACAGTAGGGAAAGCGTTGGATAGCGTAGGAGTAAAAATTACTATTCCCACTCCAGAGAGTGCAACAGTAGGGAAAGCGTTGGATAGCGTAGGTGTAAAAATTACTATTCCCACTCCAGAGAGTGCAACAGTAGGGAAAGCGTTGGATAGCGTAGGGGTAAAAATTACTATTCCCACTCCAGAGAGTGCAACAGTAGGGAAAGCGTTGGATAGCGTAGAAGTAAAATTTACTATTCCCACTCCAGAGAGTGCAACAGTAGGGAAAGCGTTGGATAGCGTAGGAGTAAAATTTACTATTCCCACTCCAGAGAGTGCAACAGTAGGGAAAGCGTTGGATAGCGTAGGGGTAAAAATTACTATTCCCACTCCAGAGAGTGCAACAGTAGGGAAAGCGTTGGATAGCTTAGGAGTAAAAATTACTATTCCCACTCCAGAGAGTGCAACAGTAGGGAAAGCGTTGGATAGCGTAGGAGTATAAATTACTATTCCCACTCCAGAGAGTGCAACAGTAGGGAAAGCGTTGGATAGAGTAGGAGTAAAAATTACTATTCCCACACCAGAGAGTGCAACAGTAGGGAAAGCGTTGGATAGCGTAGGGGTAAAAATTACTATTCCCACTCCAGAGAGTGCAACAGTAGGGAAAGCTTTGGATAGCGTAGGGGTAAAAATTACTATTCCCACTCCAGAGAGTGCAACAGTAGGGAAAGCGTTGGATAGGGTAGGAGTAAAAATTACTATTCCCACTCCAGAGAGTGCAACAGTAAGGAAAGTGTTGGATAGCGTAGTGGTAAAAATTACTATTCCCACTCCAGAGAGTGCAACAGTAGGGAAAGCGTTGGATAGGGTAGGAGTAAAAATTACTATTCCCACTCCAGAGAGTGCAACAGTAGGGAAAGCGTTGGATAGCATAGGAGTAAAAATTACTATTCCCACTCCAGAGAGTGCAACAGTAGGGAAAGCGTTGGATAGCGTAGGGGTAACAATTACTATTCCAACTCCAGAGAGTGCAACAGTAGGGAAAGTGTTGGATAGCGTAGGGGTAACAATTACTATTCCTACTCCAGAGAGTGCAACAGTAGGGAAAGCGTTGGATAGCGTAGGAGTAAAAATTACTATTCCCACTCCAGAGAGTGCAACAGTAGGGAAAGCGTTGGATAGCGTAGTGGTAAAAATTACTATTCCCACTCCAGAGAGTGCAACAGTAGGGAAAGCGTTGGATAGCGTAGGAGTAAAAATTATTATTCCCACTCCAGAGAGTACAACAGTAGGGAAAGCGTTGGACAGCGTAGAGGTAACAATTACTATTCCAACTCCAGAGAGTGCAAAAGTAGGGAAAGTGTTGGATAGCGTAGGGGTAACAATTACGATTCCAACTCCAGAGAGTGCAACATTAGGGAAAGTGTTGGATAGCGTAGGGGTTAAAATAACATACTTATAAATAAAAGTTTTTTTAAATTATACAAATATAAACTATGAAATAAATATAAACCATATACAATAGCTATATATAATTATAAAAGATATGATTAGCAAAATATATTTAACCATAAATAAATATAAAAAAATACCCTTTTATAATATTTAATTACCAATTCATAATTAATATACAATTATATTATTAAAAAAAATATTAATGTATACACATTATTACTTAATTAAATTTAAATTACTTCCCACCGTATTCCCTATAAACCTACTACCCACAACAGAACACATTTATCTATTTATGAATTAATTAAAATTATTTACCAATCAATTCAAATTAATTACCAATTAAATAAAATGTATTACCAATTAATTAAAATGATTTTATACTTCCTACTAATTAATAATTAATTAAACATAATTAAATAACTTCCCACCCTATTCCCCTATAAACTCACAACCCACTACAGAACATATATATCTATTAATCAATTTATTAAAATTATATACAAATTAATTAAATTTATTTACCAATTATTTAAAATTATTTTATAATAACTACTAATTAATTTTTCATTTAACATAATTAAATTACATCCCACCCTATTCCCCTATAAACCCACAACCCGCTACAGAACATATTTATCAATTAATCAATTAATTAAAATGAATTACCAATTATTTAAATGTAATTACCAATTATTTTAAATTAATTAATATTAACTACTAATTATTAATTAATTTATCCTAAATATATTACTTCCCACCCTATTTCCCTATAAACCCAAAACCCACTACAGAACATATTTATCAATTAATCAATTAATTAAAATAATTTTCCAATTAATTAAAAATAATTACCAATTAATTACAATTTATTAATAAATCCTACTAATTAATAATCAATTTAACATAATTAAATTACTTCCCACCCTATTCCCCTATAAACCCACAACCCGCTCCGGTACTAAAACATATAATTTGCTTAAAAATAAAAATATTAATATATAAAATTAATACACTTATAATATTAATTAATTTAAATACTTAAGTAAAACATAACACATACATAATAAAAAACGAAAAAATATTACAAATATCGATATTAGTGTCATCGAAATTAGTAACATCGATATATATGCTATCGATATTACTAACTTCGATATTACTTACATCGATATAAAGTATTTCGATATTACTTACCTTAGAATCGATATTCTGTCCAACGATATTCTTGACATCGATATTCTGCACCTTCGAAATTTCTAACACGATATTTTGGTAGGTCGATATTTACTACTCGATATTTTGACTGTGTACCGTAGCACCTGCAAGGCTTAGTCAACACTGCTGAGTGTACATTAAGTGCAGCATCAGTGAAGGGGGTATTGTGTAAACTGAGTCTTTGGCTCAGATCAACAAGGCTTGTTTTCACACCCCCGGGTGACACAAGTGAACTTAGTTCAATGCACCAGCGCTGAATGTGAAAAACAGGTTTTGTAGCCCCACAGAACCCTACCCAATATATAAATGAGGTGGTATCAATGCTTACGAGTTACTGACGGAGCAGTGGTAATCGAAACGGATGTTAATTATGTATTTCAACATATTTATTTAAAAATACTTATTTAAAATGACATGCTCTAGTGCACATAATATTGGTAATATCAAAGAAGATAATAAAAAGCAGCTAAGCTTTTTAATAACAGTTAAAACAGGTAAAAATTGTAACATCACATTTTATAGCCCTTACACCCTCACTGTGCTATCCCTTAGCACTATGTTAGTTTTGAGCAGATAAATAAATAACAAACCTGAGTTTCGAAGGTGGTGCGCATACCCCAGACAACAGGGTCTGATGTCTGTTTGGAATATCTCATGAGCTATTTCGAGCACAAGGCCAAGAGCTAGGAGATTGCAGCGGTGCAAGGAATCAATCTTACCGCCAGTTTTTGACGGCGGCAAAATGGAATGCTTCACAGAGCCTCAAGGAGTCTTGCTGGAGGCTTCTTCTTCGACATGGAATCTGAGGCTGTGCTCATCTGAATCTGCCACTTGCATCTGTGACCTGGGTGGAGTTTCTTTCCGCTTAAGGGGACGAGTGGTGGTGCTTAAATACTAAATTATTATCAGGGATTAAAACCTCTGACATAGTTTCAGAAATGTTGATACAGATTACCAGCACCAGAAGAAGTGTTTTAGACACATCCTAAAGAAAATGTGAGATGAAGAGATGGCAATTCAGACTACACACTTTTGATGAATTATCAATGGATGTTCTTTTGATGGCCTTCACATTATGATAAGTGAAATCTTGTCCCAGACTGGGTGCTGCTTCAGGTGCTATATCTACTTTTTATCTGAATGACTTGACACTCTCTCAGTTCTAGGAATGGTAAAAATGGATAGTGTTAATTTTAAAAAATGCATAGTAGTTGTTGTTGTTTGCCTTGGGGACTGTACACAGGTTTAATGCTTCTGCAAGCCAAGAATTCCAGCACTAAATGTGGAAAGAATTCTCATGCTGAAGTAAGGTTTTTGTGTTAATGCATGTGAATGTACATACTTTGGTACTTGTGTGATGCATTTAGGTACACATGGTTAATTTCTGAGTGTCAGGTTGAAGAAGAAAGAACAGCACCCTTTTGGATGTGGTGGTGTGTGCCTGTGTGAGGTAGTAGTTTCAGTATCTGATTTTTATGGAAATTATCAGTCCAAGAATATTCGGGAAAATGTGGGTTTCTGTATAGTATGTTGCTTTGTCCTGTTTTCTGTTGTGCATGTTAGGGAAGACTTGAATATCCTCCTGCAAACTGTGGTGTTAGTCTATAGGATGTATGTATTTATTTGGACTCATCTGCGTGAACCTTTTGTGTTGTATTTGGGGATATGTTTTGGTTGAATGTTCTGTTTTTTAAAATCTATGGAAAATGTGTTGAGTCCCCTGTTGTAACGAGTGCTTGTGATGATGTGAAAGTGGCGAAGAGGAGTACCTTGCCACATTATGTTTATCTGGTGTTGTGAATAAGGGGAAGAGCAGTACCTTTCTACCATAGGAAGTCTGGGAAGGTGTAGTACCTTGGTTTCTGTTGGCTGGGAGGTCACTGGCTAATGGCTGTGTGTGATGATTAAGGAAGTGTAGTATTTTCTTTTTAAGTCAGACCCCCCAGGATATAGCGGCATGGATTAGCAAATTTAGCGGCACAAAAATGGAAATTTAGCGGCACAAATATGGAAATTTAGCGGCAATTTTGCGGCATTTTATGTGGCCATTTTTCCTACAACAAACACAGATATCTTAGTTTTTTTAGTTACTTAACAACATGAAGCTATGTATATTTGGTTTCTTTACAATGTAGACACTTTGGGGCAGATTTACAAGCCCCTTGCGCTGCTTTTACGCCACCGTTGCGCCACTTTTGTGACGCAGCGGCGGCGCAAAAGATGCACCATGGTGCAGGGTATTTACTACGTGACGCATCTCCCAGATGCGTCACGTTGCAAAGCCTTGCGCCAGAAGAGGCGTACCATTGCAGGTCAGTTTGTGTCTTGCAATAGCCTTAGAGCTTGGTGCCACTGTACCTGCTGCACTAATGATGGCTATACCCATCGCCCCTTTTATTAGTAAGCACGTTAAATAGTACAGTGTATTTTGAACACGACCTGATATCCCACCGGATGCCCGTTCGACAGACCTAAACACTAGAGAAAGAGCAGTCAAAACCGCCAAGTGGTCACTTGTTAAACAGTAGCGAACTGCATGTTGGTACTTGTAGTTTTGTTGCAAAATGTCAGCCTGCAAATCGTCTCAGATTTAAAAGCGAGGACTGATTGAAGTTGACACCCATGACATGGGGCCACTTGACGCCCGTGTTAAATGTCTCGCCTCTAGGATTTTTCCCATGGCTCACTCCCAGGGGGAAATGGTCTGCAATAGGTGAGCTCAACCCTCTGACTTCATCCCTTGTCCAGCGCGCCTCTGCAGATACCCCGTCCCGTGTGCGCCTCAGCTCTCTCGGCTGAGTGGTTCTGTCTGTTTATCTTGAGGGACAGACATCTCTGCACGGCGCTCCGTCTCCAAGCCAGCGAATAGGGTGAGCAACTGGCATTGGTGCAAATTCAGGACGGTGAGTGTAAAAATTCAGGACAAAGGGTCAAAATTCAGCACACAAATTCAGGACAGGAGCTCAAAATTCAGGACAAAACTTCAGGACAATAGGTACGTTTTACCATCAGAGGTCGCGCAATAGTACATAAGTAAGCCCAGCCATTTCCAAACATATTCAACCGTTTGCAAACCTATCCATCATGTATCCTTCCATCTATCATTTCACTCATCCATCCCTTCATCCATCCCCTCATCCATCCTTTCACTCATCTCCATTATCCATCCACCCTTCCACCCTATCCATCTGTACACTTATCCATCCACTCTTCATCCCATCCATCCATCCATTCACTCATCCATTCAGCCAATTCAGGACAAAGGGTCTTTATTTTCTTAAATTATAGACTGCATGTTTGAAAAACCGAGGTTTGCTTACAATTTAGTGACAGTAATTACGCTCTGTGAAGAGAACCACGTGCTGCCTCGGTGTAATCAGGGGTGTAATCTGGCCGAGTCTCGGATGTTTGGGGCCCTGGGTAGAAATTGAATGTGTGAGCCCCCCTCTAAATAGCAGAGACATGACACATTGCCTCGTACAGGAATTCACAGACGCAGGGCGCTTGCCGCCCCAGAGCTCGAGAGACAACCCTCCAACCTCACCTCTCCCCAGCCCCTCTTCCACCTGCTGGCGCGTGCTGCCCTCCTGGGACCCTGTGACCTCTGCGGCTGGCCCCTCTCGGGCTCTCCGTGGCTGGATAGCTGAACCTGTCTGATAATTAGCATCAACTTGGAGACAAGTTGATTGTTGGCTAGGGGTAACAAGAGGGAAATGGCAGTCGCGGATTCCACCATCAGGCAGGGCTGTTTGCATGTGAATAGATGTTGCTGCTCCTGAACCTGCAGCCCCTCCCTCTCAGTCACCTTCGAAGCACCTCTTAACAGCTCATCAAGGGCTGGAGGTGTGAGGGTTGCAATCCCGCTGTGCCTCTCCAATGCTGCTGATAAAGCAGACCCCCCAGGATATAGCGAAAAATGCCCCGATTTCTACAAAAATGCCGATTTCGCGGGCATTTTTGTAAAAATCGCGGCATTTTTTAAAAAGTGCCGATTTCGCGGCAAATCGCGAAATCGCGAAATCGCGATATCCTGGAGGGTCTGTTAAGTGGCTGTGGTCACTCGTTCAGTGTTAGTGCTCATGGTGACATAAATGTGGGGAAAAGCAATACAGTTTCTTATTGTGTATCCAGTGTTGTAAATGTGGGGAAGAGCAGTACTGTGTCACAATAGGAAGTTTGGGGAAGGGTAGTATCCTTGTTTCTGTTAGCTGGGTCATGGTTGTGTGCGGTAATTAAATAAGTGTGGTATTTTAGTTTTAAGTTAACATGTTTGTTGCTGGTCTGTGGTGTGTTTTGTTTACCATATATGTGCTCTGGGGCCTGTCATCGTGTACAAACAGGAGAAATTGACAGGTGCATGGTACTGGAGGCAAAGTACGTTGTTATTTGTCTTGTATTGTGTGTGTGTCTCTATTCATGTACTGCAGCCATGTACTGTTGTATACAGATGAAAAGATACAATGGTTGGGTTGTTTTGCCTTCTGAGGGCAGAGATATAGAATGTAGGTGCATCCATACCGTGGTTCCTTGGAACATTGTTCTGGTGTGCTGATGTGAATTTATGTTACAAATGGAAGTACTGGACAACACCAGTTTTTGGATGTTTTGTTCTCTTGTCAGTAGTTTCAGTGCACTTCTACCGGGGCTTTTATTGTGTGCAAGAGATGTTCAATCTAATGTGTGTGCGGCATCCAGAGGGTGTGATGCTGATTGCAGATTGAGGAGCTGTCCTCTGTCTGGCTCTTGGTCATTTTGGTGTGAGCTAGTATGACCAGGTGCTGGGGTTGTGGAGTGCTGGGTGTGCATGTTTGTATGAATGTGTGGAATTACAAACAGACCAATAAGCGCCTTACATAATTCTTTTCATATGTTTATGAATGGCTCAGTGTCCTCAGTTCAGAGTCTGCCGAGTAATCCGATTTCTGTTATCCATAGGACCCCATAGTAGGTGAAGTTGACATTGCCATACCATTTTCAATCCTCACTGACCAGTATTCAATGGCAATGCACAGTTGCAATTTATAATGTTTAGAGTGAAGTGGAAATTAGTTTGGTATGTAGTTGAGGAAAAAGATTTGAAAATGCCATTTGTCACTTTTCCGAAAAATTCGTAGAGTTAAAAATGAATAGCATTCGTTTTACATAAAAAAAGATCAGAGAGCCATGCATGCAGGAAGTGAGCTGCATCATGATCCGCAGCACTGGGTGCACTCATTGCAGAAACAGATCATTTGAAACACCCTGTGACTTCCTGCCCTCTGCATGCTCCAGTAAAATCTATGAAGAAGATTTTACTCATTTTTTTTATTGTCACTAAAGGACAACTACACCAGCCCTATAAACAAAGGACATCCACGAAACATATAGAATATGCAGACCCACCAGAAGTCACATTGGAGTAATACTCTGCTGTTTGGGCACCTGTATGTACTTAATTTTGGTGGAAATGCCTTTTTCTTACAAACCCACCATTGTGCACAATGGTGGGTTTGTAAGAAAAAGGCATTTCAACACAAAATGTAAAGGCAGGGACACGGTACAAAGTCAAATTGTCAAGGTAAGGGAAACTGTACCGAGACTAAACCTGTAATGTAAACGAAATGGCATCCAAGGTAAGCTAAATACACTTATATGACACATAGACATTGATTAAAAAAAGAAATATTGCCAGACAAATGGTTATTGGAAGGTAGAAGAAATTCATACTTAATCCATACCAGGCCAAAGCTAATTGAAAGGAAATGTCACCAAAAGCACACCATCAAAAAGGTGATGCACTCCACCTTAGTGGATTAGAAAATATAGGCTTTTCCAACTGGTGCCTTCTGTTTTAAAACTGGCCCTGACCCATTCTGTGTCTGAGTGGGGAATCCGTTGATAAAGAAGGGCCTGTTTGCTTTAAATTCTGAATTCATGTTGGTATTGTGTCTTATGCAAAGGCTATGCAATCTTATACAGTTTTTTCTCCTTTTTTTCTTGGTGTTAAGGCAAGAAACTCACTCGCAAGTATCCCAGCGCAGGTCAAAACCAAGACCAACGGCACAGTTACAGGTACACTTTGCATTTTACCATGTGTCTAACTGTGCATAACAACTATTTTTCATAATATTGTGTATGATTTCAACATAGAACTACTCTTGTTGGTGGCTGGTCCTGGATTGTAGATGTGTGGGCGGTCACTAGGGCAAGGAATAATGATTCCTTTAGGATGAAAGTGATCGCAATTGTTTCTGTTCAACTTGCTCCTCCTGTTCATTCCCCATCCCAATCAGTGTCCCACTGCAAGTCACCTCTCCCCTCATCTCTGTGGAAAGCATCATTTTCAAGGACTTCCGCCGGAAGCTCGTTCAAATTGTATGAGGCATTCTTAGAGGGCTGTTTCACTTTGCTTTGATCAGATCCTGGAGGGCATTTGAGGAGACGGAAGGAGGGTTTCTCTTATCTTAAGGGGTAGTGCTAATATAGCCGAAAACTATGTAATTGTTTCTGATTTGCCAGTGCAACCCTGACTATAATCATTCTATGCTGAATTTGTATAATCTATTAATCGAAAGTGTGATTTGTGTATAAAAAGTTTGGGGGTTTCGCTATTACGGTTCCTTTGGGGTTATTCCTGTCGGGTTCTGTTAGATTTTGCAGCTGTCATTAGGACTGCTGTTGCTGGATACTTTTATTTTTCTATGTTCCTTTGACTTAGATTCTTTATGGGATGTGTTGGTACTCTTTATGAGTTTCACACTTGGAATTCTGCTTAGATTCCACTTTAACTAGGGATTAATACATTTTATGATTCTGAATTATTTTGCACTTCTGTATTTCAGCCTTTTTGGCAAATGTGTGCATTTATCTCTGTACCGCAATTTTACCTATTCTGTATTAAATTCGACTTTTGCTTCATTTTGGCGTAGAACTCAGTCTTTTACCATTTCAATGTTTTACTTTGTTTTGTTCAGTTTAACTCTGCTAAAATTATATTACACTGGTAAGGTGTGTAGTCTCTAGCCGTTAGATCAACTGGAGATGCTGGTGCTGAAATTCTGAGATAAATATTGGTGTGTTCTAAATATTGGGTTCAGATGATTATTGGGGTTTGATGCCACAAAATTGTCCCCATTACTAGCACCGTTGAGTCACAATTGTGATCGACTTCCAACTGTGTGGTACATGTCACTGTAACATTCAGGCTCCTCCTTCCATCAATCAATCAATCACTTGTAGAGCGCACTACTTACCCGTGAGGGTCTCAGAGCGCTGAGGGGGAAGGGAGGATGCTGCTACTGCTCGAACAACCAGGTCTTGAAAAGTCTCCTGAAGGTCAGCAGGTCCGGGTCTGTCGCAGGTGGATGGGGAGGATGTTCCATGTCTTGGCGGTGAGGTGAGAGAAAGATCTGCCGCCGCTGGTTGTTCGGTGGATGCTTGGAACGGTGGCGAAGTCAGCGGAGCGAAGCTGGCAGTTCGGGGTGTAGAATGTCAGTCTTTTGTTGAGGTATGTTGGTCCGGCGTTGTAGAGTGCTTTGTGAGCGTGAGTGAGGAGCTTGAAGGTGATCCTCTTGTTGACGGGGAGCCAGTGTAGGTCTCAGTGTGGGCAGTGATATGGCTGTGATGGGGGATGTTGAGGATGAGGCAAGCGGAGGCGTTCTGTATGTGTTGAAGTCTTCTCTGGAGTTTGCCCGTGGTTCCCGCGTAGAGGGCATTGCCATAGTCCAGCCTGCTGCTGACGAAGGCTTGCGTGACCGTCCTTCTGGTTTCAGTGGGGATCAATCTTTAGATCTTGCGAAGCATGCGGAGGGCGTTGAAGCAGGAGGAGGAGACGGCGTTGACTTGCTGGGTCATTGATAGTGTTGAGTCCAGGATGAACCCCAGGTTGCGAGCGTGGTTGGTGGGTGTTGGTGCAGCTCCCAGTGTGGTCGGCCACCAGGAGTCGTCCGAGGCGTAGGGGGTGGATTGGAGAATTAAGACCACCATATTGTCAGAGTTTAGTTTCAGGCTACTGTTCTTCATCCATTCTGGGACGGCCTTCATTCCTTTGTGGAGTGTGGTTTTGGCGGTGGCAGGGTCCTTGGTGTGGGAGAGGATCAGCTGGGTGTTGTTGGCATACGAGATGATGTTGAGGTCGTGCGATCGGATGATGTTGGCAAGCGGTGTAATGTAGACGTTAAAAAGGGTCGGGCTGAGGGAAGATCTTTGGGGTACGCAGGTGATCTTGGCGGCTTCGGATTGGAATGGGGAATGAGGACTCTCTGGGTTCTGCCGGTGAGGAAGGAGGTGATCTACTCCAGGGTTTTATTGTGGATCCCTGCGTCATGGAGGCGTGAGCGTAGGGTGTGGTGGCAGGTGGTGTCGAAGGCGGCCAAGAGGTCCAGGAGTATGAGGGCCGCGGTTTCGCCATTGCCCAGCAGGGCCCTGATGTCGTCGGTGGCAGCGATGAGGGCAGTTTTGGTGCTGTGGTTACTGCGGAAACCGTATTGGGACGAGTCCAGGATGTTGTTCTCCTCTAGGAAGTGGGTCAGTTGCCTGTTGCCTTGAAGTACTTTTATCAGGATATGTACTTATTGTATTTTCAAGCGAACCGAAAAATATGTGGATACAACCCAGACTGAAAATATTTATTTGAAAGGAAGTAACCACTTTACTTTCCCTAGGTCTAAGCAGTACTGAAGCCATCTTTCTACTATATACTGTCAATGGCAATAGCACCTCCGTGCATGCTGCCTGGCTCATTAAAAAAAAAACAACAGATTTCCAGTAGTCTCTAAGAAGTGTCAAGCAGTGGCACTTTTTTGTAAAGCCATTGCAGCAATCCACATTTGAGAACTCCCAGACAGGCTTGAATTGTTAACTTCTAATCAGCTATTTTCTTCACTAAAGTTTATGTTCACTGTTAATTTGATAACTGGCCTTGATAATAGTTGACAGTTTCCTACTATTGTGGCCTGCGATTTCTCACCGAAACCAGACCGCACAGTCTAGGAAGATTCTATTACAAGCAGACTTGCACTTCACAATTGTAAATAATGATAGAGATAAAATTGTAAATTTTCTGCACCCAAGCTTAGAAGACTGTATGTTTTCTCCTTCTTAGACGTGCGAAAGCAGCTGGATGATATAAAGACAGAGCTAGATAACATCAACAAAGACTTGTCCTTCACTGACTCTCTGAACAACTTCACCACCACGTTGACTAAGGTGACCACAACCCTCTTTGAGAGTAAATCAAAAGTAGAAGAATACGACAACATAAGGTAAGAGGAAACCCTTGTGCAGTGTTCCAGAAAGGTCTCTGGCATGCATGCATCTATGTATATATATATAGAGTGGGACATACCATAAGTATGCAGTGAGCTTTTTCATATATTCAAACAATTGGCATCTTCTGAAAAAAATTCCCTACATACCCTAATAATGACTGTTGTTCTTTTATCAGCATGAATGGCGAGGCATCCTTTCTAATCAGGATCCATTGCAATCAGCCAGAACGTCCGTCAAGGTCTTTGCCATGGGTACAAAGCTTACCTGTGCCTGGTTCAGATCTATGGTATTATGGATTCTTTTAGAACCTTTCTGTAGGCACACAACTTTTAATGCAAGGCTAGCACCCATAAGCCAGAGGGGTCACTTACAGGCACTCCATGAGGGGTACATGGTTTGCCACACACACTTCACTGGTTTACAAGGGTTGCGATGCAGGGTTCATGTCCTTGGGGCAAAGGGTTTAGAATTCCTTGCAGATGCCAAAATGTTCTCGCGGAGGGTTCAACTAAATAATGTTGAGGAGTCTCTACGATGCATTAAAGCTGGTGCGAGAGTTACCACGCAGAGTTCCTGGTGCACACATGTCCATGTAGTCAGATAGCGCAACCTTAGACCTGTCCCCCAGTTAGGCAGAGGACACTTGATGTATATAAGGCACATGCTTCAGGCCTAGAATCTCATTGATAGTGTGAACAGTCCTGTGGCAGAAGAAGACTCTTCCAGTGCTTGGGTAGTAAAAGGTAGCAGCCCCTTCCCTCGTAACTGATGTTCCTGCAGAATTGTGCTAATACTTCACTACTAAATCTTATCACCTTTCTAAAATGTCATAAAATCCCCCCTCTTATTTTAAGGTCCCCCCTGCCATGAAATGCTCAATGTAAAGTATGTACAGTATGTAAATTGTATGACCTATCTTTACACATGAATATGTTACTAGAGGCAGACAGTGAAATAGGATGAGTATCTCCCACTGATAAAGAACCTGTGTAAGGTCCAAAATGCGTAGGGGTTAAAAGAAATTTGTAACAAATCTATGTTGATCAATCAGATGGGACATACAAGTACAAACTTGGAGTTGGACTTGGACGACTCTAACAACCTCTGTATCACTCTGTACCATGTATTAAAGGTGCAAAAAACGAGAATGTACAGTATTGGTCTATCCTGATTTAATCATTTCATGTAAGAGACCATAAAAGTATGCCAGTATTGCAACTAATAGCTATGCAGAAGGAGATTATACCCTTTATGGGGTTAGTTTATCCTCTACTATACAAGTAACTTCACCACTGACCTTCACCACATCTTCTATCCAGAACTCAACTTATCTTACAAATATCAATAGATCAGTAGGACGGCTCAGTGAGTTAAGCGGTCTCTTCTGTGAGATGTGTATAGCTTTCAGTTCAGGGATTTAATTTCAGAAGGGCAGACTAATCCTTTTATCCTTCAAAGGCAGATAAAATGAGCATCTTTAATCTGGATAATAGTAAAACCCCATTTATGCAGTGATTGAAAATGGGAATAAATCTGCAATGCCAAGCAGAACATAAAGAAAAAGTATTTATTCTTATTATTCTATGCCTACTGTCTCTATCCTCCAGTACATTCCAGCATGTAGCCCACTGTGACCCTCACCTGCTTCGGCAGCTTGCAGGTTACACAGTCACAACAGAATATTTCTTGCTATTTTGTTGAAAAGAAATCTGTCTGGCATCATGCAGGAAATTATTGACCCTCCTTTGTGAAAAGATTTCTATGAAGCTCAATATTACTTGGGAGCACACTGCCCTGCTTTAAACCACTAACTGAGATCCAAATTAGCAATTTTAAGTATTCATTCTTCCACCCCTTTATCTTCCTGGAGCTGCCCATGCTTTTGAATTGTTCTTGTATTACAAGGATTGTTCTCAATGCATGAATTTTGCCATGGTACATTCTGCTAAAGATCTGATCATCGGAATAATTGCAACCTAATATCATTGATGCAATATCGAGGCATATTGATGGAGAAGATGGTTCTTAGCCTGTTACAGTTATTTGCAAATATAAATTTATTGGATTTATTCCAGATGGGATGTAGGCCCCACTAAAGCACCAAGCTGATGGTAGTATCTGGAGGACCAACTCTGGCTGGGTAATGGTGGTGATGTGGCCCTGGTTTTGTTAGATTTATTAGAGACCTTTGATATTATTGACTACAACATCCTATTAGACAGATTGGCCCAGACCAATGTTTATGGTTTTGTCCTAGTCTATTTGAAATCATGGAAATGCAGTAAATTTCAGAGTGTTGTCATGTTGTAATTTCCATCTCAGTCTAAAGAAATCAACCATGGTGTTTTTGTCCTCCAGCAATCAATATTATCCCCCTTCTAACCTGTGCATGAGGTCCCATGATTGAGCGCATTTTACATGCATGCCGATAACACTCAGCTGATCCTCAGCTGTCAAAACATTCAGTTGGGTCAGAAGAAATCCAGGCCCTAATTCTGTATATAAGTGCTTTTACATGACATGGTGATAGATGTCTCTTTTTGTAGCTCAATCCTACAAAAAAACAACTTGTCCTTACTACTGTGAATGGAACCTTCTGAGAGAGCCTGATTTGGCCACAGCCCAAAACCCCTTCCTCACTAGTTTAAGGCACTTTAATATCTGGGTAGTTGATCCATACTTAAAGAACCAGGTTCCCAAAGGTTCCAATACTTGTTTTTTTACAACTAAAGATCCTGAAGAACGTGCTCCCCTACACTGATTCATATCTACATGTGGCACCTTTGTTCCATCACAATTTGGACTACAGCAATGCTGACTACGTTTTCTACTTTCATACAAAAAGCATAACCTCCTGTAGATGGATAAACATATTTACATGGGCTCCCAAACCTTTAGGGTGAGGAATTCTAGCACAAACAGAAATATTCCATTCAACGTGAAGATAAAATGTACACACAGGAAACGAGTGAACTTCCTTGACTTAGAATTGGCAGATGTTTAAGAGGAAATCTAAACCTGAAGAAAAAACACAGTTGAAACAATTAGCAATTCAACAATAAACAAAACCAGTGAAAGAACCACGATGAGCCAAATTGTTTTTATTGTTGTATTTAACAGCTTAGTCTACTGCGCTATTCATTATATTCCGTACTGCTGAACCAGTGCTATATTTTGACAATTAACCATACCCGTCCTGCCTATGTACATCCATCCACGGCTGTTGCTTAGAGATCATAGGTTTCAATCAGTTCTACCCAACCTATGCCAGAGCTTCATCCTGGAATGTCCAAAATGCCTTAAGATATCCAGAATACTTGATGTCTATGTATGGCCAGCTGCACACCTTCATGTTTTGGAGGGATTTGTAGTAATAACATAGCATAGCATGATGTTATGTTATCATGTGACGCGTTGCAATTCCTCTATGGCTATTTTCATTCAAAGGTTTTACTTCACAAGGACAAGAATTTCTACAAATGTGTATCTAAAAACAGCTCGAAGCCAATTTACATAGATGTCTATATACATTGCTGCCATCTTAGACAACATATATGTAAAAATATGTATTCAAATGCATTAATCGTATTAATTTTATTAGTTAACTATCTTTGGCACGACATAAAACGAGTTATATTTCAAAAGATATTTAAGCTGCCGCTCAGGCATTTATATTTTGTCAAGTATGTTAGAGACAGTTTGATCTTTTAAGGATTCTGCTGACAGGAGAGGGTTCATGAGATAATGAATGAACCTGCTATTGTCTTTTCTCTCCTCTACAGGTGGAGTGTGGGCGTTGCATTGTCCTGTATTGTGCTGTTGATTGTCCTTTGCAATGTTTTTGGTCTTCTCCTTGGACCAATTGGACTTAAATCAAAAGTGGATCCTACAGAACGAAGCTGTGCATCCAATTCAGGAGGAAACTTCTTCATGGCGTAAGCATAACTTACAATTTAGTAGCACCTCCTAAAAATTAGGGTGTGTCCCCCTTTGGGCAGAGAGCGATACCCCGGGAGCACGACACATATAATTTGAACTCAGAAGGTAACAAGTGAATTTCAATATACAACCAGGCTGTGCAAGTACTCTAACCAAATTGATTTAATCTACTTCCGTAAGCAGAATTTACACATTTATTACCCCAGGACCTCAGGCTACCTTTGACCACCTACACTTAAACGATAATGCAACTCTCAGAAAAGTTGAGATGTCTTTTTGTCCAACAGTCTACTTATTAGTTTTAAATCTATTCCTCATAGCCACACACGTTTGAAGTATATTTTAACTTTCCTGGGATCTGCAAAAAGCTCATGAAACATGCACGGAAATGTCTGGAAGTCAAAGATTTTCTTGATTGCTCCTGTTGCGAAGTTCATGCTATCAGGTGTTATGGACAATGCGCATTAGTAAGTGTAACGTAAATGTGCACTTGCAAATGTAATTATTTTTCCTACATTTCATAGCGTGGAAAATATATTTCCTAGTGGAGAAAACTTCCCCTTGCCATAAGTAAAAATGTGGGTGTTGTCTTGCATTTCTCACCCTGGGAGAAGACATCACTGCCTTTTGAACAACAAGTGTTGATTGTTATTTCTTGGGGGAGGACCCACTATTGAAAACCTCAACACAAACTACTCCCAAATGTGTAGGGATGCACATGCAAGGCAATAAGTCTCCTTTCTTAGCTGCTCTCTCCCCTCTCACACACTGTTCGTTGGAAAAATCTGCAAATGTTCATTCTGGGAGTCAATCATAAATAGAACTATTTGCACACCTAGGAGACAGTTATGGAAAACCATTTATGAACTTGGATCTAATTATATAGGCCTACTCACTAAACGATTGCACACATCTAAATATATTGTATACATTTTCAAATGAGTTCACCCATGCAAACATTGCTCTGGGTCACTCCACTGACTGCATTTTGGATTATGGCATGGTTGTTGCTAGGCAAAGTGATGATTGACGTTTACTGTACATTTCAATCGCACCCACTCTGCAGTCCAAAGTTAAGCAGGCGTGATTTCAGCAGTCACACAGGGGTCAATTTTCCATATTTTAGGCATCTGGAACAACAGGATTAACTCTTTATGGGCTAGGGTGGTCACTATATCGCATGTTATATATGACATGCAATATTATAGTATCTGCTACATTGGCCTACTACTACCATATCGAAAGTTAAGTATATCTTCCCTGTTCTTCAGTTCTCTTATACATAGCTCCTATTGTAAGTATGTGTGGCATTAAGAATAGTAAATATCTATTTACTGTGCAATAGTGTTTGGTCAATGTAGTGGGTGTGATATTATTGCAGATTGAAATTAACAAACTTGATATAGTGCCATACAACCCTATAGGGTACTTCCTCATGTATGAACTGCTCCTTGGGGCAGCATGAGATGGATGATTATTGTTGGTAGGGTGTATCGGTGTCTGCCCAGTTGTGGGTGAATAAGAAGGAGCTCCTGGCATGTGCCAGGCCCCATCATAGTAATCTGGGAAGTAAGTATATAGAGCTCTGCTCTCCTGGACAGCTCTTTAATGCGTTCGACAAACAAAAACAAGTACTTTCCCTTAAAACTTGGTCGGTGCAATGGACAACATAACGTGCTTTTACTTTCACTCTCCATATATGAAGTTTACTGAATTCTATCCCCAGCAATCAACAGCGAATACATTTAACGTGGGGATTTTGTCACTCAATAGAAGGACATGTTTAGAACTTGTTTAAAGTAGAAGCACACATGTTTAAAACATGTTTGAAGTAGAAGGACGCATGTTCCTACATCTAGCTCTCTATGTTGACTTCAGTCCATTTTAGTCATTCTTGCTTTTGGCTTATGTGTTTCAACATTTTGAAAAAGGTAACAAACATCATTTTTTAAAACAGCCCAAAGTAAATTATAGTACATTACCAGCTGTACAAATAAAAAACAATATCTAAAGAAAGATTACAAGGAGGGACGCCGTGCCTGTCATCCATGCAAGACATGTGCTCTACAGTATGTGTGCCCAGTACCCTTCGATATTTGTGTACATCCTTCGTGTATTCCCCACCACAATGTAATTGCAATGCAGTTCTTCTCCCTGGAAAAAAACCTCGTTTTTGTGTTATTTAAATGATAGACTCAAAAGATTCGACAAAGGAAATTTTTATCTGGCCATGTATTGAATTTTTGTCCATGAACATCTTAAAATCTGCCTATATTATACACAATGATAAGCAAGAAGTGAACATCACAACAAAGCTTGAAACACATAAACAAACTTTGCAGGACACTGAATTCATTTGGGTCATAACCTAATCCTTTAACAGTACATTAGCTCCTATTTTTAGCATGAGTGTTAACACTTAAGTCAGTGACATTCTTCACAGCTATTTAAAAAAAGCAAAAAGTGTGAGAGTCACCAAAAAAAGCACAATATTTAGCCATATAATTAATGAATCAAGTGATTTCGGGTTTACTTTGACTCCGAATAATTCCTCCTCCTGTTTGAAATAGATTTCACTTTTTCTGTGCTCAAGTGTAATCGCATATTTAGGAAGGACCACTCCTGCTAACAGGACTTTGTATTATCAGTTCAATCAAAAAAGCCTTATTCAAGAACATTTAGCAAAGCCTAGGGATTTCTTCAAAAACAAGAGCTTTCAGCAACATCGAGATTGATACATTCTGTTTAACACCGAAATACAGGCTCATTGCACCAATGCAGTGCCTATTTTAGCTTAGAAGGCTGTCTTAAGTTGCTTGATAGACATCTCACATCTAAAACTAAATCAGAGGAGTCAATCAGAGGCGATCCTGATTTATCAGACGGTCTTGCTCCCTCCATGTAGTCTACGGTACACGTTATTGAGCAAGACCCAGGAAAACCACCATGATCTTGCCAAATACTGTCAATGACCAAGATCTTAATTTTTTTGATTGAGAGACTTTTTCAGAAGTTCATCAGCGGTCAGAAGTTATTGGGCAATATCCTTGATGGGTATTTCTGTTTATTTGTGGTGTCCCAATACCTTACCTGTTACTGTCTTTCAATTGGATTTCCTTTATTAAGCCTTAATTTCTCACAGTAAACTGGATCTGTAATCTAGACAAACTCCAGGAATTGATTGTAGGTAGGTCTGGTGTTCACACGCAGTATGGCAAAGTAATCACACTCTGTAAAATCAGTGTCCAGTCAAAGGTGTAGCCTTTGAAAATATTAGCTCTATATTTACACTACAGCAGAAAGATAGGTTAGTTAAAGTAAGGTACTTAAAAAATATCTTAGCACCTTCTAGGCCTTAAATACAACATAACCTCCAACTTTATTTTAATGATTATGTGGCTATGTATGTTGGTTCATATAAAATGGAAAAAGCTACAAAGGAACAAAGGGATTTCAGAGTAAACCCTAGGCTTTGAATAAAGGGGCAACATGGTGCCATCTTTTTAAGACATTGTTCTCCCAGATGATGCAACACTTCTTGTAGAGGTCAAATAAGTACAATGAACCTGCTCTTGAGGTGGAGTACGTAAGGCAAAATGGCCCAAAGGCTGAAAGTCTGAGCACAATCGAAGGTTATGCAATCTTTGAATTTCCATTCCGTACCCAAGCAGTACAGAAACATCTTTGCAGGCTTATTAAAAGGCTTTCTATACTGGAGGGCGTTAGGCCATGGTAACACATAAATATAGGGTTCTGCATTCAGAAAGCACATGACAAACATTCCAAATGGGGTCAAAAATAAGTAGCCTGCTTGTACTTCAGTAAACTCAGCTTTAACAAAGTATGCTGATCTCTATTCTCGAAATGGATTGCTGTATAGAAACTAGAGATGGACAAAGTTACTGCAGGGTTTCAGAAGTGCATGCCCCAGCAGCTGCCCAAATGGTGGTGTCGGAGATCTCCCTTTGGTAAAATATAGAAAAAAGTTTTAAAAAGTTTATTTAACAAAAGAAAACCTGAAACATTTTTTATGTAAATATCATTGTAAATAAATGTTTGTATATTTATTTTGAATGTAGAACAAAATAAAAACAAATCTACAGCATTAGTAACTTAATTTAAATGTAAAAAGTAATCATTTTGAATTTTTTGAAAAAAATTCTGAAGTTCAATTTGAAAGAAATTCCACCTAAAGTAGAATATATATATATATATTTCTTTTTTTGTGTTTTTTTTGTGTCCTCATAACCACCATGTAGACAAAGTGCCAAAAGGAATTTACAGAGAGCAGCTGTCTCAGTTTATCTGAAAAACTGGAAGGGACACAAATATAGTGGGGGCCATCTATCCCTCAGCTGTCAACTGTATTCCAAGAAGGCACAAAGTCCATGATTTACCAATCTGCGGCAAACCTTGGGGTAGTTGGCAGCCAGTTGGGGCCGGGCATGAACCGGATAACGGCTGTTCCACTGGGGCAAGCTTTAGAGGCACCATAGGAGATCAATCATTGGACCGGGGGAAAAAAAAACCCCGGATAAATCAATGAAGCCAAAATAATAAATAGCAGAACGCCCTTTTACTCTGATTACCAGATCTAGCCTGATCGGTACATGAGGTCTGCTGGACTGAAGTTTGCCAATCTCTGAAGGTAGGAGGTGAAGAGTCTTTCCATTTCCTACAGATCTCCCTTCTTAAAAGCAGAATTGCATAACATACTAGGCACCTAGCTGGACTTTGTACACCTTCTAGAACAGCAAATAACACCATGGGCAGATCTATAGTGACAAGTCTTCCCAATGACCATGTGAGGGAGTTGCTGATCTCCTCCCAAAATGTGGCTAACTGAGGGCATTCAAAAAACATGTATATCTGATGAAGCAATCAACCCGCATTTAGCACAAGACACTGACTCTCCTCCCGAAAATTTAGACAACCTGAGAGGGGAGTAGTATGCCCTATGAAGGGTAAAAATATGATTCCTGCGTAACCAGGAAGGCTTGACAATGTTCCATAGAAGTTCAAAAGAAGTCATCCAAAGATCTTGTAGATTCTGGTCCATCAAGACAGAACCCCATAACGACTCCGGCAGAACAAAGTCTCCATCCGACTCATCCAGAATGAGATTATACCACTTGAACACTTCTTTTTTAACTGGACCCAAGTTTACTAAATCACATACCAATGGGCTGTGCCCTCCAAGTTTGAACTTACTCCTGTTAGCGGAAGAGGTTTTATAGGGTAAAGTCCAGCTAAGAATCTATAAGTATTTAAATCGTGAAAGATTGGGGCCAACCTTAACTTGCAGATGTTCCCACGAGACTAAATCCCCCTCATAAAAGTGGTATCCCCAAACTTCCAGGCCTGCCCCTCTCAAAGGGATAGCTCGACTGTCTTCAAGCCAAGCAGGATTTTCAGGCAACCCCCACAGCAATGTTTTTTCACAAAAGTAATTTTGTTTTATAGATTTCATAACTTCAGTCCAAGTTCTATCAAGACCTTGTAGAGTCTTCAGTTTGATTTTTTTTTTTAAACTTAGGATTGCCAAATTTAAAAAGAAAACCCGAACGATTAATTCTTTCCCCATCCAACATAGCTGCAAACATTGGACCCACCCCAGAAGCTGAGGGTCCTTTCAACAGCATTCGAGAGTGGGATAATTGAAAGGCCCAGGCATAGATCTTTAGGTCTGGAGCCGCCAGGCCACCTTTATCCCGTCGCCGTCTTAGTTTTTTCCAGGCGATTCGTGGAAGATGGTTATTCCAGATAAAGGATGAGATGTTGGACTGGAACTTGGCTAAAATAGTTTGATCAAAGTATAAAGGAATTGGATTAAATAGAAAAGAAATTTTAGGCAGGATCGACATTTTAATGAGGTTGGCTCTACCTAATAATGAAAGGGGCAGATGCGACCATGATTGAAGAAGCTTACGGCAATCTTTGACAACGGCTGATAAGTTGACTTGGACAAGTTTATTAATGTCACTATCGTCATGCCTATGTATCGCATTGAAATGCCTGCTTGAAGTTCTGTTACAGAGTCCTCATCATTCCATACCAGCATTTCAGTCTTGGCTGCATTGATCTCATATCCCGACACTTGTCCGAAGGCATGAGCCAATTTCAAGATAGCCGGGAGTGCAGTGGTGACCTCTGATGTTAAAATAAGCACGTCATCGGCCTATAATGCTACCTTCCTCATCCAACCTTGATAGGAGAAAGGTTTGATGGTCACCTCCTCCCTTAGATGTTGCGCAAAGGGCTCAATGTAAAAATCAAAAAGCAAGAGAGAAAGCGGGCATCCCTGCCGTGTTCCCCTAGAGATGGAAAAAGGGTTCGAAAGGCCACCATTAACAAGGAGGCACGCAGATGGATTATTGTACAACAGGCCTATCACCCTACGGAATATATTATATTATGTATTAATAATAAGTGAGGTATAGAATTAATTAAAAGAAATGTAATTATAGTTTAATAAAAGTGACTCGCACATTGTTTTTTAAAGTAAAAAAAGGTTATCAACGTATGTCCAAATAAAAAAGATAATTATGTTGACATTAAAATAAATGCATTCATATTTGTAACTATTTTAATTTAACATTATTTCCTATTGGGTTTAATTTTAAGTCTCTACCACCATTATTTTCTGTTGGAGGGTGTTGCAGTACCAGTGTATGGTGATCTATGTACCAAACAGTGATAGAAGATTAAAACAGTTACTATCAAGGTTATAGTGAGTGCCGTTGTTGTCTTTTGAAGATGTGAGTATTTATATATTTGTGAACTTGGTGTGCATTCATGACCCTATGCTAATGATATGCATCTCTAATGTGTTTTTCAAATTATGAATGCCTTTACAACGGAACTGTAGTATAAATAAGTCTAGGACCAACTGTTTACTATATCGATCGATACCCAGGTCCGTGGACATTTATGGGTTACCCCATTATATTATAATAGATTCCCTTTAGGCCCACTGGTCTACAAATTCTACACCATTCCATGTTCCAACTACGTTTAAAATTACTACCTGGTAAAATAAAGCTTGAATCTTCAATGAACCACAGGAGTCAGTGGACATAAAAAAAGCCCATGGACAAAGTCCTCCTTGTACACTGTAAAAAAAGGCTTTGTTCCAAGTAGCAACATGATCTCTTTCACAAAACTATACCCATGCTTTGGGATTGACCTTCTGTTATTATTTATCTTCACGTCAGTTAATGACATAATGAGACCAAATCTATCTGCACAATCCACAACTCTTTTTATAAATGCAATATCATCAACTTCAAACTAAGTACCTTTAATAGTCTCCACTGATGAACGTGAAATACCTAAAATAATTTTCTGTAGCACTCTGCAGAGGCAGGAGATAAAGCAATTTTATGTCAGATAAACTGGATAAGACTTAACATGTGTATACCAACAGTTGTTCTATTTCCAAGGACCTGATTTCGTTCCAGCATCCAAACACCAAAGACCTTGCATGGTGATGGACGTGCACCCCTGCCCTGAGTGCCCCAATTGTAATTATGTCTGGTTCGCTAATGCTAATTTTTTGTTGTTATGGGCGAACACGGATCATGGGTGTGCCCCTTAACACAGGCTCATCAAATTCGGTCTTTTTGGATCGGGAGGGGCTCCCAAAGCACAATCCTGATAGTAGTGAAAGGTTTCTGCCTTTGACAAAGTGGAGTGGTGTGCCTCACTGGTTAGAGGCGGCAGACCCGGAAGCAGAGAACGGCCCGGGACCAGGGTTCAATTCCCGACGCGGCAGGGTCGTGGACCAGGGTCAGCGGACTCGATAATTCTCGCCTCGGTGCCTACTCTAACCAGGGATCACACTCGGCAACTCTGGGCATTAGCTTGCCTCATCTCTACAACGGCCCCCCACATTCGCCGGGGATGCCTGGTTTCACCTTGGAGATACCCAGTAGGGACCATCTCACAGGGATAGCCAGGACGGGTTCCCCAGCGGTCTACAGCGCCACGACGCCTCAGGGCAGCACTGCGCTTTACAAGACACATTACATTACAAAGGTTAAGCAGCACGAGTGCAGGGTGGCAGGATACCGTGTAGTGATCAGTAGGTGTGAACAGCCATTTTACCTGTGTCACTAGAGTGAAGCCAACAAATTAAAGTTCCTCTGCTCTGTGCTTAACTCACCCTTGGCCTACATCGGTTTGGTGTGTAGTGATGTGCAGTGTGTGCATGTGCAATATACATATGCTGGGTGTATGTGTGCTTGTGAATGGTACAAGACATAGAAGATGTAGTGCTGTGCAGTGCATGTATGTTATAGGCATGTGCTGGGTGTATGTGTGCCAGTGAATAGTACAGTACATGCTTGACTCTGGATTCCATTTTGGGAGATCCACAGCTGCCCAGTGAAACAAGAGGACTTAGAGGAATCCACCAGGAAGATTTCCATATTGCTGCATTCTTGTGAGTGGGGTAGGACACACTGAAGAGGGGATAACCAGGCTTCCCCTGTACACCTCAAAGGGTGCTCTTTAATTCAGAGAGAGGGGCCTGGGCACATCTCAGGAAGGAGATGGGGATGATAACAGAATCATAAGGAGAAGGGCTGAGGCCGTGGGGTAACAGTTTGATACACACATCACTGTGGCTGACATCCAGGAGTGAACCTCTAGTCACTCCCATGGCCTGTGTTGTGGGGCTATCAGATTTGGAGTTGCTTCTGCTGTGACAGACTGATTTCTGGAGGAAGGGCAGGGCAGAGGAGGAAGCACTTCAAAAGGAAGCAGACCCCAACATAGACTTCAGATATAGACTCTAAATCACATTTGGTGTCTGGATATGGACTATAAAAAGGGGAGCTCGAAACCCCCATAATGGTGAACTGTCAAGCAAACAATCTGGCTGTGCGGGGTGTAAGGAGACTGGCTTTTGCACCAATTGAGTCACAGCCTGTGTGCTGAAAGAAGTCAGTGTCGTATGCCAGGTGGGGTTTCCGTGAAGACTACTGACATGCCAATTGGGCAATAGCCCTCATGTGGAATGAATTTAATGGCCCCATATGACAGTTGTTGCTACCATCATGATTGCTCGTGTGCCAATCGGCCCATAGCCCCTGTGTAGAGTGAGGATGATGACCCCACCCGTATGCCAGATGAGGCCACTGGGAAAAACCATGGAGGGGGCCTGGTCGAGACCATCATGGAGAGGAAGAGGTTGCCACGTGACCTGCGGAGGCCCAAGTCATGACTGAGGACCAGCACCAGGAGAGTCAAATTACCCTCCACGGAAAATAGTTTTAGATGACCGGCAAGAACCACCTCCTTCCCCCCCCGGCTGCTCCCTCTACAGGGCCGGGTGTGAGGAACTCAAGGACACCCGATCACTGCCCCTGCAGGGCAGCCTGTGAGGAACTCACTGGAGACAGCTGCTGCTGCTTCAGTGCCCGGTAAGGGGGCGCACTTGGAGACTTCGATTATGCAGTCCTGCTTGTGTGGGCAAGGCCTATTTATGGGCCAGACGACCCGGAGGAACTTCCATAAAAAGCTCTGGCACTGGAACACTTTTAACTCAATAAGGGTCGGAGTGGGACTCCTGAGACTCAGCCTACTAGTGAGGCTTTACCTGAATGTTGCCTTTACTGTATGAGGAATAAACACTGTCACTAGCGAGAGGGGAATGGGACTCAGGAACCCATCTGTTAAAACACTAGAGACCTGACCTTAGGGAACTTGTTTATGAATGCCGTATTCTACTTTGTAATAGTATTTAAAAACTCCTTTTTTCAAAAAATGCAAATATTTGATTGGACAATCATACCTTGATACTGATGAACATATTTTGAGTTGTGAGCTAGCCTCTTTTACAAGATGCCTTGGACTGCTCGACCAGTACTACCACGGAGATTCAAGTTCTGAAGGGGTACATGGCTAAGTTGCTCAGGATCCATAGTAGCTAGGGGCCTAGGACATCAGCAGTAAAAGTCCTCTACCCCTATGTTGACCCCAGTAGTTCTTGCTTGCTCCGTGGCTCTCTGAATGGGGTTCTGACAGAGATATGTTCCCTAAACAAAAAAACAGGCACTGACATCATACTGTCTCGATGGAAGGTACGACTTTCCCTCCCAATTTCTTATTAAATCTAATAATTTGGTTTCTGTAACTGCCAGTTTTCTACAGTTTACAACAAGTGCCTACCAGAATCTGTCAATACATACTTACTTATCTTGCCAAGGAGCATCACTTTTGTTTTTAAATTGTTTGAAGACACATGTACTGCATACATCCAATGCTCCATTCCCATTTGTGTTAATCAAATTGCATATAATAGTTGCATAGAATACATCAGGCTAACAAACAACTATTAACATGTAGGTTTGAACCTTGACTGTGCTTTTCTATCTCGCAGGGGTGCCGGATTCAGCTTTATTTTCTCTTGGCTGCTCATGATCGTGGTTCTTGCACTGTTCTTAATCGGTGGGAACTCGTACACAATAATATGCAAACCATGGAACAATCAACAGCTATTTAAGGTAAATCCTATATCTAAACACAATGCTGCTGCATGCCTTTTTTTACAGTAGTACTTGTCTTGTCTAAATCTGTCTTTAGCTGTACGTGTGTACCCTGAGTTATTTCGATGTGTATATTTATGAACTTGTTTAAGGGTATGATTGATCAAAATAAACCTGTTCAATCAATCAATTAAAAATATTGTATTTCAGGTTATAAGATCCATTAAACTCCTCACTAACTAAAAGAATTATTAATGTATTGCATATAACACAATTCCTCTATACCAATAGTATAATGTAATTCAATAAATATTGCTGGACCTGTTTTGCGTTTAACTCAGGGATAAAATCATAAAAGCACATCCAAAATTGCAAGCAAAGTATCATGCACATAAGCCCCCTCATCACACAAATGTATACCATACATAAAAGCAGCCCATCATCATTACAAATCAAATCCCTTTCCCCCTCTATAAAATGCCTCCACTGTCCAATGAAATTGAAACTGAGCAATGTTATCTTACCAAGCGGTTCAGGTTCAGTAACTATATCCTTCGATTGTTCTTGAAGATAGTAATGGGCAGTGGATTTCTCAAAAGTTAAACATCTAGTGCAATATTTTGCCAAAGCAAACTCAGTATTCCACCTGAGGGGTAAAAGTAGCAAGACGTAAAATATTTAGGCTTAATTTAATACATAAAAGCTTACCTAACAGCAGCTGTATGACACAGAGAGGTTTGGACTCTGAGTTCCTTTAACAAGTAAGCTTTGGATACACATCACTACTAGAAATAATTCAATTGCCTTTTTCGGAATGGGAAAAATGTTTTTAGGAGTGGGCGATAAACTCTAATCGGCTGGCGGAGTTTTGCCTGGAGTTTCTTCAAAACTCTGCCAACCACTGGGTAGCAGAGATTTTTCTTGCACGCGACTTGCCAATGTTAAGTTGACGAGCATGAGAAAGAATTTTCATCCTCTATCGCGATTTTCAGGTGCTAGAACGCCTCCTGGTGAGATTCCACAACACATGTTGTTGAGGCAGGGTGCAACCGTTCACGTTGAGAAAGCTGCCACTCAATCAGAAAATCTATTTGAGCAGCAGAAAGAAGCAGGACTCTCTGGCAATCACTGAGATGTGCCGAATTCCACTTACCTGCGGACCTCCGTGGAATCGAGCTGAAATTTTAAGTAACTCTGCGAGTTCCATCCACCCCTAAATGTTTCATGAAATTGACCACAAATAGGATAAACGCAACGAAATCATTTATTTTAATTTTATGGAAGAGCTGACAAAAAATGTATGGGTGAATGTTTTCATTTTCTCACCCATAGATGTTTTGTCTAAGACCTTAAACAAGAATGTCCAATCGACCCTGTCAAAAGCCTTCTCTGCATGAAGTGAGAGGACAGTAGTGGGCCCTGTCAAAAGCCTTCTCTGTATGAAGAGAGAGGACAGTTGGCATCTTTTTTTTATTAGCATCCTCAATGATATTAGAAGCTAGTCTCATATTATCTCCAGCTTACCTTCCTCTGAGAAAGCCTACTTTTTGGGTGGATATTATTTTGAGCCAGAGTGCGTGGACTCCTCCTACCAGGATGGAGGTGAACAGCTTTATGTCGCATTTGAGGAGTGCAATTGGTCTGTAAGACCCACATTCTGCAGGGTTCCTGCCTGATATAAGCAACAATATTAAATGGGATGGCTGCATAAAAGCTGTGACTACCTGTGATGTTAAAAAATAATTAAATACCCTCCTCAAGGGTTTTGCCAAATATGTTTGTGTATGTTTTGTAAAAAGAGAGGGGAAAGCCGTCTGGCCGGGGGCTTTACAGCTGGAAATGTCTTTTATTGCCTCTTGCACCTCTTCTAATGATATTTCTTCTTCCAGTGAAGTCATGTATTCAGGGAGATAGGATCCTTGGTTTTTGGGAGAGTAGATGCTGACACTTAAGGAGCACTGAATAAAACCTCGTAAAATATCAAATGGTACCTCTCTAGTGGTGTGTTTATTAACCTTTTCATCCACAAACTCTTTGAGTTGCTTTAATTTGTATGCTAGCAGCCTCTCTGATAATAGTTTTGTTGAATAGACAGTCATTTCCGTGATGTCTCGCTCATGGCTAGCTGCAACAACTCTCCCCACAGTTACCACATCTCCCTTATTATTCTTAACAAGCTACCCTGTTTGTTGTGCTGTTCAGCATGTAGGAGTTGCAATGCTAATCTTTTTTGCATTTGGCCTAGTGCTGTAAAGTGGCTGAATGAGATATCAAGTCACCTCGGATGACCACCTTGCCAGCATCCCTTATGGTGGGATCAGATTGCCCCATTGTTATTTATTGAGAAGTACTGCTCAATTACTTATTTAACATTTTTGCTTTCTGCCAGGTCGTGAAAAGATATCTTGTTGAGTATCCATGGGAATGGATATGCTTTTTATGGTGGGAGGTTGTTTATATATGATAATATTTGTACTCCTATTTTGAGTTAAGGATATTAAGTTGACTCAACCTAAGCGGTCTCGTATTCAAAGTTATCTGTGTTAGTCTGCCCCCACCCCTCCACCAGAAGCCCATGCTACTTTCAGTCATTTTTTCTCAAGTGCGGTTGAATAAAAGATGCCCCATGACCCGTGATGCCTGTAATTGCTTAAAAATCTATATATCTACCTTTTAACCCTTGATGGACACATTCCTGCTTCTTTCGACGGCCTCTGTTCAGGATCCCTGATTTCCTTCAGCATCTGCTCCATTAACTTGCGGGTTGCCAGGTGAGTTTTTTCAGCTTCTGATATCTCTCTTGTGGAACCTGCAGAGACAAAGGGGTGACCACCCCGTGGTTTGTTTTTGTATTTGGAATGGAAATGGACAAGTAATCTTTTTATGTCCTCAGTAACACAATGAGTTTGCTCCAAGAGGGCTATATTAACTTCTTTTTGTCTGACCCACTGAAAGATAGTTTGTTGTTTTACTGGGGAGTTGAGTCCATGAACAACCAGGGATATCCTGGTCAGAAGAGTTGCCGCATCCACTGCCATGCCATCATCTCAAAAGGAGCCTCTTGTAGGCATTCTCTGTGTAAGTTGATTAACATTTCTCTGTGCTCCCCCACCAACTTCCCTTGCAAATGTCAAGGTTCAGATGAGTGCCATCTTTATCTCGTTGATGATGGAGGAGACAGAGTTATTTTTCTATGCTGCTGAGGATTTTTAGTTGGTTCCATTCACCCCCCTCTTTAACTGAATGGGGTCGGTCAGCCTCAGTATCCAGTGTCCATGGTACAGTTATGTCCAGTATCTCGCGTGGCTCTTGTATATCTTTTACAACAAAGTTTATAACTTTGACCAAAGTGTAGGCACAAAGGTTACCTCTATCTGAAGATTTGTTTTTGCATTGAAAGTAAGTTGATTTCTCCTTGAACTCTCTTAATCTGGCCAGGGTGTGCGGAGAAACATCTTTGAAGAATGTGATTGTGTTTGAGAGCTTAGTTGAGGATCTTCCCTTTGTCTTGGAAGTAGTGAACCTGTGTACGCACATCCGTTTTTTGCATTTTAGAAAGGCTAAAATCACTTTTGGGTGTGATCTCCAATGGATGACTTGCCCTTCTGGACATTGGAGCATCTGAGCGAACAATGCCTGGATATGAGATGCTAGTTCCTGCTTGGGTATATCTTTGTTGATGCCTCAAACACGCACATTGTTGCGCCGTGTATGGTTTTTGAATTCAACGATTTTTTGGGTCATTGCTTGGTGCTTTTGCGCTACGGCTCTAATTTGAAGGGCCTGTTCATCCGGCCAAACTGGTTGTTCAGCCAGGCCACCTTCTACATGATCACGTCAGAGTTCAACCCTTTGGAAAGAATGGTCTGTTTCAGAAATTGTTGCAGGGATCTTGTCTCAGGGATTTCAAGTCCTTCCTCAATTCTTGAAGAAGTATTCAGATATCTTCTTTTATGACAGGGGCCTGGGGATCTGTCGACTCTGCCACTAGAATTTCTTTAGGCAATCAGAGCTTCTTTGAGCCTGGTTATTGTCAACCTTTTGGATTTGTAGCACTGCTTTATAGGAGGTGTTTTTTTGGAGTCACATTCTTCCCATTGTTTCCTGCCATCTTGAGCGGTGAGAAATCAGTGTAGGAGTTAAGAGTCTCTTTTGGGGACTTGGCTCTTTACTATGGACTGACTCGCTAAAAGGCTGAAGTCTGAGAAGACTTCCTCTAATGCTTGGAGCTGCCCTTCATGCACTGTGGGGTGCAATATTGCTGAAGCTATGGGCATGAGGGGAAGAGCAGGCCTTCACTCATACCGAGGGATGGTGCATGGCCTTACCTCTTAATAGGTCTTAATGTCGCCAATGGAGCAGTCCTATCTTGATCTGTTCTGTGTGGGACTCCAGCGGTCTTCTCAAATCTCCCTGCTCCTGGGGCTCCCCCAGCCCCAGGTCATAAGATTCAACTCTTCCAGGGTCTGCTGCATTGACCGCCTAGTGTTGTTTGTCCACAGCTTCAACTCAAGTTGCTAGACTGCTTTACCCCTCTGTCTTCAGTTTTTTTCCCATCTAATGGCCCATTTTTTAGGCTAAAATCGATTGATTGCGGGCTCGGCGAGGGCCCAGACTCTTTCTTGAGGGACTTCGCCCTGGCCACGCCCCAACGTATGTACAAATTAAATTAATAACTTGTTTGAAAGTGGCTATAAAATCTATAGTTTCTAAACCGGATTTAAAAAGAAGCGAATTGGTAGGTGTACTAAAGGTAGTGATAGTTACCTTTTCAATTCAGTGAAATGATCCATGCGTATAAAATGGCCCATGCACCAATGTAATTTATCATTTGAAACATGTGGAAGAGCACGTTAGTAATAACTGGACAATAACCGAGGAAAGGGGAAAGTAATTAATACAAGAGTGTGACTGGCACTGCTGATAATGGCATCGTACATCAGTAAAGGATGTTGACAGATGACAGACAGGCATGCACTGATGACTTTCCCATTCCTTCACTCTCCTCTTCAGTGCTTTGTTTATAATGCTGCATGGAAGCCCTGTGTCCTTTCACTTGAGCCGCTCATCATTCTACCAGCTTGCAGTGCAAGTGACCTATTTGGTAGAGGTAGCATAGAATATACAGTAAAGCAAGATTATTCAGGAATCTTTATGTTATTACTGTGCATTAGGATGTGCTTGTCTGACTTTATTTACAAAAAAAGCAAGACTCTTAAATTGTTATATTATATATAGTGGGTAAGTGTTAACTGAAGGAAGGTTCCTCTCTTTCATAACAATAATAATGATAATAATAAAGATAATAACGACAATAATCACCATTTAATAATGAATAACTGGCAGCAACTTTGATTATAATATTATTAATCTTCATCATCATCACAGGCTCAATATTTACATTATTAGTACTGTCATTTCATTTAACAATTGTTGCTGTTTAAGGCAGATATGTTACTACTTACATTATTACTACTTATTTAATTGGGGCTCAATGTATGTTCTTGAGAAGTATGAAATCCTAAATTGATCTGCAAGCATTCCAAATGATGACCTGCAGATCACACAGATGTCAGCAGTGAGCACTTCGCTCAGAGTCATATAGTCAGCAATTTTATGTGATAGCGCTGCAGACGAATGTCCCTGTCTTTCGACGCTTTCCTTGGTAATTTACATTTCGTTCACTAGAAAATTGCAGTATGTAGCTTGAAAAAAAGTAATGCAGTGCTTGCTGTACTCTGTTTTGGTTCTCAGCGGCAGTCATAGAATAACTTTCCTCTTGGTTACTGGAATTATGCGGCCGGGGTGTGCCAAATTATGGAGCAGTGTTTGTAAACCATGTGGCAAGAAAACACAAATTATGCTGCGTAATGCAACAGATTTTGTGATCGTATTACTTCACTGTTTTTCATTTTTAACTCGTTGGCAGTGTTTGGACATTGGTTGCACTTCAGCAAAAAGCAATACAAAGTTGACCAGTCAACCTTTGTGAAGGGCCTTCCAATGCGCTCCAACATGTGTTGCTGAGTTTTTAGTAACTTTTGAACCGTTTTAGCTAGAAACAAAGCAGATGATGGTTTATGTGGCCATTGCAGTCAATCTAGAATTATACGAAAAAAGGTGTGGTCGCACAATTGCATAATTCAAGTGGAGCTGCTTATAGTTATTGGTCCAGTATTAGTCACCACTTATCACAGGAGAATGCATGGGTGTCGAGCTGTAGCCAACTCTACTTTCTTGGTAATGGATGCAGCCCAGTTTCTGAAACAAGTATAAAGGGGAGAAGAGTGAGACAGCATAAATTAGATAGAAAACAAGCAAAATCAAACCAAGTAAGTCAGGTATTACGTTTACCATAATCCTCTTCACCTCACACACATATATAACTCTTACATCTCCCAGGTGTTGTGATGAAATGGCTGTTGGCTCAATACATATCCTAGGAAAGGTGTATGGTAACATTAGCTTGCATACTGTGGAATCACTATGGAACACTTTGTCACCAGGACACCTGTACACCTTACATTAAATATTTTATAAATGGCCATCTATAATTTTTCTTGCTTTCTGTCTTTTAGGTTATTGATACTCCAGGTTTGATTCCAGGATTCAACCTATCAGGAATGCTGGGCTTAAAAAACGCGTCTCTCAATGTAACTACTCTTTACAAGTATGTACACCTTTTACATTTATCTGCATTACAATGCATGTTCATGGGATTGCTGCATAAGAATCAAACCTATGCAAACATGCCAGATATGATTTTCTACGATAATATTTTTGCATATGATATAATTGCTTATTAATAGTATGGTAAATAGTATGTTAATAAGCGCACTGGTGAGGGAATAGATATTTGTACCAATATAGATTAGGTAACGCGCTAAAACACCTGCAGCATAAGCTTTCCATTGCACCCTACCAACATGACTTAACCATGTCCTGGAATAAAGCCACAAGAACAGAAAAATAAAGTTCATGCCCTTACCTATCGTGTTCTTGGCCTCTTCAGTGAGGCTGTCATTGTTAAACTTAGTGCCAACTTTGATAGTTGATTTGTTATTCTGAATATAGGTGTACTCCCTTTGCATAGGTCATCAGAAGATTGACAAATTGAGATAATTTTCACTACTAGCCAAATCAAACTTGAACCATTGAACAACCAGCATTATCAGTTGTCACCTGAGATCTTAAAGTAAATCATCTTGATCTCGTCTTCCACACCATCCTGGGTTCATCCTGGTCACAAAGTGAAACCAATCTTCATTACATGGTCTTATCGGATAATTGCACATCTTGTTACTCTTTAGCCCAAAGTCGCAGGTTTGTGGCTCCATTCTCAGAGGGCCTTATTCAGGATCTTCCATATTTGCTGGCAATACCTGTATTTTTCCTATTTTTTGTTGTTGCTTAGATTCCTATTTTCAGCTATACAAACCACCTAAATGGGGTTGCCTGTTAACTATCTCTATTAATATGGCATATATAATTATAAAACTGGACGTTTTGTAGGTTGGGCAAATAACTCCTTTATTGAATCAGCTTAACTAACACCCGCTCTGCTACCTCTTGCTCTGTTTACCCAAAGGTATAGTCCTCGAACAATCCCCATCCGCCTGAGTCGACTCCTGGTGGCCCACGACGCTGGGCACCGCACCGACACCCACGGACCACGCACGCAACCTGGGATTCATCCTGGACTCCTCCCTCACGATGACCAAGCAAGTCAACGCAGTCTTTTCCGCATGTTTGAACACCATGCGCATGCTCCGAAAGATCTTCAGGTGGATCCCCACCGAAACCAGAAAGACGGTCACCCAGGCTCTCGTCACCAACCGTCTGGACTACGGGAACACCCTATACGCAGGAACCACAGCCAAACTTCAGAAACACCTTCAACGCATACAGAACGCCCCTGCACGACTCATCCTCGACATCCCCCGCCACAGCCACATATTCACCCACCTGAGAAACCTGCACTGGCTCTCCGTCTGCAAGAGGATCACGTTCAGGCTGCTCACCCACGCACACAAAGCGCTCCACAACATGGGCCCTGAATACCTCAACAACCGCCTCTCGTTCTACACCCCCACCCGCCAGCTCCGCTCAACCAACCTCGCCCTCGCCACCGTCCCACGGATTCGCAGAACCACCACCGGAGGAAGATCGTTCTCCTACCTGGCAGCCAAGACATGGAACTCCCTCCTCGCACACCTACGACTGACCCAGGACCATCTCACCTTCAGGAAACACCTCAAGACCTGGTTATTCGAGCAGTAGCGGCACCCCCCCTCCCTTCAGCGCCTTGAGACCCTCACGGGTGAGTAGCGCGCTCTACAAATGTACTGATTGATTGATTGATTGGTTAAAGGTGACTCAAATTGTATATTCTTTGATGGCCCTGTCATTGCCCAACTCTAATTGATCCCCCAAGAGCACAATGTGTAATAGCTATAAACGAGGTGAATGTGTTGCTGACTGATACTTAACACTGACTTTCATCATACTAGCCACAACCTCTACCTATGGCCCACAATTTTCCATGGGTTCATGTAGGACAACATTTTGTGTGGTTTAATGACCGGGTCACAGACCAGAATGAAGGAAGGACAGGTATTTATTTCTGCCTCAGCCGCCTCCCAGCTCCAACTGCCAGTTTCCTGACTACACAGAACACTCCATCACCAGAATTCTGTGAGGTCATGAGAATAGAAGAATGTACATCACACACATAGTATACACAGCAGCATTAACAGGTATATACTAAAGTGAGAACATCACACATGTTTCGCTCTTAAAACAATAGATAAACATATATATTCAAACTATAACAAACAATACATCTAAAATAATGCTTAACTTGCTTACAATTTTCCATAGTCTTTCAAATCCTCTGGAGTCTTACATTTATCATCACTCATAGATTTATCAGTAGTTTTGTTTACCAAAACCACTCTCCTTGAATTCCAAATCCTGCAATCTTCCATTGTAACTGCATTTCTAAATGATTTGATAATTGTCCTAGATTCTGTGAACTTATAATCAGACTGTGCACCAAATGGAGCTCGAATTTTTATCCAGTCTCAACCTGCATATCTCTCACCCCATGCCTGGCAAGAAAATCTCTTCCTCGCCATCATTTTATTTTGTTCTCTTTTCCTCGATTCTCCCTGCACAGACACATTACCCAACCCTGGTTCTAATCCATTCACCCTGGAACCAATGCCAAATTGGAGTTTCTACCTCTGAATAACTCAAAAGGTGACTTTTCACTTAGGGTTGTGGCTTGGTCAGTAAGATTGGGTGCGAGGGGAGAGCTTCAGATTTCCAGACAATTACGCTAGCATATAATGTTAAAATACATTATACGACAAGCAGGGCACATGAGAGGGGTGTAAGGGGCAGCAGAAAGGGAGAGGAATGCAGATTAGTTTGAGTGCTACATGAGAGAAAGACAATATTTTGAAAAATAATCAACATTTATTAGGACATTCAAAACAGGGATGGGAGCGTGTGTGTGTGTGTGTGTATTTTTGTCAGTATTTGCATGCAAATATTCCAGGTGAAATCCGACAGACATCTCACAATACCCAACTGAAAGCACCTGCACTCAGCTATTCATCAGAAAATACATTTATTAGGGGGTGTAACACCCCGAAGCTACACCCCTATTTCCAATAATCCCACGTGGAGAGATACAATACCAATCACTTTTGCAGCTCTTTCTCCCAATCCACAATGCCAATTGTAGTCCTTCTTTGAGAGTCCTATCAAAACTCACCACCATCCCATTCTATTCAAGGTGGTACAAAGCAGAATTCTTATGTTTTATTCCCATATTTTTAAGAAAGTCCTCAAACTCTTTAGAACTATACTCTTCCCCATTGTCTGTTAAAATACTTCCGGGGACCCCTTTTCATCTGAACAAGTTGTCAAGAAATCTAATGATAGCTCCTGTTGTTATTTCACCAACACACACAACCTCAGGGTACAGAGAAAACAAATCTATCACCACTAAGAGGTAAGGAGTGTCTGTTTCTCCCTTTAATGGGCCAACTAAATCCATTGCAATCTCTTGTCAAGGTCCATTGGGTAGTTCTATGCAAACCATGGGCACAAATCTCACCTATGAATCTTATCGCTCTCCCTACACACATAGCGTTCCTGTATCTTCCTTTCGAAATCAAAATCAAAATCTGCCCATCAAAATCTGTCTTTATTCTCTCCTTGGTTTTCACTATACCCAACTGTCCTTCATGGACCATATCAGCTATCCTGCCACATATTTTACTAGGAACCACCAAACTGTCCCCTCTAAAAATGAGATCGTCATGATATGCTAACTCTTATTTAGTCATCCAAAATGGCTGAACTTTCTCATCCACGTCAAACTTTATCGGCCAACCATTCTGAATAAATTAAATTATAGTTCTAGGAACTTCATCTTGTTTGACCTCCAATTTCCACTCCTCTTCTGATATTGCCCCTTCAGTACCCACACAAACTCCTTCACCTGACTATTCAGCATCATCTGAAATTTCCTCCAGATCTTCACTTACTGGAAACAACCGAGAAAGACAGTCAGTAGTACAGTTATGTACCCCAGGAATGTATTCTTCCACAAAAGTACATTCTTGTAACTCAACCACCCATTTATGTATCCTTGCTGACACATTGTCCAACCTTTTCTTAATACAAATTAAGGCCCTATGGTCTGATTCCAACATGAAATGTCCGTCCCAAAGGAAATGCTTGAATTTTGTAATGGCCCAACATACTTTTGAGGCTTCCCTTTTGATAAGAGAATAATTCAATTCTGTACCCCTTAAAGCCCTGGTCGTACAAGCAACTGTGTTCACTGTTCCACCCACTATTTGTAACAGTACAGCACCCATCCCCTTGCTACTCACATCCATAACTACCTTAGTCTGTCCATCAGCCACAAACGCTTTAAGATTCAGCGCTTGCTTCAAATTATGTTTCACACATTCAAATTCTTTTTGACATTCAGGACTCCATACAAATTCAATTCCTTTTTTGCAAAGTCTAAGCATTTCCTGGGTCCTACTCGAAAGAGTATTTATGAATTTGCACTCGTGAACAAGGGAGTGTTCCTGAAACGCGTTGAGTGCTATTTGCCATTCTGACCTGAAAATAAACGGAGGTTGACTGCAGCAGATTCTGTGTCCGTGATTGCTGTCCTGCTTCGAGTGTGAGACGGCTTTGGTGCATTTGTTTGAGGCTGCCTGCCTCATCACGGACCTCCGCCATGAAGTGGCTGGGGAAGGCACTGTGAGCAACTGCTCACAAATTTTGACTTCGTTTTTTGATATATATATATATATATATATATATATATATATATATATATATATATATATATATATATATATATATATATATATATATATATATATATATATATAGAGAGAGAGAGAGAGAGAGAGAGAGAGAGAGAGAGATAGTCTAATATATTTATGTTTATTTATTTACAGCTTGTTAGTAAAAACAAGTTTTACTTACCATTCAACATGGGCTCAGAACTAGGATTAGCAAGCAGAGTGCAAGAGGCATTGCGATATAGTGATAAATGCTTCGAAGTAAAGTGGAGTGCATGTTGTGCTGAGCATTCAGTCTATACGTCACCAGTTAATGGCAGTATCAATGAAATGCTCCGCATGGGGCAGGAGAACCAGAAGACTGTCAAGGGAAGAAGGGAAGGCTCTGCAGAGGGGCAGAGCAGAACTTGAGACTCTTTTGTTTCATCAACATTTGAAGGCGAGAACCTGGCCTTTAATTCTGTTTTGGTCTGCATCAATATCCAGCGCCTTATATACCTATACATCTTGAGTGTACAAATGCAAAGGAAGAGATGGTGTAGATTCGGTCATTGCAATGTAAATCATTGTTTTGTGCACCATCTTTGTGATGGCAGTGCATGCATCATACGCTTCTAGCTATTGAGCTGACATTTTGTTAAAAACAGGTTTTTCTGCTGACCCTCTTTGGGCCTTTTCTCTGTTGTGATGGAAACAAGCACATGCACAGCCCCTGTATAGTAAATTAGCCTAGTCCTAAAATAAGTGGGAAATTAGACTGATCGGATTTAGTAATTAAATACAGGTCAAGGTTTCCTTAGGGATATATTGATGTGAGGTTCTAATTTTGGCAGGAAATTGTTGTCTGTTTTGGCAGCACATTGTTTTACAGTGTTTTCACATGAACCTTTCCTGCTGCTGATTTGAGGACCCCTGTGCCCTGGGAAAGAACTGTCAGTGCCAGGGGTATGAAAGTGCAGGATATATAGCTAACCTTAATTGACGTCCATTCTCCCACGCGTGTCTTTAAGCAGTACAAAGTGGGACTTCATGCAGCATGACACACATCTCCAGTACTAAAGGCATGGATCTCGCTCCCTCGCTTAAAGTTAGAATCCAACATATTAAGCTAAGACTAGTGCACAAGGGGGTATTCTACCTCCGTGTGATGAAAGGAGTCCCCTGACCTTCCTCCCAGTCTGCTGCATGTAAGGGCAAGGGGGAACCCCTGTAGATAGGGAGGAGGAGGAAATAACCAGCTCAGCTCAGAGCTGGTGAGCTTAACCACCTTATTCTTATCCGCTATCTGCCATTTTTGAAATAAGTGAAAAAATCACCTTGCCTAATCCAATGAGGTGTATGCTTGGCAGGGAAATCAACCATCCGGCTTGTGGAATCCCCACCTCCTCCCAGCCTGTGGGCAGGTGGCATGCCTTTGGCAGGCGGGCCCTACCACCATCCTCCACCAAGGGGCCAAACAATTGTCAAGATGACCATCTAGGAGTATTTAGCCCTGTTGGACAACTCGATGAAAATGAGGAGTAAAGATTGGATACATTAGGTCTGAGAAGAGCAGAATGATATTGTCTGATGTGTAAAACACCTGGACACAGTGATTTTTACTATGACCTGAGAGAAACCTACATAAACAAGAAAACTAGTAAAAACAATTAAGGTGGCATGGAGGAAGGAATGACCTAGAGGCTGTATCTTGTAAGATACCTCAGTGTGTAAGGACCTCCTGCTGCATTACTAGGTCCACTACAACGCTTACTTACAAGCCCTGGTCTGCATTTTGGGCCTGAGCCACAGGTGACTGTGACTAATAAGAGAAAGGGACAATGGCTGGCGTCATTGATTGACTAGAGGTTAATTCATCATAAATGAGAGAGGAAGTAGCACCAACTGTCGGTAAGGCCTCCCTCATCACTATCCATCCCTCAGGGGCTCCTCTGCTCTTTGCTAGTGTTTTCAATTAGTCGTGTTTTGTGAAATTCGAAGGCAGCCTGGTATAACTGCATTCTGGGAAATTCAATTGTGTGCCCCGCTTCCAATATTTCAATACAGGTGCTCATATTGCATGTGTACCTTAATTAAACCAACACACTTGTTCTCTCCTACAGCAGCTTCATTGTCACTTTATGAATAGAGCAGAAAGTACTGTTTCTGACAATCATGTCAATAGAGGGGCTAGCTGTTCCACAAAACAAACCAAGTTAAGTAAAGATGCATTCCAATAGGTTTCCAATGAAATGAAGAGGTTCCTAAAATGGCTGTTACATTATGTAACTAGAACCAGACATATCAGATTACTGTCTAATGATTTCATTTTCGTAGTTCATCCCATCACCAGCAGACACTGGTCTTCCTGATGAGTCCAGATATTGTTGTACTTTACTACATTTTAGACCAAACAATGACCCTCTCATGCATTCTATATGTGAGACTAAATTACCAATCATCGAACTTCCAATTGCCCTATTTATGCATGCCATTCTCTTTTTTCCTTTCAGTGAGTGCCAGAAAAACCAACCTTTGTGGAGTGTTCTGCAACTGGATCAAACAGTGCCACTGGAGAAGTATCTAAACATAAGCCAGGTGAGAGCTATCATAGAGGTCTTCTGCCTCTTCAATGAATGCCTCATTCCTCTGATCTGTTTACCATTCCCATATTTAGTAACAACAGGAATAACAATGATGTGTTTATTTTATTTATTTGCGGAGCTTATAAAGCGGGGACCATGGGGACACTAGACAGCGGAGCGCTTTACAATAAGACGATAACCATAGGCTGAGTTAACAGCTAGTATCATCTGAGAAGCAATACACATTTCAAGGGGGGACAAGGGGAGAAGACATGAATATTTATTCTAACATAGAATCTGAAAATGGGTTTTTGATCTCTTCAACACGTTGGAATGTCTGGGTTCAGCCTCTGTTCTGGTGTCAGCTTCTACTCTTTGCGAGCCAAACATGAGCTGGTGTCATTCATGTTTTTTTACTTCTTGGCTGAGGTTTTTACGAGCAGAAAACTGGGATTAATGCTCATTGACCTTATGCCTGCAGTGATGTGTGGTTTCTCTTTATGGGTAAGAAGGGAGGCCCGAAGGGCACTATGGGTAATGCTAGCTAATTTACCTTTAATTCTGCCATTTTGAGGGTGCCAACATAAGACTCACAATGTGGTCATGTGGCTTCTTCCGTGCCTCTGAAGACTTAATGGGCTAAAGCATGAAGGGGAGAATTGTATTTTATTTTTATTTATTTTTTAAAGTTTTATATAGCGCTGGCTAGACCCGGAGGTATCAGAGCGCTTTACGTGAGTATCAGATCATAGTTACAGATTACATCGTTACAAAGGTTACACAGTGATTAGAGCATGGCAACATAGTTGCTTGTAAGGTCGTGATAAACAATAAGCACAAATACGTAAGGGGAAAAGCAGGCAAGGGGAGAAATTCAGGGGAGGGGGTAGTAGCTGGGGAAGTAGACAGACAATGAGGGAAAGAGAAGGGGAGGGTGAGAAACTCTTCATGGGAAGAGGAGGGGAAGGTGACGGGACTATGAGGACCCAAATGTTCTACATCTCTTCTATCCACTAGGAACAGTCCTAGAGCTAGAAATGCTGATGATAGTAATAATAATGACTAACGCAAATACCAATAAAAATTGATCATAATAATAATGGCAATACCACAATGGATAGGTTATGTCATAGGTTACGTTTTACACATTTTGCTATTTGTATGTAATATTCTGGTCCTAGACAGTGGTAGAATTTCTGCCTTCTTTACATCCCGTTTTCTACTAGGCCTGGGCAATGTGTATGGTTGTTTCATGTAACATTTGCATATCTTCTGTCTGTTTCCACCACTTCATCGCCCCCTGCCACAAGAACTCCCACCCCAAGCCTTCCTCTTCGTATTAATAAAATGTACTGAAATTATGTTTCTAAGATTATTTGTTGAACCATTACCCTTGGAAGAGTCTATATCATTACCTTTTTCTAACCCAGTCCCTTAGTACTTCCATATAATTGTTTTGAATCCCAAATTCTTGCTTCTTATACATAGGTTCGAATTTTTTTTACCTAACTACAAAGGTTAGGTGCCATACATATATTTAGCAAACAAAACAGGTGATGGATCGAATGTGGATCAATGTCACACATTCACCCCAGTCCAAAGATCTGGGCCCAAATCCATCGTTTTTTTGCACTCCACACCACCCTGGGTTAGACAATGGCGATATGCAAATCAGCTCTGACCCTGTGCCCCATGGGAACAGTCCAGTCCGAACTACAAAACCATGTCCTTCCCAGAACGGAATCAAGCATCAGAGGACCAAACATATATTTAGAGCACTCGAAAATTAAACCTGGAAGAAATATTCACGTATGTAACAAATCCCCAAAATTTTCTATCATCACTTTCAATCCAGCCTCGCTGCCTAATTTGCATATTTCCTGACAGGATAGCATACTCCTTTTTTTTGTCACTCCAGTTTAAGATGCTGTTTGTTACAAAATTCAATCTTACCTTTTTGTGGAGCACTGCACGAGGCTCAGAATGACGAAAAAGTAGCAATGGGTAGAGTTGGTTGCAAATTCTCATGACCCGGACAGTAAGTGGAATTCATAGTCACTTAAAACCGACATACATATTTCTATATTATCTGTTTTATATAGTGATGTAAAGTTGTGCAGTAGGTAAAAGATCCATGCTCCGGAGCATACATTAAAGACTACATCTAATCAGATCAATATTTGTAAAGAGCCAACTGCTGCATGCTATTTTTATACAAGCAGATGCTTTTGAAGCTTAGAGCACCTCTTTGCAACCTGAAGTGCTCTCTAAAGGGAATGATAACAGCATCTTAACAGCTAACATGACAGCAGTGTGCATTGGCCAAGGAGGCCCATCTTCCATGGGGTGGTGGTCAGCCACCCCTGTCAGCCTGGAGGTCTGGTTCATGTTTCCAGTCCAGAAGAATTAGAATGTCTGAGGGAGACGCGACCTCACTAGGATCGCAGTGAGATGGTCGCTGCTGCACCTCATTCAACAGTCTCCCTGTCTAATATGTGCTGCAGTGTATGCGCCCTGCAACCAAGCTTGCATCCGGTGGAGATCCTCAAAGATGGTGAGAACCATCCAGCTTCCATCTGCTGGCCAGGGAGAGACCACAGGGATTCACAAGCCCACCTCCCTCCCGAGGCAAAATGCAATCCTCCCAGGAAGGGATCCACAGACCCCAGAGGCAGCTGAAGTGCTGCTTTCAATGAAAACATTATCCTGATGGTCGCTATATCTCCATACTGGGGTGCTCATTTCCTTCTCCCGCGCATAGTCACTTGCTGCATAAGTGGTTGCCAGCTTGTCCTCCTCATAGTTCCCAGGCTGCCACCGGTCACCGAGCGAGGGTCAGGCTGCCTCACAAACACTAGCAACCGGTGAGTATAATTCCTCTCTGACATTCGGTTGCAGAGGCCTCACGCCCTACACTGCTCAGCTCTCAGAATGCTATCTCATTCACAAATAGTCCCATGTGCATGTCAACAGGTATGATCTATGTGTGCACCCCAAGAATACATTGGACCCCACAGTGAATACGTTCCTAGTTGGGCAAACTAGTATGAACACACGCTTGCTCTTTCACTGGGAGGGGGTGGTGGTGAATAAAGAAATTGCTTGTTCATAGTAGACAGTTTGTTGTTTCAACATTTTACATCATGTTTCAAAAATTGCATCCAGCTAAGCTTGTTTGAGGTGCCCTAGCAAGTCAAAAGACTACCTTATTGCCCGCAAGGAAGATCTGAGCCTCGAGGTGAGGCACACACACCCCAAACCCATGTAGGCTTGCTATCTATGCTAAAACTCCCCATGGACATTTCTCATCACCACTCTTTGCGTCACATTACGTAGCCTCTTTTGTGCCTTTACCCAACACCGTGCTACCAGTACAAGATTACTGCTGATAATGTTATTGTTATTAATGTCATCATAATTATTTTCCTTAGGCTTTCTACCACTGCCCAAATCTCTATTCATCTACAGCATGTATTCCATTGTAGGCCCTTACCATTCTAATCTGATCTGTTCGTGTAGCTTCTTTCCAGTCTCTTTTATCAGCCACTGGAACGATACTGATTAATCGTTGCATCCTCACCCTGACTCTCAGGCCACTTCCTCGTCTAATACCTAGAGGTCAACCCCTATCTTGGCTGGCATTTGTTCTACTCAAGCTCCATCTTCTACCCATTACTTTCTTCACCTCTTTTTGTCTATGTTCAATGGTTCATAAGGTAACATTGCTGTGTGATACTTGTACCCCACTGGTATTCTCATGCACTGTGTCCTGGAAGTATCTATTGTGAAAGAGCAATAGAAGCAAATGGAAAGAACATGACTTGACCTGCAATCATCTTCTTTATTACATTTTCAACATTCATTTCCCTTAACCACAGTATGAAAACAGCATAAACTCCAGCTTCAATAAAATGAACATCACCCTGGATCCAATAACATTCCTCACAGACCAGCAGAAAGTACTCCTGATGGACATTTCCAACTCTGGCATCGATACCCTCAACTTCACAGACATCCAAATTCAGGTGGGCATAAATGGTACCTTGGTTGAAAAATACAGCCTAACAATCTGAGGAAGAATCATTTAATGAGTCTTTGAGAAAGCTAGCCATGACAACTTGCTGGTGCACAAGTATGTATGCCAAGACTGCTGATGGGATGATTTGCCACCCTACACTTTTCCACCAAGCGCTTTTGATTTATTTGTGATTTCTTTATAGTAAGCACCACAAAGGTAATAGTCGCCAAGCACAAAGCGTTGCCGGAAAGTCTTGTGTTGGGGGAGCTCGGGCAATCGTTGTACAGTGGTGGGGAAGGGAATTATGAAACCCTTGAATTGTGAGTTGCTGGTGTGAAAGTTGAAAGTTCTCTCGATGGTGAGTGAATGAATGGTATGTTCCCTAGTTGTTTCTTACAGCTCCAGGGTCGAAGGGGCAGATTTACAAACCCCTTGTGTCACTTTTGCGGCGCCATTGTGTCACATTTGTTATGCAGCGATGGCCCAAACATTGCAGCCAATTTACAATGTGACAGTTTGAGGGAACTGCATCACGTTGTAAAGCCCTGGGACATGCATAATGTATGCAGGGTAGGCGTTCCTTTGCAGGAAAGCCTTGTGGAAGTGTGGCAGTGAAATCTACAAGATTTCACTGCGCCACTTTTAGGATGCCACTGCGTCAAAACATTACACTTGCTTGAAGCAGGCGGAAGGAGTGACGCAGTATAATGAGTATAGGCCTCACCATGCATTGCTGGAGTTGCGTCGTGCTTGCGGCATGACTCCAGCAATGCGTGACTTTTGCTCCAACAGATGCGTCAGAATTTCGGACTCATCTGTTAATCCTTACACCATGGTGCACTGTATTGTAAATACGGCTCATCCATGGAGATGCAAGGGTATCGCAGGCTGGTGCAGGGAAACTGACGCATCTCTACAGATGTGTCAGTTTCTTGTAAATCTGCCCCAGAGTCTTTAGTTTTATCCAAGTAAGGCAGTCACATTCACACATGTGTAGTTTAAGCACAGTATTTTGTTTTGATTCTGTTTCTGACTTGGAGCCCATACAGTATGTGGTGGTGGAATATATTTTACTTAGGTAGCAACACAGCAGGTTCCTGCACATTGTTTCTTTTGGAGTCTGGCTGGTCACGGAGGCCAGCAAAGAAGATTTTCACATACTCACGCTTGTAGTTGCATAGTGAGTCCAGCTCAACTGTATGATGCTCAGATGGTTGGAGGGCATTTTATCACTTATCACATTTGGAAGAAACTCACATAGTCATTGTGCTTCTGTGTGTGTTTATGCTAAAAGTCATGTGTAGGAACCCATCTAGATTTTTGACTAAAATGGAGCAGGCAACTAACTCATTACATTGAAAAGATAGTTGTAGTGATGCATGTGGTACAACCCTACAAGGATCTACATATCAGCACCATTCAGTTTGATCTTGCTTCTCCCATTCATGTCTTCAGAGAGATTTAGGCTGATAGCAGAGAGGGTGAAATTGTCTTGTGCTAGTGACTTTCAGGTTAATTTGGGTGGTGATCAACAAATGAGAGAGAAAAGTTACTTTTAGGTTTCTGATATAGTGCATGAAGTGGACCACATTACGTTGAAAGGTAAAGGGATGCCAGTCCCCCATGACCGGGGAGAGTAAGAGATGAGCACTCCCAGTTTCACTTTGTCCTCATTAATTGAGGAATGCCTGATATGAATTCTAAAGAGCTGGAAGCACCAGTGGCACCTGGAGAGGTTTTGATAAAGATATGTTCAGAAATAGTGTCACAGGATGTAGCGAGTTCAAGGGTGCACATTGCCAAGCAGTTAGTGTCAATAGTGACAGATGATAAGGGAACTATTTGAGCCATTGGGTCAATGACACAGTTGATGTGGATGAAAGAAAATATTGATCCTTTTGGGCTCCAGAAACAAATCCACTGGTGATAATAGCTCCTACTGCCTAGGTATTGGGTATCTGTGTAACATTGATCTCTGTGGATAATTTTAACCATTGGGGGAATCTTTAGAAAGGCCCAAGTGCAACTGGAAGCAATCAGGCCTACAATGATGGTCGATGGACCAGATATACCAGGCAGAAGAATATTTTATAATTTTACAGTCTTTTGTATCCGATATGTTTGAGTACCTGAGTCCAAGGCAGTTATTTGCAAATTACTGTTCTTTATAGGAATGAGAATAATGCCAAGTGAACCCACCACCCCATCAAACAGAATCCCACCCTTGTGGAAATGTTTTTTCTTCAATGTGCTTCCAGGGCATCTGTGACCCGATGTCCTGCCACTGGTGTGCACTTGTGGGAAACAGTCAAGATGCCAGAGTTCAAAACCCAGGAGCCACTGGGCTATCAGTAGGGGGCAGTATTTGGCTAACGTGCCTGTACTCCATAGTGGCCCTTAGGTGATGCTTTAAAGGTAGGTGCCTTTGTCTCAGAAACCACCACTTGCAGTCAAGATTTTCTGGTGGCAGAAGCACAACTGCGAATAGAGACACATACAGGGAACACCACAGAGACTGGTCCAAGCTGTCTACTAGACACTGGCAGAGGATTTTTATCAGATATATAACTGGTGATATTTCCAGAGCTATAGTCAATGAGAAGCCGGGCGGGTCCAATGGTACCAGAATCATGGTGACCTCCTCCTGTCACCAAGGTAGGGACTCTGACCAGGGAAAAAGTCCAGGTTTGCCAGGACCTCCAGAAGGTGAAATAGGAGATAGGTAGAGGTGCCCTCCAACACTGATGCAGATTTATCCTTTTCAGTCATGGAGGTGATAGAGTAGCTCCTCAACCTAGATGTCATGCTGCTGGTTTCTGGCGAGCTGGCTGAAGCTACCCGATGGCTTTAGGGGAATCGATGTCCATCAAGAAGTTTTGCACACAGGTCCTGCCAGTCAGATGTACCTTGGCTCTCTTCTATGGATTCACTCCATCTTCTCTTGGCAGGTCCAATCCAGCTTATCACTGACAGACTGGGTTTCCTCTTGCTACAGGTCCTGCAATAAGGGGGTTCCACGGACTTCCCAGATTAAGCCGATCTTGAGCGGAGAACAACAAACACTAATTACTTTTTAGTATAGTTTCACCTGCTGCTGGTGTAAAGGACCTCTTCAGAGAGCATGGGCGGAAAATCCGTTACGCTCGCGGATTTTGCGGATTTTCGGTAAATTCGCAATCCGCGAGATCCGCGAATTTCCCGCAAAATCCGCAAATTCGCACGCAGCGGATTTTTTGCTGCGTGCGGTGTAAGCTCGCAATTGCGAACTTACACAAAACCCTCGCAAACTGGCAGAAATCCTTGCGAACTGGCAGAAATCCTTGCGAACACAAAAAAAGCATTCAGCATCTTAAAAGTTCAAACTCATGATTAGTAACCATTCCCTGTAGTGCTTCCTGACAAGGGCCCCTCCAGAGTTCAGTTGCTAGTTGCAACAATTATATGACCCTGCTCTGACCCTCACAGCAGGCTCATAGAATAGCTACAAGTAGGCCACAAACGTCCTGGAAAAAAAAACTTGCACTCCAACAGAAAGCAAATTACAGATAAGGAAGCAGGTGCCAGACTGGAATTTTAAAACAGTGACACATTAATAAATCAACCCCAAATTAATTCATGTCAGTTGAAGCAGGCAGGTGTGCTTGCTTTTCCCCCCATAATCTATAGTGATGATGAACCAGAGGGTGGCATTGATGCACCAGAGGATGGCATGGGTAAAACAGAGGGTGGCAGGGGTGAAACAGAGGGTTCTGGGAACCTGTGATGATGAACCAGACGTAGAAACAACATAATCGTGACCGTTGCGAGCCGACATGTAAGTTCGCAATTGCGAACTTACACAAAACCCTCGCGAACTGGCAGAAATCCTTGCAAACTGGCAGAAATCCTTGCGAACACAAAAAAAGCATTCAGCAGGTTCAAAAGTTCAAACTCATCATTAGTAACCATTCCCTGTAGTGCTTCCTGACAAGGGCCCCTCCAGAGTTCAGTTGCTAGTTGCAACAATTATATGACCCTGCTCTGACCCTCACAGCAGGCTCATAGAATAGCTACAAGTAGGCCACAAACGTCCTGGAAAAAAAAATTGCACTGAAACAGAAAGCAAATTACAGATAAGGAAGCAGGTGCCAGACTGGAATTTTAAAACAGTGACACATTAATAAATCAACCCCAAATTAATTCATGTCAGTTGAAGCAGGCAGGTGTGCTTGCTTTCCCCCCCATAATCTACAGTGATGATGAACCAGAGGGTGGCATTGATGCACCAGAGGATGTCATGGGTAAAACAGAGGGTGGCAGGGGTGAAACAGAGGGTTCTGGGAACCTGTGATGATGAACCAGACGTAGAAACAACATAATCGTGACCGTTGCGAGCCGACATGTAAGTTCGCAATTGCGAACTTACACAAAACCCTCGCGAACTGGCAGAAATCCTTGCGAACTGGCAGAAATCCTTGCAAACACAAAAAAAAAATCCGCGAGAATTCGCGGATTTTGCGGATTGCGAGTTCGCAAATTCGCGAACGCCAGATTCGCAAAATTCGCCCATGCTTACGTGAGATAAATACTGAAGTAAGAACTGGCAGACAAGATCAATATATATTCCTCCGTGATGGTCACACCTGGCCGGTCAGTGGAGGATGCGCCAATAGGAGAGCAAGTTCCAGTGCTTAATCAATAATAATAATCTTTATTATCGTTATTATTATTAATGATAATAATTAATAATGATGGTAATAATAGTACATAAATGCCAGGCATTAACCTTTTCTTAGGGCCCTGATACTGGCAATGCCAAATATCAGGTTGTTAGGTACCAATGCTGCCTAGCTTATGTTCCTCCTCCTGTCTTGTTTCTCCCACCCTACAATTCCTGTCTCTTGATCTCATCTTCCATGCTATTTTTCATTAATTTTATGACTTTGTTCAGGTTCCTGTGTTTCTTTTCCTCCTTTCTCTCTTTACTGCCTTCCTCTCTCTTACTGTGACTCAAAATCTGATGTGAAAATTAATCCCCAAAAGTGTGTGTTGGTGCTCACCACCGGCAACCATCTGTATACATTTAAGCAATGGCAATATCTTGTGCAGCAGACACAGGTAGAGTCCAATATGCTATTGAACCAGCCAATCTGTTTGTACACAGTCAATCCACACATATACGCATTCAATACAGTCCCCCTTTATAAAGCTCCACACATGGTGAATGTAAAGGACCCCACCTATGTGGAACTTAACAGAACTATACATGGGGCGGAGTGGTAGGTAGTCTCCCAGCAAGAGCACAGATACAAAGTACCTATGTCCCCTACTAGAGAATGCATTCTCCACAGAGCCTGGTTAGAGAGGGCAGTAACCACTCTCACAACAAGGGGTGCACTTTGAGTTCCTGCTTGACCTCAGAATTCAGCTGTGATATATTGGGATATCATCAAGCTCTTTTGGCTTTAAACCCGCAGTGCTGTCCAGAAATGTACACGAACAGCTGGCACAGTTTCCAGCTCGCTGCAGAGGACCTTTGTCCTAACAAGTATGGTGGTGAGTGTGGTGTTGAAGAACCCTCCAATGGGATTTTCTAGTACTTAGATGCATGGCTGCTAGGATTGCATTGCTTGTGGTGTGGGGTGGCTGATGGAGTGCAGATTTTATGAGCCTGGTCTATGAGGTGCAGAAGAACTACTAGCTTCATAGATGTGGAGGGTGGTCATTGTGGCATTGAGGCGACTTTGAGGATGTTTGGTGACAATACTATTTTTGAAGTGTCTGGATTTTCTTGATAGAGGAATAATGTGGGTATTCAGAGGATTTGCGAGTGGGCAGAAAGGAAAGCTATTCTAGGACTGGAACATGGCTTTGAGACAATGACTTTGCCCGTGTCTGTGTGTTCCTAAGTGTGGCTTCATTAGGGTAGGTAGCCATGCACTTTGCCTCAGTAGGCAGCAGTCAGTTGGCGGGGTTGGTTGTGTGGTGAGCTTAGGATGATGTTGCCTGGTTTTGAGGTTCTTGGGTTTGCTTTATACAGTGAGAATATTTTGTGGGGTTCCATGAGATGGATCGAAAATATGGAAAGGGGCAAACAAGCGACGCCCAACTGATTAAGTGATGTGTCGATTTCTAAGAGGAGTTAGATCCACACATTTGACGCTCTCTGTTCTTCGCACCATCTTCCCCCACCTCTTCCTGCTCCTCCTCTCATAAATGTTCTGCTCTTTAGTCTCACAGGGGAAACACAATTTCAAATAGGCACGCCCTTTGTACTGGGCAGTTAGATGGGATGACGCGAGATGCAGTGCAGAATATTCTTGTTTAGAATCGCCACCAAAAAAGAGAAGGAACTGCTCTTTACCAAAAACAGCACTGGCCACGTTATTCTTAAACAGAGTTGTGCTTTCTTTTTCAAAAGACCAACAGTACACTGGCTAGAATAACCCTAGAAGTGAGCTCTACAATTCACTTGATTCACTGCTTGGGTTTCTGGACACCAGGAATAACAAATTGTAGTCACCCAGGTAGAAAACGAGACAGGGGTCGGGGGTAGGTAGGCACTTACTGGCATGCTATGCCCGATAGCAGGACAGATGACATTTCGCGACACGTAATATCGGAGGGAAGTATTAGCTCTGTTAAGGAGGAGGAGTGACAGTAGTTGTGATAGGAGTCCACATTTTTTAACCACGATGCAAACGACAGGACCAAAATCTGATTTATCGCAATATTTTACTTTATCATTGGTTTCGAGATGTGAGCCTGCTGTAAGAGAATGCGCAGAGTTAACACAGATGCTTTGTTTGTGGCTTGTGTTACCTAGTATTTGAACAAAATCTTGTAACTTTTACAGATGCAGAAAAATGTGACCAAGACGAACTTCGCTGCATTTGCATCGTTACTAAAGGCCCTGGCAGACGTGAGTAATAAAAGCCACCTGTGGACTGATAGGATCCTGTCTGAGCTTACACGATGCCACCTGCTGGCGAGAACAAGAGCTGTGCTGGCAGGACCTCCGATTTCTTTTTCTTTTTTTCTTTTTTTTTTAATTTCAAAATACTTTATTGAATTTCACCAGGGTTTACAGAAAGCATATATCAGGGTAACCATAATGTATCCTAGGTAAAGTTTTACATGTGAATACAACGATTGAGGGTAATGCTCCTTTATGGTTACTGTGAGGCTAATCACATCAAACAGTGACAGAAAAAAAGAAAAAGAAAGGAAAAATGAGAGAGAAAAGAAGGGAAGGGAAGGAAGAGCAACGGCTGGGCTACTTGTATCAACGCTTTTACATTTCTGTGTGTATGTTGGCACAAGGACACATGATATTGGCAGCTTTAGCCGAGTACAGGTAATAATGAGCATAACACTTAAATACAGTTATTTTAGATGGAATATATAGGTCTCAAGATATGATCCGTGGTAAACCCTTTGTTCATGGAGGTTCGTAAGAGTCTAGAAATGCGTCCAGAGAGTTCCACATCGTCCTGGAGGATGGTTTCCAAAGAGACATTTGCAATGCTGTGTTGTCTGCCCCTCAGAGGTGGATGATCCAGTTTATCCGGCTTTTCTATGATGTCTTACTCGTGTCCTTCCAGTTGGTAAGGACCATTTTCACTGCAGAGGTTAGTAACAGATCCAGTAGGTCTACGTCAGACTCAGATCTCAAGTTTATGCTTATACAGGCTGTGGGTAGATCCATAGTTCATGTAAACAAGTCAGTTATGAAGGCAAAGATTCTGTCCCAGAATGACTTAAGTAGAGTGCACTGAAAGATAAGGTGGGCTAAATCTCCTTTCTCCCTTTTACAGTTCCAACATGTTGTGTCATTACGTAGCCCTAAAGCAAATAATCGGGAAGGGGTCCAGAATGCCTTGTGTAGTAGCCAGTATTTGGTTTGGGCAAGAACAGGGGAGATCTTATTTTGTGAAACGGATCACCATAGTAAGGACCATTCCTGTTCCTTCGGTGGGGCTGGGGCCAGTTATCCCCAAAAAGGCTATAGTCTTCTCAATAAGTTTAGAAGTTTTGGGACGGAGAAGTTTGTATATATGTGAGACCTGGTGGCCCACTTTGTTAATATTTGTCACAAACAAAGCTATTGATGGTTGGGCGGAGGATAGTTTGGCTTTTATAAGAGCCGATCTGATTTTCAGGAAGTTGTAGAATTCAATGTCAGCTAGGCTAAATCTCGATTGGAGGTCTGAAAATGTAATTGGGTATGTGGTATTTTCTAATTGGTAGGGGAAGAGCATTCCTTCCCTAATCCATGTGTCAAGGTTTAGGCTTTTGCCTTTGTACAATATCTTTTAGACCCTTTAATACTGTTCTCCAGATTTTTATCAACCCTAAGTAGAGCAATTATTGTGTTTTAAAAATGGACTTGGAGGTATGTGGTTATAGTTTATTTGTTGTTAGGAGTGCAAGGGGGCTTAGGTTATTGAGGATGGCCTTCTCTAGCCATGCCGGGGTGCAGCCGGTACGTGGTGCTATCCAGTATGAGCCTTGTTTTGCCAGGAGGCCAACTGATAAAGTCTGAAATCCCCTAGGTTCACCCCTCCTTGCGTTTTGTCCACTCTTAATTTTTTGATCCTGATCCTTGCTTTCTTCCCGTTTCCGAGAAGATTATAGAGATGAGGATATCTAGTTTGCGGTGGAAGTCGTCTGTAAGAAGGAGCGGGAGCATACTGATGAGGTGGTTAACCATTGTGGTGATCATCATTTTAATAGTCTCGATTCTGTCCCGCCACGTAATGAATTTTGGTGACCAAGAGTCCAAGAGCTTCTTTATCTTCTCTAGTAGTGTTTTCTCATTCTGCTGTAGGGCATCTATTAAGTTGCTACCAAATTCGATACCTAAATATTTGATATAGCCTGTTTGCCATGTCAGCACCGACTCTCCTAGGATGTCCCTTGTACAGTGGATGTTTAGTGGTTTGAGTTCTGATTTCTCCCTATTTAGTTTGTACCCTGAAAAGCCGGAATATCTTGTTATTGTATCCATCAGGGCCGCAATTGATGCCCTCGGTTGTTCTGTTACAATTAATATGTCGACTGCATAGGCGGCTAATTTTATTTGGATGCCATTGATATCCACCTCTTTGATGTTAGAGTTTGCTTTGATGTCTCGGATAAGGGTCTCCAGTGCCAATAAGAATAAGGATGGGGAAAGTGGGCACCCCTGTCTAGCACCCTGTTGTAATGTGAAGGGCTCAGAGAGCGAGCCATTAATGACAATACGGGCTGATGGGTTACTATAAAGGACCATAACCATACGTATATAGTCCTTGCCTAGATTGGAGGATTGCATGCAACGTTCCCAAAAGGCCCAGGAAACCTTATCAAAGGCCTTCTCTGCGTATAAGGTGATAACTACTATCGGCTCAGCCTTAAAGGCAGCATGCTCTATATTGTGGCACAGTAGTCTGGTATTGTCGTTAGACATGCAAGTAAGGATGAAGCCTACTAGGGAGTTACTTATTAATTTTGTAGGGTTGAGTTGAGTCTGGTCGCTAAGATCTTAGCGTATATTTTGCAGTCTACGTTAATCAGAGATATAGAATCCCAGTCTCACAATAACGAAGGTAGACTCTGGTCACACACCTGAGAAGGAGGGAGGGGCTAATACATGTAGCAAATATATATGCCCCCAACACGGACGACTGAGCCTTCTGGTCTGAAGTGTCCAGCACGCTGGAAGGGTTTCCCCAAAATGACCTCACGGTGGTAGCAGGGGACTTCAACATCCCATTAGACCACATAACGGATAGACAATCCACCTGCCAATACCACCCTGTGAGCTCACAAGCTGTACTACAAGATATATGCTACAAATTTAACCTTAAGGACGCATGGCGACTCCAACATTCAGACACCAGAGACTACACCTTCTACTCTAATCCCCATAACTCATACACCAGGATAGATTATATCCTCATCTCTGGCTCCCACACACGCCTAATCAAACACACAGACATAGCTCCAAGACTAGTGCCAGACCACTCGAGTGTTAGCCTAAAACTAGCTGGGTGTCACAATGAGTCTGTGCCAAAGAGATGGCGCTTTAACAGCTATGTACTTTCGGATCCTGCTGATAAAAAAAAGATAGAGAAGGCTATAGTAGACTACCTCAAACATAACGACACTCCGGAGACTATCACTAATACTCTCTGGGAAGCACTGAAAGCTACCCCCAGGGGAACAATAATTGAAATCAAGACAAGAATCAACAAGGGTGCCAATATGAGACCTACCAAGCTCAAACAGGAGATCAAAAATGTAGAACAGTCCCACACTACTTCCTTACAAAATAGCAAGCTCCTCGCATCACTAACACAAAAAAATATGAATACAACAAAATCCTAAGTGAGAGGGCAGGGTTATGGATTAATATGTATAAAACTCTTAACCTATTCGAAGCTAACAAGGCAGGGAAAATTCTTGCGTCCTATCTCAAGCACAAACATAACCAGTCTATCATCTCATCCATTAAGGACCCTAACAATAAAACCCATACCAAACATAAAGACATCTTTAGGACCGTTAAAGAATTCTATCAGGAACGCTATAACAAAAATCAGACCCTAAATTTAGAAGACTGTACCAAATACCTCGAAAAACTCAACTTGCCGCAACTAAATAGGGAAGAGAAAACCAAGTTGGGACGGGAAATTAACTGCACAGAGATTGAAAGGTCAGTCAAATCTCTAAAAGACAACAAAGCCCCTGGCCCAGACGGGTATACGGCCTCCTTCTACAAGACCTTTTTAAACCAGCTAAAACCAACCATGAAACAAGTTTTTAATCACACAGCATGTAAAGGGACCATGCCACTCACTATGTCATAAGCTAACATAATAGTAATTCCGAAGGACCTCTGATTTCTAATAGTAGCTTCTCCACTTCACTCAGTTGTGTGATCCTGCACAATCATTAGATATGGCCCTGGTGGGGGCTCAGTGAGGAAGGAACTCTCATTGGAGATCGCTGTGTTTGTAAGGGGCTGTTGGAAAGGGTTCACTCAGTTTGCCAATCGTTATCTGTGAAATTAAATGATGATTGTATTAAATATATTTTTAAGTATTCTGTGTTAAGTGCTTTGCATAAAAGTGGTATGCAGAATGTTAATGTATCACAGTTATTTCTTCATGTGCCTCCTCCAAATTCTACACATAATGGGAAAAGTTTGAAATGGTGAAGGTTTAACTACTACAAGTTAGGTAAAAAAGGCCATTTGCATTGTATATATACTATTAATGTAATTCTTTAATAAGATATAAAACTCAGTGAAGGCTTAAAGTTTAAACCAAACCTGAGATGAAATGGGCTTATTTGCACTTTTAAGCTGAAAATGCCCAGCAGAAGGAGACCAGTTGCACGTGGACAGGTATTTGCACAACAAACTCTCTTAAATCTATGAGCAAGCCCTGTCTGTAATCTCTTGAACATATTTAAGGACTCTAAGGGGTAGATTTACAATAAGCGAACACAGCGCGGTGCAGCAAGTCATTTTGCTGCACCGCGCTGCGTTAGTTTGGAAGACAGGGATGCAACATATTGACAACAACATTTCACATCTCTGTGCTTCCCCCTGTGCTGGCGCACAAACTGCTGCCATGCGCTGACGTAGGCACCCTTGCACCATGATGCAAGGATGCCTGCTTCCACGGGGATGATTGTTTATGTGCAGTAAGGGTTCCCTTCCTGCCAGGGCTTTAAGTGGGGGAAAAAACTGGGGGTGCTCTAAAAGAGGCGGGACAAGCCTCTTAAAAGGGTGTGGCCTATCCAAGTAGGGGGTGTGAGAAGTTAGCCTGGCTTATGATGTCCACTAGTTCTAGTGGGCACCTTGCACCAGTCTAATCGACCCTTATTGATGGTGGTTGTAAAGTCAACCTTATAGAAAGCTATCCTAGGGGTAGCAGTGGCGAGCAGTCTACAGGCTAGGACTTCAGAGAGCAAATTAAGCTAGTTGTTTTACCAATTATAATCCCTTGAGTACCAAATGAAAGCACACCACACAAAGTATATATCAAATATATATGTATTTATTCTAAATACAACCCCTCTGCACTCTTTATGAGGTCAGCGGTGAAAGTACAATACAAGGAACATAATTAACATACGATAAGTTGCACAGTATACGTTATGCCCTAGGGGCCTAGCAAACCATATACTAAAATAGTGGTTTAAGAACCACGTCTGAGATAGAAAGCAGGCCTAGGGCCTGTGGAATCGCTGGGGCTTCTAGGAACAACCAAGGGTTAGGAAGTAGGAGGCCCACGGGAGACGCGTGCAGTGTCTAAACACAGCCATGGGTTACCATTGACTTTCTAAGGGAAATGAGCAGGTTACAAATTTACAATTTAAGGACACTTCTGAATGAACTACGATGGAACCCTTTTAGACTTAGACACTAGGAGGGCCAATACCCTCGAGACTACCAGAGTACTCGTGTTACCTCACCCACGAAAGCCGGGTGCATAGGTGTCTTTGGTTGTCGGGTTTCGTTGTTGATTTCAATGGAGAGCTGCAAAGAAGTGCTGCAGGTGACCAGAGGAAAAGTGTCGAGGTGGATCCAAGGGTGGATCGAAGATCTGAAGAACATGAAAGCAGAAGGGACAGAGTCTGGGGCACTTGCCAGTGACCAGGATGGCGATAGAAAGCTGCCAGCCAATGTTGGGTGATTTCAGGTGAAAAGGTGAAGTTTGTTTCTTCAGCCACGAGGTCCAGGAGGCGTCGACAACAACCAGGAGCTGGATTCGTGCTGTCCCACAAAGGATCTAGTTGACTGAAGTATCGGTATCCGGATTGGACCCAACAAGCCGTGGCAAACGCAACCCACACAGGGTGTCGAGATTGACTTTGTTGCATACCAGCAAGGTCTGTGGCGCTTCTCCTTGACATTGAAGCTGGAACAAGCCTGGAGCAACCAGGAAAGCAAAGTAGTTTCAAGTGTGGTCTTCTTGGGGGCTCACTAGCCAACCGACTAGGAACGGCAAAGACGCGTCAAGCAGATATGCACAAAGCGGGCCCATGGGACACTCGTGGAGTGTGGGCCTCTGTGCTTCGGTGCAAATGGTGCTTGGGGGTTGGGCTTCAAGCACCCTAATGCACAACTTCGGAATACCTCGGGAAGTGAGTGCAGCTTGCAAAATGCAGAATGTCCAGGAGTTCCAGTCCCACATCTCTCGTGTCCGCCAAGGGTCTCAGCTTTGCTGTGAGCAAAGGTCGGGTCAGAGATGTCTGGAAGTCTGTGTCCTGTGCTGCAGATTCTTCGGGATCCGGCGGGAGCCTCGAAAATGCAAACTGGCAAAGTTGCTGTTGCTGCCTTTTTGAACAGGGTGGTCACTCCTTGACCACAAAAGAGATGTCTTCCATTTTCCAGTCGAAATGGAATGTCGAAGGTCCAGGATATATGTTTCAGAGTTTCGTTCAGGGTAATCTAAAGTACTAGGGACTGGGATCCTATACTTATACTAGGTTTAAGGGTTGGACTAACTTTAAGGTCCCTCCTTTGGGTGGACCTGGGGTGGGGGTGGTTACACCCCTTTCCCTTTGTCCAGTTTCGCGCCAGAGCTGGGGCAGAGTGCACCAGCAACCGGTTTGAACTGGGAAATGCATGGAGCACCTTGTGTGCACTAGGCAGTGTCTGGAAAGAATTCACTGAATGCAGCCCTCCCTGCCCCAATACACTAAAGCCTGTCTGTGGAGGTGCCAGCACCTCCATGGACAGGAAACCTATTGTCCAGGCCTCCCCTGCCGGAGTTTAGTCCAGCTGCAGGAGGACAGCCTCATGTCTGTGGCAGCAGCATCCATTTTATGATGCTGGGCTCTGTTTAACTTTAACCGGGTTTAACAGTAACTACATGTCTTTTCCCTCTAGAAGGGTTGAATGCTACCCCCGCCACCAGGACTGGTGGGGGGGGGGGGGTAGTATTCCAAAGTGTTTGACACCTTACACTACATGTTTTGATAAAGCCAAACCATTAGCATTAACCACGAGGATTATAATGCACTTAAGAGAATATGGTATGGCTATATCATAGAGCAGCTATAAGGAGATGGTTCCGAAAGCTGCAGAGGGGCTCAGCTCATGCTAGGGCACCCTCTCACATAAAACCAAGCACTCTACCTCTAGGATTGTCGAGGTCCGCCTTAGGAGTGGCTTATAGGTGTATATGTGTCTATATATGTATATAGATATAGGTATACTATATCTAAGTAAGGGGTGATTACACCACCTTACCCAGGCTGTGTGAACAGACCTGTGGTGTCAGTTAGGAAGGCAAACCAGGAGTGGCACAATACATGCTGCAGCCCCTGGTAGGCCTAGGGTGCACCTATGGCCTGGGTACCTATTGTACACTTTACAGGGGCTCACAAGGGTGACCCTGTAACCAATCTGGTATGTACCTAAAGTACATGGTATCAATTTAGAGAGAGAACAGCTTGGCTGTGGGCCTGATTAGCAGGACCACAGCCATTCTAAAGTCGAAAAAACAGAGAATCACAGAAAAATTGGGGGTAACCATAGGAAGCAGACCCTACTCTCCTACAGGGGGGTGGTCTAAATCAAGATAACTAGCACTGTGTGCTTAAGGAAATCAAAGTCGCATCCAGGAAAGGATATTCAGTAAGGGCATTGTCTAACCATCAGAGATCATCCGCTCAGCAATACTCCTTGAGCTTTTTTAATTAAACTTCCTTCAGCCACGAGATGCCGTTTTATTTGTTTGTTATTCTAAATCCACAGTATAAGTTTTATTTGACTAGGTTTTGCCTGGACACTACACACTGTAGCTTTTCTGACCCAAGGTGTATGGACAGAAAACCTTTCACTATTGCTGTTGCGACAATACCTCAAAGCAATCCACATTGCACTTTGTTCACTTCTGTGGACTTTACAAAACCCCAAGAACAACTTTTTTGCTTCCACTCTTGAGAGTATGTTGCCCTAGTTCTTATGGAGTAGGTTTTAGATTACTACATTCTCTCGACTCCCTGAAATCTGCTATGCCACTCTTACTTTATATAAGTGCCACACTTCTAGTAAGAAAGTGTTATGGTTAAGTGTTGTTTTCTGAACATGAAGGTAATTGCAGCTTTACTGACGTAACGTTTTACATGATATATGACATTTCCATGATAACACCTTGCACTGATGCACAATGCACTTTCAATAAGAAGGATTCATGGGTAAATTACCACTTGCTAAACAGGAAGAAAATTGTTGTTATCTTGATGTAACTTTTTCAATACATATAAAACCTTTGTGATAACATCTTGCACACCACACTTTTTTCTACCTTTGCTCTTGCCCCTGTACATCTTGATTAATTAGATGCTCATAGGAAAACAGCTTCATGGCTTTTGTATCCACCTGAGTCATGTTGACTTGCTAAGTCTCTGAGAGGGCTAAGATGATAGGCATTGTCGGCCAGGAGAAGACATGTTCAACTTGTATTCTATGAGGTGACGTTGGAACTTGTTGACGTATTGTTTGATGAATTTAATGAAAGGAACCTATATTTTATTTTGTGCTTTTATGATTTGCAAAAATCGAATAAAGCTTTTACGATACTGATACTATGACATTTCTGTGGGCTTTCAGGTTTGGTCATAGCCACAACATCTTTTCAATTGACATCTTTATAAATAAATATATAGGTTTCGAAATGTGTGGTTGATGGAGGAAATGTGGCTCCAGATTAACATAATTATACTTCTGCTGATCTGTCCTGCACTGATATCAGTCACCAGGAATGCCAAAAGCACTTGAGGGGCCTGGGTGTCGAACATCACACACATCCCGTCTCTGGGGTCCTGGCACCACGACCCCACGACTGGCACCTCGTTCAAAATGTAAACATTATCCTGAGACACAGAGAGGACGCTCAAAAATATGGCGTGGCCTAGAGGGAACTGACGTTATATGGCTCTTCATAAGCTTATTACAGAAGTATTCCTTTTCTACTTTTATGATTAATAAATACATTTAGCAGTGGCATGGTGGAGTGGACACCTTACAAGGGACTGTAACAACAAGGATCATATTAGTGATGTCATAAGCACACACGTCTACCTAAAACGGCCAACATCTAGCCTCTGAACAGTCTCTGAAGTCTTAAAAACAGGCTGATCCCTCCAACTCGTTATTATTGATCTACTTTTGAAACTTGCATTGATGCCTCCTCACATAAAATGCACCTCTCCACAATGAAGAACAAGCATTGGCAAAGGTAATCATGTTGAAAATAATTGAAGAGATGAGCTGATGGTGCAGGGAGAGCAGAAACTGCTGACCCCGGCAACCCCTCCGATTATCGGACCTTCGGAAAACATGGCGTCCAAATCAAAGTGTTGGTCGATTTCAACTTCTAACTACCTGGTGCTGTTAGGGCTGGGGCAGGATCACGCAGACTAGTTCCTCTCTCTGCTTCACTTGTGGTCGTCTCTCTCCTAATCATCCCACGATGTCATGGTTGGCACCACGATGTTGCTTCTGCGCTGCAAAAAGGAAAGGGAAATCCTGAGAGAAAATGGCTCTCTTTAAAGTATTGCCCTCCCTCCTACAACGTGGCTCAGCTGGCATGATGTAATGACGTCATGCCTTGACCTCCACTACTCAGTAATGAGCAAAATTAGCATGCGCGCACCGATGTGCGTGCTCTCACTGCAGTCCAAGAAAAAAAATTACAACGGCAAGAAAAAATAAAATAAAACAGACTACCTTTGTGAGGCACGAAATAGAGCCCGATAGAGACCCGTTTCGAGGCCACCTGAAAATACCTGCCGGTGCTCAGACCCGAACAGACCCGGCCATCTTAAAGCCCTGCTTCCTGCACATAAACAATCAGAAATTGAGTTTTACAAAAAGTCATGGACTGGCAGCGCAAGGGGCTTGTAAATCTGTCCCTTAATTTTTTCAAAAGCAGGGTAAAGGAATTCTGCCCTAGAAGCCCTTCCCCTTCTCATAAAAGGCCTGAAGCTATTCCATGGACCGTTAGATCATATTTGTTAGGATGAAAAAGTGGGAATTGGTTGCATAATGTTGCCTAAGATCTGCCATCACTTTCAGCTTCCTTTGCTGTACCTGAATCCTGACATCCAGAGAGCAGGCTACAGCACATATCAGCTGTTCCAGCATAGATGGTGCAGGACGCACACATGTTCTTGTCTGTACACACTGGAGACCGGCTCCTCTAGTAATGAGCCCAGAGCCCCACTGATCATTAACCGAATATTTTACAACTGTGTAACATTTCAAAGAAATGAAATATAGCACAAAAACCTAGAGATTAAAAAGAATTACAATAGATCTAATTTCTGTAAATGCAGGTTATTAGTTGGAAGACAATAGCACAGAACGTGTTGTATAACTTACCACCTATCTTGCCTTTACATGCAGTATAATTTTTATTTTGTCGATACCTAATCTAATATACATAATTTGGTCCAAACTGCCACATTTTCTAGTGCACATGTTTATAATATAATCTCAAATCGTTTTTTATCACAAATTTAAACAGAAAAAAACACAAATAATCCATCATTTTGAAAAAATATTTCCCACTGTTTATGAAGATAAGTTTCTAATATCAGATTGGTTCCTACTGTCATGCACAGAAAATACAAGAAGAGAAGAAAAACATAACTTTCACTAGGATTCAACAGGGAACGCTGTTCATCTAGGCATCTTAATCCCCATTTATATTCTAGAACTACACATGAAAAAACTAAAATGCTCTCATATATCAGAGTCAGCATACATAATTCGGAACTGGCACTCAAAAAATGCTTAAAAAATTCAATAACGACTAATTAAACAAAATAAAAACATATGAACAATGCAGTCAAACTAATGGGTTTTGGTAGGAACTGTGGGATATGTGAACGTTTTGAAATTTTACTTCAATAACTTCTTGGAATGTAATTTTATAGCTCCACCAGTTTACTAAAGTTGGTAGGTGTACGCCCCACAAAGGCTACTTCTGACAAAAACTTCACGCATGTGAGTATTTACACAAGATATCTCCTTCAAAAACTTTTTTTTGCAGGAAATGTTGCCTGCAGACAGAGTTTTGCGAGGGTGACCAACTTCTAAACTTCGTGAAGTTGCAATGTTTGTCACTTTTATAAAGTTATGGTTCGGAGGTACCATAACATTTTTCAAAGCTACTTGGAATCAACCTCCAATCCACACAAATCCTAGTCATGTTTGCACACAATTCGTTGCTTACACTTTTTGGTACTTTTTTCGTAAAGAAAATGTATTAAAATACTTTAAAGTACTGTTTCTGTCACATTCGAGCCATATAAAAAGTGTAGGACAATTTGACAGACTGATGACGTGCTTTTGTGGGTCAGTGAGTAGCAATAGCAGCGCGTGTCTCATGAAGTGACCAGAAAAATGATCGGTTCTGGCTTATTACTACGAAATGGATGAAAAATGCATGCAACTCATTCATGTGTTAACACCTATGGTGCAATTGGGGTTCTGTTTGTTTATCTTTAGGAACACATTCTCGTGGTTTATCATTGTGTAATCAGAACTATTAGATCATACTATAAGAACATAATGCGAGGGTATCTGTTTCAAGAACAGTTTTATACCCTGGAATGCAGTGTCCCCCTCGCCGATGGATTCCTGTATTCCATACCTGAAAATCCAACCCACTTGAATCTCTAATTGAGTGATTCAGTAATATGTCAAAACTTTGTGAACTTTTGTTATATCATGATCAGACATGTAATTTTTGACTAACATTGAACTTGTTACCGTACTATTCTTTTACAGATGAACTCTGATCCTACTGTGAAACTAAATCTCAACAATGAGGCCGACAAGCTTCTCAGTATTGATAACAGAACCAAAACAAATCTTCAGCCACAAATTGTAAGTTTCTTTATTCTTACTATTGTTTGTGCATTGAATTTGGAAGACATTCTCATTTAGCCCTTTTCATCCTTTAACTTTTGAGCGTGCCTCACTATAACAAGTGAAGCCCTTTTACACCTCAGTGTTTCTGCTAACTGGAATTCATCAGGCTACAATGGGCTTTGCGATTCACATTACATCAAGGAATGAGACCTAGGCAAATGGACAAATGCTCCTACAGGTCAAACATCATATATGTTCCCTTGAACCAGATATCAAGCTGACAGCTCTTGTCTCTTGTCTGTGTACCATGAAGGAGAGGAAGGGAAGGTTGTGCACACATGGCCAACTACTTTACGGCCCTGGGACCATGGTAGTGTCTGCTCAGAGCGCAGCAGATTACACTGGGTGATGTTTATCTTCAGCGAACAAACTGTTCCCACCATCCATCAAACACAGTGAATAACCGTTGCACTGCTTGGCTCTTGTCGTTGTACAGCGGGTCGGATCCAGTTCAATGACCAACTCCAAGCAGCCGCTTGAGATCACGGTTCTCTAATACCTGCTTCACTGACATTAATGATCCTATTGATCAAGCTTCGCTCTGAGAGTCAGAAGTGAGGCTGTTGCTTTCAAACATTGAACCTGGTCCTTTAATGATAATCAAAGAATAAAAGTTCATATAGTCAAACCCACATACATAAAACCAGTAGTTTGATTAAAGCACAGTAAGGGAAACCATGGATTCCCCATGGTACAATATTCCTTTCCCATGGAACTCTGGTCACGAATCGTTTCTGTCAAAATTTGCATATAGGGGAAATTCAATTGGAGTAACCTGTAGTATTGGTAGAACCATAATTTAGTTTTGAAAGTTTGAGTAAAGTCTTAAAACAATCCTACCAGTTACATCTGTTTCTGTCAGGGCAATAGTAGTGAATGACAGGATGGTTCGCCAAGCTTTTTTGAGAAACATGTAAACACCCTTGCATTTCCCTGTTTTCTTCACAAATATGTGATGCAAAGATCTTCACTTTACCAGGTCATCCATGTAAAAGTAGCCTCTCCAATGATGACAGACCCCTGGAATGTCAATGCTCTTATCTGTGGGACTTTTTTTTTATCTCATTCATACTCTCATGACACACATGGTAGCATTACAGAATTTCTGAAAGAAACTGAGATATGCAAGCTTTAGGTCTTCTTGGAACTTTATGCAAAGTGAGATTCCGCAATATAGCCTTGCAGTATCAACCACACATTGTCTCTGTAGACGTATTCCACCACTGTGTATTTGGTATTCCTATAATGCTTAAGGGCTTGGTAAAATACTTGGACTCAACGCTTTATGCTACTTAACCTTAGAAGTCGTAGGGAACGATTCAGAGTTGGTGGACTAAAAGTGCTACTGTAAGTATGTGTTTTACCTACCCCAAATATTTGCCGTTCATTCACCTCATTTAGGGGTTAGGGATTGGCAGGTTTCTGACAGCAGAGCCGCCGTAGGCTCTGCCATTGGATATCTTTTGACTTGCAACCTATCTTCCATGTGGCCATGGCCAACATCTACAATATGTCATAAGGCCTGCCCTGTGAAGAGTGGGCCTTCTAACACAGATTTGTCCTGCTTCAGCCCACCATGAGAGGCATGTTATGCTCAGGCAGAAACAATCTTCAGTCGCATTCACACGAATGGAGAAAACTCACTGCAAAACTGGGTAATTTATTGGTTTTTATTTGTCTTTCCGAAAGAAATCCAAACTTTAGGCTTTGTGCTGGATAAAAAAAAAAAGTTGATCAGCCACCATGCCATAGCCGATGCATACAGCATGCAATATTAGTTTGCCAAATGTGATCCCACCACAGCAGCAGGAGCACTTTTGGCAAAATGATCTTGCCAAGCTGGCGATGAATTCTAATTAGCAGGTGGTCCTTGCAGCAGTGGGGCCTCGGCAACCTGGTCAGAATGGCCAACACATCACCTGGAATCATTTAACCTTTTGCTCAGTAACTTTTTTCTGCTTCTGATGCACTCCAGACTGCCATTAGTCTAAATCCGGTCCTGCTACAGACATATGTCACCGGGGTCAAGACAGGGCTGGACATTGAGACAGAAGCAGCCTTTTCGAGGAGCCAAAGACTGAATTTTATAACATCGTTGTGAGACTTGGCCCTTTCCCCAGAAATGTATCGCTTTTTATCCCCTGTTAATTTAGAATGCCCCTATTGAAACAACAGTGTGTAGGCCTTGTGTGGTGGAGAAGGGCCTGTGTAGTGTAAAACTAGTGTTAAAGTACAGGTACTTCCTACCCCTAACATGGCCGCCACAGACCACTGCTGCAGCAGCGTGGTTTAGAGGGCGCATTCTAGTAGCCAGGGGCTGGCTGGAACCCTCAGGCAATGTATCCATCTTAGCCTGCCAGCCTGTCCACAGGTAGAATGGTGGAACCTCCTGGAAGCCTCTGGAACCTTCTGGGAGAGGTGAGGTGACACCAACTGACACTACCAACTGTCAACTGGCACTATAAAAGGAAAGGGAGGGAACTTTCCTGAGGAGAGAAGCTGAGGGGAAGACCTGGGGAAGTACCTACGCAGGAGGATAGGCAGTGGGGGTCAGGGCAGGGTCTTATGATGCTGGAATGACAGGGCCTAGTGTGCTGCTTTACAAGTGTTGAGGTATCCTGTCCCCCCCCCACTGACCTAGCCCCGCGGCAGGGAACCCCCAGGGACCACTTGAGGGGATTGGCTGAGGAGATCCAACACCAGCCACCAACTTAACCCCCTTCAAGGAATAAGAAACCAAAGGAAACAAGAACCCAACTGCTACTTACAAGGGCGCAAGAAACAGCTGCGCCAAGAAGAAATCAAGGAACCAGTAACCAAGAAACTTACAAAGGCGCAAGGAACATAAAGCGCCAAGAAGAGACTGAATCTCCACAGGACATTTGAAGAGCCACCCAGGTATTGGCGCTGTGTTGCTCCCTGTGCCCCCTGACGCCACCTGGGGTCCCTGCGCTAACCTACCGCTGCTGTTTGGCGTGTCCTGTGAGCTGCCTCTATTTTAAAGCAACTGCTGATGAAGCGCCAACCTAGAAACTGCCTAAGCGCTACATTGCCCTCCAAGCGCTTGACTGGTGAAGAATTGCTGTGTCCTGTGGGAGCGCTGTGAATTGCCTGCAGGGCTGTGGAAGTTGCCCCCCCTGTAAAGCGCTGTGAAGTGCCCCAAGTGCTAGGACTGCCTGCTGAAGCGCTATACTGCCCGGGAACTGCTGTTTGAGCGCAAGCTCCCAGAACTGGGGTGCCCGTGGAAGCGCTGTATGCCGGGAGATGGCTGGGGCTGAAGCACCGCTTGTCCCCACGAGGCTGCCCATCTGTGAAATGTGATGAGGGAGAGAAGCGCCGTGAAACCCCCCTCAAGCGCTCACCTGCCACGTCCTGGGAAAAGCTGTTACTGGGCCCCATTGGCCACCATTGTGCCTCCAGCACTCCCTGAACTGGGCGGAGGCCCGGATTGTCTGGTGGGCCCTTAAAAGTTAACCCCTGGCTAGGGGAACCTGACTTCTTGTTGTCTGAGGCCTGGGACAGCTTAGCCATTATGGAATGCTTACTTAGGCCTTAGGTATGGCTAAGCCTGGGCTAATGTATTGTTCATCTTAGCCTGATGCATAGATTATCCGGGCTTAAGGAGATGTTTCTATATGCATAAGGGAAGGTTTTATATGTGCAAGCCAAGTTCTTTAAGCTCATTCTTGCTAAACGAAATGCTTAACTTGTCTAATGGAAAGTTCTTCCCTAACTGGGGCCTTGTTCTCTATGTCTAAGGAAATGGTTATTCTTCCATAGGAAGATGGTGATTAATTACCCACCAGTAAATGAGGAGATGTTCCATGCTGGGTTAATGAAATGCTGGGGTTGTTATACTGAAATGTTTATTGGGAAATAATGAAAGGTGATGCATTTATTGAATGTTGATGCATTGGTGAATTGCTTCCTTTACTCTAACCCAAGGAACTGTGTTGTTGAACTGCTTATCTTTACTGCAGGAAATGTTTACCCTGGTATTGGACTGGTTGAGAGGTCCCAAGGCCCATAGTTTATAGGCCTCAATTCCTAATAGGGTAACCCCCCCCCCCCTGTTTAGGGGCTGTAATGGAAAGCCTACCATTCCCTGATGAAGAGAAATAGCGAGTGATAGACCCAAACCCAGGGATTTTCCATATTCCGCCTAGAGTCCTGTTCAGCCTAGGCCTTATGAAAGGTTTACCTATTAGTAAATGTTCACTAATGCTTGAAGCCTGACTTATTTTGGGATTATTGAACTGTTGGGCACTGAATAAGGAAATGTTACCCTTATCCGCTGAAATGTCATTCCTGGTTAAGGAAGGGGTCGCTCCTGCCAATTGAATGCTTTACCCTCATTTGAGGCACTGTTTATTCCTGCGTTTTAGGAAATGTTATTGCTGAGAAATGCAGTGTTTGTGCTACTAATGAAATGCACATATTACAATAGGCCTAGTTATTACTGCCTTATTTAGGGGAATGCTCTGCATAGGCCCAATGGAATGTGCAGGTCTGAGGCATGAAATGGTTGATTTATTATTAAATGTTTACTTCTGCTAAGAGAAAGGCTACCCTGATTGAAGGAAATTCTTACTTGATAAGATAGGTAATACTGACCTAATGAAATGTTTTACGTTGACTTCACAGGAAGTTCTTCATAGGCTTAAGAAGAATGATAACTCTGATCTACAGTTATTTATGATACGTCATTTATGCCTTCCTAAGTTTTACCCCTAATAGGGGAGGAGGAGCCTAAGGCTGAGGCTAATAGGATGTTACACCTTTAGTGAAATGTTTCCTCATTACTTAACGCAGTGTTGTATTCATGACCTTATAATGTATTTCTTACAGGTGATGATGAGGAACCAGGCCAAGGTCAGGCCTGTGGTTATTTAATATTTAATATTTAATATTTATTCATCCAGTATTTATTGCCAAGTGTTCTCACACATGTATTTTAGTGGAAAGTTACTAAGCTAATTTTATGATGAATTCCTAATACCCTGACCCAGCTCTATCTTAATAAAGTTAACTTGAGTTTTTACACAAACTCACTGGAGTAGTGTCACTAATTGCGTGCCCAGGTTTCTGACTCAGTGGTTGCGTGTGCTGCATGGTTGCTTAACACATATGCTTTCTGATGCCTACCCGCTCGTGCCATGCTACCCTAGGGGACTGGTGACCCCAGTTCCAACATATTGGTGTCGAGCGGTGGGATCCAGGACTTGTGACCATGCAGCACCCTCCATTGGGACAGGGTGCACAGCAATTGGGCTGCACAATTATTGTATGTAAGCCAAAGTAATTGACCCCTCCATTGTCTAGCCTGTGAGTGTATCAAGATCTGTTTGACCTAAACCTGTCACCCACGTCCTGGTATCTTTTCCCAGATTTATCTGAGTCCCCACCTGGCATAATGGAGTGTTGTCAGGGGATGGGGGTGCCTGTTGGGCGGAGGGAAGAAGGAACTCCGTACCACTTTGGGGGCATGGGTAGGAGCCCACCCAGAGGGGAGAGGGGATGGGGAACAGGAGGGGCAGGTCACACCCAGGGAGGCGGGCACACCAGAAGACCCAGGCCTACTCAAAATTGTTGTGTCTGACAAGGTGCTACCGGGAGGATGTTCTGGGGCAGGGAGTAGAGTAACTGGGGGTGTGCGTCGTCTAAGATGATAGAGCATGAGAGGGAGAGTGAGAGCCTTGCAATGGATGAGAGGAAGCTGGTGCACAGGCTTCAGCTAGAAGAGTTAGAGCTGAAGGCCTTGGAATTATGTGTACCAGGTGCTTCCAATGGTGGCAGCGTACCCGAGGTTCGGAGTTTAGACCAGTCACAGAGTGTAGGACCTGGACTGGGGTTTCAGGATCAGGAATTGCCTGACCTGGAGGGTGGGGTACCGGTAACTAAGGACCCTACCAGAGTGACTCTCAGGGGTACTACTCCAGGTGGGAGGGTGCGGAACCCTGGGAGGGGGTGCAGAGGGAGGAAGGACTCTCCTCTGGCACCGGTCCAGCCACAGGGCGCAGATCCTGGGTTGGGTGGCCAGGTTCAGGGGTTGCCTGACCTGGCGGGAGGAATCTCTGTATTCAGAGTTCCTCCGGTTGTGACTCTCAGGGGTACTACTCCAGGTGGGAGGGTGCGGAACCCTGGGAGGGGGTGCAGAGGGAGGAAGGACTCTCCTCTGGCACCGGTCCAGCCATGGGGTTAAGATCCTGGGTTGGGTTGCCAGGTTCAGGGGTTGCCTGACCTGGCGGGAGGAATCTCTGTATTCAGAGTTCCTCCGGTTGTGACTCTCAGGGGTACTACTCCAGGTGGGAGGGTGCGGAACCCTGGGAGGGGGTGCAGAGGGAGGAAGGACTCTCCTCTGGCACCGGTCCAGCCACGGGGTTAAGATCCTGGGTTGGGTGGCCAGGTTCAGGGGTTGCCTGACCTGGCGGGAGGAATCTCTGTATTCAGAGTTCCCCCGGTTGTGACTCCCAGGGGTGTCCCGAGGTGCCCCAGCTGTGGTCACTGGGCCTGGAGTGTTCTTTAAGAGAACCCCAGGTTGGGAGACTAGGCTGTCCCGATGTGTCATCCAGGAGGGAGGGTGCGGAACCCTGGGAGGGGGTGCAGGGAGAGGTAGGTCTCGCCCCTGTCACCAATTCAACTTAAGGGTTTAGACCCTAGGTTGAGGAGGAGAGTGGAAAAAGGTACCACGGGCCTGGGGCGATTGCCCCCCACTCTGAGAGAGAGTAAGGGCCAGAGACATCTGGAGTGGAGGTCTGTCCTGGCCGCATCCCACTAGGAACACCAGTGGGGTGGTTGGATTAGCGAGGATGTCATGGTGGTATTGGGCCTGCGTCCACCTTTTTCCGCCCCAAGCAGGGAAGCCCGTCAAAGGAATGATCAGTCTACCCTGGCTTTTGGCTGGGGGGGAGATGTGTGAGACTTGGCCCTTTCCCCAGAAATTTATCGCTTTTTATCCCCTGTTAATTTAGAATGCCCCTATTGAAACAACAGTGTGTAGGCCTTGTGTGGTGGAGAAGGGCCTGTGTAGTGTAAAACTAGTGTTAAAGTACAGGTACTTCCTACCCCTAACATGGCCGCCACAGACCACTGCTGCAGCAGCGTGGTTTAGAGGGCGCATTCTAGTAGCCAGGGGCTGGCTGGAACCCTCAGGCAATGTATCCATCTTAGCCTGCCAGCCTGTCCACAGGTAGAATGGTGGAACCTCCTGGAAGCCTCTGGAACCTTCTGGGAGAGGTGAGGTGACACCAACTGACACTACCAACTGTCAACTGACACTATAAAAGGAAAGGGAGGGAACTTTCCTGAGGAGAGAAGCTGAGGGGAAGACCTGGGGAAGTACCTACGCAGGAGGATAGGCAGTGGGGGTCAGGGCAGGGTCTTATGATGCTGGAATGACAGGGCCTAGTGTGCTGCTTTACAAGTGTTGAGGTATCCTGTCCCCCCCCCACTGACCTAGCCCCGCGGCAGGGAACCCCCAGGGACCACTTGAGGGGATTGGCTGAGGAGATCCAACACCAGCCACCAACTTAACCCCCTTCAAGGAATAAGAAACCAAAGGAAACAAGAACCCAACTGCTACTTACAAGGGCGCAAGAAACAGCTGCGCCAAGAAGAAATCAAGGAACCAGTAACCAAGAAACTTACAAAGGCGCAAGGAACATAAAGCGCCAAGAAGAGACTGAATCTCCACAGGACATTTGAAGAGCCACCGAGGTATTGGCGCTGTGTTGCTCCCTGTGCCCCCTGACGCCACCTGGGGTCCCTGCGCTAACCTACCGCTGCTGTTTGGCGTGTCCTGTGAGCTGCCTCTATTTTAAAGCAACTGCTGATGAAGCGCCAACCTAGAAACTGCCTAAGCGCTACATTGCCCTCCAAGCGCTTGACTGGTGAAGAATTGCTGTGTCCTGTGGGAGCGCTGTGAATTGCCTGCAGGGCTGTGGAAGTTGCCCCCCCTGTAAAGCGCTGTGAAGTGCCCCAAGTGCTAGGACTGCCTGCTGAAGCGCTATACTGCCCGGGAACTGCTGTTTGAGCGCAAGCTCCCAGAACTGGGGTGCCCGTGGAAGCGCTGTATGCCGGGAGATGGCTGGGGCTGAAGCACCGCTTGTCCCCACGAGGCTGCCCATCTGTGAAATGTGATGAGGGAGAGAAGCGCCGTGAAACCCCCCTCAAGCGCTCACCTGCCACGTCCTGGGAAAAGCTGTTACTGGGCCCCATTGGCCACCATTGTGCCTCCAGCACTCCCTGAACTGGGCGGAGGCCCGGATTGTCTGGTGGGCCCTTAAAAGTTAACCCCTGGCTAGGGGAACCTGACTTCTTGTTGTCTGAGGCCTGGGACAGCTTAGCCATTATGGAATGCTTACTTAGGCCTTAGGTATGGCTAAGCCTGGGCTAATGTATTGTTCATCTTAGCCTGATGCATAGATTATCCGGGCTTAAGGAGATGTTTCTATATGCATAAGGGAAGGTTTTATATGTGCAAGCCAAGTTCTTTAAGCTCATTCTTGCTAAACGAAATGCTTAACTTGTCTAATGGAAAGTTCTTCCCTAACTGGGGCCTTGTTCTCTATGTCTAAGGAAATGGTTATTCTTCCATAGGAAGATGGTGATTAATTACCCACCAGTAAATGAGGAGATGTTCCATGCTGGGTTAATGAAATGCTGGGGTTGTTATACTGAAATGTTTATTGGGAAATAATGAAAGGTGATGCATTTATTGAATGTTGATGCATTGGTGAATTGCTTCCTTTACTCTAACCCAAGGAACTGTGTTGTTGAACTGCTTATCTTTACTGCAGGAAATGTTTACCCTGGTATTGGACTGGTTGAGAGGTCCCAAGGCCCATAGTTTATAGGCCTCAATTCCTAATAGGGTAACCCCCCCCCCCTGTTTAGGGGCTGTAATGGAAAGCCTACCATTCCCTGATGAAGAGAAATAGCGAGTGATAGACCCAAACCCAGGGATTTTCCATATTCCGCCTAGAGTCCTGTTCAGCCTAGGCCTTATGAAAGGTTTACCTATTAGTAAATGTTCACTAATGCTTGAAGCCTGACTTATTTTGGGATTATTGAACTGTTGGGCACTGAATAAGGAAATGTTACCCTTATCCGCTGAAATGTCATTCCTGGTTAAGGAAGGGGTCGCTCCTGCCAATTGAATGCTTTACCCTCATTTGAGGCACTGTTTATTCCTGCGTTTTAGGAAATGTTATTGCTGAGAAATGCAGTGTTTGTGCTACTAATGAAATGCACATATTACAATAGGCCTAGTTATTACTGCCTTATTTAGGGGAATGCTCTGCATAGGCCCAATGGAATGTGCAGGTCTGAGGCATGAAATGGTTGATTTATTATTAAATGTTTACTTCTGCTAAGAGAAAGGCTACCCTGATTGAAGGAAATTCTTACTTGATAAGATAGGTAATACTGACCTAATGAAATGTTTTACGTTGACTTCACAGGAAGTTCTTCATAGGCTTAAGAAGAATGATAACTCTGATCTACAGTTATTTATGATACGTCATTTATGCCTTCCTAAGTTTTACCCCTAATAGGGGAGGAGGAGCCTAAGGCTGAGGCTAATAGGATGTTACACCTTTAGTGAAATGTTTCCTCATTACTTAACGCAGTGTTGTATTCATGACCTTATAATGTATTTCTTACAGGTGATGATGAGGAACCAGGCCAAGGTCAGGCCTGTGGTTATTTAATATTTAATATTTAATATTTATTCATCCAGTATTTATTGCCAAGTGTTCTCACACATGTATTTTAGTGGAAAGTTACTAAGCTAATTTTATGATGAATTCCTAATACCCTGACCCAGCTCTATCTTAATAAAGTTAACTTGAGTTTTTACACAAACTCACTGGAGTAGTGTCACTAATTGCGTGCCCAGGTTTCTGACTCAGTGGTTGCGTGTGCTGCATGGTTGCTTAACACATATGCTTTCTGATGCCTACCCGCTCGTGCCATGCTACCCTAGGGGACTGGTGACCCCAGTTCCAACAATCGTTTTCTGATTTTATTTGCTATTAACCATAGGTTTAACATACCGTTCTGAAGAGGAACTCATGCAACATTCCCCTCCTTCAGAGCCGCAATGGATTTATTCCTTCAAAGCAGCAATCTGTTTACGTCCCTATAAGTAAATGGTGTGCTGTTTTATCAACTTGCTTTCAGGGCTGGAAGAGTCAGTCCATCCCAGTGGGCTTTACCTTTGTCCTGTATGCACAATAGAACCTTGATCATGAATGCCTAAACCCTAGAAATCTATCTACCTAGACAGCGTGGCTTCCACAATGGGATCGATTTATTATGACTTCCTGTGCCACGATCCTAAACATTTGATCTTATAACACCAGAAACCCCTTCTGAACAGGGGATCTAGGGTCATGACAGGAGCTACCAGTACCCACTGGGTATGTCAATGTGGTTCAATCCTGCCTAGTGGCAGTCTTGGCAGTTAGAAGACATCAGCCATGTATATGCTTTCCCGATTATTGGAATAATACTAACCCTAATAGTAGGAACTTTCAGGGTCCATAAAGATTCTTAATTTGAGGTGCAACAAGAGCAGTTTGCAGCTGTCCTCATACACATCTTGTGGACAGAGAATGATTGACGACTTCCGAAGGGGATGGCAAGCTAGCTCCAGGGGGCTTCTTCATAAACAGACTAGTCACTGTACTTGGGAAGAAACCGTTGCCTCCTGCAAAGCTGAGGAAATGTTACTACCTTGATCGGGTTGCAGATCATACTGGCCGTCTGATGTCAAAATAACAACTACTGTGATGATTAATGCCCCCTGGTAGCTTTAGAAACACCGAGTTCCTGTATAACTCTAAAAATGTCCCATTTGTTAAAAGATAGGTTCTGTGCCTTAGTCCGAGCCTTTTTCTTTGTACCATTTTACACAATGTGTTAAAGGTACATTTACAAACAGTGCCATGTGTTTTCTGACACTGTCGTAACATAATTCCATGTAACTCATCTTTAAGATCTTGACTTCAAAGGCACTACCTTGTCCAAATTGCTTTGAAACAAAACTTGTGTCGAAGTCATTAACATGGCCTTGAATTAATGCTATGCCTAACTAAAATGACATGGTATGCAGAAAGAGTGCTACTGCACTGGTCTGTTCGACTCGTAGCAGCGTAACCCCTTTCTGGAAATGACCACTCTACTGGAGAAGGCTGTCCCCTGGAGTTTTGCCGTTTGATTTGCAGTGCCAGATGCAGTTGAACTCTGCTTGCACTGCTGTATGTCCCCTTGTGCTTTAGCTTAGCGGCTGAGCATATGATGCAACAGCGGGCATTTTAGTCACAGACTCCTGAGGACTTTGTGATATGACGGTCCAAGCCATAGCCTCCTAAATCCCCTTACAGCTGTACAATATGAACTGAATGAAAACCACCTGCACCTGGGTCTAAAAAAAAGGTCTCCCATGCTGCTTGTGGTTTGCACATTCCATGAAGCTGACAACACATGGGCCACCTAATCAGTGTGTTTCACCAGAATGAGGGCACATCTCAGCCTGATGTTGGTCAGAAATTGGCAGGTGAAGACATAACCACACATTTTGACAAGTACAAAGCATGTGTGTTCATGGGTTATATGACTTTACCAATAGTGCCATAGACAATTGAATATGGCTGTCCCACATATCCTTTTAGACCAACACCTTTCAACAAGCTCCACCTGACTTGCATTCAAAATATGAAAACTAATTCCCTTATTCAGTGACTCTCTCAATGGATTACTCACCATCAACATTCTTCCTCACGGAGGTAAACCTGATCACCTGATCCCTGTGGGTGGACTTGTTTAATAGAGAAGGGAGGCTGGGCCTGATGGTGTCACATAGAAGCATGCGCTGGGGAGGGTATGGCCAACACTGATTTCTTCCATATTTTGAAGACTTAGAGGATGTACTATTAGGATTGCAGCTCAGAAGATGTTAACTCTAAGACTTAACTACACGTAATGGAACTCGTTTTGGACTTGTTACGTTTTAGTCAGACCAATAAAAAACTAAAACAAAGAAGGTGTGGAACAAAAGCAGAAAAAAGGGTCAAAGAACGCATCCAGTCATGATATGTTTGAGGTCCCTCATTAATACTGGTACAAAAGGGGGTGGTGATGGACGGAGCATCTAAACCAATCAAACACTCACACCCAGTCAACAGATCTAGGTTTAATCCATCACCGTTCTTTAGCCCACTCTGCCAACCCAGTTCAGACATGGCCATATGCAAATCAGTCTGACCATGTGCCTCATGGAAACAGTCCAGCCCGAACTGCCAAGCCATGCCTTCCCTGGACCGGAAACAAGCTTCCGAGGACCGGTTTCTGGCATTTCAGCCGTCTTCAGCCCGGCTTGCTTGAATCCAGTGGCAAAGTGAGCAAGGGACTCTGGATTGGATTCAAGCAAGCCGGGCTGAAGACGGCTGAAATGCCAGAAACCGGTCCTCGGAAGCTTGTTTCTGGTCCATGGAAGGCATGGCTTGGCAGTTCGGGCTGGACTGTTCCCATGAGGCACAGGGTCAGACTGATTTGCATATGGCCATGTCTGAACTGGGGTGGCAGAGTAGGCTAAAGAACGGTGATGGATTAAACCCAGATCTGTTGACTGGGTGTGAGTGTTTGATTGGTTCAGATGCTCCATTCAGCACTTCCCCCTTTTGTACCACTTTGTTCGCCATAAGTTGGCAGGGTTTGCTCAGACGTGAGTCCCTTGCTCACTTTGCCACTGGATTCAAGCAAGCCGGGCTGAAGACGTCTGAAATGCCAGAAACCGGTCCTCGGAAGCTTGTTTCCCGTCCAGGGAAGGCATGGCTTGGCAGTTCGGGCTGGACTGTTCTCATGAGCCACAGGGTCAGACTGATTTGCATATGACCATGTCTGAACTGGGGTGGCAGAGTGGGCTAAAGAACCGTGATGGATTAAACCCAGATCCGTTGACTGGGTGTGAGTGTTTGATTGGTTCAGATGCTCCGTTCATCACCATCCCCTTTTGTTCCATTTTGTTCGCCATAAGTTGGCAGGGTATGCTCAGACGTGAGTCCCTTGCTCACTTTGCCACTGGATTCAAGCAAGCCGGGCTGAAGACGTCTGAAATGCCAGAAACCGGTCCTCGGAAGCTTGTTTCCCGTCCAGGGAAGGCATGGCTTGGCAGTTCGGGCTGGACTGTTCCCATGAGGCACAGGGTCAGACTGATTTGCATATGGCCATGTCTGAACTGGGGTGGCAGAGTGGGCTAAAGAACGGTGATGGATTAAACCCAGATCTGGTGACTGGGTGTGAGTGTTTGATTGGTTCAGATGCTCCGTCCATCACCACCCCCTTTTGTACCACTTTGTTCGCCATAATTTGGCAGGGTATGCTCAGACGTGAGTCCCTTGCTCACTTTGCCACTGGATTCTAGCAAGCCGGGCTGAAGACGGCTGAAATGCCAGAAACCGGTCCTCGGAAGCTTGTTTCCGGTCCAGGGAAGGCATGGCTTGGCAGTTCGGGCTGGACTGTTCCCATGAGGCACAGGGTCAGACTCATTTGCGTATGGCCATGTCTGAACTGGGGTGGCAGAGTGGGCTAAAGAACGGTGATGGATTAAACCCAGATCCGTTGACTGGGTGTGAGTGTTTGATTGGTTCAGATGCTCCGTTCATCACCATCCCCTTTTGTTCCACTTTGTTCGCCATAAGTTGGCAGGGTATGCTCAGACGTGAGTCCCTTGCTCACTTTGCCACTGGATTCAAGCAAGCCGGGCTGAAGACGTCTGAAATGCCAGAAACCGGTCCTCGGAAGCTTGTTTCCCGTCCAGGGAAGGCACGGCTTGGCAGTTCGGGCTGGACTGTTCCCATGAGGCACAGGGTCAGACTGATTTGCATATGGCCATGTCTGAACTGGGGTGGCAGAGTGGGCTAAAGAACGGTGATGGATTAAACCCAGATCTGGTGACTGGGTGTGAGTGTTTGATTGGTTCAGATGCTCCGTCCATCACCACCCCCTTTTGTACCACTTTGTTCGCCATAATTTGGCAGGGTATGCTCAGACGTGAGTCCCTTGCTCACTTTGCCACTGGATTCTAGCAAGCCGGGCTGAAGACGGCTGAAATGCCAGAAACCGGTCCTCGGAAGCTTGTTTCCGGTCCAGGGAAGGCATGGCTTGGCAGTTCGGGCTGGACTGTTCCCATGAGGCACAGGGTCAGACTCATTTGCGTATGGCCATGTCTGAACTGGGGTGGCAGAGTGGGCTAAAGAACGGTGATGGATTAAACCCAGATCTGTTGACGGGGTGTGAGTGTTTGATTGGTTCAGATGCTCTGTCCATCATCCCCCCCCCCCCTTTGTACCACTTTGTTCACCATAAGTTGGCAGGGTATGCTCAGACGTGAGTCCCTTGCTCACTTTGCCACTGGATTCAAGCAAGCCGGGCTAAAGACGGCTGAAATGCAGGAAACCGGTCCTCGGAAGCTTGTTTCCGGTCCAGGGAAGGCATGGTTGGCAGTTCGGGCTGGACTTTTCCCATGAGGCACAGGGTCAGACTGATTTGCATATGGCCATGTCTGAACTGGGGTGGCAGAGTGGGCTAAAGAACGGTGATGGATTAAACCCAGATCTGTTGACTGGGTGTGAGAGTTTGATTGGTTCAGATGCTCCGTTCATCACCACCCCCTTTTTTACCACCTCATTAATACTAGCATATATTTTAGAAAAGGAATAGTGTAAATCTGCACACCAAGCATATAATGTCATTCTGTCCTTCTCCTATCATTGATGTTTGTCTGATTTAACCTGGCCCAGCTTCTCTGGACTTTGGGATGAACCATGAAGAAGGGGGTCAGTACAGTTTTTTATATTCTCAGCCACCCTCCCCCCAGTAGATGCAAGCAACATTTGAAGAAAGAGATGTTGAGAGTGTGAAGCAGGAACTATGTGTTGGAGAGGGCAGTAGAAAGTGAGAAGCAGGCTGAAGCAGCAGAAGAGTAGAGGACTGGAAGGAAAATGATGGTGCTGCAGAGTGGGCAGGTCTTTGACTGATTTCAGATAAATTCACCTATGGGGGCTCTTCAATGTGACATTCATCCTTATTTTACATTCTTATTTTGCAGCCAGTCATGAAGAAAGCTATCACAGACCTTCAAGCAACAACAAGGAAAATACCAGTAAGCACATACGTCTTTGTTTTATTTGAAAAACTGACATCAATATTTGCAATGTGAGGTTCCTATAAGGCTGTGGTAGCTCTGTGTTACTACAGCACCACATTTCCGGTCCTGGGGTTTCATTTAACAAACTAGAAAATCACAGAACTTTTGCATATAAATGAGGTTTCTTGAAATAAATGGAGATCCTCAAGTGTTAATAATGATTTGTTGAAGAAAAGCCTTGTCAGAACCTCGTTAAGAAGGCCACGGGGCAAGCGGGAGCTACTGGGCTCAATTAAGGGTTTCATGCCATTTACTCCTGATATCCCGGGACCGGACATACTAGGGATCCTGAGCAACTGGGGAAAGTAACTCCTTCAGCTCTTGACTCTCAGTGGTGGCGCGGGTCGAGCTGTCCAAGGCTTCTTGAGGTCAAGGTAGATACAGGGGATGAACATAGGCTCACAACTCAAAATACATTCAATAGCAAAAATAAATGATCGTCCAGTAAAATACTTTCTTTTATGAGAAAAGTAGTATTTATATACAAACCAAAGTGAAATGCGGCATACACAACAATACACATGGCCCTCTGAGGTGAGGTCTCTAGTGTTTAATGGCAACCCCCTGAGTCCCTTTACCCTCCCACTAGCGATAGTGATTATTCCCCATTCACTGTAGGCATCATTAAGGTTAGGCACCATTAGTTTAGTTTAGTTTAGTTTAGTTTAATAGTTTATAGAGCGCTCACATCACCCTAGGGCATCGCGGCACTGTCCAGATAGATGTGCAACCTGAGAGAAGAAAGGTAAAAAGTAGGCTAGCCAGTAGTTAAAACAGATACGCTTTCAACTGTTTCCTAAAAACATTGTAGCTTGTAATTTTCTGTAGTTCCAGGGGAAGTTGGTTCCAGTACTTTGGTGCCAAAAACGAAAATTAGCAGTCTGAGTCACAGGAATCCTACGATGATTCTTGTTAAAAAAGCAAAAGTGTTCAAGCGCCAAAGCGCCATCTGGCGGACAAGTTCCTTCGCAGCCTTTCGTCCCATAACTCATTCTTAGCAGCACCAACGTGGATTGTCCGACCGAAGTCTCTGAAAGCTGGTGTGACAGCTGCAGCAAAGTTCATGGCTCACTTCATTGTGCCCCTCCTCTGGCAGATGGGAGTTGCTGACTTAAACATGCGCACGGGTAATGACCTTATACCCTACCCCTTGCTCCCTCCAGCTCTCCTCTTCTTCAAAGGGCTCACTGGTCTTGGCAAACAGGAAATCACTGGTGCTCTGGGGATTCGTAGTCTTGGATGTCCCTGAGTAATGTTCCTCGCCCAGCTGGGAGACTGGCAGACCTTTGCCTACAGCCCTGGTCCCATGCAGAAGTCTTGCAGAGCTGCCCCTCCTCACACATTCCGTCTGGCTGCTTGACAGCTAATAATTTTCTGAGCCTCAAGCTACCCTTCTTATATTACATTTCCAGACACCAAATGTAATGTGAAGTTTATGTTGGGGGTCTGCTTCCTTTTGTAGTGCCCTATTCTCTTCTATGCCCTGCCCTTCCTGCAGAAAGCAGTTTGTCACAGCAGGAGAGAATCCAAACACAGACCATGGTACTGACTATAGGTTCACACCTGGATGTCAGCCACAGTCATGTGTGTATCAAAAGGTTACCCTGGGGCCTCAGTCCTATTCTTTATGATTTTACTATCCATCACATCTCCTTCCTAAGATTTGGCCAGGATCCTTTCCGGCGACCTCTGTCTGAGTGAAGGAGCACCTTTAGAAATGCTCTTCTTCGTACAATGTGTGTCCCACCCAGGTTACAGGAATGCAGCAATCCCCAGATCAGTCTGATGGGATTCCTCTACCTCTCAAACTCCTCCAGTCAGCCCAGTGTTTCCCAAAATGGAACTTAGAATCTTCCATGTATTGTACCATTTACAGGCTCACATACTCCCAGCACCTACATACAACTTACACACACTACATACTAAGTCAATGTATGCTATTGGTCAGTTAAACACACAGCAGCAGAACTTTACATAAGTGAGCCTGTAAACCTCACCACGTGGCCACAGGTAAAATGCCTGTTAACTTCTACTGATCGCTACATGGTATGCTGCCACCATCGCACTCGTGGTATCCTTTCACAACTAAAAAAGTAGTGCTTTGGACCCCCTCCTGATCCAAAAAGACAACACTCCATGAGACAGGCCTCTATTCTGGTGCACAAACATGATCCATGTTTGCCCATAACACCCAAAAAAAGCACCAGCAATACAGACATCATTGCAGTTGGGACACTCAGGGGTGGGTTACATATCCATCACCATGTGAGGGACTTTTTCTCCCAACCTGCAAAGGTGTGATCCCAATGACATGGAGTCACTTGACATACGGTCAGCTTAAGAGTCCTTGGTTGTGATTCAATGTCTGTCATCTGTACATGCTAGAGTATGTTGCTAGGAGCTTTCTTTTGCTCAGTTGTTATGCAATGCTTATACTCTCCTAACCCATTGACATCACACACGCCATTTAATGGATGCCACAGGGAGAATTGCTTGATATATGCAGAATGCACCAGTAGAATCATTGGATAATGAGCTGCCTTGGAGCTCAATTACCTTTTGCTCAGCAGTGTGGAGTCTGTCACCCCTCTTACTGATAATGTTGCATAGTGATTTGAAATGACAAAATCAAACAGTGTCATTAAATAGCCTTGCCTACCCACCAATGATACACCCAATCAACAGCATACACATCCCCCCTTTCTCAAAGTATTGTTCCTTTCTTGAACAAAATCCAGATAACAGAACAGATTCTAACTGTTCAACTTTTTCTAGTTCCCTCTTGTACGTATGGATCCTAAATACCTTCCATTGCTCAACCAAAGCAAACAGAGACTCATTCCCTACCACATGAAAGGACTTACTTGGTGTGGACAGTTATGGATTGGATCTTTCTACCTTTGTCACTTTTTTCTGTCTTTCTCTTCCTCGTTCTTTCCCTTGTTTGTGTTTTTTCTCTCTGTTGCTCTAGGTCAATGTATGATGAGGAAAAATAAGTGCCGGTCCTCAAAAATAAGTGCCAGCGGACCCTACTGCAACCACCGGCTCAAATTAGACCCCGGAATCTGTGTGTGTGTGTGTGTTTTTAAGGGTAGCATAGCAGTTAATGTAATTGAGTGTTCAACTTGTTGGCTTAACAAAGTGGGTCCATAATTGATAAGAATTTGGAGATAGTGAGTGGGGAGACAGTTGAACTACTCGTGGACTCAGGGAGGTAGCATGATGTTACTTATGTGAATTTTTACTTGACTGCTGGTATTTTTGCTTTTTCTTCATAATATACTTTTTATAGCCGATTCAAATATACTTGAGTTATACACTCTCCCAGTGCCTCATTTTCAAAGGTATTTGAGCACCTACTTAAAGCATAAGTATTTACATGAACAAAACCCATTCCAGGTTCATTATTGCACAAATGGAGTAATTTTCTCTCTCATATGTACTCACAAAGAAATCCTACTACTATAGTGGAATTTCCTTGTGAACAAAGATACTGTTAGGGTTGTGGGTGTTCTAGGGTGTATTAGCCTGTGCAAGTTGGTGAATATCAAAAGATGAATAGTAACTATCACATTTTTGCACTGGATTTCCCAACAGTTGGTACAAAGTTACGAAAACTTTGGCTTTGCAACTTCACAAATTCACAAAGTTGGAAAGTTTTACAAATCAAAACCAAATTTGGTGAAAAAAGAGGAGTGTGCTGCAGTGGAAGTTTCTGCCTGTATTTTGCTTAGGAGATGGCACAATCTATCTTTTTTTCCTACTGCCAGCAGTCCAAGGGAAGGAACGTGGGTAGCAATGAAAGACCCAGGTGATGCAGCCAAGTGGTGATTATTGTGTATTCAGACTGCCACTGAGACGGCATCCAGTTAACACAATTCTCTGCAGCCAGATGTCCTGTCCATTGTAGGCTGAATATCCAGCTGAAAGGAATGGGGCAGTCAAAGTCAAGCTATTTTACCCTCATGCAAATTGAGGGACGTTCACACTTCTTTGCAAAGTGTGGAGTTCCTCAAATTCACCAGACGTTATAGGCATAACTCATCACTTTGCAGAACCCTGCTGCCTACCCTCTATAAACTCATGTTGCAGGGATTCTGCTCAGACACAGAACTGTGCACAGAGACTCAGGACCTCAGTGAATTAGGGTGTGCCAAAAACTCACCTTAGTACCCAAAATCCCCTACCAGACTAGCAATCAGTGTCACATTAGCTCTTAGTCCTATAGCAAAGAACATGCGACTTAGGTTACTTCAGGTAAGGTAGGAAACATGAACACTCTTTCGTTATACTCTCATACCAGTCCAGAACAGGGAGTAAAGGAAGACACGTGCAAGTTTAAAATATTTATTTTAACGCCGTGATCTCAAGTGCAGCATTTTAGCTAATATGAGCAGACATATAATAGGAAATAAGATTGTCAGCATAGTTACTATTCCATAAAATACAAATGGAGAAAGCATGTTAAAATGCTAAATGGAAACAGGTTAAATATATACCTATATTTCACCCTCCCTTGCTAGTAGCTTATTTTATAACTACAGAAGGGCACTTAGGCTTGCATAGGCGACTCCATACCTCAAGAATGTCGATTCTCCAACTAACATGAAGAGAGAATCTTGATTTCATTAAAGACATACGGAGGCTAACATTATGCAAATACTTTTATTTGCTGCCCAAACATGCAGCCCTTTAAAGAATACTATTACATCACAATAAATAGAACTTTAACACATAACAACTAGGATGAGCAGGCTCCTATCTTCCTCGTGGGCTGCGATGACACAGGAGTACAGTGAAGAAATTTCATCGAAACAATTATTCCTTAAGATTGTTAGCTGAGAAGGAACAAAAAAATATCATATAGTGAAAAAGGTAAGAGACAAAAATCATGTTTTCAGCTATAATAAGAAAAACATTTGACATCAATCAACCCAAACCTCTCAGGGAGAGGAGGGTGGGATAATGTTAGCCTCCGTATGTCTTTAATGAAATCAAGATTCTCTCTTCATGTTAATTGGAGAATCGACATTTCATTACAAGACCGGAGGCTACCATTATGCATGTTTAAAGCCATGCAAAGCTGCACTGCTAACATGCTCTATCTGTCTCAAGTAGAACTTCGAGAAGGTACTTGCATTAGACCAATCTGCAGCTTTAAGAATTTCGGGCAGAGAACCTCCAGCCCAAAAGACTTTGCTAGCCATTGCACCTCTAGAAGAGTGAGCAACAAACCTAGACAGATCTACACCTGCTTCATGCATAATCAAGCGTATCCATCTCGCTAAAGTAGCTGATGACACTGGTCTAAAAGGTCTAACAAAAGATAAAAGAAGTTGATCACATCCAGGAGGTCTATAAACTGAAATCTTATTTTCAAAACACTTCATGCAATTAACAACACATAGTTTTTCACATTCATGAAAGAAGGGATAGAAGATAGATTCCGACATCGTTTTCGTTCTTTTCCAAATATCGAAATGAACACCTTCGAAAGAATAAAACCTGTAGGAAAGATCAAGAACTTTAATATCAGACACCCTCCTAAAGGATATTAAACATAATAGGGTTGCTAATTTCATTGAAATCTCTTAAGGGAAAGTAACTGATTAACAGGCCAGGACATGAAAAGGTTAAAAATAAGATTAACATCCCAAAGAGATTCATAGCGAGCTCTAGGAGGTCTCCTAAGTATAATACCCTTCATGACCCTTTTGATTAGTGGATTACTTCCAATAGCAAGGTTATTAATCAAACAATGACCTGAAGAGATGGCTGACCTGTAACAGTTGATGGTCCTAAAAGAAAGACCTGATTCAAAAAGATGAGCGAGGTAATTAGCTACATATTGTAAAGGACATTGAACGGGATCCAAATCCCTTTCAAGGCACCAACCAGACCATTTGTTCCATATTCCTCTGTATCTCTTTCTGGTCCCAGGGGCCCATGATTCTTCCAGTAAGCTTTTAGCTTCTCCCGAAAGTTCATAATATCTCCCTGAATCCCTGATATCCTCCAAACAAGAAAGTTCATTTTCCCCTCCAAGACTAAAGGATGTTCTTCTCCGTCTGGGCCTTGTAGAAGACCCGGACAACAAGGGATTAACCATGGGAAGTCTACCGCCAGTTCCATTACACCGGGGAACCATACTTGGGATTTCCAAAAGGAGTCACCAGAATTATGTTGCATGATTCGAGTCTCACTTTCCACAACAATCTCTGAATCATTGAGAAGGGAGGGAAGGTGTAGCAGCCCTTCGTCCCTTCCCAAGGTTGGAGAAAGGCATCTACTCCCAACGCGTTTGGGTCTGGTCTCCAACTGAAGTATTTCTGAACTTGGTTCGTCAATCGGCTGGCAAATAAATCTAACAGGATTGGGCCCCAAATATCTTGAATTAGATGAAAAATTCTGGGATTCAGCATCCAATCGCTGGAATCGTGAAGAAAACGTGAATTCCAATCTGCTCTCAGATTCAAAGAACCGGGAATGTAGTCTGCTCTGAGGGTGATTTTGTGTTTCCAACAGAAATACCATATTTTCTTTGCGATAACCGAGAGACTTTTGGATTTCGCGCCACCCAAATGATTTATGTAAGAGAGCAGATTGGAATTGGGCACTTAGGCTTGCATAGGCGACTCCATACCTCAAGAATTAGCAGTAGCGAATCACATCAAGTTCTGCACAAGCTCTCAGCACACGAATGTTCTTCAAGTGTGTTCATTCATGCCTACACAGTGCATTATTAAAGGCGCCAGTATCTGAGGTGGCCGCAGCTGCATATGTGTTATGTCTAGAACGTGCACTGATCAGTTCGAACAACAGCCACTGTGTTGAAATAACCTTGAAGGCCTCGGCACTCACTGTTCAGACTAAGCTTACAAAGCAAGTCTAGCGATGTAGAAAAACAAGTTATTCTCATGTGAAGGAAAACACTCAGTGTATATCTAAACAATTAATAAAGTGTGTGTTGTGTGCAAAAGACAGCAGAAAGGTAAAATGGCATTTAAACTTCTAACAAGCTCATGCTAACTTAACACTGTGTGAATGCAAGGCTCAGCCCCACTACACTCACATATTTACTCCCATCACTTGTATCAGTAATAAAAGTGTATTCTGGCTGAGAATAGAGGGGGAATACCCTCATAATTGCAGAATATAACTCTGACATTCATTCAACTGAAATGTTTTAGACAGATTTCCTTGTTGATAACTGTTAGACATGTCAGCCTTAGGGTGGTCTTCTCCCAGTCTTTTTGCCTTCGCGTTTTGCTAAATCTTTTTGTTGGCCTTAGGACTCTGAGCACTTTACCTCTGCAAATCAGTGCTAAAGTGCATGTGCTTCTTCCCTAAACATGTGTGTAATGGGTGTATAACTGATTGACCTATTTAATATACTTGTAAGTCCCTTGTAAGGCAGTATACCATATACCCAATGCCTGTGAGTTAAATGATACTAGGGTGTTGGAGCACTGATTCTGCCACCCACAGAAATAGCCTCTCAACTCAGGCCTCCCAATGCCTGTGTGTGCAGTGTACTGCCACTTCGACTTGGGTTTTAAAACTACTTGCCAAGCCTTAACCCCCCCCCCCCCTTTCATTACAATTATGTCACCCCTAAGGTAGGCCTTAGGTAGCCCTAAGGGCAGGGTGCCATATAAGTAAAATGTAGGACATGTACTTTTAGGTGTTGCATGTCCTTGTAGTGACAAAAAGCCTATTTCATTTTTCACTACTGTGAGGCCTACTTATCACATAGGTTAGCATTGGGAATTCCTTAATACATATTTAAGCTGTAATTCTTGATCAGAGATGAGTAGCTTTTTCATGTTTCATATGCTTGGAATGGTACTGATAAACCCTACTTACTGGTGAGGTTGGATTTAACATTACTGTTTTAGAAATGTCACTTTTAGGAAGTGGACATTTCTCTGCACTTACTGCTCTGTGTGTCTGACAGCCTGTCTCCAATACATGTCTGAGATGGGTGACAGCTACACTTTGTGCATTCCCTCAAGACAGCCACAACACAGGAACGATATGTGTGTCTCAGTACCCAGCTACATATATCTGCATTCTAGTGGGCTTGCCTGGGCATGATTGAAGGGAGGGGCTAACACTTCACTTGAATACGTAGTGTGCTGTTCTGACCCAAAGGGCTGATTTACCCCCCACCCCCCATGGATCGCCTGGCAACCAGGACTGGACTGAAACTTGAGCATGTGCACTTCAGAGAGATTCTTTGAAGTCACCCCCACATCAAAGGCACTTTTGGTAAAAAGTACTGGGTCTCTGACCCCCTACAATCAGACACTTCTGGATCCTGAACAGAACCTCTGTCAGAAGGACTGCTGTGCTGCTTGAAGGACTCCTCTTTGGACTGTAGACATGGGAGGCCTGCTTTTCTCTTGTGTTACCCTGCTGCTTTCTGACTCAGCTGAAGGGCAGCTGGACGCTGCCTTCACTCCAAGTGATCACCAAGTGCTTGTTCGCTTGTCTCTTGTTGCTTGAGACTCCGGGAAATCAAATCTCTATCCCTGCTACTATGCCTGGCTCAATGGAAGTAACCCAGATACTTGCAACATGGATTTCGACGCATCTCCTGTCTGTGTGTAACAGAAACAGCACATCCACCTGGTTGCAGGAGTAAAATTGAAGCATTGCATCAGAACCAGTGCTTTGCCTCCAGATATCGACACATCAAACAGCGTATTGCTGCAGCAAGAGCTTGGTGAGAATGAAAAATCCCCTAGACTGTGTGGCAGAATCAGGAACACCGCTTGACGCCTCTCGACTCTGGCATCCATCCTTGGAACGGACACATTGCCTTGACTGCGTGGAGAAGATAGATGCATTTTGTTGCTTGCTACCAGGAAAGGTACTTTGTTCACTGGGCCTGCTTGGGTCCTGTAGCCAGCCTGCACTTTCACGAGGTCAGGCATGACTCAAAGTAACCTTTTAGCACTACTTGCTTCCATGCCCTTTACTTCAATTATTCTTTTAAAATTCTAAAACTCAACTTCTATGTATTGTAGTTTTGTCTTTTTTATCTTGTTTTGTTTCTAATATAATAACGTATCTTTATAAACCTGTGTCAAGTCTTTCTGTGGTGTATTCCTTGAGTGTGTGTGTTGCACAAATACTTTACACATTGCCTCTTTAGATAAGCCTGGCTGCTCTGTGCCAAGCTACCAGAGGGTGGGGACAGGTATTTTTCAGTGTGTATCTAACTTACCTCAAAGAGGAGTGTGGCTTCTGCTTGGTCAGGGTGCATACCTTTGCCAATCAGAAACCCAGTTTGTAACAATAACTGTTATTTTTCATCTGAAAAGACAGCCATATGTGACAGTTTTTTATGTATTTCTGGCAGACAGGCATGCTGCTTACTACTTTTAAGGTAAAGAGGAGGATATGAGACATGGGACCCTAGGGTACCAAGGAGGCTGCAATATAGACACAGGAACTGAAATAACATGACTTTTACAGTTTGTGATACCCCAAACTATATAATTTATAGAAAGAAATGCATACACAAAAGCTTCCATTTGGACTTTGGTATCCAAGATATCATGCTGATAACATCAAATATAGAACTAAACACAATACAATTGTCTGTGTAAAAAATAGGGAAGGATGAGGTGTAGCACTTTGATGAGAAGCACAATTTTGAATCGATTTTGGCAAATTTCATCAAATTTGTGTTGTTTCCTTTAAAGTATTTATAAGCTCTTTAAGGTGAAAGTTACAACTGTATTGATCATCTCTTTATATTTCCTTCTTTGTCCAAAGGGATCTGTGTCCAGTACCCTCAGTACAGTTAATAGTACACAGATCTTCATCGACACCCAGGCTGCCCAGGTCATCTCGCGTGTAAGTAGAGAGCCTGCAAGACTACGACTTCCTGTTCATGTTTTTTTGGCGTATTTTGTTCTGTGATAATTTTAGTTGCTACATTTTCATTATGTAAGTTTTTGTGACAACTCACCATGGTATGCTCCATTTACAATGTAACAATTCCAGTTAAACCAACGAGTAACAGGAAGATGCATTACTACCAGATATATGAAACTGCTATTACGGTTTAATTGCACATTATTTCACAATAACACACCCCTTCCTCCCCTTTGCTTCACATGCAAGCCATGGTATTTGGACACAGGAGGTCAATTTTTAATTGAAACGGATTATCCAGTTCACACTTTTGTAATTACATTTTCCACTACTCAAAATGTGAGGTTTGTAGCCCAGACAACTACTGTATTCATGTCTTAGCCTTATCCTCTGATTAATGTGAACGATCCATTTCATAGATCATCTGTTGAGGAAGCAAGGAAGAGCGTTGTGTGATTCAATGCGCATTCCTCCTCTGTACTCGCCTATTTGTTTCTTCATTCATGCAGTCTTTCAAGGACTACAACTCATTTTACTTCACATGCACTATCCTCATATTGCAAACACTGATCTATGCCTTGGTTGTCATGGTCAAAGTCTGTGTTGCCACAAAGGCCGGCCACAATGCTAGATTTCAGGACCTTTGTTCTTCCATGACGTAGTAGTGGCTTGTTGGTCCCTTTGGGTAGAAAGGTTGCCTGTTGAGTTTGGCGATTTGTCGATTATTCCTTGTGCATTCTTAAATAAGCACATATATAAGTTAATAGACACAGTGTCTGCAATATAACGTAGCTGACTAATGTAGTTTTTATTTCAGTTAGTTTTTAAAAAACATTTTTGGAAACTCTTTTAATCCAGAGGCTAACTACAAGTGCTTCTTAGATATTATGTAATTAGCAGGTTAATTGTTCTTCTTTCTACTACCAGTCAGTTATTTATCAGGGGTTCACGTTTCAAGACTTTTTGGAACATCAATACTATTGACCCAATTCATGGGAACCTGAAGCCAAAAAAGAGATCAGATAAAGTGTTTTTTATATCTTAACAGCATGAATGTGAAATCAAAATTGGTAATGTAAGTCCTTTCCTAGGTTACTGAGGCCACTTAATGGGAATAGTATGTGCCTTTAGGAAAGGTCTATCATAAAAACTAATTTTAAATCTTCTAACTTCTAATGCTAAATCTTCTAACTGAAATAAACATTTAGAATAAAAAGAGGCCCAAATAAAATTAATTAATTAATGGCGATTTTCTTATCAGTAAAATTAAAGTTAGCTAAAATCGGACATTGAAGAGTGATAAGGAGAGAACTCTTCCCTGCAGCACCTCAAGGGAATTTGCATACAGAGTTCTCCTCCATGATCCCACCATTTAAGCACACCATAGGCCAACATGGTTGTTAAAATCAGCTGTGCTTGACCACTAACACTATTTCTTCGTTTCTCCCTTAGGAGAGTCGTATATTCATGGATACCATCATGGGCTACTTTCATTCTTATATTCGTTGGGCCAATACTACGGTAAGTAATAACATCATCCATAATCATGTGATTTAGAAAGGAATTGCAGACCTTCAATTGGTCATACCATGTACTCCTTATTCTTATACTTTTTAAGTAATATATCTGCCATAACGTCTCTTTGGAAAACATTTCGCTTTACTGCACAGTGGGTTCATTAGCAAATTCGTAGATTAATTGGAGGTTCTACACAAAGGGTAAAGAAAGAAAAAGCAGTGGCTGAAATTTATTTTCAGGTTCAAAAGGCATTGTTTTAGCCATTTTGTACTGTTCCCAACTGCACCAATTAGGAGAGGTTGTTTTCTGCCTTCCTTCATAATGGTTTCCAGTAAGTTTCATAGCCATGGTTTATTTTTGGGCTACTAAAATTGAGGTACTTAGTCTTATTCAGTGACGCCCATGCAGGTAACGGAGAACTCTAGGACTTGGTCACTTTGGAAATTTGAAGGGATATTAGAAACCCTGTTATAATCAGAATCATATCTTAAACATTGTAAAATAATGTGCAGAAAAATTTGCATATTTGTGTTCCATCGTTCAAATAAAGTCAATTAACAGCAGTTCTTCTCTAATGGAGTCTTAACATTTGAACAATGGTATGTGTGTCAATAACATTTTAAAGTACTTTTCACCAAACTAGTTCATGTTATGATAACAGTTGTAATGAGTTGGCATTACTCCCCACTCCCAAATAATTTTACTAAGAAGAGCATTTTAATAGAAGATACAATGTTTTGTCAAAGCATTATCTTGTTGGCACCCTTTGACATTATCGGCGACAGATGGGTCACTAGTTTGTCATATCTCCAGTGTCTCAGAGGTGAAATGGTTGAGTTCTTTTTTTGATAATCTTTCTCACATTGTTCAGTTGCAGATTCTTTCATCCACTCCTGTGAATCTGAGTTGTGAAGCCCTACAGGGCTGCCCATTTCCCGGTATTTTTTGCATCTCATGCCACTCTTTGCTCCATCTGATTTCACTCATTTACTTTGTGGTGATCATCCTATGCAGATGATACTCAAGGTCTGCTAAAGAGTGAGGGGATCTTGGCACAAAATAAACTGCCAATGGACTATCAGGGAGCAGTGGAAACCTGAACGATAAAAATGCTGTTTCAACTGGACCCCTCCATAATGGAGGGTTCTCTTCTTGGGCCAGCAATACACCCATTGCACTTTTCTATCTCATCATCATTCTTGAGGAAAAATTGCCATCTTAAGAGACCTGGAAACAACCTTGAGGTTTGAATGGATGCTGGCCTGTCCACGATGCGTCAAGTGTCGGTGCCCCATATAATCAGTGCTTGAAATGAAAAAATAGAAGTGCAGGTACTGTTTCTGAGAAATGTCAGTACTCTACAATTAAAAGTATTATGTCTCTCTTGAGAAGTGCCGGTACTCTCCCTAGCAAAATAAAAAAGTGCTGGTACTCCGTACCGGACTGTACCAACCCATTTAAAGCACTGCATATAATTACGATTTTGTATCCATCATCCAAGGAAAATTCTCCCATGTATTCCGTCTCATAGTTGGAAAATGTGGATTGTGGATGGCTGTAATTCTATGTTGAATTACAGCAGTAGTTTGTTTGAAGCCCTACCAAAAAGGAGTCTTCTTTTAAGTTTTAAGGTTGTGCAACGGCTCATAGCAGGATTACAGGAAATTGGCTGTGTCTTGGGTGCATGAGTTATTTCAGTGGCTCCCAAAGCCTGGAGAATAACATGGAATACTGGGTGCCTGATCGATAAATGTATTTGTGGGAGCGACCTGCATGTTGAGCGAGAAGCTTACAATTAACACCTCTTCCAGACCTTTTATGATCTCAGTGTCAATATTTGACAGCACTGTTTGGATTTAGACTTAACTTATTTCAGCTCACCAGTGTTGAGATGTATTTTTCAAATAGAGAAGCAAATCCTTGCAAGCCAATAGGAGACAACATCATGAGGCAAACAGAAGGGTTCTAAGAAAGAACAGTTCCCACTAAGCCACAAAGTTATGTAAACTCCTTCCAGCTGTGCACCAGTCAAATCGCTGGTAAAGATAGACTTGGATAGGTTGCATCTAGTGTAGTGAGATACAGAAAATGAAATAGTACACATCATGTTACTTTGTTCTTAAACACACAGTAGTATGTCTACATTCTTGAATTAGCTTGTACTTATCTGTGTGATGCACCTTGATACCCTGTAGATTCTTTGTCAGAGGTATTGGTAATCCTAGCCTCTTTCCTACCTTGTAGATGTAAGACAGCTTCATTAATAGGTATGACATTTTGCTCTTATCTCCCCTCAGCTAAGATATAATGCTGCGCGCTGTGGACCTATTGGGCAAGCTGCAAATTCGACATATGTTATGGCCTGCGATTACATCGTGGATACATTGGTGAGTAGATGTGTGAGTGCAACTGTGCAAAATGTGCAAATTGTTGGAGGAAGAGCAGAAAATCTTATAACTAAGCACCAAAAATATGTTTTTGTATTGTCCTTACTTTAAGGTTCTACACTGTAACTAAACATTGTGTTATGTTGAGTTATGGTGTGTTACGTTGTAATGTGATATGTTTATAATGCAGCATTTAGCACTTTGGCACTTTTCGGGGTCTTGTAGAGTAGACGACAGTCTACAGCATGTGGGGTTTCCCATTGAAGCGAACTCCTTAAGGGCTCATGATGAGAGAATTTCTGGAATTTGTGTAGTTTTCCCTGTGGTGGTGTTCCATCAGGGTAATGGATCTTGCAACCTTCCACCTAAGGCATGTGTTAGTGATCAGCGCTGCCTGCATGCGTTGAGTCGTGCCAATAGAACTCTCCTGTAGAAAAGAGTTGGGTCCTTAAACCATCCTTCTAACTGGCAATGATGTAGTCTGAATCATGTCTATTTGTGGTACTTCCAGTTCTATCAGATGATGCTGCCTGACACCCCTGTCTTCCTCTCACCTTTGCTATGGTTAAAGCCATTTGAGCCCCACCTGGCAGAGGATGATGCTCCTCTGTGCTACCATAGCCTCAAAGGGATGGGACAGCAGTATCGGCTGCACTGCTGTAGTGGCAGGTACCTTCCCACCAACAGTTATGGGAAGGTCTGGCACAGCATGGACGCAGACGTCTATTGGAGCTTAGCAGCTACTGTCTTATATCTTTGGGCCTGAAGAACCAAAAGACATAATGTGTTTTCTGGAGTCATCTTGTAAAGCCACTTATAAAGGTAAATTCATTTATATATTCTGGATCAGGTCTCTTCGAGACTGCCGATTTTAAAAAAGAATTACTGGATCATATCCTGGAAGTCACTTTTCTCTGCTCCTTCATGAATTCTCTGAATCACTAACCCATTCCTCCACACCCTCACATGCATGTTCTTCATATCTGCAGATATATATGTAAAGTATAAATAAATAAGTGTCTTTCTACTGTAATGCATGCCAAGGGAACAGCATGCGATACCTTAAACAGTGAGCAAGGATTCATTTGTGGCAGAGGTTTGAGGGACAGGAGAGCTTCGGTTAATCTGGGAGGACCTGAGCCAGCATCTGCCTAAATGAGTCCTGAGCTCTCAGGGATGCCACGGACTGGAATTGCTGGTAGTGGTGGTGTTTTACGTCTCTTTGCAGCTTCAAGGCCTATTGTAGCAGAATATCATGACAAAATTATTGTCTGACTGAATGACTGTGTACTAAACATTAAATAAAAAAAATATCGTCCCATTGGAGTTACTAATAGAAAATCTACACCCAAAGAAGAAAACATTTTATAACCATATTTAATGGATCAATTCTTTTTATTGCCACAGAGTAAGTTCACAGCTTTCAGCCAACAACCCGGAGGCTGGCAGCCAAACTTTAAGATGTGACATAAGAATAAATCAAAACCAAACCCCAACAGTCCCCATCCCTTCCACTCTTGGTTCAATCGTTCGCCGTGAAGTTTAGGCATTGGTCATTATGCAGGTCCTCCTTAGCACCCTCTGTGGATCTCTGAGACCAGTGGTTTCCCACTTGCCTGTGAGTGGCCGGTTGCATTGGCGGCTTGCCATGGAATCGGGATCAGGTGCAGTAGTTTAAGGTACTTGGGGCAAGTCAGTTAGTTGAGCCGCGCAGACTGAATACTTATAAAGCGGGGTTGTATCTAGTTTGAGATCAGTACCTAGTGATAGCTTCTCCATGCCTAGTATATACCACAACTTAAGCAGCCATGCCATGTGGTTTCAGAATAGCCTGGTGGGCCGCACCAAGGGCAAGAGGTATTGCTGGCCCCATAAAGATTTTTACGGGTAGGTCAAGGAATTAGATAGGACCAGCAGCATGTAGGCAGGGAACCGTGGGATTTGCAAATCAAAGTCCCTGTCAATGGCACCCAGAATGTCTCCCCAGCACTGGACCAGCTTTGGGCAGACCCACAGAAGGTGCAGAGAGGTCCCAGTATTCCTACAACTTCTCCAGCACTCGCAATTCAGTTTCGGGTTCCATTTCTGGATGCGAACGGGTGTCTGGTACCAATATGAGGCAATCCTAAAGGTGGTCTTGGTGCTTTATGAGTTGTGCGCCTCCTCCAATTCTTTGTGCGTGAGCGTGCAGCTTAATTCATTTTCCGACCTCTTCTGCCCAGCAGTCTTTTTGTGTACCTAGTGTTGGGCTAGGGAGGCATATGGGTCGGTGATAAGGTGTTTGTCATTGCGTTTGAGGCAGACCCGTTTTTCAAAAGGTAATAGTGTCTTTGTGCATGGGGTTTAATGGAGGGATGGGTTACCAAATGCTGAATTTGCAAATAGTATATACGGTCTGCTTCTGAGATGTTAAAGTCAGTCTTCATGCATTTGAAGGGGATAATCCCGGCAGTGCCAGAGAAACAGCCTATTAATTTTCATTCTCCCTCCTGCCACCTGTGATACTGTTCAGGGTGTGTATCTGGGGTGAACTCTGCTTTGGCAAAGAGAGGATTAATGGGGGAGGGGAATTTGGTCACACCAGCAGGGTGGTTTTTTGATGAAGGAGGACTAGAGTCCCCATGCTCTATGTGTCCGGGGAAACCCTTGAGTCCTCCAAATGAGTGTCCCTACTATTGCCTGTTCCATAATGCTTTTCTGTAGTGTCTCTGTCCCATTCTACCATGAAGCAAAGTTACACTGCTTGGAAGTATCAGTGGATAGGAGGAATGCTCAGGCGACCTATGCCCGCAGGTTTGTAGGTGAGTTGCTTCTGAATGCCGGGTTGCATGCCGTCCCAAGCATACCTGTTGATTTCAAGCTGTAGGAACCGTAACATATTGCGAGGAGGTGTCAGAGGTATAGACTGGAAGATGAACAGAATCTTGGGGAACATTTCCATTTTGAGTGCTGCTGCGTGGCATAAAAGGGAAAGGGGATGTCGGTGCCAGGCCTCAAGCTCAGATTGGATGGATGCAAAACGCTTAGAGCAGTTTATCTCGGTTGTCTAGTGTGTAGTGGGAATGACCTAGACTTTCAGGTAGGAGACATGCATAGTCAACCATGAGTTTGGGAATTGGTTGCAGAGTTGTGTTTTGTGGGCGAAGGGACCTTCAGGTTAAGAATCCAGGACTTTTGAAGGTTGAATTGAGATCCTGAGACTGCACTGAAAAGGTGTAGTTCCGTCGCTATGGCCGGCAGAGAAGATATAGGGTCAATAAGTGCCACTAACACATTGTCTGCATCAAGGCTAATGGTGATCTGCATTCCCGAAGGAGACCCTGGTGATATAAGGGTCTGCCCGGACTCTCTAAGCAATTGGCGCCATATGCAGGGCAAACAAAAGTGGTGAAAGGGAGCTTCTCTGTTGCGTCCCTCTACAGATGAGGAAGGGATCATAAGAGACACTATTCATTCTCACCCTGGCCTGGGAAGCTCTATATAAGGTACAAATCCAGAGACAAAACATGTCCCGAAGCCAAAATGCTGAAGGGTGGCTATTAGGTATGGCCAGTGGGCCCTGTTGAATAATTTGTGTGCTTCGATTGTGAGTACAAATGCCTCCCGTTTGGAGCACTGAACCTTGTTGACGTGGTGGAGAATGCATTTAGTGTTCTCCCCACATTGTGCATTTGGGATAAAGCCAGCCTGAGTGGGCTGTATGCATTGAGTCCAGCTGGTAGTGTGCCTGTGAATAGCTTCATGTCAACATTACGCAGGGAGATCGTTCTATATGAGCAGCAGAACATCTTGTCTTTCCCAAGCTTGGGCATGACCATGATAGTGGCCTCGAGCATGGTCTTTGGTGACACGCCGGAGTCCGTGAAGGTGTTAAACAGTCTACTGAGTATGGGGCCAATGTGTGGACAGAACGTTTTGTAAAAAAGGGGGGTAAAGGAGTCGGGCCTGGGTTTCCGCCTAGTTATTTATGGTGGCAATTACCTCAGCAAGAGTAATTGGCTCTTCCATCTTAGTCGTGTCTCCTTCAGCAAGTTTCGTAACATGGGCCTGCCCTAAATATGGGGGGATAGCGACATCGTATAGGTGTTGGTCAGTGTACAGGGTTTGGAAGAAATCCCGAAATGTGGCTATGATTTGTTTGTCTCCAGAGACTTGACTTACCCTTTGCTGTTGTAATGACTTTTACGGTGTATCGTTGTACCTTGGCGCATATGCAAAGTGCAAGCAGTCTGACGTATTTATTTGCTGCCCCCCCATGTAGAATGTGTTTTTAAGATGGAACACAGCATATCCTGCCCTGTCAAGGTCTAGGTGTTTAAGCTGCACAAGCCCCTTAGCTAGTTCTCGCCATACTCTAGAGGTGCTGGTACGCTAATTAATGCTTTCCACTACTTTCACTGCCCCCTGAAGCCATGCCTACTTCTCCCTAAATAATCAATTGTTTAGGGCTGCCAGTGCTATGAGCACCTATTTAGGGGATTTCAAAGTATGGAGACCCCGTCCTAATCATTGTCCTGTAAGTATGCCCAGGGGACCTTATTTATGGAGGCAATAATACTATGGTTTTGGATAAGGTTGTCACGCAGCCTCTAGCTATTAGATGGTGTTTGTGTATTGTTGATCTGCAAAGTCAGTGTGATTGGGGCCTGGTCGGACAGTACATGAGATCTATGCTCACCTCTTCAACTCAGGCCATGACCGTGGGGGGCCCCAGGAAGTAATCTATGTAGCCATAAGTCTTGTGGGCTGCCAAATAGAAAGTGAAGTCCTGTTCATTAAGGTCAGCGCCCCATCATAGGCGGCTAGGTTGAACTAGCACAGCCTGGTCAGACCATTTGTAGTGAATGCCCCTTTCTGTCTGAATCTTTGTCCAAAGCGGTCTAGGTCGGTATCCACTAGGTTCTGGTCCCCACCCACCAGGACTGCTGCAGTTGGGGACCGCACGGTTTCTGGCAGGGATTCTTGGATGAATTGTTCCTGACGTTCATTCATGGCATACGTGGAAGCCAGTGTAACTGGAAAAGAGCCAGAAAGTGGTCTAGTAGGAGCCTCCCCCTGTTTTCAGCACACTTGCCTATTACCTCTCCTTTGAAAGTCTGGGAAAGGAGTATGGCCACTGCCCCCTTTTTTTAAAGACAAAAACGTCTGGGGAACCAATGGGATCGTGTCCTTGGTACACCTTTTGGCAACAGGGGTGTCTCCTGTAGCAAGCATATGTCACTCTCACTGTGCTCTAGGAGGGATGAGATTGGGGCCCTTTAGACCTGATGGTTTAAGCCCCTGACATTGAGCTGATGATTTTGAGTCCCTTAATGGGTGGTCACAGAGGGTGGTTGATGCTTTGGTCTGTGGGCGTATTAGTTGCCCAAGGGGCAGATTGTGGCTTTCAGTGGTGCAGACAGTGGGCCATTGATAAGGTGAGTGTAGCGAGGTGTATGTCCATAGGGTGCGGAGTGATAGAACCAAACAGTCCCCAACATGATCCGGAAAATAATTACCAATCTGAAGCCCATTAAGCATGGATGTCCATTGAGTGAGTCTAGCGTGTCGTGCCAGAGGATAGGTGCAGCAGACGTTCATCTACAGGTGGAGAACGTTGGTCTGCACTCTCCGCCCCAGGGTGAAACCAGCAGGAGGCGAGGAAGGAGGCCCAGCACGACCATACAGGGTGTGTCCGATCTGCCCATCATGTCTGGTGAAAGCTTGTCCAATAAAATACCAACTTTAGTTCTTGCGCTATCACCCCAGGGTCGTGGCACAACTTCTTAAATGTTTTAGTGGGCTTTTACCAAGAGGGGGCTTATTCAGGTCATGATCCCGGTGATCCCCCCGAAGGGTGGCGGGCCTCCTGCTGGGACGGGCCCAGAATGCGGTAAGCCTCCTGTCATGGTCGAAGCTGGTGTAGTTAGCCCTCCCAACGAAAGATGAGGCAGAATGGGTGTTCTCACCCTTATTTGATTGACTTGAACTGCAGAAACTCTGTGATTGGTTTAAAGTCCCTGCGTCGTCTGAGGGTAATAGTCGAGAGATACTGGTAGAGAGAGCACTTATGCTATTGGAATTGTGGGTGTTCCAAGTCTGTATCTTAATGAATTCTTCCTTTAGCTTGAAGTCATGCACACACGGATAACCGGAGTTTGTACAACACCACCTTCCCTTTGACCCACCCGGTCCAAGAGATGGTGGCCACCCTACATCCGGCCTGGGACATGCAGGAATAGGGCCTGTACAAAACTGCTTATGTCTTTTCTCTCTGCTCCGACTGGTACCCCTGTAAGTCGTATGTTGGTCCAACAAGATCTGTTCTTAAGATTTCCCATGTGTGCTTGTAAGTCCACCTGTTGCTCTAGGACCTTCAGAACTTCTTGGCGAAGCATCTCAGTGTTTTTCCCCCCATGCAATCTCGTTGTCTTCCAGGAAGAATACTCTTTCCCCGAGTGAGCCTAGGTCGCATTTCATAGGTCCAGAAACAGGTCCTGCTTGACAGACTGTAGATCCGTCCTGAGCGTGTCAAAGAGGGACTCCAGGAAAGCCCAGTTGGATGGGGCTGCGTCCCCTCCTTGGTCATCTGATGGGAAGGAATGTTGAGACAGAGAGGGCTGTTTGCTCGAAGAGTTGTTGTTCGAACAGGTGAGCAGGGTGTGATCTTTTTACCCTTTCAAGGAGGCCATTTAGGTGACAGAGAGGAGCACCCCAGATGACTAGGTGCCGGCCCGTGGTGATGTGGGACTGAGAGGCTCCTACAGGTGGGAGAGAGAAAAGGAGTCATACAGAATCCGCTAGGGTCAGTGTTCAAACTAGTGGATTAGAGGAGTACAACAAAGGGCAAAAAATGGCCTGACACTCACTCACGGTTGACAAAATAGTTTGTGTTGAGTAAGCCAAGGTTTCACAGTAACCTATAGTCAGAGGTAGCGGGTGTATCCGTAATAAAGGAGCAAAGGTTCATTAGTAACCTGTAGCTGCAAAGGAAGAAGTTTCCGGTCAGGGAAATCCAAGCACGTGGGTAGTATAGACAATATGACAGTCTCTTAATGTTAATGGCAGCAAACCTGCAAACCAGGGCTTAAGGTCACTTGTGAGGTAGCGTGACAGAAAGTCTAGCTGGAGTTCTAAGGAACTATGGGGCACGCCAAGTGAGTAATATGCGCGTGATCCACAGCCCGCTAGAAAAAGAACAGTGTGCGTCAAGGTTCAAAACGCTATGACTTAAATTGTAGCCCTAATGGGAGGGGAGCTCAGACATGGGACGTCTAATGCTTAAACAGCTATGCAAAACATCATGCCAGGTGAATATATTAAAGCGAGGACTAAGACTTAGCGAGGCCTGTGTACGACTAAATACATAAAAGGGAAACATGGCTCAAACCTAGTGGATTCTTATAAAGCAATGACCCAAACGGTGAAGGGGTACCAAGATGCCCATCACATTTGTCATTGTTCGGAAATAATGCATAGTCAATCTCTCTGAGCTGGGAAGGTTTAATTAGCTCTGAAAGTAGACCTCCGCAGGGGCCGGAGACACCACAAAGCATGTGTTAAGTATAAAAAGGGTTGCTTAATTAACTATGGAAAGGACACTATTCTATGCACGTCCAAAGTGTGTATGAGGCACTCGTCGAGGCTAAATGGGAGAATGGGAGCGGTGCACATACCTCGAGGCAGCGTCGAGACTTCTGACAGCTAACACCGATAATGGTGTCACGTGTCCGCTTTAAATACTGAGGAGCAGATTTACAATACCTGGCGCATCCCTGCATATCAGCAGGGATGCGCCAGTTATTGTGCGCCATGCCTCTGCCACCATTGATGCGCCGCATTTACAATGCGATACAAAAGTGGATGATGGACGGAGCGTTTGAGCAAATCAAACACTCACCCCCAGTCAACTGATCTGGGTTTAATCCATCGCCATTCTTTAGCTCACTCCGCCACATGCGACATGGCCATATGCAAATCAGTCTGACCCTGTACCTCATGGGAACAGTCCAGCCCGAACTGCCAAACCCATGTCTTCCCTGGACCGGAAACAAGCATCCTGGGACCGGTTTCTGGCATTTCAGCCGTCATCAGCCAGGCTAGCTTGAATCCAGTGGCAAAGTGAGCAAGGGACTCACGTCTGAGCATACCCTGGCAACTTAGGGCGAACAAAGCGATACAAAAGGGGATGATGGTCTGAGCGTTTGAGCAAATCAAACACTCACCCCCAGTCAACTGATCTGGGTTTAATCCATCACCATTCTTTAGCTCACTCCGCCACCCCAGTTCAGACATGGCCATATGCAAATCAGTCTGACCCTGTGCCTCATGGGAACAGTATATGAAACAACAGGAGAGTGTTAGTACACACATCAGACACAGTAGGCAAGCAAAATTCTGTTCAAAGTGCTACTGAACTTTAGAAGAGACTGTTATTTTCAGTAGGAAAAATAGAGTGCACATGTTCAGAGATCTAGCTAAAAGGACCCTCAGGCCCCAGTGAAACACTGGTAGCCAGTTGTCTTCATTGGGTCCTCCTTAGTTGCTAGGAAAGTGAAAGTGAGTTGAAAAGAGTATGGACTACTCCTCAAAATTATTTTAATAAGAGGGTAGCTCTAACTCTGTTAAAACCAGTGTTTGAAAAACGTGATTATTTTTCAGGACTACTGAAAGGTTGTGCAAGTTTGAACCAATTAGTCCCATTAATGAAGTGAGAGAAGAAAAATTAATAAAATACGGTCAACATGTTTCTGCTTATTGAGCAAAATTAGCTCAGCATTCGTCAGGACCAAGGATACAATCCAGTACCACTCACTGATCGGAGCACGCTAAAGTGCTCAGACCCAGGGAGTAGTTACACTGAACAATACGACCTGCAGTTGTCGAGGCTCCTTTTAGGAAAGTCTTCCCCAATTTCAATTAACTCCTTGTTATAGGAGAAACGATAAGAATCTGTAAGGGTAAATAGAAAACACAAAAGCGTCCAAATTACGAACCCTTAAAAAGATGCATCCACCCTAGTACACTCTAATCATGTGCACACAAATACTGGGATCAAATTATATGTAAAATGAAGGAGATTATCCTTTTTATAATTAGAAAAAGAACATGCTGGTGATAAATCTGTTATTCATTCAGTATTTCAAACAACGTCTTGTCATTGTCCGTTGAGCATTAAATACCTACATTGAGTAAGTGATTGCCTAAAAACAGTGCTCAATAAACCAGATAAATGGTTTGAAAACTAGAAATAATTACTCCAAAAAACACCTTTGCAAAAAGCATACAGAGCGCAGTGGACTCCAAAAGGGAAAAGTCAGCCAGACACTTACATGATGTCTTAAGATAGTGAGCCCCATGGGCATAGCGGCAGGAGGAAATCTTCACGTTTGGGCTCTGACGTGAAAAACAATGGAAAAGAATTAATAAACGTTCTCAATACCGCTGGTTGCAAAATCTTGAACTCTCGTTAGGTCTAGAGCGAGACTTACTTATCTCCAAACGGCTCCCCGCTGAAACACCTACAAGCGGCCACATCCGCCGCCCGTATCGACAAACGCGGTAATGAAGCCGCGGGTGATATAAACACAGAGAACGCGGAATGCGTATGAGGCGGTGCTGCCGGTCACGTGTCTGACGTGATCGCGTCACACTCTTAAAGGCGCCCGTTTATTTACAGACGCGATTCAGAGCAATATTTGCAGATAGATAAACCTATGAGAGAAATACCTCAAGAAACACAGCAAGTGGAGGCCGGTTGTGGTCGGTTACTCCGATTGTGCAAAAAGGTACAAAACAAAAAGGGTTTTGTGTTAAGCCCATAGAGGAAGATGTATTTCATATATTCTTTGGGTCAGTTCGTGCTTAATCCAACCTTTTACATATATCACAGGGGATACATAAGTTCTTATTTCTGTATTCATGAGCTGGAAAGACCACAGACAATGGAGACAGAGAGAATTGATTATCAGGGTGGATAGAACGTCTATCTACGCATGACTGATCCCCATGGGATATCGTCGTTAAGGCCATGTTTGTGAGTAGATAGACGGTATATCCATCGCTGCTCCTTTTCATACAGTGTACCTTCATCAATAGAACTCAACTGTTCAATTATTACCCAATTAACATCGTTCGGGCAATGGCCTTGCTCAAGAAAATGGGTAGTCAGCTTTGTGGTGTTTCTGCCACACCGAATGTTACTACGATGTTCTCCTATTCGTGTTTTAATTTTTCTGGTGGTCATCCCTACGTATCTGAGTCCACAGGGGCAGGTAATCAAGTAGATGACGTTACTTGAATTACAATTTGTGTGACATCGTAAGTGCCATGTCTTACCCTCTTCTAGTTGTAGTGTTTTTGTAGACGATGTTAAGTGACACACACTACATCCCCCGCAGGGGAAATGGCCAGTTATAGAAGGCAAACCCCAGGCATTCAAAACAGTGGCATCATGCTTGGGTTGGTTAATTCTTGGGCGGGTGTGTACCAGAGCATCTTGCAAACTCCTTTCTTTTTTATATGAGAATAATGGTTTCTGCCAATTTCTACCATTACTCGTCAGGATTTGCCAGTGTTTACCAATGCAACGACTTACAGAGTTAGAAATGTTACTGTAGGTAGTCACACAGGTCAGAGGGACCTCGGATTCACTTTCTTTCACATTGTCTTCCAACAGAGCTTCTCTATTATTGTTTCTTGCTCTTTTTCGACTCTTTTGTAGGATTTTTCTAGGGTAACCTCTCTGTTCTAGTTTTGTTGTTAGGTCATCCGCTTGTTTGTTAAAATCCACAAGATTGCTACAATTTCTACGTACTCGTAGATATTGGCCGAAAGGGAGATTTTCGCGTAATGAACGCGGGTGAAAACTAGAGAAGTGAAGGAGATTGTTCCTACTTGTTGGTTTGTAATAAGTTTTGCTCGTTAGTCGATTCCCAGTTTTTGTAAGTGTGACGTCTAGGAAGACAATGGACTTGGAGTCATATTGGTGTGTGAATCTTAAATGAGGGTCGCAAGTATTGACCCAATCAAAAAAAGATAGTAAACTTTCCTCAGACCCTTTCCAGATTAAAAGCACATCATCAATGTACCTCTGCCACAGGATAACATTGAGAGCATAAGGGTTGGAATTTGCTAGGATGTGCGTTTTTTCGAAGTTGTAAACATACAACCCCGCTATACTGGGGGCAAAGGTACTGCCCATCGAGGTGCCAGTCTTCTGTAAATAAAAAGTGTCTTGATATTGGAAGAAATTCCGTTTCAATGCCAGGGTAGCGCAATCAATCACAAAGGTCTTGGAGGTGTTGTACGACCATGTGGTTTGGTCCAGGATGTCTGCCAAAACTTTGAGAGTTGCATCCTGAGGGATACAAGTATACAGACTTTCAATGTCTAAGGACACTAGATAACATGGTTCCTCTGGAAGTTGTACATTAAGTAACATTGAAAGAAGGCTTTTCGTATCCTTAATGTAAGTACTTGTGGATTGGATTAAGGGTTTGAAGAAAAAATCACAATACTTAGAGAGTAGTTCCAACTGGGACCCAATCCCTGACACTATAGGTCTTCCCGGCGGTGGTGTGCGATTTTTATGGGTTTTGGGAAGGGTGTAAAAGTAAGGGATTTTATCTTCTGAGTTGGTAAGGAAATCAGCTTCTTGTTTGCTGATATAACCGTCTCTTTCCGCGGTGGAGACCAGCTCCAGGATTTCATCTTTCAAGAAAGGAGAAGGGTCTTGTTGGAGCACGGTATAGCTGATAGTATCCCCTAGAAGCCGTTTGCATTCGGCATCATAGGCCGTGGCATCCTGAATCACTATGCCTCCCCCCTTGTCAGCACTTTTGATTACAATTTCTTGATTCTCTTGCAAAGATTTTATAGCCTTGTATTCTCCTGTTGTCAAATTTTTAAAGGAGGTGGGCTCAATCAAAGCCTCCACTTCCCGAGACACTGCCTGTTCAAAAGTTATGATATCAGCCGGTATCAAGTGAGTTGGAGGAGTGAAATTGGATCTCCTTTTAAAATTGGTGTCACTCAATGTAGCAGGGAGTTGTGTATTTTGTTGTTCAAAAAAAGATTTTAGTCTGAGTTTCATGAAAAACTCACCCAGTTCACATTTCAATTTGAAACGATCCAGGCGAGGACTGGGTATGAAACCAAGTCCCTTTTCTAACACTGCAGTTTCATCTGCAGTTAAGACAACTTTGGATAAGTTAGTTATCAGACTTATTGGTTGCTCGGTCCTGCTCTCTGCTCCTGAGCCTTGCTCCATGTGTTGTCCCCCACTGTTTCTGTAGGGCCCCAGTGTACCTGATTGCCTGTTCTTCTCTTCCCCCTGCCTCCCCGGCCAAAACCTAAAAAAGGCTGCGGGTACATATTTTGTTGGAATTGTTGTGGCGGGGGAGCAAAGTGTGGGTTCCAACCAAATTGTGGTGGAAGCGGTGGCTGGTTAAAGGGGTTCGGGTGGAAACCTCCAGGTCCTTGATGTGGGTAAGGGAACCATTGATGATTGTATTGGCTATAATTTGTTTTCCCCTACCTCTGCCTCGTTGTTTATTCCCTCTGCTCTCAGTGCTCGAATTACTAGAATCTGAGTCTGCTGAGGTATCTGGGTCTTCATTGGTGCGGGTTGGGGGAGCATAATCTTGGCTAGCGTAGGGATAGGTTTTATCATAGGACCATCTTTTCAAATCTTTTTGAAATTTGGCTACTTTTGACTGTGCAAGATTTTCTTTGTATTCATTAAGCTCTTTATTGAACTCATCGAGCTTCTTTTTGTAACCTGTGACGGTTGCCTTAATATGAGTTTCTGTGGCCTGGATCTCTATTAATAGGGCCTCAGAAAGGCGCATTGCCGTCTTGATGATAAGGATAGCCCAGTCATGGGAACAGTCCAGCCCGAACTGCCAAAGCCATGTCTTCCCAGGACCGGAAACAAGCATCCTGGGACCGGTTTTTAGCATTTCACCCGTCATCAGCCAGGCTAGCTTGAATCCAGTGGGAAAGTGAGCAAGGGACTCACGTCTGAGCATACCCTGGCAACTTATGGCAAACAAAGCGATACAAAAGGGGAATCCAAAACCGGTCCCAGGATGCTTCTTTCCGGTCCAGGGAAGAGATGGCTTGGCAGTTCAGGCTGGACAGGGTCAGACTGATTTGCATATGGCCATGTCTGAACTGGGGTGGTGGAGTGAGCTAAAGAATGGTGATGGATTAAACCCAGATCAGTTGACTGGGGGTGAGTGTTTGCTTTGCTCAAATGCTCCGTCCATCATCCCCTTTGGTATCGCATTTACAATGCGGCGCACCATGAGGCAAAAACGGCACAGATGCGTGATGTAAAGGCGGCGCATTGCTGGAGTTGCATCGCATGTATTTCCCACAGCAAGTGACGGATCGTAGCTCTGCCAGTGACCTTAAGAAGGCAGATTATTGATCCCAGAGTTATAAACATGTTGTTTCCCTGCAGTGTAAGCGCCCATACTGCTAATGATATTCATGGCAACACGGGGCAAGGGAAAAATGGAATGCCATTATCGTAAATAAACTAATCAAACCCATGTTCTAGGGAGGAACATAACTAAAAATTACAATAAACTATTGGCAATAAAAAGTTTGGTTGACTGTGGGCATCGGACCAATTGCAAAAATGCAGATAGGATTACACTACATTACATAACAAGCATTTGCAATGCAATAGGTCTCGCATTTACGAGAGTTTAAGCTGTTGGCTTTGTAAATGACAATGCCTTTTATTTCTATGTTTTGATAATTAACACGTGAATAAAATTCATTGTCATGTACAATGCCAACAGCTCAAACTCTTGTAAATGCGAGACCTATTCAAAGAACCGGACGCTATTATCCCGTGTAGCTTAGATAGTGAAAGAGTGCATGGCACGCTGAATGTTGCATGAAAGCATGTTGTGCCTGCAGTAGGAGAAACACATCAATGAAAATAGTGCTAATAGAGTAAATAAGACATACTGCAAAGGAAGCCCCGGAATGGAGTGCCAAGGTGCCATCTAACAGACGGCGAGCTATAGGTACATACTAATGGCAGACGGTACACTATATACATGCACGCACAAGAGCACAAGCAGTTACAAGTGTCACAAAATAGCTTTCATATGTAGACACATTCAGTAGGAAAGTGTCCAGGCAGTTTGGGCTGCACTTTGCCTTTTGGTTAGGTAGTATGCTGAGTCAAATATAGTTGATCCCTGCTGTGGCATGGGCTGAATTGCACATGGTTGGTCCTTGTCTGCAATGTTATAGACTAGCTAACGAAATGTGCGCCTGAATGTGATGGAATAATTTCCAGTATAACTTTTTCACCAATCAGTTTTTTCCAGCTCTATGGCTGTAGTGCACGCAGTTTCTCCTTCACCATCAACACCAGGATGAACCCATCTTTCAAGCTAGACATGGAGAGCCTTGTCACTCGAGGAGAGGTTTTTTTAACTTCATCTTGGTCAGCCAAAACTGTGAACAATGAATGCAGTCACTGCCAAGGATTTGCCTGTGCCTTCCTTTCAAAATGCCACCCAAGCCTTGGCATGTTTCTCAGTGAAAATGTAGACTTGGGATTGATTCTAGAAATCTTTGGGATAAAGTGTATATGTGCACCCTGCTTTGTCTCAATTGCAGGTGTGAGGGGGATTCCCCATGTTATTTTCTCTGCTCCTTACAGACTCTTATTTTTGGAGTACATGTTATTTCATATTCACCCGAACCCTTGTAGTCAGAGTTGCCTTCAACATGCAGTATAAACCCCCATAGCAAAGCATACCAGAGCTAAGAGTATACTTGAGACATCCAGACCCCTTTCAAATACTGCAGATGAAACCTTCACAGCTGCACACAATACTCCCCCTGATACAGTGGCTCACTCTCAGTTGGGGTTACTAGTTCTGAAGAAGGCTTCAAAAAAAGGAGTCATCCTTTCCAAAGTCGGGTCTATTTATTCATACACTTGAAGGGAGAATATATAATTCGTGTATTTCAGCTTCTCTTCCTCACTGCGAAACTCCAGGCCTGTGTTTCCCCATTAAACCAGTGGTCCCACACCAGCTAACCCTATAAGCAACGACCTTAGACTGGCCTCCTGTCTCACTGCGTCACTGCTCTGGAGCTCGTGCCTACGCACATTTCCAGAGTTTGGGAAAAAGTAAGAGGGCTGTCACTTGTCTCAGTACAAGGATCATCTCACAAGTACCCCTTCATGTTTTACGTAACTACCAACACTGCGGGTCACCCTACCTAGTTCATGAAAATTAGATTTTTCTTCCATAGATATTAAAAACCCAAAGCACTGATGAAAATCGAACTCAAGATCTCAAGTTGACTAGACGGGCGCTGTAGCCAACTACGCCACAGCACCACCTAGGATGGCACTGTTCCTAAAGAGTAAAGTAGTCCAAGTTGCAATATAGTGACATGACATTTATATAGTGCTTTGCAGCCCCGCCAGGTCTTAAGCGCTTCTTAAAATTGTTATGCAAGCAGCAACCCTTTAACACATTTCTTCATATTCTTCACTGTAATGTGTTAGTGGGGTTTTTTTTTTCTTTTTTTAACCACAGCGGGGTGAATATGAGAATAAACTAACAGTTGAATCAGGGGAATTGCGAAACATAAAGGGAGGGAGAGACGTAATTTCCGTGTGACACGAGTTGCCTCGTTCACACCCTAAAAAGCAGAAAAGGACATCCTTTAGCAATAAAAAAAAGCATTGGAAATTCAATAGGTCTCGCATTAGCTTAAGTTAGAGCTATTGGCGTTGTGAATTGCGTTATAAATGACCTTTCTTAAAGGTTTTGATGAAACACTCTGACTGGTGTGTTAGAGCTAGTGGCGAGGAAGTAAGCCCATTTCATAACAGCACAAAGCCTTTTTCTGGGAATAGTACAACAACCTGGCAATACTGACTCTTAACTTTCTTGTAATTTAGTTCTCAAATTCTCTAAGTGGTCAAACCCCATGTTGCCTTCTTCCATGGACAGCTAAAAAATTGGTTTACATCCAAATATATTGGTAAAATAATGATTTCCTTCTTCGTCACCAAATATTCCAGTTCTATCCCCATACTCCTTACTTTAAACAGCAGACTGGAGGAAAGTTCTAAATAAGTGGTCAGTTTTAGTGAGTGCCAATGTAACATGTGTTAACTGTGGTCTTCAGATGCCTAAAGCAATACTATTATTTGCTACTTTTCATGCAATGCTCCTCTGTTTTTCTTTTGTCTTCAGAATGCCTTTTGGTTCAGCCTGGGCTGGTGCACCATTTTCCTGCTTCCTAGCGTCATATTAACTGTAAAGTTAGCCAAATACTACAGAAGAATGAAGAGTTCCGATGTTTATGAGTAAGTATTTTGTTCGTAAAGAAAAGAGCAAATTGAGGGGTTATATCAATTATGCCTAGGTTCTCCTTCTATCTTTGTTACTTATAATGATTGTTTTGAGCCAGCTAAAATATAATTGAATATTGTGTGGCTCTGAACACTTTCACTTAGGTCAGATCATCAAGAAGTGCTCACCCAAGCTTTGGACACCTCCTTGAGTGTGAATAGAGGGCCAGTTGCCTTTTACCTGAACTCCATTGATTATTCAAAACTCAATAAATCAATCATAGCATTTGTAAAGCGCACTACATACCCGTGAGGGTCTCAAGGCGCTGGTGGGTGGGGAATGCTGCTGCCACTGCTCAAGGAGCCAGGTCTTGAGGAGTCTTCTGAAGGTCAGCAGGTCTTGGGTCTGCCATAGGTGGCTGGGGATGGAGTTCCAGGTCTTGGCGGCGAGGTGGGCGAATGATCTGCCACCGGAGGTCGCTTTACGGATGAGAGGGACTGTGGCTGCGGTGAGGGATGTCGAGGACCAGGCGTGCCGAGGCGTTCTGGATTCGTTGAAGCTGTTTCAGGAGTTTGGCCGAGGCTCCTGTGTAGAGAGCGTTTCCTTAGTCCAACCTGCTGCTGACGAGGGTCTGAGTGGCTGTTTTTCTTGTTTCGGTGAGGATCCACTTGTAGATCTTGCGGAGCATATGGAGGGTTTTGAAGCAGGAGCAGGAGACGGCGTTGACCTGCTTAGTCATGGAGAGGGTGGAGTCGAGGATGACCCCCAGGTTGCATGCGTGGTTGGTGGGTGTTGGAGCTGTTCCCAGTGCGGTCGGCCACCAGGAGTCGTTCCAGGCCAAGGGGGTGGATCCGAGGATGAGGACCGCAGTCTTGTCCGAGTTCAGTTTCAGTTGGCTGTTCCTCATCCATTCGGCGACGACCTTCATTCCTTCGTGGAGGTTGGTTTTGGAGGTGTGGGGGTCCTTGGTGAGGCATAGGATCAACTGGGTGTCATCAGCGTAGAAGATGATGTTGAGGTCGTGCAGTCGGGCGACGTGGGCGAGCAGTGCCATGTAGATGTTGAACAACGTTGGGCTGAGGGATGAGCCCTGGGTACGCCGCAGATGATCTTGGTGGCTTCGGAGCAGAAGTGGGGGAGGTGGACGCTCTGAGTTCTGCCGGAGAGGAAGGTGGTCCAGTCCAGGCCTTCTCTCTGATCCTGGCGTCGTGGAGGCGTTTTCGTAGCGTGCGATGGCAGACCGCATCGAAGATGGCTGATAGGTCGAGGAGAAAGAGGGCCGCGGTTTGTCCGTTGTCTAGCAAGGTCCTGATGTCATCGGTGGCGGCGATGAGGGCAGTCTCAGTGCTGTGGTTGCTGCGGAAACCGGACTGGGACGGGTCTAGGATGCTGTTCTCCTCAAGGTAGCGGGTCGGGAACAGGAGCTGGGAGATGGGCCAGAAGTTCTTGAGGTCCGTGGGGTCTGCCTTGAATTTCTTGAGTAGGGTGTTGATCTCGGCGTGCTTCCAGCTCTCCGGCAATGTTGTTGTCTCAAAGGAGATGTTGATGGTTTTCCGGAAGTGGGGTGTGATGGCAGTGCTGGCTTTGTTGAAGATGTGGTGCGGGCATGGGTCTGACGGAGATCTGGAGTGGATGGTGTTAATGCTTTTGATGGTGTCGTCATCGTTGATGTTGGTCCAGGAGAGTAGGCAGTTGGTGCGGATTGTGGCCGTGGGGGCGGCGGTCTCCGTGGTTGAAGGGGCGGTTGTGGTGTTGAAGCTCTTGTGGATGTCTGCGATCCTGCAATGGAAGAAGGTGGAGAGCGAGTCGCACAGGTCTTGCGAGGGTGGGATGTCGTTGGTGTTGGGGTTGGAGACTTCCTTCACAATGTTGAAGAGCTCTTTGCTGTTGTTTGCGTTGTTGTCTAGGCGGTCTTTGAAGGAGGCCCTTTTGGCTGATCTGATGAAGTGATGGTGTCTGCGGGTGGCGTTCTTGTGGGCAGCGTAGCTGTCCAGTGTCCGTTCTCAGAGCCACTTCTTCTCCAGTTTTCGGCAGGTTTGCTTGGAGGCCTGAAGGTCTTCAGTGAACCAGCTGGCTTTCCTGCTGGTGTGGCTGTTGGACAATTTCTTGAGCAGGCGAGGTTGTTGGCGTAGTCGTTGATCCACTGTCTGAGGTTGTGGGCGGCGGGGGCGGCAGGTGGGCTTTGGGCGAGGGTGGTGGTTAGCTGGTCTTCAGTGACTTTGCTCCAGTAGCGGTGAGGCATCTGTTGGGTGTGATGATGCATGGTGGGTTTCCAGGAGGTGAAGTGGATGCAGCGATGGTCGGTCCAGTGGAGTTTGGTGGTGAGGTTAAAGGAGACGTGGGGGCTTGCGGAGAAGATGGGGTCAAGCATGTGACCGGCGGAGTGAGTGGGGGTTGTGACGAGTTGTCTGAGTCCGAGGTTGGCTAGGTTGTCGATCCGGGTGGTGGAGTTGGTGTCGTTGTTTTTCACGAGGTGGAAGGTCAGGTCCCCGAGGAGGATGTAGTCCGTGGAGGCACGGGCGTGTGAGCTGACGAAGTCGGCGATGGAGTCGCTGAACTGTGGTCGGGGTCCAGGGGGTCTGTAGGCGAGGGTTCCTCTGAGGGTGGTGTTGGGGTCGGTGTAGATCTGGAATTGCAGGTGTTCGGCAGTGCTGAGGGTGTTGTCAGTGCTGGTCGTGACTCTGAGGGTGTTCCTATGGACGTTGGCGATTCCCCCTCCTGCTCCGTTGGTGCGGACCCTGCGGGAGATCTTGTAGCCTTCCAGGATGGCTATGTCGATGTTGGGTGCCGAGGAGGGGTTCAGCCAGGTCTCCGTCAGGAAGGCGACGTCTGGGGAGGTTGAGTCGAGAAGGTCCTAGAGTTCGATGGCGTGTTTGCGGGTGGAACGGGTGTTGAGAAGGATGCAGCTGAGGTAGTAGGGTTTTTTCCTGGTCGGTGGGATGGCGGGTCGTGTGCTGGTGAAGCTGCAGTTCCGGCAGGAGAAGGGTCCTTGGAGGCGATTCGGGGTGGCCAGGCAGCATGCGTGATCTTGTCCGGTGTTGAGAGCGTGGAGGGTGTTGGGAATAGCGGGGGCCAGGGGTTCTGGCGCTGGTCGCAGTCCATTGATTATTCAAAGCTTTTTTCAGGTACAAATAAGAAGCATGTAAAAGAGTCTCTACATATCTAATAATACCAATGGTCAATATTGAACTTATTACACACTATCTTTAAATGCTCCACACAGAGGCCATAGGGATCATTACACACTGACCCTGTTTCTTCTTCCCTCACTAATACAGCTTGTTGCATCACTTACACAGCAATCTCTTAATCTCAGAGACCCAACATCCCAACCCAGTGTCTCACAAGTGCTGCTGCCTTTTCTGAAGGGTGGTACCTCTAAATGTGATGGAGAATATGATTAAACCTTTACCAGCCCCGAATCCACATGTTGAACCCTAATTCCACACCCTTTCTCGCTACCATATGTTGCCAAGTTGGCCAAAAAATATTCAGCAGTTTGGCTCTTAAATCATCCAGAGACCATGCAGATCTTGGAACACTTGCAAATAGAGTTTCATCTAGGGATGGAAATGGAATGTGTGTTGGTGTTCATTTTGGAGAACGTAAAACTTGGCCCTTATGCTGCCCTCCCAGCACCCTCACTAGTTTCATCCTGTTAGAACTCTCCACTGACTTTGATATGTTGGACTATTCATATTCCCTGCTTACAAGAGGTGAGACAGCAAAGGATTAACTTTTCCTAGTTCTTCTCCATCCTCTCTGGAAGTAGGTAGTCCTTGGCTCTTCAATCTTTTTTTGATCCAATCAGAGGCCAGTTTCATGCCAAAACCTTCAGCAGTAATCATCCACCCATCATATTATAATATCAGAACAACCCCTACTCCCAACGGAAGAGAGCACGCACACGAAGGCTGCAGGTGGTTTAAGGCTTCTTTATTGATTCAGGCCTCCTTCGACCCAGAAACCAGGAGAGACACGTTTCGGCTGCCCAAGCAGCCTTTGTCAATCTATATATACTCTCTGTGGCTTTATCCATAAGATCCTTAGGCAACCACCCACAATCAGAGTTTCACAAAAACCTCCAGTCTCATTTATCCGCCACACAAACTTGGATGAAGAAGAATTTGCTGACTCGATAACAACAAGACTGAAGTTCACCTTTTTTGACCATGACATCTTGTGGCACCACACCCCAGGACCCAATGAGGTGGGCTATTTCAATCCTTCATTGCTACAGTAAAACCTTTAGATTCTACATTGAACTTGTTTTTGAGAGAGTGTTGGAATGGAAAGGTCCTTCACATGGTACTGGACGTGCAGCCCTGCCATAAGTGTCCCAACTGCATTAATGTCTGGATCTCTAATGCTTATTTTGTTTTTATAGGCAACCATAGATCATATGTGTGCGCCATGACATAAGCCTGTCTCACAGATTGTGGTTTAGTTGGTTTGGGATGTGCTCCCAAAGCACTAGTCTCATAGTGGTTAGAGGCTACCACCTTCACCAAGTATTAAGCACTACGCGTGTGGTGGTAGCAGCATACCGTGTAGTGATCAGTTCCATTTTAACCTGTGTCACTGGAGTGAGGCCTACAGGCTTATACATTTAAAGTTCCGCTGCTGTGTGCTTAACTCACCCTTGGTCTACATTAGTTTGGTGTAGTACTGTGCAGCGCATGAATGGAGTTCCCACGCTGGGTTTTTGTGTGCCTGGGAAAGCTAAAATGTAGGGATAATGCAGTACCGCACAGTGCCTACATGGGGAAAGCATGATGGGGATGGATGTATGTGCACCTGGGAGGGGTACAATACTGGTAGGATGTAGTGCTGGTCAGTGTTTGCATGTGGAATACATGTGCTAGGTGTATGGCTGCCTGGGAGAAGTACAGTGCATGGAAGGATGTAGTGCTATGAAGTGCATGCATGTTAAATTCATTTGCTGAATGTATAAGCGCCTGTGAGTGGTACCGTAGTTGAAGGACACAGTACTGTGCATTGTATGCATGTTAAATGCAGATGCTGGGTGTACTTGTGCCTGTGAGAGGTACCATACTCACAGGCACAAGCATCTATTGATGTGCAGTGCATGTGGGTTAAATGCACAAACTGGGTATATGTGTGCCTGTGAGTGGTATAGTACATGGAGGATACAGTACTGTGCAGTGTGTGTGTGTGTTAAATGCATGTGCTTGGTGTATGTGTGCTCGCAAATGTTATAGCACATGGTGGACTCTGGATTCCATTTTGGGAGACCCAGGCTGCCTGGTGAAATATGAGGAGGTAGAGGAATCTGCCTGGCAGATTTGATTATTTCTCTATTCCTCTGAGCTGTGTGAGACACATTGGAGAGGTGAAGCTAGGCTTCTCCTGCACACTTCAAAGGGTGCTCTTTGATTCAGAGAGAGCTCACAAGGGAGAGTAGGGCTGATACCCTGGACTAACCTTTTGATATGCTTGTCACTGTGACTGACATCCAGGTGTGTACTCCAGTCACTCCCACGGCCTGTGTTGTGGCGCTATCAGCTTTGGAGTTGCTCCTGCGGTGACAGACCTCTTTCAAGAGGAGGAGTGGGCACTTCAATAAAAGCAGACCCCTAACATAAACTTCAGTGACTCAAACCCTAAATTACCTTTGGTGTCTGGAAATGGACTACAAGAAGGGAAGCTTGAGACCGCAAAAATTGTCATTTGCCAAGCAGCCAGACTGGCTGTGTGAGAAGGAGAAGCTCTGCACAAGTTCTGCCTATGACCAGAACTTGGGGAAAAGGCCTGCTAGTCTCCCTGGGAGATAATACATCGTCCACGGAATCCTAAACCACCTTCCCTGTAGCCTGGAGCACCAGCGCCGACCTGCTTGCCAAGACCAGTGTGCCTTGTGAGGAAGAGGGAGCAAGGTCCAGTGGGGAGCCCTGTGGAGTGGACTCCATTTCAAGGTGTGTGGAGATGACTGCAACAGTGGGGTCGTTGCCCATGTGCAGGATAAAGCCGGCAGCCCCCATATACCAGAGGAGGGGCACTGTGAATCAACTGCTGCATCGATTGAGTAGTTGTGTATGTGCAGGACAATGTTGGTGTTTGTGGTATGCTAGAGGAAAGCCGCAGTATACTAAGCAATTTGCAGGGCTGTGCTGATTGGGCAGAGCCTTGCGTAGTGCAGAGCCTGATACCCTTTATGACAGGAGGGGATGCAGTGAGAAGACTGCTGTACAGTAAGAGATGTAGCCTTGTGCGGTAGTGCCCTGCTGCCCTGTATATCAGGAGGACTAAGGACTTTACTGTCCCAATTAGGCTGGTGAACCTGTACTATGTAGAATAAGTAAAGCCAGAGGGGATTACTGGGAGCATCAAGAAGCGCAGCCTGATCTGCAATCCCTTGCCAGAGGAGTAAGGCCACCCTGGGAGCACCTGCACACCATCACCAAAATGAGGGACCCACATAAAAATCATGATCTTGGGCCAACTGGCTCCGAGTAAACTGGCTGCTAGTTAGTGCTGCGGCGCTGGAGCAATGGGACTGTAGACTTTAGATTAGACTCAAAGTGGACTACTAGTGAGGCTTACCCTGGATGTTGCCTATAGTAAATGGGGAATAACCACTATCACTAAGAGCGAGGAGGGAGTAGGACCTGGTGGCATCACCTACAGAATCACTAGAGCCACAACCTCAGGCAGGGGATTGTGTAGTTGTGTGTGCATATATTTGTTTTCCTTTGTGTTGATTGTGGTAAAAATAAAATACTTCTATTTTTCTATAAAAGTGAGTATTTGGCAGGATAGTGATTTATTTCTGCTGCATGCATTTTGAGTTGTGAGCCTGCATCTACTTCCCTGTATCCACCTCCCCCCGAGGGAGCCTTGGACTGCTCAGACCATGCTAACCTGAGAGCCAAGTACAGAAGGAGTACTTGGTTCAGCTACTCAGAATCCATAGTTGGTTAGGACCCGGGACATCAGGAGTAAAAGGCCTCAACCCATATGGTAGTGAACAATAACCCCTGCGTCCCTGGGGCCCTCTGAAAGGGGTGTTGACAGAGAACAAGCAAATGTGGTCTGGTCAACTTTTCATAAGAGGATCAACTGAAAAACCTACTCCTTGTCAGAGTAGGACTCCTTACCAAGCTAGATTGTGCTAATGTTTGTCACTCTGGGTTTCCATTCAGTCCTATCAGCAGCTACATATAGCTCAGAATATGGCGGTCAGACTCAACTTTTGTTCTTCACTAGTCTGATGGCACTTCGTTCTGTCTCTCTTTTTGGTTTCAGTCCACTGTTTGAGATCCTGCTACCTTAGGGTTGGGGATTCCTCTGGCTTTGGCCCCCAGCTCTGTAATTAGCTGCCCTTAGACCTTTTATTAATTGACAAGTCAATAAATATTTTGTAATGCTTTGAAATCAGATCTATTCTTTTCATAAATTTTACAGTTGGCTACTTTTTTTCTAACATTCTAACATTATAGCACCAAGAACCATCTTGCGTATGTTGCACTTAGACTCCCTTCACTCCCTCACTCACAGCTTCACGCTTTTCATTGTTTTGCCTGTTACTATTGCTCACTGCAGTAAAAAACATATGTATCAATTATATTCAGTGGTCTTTTCATGGGATCAGAAGTAATAAAGCTGGTATTATTACAACTAATTGTGAAGTTTATTCAAATGCACAATGTAATAATGTTTACCCTTTTTTTTTCACCAGGAACGATGGCTTAGAAATGTAAGTATTTTCTGCAATTCACATCATGATCTGTGCCCACTCAACTACTTGACTTCAAACAGGGTTTAGATTATCTCCAGGCAAAGGATCTGACATTGTCTGTTGTGATTGTGTTTTGCCCATTGTGGACCTAAAGGTGCTTTGTTTAGGCATCAGCAACTCACACGGTCTACCTCGCCTTAGTCTAATCTGATGGTCCTCAAGGACCCAGAGCTTTGACATCCTGCAGATCTGAGTTCAGTGAGTTTATTACTTTACCCAAAAAGTTTGAGCAGTGCTCTAGCCCATTAAAACTAGAGAGCTTTCTTTCACAGCCTCGTGCGTTTGTTTCCTCCGTGATCCCTGTCACAGGTTACATCTAGATTAGAGTCATCAGAGACCCTATTTGGACCTCCACTTATTATGAGTGTTCCCAAACAAATAGATTGATTCACCTATAGGAGAAATAAATAGTAATATTGTCTATTTAAATGTCAGTTCTAAAATGTTCATCAATCTGAGCCATACAAATTCCCACCATTCCAGCCTCCATGGTTTAAAACTTGAATTATTCAGCTGCAAACCACTGTTCTTGGGCTATACATTTTTGGAAGTATCTAAGTGGTAAAGATAGTAATTCAGGTAAGAAACAACAAAATCCGATTTTTTATTAAGTCTAAGTGTACATAGAAAGGAGTGGAAAATAGATTTTGATCTCAAAGATATCCATAAACTTAACCAGAAAAAATACCTACTTAATCCATCTCCGCTCCAGCTTGATGCACTGCAGGCATCCACTCAGGTGAGACACAAGCAAGGGGCTTCACAACCATACAATTGACAAAGCCAAATGGTTCTCTTTCTAAAAATAATGTTGGTTCAAAAGTCAAATTATTTTTCTCCATCATAGTCGGGGAAAGAATTTGTTTTACACGGAGCAATACCTTAGACCCACAAAATAATTGACAGTAAAGATCGTACGGTGAATCACCTATAAAGACAACAGTGGTCACTACTAGTGTCTTCACTGTGTCAATTTAAGCAATAGGGGTCAGTCAGAGATGTTCTTTTTCTAAACACTGTACCTAATGAACAGTGGATTTGTGAAAAAAGGAAAACAACTTACAGTGTCTTGCAGAAAGCCTTTACGTAACACTGTATAACTAAACATAAGTAACAACTGCTTCAAACACACTATCAACATAAATGTATAGAATTCAGAGAATGTTTGTAAAAGCGTCAGTGAGGTAAATGTGTGAAGTACTCCGACATTTGTGCTGCATAAGATATGTCGGAATCACTAATGTATATTAGAACATTGGAATATGGAGCACCCTGTTGAATACAATGGAGTGCTCCGTGTTTCTACAGGCCGGTAAAAGCCCGCAGAGCAACATTCCGATGTTGTTTTTGTTCACAGCTTTTGCTGTGAACAAACGCCTCTCGGAGCCCAGGAGACCTTTGTTTTTTAGTAATTAGAACATTCTGCCCTCTAGGAGTGGAATGTTCTAATAGCCTTACAGCCCTCCTAGCGGGCTCTACTGGCCATTACAGGCCCAGTCCCTTTAATGCTGGAGCGGGCCTTTAATGGCTGGTAGACCCCGCTAGGTCTGGCTCTAAGGTTATATTAAAAGCCTCATGACAAAAGGCATGCCATTTGTAACATCTGGCCAACATAACCTTGTATAGCTCAATCCAAGTTTTTTTGTGTGATTTAGGACACCCAAAACATTTTTTGCATCAGATCTGTGCATGAAAATACTTACTATTTTAAACTTTTAACATGCACATTTGTTAGTCGTGCTAAACAGAGCTTGAATTTTAAGACACTGTACTCTCAATCCTTAATAATCCCTGCGATACAGTCTATGTATCAGTTTGTAAATTAAACTCTGTGTTGAATGCCCGTTACTTTTAAGGTATATCTCTGTGCATCACCTGCAGTAAACTTAGTTGTTCTGAGGACATTGTTGCACTTGACTTCCGGTTCAGTACTTGCAGTTGATCAGCCTCCTCTTGAGAGCTCACAGCCCCTCCCCCCCCTCCAACCCCTCCAGGTGTTGCTTCATCAGGGATAGATCAGATTTGTGGTTATCCACACCTCAACTACTAGTTTAGGATTTCATGCTTCTTTGGTAGAGGCTTAAACTCAAGATGCATGTGCCCTGTTAGGCCAGTGTCCCCAAACTCCAGCCCTTATCTAAGACTTGCATTAGCGCTTCAGAGAACTCTGGGTAGCATGACTATCACATACCCTTCGAAGTCCTTGCAGTGTAAGACAGTAAAGCTTTTAAGGCGAGTGAACACTGTTAATTTCAAATGCATCATGTAAAATGTAAAGTAATTTGCCCTAGACATATTTGTTTCCCATTTTCGAGCACATAAAGGCATCTTTCTGGTCCTTACTCTCAAGAGTGATCTCTAAATAAGTTAATATATCATCTCCCAAATGGTCCCATTTCTTTTGAGTCGAACTAATGCATCAAGGCTTACAATGCCTTCTAGAAGGAGATTATGGGCTAGATGTAGGTAAATAGGATTTACCGATTCTAAAATACCGAATTTTACCGATTCGTTTTTTTAGAATCGGTAAATGCTATGTAGGTAATAATTCGGTAAAAATTACGGAATCGTTAAGATTCAGTATTTACCGAATCGGTAATTACCGATTCGGTAATTGCCATTCATTCCTATGGGCCTGGAGGCCCATAGGAATGAATGTCAATTACCGAATCGTATTACCGATTCGGTAAAATAGGGAAAGAGTCAAGGGTGGCAGGGTGTCACTTTGACACCCTGTTGCACCCCTGAATAGTGCTTGTGTGCACATGTGGCACACATACATGCCCTAAGGGCATGTATGTCTGTCACATGGCACAGGTCTAAATGCACAGATTTTCATTTACAGAGGTTTCGTTATTTACCACCAACTAATAGTTGGTGGTAAATAACGAATCCTTAAAGCACAGAAGCACTCTTCAAAGTGCTTCCTACATGTCATTTACCGATTCGGTAAATACCGAATCGGTAAATGATGATTCGGTAAATACCGAATCGGTAAATGATGATTCGGTAAATACTGAATCGGTAAATGATGATTCGGTAAATACCGAATCGGTAAATACCGATTTGGAATTTACCGAATCGGTAAATTTGCTACCTACATAGGAAAAGCCTATTACCGGTCGGTAACGGCCGATTTCAGCCGTTACCGACCGGTAATAGCCTTCCTACATCTGGCCCTATATTCTTAATTGCAATGATGTACTGTTTATGTTATCTTATTATTTGGTTCAATGATGTGAAGGGCAATAAAGCCATTATTCTATGGGCAACAATTTATGGCTGAGTTGTAACCATCTCATCTTAACCCCTGCAAACATATAAGGCGACACGCTTTTCTGGGTATTGGTGCACAAAGTTAAACACACAACTGTTATTACAAAAACGTTAGATTGGACGAATAATTTATAACTCATAACTCACCACTGAGCTGCCCATTGGGGTTCCATTTCATGGAGAAGTGTGGCTCACTGGTTAGAGCAGGCAGACCCTGAAGCAGAGGTCAGACCCGGGACCAGGGTTCAATTCCCGACGCGGCAGGGTCTTGAGCTCAAATGTCCATGGACTTGATAATTCTCGCTTCGGTGCCTGACCTAATCATGGGTTCACACTCTGCAACTCTGGGCATTAAGCTTGCTTAATCTCCACAACGGCCCCCCCCCGCGGCGGGATGCCTGGCTTTCACCTTGGGGATGCCCTGTAGGGGCTATCTCACAGGGAAAAACCAGGACGGATTCCCAAGGCAAGCGCGGAGATACCCCTTCGGGGGTCGATTCTGGCGCTATATAAGAAATATAATAATAATAATAATAATAGGAAACCACAATAGCAGTAGGTGGGATTAGCGATAGCCATGGACGCAGGAGCTTTCTATTCTATTTCCAGAGGCCTAAATCTGATTGTGATGCAGTACAATTCACCAAATTCATGAACCAGGTTACCACATTACATATGCATAGAGTCAAAACCCACTGTACCTCAAGCAAATGCAACACTCCAGAGTTAAAAAAAATCTTAAAACACTTGTGAGAGAGAACTGCTGTCAGCATGCATCTGAAGCACAGAGTGTGATGGAAGCTAATAATAAATGTTACAAACTGGCCAGTCTGTCAGCCAAAGCATATATCTGTAATCACACCAAGGAGAGAGTAGAACAGTGGCGGTGCGTCCATTGGGGGCGTTGGGGCGTTGCCCCACTCGCCATGGACGACCGCATTGCCTGCCAACACTGTCACATGCATTAAAAAAAAAACAAATCTGATGATTAAAAATCGGAGCGCACTGCGCGCTACCGGCTCCGGGAGAAGCCCGACGGTACCGGGCATCACATAGGAAGTGGGTCATGGGGGGCGGGGCTTCGGCAAAGAGTGGCAGCAGGCAGAGCAGAATAGCGGAGTACTGCACAATGCGCAGGTGGAATCCAGGAGTAGTCAACAATTTGACGGGCCCGCGCATGCGCACAGTGGGGTAGACATCCCCCCCCTCCCTCCATAGCACTCAGAGAACAGGCAGAGACCCGGGGCCCCGGCCTCATAATGGGCAGAATAGTATCCGGCCTGGAGCCAATCCTGGCGCAGTGTTGCTGTTAACGCTGCGCCAGGATTGGCTGCTGCAGCAGGATGGTGCTGTGCGTGGGTGTTGGCTGGCTGCTGAGGGATGGCCAATCACCATATGGCTATATCCAGCCATGTTGCGGTGATTGGCCATTTGCCTATGCTTGACGGAGTAGGGTCCTCAGACATGCCCCCTCCTTGTGTGCTGCTTTTGCGTCCACGTAAGTTTTTCGCACTTAAGTTGCTTGCTTCTGGTTCCAAGCAGCTTCACCTAAAAGCGGCTTTGGAATTTGTAAGTGAACTTCCTGACTGTGAGTGCGTACAGAGGTGGATATTTAGGTTTAGCGTTGGGCCTGGGACCGGTTGGTTAACTGTTCTGCATTAAATGGTTCTAAAAATCGTAATGAGCTCTTGAAGGCAGTAAGGAATGGCATGGCCGAGGGGGCCGCCGTGTCTACAGTCTACGCACTTAGGGACAGAGGTGGGCTGATCTATTTCCAAATGCATCGTGCGTCACGTACATCGACTGGGCTATAGGCGTTTTGGGGCTGGCCCGAGTCCGAGTCAAGCATATATGTCAGGCATGACTCCCTACTTTGGTTTCCTATGCGGTCTGAGACTGAGGTCTGGGGACAGAAGTGAGTCCGAGGGTGGCACGGGGTCGGGGAGCACTAGAATGGATAGATTAGGTCCTGGGTGTGTCTGGCAGGTCGGTCGGCAGTCCGAGAATGGATTTGAGGCTGTGGTTACCATGGATGGACTGGAGGTCAGAGTTCAGATCCTCTCAGATCAGGGCAGGGGCAGGGCATATTTGAGAACATCACAGACATGCATTGCAGATTCTGGGAGCATCTCTCCCACACGGTGTTTTGGAAGACCTCGCCTGCAGGTAGTGGCCCGAATGTTCTCCTTTCGTATTCCACCAGTCCCACGTACATGGATGAGAACAGGTTATAATGTACGGCAGGTTCCTATGAAGCTCTGTTTGATAATGGCCTCCATTTATGTGCAACCCGGCTCTATTAAAGTTATTTTTAAACACACGTAAAGGGCGGAGCTCGGTGACCCGCAGCATCAACAAACATACATCATTGTGACGTTGACAGTTTTCCTAAATACACAGGAGAAAATAAAGGGCATTGCAGTTGAATTAAAACAGAAAGAAAATTATATACACCCCTACCCCCATTGTACAGTCTACCTACCATACAAGGGCTCTATTAAAGTTTGCCGTGATGAATTCTGTGGTGAGATGGTGGTGCTCTCCTTATTGGTCTTTTTGAGGGTCTCTTCGTTCACGAAGACTCTCACATGCCTGTTTCTTCGCTTTCTCAAAGGACATTTCACTCACTGGTGATACGTGCGGCTTCCAGTATCTACAGCTCTTTCATCTTCAACTCAACATGCGAACGTGGAAGTGGAAGTGGATGTGTTTGTCTTGGTTTTGAAATAGGGTTAGGGAGACTAGATTTCTCTGGTTGTTTGTGGGGGTGAGGGTGCTGGTTATCATTGAGTTCAAAGGATTTTTCCAATCTTAAAAAGGCAACTTGTAGCACTTGTAGGTAGCACTGGGCAATGTTGAGGTCTGCACTAAAACTGGTTTCACTTCAGGAAGACTGATTTTTACACTTAGAAGGTTGCAGATTTATCTGCCCAGCTCCTCCTTTTCCCCTTGCCCATCCTGGCTAGATTTAAGTCTGGAAGGGACTGTTAACGTGTTAATATGCAGAGTTGGTATTAAGATTTGTTTCTTTGCTTATCCGAGTCTTTAGAAATGTTTTTTGAACGGTTTACAAGAGCTCGCCTTTAATCTCTGTATCTTGTCCATCTATACTAGACGGGACAGGAAATCTTGCAAACAGTTTCGTTCCTGCGCTTTAGGTTGGGAATTTTCTGAGTAGTGTGCCTACTTGAAAACACTACCTATGTAATAGGGCTCCCGGTTTTCCGTTTTTACGGATTTTTACATATAAATACAGACGGAAAACAAGTTTTCCTTTATCTGTATTTATATGTAAAAAAACGGGAAAATACTAGTATATTTTGCTGTGCTGCCGTCTGGTGTCTCACCTTCCTTAGAGGCTTAAGAGGTGACAGCTTCCCCAGCTTCCCGTGTGCACACAGAGCTGCCAGCCGCACCCAAGTACTTCACAGGTCTTTGAAAGACCATTTATTTGTTAATGAGGCTGCTTGGTTATTTCACCCCTTTTAGAGCCCCTGCCAGAGTCAGATTAGGACGGACTTCATAGCTGCCAAGGTTTCAGATTGCTATGTAAATAAGAGTGACATTTCAACTACCATGACTGATACTTTCACAAGCAAAATAAAGCAACGCATAATAGGGAGACAGGATATAAGTATCAGAATTTACATCCATTTAAGCAACTAGAAAAAGAAGATTTTAAAATTGCAGCAGAGCACCAGAAATTGAAGGGCACTTCCCTTGTAACCTTACCGTACTGTTAAGGTCGGCGGGACGGCCCGGTTCCTCTAGAACACGGGTACTCATAGTACGGCCTGGCAAGCCTTCCCTGGCGGCCCGGGGACCTTCCAGTCATCGCACCAGTGTTTAAAAAAAAATAAATTAAAGACTGACATATGAATATGGAGTTAACTGCATTTGGGATTGGTTAAAAGGGATTGTTCTATATACAGCCATGCGTTGATTTCTCGAACAGAAGTTTTCAAATACATTTTCCACATTGCTTTGCAGAGACCTCTAACCTGTCCCCATAGCCATTGATCAACATCGACATCGCAGTTTCATAACGAGCCCACAAGAACTGTCTAACTGTGAAAACAGTTTATGAATTGCAACGTTTAGTCAACCATACACTGTCAGCTAAAATAATTCACCATCATCTTGTGCATAAGGCAACTTTATGTCTACCTTACACCTTACAAATAAGATCGGGTGTCACACAGAACATTTTGCCCTGTCAAAGGTTATTAATGGATTCTAACAATGTCAGGATGGAGCTGAACATTTTTTTTTAAAGACTGTCTGCAACCAGAGCGGAGCGCGACTCTGGGAGACTCTGCTGCTCTGTGGGGGCCAAAGAAGAGGTGTAATACAAAAGCCCCATTAACATGCAAATGGTCTTTTAAAGACCTGTGAAGTGCTCGGGCGGCTGTGTGTGCATGCTGGGAAGCAGCCTGGGCTGACACACAGGCAGGGTGAGATAACAGAGGGAGGTAGAGGGAGGGAGACAGAGGGAAAGGGAGTGAGGGGAGGGGAGTGAGGGAAGGGGAGTGAGGGAAGGAGTGAGGCAAGGTGAGGGAGGGAGTGAGAGAAGGGGAGTGACGGAGGGAGTGAGGGAAGGGGAGTGAGGGGAGGGGAGGGAGAGAAGGGGAGTGAGGGAGGGGAGTGAGTGAATGGGAGGAAGGGAAGCTTACAGAAGCTGGTACTTACTTGGGCCGGGGCCGGAAGCAGAGTCCCAACTTGTAGTGTGGCGAGGACGGCTCCATTAATTACTAAAGCAGCATCTCTCTGCAAGGCAGTGGCTGCAAGCTCATGAATTCAGCTGCGAGCCACCGTAGGCTACCATAATTCGGGGGTTTGTCAAGGCGTATCAGTGATAGGATCCCTCTAGGCTTGCGTCAGTCCAGTGAGTAGTCCCAGGCGCAGCACGGCCGTCCAGTGACACACAGACCCAGGGCTAATGAACGCGCGCTGGGTCTGCATCAATCTCAACGGACGCTGTGGTTATTCACTGAACTCAGCTCTGCACGTTTGTATCATGGGAATTCAAGCCAATAGGCTTAAATCTTTTAAACAGAAACAAAGAGTGGGGGTTAAGTTCTACCCAAAAGCAATCTTCCTTTCTCCCCAAGCAGGAATCTAATGACCCAACATGACCTGTGTTGTGCCTGCCTCCAGGCCTTCGACAGAGATCACAGATTGGGGTTTATTTACAAGCTCCTCGCGTTGCATTGTCAATTTAAATAAATGTGGAAAAATACTAGCTGTAGCGTCATCTTTTGCTTGTGGCAAAAATAAATGTGGATAAATACAGAAAAAATCGCCGAAAAATAAATATGGATAAATACAGACGGAAATGGCAAAAAAATAAATACCATAAAACCGGGAGCCCTACTATGTAACAACCTGCATGTCTGTTGCTTTTCGCTAGGCTACAAGTCTGCAGTGCATTGAGTGTTGGCTAGATATTTATTTGTGCCTATGCCAGTGCTGCCAACTGGGGATTCTCCTGAACCTTGGATGAATAATTAATAGTTAAAATATTTTGTTACTTTTTACTGCACAGCCTTTTAACTGCAGGGCATCGACAGGAAGGAAGGTTACCGTTAAACCTGTAGAAAAGCAATCAGCCTCATTAAGAGACCTGCATTGTATTCTCAGTTTCCCACTAACTGTTCAGGCAGTTGGTGCAAATTAACATTCTGCCACGAACTAGGAATAGTTCTCAACATCTATTGGCCCTTAGTTGCATTGCCCTGATCCCTTCAGAACAGCCCTGGTCTTGGGGTGTAGGGCGGGTTCATGCTGTCTCATATACTGTATGGGTTCATGCTGTCTCATATATATAGTCCCGGGGCAGGAGACATGCTCTCACATATTTCACCCATGCATTCGCACCCTCTTCTTGCCTGATGGTCCTTCTTCCTGAAGGACTGCGAGTGCGCACCCCCCTTCTCACGAGTGTGTCTCAAGCCCCGGGCCCGCACCCTCCCTGATTCGGTCACAGACCAGCGCCCCGGGATGTTTTTCTCCTAAGCGCTGCAGGAGTCTGTTATGAAGCTCTGTGGTTATACTGAATAAGCAGCTACCTATGTTATATGACAGCTCTTTAATAAATACCTGCACTTTCACAATTGCTTTATTAACCTTCCTGCTTTCTCAAATTTGCTTGAAAATGCTCAATTTTTCCACTATTTTTTCAAAATTTTCTCGGGGGGAAATCCCCCCGAACCCTCCTTAAGGGGTTCGGGCTCGCTCGCTACGCTCGCTCGCTACGGTGCAGTATGATTATCACTTTCCGCCCCACCACTTTCAAATGTCACCAGCCGCCACTGGAGTAGAAATGGCTTCAAAGGACTAATTCACAAAGTTCTTCGTTTCTACCTAGTACAGCACAAATTAATATTTGAAAGGAAATTAATACAGTAGCAGTAGCCCATTGGCTTTCTGTGGCTATTACACCCTGCCTGCTCATTCACCAGCAGCTAATGTCATTGTTGACTGGCATATCTATAAAACAATATGCTCAATCATAAAATCGATTAATGTGACTGTCTTTGCTGGGGATCCTTTCCTATCTACATCAATGAGGAATCCACCTGATAAACTCATGCTGTAACCAGACCAGAGGATTGTATTCTACTGGGGAAAACCTAATGGTCCTTGCAGGTTGTGTGCTGGTGACAAATTCTTCACTTGATCATAGCCAACTGTGAAACTCAGTGCCAGACTCAAGCCAGAGCAAGGAGCATCTTCTCGTGTTCCAGAAAGTAATATTTAGAGTATAAATGTTACCTTAATATACAATATTTAGCTTTCCCATATTGATTTAGCAGCCCCATGTCAAGATTATGCTCAGTGTTCTGCACAGTAGGATTTGAGTGTGTGAGTTCATTTAGCTAATGTGTTACAGGCGTTTGTACATCACATTTAAGTAAAAAATAAAAAACGGGGTGATGAAAATGTCCCTTATTCAATATGTTCAGTGCCTGATTTGCCACAGATTAATAATTATGTACATTTTTGTTTTCTTTTATAGGACAGCAAACTCCGAGCAGTTTTTGATTCCTCGTGCTGCTGCAAAAAAATGAAAATGGGAAAAGCAGTGGCAATTCGGGATCAATGGAAACAGACATATATATATCTAACTAAAAGAAATGACTTATAATCTGTGAAATTCCTCAAATACATTTCTGGTGCTTTCGACGGCTGTGCAGTGCAGCCCAGACACTCTTCTTTGCATTCAAATCTGCAGTTCAAGTTTTTAAAGAACAGTCAAGTTCCGGTGCCTTACCAGAAGACTCAACAAATTGCCAGCCACTTAGATGTGATGGGCATGTTTGAATTTAGAAAAAATATTTTTATATGACAGTTCTATACACTTATTCTCATTTTTAGGAAACTGTACTACAGGACAAGTCCTTTATTTATCCTGACATAATATGTTATTGCAATTATTCAGAAAATATGTCTGCTTCTCATCAGGATTCCCATTTGTGAAATCATTACTTGGTAAAAAAAAAAAAAAGGAAGCATTTACGTGAAACCACATGATTTTACTGTAAAGAAATGTGCCTTGTACACCTAGCCATCCTTAGTATACTTTGTCAGACATGTTTTTTCCTCTTTTATGTCATGGACATACCCTATAGGCTCAATATCGAAATATTCCTCTCGGCTAAGAAACAATCCCAATTTTCTTTTTAGCAAAGCTGTCAAGGTCTTCGTAAATTGATAAACGGTATCCATCTTAAAATATAATTTATTTGTCTTATGAAAGACTTGTGGGGTCATATTTGCTGCCAGTCAATTAAAAGCAGCCACATGGTCTCGACATTTCAGGTATTTGGAGGACCGTCCTATTTAGCTCTGTGTTTCTAATTAATATTTTTCCTTTGTGGGTCCTCCTTGGTGAGACATATTAGTCACAGGCAGTGAAAAGAAACAAAGACCACCAAGTGGAGGAAAACATCTCCTTGCATGATGTAGTCAATGTTTTTTTTCCCACAAAATCTTGCTTTTGAAATTTTGTTAAAAAAACTAATAAATGTTGACCAGGAAAAAAATATGACAGCGGCTCTGCATTTAGCTCTGCCAAACGTGCACGTTTCAAAACAGAGATCCTCACCAGGCAGAGTGAATCTCTCACTATTGCGGTTTGGCGGGCCCATCCTTCATAAATTAAAAGAAGGTAGAAACTGGTTTTCATATTGGCAGTAGGTATCTGAGAGAAACAGTGAACGAAAGAGAAACATTGTCTAATATATGTTTTTAAAGTTCATTCTATGCCATAATGTGCACAAAATTGCTGACATTTTCACAATCATTACCTTTGGGAAAACCCTGATGATCCCCATGTGTACCTGCTGCTAGCTAATTTCCTGCAGCAATCATCATGGAAAACTGTTTATTGAAAAATACTCAAACAAAAAACATTTTAAAGACAACATGAACCCACACATAAGCCAGGCAAAATTCAAAATAACAGAATAGAACAACTAAGAACATTGCATATTTAAGAAATAGTTAAAAATACAAATAGTTAATAACAAACAGTGACCAATGCGGCTGAATGGAGCCATTTAAATGAACCAGTGCTACCTACTTATGTCTTATCCATTTACCCAAAAAAATGCTTTCTAGGTCGAGCCTGGGCAAAGCATGCGCTGCTCTGCGAGGCATGCTGTATTGAGGTAGGGACTCGAAGCTCCGCCCACATGTTCCATTGGCTTGTGTCATTGTCCACTGCCAGAGTTTAAGTTATTGGCATTGTAAATGACAATGCCTTTTATTTATCTGTTTTTAAAACAACACATAAATTAAAGGCATTGTCATTTACAAAGCCAATAGCTCAAACTATCAAAAATGCGAGAACTATTGCATTGCAAATGCTTGTTTAACCTTTCAAGAGAGTACCCCTCGATGCGGACAAACAAGTAAAACATCACTAATACAGCAAACCACTCCACGTGGCTTGAGTAAAAAAAACATAAAAGCTTTGTCACTCAATATAATTTACAAATAAATAAGACAATGCCAGCAATCCTTAATTCACAGAATATTTATTGTTCACAAAGAAGAATTGTCAAATCTTCCATGGTATAAAGCATTGGAGTATCTGATCAAGTCCATTACACACTGTATGTTCCTAATACTGTATACATTAATTTAAAAAGAAAAATACCATAAAGAGGCTTTTTTCCCTTGTCACACGTGATTTAACTTTGCGTATTTTAAAGGAGCATAGTGCACTTTTCTGCATCCAGTGAAAGGTTTCGCCATGGATGAGAATTTCATGTGGCTGCCAATCTCTCCATTACAGCCCCTGAGTGAAGGACTATAAGGCTGAGCCAATTAGCATAAAGGCCAGTCTAATCATGTGGAAATCTTGGGGCATATTATCAAGGGGGTTTATCTCCGCTTTTTTGGCTTTAAAAGCCAAGAAAGCGGAGATAATATTATCTCCCTATTACCTAGCTGTCGCTAACACCAGTTAGCGACAGCTAGTAGGAGATAGCGGCCATCTTGGGCCCCACTTTGCATGTCAGTGATATTTATCACTAATGACATGCAAAGTGGGTGTGCTAAGATGTTAGCGACTGGAAACAGTCGCTAACATCGCTATCTCCTATTACCAACTTTTGGAGTTATTCGCGCTAATCTCTCCAAAAGCTAATACCTGCCCGAGCAGTTCTTAGCCATGTTATCCAATGGGAGGTGGATAACATGGCTAAGAGATTGAGCTCGGTAATGCATGAATATCGCTGACTTTTCAGCAATATTCATGCATTGCGGCTGATTTTTATTGTATTTGCGATAAACCTTGGTAATACCAAGGTTTATCTGCGATAAAAATCGCCGCAGCTCAGCGGTAAATTTTTGTCTCTAACCAAGCAATAGCGATAATTATCGCTATTGGTTGGTAATATGCCCCCTCGTTGGCTGCAAACTGGCTTATTAGCCTGAATACACTGTGCTTCAGCACTCATCCTATTCCTTCACTGTCACCATTAGCATAGGTCACTGGCTATCAGGAAACAGGCAATGGTTGTGCATTGCTGTGCATATGGACAGAAATCATGCAATAGTGGGGGACTTCTTTCCCTTCCTCTTCCCAATACTGAGTGCCAGGTGAGGCCGTATGAAAGGAGACTGTCTACAGAACTACCTAGGCAGGACCTAATCCACACCGTTTGTAGTGCAGATACCTTCGATCTCTAGAACTACGCAGACCCAGTTAAGAGCTAGTGCAGAGAGAAAGCCCAAATAATTGAGTAAAGTTTACTATGTTCATCTCAGCATTTTAATGCAGAGTTGTGAGGAGGTTTCGCTGAGCATTATGGCCATTATATTAGGCTGAGTGGGCATACTCTTCCTGATTGTGAGGTCTATTACATGTTGATCATGATATTAATTATGGTGCAAATACATCCCAATTGTTGGGGGGGGACTTGCTTTCTGAATATCTGCAAATTTTGTTGTGATGAAAATTAATTCTTATCTCAACATTAAAATGCATTCTTACTGTACGGTGATATCAGGTTGAAGGCAAGAAACATTTTATGTTGGTTATGATGCACATTTCATAATGATTTTGGAGAAAAATTCAAGAGTATATGGGAATATGAAACCTTTATTTATCCGTACTAGTGCACTTTAAGATATTTTTACTCTCAATCGTCCAAATGTGCTTTAAAACAGCGTTTAATTCACACGTGATAAAGAATATTCAGTTGGATAATTTATAAACCTCCTATTGTTTATTATATATTGCTTAACTTAGAATAATATGTAATAAGTGCTTTAAAAAGGGCACACGCGGCTACTGTTAGCAGAACTCCTTGGAGAGAACCACATACTTTCACTAAAATAGGTCATGTAGAAATTAATTTTGCTTTAACAAAACTTTGAGCCAATCATAAAAAATTAAATTGTGTTTCTGATAAGAAACAGTTCAGATGAGCGATGAACTTTATTCGATTATTCAAAGATAATCATAAAAGTGCATTGCAAATAACCTAAACAAAACATTAAGATTCAGTGGTCATAAAAGGCCTACAGAATAATCCACAGTTTGCAAGAATGAGTAATAAATAATGTTGTGTTTTAGGTTTACAAAATTTACACAAAAGGACAAAGTGCATAAGTGTTTGTGTAGAAGATTCATCGCAAGGATATAATAATATTTAGTTGATTCATCTTATTGTCCCAACCGAAAAAGAGTCATATAAGGGTCTATGCTGATTGTGGCTTGTATAATTGCATAGTTCAGGATGGTTACTTTAATCCTCCCTTTGGCTTCTCTGTTCATGGAGGTTAGGGTTAAATAAATGTTTTCACCCTGTGGGCTTCCCCTTTAGCAATTAGATGGCGGGTGGTAATCATATCAAATTTGCCAAGGGTTTAGGCCATCTCCTTAATGTGACTTAGCCATAGAATCTTGTGAACTAGTTCACACCCAAGACAATTTGCTATTTTCTTTCAATTGAGAGAGGCATGAGTGTTTCCCCATGTAGATACCCATAAAAGCATTGGCATCAATTTTGCTAAGATATTTCACATAAGAGAAGCCTATTTTTTCATAAAGAAAATAGTGAGGGCAGCATGAAGGAAGGCCTAAAAAACACCCACAGAAACAATTGTCTTCTAATTGTAGTTCATTCGTGTTTCGATAGCCCCATACATCAATAATAGCAGACACTTACATTTGTGCATTTCTAAATTTGGCAGAATAGGTTTACTTCCCACTGTTTTTGCAAAACTGTACAATGCTCCAGCAGATTGGTTAAACCTAAGATGCCTACTTAGAAGATATGGGTACCAAGTACTAAGAGATGCCAAAGGTGACCCCTAAATTTAGAAAATGGTGTACATTCACTACTATTTTACCCTTTATTAAAATTGGGATATGCTTACAGCATTTAATGCCACAGGCCATATGATGAGTTGGCCTCAAGATCTAACATCCATAAACTTGGCAAAATTGACAATTAGACCCTTCAGGCCACTGGGAGTTTGAGATATTAGTACAGCATTATCGACGTATAAACTGGGATGAGTGCTGAATTAACCATAGGCATAGCCTTCCTTGACAAAAGTAGAATGTCGTTAAGACCATTAATATACAAGAGAAACAAGATGGGGCCAGTACGCAGTCTTGGTGGGCACCCATTGAATGCTCAAAGCGCTCAATGCATTCACCCTCTGGCCCAAACCTTACTGATGCAGAAACCCCAGAAATTAAGCACAAAGGAAATTTACCAAATCCAGATCCAGACCTATGTTATACAGGATGACTCAAAGCTTTGATTGGTTAACCCGATCGAAGGCACTACTATGATCCATAAGGGGAGAGGTAGAGTGCCCCCCCCCCCTTAGCTATACTATAGTTGCTGATGATCATGTGCAAGTTAAAACACTGTTCCTCGATGCTCAACACTTCAATAAAACCATACTGGACTGTCAAAATGACTTTCGTGCCTTCGACCAAAGCTTCAATCCAGTGCAGTATAATTCAGCCAATTACTTCAATGATAGAATGAAGCAGTCAATCAAAACATTTGTATAGCGCGGTACTCACCCGGAGGGTCTCAAGGTGCTTAGTGAAATTGACTGGTAATATCGGGGATCTTACTTTGTCTTATTTATGCACTTTAATTGCCAATGTGGTTTTGGATAAATGCCAGAGAGGTTGCCTCTCACACTATATTGGGGAAGTACTTTTCCCACGAATATTTTGTAGGATGCAACCCCTCTCTCCAAAATCAAAACATAGTTTGTTTATAAATGATGTTTAAGTTTTCTGCTAGCATGATTGTAAAAGAATTTGTTCATCTTGAAAATCTCTAACACAGGACATACTTTCACAAACTGAGAGTGCAATGATATCATTACAGTGCCTAAGCAATGCATATTTTAAACTAATGTCACTGAACATTAATTAAGAGACACACCACACACAGAACAGATTGTTTCTTGGCCAATGAATAATCAATTTTATTACAACTTTGAAATGTTGGAATTCTAGTATAAGACAATTGAGTAGCAGAGGGATTTTAGGTTCTGGTGCATGCCCTCTGTTCCAGCATTACAACTCTGGCTAGCTCTGTATTTATTAGAACATTCTGTACTTAAAAGAGGGAATGTTGTCATTGCTTAATTAGCCTTATGTTGAATGTTGTATCTTTTGTTAAGTCTCCTCTCTCCTTAAATTTGCCCTTTGTGGCTTTAACCCAGGAAGACTGTATTTAAGCGAGCTCTGCAGTGGACTAGACTATTACCTTTGAACTCTGATATCTTGGGATCTCTATTGAAGATAGTGGAACAACCCTACACTTAATTCCTGTGTTCCTCCTCAGTCTCTCAGTGTTTCATTTAAAACATTATTTTTTCTGATAAAGGTCCCATGCTAGCTCTTTGAACGTCTGATGTTTCCTATCCCACCTTTGAGCCGCACACAGAAAAAGAAAGGCTAATTGATTCAAATATCTGCACATTGAATAAAAACAATGGAGCATATAGCTGAATTAAACACCCTACAGGTAATATCTGCAGTACAAGCGACAAATATTCATAGGTGAAAGATTACACGTGTACCCTAGTATGACACTCAGTGGTGGGCTAAGAGGTAACATACAAGCAGTTAATGGAATCATGTGCCTTTCACTAGTTATGGTGTGACACAGACACTACATTGCTTAAGGATGTAATGAAGGCCTGAGACAGAAGCTAGAGAAGCATGGCGCTTAGTAAGAAAAGTTAATGATGAAGAAAAAGAAAGGTCTGTGGCAAAGATCAGACAGTGCTTGCATGGGTGGGTAGGGCAGAACCTGGGCAATCTGGAAACAACTTATGTCCTATCATCAGTTCTACAGTTCTATGTTTTGGTGATCTATTTTGCCTTATTGGAGGCTTTACACTTCTAGTGTTACCCTGTAAGAAGGAACAGTCCTTTTGTTTTCAGACCACGGTGCACCACTGCAAAGTTGAGAAAGCAGCATCTATTTAAAACTTATTTAAACCATAAAGAAGCAGTAGGTCTATGTACTTAATGTTTGAAACCCCCATCTCAGGCCCTCTCCTAAATGAAGGTGCCAGACATGAATTTGTTAGCTTTGAACTTGTGCACAGTACTTTTTCAGGCAACACCGAAGCATGATTAATCAATTAAGCCTACAAAGCATTCAAAAATACTTAAACACTTTGATATATGAAATGGGATGAGCACAGAGTACATTCTCAACCAATGTATCAAATCTAGAAACTTACTTGCATTTCTTTTGGTTATGTTTACGTTTCATGTGTCAATGAAAAAGGTTTGCTATCAAGAGTAAAATGCACTGAAAATGTACAATGCTGCTGTTGTACAATAACTCGCTCTCAAAACGTTGCATTTTTCTGGACTTCACAAAACTGAAGTATTTTTTAAAACTATGATGCACTAACTTTTGATGACGCATGTGACCAAACGTTTTAAAATTATGTTTATCATTGTTATTAATAATGTTATCTGGGTTCTGTGATCATAGTGGTTAATTCATCATTCATTTTGTATTGTGTCCACGATCTGCCTCAGAACTCTGGGATGTTGTAGTTTAGTGCTCTTCACTACGCGTGTCACCTCTTTCTTCCTGTGGCTCAAGAATCACATCCCTTTCTACTCTTTTCTAGCTTTTCATTCTTTCTTGTTAATTTGACGTTTTGAGCACATTACGTGTGTATGTATTTATTGTAATAAACAATTTTTTGCACATTGATTTACATTTTGGTGATAGCTCTTTTTGCAGCACCGTAAATAATGTACATGTATTTATAGTTGTTGTAATATTAGAATGTTAATATTAGAATGTGATTATTGCCAAATTAAAGAAATTCCTCTCACACCCTGAGTGGCGTCGGTACAATTGACTTCATTATGTGGAGTGTTATGATCTTGATATCTTTTCTACATTAAAGAGTCTCTTTTAAAATGACATATGTTTGTTTATTTAGGTGTATGTTTCAAATATAAATACACAATTATTAATATTATTAATGTCATCATTCATTGCAACGTGATGAGTCACTTTGCTTGAATAAATTCAAGTTTATTTTGGCACAATCTGAATTGTTTTTTCTAGTGAGTTTTAAAATAATGAGCAAGACTTGATAAAAATAGATATCTTGTTTTTTCAGTTATTGCTTTTAAACATTAAGCCTCATTTTACAGACTATCAGTAAATGAAAGATTAGAGGGTCTTTACTACTGTTTATTTATATTGAGAGAGAATATATAAACTGGAACAAAGTGCTATTAGACATAGAGGAATTTTGGGGCATATTATCAACAAATAGCGATATTTATCGCTAAGTAGGCTTAGCGGCAATTTTTTTATCGCCGCGCATCACCGGATTTTATCGCTGAGGTAACGTGCTATTAGCAATGTTTATCTCAAAAGCGATAAAATTCCTGGCGATAGCGGAAAAATCCGTGAATATCGCTAAGAATACAGCGATGTTCACGCGTTATCGGTAACAGGGTCTTAGCCATTATATCCACATCCCATTGGATATAATGGTGTTAGTTTTTGGAGATATTCGCACTTAGCGCGAATATTTCCATCGCTACGCCTGTGTTGGTAATAGGCGATAGCGATGTTAGCGACTGCTTTCAGTCGCTAACAGGTTGGGTACGCTAACTTTGCATGTCATTAGCGATAAATACAGCTGACATGCAAAGCGGGCCCCAAACCGCTCGCTATCGCCTACAAGCTGTCGCTAACTGCTGTTAGCGACAGTTTGCTAATAGGGCGATAAAATTATCGCCGCTTAGCGGCCGAACGGCCGCTAAAGCGGCAATAATTTCCTTTCGCCCCCCCTTAATAATATACCCCTTTGTTCCAGGGACTGAATGTTAAGGGTCCTACAGAAGCCGTAAACACCTTTCATTGCTGAAGGCTACTGGGAAGGCTCATTTACCGACTAGCTGGAATAGCCACTGTTACAGGAACAGCAGCGGCTGTTTCTTATTGAACATTGGTTCCATTGTTCACAAAAGGTATGCGGCTATGAAGATCTCTGAACCTTGCTACCAAATTATAACCTAAAAAAAGCTAACCTCTAATGTTTTAACTAATTATTGTATGAATTTAAAAGCCATGTGAAATGTTAGACCTTAAGTTCAGGAGTCATGACATATTTTTTGGATAACCACTGGCTATATAAGTAATTGTCATTTAGACTACCTCCAAGGAAATGGATCTCAGGTAAGTATATTGAGCTCATGGCCTGTTTCCAGCCCTCGTTAATCTGTGCTTGCAGTACGGTCCAATAGTTGTTTAGGAAACGTTTTGGTACTTAAGTACTTAAATACACTTATTTTATAGCTTCTTTATCAGAATCTTGATAAATTCACCATTACTGTTCATGAATATGCTTATCTCCATTTGCAATGCAATCTCAAAGTTCATGTGGATTCTGTCCTTCACAATATTACCTCAAGAATGTTTCTGCTCCTTGTGTGTTCCTATAGATCCCTTCTAAAGAAGCTACACATATTTTGCTTGGTCTTCAACTCTTTTTCTGGCCTCCAGTGGGATGAATATGGATAGTATTTTCGTCAGTGCTCCTCTAAACGGACAGCATATTTCAGCTCTATGAAGTACACACTAGTAAACCGAGTGTGGCAGGATGCACAACTGGTCTGCAAATGGACATATTAAATTGATAAACCAGCATTACCAAAGCCAATAGGCCTGGCATTAGCTAGCAGCCTTTTGGTAGTTTTTGTTTTGTCATGATTTTTGCACTACTTTATTGTTTGGAAAGGTGCTGGGCCTTCAGCAATCTAAAGAAACACTTTGGCTGGCTGAGGACAAAAATGTTTTTGGGTCTCAAATAAGCACATATTGCCACAGTGCTTCCTGGCACCGAGGGAACTACTTTGTGCGTGGATATGCTCCCTGTGAAAGGGTTGCATGATGTAATTTATAGTTAAGTCAGCCAATGGCTCTTGTGGGCCGACGCATTCCCCATGATGCATGCAGTAGTGGGAGGAAAAAAATGCGATCAACACCACCATGGATGACGTCTGTCTTAAAAACTCTTAAGTAACTAAATTACACACATTTTTAATAAAATAAAAAGGTCTTGGCTAACAATCACCTAAAAAAGACAGTTGGTCTGGAATTGGCTGCTAGCCTCTTGCCCTGTTAGAAAGACAGCACAAAAGACAGCACGAAAGAAAGAAGCAAAAGAAAGAAAAAGAGAAAGAAAGAAAGAAGGAAGGAAGCAAGGAGTTAGATAAGAAGGAAGGAATTAAAAGAAGGAAAGAAAGACATCAAGAAGGTAAGAAAGAAGCAATTAAAGAAGTAATTTAAAAGAATAAATAAAAGGAAGGAAAAAAGGAAGAAGGAAAGGGGAAGGGTGAAAGAAAGAAGGAAAGAGAGAAAGACAAGGGTAAGAAAGAAGGCGAGAAGGAAGGAAAGCAAGAAAGAAAGAAGTGAAGAAAGCAGGTATGGAAGCAAGAAGGGACAGCAAAAGAAAAACGGCTGACCCAGGTTAAGCACATCAAATCCATATATACAGTCTATTTAGAGGTGGTGCAATCGCTTCCAGCATCCGCAGTCCAAGGATGCAGAAAATGTCAAAATATTCAGGAATAAGGAAGGTGCACACAATGCGAAGTCAATCAATCGGGCCAAGTTTATCCAAAATTGCTTCTTTTATTAATTAATCATAAAAACTGGCAAACGCGCATTTTGTTCCCGGTTGTCAGAGGGAGCTTCGTCAGGGCTCTGAAACATCTGGCTTCGGAGTCAGTATGTAGGTAATAACGTTAAGTATATCGTTCCAAATAGCGGTAAGCATCAAAGCGGAAGTAGGCACATTTTGTTTAATCTCAAAAAGAAGGAAGCACACGGTTCTTTATCGCAAGTATATGTAAAAACCACACGAGTCCATGAGTGACTCCTTCTTCCAAGAGCTTTATAATTTTTTATTTTTTTATTTATTGAAGTTTTGTATAGCGCTAGCTGGACCCGAGGGTATCAGAGCGCTTCACATCAAATACAAATAAGCACCCACAAGACAGTGAGGACGGTAAACAAGAGCAGGGAGCACAGGCGGGAAGTAAATGTCTGCACAATAACAACATGAGCGCACTACAGGGCGCAGATCGAGAGCGAATCATCCGGCTCTGGGATCATAGAGATAGTGGACTTTCAAAGTCAAACTTGGAGTTCTCGTTACGATCCAGAGCGCTCAAGGAAAAGGGCTTTGAGCAGAATCCTGAATTTCTTGAAGGAGGCTTTCATTCTGATATGGGGGGGATGGAGTTCCATATCTTGGGAGCATTACCCGCAAAGGATTTCATAGCTGTTTTGTGTTTCTGTGATTTCAAAGGAATGAGTAGGAGCGTTTTGGATCTTTAAAGGTTCCTAGACTAACCGCCCCTTTTGAGTTTGGTGTCCAGATATTCTGGTTTGCCTGTATGCAGGGCTTTGTGTGTGAGGCAAGCTGTACGGAAGCTGGCTCGTTGGTCAATAGGGAGCCACTTCAGATGCTTGAGAGCCGGGGAGATGTGCTCGTATTTCTTTGTTCCCGTGACCATTCTTGCTGCGGCGTTGAGGGTAGTGGTCAGAGGTCCCAGGTGAGATTTGGCTGTTCCAATCAGAGCTGTAATGCCATAGTCAATTCTGGAGAGCACCAGTGCCTGAGTGGCCTGTTTCAGATCTTTCGTGGGGAGGAAGGGTTTTAGTTTGTAGAGAAGTTTCAGGTTAAGGAAAGCCCTTCTGGCAATTTTTGACATGTGTTCTTTCATGTCTAGTTTGGGGTCAAGAGCGATCCCTAGGGATTTTACAGAGTCTGAAGGTACAAGAGGAACATTAAGGGTGTTTAAGGCTTTGAGCCATTCTACTATTTGGAGGTTTTCATCTTTATTCGAGATGAGGAGCACTTCAGTTTTTTCTTCATTGAATTTGAGGTGGTTGAATGAGAGCCAATGTTGAAACTCTGTGAGTGTGCCATTCAGTCTGTGAATGTCTGCGATCGAAGTGGTTTCCAGATAGAGTTGTGTGGTCGGCCGCGTAGAGGTGGAAGGGGATGTTGGAATTCCTTAGAATTGATGTGATGGGCTCCATGTAGATATTGAAAAGTTGCAGTGAGAGTACTGACCCCTGTGGAACTCCTCTACTAATGGGGAGGGGGTCCGATTCAAAGCTATTGATTTTTATTCTTTGTGTGCGGTTGTTGAGAAAGGAGGAGAACCATTTTAGAACCGTCTTTTCCAATCCCGATCTCTCCTGGAGGACATTGAGTAGCAGGGTATGATCAACTGTGTCGAACGCAGCCGAGAGGTCTAAGAGGATGAGAAGGCTACATTGGTTGAAGTCGAGCAACATGTGTAGATCATCCAGGACATTTAGGATTGCGGTTTCAGTGCTGCAGCTCTTTCTGAACCCTGATTGGTGTGGTTCGAGTAGATTTGTGTTCTCTAGGTGTTGGGTTCGCTGTGACAGCACACATCTTTCAAGAATTTTTGATAAGAGCGGAAGGTTCGAAACTGGTCTGAAGTTGTTCATGTCCTTGGGGTCAAGGCCAGGTTTTTTTAGGAGTGGCCTGACTTGACCTAGTTTGAGGCAGTCAGGAATAGAGCCCTCGCTCAAAGAGCTGTTGATGATCTTGGCCCAAATTGGGGCTAGAGTGAGCTTCAGGTCTTTGGTCAGTCTCGGGGGTAGCTGATCAAGGGAGTGTGACGAGGGTTTAGCGGTGGCTATGAGATTGCTTTTCACTTCAACCTGGATAGGCCGGAAGGATCACCAGCGAATAGCTGCGGTTGCTGGCCTGATGTGGATAGTTGCCGGGGGGTGGGACTCTGTGCGAGATGCGGGCAGAGCACTGAATGATCGATCAATTTTGGCAAGGTTTGGGTCCTGATGATTTTGAAGAGTTCTTTGGGGCGGTTTTTGACATTGTCTAGAGCAGAACAGAAGAAGGATGACTTTTTGCTCTTGATATGATTATAGTAGGTTTTGCGTGCTGTCTTGAGTTGGTCCCGGTTGATGAAGGTGGGGTTGTTCCTCCAGGTACTTTCCATGGATCTAAGATGTCTTTTTTCTTCATCAATGTCAGTGGTGAACCAAGACCTGGAGGGGATGCTTCTGTTTTTTTTGTTTGTTTCAGAGGTGCCAGCTGTTCTAGGACGAGCTCCAGGTTGGAATGGTAGAGCGAGGTGAGTTCCGTGGTTAAGAGGAGCTCCATCGAGTTCGGGAGGAGAGAGCTAAGTCCATCTTCAAGCTTGTCCGGGGGGACTCTCAATATGTTTCTGACCCACTTGGGGGAGGATTGAGTAGGTGGGAGGGATAGAGCCGAATGGTTGCTATGAAAGAGAATGATGTGATGGTCTGACCAGTCCACCGGGATGATGTGATCAATCGAAATTGCATTTTTGTCTGCAATGTTGCATCCAGGATCGCTCCTCTATGGTGTGTTTCCTCTGAGCAGTGCTGGATCATATCGTAGTCTTGCAGAAGGGTGGTGAGAGATTGGATGAGCGGGTTTTTGGTTTCATTCCATCTTAGGTTGAGGTCGCCCAGAATTTTTCTGAAGTCGCTATTGAGAGCGGCTTGAGTGATCAGATCCGTCAACTGAGCGCCACATTCGATAGAGTTGCCTGGAGGATGGTACAGAAGAAGGCATTGAAGTGGACTGTGGTAAGGCGAATTGAAGTTAACCGAAAGGCATTCAAAGGAGTTATACAGGTAGGAGGGGGATCCAGTGATGGAGAGGTCACTTTTGAGGATAATTGCTATTCCGCCACCTTTGTGTACGGGCCTGTTTTTGTGGATAATTGAGAAACCGTGCGGCAACAGCGTGTCCATGATGGAAAGGGATAGAGTGTTTAGCCAAGTTTCTGTGATGAAGGCTACATCCAGGTCATGGGAGAGGATGGCTTTGGCTATTTCCGTTGCATGTTTGACGGCGGATCGGCTATTAATAAGCATACAATTGATGGAAGGGTCTTCGTTCGAATTCAGGATGTCAGGATTAGCTCTGGGTATGGAGGAGAGATAGGCTGGGGGTCTAGCGGCTTTTTGGTGGGGCGGGTCCCTACCCACTCCAGTGATGACTTGAATCGAGGAGAAGGGAGAAGTGTATAGGGGTTGTGCTTGGGCAGGCTGGTTAGGAGGGGGTTCGTAAGATGAGACGAGGGTGCACACTTCCTGGGGGGAAGGGAGGGGAAAAGTCCTTCTAGGACTGTCAACTCATGACTCAGTCCGGGGTTTAGTGAGTGGAGGCTGGGAACCTGGGGGGGGGGGGGGGCAGGGACCCGATAGGGGGCAGAGAAGCATTCCTAATGGGAGGCGGATGGATGTGGGGTGGTGCGACGTGAGGGGAGGGCAGCTGGAGTTTCCCTAGGCAGGATAAGGTTTCCTTCAGGCCATAAATCAGGGTAGCGATCTGCGCTTCTAGAAGGTCAAGGCGTTGCGTCAGCTTGAGTGCTGGGGAGGGAGGCTGGAACTGAACCTTGAGTGGGAGGGGCATTGGGGCAAGTCGCTATTGGGGGGGTAGTAGGGGTTGGGGGATCAGGTTCAGGTTTAGAGTTTGATTGTGAGAGGACTAGAGAGGGGCTTTGGGGCGAGTTACTGTTAGGGGGATAACAGGAGTGAGAGGATCTGATTCGGGTTTCGAGTTCGGTTGTGAGAGGGCTAGAGATGGAAGAGGGTTGCGGTCCCTTTGGAGGTGATAGTTATCTTCACTGAGGGGGACGATGTGAACTAGTGGAGTGGGGGTTGGTGCAGGGGGCTGTGACTCCGTGTTGCTAGGTGGTCTGGGATCACTACGGGCGGGAGAATGAGAACTGGGAGTGCTTTGGGAGACGTGGGGTGGAGGGTTGCGAGTCGGATGGGTAGGAGGGGGGGCAGAGTTCTGGAAGGTTGGGTGAAAAGAGAGGATGCCGGGGGCTGGAAGGTAGTGGGGGCTAGGGCTGGGAGAGACGTATGCCTGGTGTAGTGACTACGCACGGGGGATGGGATCGTTGAGCTGATGGAAGCAAGGATTTGGAGTTTGTAATGAGCCCCTGGGGGGGGAGGTGAATGGCTGGTGAGGGTAGTGAGCAGTAGCCGTCTTCAGTGTGGGGAAGAGGGAGTCGAAGAACTCTAGGTTCTCGTCTTTTGCCTGAATTGGAATGGTGCCATTCACGAAAATGGTGATGGAGATGTCTCCGGACAGGGACTGTTGGTTCAAGGGGTAAATAGTTAGTTTACGGTTGTGTTCTGTGAAGGTGGTTTTGGAGAGAGGGAGGAGTGAGTTAAAGATGGTGACCCACAGGTCAGGCCTGATGGTATGGAAAATGAAGTCCATTTTACTCTGCCCTCTAGATGAGCAGTGGTAGGTGTTCACAATTAGTGTTTCAGGGTGTTGTCTAATTAAGTTCTGTTTAAAGCGTTTTTTTGCTTTGAAGGAGAGATTGTCTGGGAATGTTATAGCGAAGGTGTTCTGTCCAAGTGGGGACAAGTGGTTGAGTGACGGGCAGGGATGCGTGTCCATTTGCACGGCCGGAGGCATCCTAGTAAAGCTCGGGGGACGGGGACCTCAGATGGGGTGGTCTGGAGGAGGGAGGCGAGGAGGGCGGCCGAATATATAAGCGGAGGGGGGCGGGGAAATAGGAGGAGCGGTTTGGGGGCCTCTCTGCCGGCAAGCCCTGAGCTCCGGCAGGAAGAAGCCTTCGGCTTAAATGGTAAGCTAGATGGTCAGCACAAAGATCGGGTAGCCCCTTTGAGAGGGTGGGAGCTAGGGCTGAGTGACCTGCTCCTGACCTCACTGGTCGCGTGGGGTGGGGTGGGGTCGAATTGAAGGTGCGGGAGTTGGCGATCAAGAGTTCGAGGGGGTACGCGACGGGCTTCTAGTTCCTTGGACGGACACTTGGAGTCTAAACAGGTCGACTCTTTACAGCCGGGGGACCGACCTGCCTAGATAGCTTGAGGACGGCAGGCGTGGTGGTGCATTAGTTGTAAGGACAGGTAACCCTTGGGGAGTGAGACCGCTAGGTAGTTGGGGTGTCCGGGGTTGTCAGTAGGGTGTGGACTTTGCTGCAAAATCAGGAAAGAGGAGCTCAGCCTGAGACCACAATTGCAACTTCATTGGGAGAGGCTAATCTGCCTCTGAGTTAAAGAAATGGTTCATGGTGTTAGGTCTACACAGAGCGAAGAGTTCCGAACTCGGCATGGTCACTGGCATATCTCACTTACATAGGGCCTCATTTACTAGATTTTTATGCACAGCAGTGCAGGAAGCCTTCCTGCTGCACTGCCATGCATCAAAATAAAAGGGAAGGAATGTGCTCAATCTACAAGGTGTGGCACATTCCTATCCTTCTTCCCTGTGCCCGTGCACAAACAGCAGCCATGCACCAAAGCAGACACCCTTGCACCAAAGCAGACACCCTTGCGCCTTGGTGCAAGGGTGCCTGCATTGCAGGGATTAATTTTTTGCGCAGGAAAAGACACATTCCTGCACAAAAATAATCATAAATGTATTTTTTTCCTCTCCCTATGCGTGCTGCAGAATGCAGCATACAAAGGAAGAGGAAAAAACAAGGAAACATGAAAGTATTTCTCCCTGTTGCACCACTCTTTGCCTCCCCTGGGGAAGCATAGGATTTTGACGCATTCCTTGCTTAACAAAACATTGTAAATCTGGGAATGGGTCAGGTTCAATGGATGTTGCCTGGGAACACCCACAGCAACACCCATGGAACGCCCTTCCATGCAGAGTAATGCGTGAAAGGGGCCCATATTTACAAGGTGATGAAAAGTCATGCAGGGTGAGTTTTTATGCCCTTGTAAATATGGGCAAGCCCATTGAGCTGCCTGTACATCAATAAAAGTGATGCCCCGGCAGCAAAATGGGCTTGGGAATGAGGTCCATAGTATGGTATGTTTTGGCAGTGGGTATTACTTCTAGCAATGGAAAGCTTCCAGGACTACTACTGTTCACTGGTTCTGCAATCTCCTAGTTACTACTTTGGACGAGGTTATATCCCTTATGTCAACAATTATGTTCTCAACTAGTTAAAATGTCAACCCTAAATTAAAATTGTATCTACAATGATTTTGCTGGTATCTCCCTACCACAAGATTAAAAAATGAAAAGGACTGAGAAATAAACCTTGTTTCTCTTCTCTGCCAAAATGTTTTCTACTTGAATATTGCCCCATAAGTACAGGCACATTCTACATGACTCAGAATCTCTCGTCAAATATTGTAAAAAGTGCTTGGTTCGTAGGAAAAGTTATGCAAGTGCAGTCATTATATTGTTTTTTTTTCATACGATGAGGTAACAGAGGTGGAAACAGCATTTGTCATAGAACAGATACACCTTGGGCAGAACAAGTGCAAGATTCGCTCCTTCAGAGGACATATGCAGCTAGGGTAGCAGCGGAAGCAAGGTATTTCCCATCACAGGACACATACATCTTGGGGTGAAACAGTACAAGCTTTCCTCCTTCAGAGGACATATGCAGCTAGAGTAGCAGTTTGATTTGCTCAAACGCTCTGTCCATCATCCCGTTTTGTATCGCTTTGTTCGCCCTAACTTGGCAGGGTATGCTCAGACGTGAGTCCCTTGCTCACTTGGCCACTGGATTCAAGATAGCCTGGCTGATGAGGATTATGAATCCGAAACCGGTCCCAGGATGCTTGTTTCTGGTCCAGGGAAGACATGGCTTGGCAGTTCGGGCTGGACTGTTCCCATGAGGCACAGGGTCAGACTGATTTGCATATGGCCATGTCTGAACTGGGGTGGCTGAGTGAGCTAAAGAATGGTGATGGATTAAACCCAGATCAGTTGACTGGGGGTGAGTGTTTGATTTGCTCAAACGCTCTGTCCATCATCCCCTTTTGTATCGCTTTGTTCGCCCTAAGTTGGCAGGGTATGCTCAGACGTGAGTCCCTTGCTCACTTGGCCACTGGATTCAAGATAGCCTGGCTGATGAGGATTATGAATCCGAAACCGGTCCCAGGATGCTTGTTTCCGGTCCAGGGAAGACATGGCTTGGCAGTTCAGGCTGGACTGTTCCCATGAGGCACAGGGTCAGACTGATTTGCATATGGCCATATCTGAACTGGCTTGGCTGAGTGAGCTAAAGAATGGTGATGGATTAAACCCAGATCAGTTGACTGGGGGTGAGTGTTTGATTTGCTCAAACGCTCCGTCCATCATCCCCTTTTGTATCGCTTTGTTCGCCCTAAGTTGGCAGGGTATGCTCAGACGTGAGTCCCTTGCTCACTTGGCCACTGGATTCAAGATAGCCTGGCTGATGAGGATTAAGAATCCGAAACCGGTCCCAGGATGCTTGTTTCCGGTCCAGGGAAGACATGGCTTGGCAGTTCGGGCTGGACTGTTCCCATGAGGCACAGGGTCAGACTAATTTGCATATGGCCATGTCTGAACTGGCTTGGCTGAGTGAGCTAAAGAATGGTGATGGATTAAACCCAGATCAGTTGACTGGGGGTGAGTGTTTGATTTGCTCAAACGCTCCGTCCTTCATCCCCTTTTGTATCGCTTTGTTCGCCCTAATTTGGCAGGGTATGCTCAGACGTGAGTCCCTTGCTCACTTGGCCACTGGATTCAAGATAGCCTGGCTGATGAGGATTATGAATCCGAAACTGGTCCCAGGATGCTTGTTTCCGGTCCAGGGAAGACATGGCTTGGCAGTTCAGGCTGGACTGTTCCCATGAGGCACAGGGTCAGACTGATTTGCATATGGCCATGTCTGAACTGGGGTGGCTGAGTGAGCTAAAGAATGGTGATGGATTAAACCCAGATCAGTTGACTCGGAGTAAGTGTTTGATTTTCTCAAACGCTCCGTCCATCATCCCCTTTTATATCGCTTTGTTCGCCCTAAGTTGGCAGGGTATGCTCAGATGTGAGTCCCTTGCTAACTTGGCCACTGGATTCAAGATATCCTGGCTGATGAGGATTATGAATCCGAAACCGGTCCCAGGATGCTTGTTTCCGGTCCAGGGAAGACATGGCTTGGCAGTTCGGGCTGGACTGTTCCCATAAGGCACCGGGTCAGACTAATTTGCATATGGCCATGTCTGAACTGGGGTGGCTGAGTGAGCTAAAGATTGGTGATGCATTAAACCCAGATCAGTTGACTGGGGATGAGTGTTTGATTTGCTCAAACGCTCCGTCCATCATCCCCTTTTGTATCGCAGAGTAGCAGCAGAAGCATAATCTTTCCCCATCACAGGACACATACAATTTATTTATTTATTTATTTGAAGAGTTTTATAGGGCACCGGCTAGACCCCGAGGTATCAGAGTGCATTACATAAGGATTTGCGAGTTACATGGTTACAAACAGTTACTGGAGTGTAGCATTACATATGAAAAAAATAATAATGTTACATAGGTACATGACACAAGACGAATGGGGAATAGGAGGAAGAGGGGTAAGGTTAAAAGGGTTGGAATGTGATTGAGATCAGGCGGACCGGCGAGGGTGAAAGTACTTCAACCAAAAAGTCAGAGTGGGAGTCAACAAACCGGCTGAGGGCCAGTAATCGAAACGTCTGGAGTCGGGCTCACTTGCTGCACCAGATGTTCTAGGACATGAAAAACCCGGTTCTAGCTGAGGGGTCAAGAGGATGTACTCACAAAGAGAAACGCAAAGGAAGAAAATGAGCTTGATTGAACAGGGCAGCAGTGTCATTGAATTCACGCTGCATTCTTCACCGTACATCCAAGAGCAGGACTGAATGGGAAGGGCAATCACAAGATCTGTAAGGAGGAAGGGCTGGATGTCGTCGATCCCTCGCAGGTCGTCAATAGTCCGGGACAAAGTCATCACGGGCACCCAGGCAGTAGCCCTGGAAGGGAAGGCAGCAGCGGGGTCAGGAGGGCGCGAAAACACAGAAAGGGAAGGACAAGCTCTGTGGGAAGGGCATCTGTGTCACAGCACTCTGGAGGTTATTTTGTAATGGAGGCAAGGCCAACATGTCTCAGCTGCAGCCCCGAAGAGGCGGCACAGATGTCAGGCAACCGCAGCACCGGTCCGGAAAGGCAGGCATCGATCGAAGGGGCCACCAGGACAGCTAAGTCGGGCATCATCAGTGATGTAGAAGATCAGCAACTGGCAGACCCTCGGAGTCTGGACGGCAAGGGAAGAAAGGAGAACCGCCGGAGTGACGTGGAGAACTATGCCTGATGTCCGGCTGGGTAGGTGACGGCTGAGGCAAACTGGAGCCAATCTCCTCTATAGCTGTCGAGGCAGCTCCACCGGGCATCGGCCATGTTGCTCGGGCTCCGCGGCTAGAACAGCGATCATGATTCCTCGAAATGACTCAAACCCAAATGGAGGAGATTAGAGAGGCGAGGACCGCAGACCAACATGACCCCAGGAATGTAAAAAGGGTCCATGGACGGGGTAGATTTCTGGGGATTAAAGCCAAAAAGGCAATCCCCATCCGGGAGCTTCTGGCAGGAGCTCCTCACCCGTTGGCCATCTTGAAGAACAAATAAGGCTTTCAGCATCATGAAAGTTCTGCCGTTGTCACTCAGGGACCTGCTATTTGTGTTGATTCCTGCATGTATTGAGAAGTAGCAGTTACCAAATAGGTCTTTATAATTTGGAGCAGCACAGCCACAGACTAAAGGTCAGCTTTACAAAGGTTTTGTGTAGGTGTTGCGACACTTTTGTAGAGCATCCCGACAAAGATTAATTTTGAGGCATTTACTAAGCCACGCAAAGCCACTTTGCGTGGCTTAATAAATGCCGGTAACTCAAGGCAGCGCTAAGCGTTGCCTCACATTACCTTGCTTTGGGATGGCGTTCCATGGGTGGAGCATGAGCGTTCCCATGCATCCACCCAAAGATTTTTGCGCATTCAAGGTTTTCTAAAGATAGTAAACCTGGAACTGCAGCAAAATGCTACGCCTTACCCAGTGAGGCGTGATGAGTAGAAATATCTTTATTTCTCCTCATTATTTCCTCTTTCCACGTGTTCTGCAGTCTGCAGCACACAAAGAGAGAGGAAAATACCTTTAAGCACTGGTTTTGTGTAGGAAGGTTTCCTTCCTGCACAAATACTAGTCTGCCTGTAACGCAGGCCCCCTTGCACTATGGTGCAAGGGTGCCTGCGTAGGAGCTAGGCAGCACTCAATGCCAAATTGGCAGGTTTACAATGAAAGATGGGATTGGACGAAGGACAAAAGTTTGCTGTATGCTAACGTTATCCCTGTATATGCATCAGAGCCTGTCCAGACAAATCCCATGCTGCTTAAATGTTCTTGATGTTTGGGAAGTACTCTGGATGCGACATTAATTGGACCATGTCTATTGTCCTAGAAATAAATGAATGGGACACAGGACATCTAAACACACAGGGGCAAATGTATCATTATTTCATCAGCTCTCCAAGCACAAAAACAATCCTTTGAGGCCTTTTCCTCTTTCTTTGTGTGCTGAAGAATGAGGCACTTATAGAAAAAGGAAAAACAAGGAGAAATAAAGATATTTCACTTTGTTACATATCACCTGGGGAGGCGTGGCATTTTGACGCATTACCAGGTCTACCAGTAATAATAAATATGGGAATGCCATAATCCATGGGTGGATGCATGGACCACCCACGCTCCACCCATGGAGCGCCTTCCTGGGGCAGAGTAACGCAACGCAGCAATTTGCACTGCATTTCATTACTGTGGATTTATCAACCCACGCAGGGTCATGCAAAGTGGCCTTGTGTGACTTGATAAATCTGACTTAGTAGTTGTGTCGCCCTTGCAAAGCATGATAAATCTCCACCACAGTGTTTTAGAAAGATCCCAGATGGGTTTGAATACCTCTGTACATAGGTGACCAGCAACAAAGTCACTCTTCTGGTCTACAATTTGCAAGTTGTACTATCTAACTTGAGAAGTGAAGCGATGGCTCAACTACCAATTGCCCTCATGGAAATGGCTGTCAGCGTTAAAATGATTATGCTGTCTAAATTGCTATACATTTTACATAGCACTCCCTATACGGTGGAGGAAATCTTTTCAAAAAGTAGAAGCAGAGATACGTTCCCTCCTGTCGGATGGTGGTACCCCACTGATAGCGCTAGCTACACAATGTGGAACTCTTTACGCCGGAGGCATTACATTTCCTACTATATGGCACTGCTGCTGGACCTCTCAGATTCTTAGACACCTGACTATTCAGGATGACACTTACCTATACTATATTTATATGGATCAAAACAGATATCCACATTCCCACAGGTGAGACAGCGATGACATTCATTGGCTGGCATGCTAGGGGTCACAAATGAAAGTATACTTTCAGTGGCTACTAAACAAGAAGCCATGCCCAGACTGATGGACTGTCACCGATAGGAGACTATCCGTATCTCTAGAATCAGAGACATACTGGGGAAGAGGGAACTAAAAACCTTTAAACAAATGTAGAAATAGTATGAGACCAGGAGACATATTCAATAGTCTGGCCTAACCAACAGGAGACAACTCCTCCTCTCTCCCGATCCACAAATGTTCATTACCTCTATGTCCTTCGTCCCATTCATTCTTGATGAAAAGAATCCCACCTCGAGATAGGAAAACTTAAGTCAACAGGTGTGAAAGCAATCTCCCCCAACCTCCGACTAATCACTATAAACAGACTATCATTCTCAGCATCCTCCTGGTTTTGGGGGTCTCTGACACAAGAAGTTTGCAATTGGTGTGATAAAGATTTGTGTTTCACAGCCATTCTCTGGCTGGTGCCTGCATCTATTTTCAGGCGCCTAGTATCAGGTAGGTGTTTGGGGTGTGTAACCCTACAAATAAATACATTATTGGCTTGGTAATTGGGTCTGCAATGTCTGTATTGGTTTTGCTGGTCATCTTGATTTTACCCTGAGGATTTAACTTTCCAATTTTTTGGCTCAGGAACGTACATTTATTTAGACCCAGATTTACATAGATTTTGCGTCTGGTCGCAATCCTATGCAAAATTCTTTTTGGTATTTGAAAAGCCACCCGAATGTCAATTTGCTTGGGTTTTTAAGAAAAAGTACCACTGCCTTGTGTTACTTTTCATCAGGTAAACAGTCTATGGGTGGTGCATGGGCGTTGCTGTGCATCTATCCATGTAGTATCCATATAGTATGACTTAAACCCACATTTACAAGGAGGAGTTGTAGACATGGGTTTGCGCCAAATTGTGTGCCTACCAGAATCTGGCATAAAGAGGAGAAATATCTTTACTGTTCTTTCTAAATATGTCCCTTAGTGACATTTATAGAAATCTGCGCCCAACCTTGAATGGATGCAAATGTACTCGTTTTTAGAATTCACAAACATTGGCGCTAGTAGGGTTGAAAAGCTAGGCCAGTCTCAGGGATCCAGGCACACTACTGGCAATTAAACACCCAAAAAGTGATTGGACAAATGCTTGCATATAGTTTAGCCTCTGGCACTCCCTGGGGGTACCATACCAAACTATCGTATTTCAAACACTTTGCCACTCTAGACAGAGGACCTGACTTAAGATGTATCAGATAATGTAAAGGCAGAGAGGGTGGAGGAGCACTTTACTGCCTTGACCAGAGCAGTTTAAAAAGGAAAAATAAAATGATAACAACGTATTGTTATTATCATGTTATTTTTCCATTCCTGCTTAGGTAGGGTGGAACTGGGCTGGCGAGGGCAGGGTCCCGGGGGAGGAGTGAGAAGCACACTCTAAGTGCACATGACGATTTGGCTGGCTGTCTTGGGCCGGCCAAACAGTCACGTGTACTTTCAATGTTCTTCACCGGCTCTATTGGACCTCCTGGGTGGAGAACATTCATAGCCTCCCAACAGGGGCGGCCCTAGGCATGTGCAAGCTGTGTACCTGCACAGGGCCACCAAACCCCAGGGGCCACCACACCAGTGTATATCCTTAGTATAATAATCCTCTGAGGATGGATACATATTTGCATGGTGGCCCCTGGCAGGGATTTGGCAGCCTCCGGCTCAGTTCCCCTTCCGAACACCCTGACCCCCCCCCCCCCCCCCCTCTTCACTGGCCTCCGCGCTCCGCCCCACCCAGACCCCCTCTTCTGAGGCCCCCTACCAACTCTCCCTGCCCAGGGCCACCATGAGCCTAGAGCCGCCCCTGCTCCCAATCCCTCTCTAAGCGCAGAACCACAGCACTCAGATCAATCACAATGCTGCTGTAAGACAGCATTGTGGTTGGCTGGGTGAGTCTGGGGCCTGTGTGCTTCCTGGTTCCTGCTTCCTGCTCCTGGAGTCGACCGGGGAGCCGAAGAGCAACAAGAGGCAGCAGCCGACTTCAGGTAAATGTTTTTGTTTTCATTTACCCCATCTTTCATCCACCGCCACCCCCGTTAAGTAGCGGCCACATCTAGCCTTGACTGCGCCTGCCAAACTTCTAAATGTCTGCAAGCCCAACGGACATCTCTATAAACTGGCAGGGACATCTGTCATGGCGGTTCCTGTCAATGTAGAGAAAGGTTAACGGATGGCTCCATCAAAAATAATGGCTGGCTGCGAAACTTTTCCAAAGCTTATTTTTTTTCAAAAACAAAACCCCAAAGCGGGAGTTTGTTTATGAAAAGCAAAGAAAAAGCGAATTACTCCCACACCAGATTTCTCCCATGGTGCAGGGGTCATTTTTCTTTTTTTTGTACTGCCAGACAGAAAAAAAGCCACTCAAAATAGGGCGGACAGTCGGATAACTTACTTGCAATAATAACTACTCTTTTGGGCCGTCAAAGGAAGTTTTACTTTGACAGAGCCATTTTTTCTCAGGTGGTGTAAAACTTGATGTCTGCCTGACTCAAAATTGGGCCGGTGGATCTTGAGTTTGGCAGACAGGATACTCCATTGCAGAGTACCCTTGTCTGCCAAAATCTAAATCAGCCTCAGAGGCTTACCTAATGCAGATCAGTACTGACTCTCCTTCTCATGGGAACAGTGCAACCCAAACCCTGGTCACCTCACACAGTCACCCTATGGTACACTGCTTTTTTTAGTTGTAACATTTGAGATTCATAACCCGAATCACACTGTCTAAGCTACGCTCCTGTCTATTTTGCCCTCTTAGTACTTGGCCTTCCTGGGTTAGGAAGAGCAGGTGACACAACAAGGCATTCTTTGTTTAACTCTTTGGACGCTCATGACGAGCTGAGCTTGTCATGAGCCACGGCGCTCCGATGCTCATGACGAGCTCAGCTCGTCATGGCCCGTGGAACGCTCAGGTGTGGGGAGAATTCCCCCGCTGTGCTGAGTGTTCCACGGGAGGCAATACACCTGTGACGAGCTGAGCTCGTCATGAGCACTGGAGCGCCGTAGCTCATGATGAGCTCTGCTCGTCATTAACATGGGGGCGCTGTGCGTGCCCCCTCCCCCCCAGCACAGCGGGGGGATTAACCCCTGCAGAAAAGGGGTTAGGAAGCAGTGGATTTGATCCCTATAAGCATGAACATTAGATGGACAGATCAGCTGGAATTAGTAGAGGAAGCTGGCTGGTCTGGCAAATGCAGCTTATGGTTTGCATCCACAGGAGATACTGAGGAAAGCCTGGGTGTGTGCCATTAACAGCCACTGGCACTTTTTCTGTTCCTGGAGACTGAATGTGCAGTGGACTCTTCCGTGCGCATACACGAGAGTCTCCTTAGAATCAGGCAAGGGATTTTAGGTGCGTGATCAGATTCATGTTAGTTTGACTTCTGTGTACAACTTTCCAGTTCGTAATGGGGAAACATTTTAGAAAGGTGCACCAAGCTCATGTCAAGGAAGCCAGAGGATGAGAGACTCAGACGAATTGGGACTGATACCATTGCAGCCTTGAAAGGGAAAAACCAACACTTTGTATCCCAGTTTGATGAAACCACTCCTAAGATAAGGTCAATATCTTCTGCCTCTGATGAAGACAAAGAGTGAGTTACGGAAGCACTGAAGGGATATTTCCTCCCTCTCAAAATTTAAAAGGAAGGAAAGAGCCCTGCTGTACTCCTCTGCCCTCAGCCATCTCTCTGGAGATATGCAAAACGTGTGCACTGCCATTTCTTGACCTCTCTGCATCTCCAAGCAATACGCAACTGCCTCTTTTCTTCCCTTGCGTCTTAATGACAGGCACCTTAGAGGTTTTTGAATTGGCAGTGAGATGGCCAAAGACACTCTTGTATTTCTTTACTCCTTTTCTATGAATTACCAAATTGCTATTTTGAAGTTGAGGAGAAGAATGGGAGATGATAGCGGTGGTTCCATTTTGGCCAAAGAGAACCCTAGAGAACGTGTTTCCTCTCAAACTCATTGGAAACATCCATTGGCTCCATCTCCTCTTACCATCTGAAATGCCTCCTGCCAAAGGATTGATTGACATCAATCTGGATGTTGAGAGGGGGGGTTACAAACCTTGGCCCGTATTTATCATTTTTTCACACAGCGCAATGCAGCAAGCCACCTTGCTGGGCTGCGTGAAAGGGCAGGAATGCACCGTATTTAACATTACATGTATTGCATTGTAGGCAGGATTGCTTTTGTGCAGAAAGAGACACCGTATTTTTCACTATGAAGGTGATGTTGCTGGTGCTTCCGTACCGAGAACTGTGGCGCTGACAGGCTAATTTGGTTCAGCTCCAGCTTAGTCTATTTATGAGAATGTGTGTTTTTGATACCAGACGCGTGTTTTATTCCTAAGGTTGTGTCAGCATTCCGCAGGGATCAGTAAGTTGTGCTGTCAGTTTTCCCTCATTGTCCTGCAGCTCTTTAAGAAAAAATGTTGCATTTATTGGAGGGGAAGTGAACCTCTTTGACATGTTTGCACAAAGCATATGTCATTTGTTTGAGACCTCATTGGCAGCAGGTGCATTAGTAAATGCATTATGTCTATTATCGCCATGGCTTGATCTTTAGCTGGAATCTAGTCCCGGAAGAATATTCATGGTAGATCCGCCAGAAGCCTTGTGGCATCATGGGCTGAGGTGTTAGGGGTCCCCTTAGTTGAGATATTGCCTAGACTTCCTTTAACACCTTCACTCAACATTAGTGGATCAGGATTTGGTGACTGAGGGGTGGTTCTTTAGTGGAAGGGATTCCCAGCTTCATCCTATCCTGAATGTTTCGTTTTTGCTTTGGTTTTTCATAAAGTCACTGAGGTGTTGCATGTGGTACCTCCTTGTAAAGCACTTTTTCATTTGATTTGAAGGCCGCGTACCTTTAGTGTTCCTCATGGGCAGTGCTTGGGAAGCAGAGGTAATGTTTGATTAGTTATACGTACTCTTCATTTCTAAGTAATGACTAAAATGGAGACAAGTAGGTCTAGGACTAATGCAGATTACCTGAAAGTAATCAGGACAGTGAGGACTTCTTGCCTGGGTGTTTTTCTGCACCTGTTCATGTATTGGTTTCGAAATGAGCCACCAAGTGGAACGGAGAATGACGTTCTAGGCCGAAATGGAGCCCAAAAATAAAGAGATCTCTCAGAAAGAATAGCAGAGCTGAAATGAAAACTGGTTCCGGTGTCAACCGGAAAAAAACATGTGACAGACACACATTGCCGGGCCCCGGGGGAAGCAGAGTCGCAGACTAGTCTTCCCCCGGGGTCTTTCGCGCAGGGGATAGGCCAGGTAGGGGAAGGGGAGGAGTTAGGGGGTGGGTATTTAAGCGCGGGGGAGGAAGGGAACTTCCTCTTTTCTGCGCCTGGCACCATCGGGAGGGAGCTCGAAAGGAGATAGTTAGGACTAGTTTCTGTGAGGCCTAGTGCTACTTTGGGTGGATTTCGTTCGGAGCTGTTTCACGGCAGCTGGGTTTCATCTTTTCGCTTGGTAGGCAGTTTTGATTGGGCAGGATGTCTGGTGTGTCTGCGGAGCAGGTCCGTGAGGCCTTGCTGTTGCTTGCGAGGGCCGGCCGGGATGACCTCATTAGGCCGGGGGTCATGGAACAGGCTTGGGTGGGGGCCACCAGGGGCACGCGTGCTGCCTCGGCCGGGGTTAAGGCGGCGGTGTTCGCTTGCCAGGAGGACGAGCGGGACCAGGAGGGGGGGTCTGAAGTCAGGAGGGGGGGCGGTGTTCCCAAAGATCCGGCGAGGGGCGGGAAGCGTAAGGGATCCTCCACGAGGGCTTTCCCTCCACTTGAGTTTTTGCCTGGGGCCCCGGGTTCAGCCGTGAGGGCCGCGCCGTACGCGCTTTCGCTCCAGGGGCCCCTGTCGGCGCCGGCCGGCGCCGTGCGGGGGGAGGGGCAGGCGGGTGCCCCGGCTGGGCCTGCCTTGGTCCTGGTGGGGTCCCCGGGTGGCAGTGGGGCCCATGGGCCTGCCGGCCACCTTGCCAGTGATGCTTCCCAGGGGGACGGGCCTGGGGTTGTGTTGCAGGAGGGGGGGTGCTAGTGGAGGAGGCCCCCATTGACTTGTCTAGGGGTTCCAGGGCGGGCACCCCGGCCGTACCGAGGCCGGTGGCGCCCAAGGTTTTGGCGGGCCGGAGCGGGTCGCCCGCGCTGGTCCCCATTGGCGGGCCTGGTTGGGTGCAAGGTTTCCAGCAGGTGGGTTTCTTCCCTCAAGGGGGTGATTTCTTTGGCTACTGCCCGCCCCCTCCCCCTCAGATTTGGGGTTCCCTTTCCTGGGAGGAGAGGTCCCGTGGGGAGCGGATTTTGGAGCAGATTCAGGAGGTCAGGTGGGCAGAGGCGACGCGTGCCCGGGTGGGTGCGGTTTGGGGCCATGAGATTGAGGGTCCTCCCACCCCCACCTCTGAGGAGGAGCGGGAGGCGGAGAGGCAGGAGGAAGAGGCCAGGAGGGCGAAGGTGAAGAAGGCAGGGCAGGCCGCCCCCCCTCCAGGGGGTGCGGCCGGAGTAGGGACGGCCGGGACGGCTTTGAGGCCCGATGGTGCCGGGGCCCGCTCAGGTTCGAGCGACCTGAGGGGCGGGAGGGGATCCAAGTCGGCGGTTGTCGGCAGAGCCCGGGGGGCCTTGCGGGGCGCAACACGGCTCCGAGACGCAGGCCGGAAGCAGTAGGGCAGTCTGCGGCGGCTGTCCCTCCACCGCGGGATCAGCGACTTCGGCACATGGCGTTTCTGGAATGCGTGGACGAGGGAGTGTGCAGAAAGGTGTGAAGCGTGCAGTGAAGGAGGTGGTCAATGAAGGTGTGGATCTGGAACCGGTGCTTGAGCTGGATTACAGTGCTGAGAGTGAGGAGTTGGAAGAAGGGGAGGTGCGGGATGACCTGGAAGGCATAGGCGGCGCAGCGGGAGACAACGACCTTGGTGTGTTGCAGGTCGAGACTGGAACGAAGAAGAAGGCCGGATCGGTGGCGGTCCGGGGGACGGAGTCCAGAGGAAGGCCCCGGGAGCGGACACCGGCACTCACAGGTGAGGGAGCCTGGTGGGCAGCTTGGGATGACACTCCTCGGGGGGGAAAGGCCGGAAACGCACCTGCCGGTCGGTGGGTGTGGGGGACCGTTCTGTGCGGGAGGGGGAGAAGCCATCCGGCGGTCCACCTGCGGATGGTAAGAAGGTGGATGGTAAGTCGGTTACTTTAGGGGAGCAGACGGACAAGGGAGATGGCAAAGAGGAGAAGGGGGTGAAGGTGCCTAAGAAGATGCCTTATATGGGGCTGGCGATGCCTCTTGGGTCGCACTTGTCGGAGAAACTGAAAGAGAAAATATGGAAACATGAGTTTGTGGACGTTTTTAAGTTGCTTCACCGGGAGGTTCAGGCCAAGGAGGGCTCTAAGGAGGAGGAGTGGGAGCTGACGAGGCGGCCTAGAGTGCCGGTGACCATGGAGAATTGGACGTCGGCTTTCCTGATCTATGCCAGTGTTTATTGCCAGAAGTATCTGGACCGGGCGATTGCGCTGTTTAAGTACATGGACATCATTCGCAAGGCCCAGATGCAGTTTGGGGGGTTTGCTTGGTTAAGCTATGACGAGGAGTTTCGGGCCAGGGATAGCGCGGATCCAGAGAAGAGTTGGGGTGAGGTAGACCAGGAGCTTTGGATGCAGTGGATGGCGTCTTCACACTCGACGGCGTCTACCCACACTGCCAGTGGTTTGCCGGTGTTGTATCGGTCTTTTCCGCCGCGTCCCGCCCAAGGCGGGCGGGGGGTGGAACAGTGCCCAGCACCATTGTTTCAGGTCAGCAGTCCAAGCCAGGGGGTTACTTCACGGGGGCATGTTGGAGCTACAATCGGGGGTACTGCTCCAGGTACCCATGTAAGTTCAAACACGAGTGCTCGAAGTGCGGCGGCAAGCACACCCTTACGCAGTGCCTCACGCTCACCACCCCCTCTGAGCAGTGGAGGAACGCGAGAGGGCGGGGCCAGCCTGGTCCGAAGGGCGCCTACACCGGTTAGGGTGGAGGCGATGGCCCCGTGGCTCGCGTGCTATCCTGATCGCGAGGCCGCGGCGCGGCTCTCCTGGGGGTTCACCGAGGGTTTTCTGGTGGGCTACCAGGGTCCCAGAGAACGTCGTTGGGCTGAGAACTTGAGGTCTGCAAAAGAGTTGCCGGGGGTGGTTGCTGCAAAGTTGAAGAAGGAGGTGGCGGAAGGGAGAGTGGCTGGCCCGTTTACTGACTGGCCGTTGCCGGACCTGATCATTTCTCCGTTGGGGATGGTGCCGAAGAAGGAGGAAGGGGAGTTCAGAATGATTCACCATTTGTCGTGGCCGGAGGGTCGATCGGTGAATGACTTCATTGCAGAAGAGGACTCGAGAGTGCTGTATGCGTCGGTGGACGATGCGGTCCGCCTGGTGAGGACTTGTGGGCCGGGTACGGAGTTGGCGAAGTGTGACATTAAGTCGGCTTTCCGTCTCTTGCCTATTCACCCGGCGGATTTTGAGCTTTTGGGCATGCAGTTTGGGGGTGCCATCTATGTGGACAAGGTTTTGCCTATGGGGTGTGCCATCTCCTGTGCTCTGTTTGAGCTTTTCAGCACTTTCTTGCAGTGGGTCATGGTGCGGGTCAGTGGGTGCCGTGAAGTCACTCACTACTTGGACGATTTCCTCTTCCTGGGGAGGTCGGGGTCCGGGGATTGCGGCAGGGCCCTGTCGCGGTTCCAGGCTTTGGCCTTGCAGTTTGGGGTGCCTTTGGCGCCCGAGAAGACGGCTGGTCCCAGCTGTTGCCTCACTTTCCTGGGGATTGAACTGGACTCGGTGCAGTGGTTGGCGCACCTGCCTGCGACCAAGGTGAGGGAGATTCTTGCGTGCCTGGAGTGGGCTGTGGGGGAACGGAGGATCCCTTTGCGGGCGGTGCAGAAGCTTCTGGGATTCCTTAACTTTGCGTGCAGGGTGGTGCGGGCAGGGCGGATGTTCTGCAGGCGGCTTGGCATGGCCATGTCGATGGCGGTGCTTCCACATCACAGAGTGAGGATTTCTTTGGGGGTGAGGACGGACTTGAGGACATGGATTACTTTCTTGCAGGATTTCAATGGGATGTCCTTGGATTTTGACGAAGAAAGGGCGATCTGGCAATGCCAAATTTACTCTGACGCGGCTGGGTCAGCGGGGTTTGGTGTTTTCTGGGATGGAAGGTGGTGTGCGGAGAGCTGGCCGGCCTCCTGGATCAAGCAGGGCAGGAGCATTGCCTTTTTGGAGTTCTTCCCTTTGCTGGTGGCACTGGTGGTGTGGGGGGAGGACTTTCGGAACAGGTCTGTGCTCTTTCACGTTGACAACATGACGGTGGTGGAGCTGGTCAATCATCAGAGGGCGAGGGACCTGCGAGTGCTGCGGCTGTTGCGCAGGTTCATGTTGGCGTGCCTGCAGCTGAATGTGGTGTTTCGGGCTAAGCATGTCCCTGGGGCGAATAATGACAATGCGGATGCTTTGTCTTGTTCGCAGTGGCAGCGGTTTCGACACCTGGCGCCGGGAGCGGACGCCTGCAAGACCGAGCTGCCGGCCGGCATCTGGGCCTTGGGGGAATGAGGATGATTGGTCTGGTGGAGGGTTCGTTGGCTCCGACCACGAGGAGAACTTACCGTCTTGCATGGTCTGAATTTAGTACTTTCATGGGCTGGACGGTGGATGGTGTCGTGAGCGGGGAATCGGCTGTGGTGGAAGGTCTTAAGGGTTATGTGTTGGCTTGCATGGACCGGGGGTTGACTGCGGCTACGATCTCTGGGAAGTTGGCTGGAATTTCTTTTTACTGTGTTTTGTTCTTGGGTTTTGACCCAACCAAGGATGTGGTGTTGGCTCGCATGTTGCGGGGGTGGGGCCGGGAGAAGGGGGTTGGGGGGAGCCGGCTGCGGGAGGCAGTGACGTTTGACTTGTTAGTTCGGCTGGTTGGGGTGTTGCCGGAATGCTGTTATGACCCGATTGAGGTGGGCCTGTTTCGTTTATGCATGGTGTGGATGTTTTTTGGGGCTTTCCGGGTGTCTGAGCTGTTGGGCACGAGACGGGGGGCGGGTAGGTTGTTTGAGGAGGTGCGTGTGGATGCGGGGCGTTTGGGGATTTGGCTGGGTCGCTCGAAGACGGATCCAGTAGGCAGGGGCAAATGGGTGTGGTTGAATGAGTCTGGCGGGGTGGTTTGCCCGGTTCTGGAGTGGAGGTCTTTCTTGGGGACGGCTGGGGACCGAGGTGGTGAGATTTTCTGCCATGCGTCTGGTGCGAGGGTGACGGCTGGCCAGCTGTTGGCGGTGTTGCGTATGGCTTTGGGACGCTTGGGGATGGATGGAGCTGGTTTTGGCACTCATTCTTTTCGCATTGGGGCTGCGACTGCGGCGGCCCGCCTGGGTTGGTCCTGGGACAGGATTAGGAGGATTGGGCGTTGGAAGTCGCGCTGTTGTGAGAGGTATGTGAGGAAGTAGATTGGTCCCAGGCAGGTTGTTGGTTGTTGCACTGTTCTGCTGCCTGTTCTAACATCTTTTTCTTCGTAGGTTGCGTGGGTGGCCCGGGCGGTAAGACGGTGACTTGGATCGTTGGGCACTCCTTCGTGCACTGGGCCTCCAAATATGCGGACCAGCAGGTTTACAGCCGTAACCTGGGACTGAAGGGACAATTGCACGAGGTGAAATGGTGGGGAAAGAGCGGAATGCGATGGGGGGCACTACTGCCCTGGCTCGCGAAGATGGTCCCACAGAGGGGATGCCCGGATTTGCTGATCATTCATTTGGGGGGAAATGACCTTGTGCAACTGTCTGGTTTGGCATTGCTGCAACTCATGCACAGGGATTTGGAAGTTTTGAAATCAAGGATGGCGGGGGCCTGCATTGCCTGGACGGAGCTGGTCCCCAGGAAAGTGTGGAGAGGGGCTTTGAAACATGGGGCCATCGAGAAGGCGCGGAGGAAGCTTAATAGGGCGATGAGACTCTACTGTGCGGACAGGGACGTTAAGGTCATTGCACATCCTGGGATTCGACTGGAGGAGCCTTTAGCCTTTAGGGAGGACGGAGTGCACCTGTCTCGGCTGGGCAATGCGTGGTACATGATGGAGTTGCGGGATGTAGTGAGCAAGTTGTGGAACAAGTCTATCTGGTGTCGACGGGAGTGATTGGTACGGGGTCGGACGGGCAGCCCTGTGTGGGAGGGGGTGGGGCAGTGAACCGCCCTACAGGGGGTTCACTGGTTGGCAGGATTCGAAGGGACAGGGGGTCAAGAGCGGGCACACCCATCCCTTGGGGGGGGAGTTTGCATAGGACAGATAGAAGCGTGAATGGAAGGTTGCAATGACTGGGGGCTGGAAGACGGTGATTGACGGGCAAGAGAAAGGTGTTTGGAGCCTCTAGGGCTTGGTGATGACACGGAGTGAATGAAACGAATGGGGGGAGGAGTGTGAGTGGGGGTTTGCTGTTACTGTTATTGTTGATTTATTGTTATGTACAGATTCGCAGTTCTGGTCTAATAAAATGGCCTTTTACGCTGACACTGCGTGGTCTGTTTTATTGCGCGATGCCGGGCCCCGGGGGAAGCAGAGTCGCAGACTAGTCTTCCCCCGGGGTCTTTCGCGCAGGGGATAGGCCAGGTAGGGGAAGGGGAGGAGTTAGGGGGTGGGTATTTAAGCGCGGGGGAGGCAGGGAACTTCCTCTTTTCTGCGCCTGGCACCATCGGGAGGGAGCTCGAAAGGCCACCCACCCACCCGGCAGCTGGAGGTGGTTTGTTGGGTCGGTCCATAGCGTTGCCAGTTTAGGCCAGAGCTGCTGTAGGCAGGATTCGAAGGGACAGGGGGTCAAGAGTGGGCACACCCATCCCTTGGGGGGGGGAGTTTGCATAGGACGGATAGAAGCGTGAATGGAAGGTTGCAATGACTGGGGGCTGGAAGACGGTGATTGACGGGCAAGAGAAAGGTGTTTGGAGCCTCTAGGGCTTGGTGATGACGCGGAGTGAATGAAACGAATGGGGGGGGGGAAGTGTGAGTGGGGGTTTGCTGTTACTGTTATTGTTGATTTATTGTTATGTACAGATTCGCAATTCTGGTCTAATAAAATGGCCTTTTACGCTGACACTGCGTGGTCTGTTTTATTGCGCGAAAGCTGGATGGGAGGCAAACAATGGGCACAAATAGGACGTCACGTCAGGTGATGCCGGACCAAAGGCCTACAGTTACTACAAAGGTTTTTGTTTAGTTTTTATGATGAAATGGTTGTAGACAAGCCAGATTATGGTTGAGGAAGACGTGTGCGCCTTGTTCGCACGCCTGTGTTTATTTCTACTTGACCTACTGTGACTTTCAGACTACTGGCACCGAGACACATGTTTCAGCTGCGCAATTGCTTGACACATCGTTCGTTACTCTGCTAATTAAGATGTGGTGTACAGTACCGTAGACAGGCACCAATAATTAAAGTTTAAAAAAAAAGATTTAAAATATGCCTGCCTGTTATGTGAATCGCTGTGCATTTAATAACATCTAAATTGCCATGACACTCAAAGTAAAATCAACATTTTCCCTTGCTTTGAAATCTTACATAAATAAATTCACAAGTAATTTTATTAGTCAACTTTCTCTCTACTGCGGTTAATTCTGGTTGCACAAACATTGTAATATATTGGCAGCGGATGAGCGGAAGCCGCCCTCTGCAGTTCACGCTCTGTCAGTCAGATTCGGATGCAGTCATCCCCTCTTCGCGCGGATTTATTTATGTTTGAAGTTATTCTCATGGAACATGCCTATATTATAGCTACCACTGCACCTGGGGGAGGCCTGCGGTTGATTTGATGTCACAGGTGTGTGACGTTACGGGCCCCAGGGGAAGTAAGGTCGCAGACCAGTCTTCCCCTGGGGATTTCGCGCAGACCGGAAGGACAAGGTGTGGGGGTGGGATTAGGAGGGCATGGGGTGGGGATTTGGGAGGGTTTAAAAGGTGTTGGGAGAGGAGGTTCAGCCTCTTCCGAACACCAAGCACCACCGGGGGGACTTTAGAGGAATTTTGTGGACTTTAGAAGATTCTGTGGATGGTAGGTGGGGGGCAGGGGCCGATTTGTCGATCGGCGGGGTGAGGCTTTAGTTTTAGTATTGCGGCTTTGGTGTTGCACAGGAACGTTACGGGGTTGGGGGCTATGGTACCCTTCAAGGGTCAGCTCCCTGTGGTGCGGGCGGGGGGGGGGGGGGGGACTGTCTGTAGGCAGAGTGCTTATCGGGTGGTTGCAGGGCCGGCTTAGGCGTATGCTGGGGCTGGCGTAGAGGCTGCTTTGGCCGGCGCACGCGGTGCGGTGGCTGTGGCATGGAGAGGGGGGGCACTCTGTTGTGGCGTTCGGCGGGTAGTGTGGGGAGGGGGGCGGCGGCTCCTGTATCCTTTGTGCTGTTTCGCATTTCCCGCTTCCTTTCGTGTGTGCGGAGGGGGCGGTTTGTGTCCAGAGTATCTGGCGCTGACCGGGAGGTGGCCCCCTTTGTCAGGCGGGGATCGCGACGCGAAGAGGGTTATTAGGATGGCCGTGGGGGGGGGAAGGGGGCAGCGGGCGGGTGGTGGCGTCTGGCTGCCTGGTTAGGATGAACACGGAGCAGGGTCCTGCCATCTCCTATTTTAATGGGGACATGAGGTTGGCTGGTTTCCCGTGGGCCCGGCGCGGGGGAAGGGGGGGGGGGGGCTGCTGCTCCTGCACATACTTGAGGAGTAAGGGCCTCCTATCGCGGGCCTGCACCCCCTCCTTTTTGGGGGGAGGAGCGGAGTAGCATGTGTCGGGAGCCGGTGTAGTGGAGGGCCAGGGGGTTTGTCAGTGCAGTCTCTTCCCCGCGTACAGTGGACACGGGGCAGCAGGGGTTGTTTCATTCCGTCTAGAGTGCAGGTCACCTTCAAAGGGTGACTAGGCGACTGATGGCAGGGGTTTTGGTGAGGGGAGCTGCGTGGAAGGCGGTTGGGGGACACAGGAGTTTTTGGGGTCTCTGTGAGCGAGGGTGAGGGACCGCCAAGCACGGCGCGAGGCCCGGCGGTGCTTGGGCCTCACCTGGTTGGAGCTACCTGGTGCGGGGGGGGGGAACCAGGACCGGTATTGGTCCGGCAGATGGGGATGCCAGTGGGGCGCACTACGGCCTCGAGACGCTGGCCAGAAGCAGTAGGGGGGTCCGCGGCGGCCTGCCCTCCATCGTGGGATCGCGCAGCTCGAGCATTGCAGCCTTTATGGAATTTTTTCACTGTTATGATTGCAGCTTTTATTGAATTTTTTGCAATGTTATGATCAGTGTGTGACAGTTGACATCCGGCATGGAAGTCTGCCGATGAGTGGGTTTGCGGACATGGATGTGGGGGTATGCCGTGAGAATGGTGAGTGGGTTGGTGGAGTGTAACATGCGGTGCATACAAGGTGGATGAGTGGGGTTGCTGGGGGTGGGGGGGGGTTCCAGTAATTAGGTTATTTTGTGTTGCTCCAGGAGACAGATACGGTTACAGGCGAGTAAGGGTGACGATGACGGCGGGATCCTCAGCGACTGGACAGGAACAGGAGGTCTTGAATGGACTCAGGTACGGGTCTATGGTTGAGGGACATAGGGAGCTGCGGGGGTCTCGGCTGGGGGGCATTGGAAGGTGGTGGACGCAAAGGGATGCAGGTGCTGCTGCGGCTGGGGTACTGTTTGGGGCATGTGACGGGTGGCCTTGGGACCGGACTGGGGACTGACGGAGCACACAGGTTGCTGGATTGGAACGTAGGGTGACGGTGTTGAGCGTGGTTGGCATTCTCTGCCAGGAGTGTGGGGCATTCGCAGGCTGAGAGGAGCGCTTGGGGGCCTGAAGGGCCGACTGTCCCCACAATCATTAATGGGTGGTATAAGAGGCATCTGTTCTAGGTTTCTGAGCGGGTGCCATCAGGCTGGGGTTGACTTGCACAGGAGGAAATTGGACAATCCATTTGACAGGCGGGGGATCGAAGGGGCTGGGAAGCCCATCTCTGTGGTTCGAGGCTATGGGTCCATGGCGCTCAGTGTCGTAGGGAGAGGAGCCGGGAGTCCGGCACAGAGGCAGGTTTCTTCTGGAAGAGGGTTTTTTTGCATGAGTCCAGGGACGCTGGAGTGGGTGTCTAGGGCTGCGCTGGGTGGCCATGGACATGGTTGGCTGACGCAACAGCTGCGGATACGGCAGACTGGCATAGGAGTGGTGGGGCTTGAGGTTTGCGCGATTGGTGAGGCAGGTTGTGATTGATATACTGTCCCCAATTATTTATTTAAGTACGGCTTTATATAGCGGTGGCTGAACTCGTGGGTATCAGGGTGATCTGCATACAGGCTGTGGCGCACTGGTGTGGCTGGGGGTGTGCAGCGAGTGGGTGTTTTGGGGGGCCGGGGGTGCGCGTGGCTTTATAGCATGTCTGGTTTGGTAGCGGTGCACACAGGAGGGGGGGGGGTTGTAGGCTGGGTGTCTGGCCAGGGAATCTTTGCATGTACACGACCTGGTAGGTAGGGATGGTTTTGGGGATGTGTGGTGCGGGGAACCTGCACGCGGGGCAGTGGCGGAATGACTCTGGCGCTGTGCTATTCCCAGGAGTTACAGGGGTCCTGGGAGGGCCTTAGTTTTCCCTTGGATGCGGGTTTACAGTGGTCGATGTGGAGCAGCGGATGAATGGGGGGTCGGCATTGTTGGTGTGCCCTGGGGGTACATATTGGGGCACATGATTCTCAAGCAGGGCGACTTTGGTGCTTTGAGGCGCTTTGTGAGGATGGTTTGGCTGGGTGTCTGGATTGGGAGTGGGTTTGGTGGTTACGGTTGGAGGGTAGTTTTCACGGGTAGCAAGATTATTGTCTTAAAATTGAAGACATAGGACTGGGGGCTTGTTTTTCCACAGGAGGAAAGGGGGTTTTCAGTTATGCAGGTCGTTGTAGGTTTTTCCACGCAGGGCTGCATACAGTGGCGCATGGTTTGGGTGTTATGGGACTGTTGCAGCATTGACGGACGGAGGGCCTTGGGGGGATAGAGGGGGAGCGGCTGCAGCATTCGGGGTGGCGGGTGTCCGTCAAGGTGTTTCTGTGAGGACGGGGTGACTGGACACTTGTCGACCGGGGCTCAGGGAAGAAGGATACACTTCATGCAGGACTAATTATTCTTTTCTACTACAGGAGTTGGGAGTGGAGCAGGACCCCAGGCGGTCACCTGGTGGGAGTGGCCCCCTTGCTAATGGGGCTTGGTCTGTCCGGAAGAGGCGAACTAGCCAGTTGCACAAGGGCTGAAACATGATGATCGACTGGGGGATGTATGGGGTTTTTTTCTTTGGTCTGGACGTGTGATATTGAGTTATGTGGTAGGGAGTCGCCCCAATCCAAGGTTTCAGGTGGGAGTCAGACGTATGCTGGGATTAGTGGGTATGGTTTGCACGATGATACATGGAGGGAGACAGGGTGCAAGGAAACAGATACTGGAGGCAATGGGGTAGCTGTGATGAATTGGGGCCTCGCAGCAGAATGAGTCACAGGGGGGGAGCTATTGACTGGCAAGGGTCCAAGTGAGGGCATGGACCGGGTCGGCACCTTCCATGGCAGTTACTGGTGCTTTGGGGCAGGCCCTGGTGGTGGATGGTCGTCCACTGTGGGGGGGGGCTCTTGTCTTGAGCAAAGTTTTGGCCTAAATATTATGCTGAGCGGTTTCCGCGGGAGGAAGGCGGAAGGGGGACTGGACGTGCAAAGAGAGGGTGGCAAGTGCCACAAACAATTTTTTTTTCGGTCTCATCAAATCTTATCTGTCTCAAATGGTGGCGAGCAAGAGGGTGGATGGTCGTCCATCATGAGGGGGGCACTTGGCACTAATGGGGTTTGGGCCCAGCATCCTCTATATCTACATTGAAGGCAAGCAAATGGGTGTATGGTCGTTCACCAATGGAGAGGCTCTCGTCAAAAGTAATGTTTGGGCCCAGAATCTACTGTTACACTGGTTGCATGCAAAATGGTGGATGGTCGTCCGCTGTAAAGGGTGCACTTGGCACGGGATGGATTTTGGCCCAGGAATCCTGTCTGTCTACGCAGGATGCAATCAAGATGGTGGATGGTCGTTCACCAAGGTGGGGGTGCTTGTGGCAAGCAGAGTTGGTACCGTGAAAATCTGCTCTTCCGCTGAATACGTGCAAAGGGTGGATGGTCGTTCACCGCGAGGGGGGCATTTGTCACAAACAGTTTCGGTCACATTGAATTCTCTATGTTCACAGTGGAGGCGGGCAAGACTGGTGGATGGTCGTTCACCGCCAGGGGGATACTTGGCACTAACACGGTTGGCCCGGAAACTCTATGTCTATGCTGGACGCCTGTAAAGGGTGGATGGTCGTTCACCAGCCACGGAGGCACTTGTTGCGGGAAACGTTTGGCACAATAATGGCTTGTTGGTGCTCTGGATGCTGGCAGGGGTTGGTGGATTTGTCGTTCACCATGGGGGGGGGGCACCTTTCACAGACAAGGAGTGGCTGGCGATATGTGATGTGGTCACGCGGGGGCAGGTTGTTCAACGCATTGGGGGGCACTGTCCCGGCCGTGGTCTGGCACTGCGCAATGTACCTGGTAAATTTGAGTACAGACACAGGTGGTGGATGGTCGTTCACCAGAAGTGGGGGGGGCCTGCTGTCACTGACGTGGTTTGGCCCGACGAAGGTTTGGTTATACAGGATACATGCAAAGTGGCATGGTCTTTCACTGAGAAGGGGGCAATTTTTCCCAGACATGGGATTGCCTTGGATACGTTATCTGTTTGCACAAAATACATGGGGAAGTGGTGGCTGGCCGGCCACTGGACGCCACAAGGTTGCGGATGCATTCTCTGCACAGGAACTTGGGGTTCCCGTGATGCTGGGAACGTGGCACCTTTCGCGACGGACGGTTGTCCCGTCAACAGTGAGTTATATGGGACATGCATTTGGGTGGTGGATTGGTCGTCCACCGGGTGGCGCGGAGGTTGGCGCACCGAAGGCGAAAGGTGCCTGGGGGTGGGGCAGTGAACCGCCCTACGGGGGTTCCCTGGTTGGCGGTACTTTGGAGGGGTGGTGAGTCACATACGGGCGATCCACTCCTTGAGGGGGAGAACGGTACACGGGTGACTGATAGCGGGGCGCGGGAGGCAATGAGGGCAATTCAACAGAGGATGCTCGGAGGGCAAGTGAAGGTGAGAATGGGGAGAGGAAGGAGGTCACCGAGTGAATGGGGAAGAGTCAAACAGGTGAGATGGTTTTGAGAAGGAGGAATGGAGAATGGGTCGGCATGGGGTGGGGAAAGTAAATTTATTGCATTTATGTACTATGTAATAAAGTCTAATGGAGTGCAACCTTGTCCTAATAAAATGGCCTTTTACGCTTCAAGTAACAGCGTGGAGTGTGGTTCTTGCGCAAAAATTTGATGTGATGAAGTGTCCTCTTTCTTTCGAAGGCTGCGTCAGACTCACTGTAGCAGTCAAGGCCTGAAGTTGCTACTGAAACCGTTTCACATTGTGTTCTGTGCTCAAACTGTGCATTACACATCTCTGTAGTATAATTATAGTAGGCACAACATTCATTAGGAAGTCCTTATTTGTACTGATACAAAAAGGCAGATATTTTTAAAAACGTATATTGTTTTCATCATACGACCACCCATGCCGTTGCATGTTCCTCGAAAAGAGAGACTCACCATAAACGACACGGTCAGGCTCACCCCTCCCCCCCCCCCCCCCCCCCCCCCAAATATAGATTCACCAGCCCTCTAGGTAAAATGTGTTCCGTCGAGATAAGATGCATCTTTATTGTCTTTTATCTGTGGCTTGGTGTTATCTTCTTGTTATTGTTATTCGGCATTTGTATAGTGTTTAATTTCTCTTTTGTATTTCCGAGATTTCCCGTACGGCTTCAATTACACCTTGTGCTCCCTGCCCTTCAGAAATCCAGTGGACAGTTTGTAGAAGCATTGCCTAATTAGAGAAATCTTGTGGTATCTAATTTTATTATGTTTTGAATAAACAAGATCGTATATACAACTGAATATAACTGGAAATGTTTATTATTAAGTGGTGAATTTAATTAATTGGGACATGAAGAGTACAGATACTTTGATTGTGTTGCCATCTAGTGGTCAATTCTGAAAACTGCGGTTGTAGGAAAAGGGCAAAAGCAAAAAAACAGCGCAAATTCCCAAATTAATGTTATCTTACTATATTGATGTGTCAGAGAGAGTAATATTGTTTTAAACATTTTTTCAAATATGGATGCACAGAATTTAATTTATGGTTGTGTGTGCGGAGTGTGTAGTATACCAAGTGTACTGTATACGTTTACAAACATTGTCAAAGCGTTTGTCAAGCACATGCCATTTTAAACTTTTATAAGTCATACTGGAGGAGGGGGTTACTAGACAAGGTGATTAAGTTGCTTTTAATTTGAGTTTTTAATCCACATTCATAGTTGTTGGGGGTATTTGGTTGCTTTTGTGTTTTGATACATGACATTGGTACTGCAAACATGATATGTTGGTGTATATAATAGTGTGCATGTTGCTATATGATTCTGGGTGCGTTGGCATGATATGTCAGATGTAGGCTGTATGGACATATAAAGGCGGGTTTTTGGCTTATGATGGGGGTGTTGTTGCATGATTTTGGCTGTGTGTACTCATGGTGCTCGTTGTTGGTGCTCGTTGTGTCTATGATGGTGAATGGTTTGGGGTGTAATGGTTGTGTGAACACATGATGGTGTCAAGGGCCGGGCGTGGTGGTAGGTTTCGGATCCTGGAGACCTTGGCATTGAAGAAAGGGCAATTATTTCCTGAAGCCACCCTGCCCACAGGGAGAATCCCACGCTAGCAGAGGCCCAAGAAAAGGAACCACTTCTGAAGGAGGAAAAGCCAAAGGCGCAAAAACCTCCAGAAAAATCCAGAAGGGCTGGAAACACTGAGAAGAACAACCTGGAGCAAAGGCACAAGAAAAGACTAGTCAGAACTAACTAGGAGCAAACACACTGGACTGAAACGTTTGCAGTGCACTCTAGGCAAAGGCAAGGCAAAGGGGACCAGGAAACCTCCCAAAGGAAGTAATTCACCGCCATGTTGGCTTGGGAAACACCTGATGGAGCAAGGATTAGCACGTAACACAACTTGCTTGAATTCAGTCCTCTCGACATAACGCTAATGCGCTAACCAACATGTTTGTCTTATTAATATTGCATTTCACAACATGTTAGGTATTTAGAAGAAGCTTGCTTATGTGTCTCTACTAACCATAATCCGCTTGCACTAAAATGGCTGCTGCTACGCGGGATTTCCTACTGCGCATGCGTCTGTCATACTAATGTGACATGACGTCTTTCTCGGCTTGGAGGGGAACTTTCGCTTCTGCGCACTAGAACTAAGATGGCTGCTCTGTTTTACAGCATGCATGAAGCTTGCACTGCTGCTTTTGCTAAGCTGTTCGTTTTGCCTAATCATTAACGCAATAGTTAAATTAAAAATAATGTGAATAGAGTAGAGATAAGTGGTATACAGTACATTAATTTATTCTGTGTTCTAAAACGTTTTCTTTTCTACTTTTCATGTATTGTAATCTTTGGGCCTGGGAGGTGCTATTACTCCATCTTGAAAACCCATACTGCGCATTTCAAACTCCAGAAGGAGATTAAGTCATTAGTCATTGAACCACAGCCAAGCTTACAGTACACCAGAAGATGTGCCTGGGAGCGTGAACTTTCAACCCCAGGAGAGGAAGCTGGACTGTACAATACTGAACGCTATTGTTACTGATTGATACATTCATTGCCGGGTGGAATAAAAGTGCATGGGAAAATAAAGTTATGGGCGGGAACGTTAATTTCAATATCATCAAGAAAAGTTTCATTTTGGTACGGTATGATGACCTCTCCTCTCAAAATTGGAGATCCTTAAACTTGCAACATTGGGGGGGTGGTACACTAACCTGGAAAATGGTATAACTAGGGTAGGCTTAGCTAGTTAATTTGTCCGACTTGTCCGAATAGCTGACCTGTCACTGACCCAACGCACTCAATAGGTGATCGGGAGCAGAGGTGCTGGCAGAGCCCTCTGTCAGAAGGTTCGAAACCCAGATCGGGGTTTGAGTGCTGGCGAAGCACTTTGTCGGAGAAATCGATAACTTTTACCGGGTTCTGGCTGTTAGCTGCAGAGAGGGAGTAACGCAGGCGTTGCAACTTTAACTGCGGGTGCTGGTCTTCGCCCTTGGTGGTCCTGTCCTGATCCAATTTGGCTTTACCTGTCCTGATTCCGATCTGCACCTGCTTGCCTTTATGTGCCTGCACTTTTGAGGTTCTGTCCTTTTAACTGACCCATGGTCAGGGTTAGCTCTTCACACCATTCTAGGTAAATATTCAATGTGGGTATGTTATTGTATTGTTTTCTTCTCTCTCCCCCCACCCTCTTGTCAAATGCGTAAAGGCTGCTTTATAAAAACTCTGCATCTTTTCATTCTAATCGTTATTTTCCTAATTGAGATTTTTCTATTATTCAATGCTTGGATTATGACATTTTAAAGATTTTAGATAAAGAGTTTTAAACCTTTCCCGAGTTGTGGTTATTTTATGAGTGCAAATGTTCTTATTTTACCTATTATTCTAACACCTTTGATCCCTTAGGACTCAGGTACCGATGACGAAGATTGGTAAGTCAATGGTATAGGTGCTAAATGAAAATTTCTTTAATTGATACTTTATTGGATATTGTCATATCATAAAAGTACATTGAACATAAAAACATTGTGGCTAAAAAGTACATTTCATTTAACATTTGTTAAAAATACTATATACATTTAAAACATAATACATATCAAAATTACATGACAATAAAAAGTATCACAATGTTAAAAAAAATGTTATTAATTGGTAACTGTATTCATACAGCCTAAGGGTTGATAGCATTACATATCCTTGTGCGAATGAGCCAAGCACTTGATAAATACTTAGCCACACCACAAACAATAAAAAGTGGGGACGTATTAGTTGTGATAATGCGGAGGGCAACCCGAAAGTCTCTAATCCCAAGCTCCCTGCAAACTGGTCTAAGCCATCTCTGTCTTGCCCTCTTATAGGCTTTACAGCCAAACAGAAAATTTGCAAGGGATTCTGTTTTGCAGGGACAACAAGGGCATGCACCATTTGGTGCCCTTGAGCCTTTCCAACCTTTAGTGAAATGATTAACTGATTAGAGTAAGTGCACAGGTTACCTGATTAAAATCTCATCATATTTTGTTTATGGGCCCAGGTGAGTATGGTAATCTGAGTTGGGTGACCTGCGCGCTCTATCAGTATTTCTTTTGGAAGCAGTAGTATGGTTAGGGTTTAGTTAAGATAGGTATTTAGTTGTAGTTAGTTGGTTAATGAAAAATATTTTTGCATATTTGAAATCGTATTATTGATTGTATTGATTTATGTATTAACCAAAAATTGTTCGACCCTGTTATATGTTTTGTCTGGAATCCCCGGGGGCAGAATAGCAGGTGGAAAATGGAAGCCACACTGCAGTGAGGTCACTTACCTGTAGGAAATAAGTGCATGGTTAGGTAAAACCGGAAGCACTATTTAGGGATTTTCTGTATGAATATGTGAATAAATGATGGCAAAGAGTTCGCTAGCAAAACTTTTTGTGTGATATCACCTAGAAAGGGTCACACGGAAGGAGTAGCAGGTTCGTCTGAGCTTGATTGATAGCAAAGGGGTTCGCTGGTGAAACTTTGGCCTTAGTATATCCCAGAAGGGATAAGTCTAAAGGAGTAGCAGGTTCTCTAATGCTTGCGTGAAGGGTAGACGGAAGGGCTCTACCCGTAGTATATGAAGAGTAAGCGGAAGGGATTTACTCGTAGTGAGTGAAGTGTATCTTTCCTTTGATTTAGTCACTCAGGTACAGTGGCAAATGTTTTTACGTTGTTGAATAATAAAATCTGCATTAAAAGTGAAAGAAATTAAGTTTTCGTATTACCTTGCAAAGGAGGGAGTCAGTCGCAGAGCTGCGCTGACGTCACTCAGTGCCGCGCTGGTATTGGTTGAGACAGCGGGTGTGTAACTGAGATAGTAATTGTAAAGGAGGGGTGAGTACAGGAGCGTGAGAGCTAGTCTGCCGAGAAAAGCAGCGCAACCATTGGTTGAATTTATTTGAATTCTAAATTTTGATTGGTCACTGAAAAATAAAGAGACGTGCTGGTATTGGAAGTAATTTTGTAAACAAATTGAGAGTTATCCTAAACAGATTTGCGTTTAAAATTATATGTGACACATAGGTCCGCTTGTAGGAGGTAGATCCTATAGGAAATATCTAGGGTTTGCACAAGAACAGTTTATAGGAGGAAGACCTTATGTCATGTACGGAGAGAAAAGAAAAATGTCATTTATTAAAAGAATTAAGAATTATTTCAAAAAAGATAAAGCAATTAAAACAAGAAAATGGATTATTATTCCACCACCAAATACGCCCGCATCATACATGATGGTCGAAAGGGGCTTTCACACTTGTGTGTGGTTAGAGAATTGGATGGAGTACACAAAACATGATGGTGTTTTAGCATTTCCAGAAAATGGTACGTTTAATGGCAGAGTTTTGTACAATTTGAGAACTCGCATGAATGAATTACATCCCAGACCTAGATTAACGCAGTCTGAGGCATTGGAAGAATGGGAAACTGAGGCTTTTGAGCGAGATAGACGCAGAAGTAACAGGAATTGGAGTACGTTTGATCCTAGATTTCCAAAAGAGACAAGAGACCAACAAATGAAACAATGGAGACAGTCCATGTTATTGGAATGACTATATCCTGTAATAACTTTAGAAGAACCTACAGGCAGTAAAAGGACTGAGAAAACAAGAAATTTAATGACTAGAGTTGAATCGGATGATGATTATTTGGAGGATTTATTAATGAAAAATCCACCACCTTATAATGAGGAACCAAGCACAGTTTATCCAAATGCTCGATTTCCAAAACCACCTCTGATACCACAAGTGGTACATGAGACTTCGTTAGAAAAAGTACTACAAGACAGGGAAAGAGAAGCATTAAATAAACAAAGAAGTGAGTTGATTCAGAACATTTCCCAATTAAATACAAGTCCTGAAGCCCTAACAATTCCGGTAACTATTGGCCCAGTTGTTCCTTTGTACGGAGATAAGCAGGCTAGTACTAAAACTCCCGTTCTGACTACAGCTGTAGTTCAGCCAAGGAAAGAACCCTTAATAGTTGATGATCAAGCAAGTGAATGTGAGTCAGTGATTTCCTTGATGGATTTGCCAATTAGAGAACCAGTGAGTGACTCGGTCAGGAAAACCACTCCTATAAATTCTAGAGAAGTACAAATGGAGACATTCTCAGGTACAAGAAATGCCACAGTAGTAACCCCAGAAGAAATAGAGAGATTAACATGAGAAATAGAGAAACCAAAATCACAGCCAAAAGTATTGGATATATTTAAATTAAGAGTCGAATTGGAAGAAATGATGGCTGGAAATGTGGGATTGAACAGATTAAATACATTCAATGAAGATGAATTGTTGTTCATATGCAAAAGTATTACTAGAAATACAAGAGTGTTACATAAAAAGTTAATGGATATGGCAGCTAACATGGGAATTGACATTGACAAATCTAAAGTATTACAGAAACCATATCGAGCTGAATTTTCTGACCAAGATTTGGAAAATGTGAATATGTCAGGTAGAAAGGTACAGATCAGGGAGCTTATGACATTATTACAAAAATGGAGTGACATAGAAAAATGGAAAACTAGGTGGGCAAAGAAAAAAGAAGAGGCCTGATCAAAACAAACTGCATCCGAATATGTGCTAAAAGAAGCAGACAAGGTGGAAAGGTGATGTCCCATGAGAAAGGTACCAGGTGGAGGTTATGTACATGTCCCATGGTCCCGACAGGATATTTTGTCATTTACAAATGACTTCCCCAAACTTCGCGAGAAACCTGTAGAGTGGTACAGACAAGTTGAGAGATTTGTGAAGGTTTCAAAATGTCTTTTGAAAGATTTAGATGGACTATTTGACATTGTTGTTCCTGTAGATTTGTGGACAGAATGTAAAATTGCTATTGATTGGCCTAGTGATGAGTATTCTAGAGATCCGAACACAGGGGCACCTTCTGATGAGGCGATGAAGAAGTACAATCAAGTAATACTGTACCTCAAAGGGAAGGTGCCTGCAAAAGAGACAGATTGGACTAGGATAGATAGAACCACTCAGAATAAAGATGAATCTGTGCATGCATATTATGAACGTCTGTTACAAGTATTCAAACAGTATAGTGGATTGGATAATATCAATATGAAAGACATGACGCATTTCATCTATCGGTTTGTGTCAGGATTAAGGCCAGAAATTTCACAATGGATCAAGGACCATAAAATTTGCTGCAGGCCAAGCTGATTGATGAAATCCTTAAATATGCAAAATATTGTGAAGATGAACTCGACAATAAACGAAAAGAATTAAAGGAAAAAGTAATGTGGGCACAAGTGAAATTAGCAGAGCAACAGGAGCTTCAATTGAGCCAAATAAACAATAACAAGACTCAAAGTGATGGTAATGGGGGTAAGCCAAGGGGAAAATTCAATGAAGAAGAAGCCAAAAAGAAGTTTCCCTGTCACGGGTGTGGCAAGGTGGGGCACTGGAAGAACGAGTGTAAGGCTGTGCAAAACGGTAACATGCAAACTAATGATTTAAATCCACAGAAGCAGAATGAGGTGCCACGGAAACAACAGCAGCAGGTAATACAAAACCAGTTACCCCTTGCACCTATGCCAAATTTTAGGACCAAAGCCCACCAGAGTGTGGATACCACAAATTGGGAGGGAAGTGAGAGGAGAGACACAGCAACATCACAATTTCTTTTGAGTGATACGTTTTTCAGTGAGGACACATACTGACGGTGCCTGAGAGGGGAGGACGAGGAGTGCGTACCTGGCGCCTCCTTGCCGGTAGATCAGTCAGGTCCATACATTGAAGGAAAGGTTGAAGGAAATGATATCACCTTTCTATTGGATACTGGTGCTACCTGTTCTACTGTGAGAACAGCAGACGTTCCAAACCTACCCCTCTCAGGAGAAGCGATCCAAGTAGTGGGCGTTTCTAATAAACAAATTAGTACCCCAGTCACAGAACCAATGGAAGTTAGAATAGGCAATTTTAAAGAAATGCATAGATTTGTTGTGCGTGATTCAAGTCCAGTGAACCTGTTAGGTAGAGACTTGTTGTGCAAAATGAATTGCACCATCTTTTGCACCCCGAGTGGTGTTGAAATTAAAACCCCAGATGAAGACGGAGTTTACAAACTAATGCTAGCAAAACAAGAAACAGAGAACAAAAAGTTAACTATAGAAGACTTACCAGAAGAATTACAACAGACTTTAAATCCTAATGTATGGGATTTTACCGGAAAAGATGTAGGATTAATGACAAATGTCGATCCAATAAAAGTCAATAAACTACCAAGGGTTGGCTCTAATCAGTGTGGCTGAGCCTGCATAGAACATAACAAAAGAGAAATTGCCAACACTGATAACATCACAGTAACATAAATTCAAAACACAGTACTTGAGAAAAGATTCAAGACTGGATGCTAGTTAATAGCTTTTTATTCTTATTTGTGATTTTATCAAAAAGTACTTTTTTGTTTTTTGAAGACAAACATATAAAAAACAATTCAATGACCAAACTCAAAACTAAAGGTAATCATTCATCATATCACTCATATCACAACCAAACGAGAAACAATCATTCAAGGGGAGAAGGGGGACATTGAATAGAGGAACTGCAAAATTTATCAAAACATACACTATTTACAATATAATACAATACTATACATGAGACATAAGAAGCCAAGTGTCTGCAAAAACACTTAAATAAATTCTTTCAATAATCAATCACTTTTGGCGTACATTCCTATAACTAAGCGTTTGAAAATAATTATATGATTTTCTGAAAAAGGATAATGTACAAGGATCAGTGATAAGCGACAGTTGTTATAGCATTCGCACTTATCACTGGAGCAGACAGTGAGATGGCTGGGGCCTACGCGTTTCGAATCCCAATGGTTTGTAGGGATTCTCTTCAGGGCCTTCTATAAGAAAATGAAAAGACAAAAGAAAAGGGGTTAGGAGGAACTCAGGACACAAGATTCATTTAATCACAAGACCAACATCAGTCACCTCTACTCAGTATTCACCTGGGCTTCCTCATACTACCACTAGTTAGTGAGGTAAATACTGACTACTCCTTCGAAAATTTAAGCATACCAAAGGTGGGGGTCTCTGTCAAAAACGACAAAGCTTTACTCACCTTCTGTGTTTTAGAAAATGTGTAATCTCAAGTGGGGATTAGTTGACACAGTGGATTAATGGTTGACCTGCACAGGGAAAAGAATATTTCCAGGTTAGAAACTGAGTGCATTGAATTAAAACAGCTGATGGTATTGGAAGGAGGTCTCACCTGGTAAAAATTATGTGTGTGTATATGGGAGGCCGTGTCTGTAAATGCTGTCAAGTTTCCGTCGTGGGACGAATCTTTGAAAGAAATTGAAGAAGGGAACATTCAGTAAGACCTTTCAAAACGTGTATGCGGACGAAAGACGCAATTAATCTGGCTCCTTACCAATATGTGTTCTTCTACAGTGCAACAAAGTAGCACTTGTTCGCGGACAACCGTCTGATAAAACCGGGCCTTCAACGTGGTGTTTCGCTGAAAAAACAGCGAACACCATTAAGTGCCAACACGTATTAAATTTAATGTAATAAGTTGAAAAATACAGGTGGCAGCTTACCGGCGTTACAAGTCAGCTACGTGTGACCGCAATGGGTAAAGCACACGGAGTGTGGCAGTGGCAGTAAAAGAAGGTGCAGTTTACCCAAATACTCGACAGTACAAAATGAGCCCAGAAATAAAAGCAGGTGTTGCAGCAGAAATAAAGAGTTTGGTTGAAGCAGGCATTTTACAAGAAATAATGAGCAGTCCATGTAATTTGCCCATAATTGGCATAAAGAAGCCAAGTGGTAAGTATAGGGTTGTACAAGACCTCCGCAAGATTAATAAGATTGTTGTCCCGTGCTGTCCAGTTGTGCCAAATCCTGCAGTGATTCTGTATCAGATACCATGGGAAGCTGGATGGTTCACCGTAATCGATTTGTGTCACGCATTTTTCTCGATTCCATTGCATCCAGATAGCAAATTTATTTTTTCTTTTGAATTCGACAGTCATGTGTACGTCTAGAACCGCGTTCCTCAGGGGTATACAGAGAGTCCATCGATTTTTAATCAGATTTTGAAAAAGAGCCTTGAGTCTTTGGTGCTGCCCGGACAGTCAGTCCTGGTCTAGTATATAGACGACCTATTGGTGGCGTCTAAAACTCAAAATGACTGTGTTGTTGATACCATTGCTTTACTGAATCATTTGGGTGAAGGAGGGCATAAAGTGTCACCTGAGAAATTACAATTTTGTACCACATCAGTGAAATATCTGGGGCACCTGATAGAAAGAGGGGTCAGAAGAGTCACCTCAGAAAGGATCAGAATAATCAAAAACATGAATCTACCTCAAACTCAAAAACAGATCAGAATGTTTCTTGGAGTTGTAGGTTACTGCAGGCAGTGGATTGTGGGATTTGCAGTTCTAGCAAAGCCATTGATACAAATAACAAAGAAAAGAGCAAAAGACCCAGTAGAATGGGATGTCAAAAGCATGACTGCTTTTTTGAAATTACGAGAATGTCTGTGTACAGCTCCAGCATTAGGGATGCCTGACTATTCAAAGGATTTTGCACTATTCTGTGACACACAAGATAATTGTGCACTTTCAGTCTTGACCCAAACTCACGGTCTGATGAGACGTCCTGTTGCATATTTTTCTTCCACACTAGACCCAGTGGCATCTGCATTGCACGGATGCCTGAAAGCAGTAGCTGCAACCTGCATGAGCCTTGAGAAAAGTGAGTCCATTATTATGGGACATCCAGTGACAGTATATGTTCCACATGCAGTTGTGATTTTGTTAACAAGGACCAAGACTCAGTACCTCACTCCTAGTCAGCTGACTAAGTATGAGCGAATCCTTGTAGGTGCAGGAAATGTAACCATTGCTAGGTGTAATATTCTGAACCCAGCAACACTGCTACCTAATTCACACTTTGCAGAAGTAAAGGGATAAGTCGAACATGATTGTATCGACTTGACTGAATACAGTACAAAACCACGTTCTGACATAAGAGAAGAGTCGTAAATTGATTCTGAATATGAGCTATTTGTAGATGGCTCATGTATGAGACATGAGGAAGGAGGTTTGAGTGCTGCCTATGCAGTGTGCACGCTGGGGGGTCCAATTGAAGCATCCTATTTACCTGGAGTCAAGTCTGCACAAGTAGCCAAATTGGTTGCATTAACAAAGGCTTGCAAATTTTGGAAAAATTGGAAAGTAACCATTTACACTGATAGCCAGTATGGTTATGGGGTTGTGCACGACTTTGGCCAATTATGGATGCAAAGGGAGTTTCTGACTTCTTTAGGTACTCCTATTAAAAATGGTCATTATGTAAAAGATTTGCTTGAAGCAATCTAATTGCCAAAAGAAGTGGCAGTGGTCAAGTGTGCTGCTCACCAATCTGGAAAGGACAAAGTGACAGCTGGTAATCGATATGCTGACCAGTTAGCCCAACATTGTGCCATATTTAAAATGGCTGTAAACAAGAAAATTGAAGTGGGTGGAAACAGCTGCCAACTTATGTTGCTTGAAGGTGTGAGAACGTGGGAAGAAGTGAGAGACTTGCAAAATGAAGCAGAACCAAAAGAAAAGGAAGAGTGGAGAAAGATAGCTTGTCAGAGAAGGGTTGAAGATGGTGTCATTGTTTACCTTGATGGTAGGCCTGTGTTACCAGACTGTTTGCTTGCTCCTATGGCTAGGATGTTCCACAGAGATTCCCATTGGGGCGAGATGCCATGATACGTCTGTTCAGACAGTCGTGGTTCAATGCGAAATTCAGGAACGTAGCAGAAGCACTTTGCCATAGATGTTTAATTTGTCAACAAATGAATCCTGGAAAGAAAACTGTAGTGTTACCAGGAAAGATTGGGAAGGCAGAGGGTCCCTTTATACAATTGCAGATTGATTTCATTCAGTTACCTCCCTGTCGAGGACTAAAATACATTCTTGTCATTGTCTGCCTATTTTCAAGATGGGTGGAAGCTTACCCCACACGTAAAAATGATAGCATCACTGTAGCCAAACTCCTACTCAGAAAACTAATATCTAGATTCGGTTTTCAAGTAACAATTGAATCAGACCGAGGCTGCCATTTTAATAATGAAATAATTGGCCTAATCTGTGAAGCATTCAACATTAAGCAAAAGCTGCACTGTGCATACCGCCCAGAGGCTTCTGGAGCGGTAGAACAATTGAATGGCACAATCAAGTCGAGATTGGGAAAGATGTATGAATCTACTCGATTGGAGTGGCCAGATGCTTTACCTCTTGTTCTGATCGGACTTAGAAGGATTCCAGACCGGAACACAGGCTTGAGTCCTCATGAAATACTAATGGGAAGAGCAATGAGGCAAGCATGGGTGCCAGGACACAAGCTGATAAATATATCTGATGATTTAGTACTGGAGTACTGCAAAGAACTGGCTGACCGAGTGCGTTCTATCTCTCACCAGGTTGGGGAAGACGCTGTCGCCAGAGAAGCAACTCCAGCACATGACCTGAAGCCAGGTGACTGGGTAGTGCTAAAGAAACATACTCGAAAATCTTGCCTTCCACCAAGGTGGGGAAAACCACGACAAGTAATTCTGGTTACCACCACAGCTGTGAAGGGCGAAGGAGTTCCACACTGGATCCATGCCAGTCACACAAAAAGAGTGACTGAACCTGATGAAACTGAAGATGAAGGTTGTGCAGCTGAGGGGTCTCAAGATATCGATCCTGAAGTAGCTGAAGAGGAACAACCAAGCACCAGTCAAGATGATTGGATTCCAGTAGTTGAGATACCTGCAGAATACGTGAGAACCAGAAGTCAGACTTATCTAGACAGTCAGAGTGATAGTGAGGACGAGATAGGTTTAGAAGAACGTACTCAGATTACAGAAATCCAAGCCAGTAGTAATACTGAGGAGGAACAGATAAGGAAAGATCAGAATACTCAGACAAATGACACTCCACCAAGAACTCTTGAGTCTGAGGAGGGACAGATAGGTTGATAGAGCGTGCAGGTCACCCGACTATAATTTTACCATACTCACCTGGGCCCATAATCAATAACACATAACTTAATCAGGTAACCTTCGCTCTACTACCAGTTATCTTCACTTACTAGATTCTATACCATTAACTTACCAATCTTTGTCGCTGGTACCTGTAAACCTATCGGATCAGGGTGTCAGATTGAAGATAGATAGATAAAAAATAACATTTGCACTCATTTAATAACCACAGACACGGGAAAGTTTTAAACTCTTTATCTACATTTCTTAAATGGTCATGATCCAAAGATTAAACACCAAAAGACTCTAAATAATGAAAATCAGTATCAGAATGTAACTATGCAAAAGATGTATTAAACAGTTTTCAAACATTTAGCAATAGGGAGGGTGAGAAAAGGAACATGATATGCAATCAAAATGATTTTGAGCATTTAACAAAGGGAGGGTAAGAGAAGGGAACATATATCAAACTTTTAACAGTAGGAAGGGGAGAGAGAAAGAATCAATACAAAGACGAACCCACATGAATTTATATTTACCTAGAATGGTGTGAAGACCAACCCTGGCCACAGGTCAGTTTAAAGGACACAACCTCGAAAGTTGCAGTTGCCAGTAGGCTTGCAGGTGCAGATCAGAAATCAGGACAGGTAAAGCCAATTTGGATCTGGACAGGACCACCAAAGGTTAAGACCGGCACCCGCAGTTCATTTGCAACGCCTGCGCTACTCCCTCTCTGCAGCTAACAGCCAGAACCCCGATTGGGTTATCGATTTTCCCGACAAAGTGCTTCGCCAGCACTTCATCTCCCAGAACCCCGATTGGGTTATCGAATCTTCTGACAGAGTGCTCCGCAGCCCTCTGCTCTTGATCACCTATTGAGTGCGTTGGGTCAGTGACAGGTGAGCTATTCAGACAAGTCGGACAAATTAACTAACTAAGCCTACCCTAGTTATACTATTTTTCAGGTCAGTGCACCACCCCCCAATGTTGCAAGTGTAAGGATCCCAAGTTTTGATTGGACAAGGAATGAGGAGAGGTCATCACACCATACAAAAATGAAACTTTTCAAGATGAATATTAATGTTTGCGTACCCGCCCATCAATTTATTTTCTCATGCACTTTTATTCCACCCGGCAGTGAATGTATCAATAATGATTACAATGTAGTCCATATTTAAGTTTTAGCTTCCTTCACAGGGGTCAGAAGTTGACTTTCCCAGGAACATCTTCTAGCAAGTCATGAATTGGCCGGGTTTCAATGCCAGTGCGTCAGAGTTTGTGTTTTTTTGCGCAGACGCAGTTTCTTTCAATATGGAGTTCAGCGATAGGCGTCAAGCCCAAAACGATTTACATATAAGAATAGAAAAGAAACTGTTTGAGAACACAGAATAAATGAAGTCACTGTATACCACTTATCTCTACTCTATTCCCATTACTTTATTTTTAACTATTGCGTTAATGTTAAGCAGAACGAACAGCTTAGCAAAGGCAGCTGAGCAAGCTTCATCCATGCGGTTACACAGAGCAGCCATTTTAGTTCTAGTGCGCAGAAACGAAAGTTTCCCTCCAAGCGAAAGATACGTCATGTCACATGAGTGTGACAGACGCATGCGCAGTAAGAAATCCCGCGTAGCAGCAGCCATATTATTTGCAAGCGGATTAACATTAGTAGAAACACATATGCAAGCTTCTTCTAGATACCCAATGTTTTGTGAAAGGCAATATTAATATGACAAACATGTTGATTAATGTATTAACGTTATGTCGAGAGGACTGATTACAAGCAAGTCGCATTTCGTGCGAATCCTTGCTCCATCAATCCCCTCTTTGATGATATTTTATATCATCGCTAATTAATGAAACAGATGCCAACTTTTCACAATTCACCCAATTCAATCTCTTCAAACGTTCTATTTTGTCTCTTTTCATTGTTTGTGTGAAAGTTTTTCACTTTCTTGTATATATTTCCATTCAACTCTTCTAATTCAAGTTTATGAATATTTCTCTTTTTTCCTTTCTTATTTACTGTTTATGCCTTTTTGTGCTTCCGACATTTGCAACAAATTATTATCCCTAAAATCAGTAAACCTATTCCTGCCATTGGCATCAGTATTCTACCTACAAAACTTTTTCCTACATTAGAAAGCCAACTACCTATAGAGGAGAGACCATCAGTAAGTATCTTCCATGCACTATCAACCTCCAGTGGTTTTAGCTCTTTTTCTAAATGCGTAATATTTCTTACATACCCTTTGATTTCAACACTTTTGTCAGGTATGTAAGTGCAACAATGTTGCGCTTTCAACATTCTACAGATTCCGCCCTCTTTTGCTAATAATGTATCAAGAGCAAGTCGATTTTTTAAAACCATTGATCTGATCGCAACCAATTTGGTATTGACCATCAAGAACCCTCCAGCAGTGTCAGTTGATAACCGATCCACTACTGTTGACAATTTGCAAATTCTGTGTGTATTCAGATCCACACCCACTGTAGGTAGCAATGCACTAAATATATCACCTACTATTTCACCAAAACTAGCTCTTTTATTACGTATTAATCCATTAGTCTCTTCATTGTTTCCAGTGATTTCATTTACATGATATATCTTTGGCAAGACTATTCCAAAATAACAGCTCCCATACCAATGATCTGGCAATTTGTAATAAGCCTTGTTTCGGCATATAAAATAGATTCCAGGAAACACAGGTTCATTTCCATCTTTGAAACCCCAACCCCCAATTACGTTATAATTGTGTTCACATTCACTGGAACCAATGAATATATTGTTATAATAACTTGTTCTTTCTCTATGGAGACAGAGTTTCACTTTCTTTTAAAAATCCAGCAACATAGCAGCATGAGTCTTGCCATTTGAGGTGAACCCTACATTTTCAGCACATTTACAAATTTTATTATTCTTATCATTTGCTTTTCTTTGGAAATTCTCTCTCCTTTTCTCAACCATATTCAAAAATATTTTCTCTTTTTCATGTAATAAGCATGTGAAATTATTCTTATGTGCTTCAGCTATATCTATTGTACCTATTGTTAGAAAATATTCACCCATATAACATGTTACATCACTCTTAGTATGTACAGGATTTAGGTTACTACGTATAGGAAGTTCAGAAAATATCACATCTCAATTAGAATAGTAATACTGCAAAGGTCCTTTCTTATAGAATAAGCTAGCTAAAATACTACATGAAATTCCATATTTTAGTGGTACATGGCGGTAAGTTACACCTTCAGCTACCGAAGTAGGTAACTTCATACAGACATAGCAATCTTCTATTTCCATACCTTCTACATAGTGTACTAATAGGTTTGCAAATACATTTAAGTGAGTTCTATTTTTAATTCCAGTATAATGTAGTCCTTCCTCATCTGATGCTTCTAAATCTACTTTCGATTGTTTAATGTTAAGTGCCTTCTCTTTTGTATCCATTCTTCTAGGTGTATCTATCGTTTGTAGCTCATTAGTATCATTCTTCATGTCTCTACTCATTATGTAAGGAATAGCTATTGTCAGTCCTAACCATACTATGAGTACTATCGCTATACTACATGTGCATATTCTACAGCATGTTTTCAAACAGTTTCTTTTCAGTCTTCCATTAACAGTACGATCAGCCATTTTTTCCTAAGGAGATTTAACCCCTCTTTGTAGCTTTTACACAGTCTTTTACCCTGTGAAATTTTCAAGTGGGTCTCACTTCTCCGTCAGTCTGATCAGTAATCAATTTATCCTCACTTTTGTCACTTATTTCTACGTTTTCAAAATCTTCAAGAACGATGTAAGTCCATTCAGGGCCTCTGAATTTATTATTCAGCGTTTTCAGTCGTGGACTTCTCCTTCTTGGTTGTATTACAGACTGTTCAGCTTGACTAGTTATTTCATTTACTTGTTTTGGTTCTTCATTTATTGTCTTAAGACAAAGTCTCAGTCTTTTGACAAACCTAGGCCACCTGTCTCCTTTTCTGAGTCTTTTAGCTGGCACTGTACTCTGGCCTTCTTCCCATGCTCTTTTATTTTCAATCAGTTGTGGCATATCTATTTCAATGCTGTCTTCTGTATCCCTCTCTATCTGACTAGGTCCAGGTCTTATTCCGTTTCTTCTGCCTGGTTACTAATCTGGCCTTGTTCAGGTATTTGCTGAATTTGACTTTGATTTGATTCACCTTCTTCTTCCTGAACACATTTTTCTACTCCTATCTGGTCCTGCTCAAGCTCTTCGAACCCTTGATTTTCTTCTGCTCGAGCTTCCGCCCTTTTACCTATCTGTCCTTCCTCAGACTCTGGAGCTGAGACAGCAGTGTTCGTGCGTCCATTGGGGGCGTTAGGGCGTTGCCCCACTAATGCCAAATGCCCCCATTCACTCTGCGACCCGCCAATTCCTGCAACTTGAAAACGTTCATTAGCTCACGCTAAAGGCAATCAGAGCTGAAGGGGGTGGGGCCACGCCAGCAAAGGGTTTGAGTGACAGACTGTGTCACTGACAGCCCAGCACGGCACTAAGAGCAGGCAGCAGCAGTAGTGCGCATGCTCGAGGTAGGGCTAGTCATTTTTATTACTAGCTCGAACATGCGCACAGTCAGCCACTACTACTCCCCTTAGGATAGCCATGGAACCAGAGCAGCAGCCCCCGGGGAGAGGCAGAGAGTACCGCTGCTCTAGCCAATCCTTGCGCTGCTAATGCAGTGCCTGGATTGGCTGAAACACCGCGCAGCCTGAGCCTGAGGGCAGGCATAACAAGTATTGGGTGGCGGGTGCCACGCTTAGGTGGTGTCACTGCCGCAGTTGGTTAAAAACGTATGGCCAATCACTGTGGCTTATGTGAAGCCATGCAGACAGTGATTGGCCATTTCGTTTGTAACGTGCCTCGCTCGTGTCGTTGCAGTGCAGCAGTCACTGCGCAGACGAGACCTCGTGGCGTGCTTGTGTCCTCCTACTGCCCAGCCCAGTGCCTAGTGCCTACTGCTTGCTCCGCTCGTGGTGTGTGTGGAGACTGAGGCAGCCTGATGTACATAGTCCATGGTACTTCGGATCACACTCATTGATCTGATCATCGTTCGAGAGTTAAAAGTAAGAGTGGGTGTCCGCCCCTCGGCTGGGTGGGCCCTTAAATTAAGTTTATTTTCCTTGTTAAAACTACTATTCACAGATATCGGGGGCACTGGGCGAGAGTTTGGGGATTTTGTTCGAAAAGTGTTAAAATAAAATCAGTTATTCCCTTGTGCGTGACTCTTCTACATACAGTGAATAGGGCAATGGCGAGATTTTGCTACCAAGGGTGAGACTCACATCAAATAAGGGGGGTTTGCTGCGTCATGTTTATTTAGGATTTATTTTAAAGCGCTACAAGTCTCTACAATCGCTATTTCAGAGCGCCGGAACAGAAAGGGGTAAACAACGCAATGAGGTGTTTGGTGTCCAGGAGGGCCTCATTGGCAGTCCTGCCAGGTGTGCCAGTGACAGCAGGGCTCAATGTGATAGCTGGTTTAGACACTGTCTGTGGCACTCGTTCCCCGGGTCGATGATGTATGTTCACACCGGGGGTCGCAGGTTGGGCTCTTTACCCGGGCGCTGGGTGCCAGTCTTCTCGGGTGTTAGTGCAGTGAGTCTGCTTCGCGTCAGTGGGTCCTAGTTACTGCTCTCGGGTGGGTTTTGCTCTCCGTCTCTTTATGCGTGCAGTCTCTCTCACTCACTCTCTCGCGCCTCTGCCGTCACGGGCGGGGGAGTAGTTTCTTCTATCTGCGCCTCCCATGCTAAAAGGAGCCGGAGAAACAAAACTGAACTGGGAGGACGGGCAGGTGACCAGGGGAACGACGCTGAGACCCTGTCACAGTTCACGGGCCCATGAGAGCAGCCTGCTGGAGTTCGAACCCAGCGTCATGATAAGTAACAGGTGTGTTTTAAGGGCAAGAAGCTGCGGCGGCTCCTTCATTCATGAATCGTCTTTGAAATCCGATGTCATTTCTGCCAGCTTTGCATTGGATGGTCAAGGTTTTGTGAATGAGTTATTGCATGCATGAGTAAGCTCGTTGCCGTAAGAGCTCAGAGCTCTCAAGATGCGCTACAAACAGGACCACAAATTCCGGAATCTAAATAAAAACAAGCATTTGCAATGCAATAGGTCTCGCATTGGGAAAGTTTGAGCTATTGGTATTGTAAATGACAATTTTTTTATTCATGTGCTGGTTTTGAAAATAGCTAAATTAATAGCTTTATCATTTACAATGCCAATAGTTATAACTTTCGCAAATGTGACACCTATAGCATTTGTAATGCAGTATGTGTTGTATTTACATGACTTAGATGTATTGATATTACAAATAACAATAGCTTTTATTTTTTTAAAATGATTAATACCTAAATAAAAGTTATTGTAATTTATAATGGCAATAGCTTAAACTTTTGTAAATAACTTTTGTGAAGATTATGTTCAGTGTATTTTATTGTGACGAAAATCCAAGAACAGAAGTGAAATATTAACATCTTTTTGTGACATTTGTAATAAAGCTTGAAACATTGAGAGAACATATTTACATTTATTTGTAATTAATGGCATTTGTACATATCCAGTTTACCCGTAAAAAGTTCCCAATAATAAATGTCGAAGATCACATAAATAGAAATAATTCCTTTTTTCAAAATGAGTACCCTACCAAAGAGGTATTAATGTTTCATTCAAGAACTTCAGACAACGCTTTATCATGTAAATGAAAGTGACTAACGCACTGTGTCGACCTTGTATGATGGCCAAGAGAAACATTTGTAACCCATTCTGAAGCCTGGCGACTATAATATAAACACGTTTGCAGTCCACACACGTGAAACTGAACCTCAACATCACAGTCCGGTTAGCCCAAAACCTTACGGCAGGAATAATGGGGTGTCAAACACTGTACGAATAAAAAAATGCAGCATTTGGTGCAGTCCTTTAACATCACAAACACTCACAGGGGCGCCTCGAAATGCATTAAAATACATAATTGTACGTTAAAGGCGATACATGGCTGCAGTCCAAAATTCTGGGCATGCTAAAATCTAATTGTAATTCAGCATGCAGAGTTAGAAAATGAACGGGTTAGAATTTCACAAGAACCATAAAATCAAATATAAAACTGACAGTTACTTTACATAATTGTAGATTACGTCCCCAGCTTCATAAAATGTTCAACAGCAAAACAAAACAAGCAAACTCACCGCCACAGCCCGGCTTCAACAGGAAGCCAGGCAACCTTTGTTGGGACGGGGGCGGGGCCGTACACGCGACCGGAGCTTCCCAGGAGGCAGGCTGCAGTGGCTGGTGCATGGCTCCGGTGCAGAGAGAGGAGAGCCCTGCGTGCAGCCGGCGTCCGCCTGGGAAGCCATGGAGCGGAGTGCCGGTGTCCCTGTGCCCGTTGACGTCGGAAGAGTCCTGCGGAGTAGAAGTCCCGGTGAGTGGGGCTGCAGCGTGTGTATGTGTGTGTGTGTGTGTGTGTGTGCGCGCCTGTGTGTGCGTGCATGCAGAGGGGTGGGGGCTGGCTGTGTCCCGGTGAGTGGGGCTCCGTGCTTGCGTGTCTGTGTGTATGCAGGGGGTGGGGGTGGGGGGCGGCAGCGTGTGTGTGTGTGTGTGCGCGCGCGCCTGTGTGTGTGTGCGTGCATGCAGAGGGGTGGGGGCTGGCTGTGTCTGTGTGTGAGCAGGGGCTGTGAGTTACTCTGCGTAAGCGCGGCTCAGACGCGCGCTCCCGCGGTCAAAACTGAGACTGCAAAAGCGAGCGTCTGAGTCGTGTCCACTCTCCTAAATACGGGCCACATTAGGTCTGTAGCAGACACTCTCAATGCTCACGCATTGAGAGTACGTCTGCTCGACCTAACTGTAGCAGACACTCTCAATGCTCACGCATTGAGAGTACGTCTGCTCGACCTAAAAAACGGGCTGATAAACTACTCAGGAATAGACCTGTGAAACAGGAGTTCTGGGAGCTCTGGGATGTAGTTCATGTTTTTTTTAACCTGTGCATTGCCATGCCTGGTCTTAATAATAGTGCCCACGGGATGACGGGGTGTGGGGGAGGGGGGGAGCCAGATGAGGGCTGTATTTACGCTTGGCTGAGGCTCGAGTATCTGCTATCCGCCTTACCATGAATTCTGCACAACACAGAGGTGTCCCGGAAGAATACACATCATATACATCACCGCACCTGGGGTGGACACATGCAGCCAGAACGGAGCTCTCTGGCTCCCCAGGGTCACGTTTGCAGATTTGAACTTTGCATCCTGCTACCTGTACTTTTGTTTCCCCACTATGAATGCAGGACTGCAAATACAAGCAGGCAGCAGTGGAACTGCTTGCTTGACATGGAGACGTGAGAGTTTTGGCCAATTACAGGTGAATAAAGTGAGTAGGCGGACCTTGGCCTGCGTTGGTGCTTGAGATGGGATTTCGCCGCCTGCACTACAGCACCTAATTAGATGGTGACGCCGTTGCAGGTGTGGAAATGCCTGTCAGCAGGCCTATAAGGAGAGCTGGGTAAGGAGGGCACCACAAAAAAAAAGTGACAATCACAACAGGGGAAACAATGGTGCTGAGAGTGATCATGAAATGCTCCGTGACAATTAATATTTCACAATGCGTTTTATAATCTTCATTACTTTAGCCTGCCTCAACTCATCCTCACTATCACTCTGACTGTCTAGATAAGTTTGACTTCTGGTTCTCACGTATTCTGCAGGTATCTCAACTACTCGAATCCAATCATCTTGACTGGTGTCCTAGAGTGATGTGGTGGTGTCCTAGAGTGATATGGTGGTGTCCCTGAGTGATGTGGTGGTATTGTGTGGCGTTCAGCAGTGTGAAGCGTGCAGCAGTGTGTGGCGTGCAGCAGTGTGTGGCGTGCAGCAGTGTGTGGCGTGCAGCAGTGTGTGGCGTGCAGCAGTGTGAGGCGTGCAGCAGTGTGAGGCGTGCAGCAGTGTGAGGCGTGCATCAGTGTGTGGCATGCAGCAGTGGGTGGCATGCAGCAGTGTGAGGCGTGAAAAATAATGCGGGCTAACAAATGCAGGGAAGCTAGACTAAAACATCGCCTCACGCTGAAAGCAAATCTGCTCTCTGTATTGTTCCCCCGTGTGTTGTTTACTTCGCAGCAAGTTTGCGAAGAAAACTAGTTGAGCAAGAAAATCTCCAAAACATGCTTTTCCCCTCTCTGAGCTTGATGGAATCAGTGTGGCGGAGTTGTATTTTTCCACGCTATGACCGGGGTTTTTGGTGACAATGTCCTTTGGGTCGCTTTTGGTGTTGCAGATGGGTGATTTTCGGGAGGGACAGGGGGGTATGTGGTGCTGTTTTCGGGGAGCGGGGGCTCTTTCTGTGGCTGCCATGCAGCACTTCCTCCTCCCGCAGCCCCCATCTTTCTTTTCTCTCTCCCTGCTCGGAGGGAGGGAGAGAGAGAGTGAGAGAGTGTGTGAGAGAGAGAGTGTGAGAGAGAGAGTGTGAGAGAGAGAGTGTGTGAGAGAGAGAGAGTGTGAAAGAGTGTGTAAGAGAGAGAGTGTGAGAGAGAGTGCGTGTGAGAAAAAGTGAGTGTGTGTGAGAGAGTGAGTGTGAGAGAGAGAGTGTGTGTGAGAGAGAGTGGGAGAGAGTGTGAGAGAGAGTGTGAGAGAGTGTGAGAGTGTGTAAGAGAGAGTGTGTAAGAGAGTGTGAGAGAGAGTGTGTAAGAGAGTGTGTGTAAGAGTGTGTGTAAGAGAGAGTGTGTGAGTGAGGTAGAGAGAGAGAGTGAGGTAATGAGGTAGAGAGAGAGAATGAGGTAGTGAGGTAGAGAGAGAGAATGAGGTAGTGAGGGAGAGAGAGAGAGAGAGAGAAAGGTAGTGAGAGAGTGAGTGAGAGAGTGTGAGAGAGAGAGTGAGAGAGAGAGTGTGAGAGAGAGAGTGTGAGAGAGTGTGAGAGAGTGAAAGAGAGTGTGTAAGTGAGAGAGTGTAAGAGAGTGTGTGAGAGAGTGTGTGAGAGAGAGTGTGTGCGAGAGTGTGTGTGAGAGAGAGTGTGTGAGAGAGTGTGTGAGAGAGTGTGTGTGAGAGAGTGTGTGTGAGAGAGTGTGTGAGAGTGTGTGAGAGAGTGTGAGAGAGAGTGTGTGAGAGAGAGTGTGTGAGAGAGAGTGGGAGAGAGTGTGTGAGAGAGTGTGAGAGAGTGTGTGAGAGTGAGTATGTGAGAGAGAGTGTGTGAGAGAGAGTGTGTGAGAGAGAGTGATAGATAGAGAGAGAGTGAGGCATTGAGGTAGTGAGATAGAGATTGAGGTAGTGAGGGTGAGAGAGAGGGAGGTAGTGAGGTAGTGAGATAGAGAGAGTGAGGTAGGCTGATCGAGAGAGAGTGAGGTAGTGAGATAAAGAGAGTGAGGTAGTAAGGTAGTGAGAGAGAGTGAGGTAGTGAGGTAGTGAGATAGAGAGAGAGTGAGGTAGTGAGGGAGAGTGAGGTTGTGAGGTAGTGAGAGATGCAGAGTGAGGTAGATAGAGAGTGAGGTAGTGAGGTAGTGAGAGACAGAGAGAGTGAGGTAGTGTGAGAGAGTGAGGTAGTGAGGGAGAGTGAGGTTGTGAGGTAGGGAGAGAGAGAGAGTGAGGTAGATAGAGAGTGAGGTAGTGAGAGACAGAGATAGTGAGGTAGTGAGGGAGAGTGAGGTTGTGAGGTAGTGAGAGAGAGAGTGAGGTAGTGAGATAGAGAGAGAGAGTGAGGTAGTGAGAGAGAGAGAGAAAGAGAGTGATGTAGTGAGAGAGTGAGGTAGTGAGCGATAGAGAGAGATAGTGAGGTAGTGAGGTATTGAGATAGAGAGGTAGTGAGATAGTGAGAGAGAGGTAGTGAGATAGAGAAAGTGAGGTAGTGAGATAGAGAGAGTGGGGTAGTGATAGAGAGAGTGAGGTAGTGAGAGAGAGAGAGTGAGGAAGTGAGAGATAGAGAGAGAGAGTGAGTTAGTGAGATAGAGAGAGTGAGGTAGGCCGAACGAGATAGAGAGAGAATGAGGTAGTGAGAGAGAGAGAGTGAGGTAGTGAGGGAGAGTGAGGTTGTGAGGTAGTGAGAGAGAGTGAGGTAGTGAGGTAGATAGAGGTAGTGAGAGAGAAAGAGTGAGGTAGTGAGAGAGAGTGAGGTAGTGAGGTAGTGAGGGAGAGTGAGGTTGTGAGGTAGTGAGATAGAGAGATCCTGACATTTATAGGAATAGAAGCTCGGGCATAGAGGGGTCCAGTGAGGCTACCAAAGAGCAGAGGCATACCACAAGAATGGTATGCACAGGCCGGCAGAGAGTGACTGACGAGAGCACGAGCAGTGGCCGGGAAGTGAAGGGTGCGGGGAGTCGGAGAACCTCGAGGATAACTTATCCAGAGAGGCGGGGGTAGAGACCTGCGTCAGACATCCACAGATGGGGGGCATGCAGAGCATAGTGAGAGGTCAGACTTCACGACGATAGGGCACGCAGGCCGTGGTGAAGGGTCAGGCATTGACGGGAAGAAGGAAATATAAATAGGTAGCATGTGAGACGTCCACGTGAGGAAGACCATGGTGAGGGGACAGACACCCACAGGGAGAGGGCACGCACAGAGAGGTGAGGGGTCAGAAACCCACAGGGAGAGTGCATGCACCAAGTGGTGAGGGGTCAGACACCTACGGGGAGAGGGCATGCACAGAGTTATGTAATTTATTTTCACAAAATGTTACAAAATGTATTAAAACTGTCATGCAATTATTTTCTGGGTACAATGTGGTTTACCAGTATCTCTTGTGATTTATTTTTCATTGTGTATGCATGTGTCTTAAAGAAGACTCATAACGCACCTGGAGAGGACTGGTTCGATCAAAAAGTATCTCTTGGTGGAACACTTTCTGCTTGGACCAGTCTCCAATTGTATCTTGTAAGACTTTTCTTTTTTTACAAAACGCATGGGCTCACTTAAAAAAAAGGTACGTAAAAATGGGTAATGCAAAATGCTAAGAGCGTTGCATATTTTCCGAAATGTAAAAGTCAGGAATTTCACAATTTTTTCCAACATCCGAAACCCTCAAAACATGATCAACATCCTTTTGAAGCTCAGAAAATTCACTGGAACCGTACTCCAATGGTTTGCATCCTATCTACCCGATCAACAAATGTCCTTTTAGATGCACACACCAAGCTCCTACCTTTTTCCAACCATCTCCTTCCTTCTCTTCTTCAGCCTGTGCCAGGACTTCTCCAAGTTCTCCTTGCCCACTATCGGCACATGGTTAACTAGTATGAACCTGTATCTAAAAGTCACAACAGACAAAGGGATAGCTCCTAGGAGATCTGGCATATCATCCATCAACCATGAATGTCATGTGTCTCACAGAAAGGAAACACCACCAAAATAGAGTTCACCCGCATCATTAAAAATGGAAAAGAAGTCCAAGTGAAAGACTGTCTCAATGACGTGCAGTTCAGCGGATCCTCTGCTCTATTCAGCCCAAACATAGCTCAAAGGTGGCAAGAAGAGCCTCCTCACTAAGAGGTAAGCTTACTGCGACACAAATAAAATGGCTGTATCTTTACATTTTAATGTTGCTTAATATTTCCATTTATTATTCAGCAGTAAAAGCAAGAAAGAAGCTCTGCAGGAGTAAAGGGCACCCAAGGGAAAGCTGTACAGATAGGGTAACATGGCTGACAAGATTGGAGAAGTGTTAAAGTGACCTTCACTGATTGTTAACTTGAATTAGTCCCACATATGCAAAAGTTTGCATCATTTGTTGGTCCATTATGTCACAAATTAAATGAGCTGTTTGTTTCAGTACAGATTGCAGAATAAAACCTGTATCCCGACTAACTTTCATCTAAACTTTGTTGTTGGCCAGTCTCAGCCGAGAAGCCAAGGACTGACGGAGGCCGATCTGTGATCTACGGTCTGCAAGTCCCATAGAAGGAAATGTTTTGTGAGCTGGTCGGAAGCATGGGCACGTGCTGTTTGGAGGAAAGGCTGTGCTTCTTTCGGATTCTGTTCACTTGCATTACTTCCACACCATAAAGTAATGGTATAGGCACCTTGAAACTATTTCAGTTACCATTTTGCACTACGATGAAAACTGGCTTGTGCATTTACTCCTGCAGAAGAGTGTCAAGAGGAGAGTCAGCAGGCGTCCCTGTAGGAGGTAGTGTATTCAAGACTGTGCAATACAATACATGCTTCCTTCCCAACTCACTTGGTCTCGAACGCCCAGTCATACACTGCACCACCATACATTGCGACACAAATCTGGACATACATTAAAACGAAAAACCGCCTGTTTGTCTATAGTTGATTGTACTCGGTGGCCTTGAGAGAGGAGGCTGAACTGTGGTGAAACTGCTGGGTTTGTGTGTACGAGGGAGGAGAGGAGTCGTAATTGTGACAGAACTTCTGGGTGTGGGCGAAGGAGCTGGGAAGACCTGGCACAAGAGTGGAGGAACGGCAGGATCTGAGGGTTGGAGTGGCCTGGGATGACGGGTTTCCAGATGGATGCCTTGAGACAGAGTTTCACTTATACAGTGTGTGCTGCCTGCCTCTCACGTTCAGATGAGTGGGCACAGGTCCTGCAGAGTCCCCTTGCGGAGTTGCGTTGTGCAGAAACATAGCCGCAGAAAAACCGTCCATGAACTCCAGCATCCGTGGGGTCCATGATGTGATTATCCATGTCTGGGCTGATTCACACAAGCCCAATTACCCCCCCTTCTGGTAGGCCGTTTCATGAAATGTTCACCCCATTGCAGAGATTTCCATTTGCCTGTGCTCATTCCTGTTTCGCTGCCTTCTTCTCCTATTCTGCTGCGAAGTCACTTTTCCTACCTCACCACTCTTCTTATAATCTTTTCTGTCTCTGAGCACTTCGGCAATTCAGTTTCTCCTCCTATGTCTCATTCTCTTTCTCATTTCCTCCCACTGAATCTTTGCTGTGCCACTTTCTTCCAAATTGTCTTTCTCAGACTCTTTCAGGTCTTTTGTACTTCAAACTGCTTGGACCCGCTGAGGGAGACGGTATGGAGGGAAGGACGACACTGACGGCGGGAGTGGATGAAGCAATGGGGACAGCACGTGCGAGAAGCAACTAGCAGCACAGGGAGGGTGGGGCACGCTACGGCAAACTGGCAAGCGAAAACGAACCAGAGAGGATGGGTGGGCTGAAAAGAAAGAGTGCAGCGCTCGTGAAATGGGCGCCGCAACCAGTATATGAAAACAATGGGCTGCACCTTTGAGCCTGGTCCACGGTAATGATGCGACACAAAGAGCATCGACACAGCCAAAAATAATAACAACAAGAGGGTGGAGAGAGGCGGGGAACGCAGAAAAGAGATGGAGAGCCTTATGCACACATCAAAAAGGCAAACAAAGCAAAGAGTCACTGGGAAATGCACAAGAGGAAGAAAATATCTTTTCGCGTTACAAACATGCAAAAGCACAGCCATGAGACGAAGTCAACAAGAACACGTGCTAGTGTTCCCCACTCACCGGAATCGAGGACATCCCGAGCTGAGCGCGGGCGTTCATCAGAACAGGACCCCCGCCGGCCGCCATCTTCGGAAAAATGACCAAGACAAACCAAAAAAAATTAATAAATAAACCACCGCCCACCGCCGCAATGACGTTCTACAAGGGGCGGAGAGGGAAAAAAATCGCCGGATCGCCCACGAATCGCCTGGGACAATGACGGACAGATCTCTCTTCCAATGGCTAGCCTCCATTTATGGAGCTAGCCAATGGAAGAGAGAGGAGGGACAAAGCCACATACTGTTCCAACATAAGATTTCGCCTGTGCGAACGCTGCTGCGCAGCGGACGCCAGGCGAAACCTAAAAAGGCCAATAAAAAGAAGAGGTGAAGTTGGCACACCCACATATCAGGTTGTGCCCCATGCCAAAACAGGTGCAACCATCTTTTTGACCTCCTGTGGAATAAAACATCCCTATCTCCATGGCAAGCCGAGGAAATTACGTTTCTTTTGGGCCTAGTTTTTTCAAGTGAGGCAGCAGAGTGGGGATAAATCCCAATTTCCTCTCACTTGCCATACTGAGCGTCTGCAGTATTCAGGCATGGGTTTATTAGTCAACCAGGAAAACTTACCATACCCAGACATTGGACATTTTTGAAAGCTAGACACCCAATAAAGACCAGGATGCTGTGCCTTGTGTAAATGCCATGTTGATTTGGTACTTACAATTCCCTGAAAAATGCCAACTTTGCCTAAAATCACACATTTTCCTCACATTTCTGTCAAAGAATGTTCTAGAATCTATGGGGATTCAAACATTTACCACCACCCAGCATTCCCACATTCCTGATAAAGATACTACCACACTTGTGCGGCTTGGTCTATTGTCTGTGACACAACATGCCCAAAAGCCCAGCGAAGAGACTGAAACATTTCCTTTTTTTTTGTAATTACCTGATTTGGTGATGGTGGTAGCTGCGGTATTTGGGCCAACACTCAGCCACCACCTGAGGAAGTCTACTACAATTAGAAATGTTTTAAAACTAGACACAAGGAGGAGTAAAGGGTGGTGTGCCTTGCATGGATTCCCCGTCTCAACTGTTAGCCATTGAAAGAAAACATGCTCAGAAGCTACTACTTTACTTGCAAAAGCAGTTCTTTCAAATGTGTCATGTTTCTTTTTGCAATGCAATATTTTAAAGAGGGCACAAAAACCGTAGCAGCCTTATGCAGTTTTCATTCCTAGGTGTGAGCAATTGAATATGGTATCAAAATACAACAACAAAAAAGAACCTAATGGAAGTGCGATTTACATCTGGAATGTTCACTTAGGCAACAAAGTAAAGCACAAGCAAGTGGACTGCAAAGATATAGCTACCTTCCATGTGCAGTATATTTAAAATAGTGACATCGTAAAGGTAAAGATTGACACAATTCTTCAATGATGGACAGCCAGGATGGAGCACAAAAATGATGTCTTTGTCCCTTTTCAAGATATTAACGACCTGGATAATGCTTCTAGTGTGTCAGCCCCTCACTTGTGTAAGAGCTGGGCTGGCCAGGCATTAAATGCTCCTGCAAGCTTACAACGAAGGTTGTGGTCAAATTACATCACAAAGCATTTAATTGAGACTTGTCTTTTTGGCAGGCGAATGCAGTGTGTCCCAAGTGAAGTTTCAGCAACCAAACAGATACACATAAAAATAGCATACAAATAGTTTAGACGTTTGAGACTTGGTTATTTCAGAACATACAGCAATGTCAGCCACAAAACTTAAACGTAGAAGAGATGCCGGGTAGAAGATTTTGGCAGCACACATATTTTTATTCCTGGGCATTATTTGATACATTCTGGAAGTTATAGTCTTAGTTCACTTCAACTGGACTAACGTGCCTAGTGTTAGGATTGCATAAGTGCCCCAGTAATGCAGCGGTCCTGCACAGCCCCTCTGTAATAAATGCGGTGAAAAATGCATGTAGTGTGACCTCTTTTTGTCTATTGCATTTCTTATGTTCAATTTTTACGTTTCAGTTTCACAGATTGTGGAGAACAGAGTCCTTTGTGTAAGTAAGCTATGGAGGTACTGGCATCCATGTTGGGGTTGTTCAATAAGCAGGGCCTTCTTCTAACTCCAGCCTTTGCATTTCGACATAGCTGAACCTCAATTAAACATTTCGTCCCTCCCTTATCACTGGTGACACCCATGCTGCTACAAGTTAAGAGCAGTGGTCCTATGAGCCACTCAAAACTCCCAGCTGGTCGAGTCCTGTATCTACTTAAGCACGTCGCCTAGGGTGTCCATTTTCATGCCCGGCCCATGCTGGGCGTTATACCGGGGTGGTGACGTCAGGCGGGGGAGGGGCAGGGTGGGGGGTTTAAAATGCGGAATATGGACCATTACAGGTAAGTAACGGGAAAAAAAACCGTTGCCTACGCTGCATCACATTTGGCGATGCAGCGCGGGCAACGAAATTCGTTTTATTCATTTTTTCGTTACTTACCTGTAATCGGCCACATCCCGCATTTTAAAAACCCCCACCCTGCACCTCCCCCGCCTGACGTCACCGCCCCGGTATAACGCCCTGCACGGGCCGGGCCTGTCCATTTTAACAGAAGAGATGTTAAGGGTGTTCTGCTGTGGCACCTTCACTTAGGACGAGGAAGGGCCTTGGGACAGAACATCAGAACTTCTGCCTCAAGCACTCCTTTCTGTTCATCTTACCCCTTCACCTCATCTTACATACTTCATTTCTCAACAGCCACAATTACAGGATTTTTCTTATCACTTTTACAGGGAGTGGGCGTCACTAAATGATGGCGAGCTTGACAGACTGCAACCTGAATCCCAACTGAAAGCTCCTCTTCGGGTTTCACATTATTGTTTGTCCCTCTCCAGGAATTCTTGTGATCTGACTTTATAAAGACTCTGGGGCATATTATCAACAAAAGGCGATACATTATCGCCGCTTTTATCCCATTCCCATAGAAGCCCATGTTCACACCAGAACATGGGCTTCTATGGGAATTCTCAAGGGCATATTATCAAGCCCATTATCGCCGTTTTATCAGCAGTTTTCTGCCGATAAAAGCGGCGATAATGTATCGCCTTTTGTTGATAATATGCCCCTCTATTCTGTAACTTGTAACCTGTAACTGATGGGACTTCAAAAAAGACTCTACTCTGTAACCTATTTTTATCCAATACTGCCTGTGACAATGTTTGACAATCAAATGTTTGTAAAGCGCTCGAATATCCTCGCGACTTGCCAGCGCTATATAAAATTCTTTAAATAAAAATACATTTTTCAAAGATTCGGTTTAGAGAGGAATAATTTGATCCATCTGTGTTGCATTTTGGGACCTATTATGTCACTGGCGCTGGGCCCACCCCCACAAGTAAGGTACAGATTTTATTGTGACAATGGTTGGATCACTGTGTGGTAGTACATTTGTGAATCACTGCAGTTAACAGAACTTTCTGTCAAAGAAATGTATCCTGGAACTTTCTATGACAGAGATGTGAGGAAAAGTTCATGTTTTAGGCAAAGGTCTGAGGTCTAAGGGTTACTGTAGGTAAGAAAAGGTAGGAGGGTATAAACAAAACAGACCACACTGAGACCATCTGGGTGTCTAGTTTTCAGAAATGTCTGCGTTTGGTAGGTTTCCAAGGGTGCCGGACGAGCGCGGGCCCAAATTTCGCAGCTACCCTCATCGCCAAAATGGGTGATTTTTCTTGCCAGAATTGGATGAATACAGACTGTAACCAGCTAAGCAAGGTATTAGCTAAAAGAATCACGCCCTTGCTAATAGACTTTATGCACCCAGACCAATCAGGGAGCAGCCCTAGACCTCCTAGTCCAGTGCGCCACTCTCCAGCCAGCCTTAACAACATCTTCACTCTGCACTTCACCACCAGAAGACACTGGTTCGTTCTCAGGTGACGGCCACCTACTGGACGTCTTCCGACGTCCGCTGACCTCAACTCTTCCTTTTGTGCCCATATTGTATTTTGCAAGCGTTTAACTTCATCTCTCTGATTTAGTATTTTAGCTTAGCTTTATTTCCATTATTTTTCTTACGCCTCCATTTTGCCCTATATGCGCTGGGTGACTCCCTGCAGTCATTGCCCTCTTCTGCCTTTATTCCCGTTCCCGCTGCACTCGTTCCCCCCCTCCTGCCTCCCTGTTAAGCTCCTCAAACCTCCCAGGACTACAAATGCAGGCCTTTGCGTGGTCACGCAGCGGGCGCGCCCTTGGCACACCAAATGCAAGCCCATCTGTGTCCGTCTACGCCTGGACCACACCCAGCGCTAGAACCCCTGGTCCTCCCGCCACCCTCCGATACACCACCAAGGAACTCCTGGACGTAGACCCGGTATAACGAAACATCAGATGCTTCTCCGCTACACCTTGTTCAACCAAAGGACCCTTCATCTGCTGACATTGCTATTTCTCCTGCACCACACCCAACAATGGCTCCCACGCCACCCCGCCAAGAAGACCACAAAGGACCCAGAACCACTCCAATGTATCCTGCTCAATGCCCGCTCCCTCTGCAAACATGCCATGGAAATCCGGGACACCATCACCACCCTCTCCATGGACTTTGACTCATTATCGAAACGTGGCTCAACCCCTCTTCATATCCCGATATCACCACTGCCACTCCGGTAGGCAACAAAATGATACACGTAGAACGCACCAAAAACAAGGTGGAGGAATAGCTCTCATCTTCAAGGAAACAATCAGATGCACCTTAGTCAACAATGACCCCACGTCTTCCATGGAACACCTCAAATTCCAACTACAGACAGTGGAAAAGACCACGATAAGGGGCACCCTTGCGCACAGACCCCGGGACCAACTTTCTGCAATGCCATCTCCAACCTCATCGCCCCCCCTAGCCATCAACTCCCACCACTACTTGATACTCAATGACCTCAGTTTCCAAGGTGACGGCCCCAACAACGCCAACTCCGCCCTCCTAGAGAACCTGAACAACATTGGTCCCATTCAACTGGTCACGGAACCCACGGACAAGGCCAGACACGCAATCAACCCCATTTTCACCTCCAGCGACAGAATTGAATTCAGCCACATCACAGAACTCACCTGAACGGACGGCACCATCGAACACTTCACAATCTCCAACGCCCAGCACACCATCATTAAGCGCCACACCTCCTCCGGTTGCAGCTGGAGCAAGGTAACCGGACCTCAGTGGACTCGGGCCCTTACCACCACTCAACCAGAAGCCTCAACAGACCTCGACCAGTCCGTCCAGAACTTCTCCACCTCGATCACTATCCTTGCTGATAGTGTTGCCCCTTTGAAACCTACTAAAGACAACAAAACCATCAGACAAGCCAGCTGGTACACCACAGAGCTCGGGACCACCAAGCGCAACTTCTACCAACTGGAGAAATGATGACGCATCATGAAGAACTCCGCCGACAGAGCCACCTACAAGAAGTCCTCGGCAACTATCACCTTCACATCAAAGAAGCCAAGAAAGCAGCCATCACCACCTGCATCGACACCGCGGCCAACCACTCTAAGGAACTATTCAAAATAATCAAAGAATTCTCCCACCCAACCACCACAGAGAACACCATCCGTCCCTCACAAGAGCTCCGCGACACCCTCTCAGACTATTTCCACAAAAATCACTCACCAGCATCCTCAACACCTCCATCTCCACAGCAACCTTTGCGGACAAATGGAAACATGCGGATGTCAGATACCTCCTAAAACAAAAATCAACAGATCTCCCTGCTCCCGTACCCGCAAAGTACTGGAGAAAGTCATCAACCAACAGCAAGCGAATTTCTGGAACAAAACCACCTACTGGATGCCACACAAGGATTCCGGGACAAACACAGCACGGTGACTGTGCTTATTGCTGCCACAGATGACATCAGAACTCTCCTCAACCACTGATTACTGTGGCTCTGATCCTCCTCGACCTCTCTGTACCCTTTGACACGGTCTCACACAGCACCCTCATCAACAGACTGCACAACATCGGCATACAGCAAGCCAGCCTCAAATGGATTGCCTCCTTCCTTACAGTATGCACACAGAGCATCAGATTGCCACCCTTAACCTCAGCACCCAAGAACATCATATGCAGTGTACTCCAAGGATCCTCTCTCAGCCGCACCCTGTTTAACATCTACATGACCTCCTCACAGACATCGTCAGATCCCACAGCCTCAACATAATCTCCTACACAGACGATGCTGAACTCATCTTCTCGCTCACAGGGGACCCCCCAACACCAGAACCAACTTTTCCAACGCCATGACCAACATAGCCAACTGGATGGGAGACAACTACCTTAGACTCATCTCCGACAAGACAGAAGTACTCATCTTCAAAAACACCTCCTCTGCCTGGGACCACAGCTGGTGGCCAGCTGAACTTGGACCCACTTTCACACCAACTGAAAGGTGCACATCCTAGGGATCATCCTCGACAGCCAACTATCCATGAAACGACAAGTTAACACAGTCGCCTCCTCCTGTTTCCACACACTCCGCATGATCCGCAGAATCTTCAGAAGGATTCCTGTCAACGGCAGAAAGGCCATCACTCAGGCCCTCGTCACTAGCCACCTTAACTATGGCAACGCTCTTCATGCCGGCATCTCCACCAAGCTCCTTAAAAGACTACAGACCATACAGAACGCTGCAGCCAGATTCTTCCTGAATCTCCCTCTCACATCACCCCCACCTCCACTGGCATTTGGTAATATGGGGTCAAACCAGGTATTTGCATAGGGAATTCAATCCCCACTATCTCCCTACATGCTAATGATATTTTGGTCTACTTCAGAGATGTGAGGAATGATTTAGGTAATGCATTGAAGGCCCACAAGACATTTGACAGCATATCTGGATTACGCATAAACAGAAAGAAATCTTGTTTATCCCCACTCAAATCACTAAATGAATTAGCCTACACCAATTCCTCACCTTCCACTAACATTGAAATAAGAAACCTTTAAATATCTGGGGGTCATAGTTTACCAGCAGGAATCAGCCAAACTTTCTTTCCGATTCTAACACATTCATGGCGTTCTGGATGAAATTACCCCTTTCAGTGATGGAGAGATTAGCCACTGCCAAGATGACTCTAATACCCTGCTTTCTGTATCGGTTTGAAACCATACTGTTGAATCTTCCTAGGTAATTGTTCACAGATGCAGATACTGTACTGAAGGACTTGGTATGGGAAGACATAAATTAGTTCTTGCCATGCTACAACTGCCCCTCACAGAAGGAGGCTTAGGCGCAACTAACTTAGAAAGTTACTATCTAGCTGCACAACTGTAATGGATTGTACAGCGGTCTACCGAGCCCTCCCCTGAGGGCCTTCACATGTAGGAGAGGTTAGCAGAGAAGCCACTATGGACTAGAGTTTCCTCGAATAATCCAGAGAGCAAAAAGATATCATGCTTTCAATGGTTGTAAACTGTTTCTGGCATTGTATTCTGCACAAGACAAATAACAAAGATCTCCAATGCCCCTGTATAACCTTTTTAGTGTGAAAACACAGATGAAAACAGTGAAAAACGCAGATGTGCCTGCTTGGGCACCTATACATTAGGCAACTTATATTTTGGGACAGACCTACACACATTCAAGTCACTACATGAGCACTCCATCCGTGAATTCATAACTTTGAACCTTACGAGGAAGAAAACTTGACTCCAGCACGGACGCTCCTCTAGACCAGGTTGCACTGGAAACAATGTTTTTATTGGGAAATGCCAGAAAAGCAGTGACCAGGCTATATTCTGCACTACTACAGATGACAAAGCTTACAAAGTCTAAGAGATACCTGGTTGTCGGATTTAAACTTGAACATATCTGACCCAGAATACAACATAATATACTACATTGTACAAACTTGACTCCTAGCCATCCACGCAAAATTTATCACATGATCCCTCATGAATGTCCAAGATGTTACATGAACAATGCCAACCTTTTGGACATACATCAAAATAAGCCAACTCTGGGAATAAGTCATAAAATTTTTTTTTTAAAGCGGCAAATGTTAAAAAAACAAAAAGGCTGAACGCCTACTTCTTGGCTTAAGACCGTAATATGAGAAAAACAAATATGAATGCACCTTTGGGGATCTAGCCCTCATCTTGGTAAAGAGACAGCTGACCCAGATGTCAACATCAGATACCCCACCAACCCTAACACAATGAAGGTGAGAATTGAATATGTCGGTGGAAGTCAAAAGCCTTGTGATTGCTAAGAAACAAAGACCAGTTGGAACACAATACTCCTGTACCTAACTGAAAAGAATGATGAGTATACCCTTTGAACTTACTTAGCAAACTACTATAAACTCCTTTTCATACCATAATATAATGGAACTATGTCAATGCAACATCTACCTCCATTCCCTTTAGCCACCACCCTCAGACTCTTCACGCCTTGATAGCTGTCCAATAATTGGGTCTGCGATTCAAGGGTACTAGTTTTATTAGGATATCTGAAGTATAAGAACAATATTTAATAATTAGTATGTTTTAACAGATATTTGTTGTCTCCTCAGTCAGAGGTTCAAACCTACCACTTCAGTGTGGCTAATGTAACACAAATCAAATAAACAGCCAGTGAAAAACACACAATGCTGTAAATTAGCTAAGTAAACTTTAATACATGCATTCAAAAATAAAAAACAAACATTTCCATTAGTGTTCTGTATGTAATTAGTCGCATTGAGGTCTTATGTCTTCTTATTCCCGAGTAATGTTAAAGTGTCTACTAGCGAAACACTTGCATAATTTTTTGACTGCCACATTGTACTGGGGATAATCTTTAATCAAAAGAAATTAGGAACAGCTCCATAACGTGAAAGCAGAATACACCCTACACTGGCACCATGTGGCAGATTTGAAAACACAGCTGGAATTGTCAAAATGACAGAGGGACATCTTTCTATTTTGTTAATATTATGTTGATAACTTTTGCTTATTACAGTCTCGCCATTTAAATGGTTTCAAAGTGCTTTCACAGTATGATGTGTGTGTACAAAGAGGTTTTTAGGTCTCGGATTCGAAGGCTGCGCTTGCGCAGTCTCGCTCCGAGACTTTATGTCTACAGTATGGGGGCTTGAACCCGCCCCTCTTCTCCATTGGCTGGCTTCCTAAACGGAGGCCTGCCATTGGAGGAGAGGGGTGTCACTCCGTTGAAGACGGGATTCGGGGGAGATGGGGTTTACTTTCTTTCTGTTTTCTTTCTCTCCTCTTCCCATTGGCTGGAATTTTACCTTCCAGCCAATGGGAAGAGGAGAGAAAGAAAACCACGCCCCCAAATCCAAAAATGACGCTGGTTTCTCCGAGGCATTTCTGCCTCGCCTCGGAGAAACATGGTGGTGTCCCGGTGCCCCCTGCTGGTCTCTGCCGTGGTTTTGTTTTAGTCACTGGGGCGTGATTGCTCCCCCTCCCTTTTCGCACTGTGAGCCGGTCGTGCACGGCACCACTCCCCCACCGGCCTCGGCAGCAGAAACAAGCTCCAGTCACCGGACCGGCCTCAGAGTCCCTCCAACCACCGCCTCGGCCATGGAAGAGCGGCCCCCCACTGAGTCCCCGTTCAATTTCCTCTAGCGGCGGCTTCCTTGACACCGAGAGCAGGCCCAACCGCCGCCGCCTGTGCATCGGGAGCCACAGGATGAGGAGGACCAGGACCCGGCCGAGAGAAGGCCCTGGGAGGAGGATGACTTCGGGGACAAAGAGGTGCTGGACCTAACGGGCGGGGCTGGTGACTACTCGCACCCACCCTTCCTAGTTTTTTTCAAAATAACAACTGGGAGTTTTTGGTTCATACAATAATAGGTGTTATCGAACACTTTACGTAACGGACCGGCCGAAATCAGGACATGAAGCCACCCTGGTAAGTATGTCTTCACTCGTTAAGGAGCATTCAGTGATAGACGTGGCGTGGCATGAGATCGCTTTTATCTGTGACGTTTAAGATACTTCGTGGACAGTCTTTTTATTTCTATTTGAAAACTCATTGTCCTCAAAGCACCGGAACCATGCAAGATCTTTTCGACTGATGCAGCTGTAGCCTGTTTTAGCGAGATGTCAAAACCCCGTACTCCGATTAGTTTCCCTTACCTAACATGGCCGCCGGTTGTTCCAAATGTTAGTGCGTGCCTAGAGCCTCCGGAGCTGCGGAGGAGCCTGACTCTCTAGACGGGCCGGAGTACGAGGAGGAAGAGGTGGAGATTCCGCTGACTGCTCCGGCGCCTAACCAGTAAGTACCGATTAAGGGGTATGGCCGATCTCCCGGTGCATTTGACCCTTATGCGGCCCGGCCTGTGATCGGGAACATGCACGGCAGAGTTGCAGGACCATATGGGCTTTTTGTGGACAGCTTAAACATCTTATTACGGTATCAGCTCGCTTCTCAGAAGTGTTGGTGAGAAGAGGGCGTACTGCCCTCTGTGTCCCAGGTTCGGTCCGATCCTGCCTGAACTTAGGGCAGTGATCTCGTTAAGTCTCAAAACTGTGCCTGGTTTAATATTTGCGGGATTGTGTGGTGTATATGCGGCCTCTCCAGCGAGCTGTCACTGTCAGATGTCATCGCAGGCTCTGGGGTGGAGAGCAGTGATTGATGGTGCACTCTGGGACAGAGAAGCTGTATGTAGTGTCCTAGTGAACAGACAGCAGGTGTCCAAATGCCGAACGTCTTCTTTGCCGTACAGTTGTGTAGTGAGCTTTATGATGTACATACATTTAACTTAACTTAATGACATTTCTTAAGCGCCTGGTTGCACAAAGAACAGTGCGTCCCCGCGCTGACAATCCCACTAAACATCTCTTCAGCTTAGCTCACAGAGGATGAGCACTAGGGACAGGGGAAACTATACTGATTACGTCTTGGGGAAGAGATGGGTTTTCAGCCTCTGTCTGAACCTAGTTTCAGACGGTTCCATCCTCAATTCGATGGGTAGATCATTCCAGTCTTTACTGGCGAGGTGTCTAAAGGACCGTCCTCCCATCCTTGCTCTGTGGATCCGTGGAACCACTAATAGCATGCTGCCCATCGACCTAAGAGGGCGTGAAGGACGATAGATTGGAAGCAAGTCCTGGAGATATGGAGGTGCTTTTTTGTGAGCTATGCGGTGGGTAATGCACATAGTTTTAAATTTAATTTGTTCCTTTATTGGGAGCCAGTGCAGGGAACGCAATGCATGTTTCCCAGAGGCTCTCCTAGGGAGGTTCAGGACCAGCCTGGCAGCTGCGTTCTGGACGCGTTGTAACTGTGTAAGGCCTTTTTTACTGAGTCCACATAGGAGGGAGTTCCCATAGTCTAAGTGGGAGGTAACCAAGGCATGTACCATTGTTTTTCTGGAGCTGGGGGGCAGTAGGTCCAGGATTTTCCTCAGTACCTTCAAGATGCCATAGCATTTACCGGCAACATTACCAACATGATTAGTGTAGGCTAGATTAGAATCAAGAAGAATGCCAAGGTTTTTGACTGTGTCCACCGGGGCAGGGACAGAGCCCAGTTCTATGGGCCACCAGGCAGATGTCCAGATGGAAGGACAGGGACCAACGATAAGAACTTCCGTCTTATTACCATTGAGGCGGAGATAGTTCTGCTTCATCCACCCGTCAAGTGCCACCAAGCAGGCCGAGAAATTCTCAGCATCCACAACTGGATCACGGGACAGGTTGATCACCAGTTGTGTATCGTCTGCATAGGAGACTATGGCAACACCATATGACTCCACCAGTTTGGCAAGGGGTTCCATGTACAGATTGAATAACGTGGGGCTCAAAATCGAGCCCTGTGGAACCCCTTGTCTAAGACATCTTATACTGGATTTACATGGTGGACAATGCACTTGAAATCTCCTGTTCTTAAGGAAGGAAACCAACCACTCATGGGCAGGTCCGGTTATTCCCTTTTCACTCAGACGGTCCAGTAATACGGAGTGCGATACGGTGTCAAACGCCGCACTTAAGTCCAGTAGGACCAGTGCGGCCGTGTGACCCTCATCTGCCCTACACCGCAGCAGTTCTGTCGATAGGAGGAGGGCGGTCTCAGTCGAGTGTTTGGCTCTGAATCCCGACTGAAACGAGTGGAGGAGCTTATTTTCCTCCACAAAGCTCACCAGCTGTCGGTTAACCAATTTCTCTACTACCTTCGCACAGTAGGGAAGGAGGGAGATTGGTCTAAGGTTGTCTAATTGCGTTGTGCTAATATGGGCTTTCTTTTTTATCGGGACAACTTGGGCCAGTTTCCAGATGTCCGGAACTAGACATTCATGGAAGGAAAGAGAAGCCATGTTACCTATGTGCTCCGCTACCTGGGGAAGATGACTGCGAAGAATCCCCGCTGGGACCGCATCTAAGGGGGAGCCAGAGTGAATGTCCGATAAGATGTTGATAAACTCCTCTGCTTGGGGGACCACAAATTTCCTAAGTTTTTCCGTAACCTGATTTTCGCAGTTAGGGTCTGGCAAATTTGTGGGTTCAGAATTAGTCTGAAAAGATGCATAGATTTTTTCTACCTTCCCTATAAAGAAGTCTGCAATCTCATTGCATGACTCTGTCGAGGGGGGGACTTCCCCTGAACTCGCTAGAGGAGCGGAGAGTTCCTTCAGAATCATAAAGAGCTCTTTAGATGTGTTCTCTGCACAGTCAATCCTTTTATTATAGTAATCTCTTTTAGATTTCCTAATCTGACTGTGATAGGACCTTAGTTCGCTCCTATAGACTTCACGTAGTGAGGGGACATATTCCACTCTCCATCTACGCTCCAGGGTCTTACATTTGGTTTTGGCGGCGCGCAGCTCAGCGGTAAACCACGGAGCGGATTTCGTGCTCCGTGCCATGGCTTTTTGAGTCCAGGGGGCAACTTTATCCAGTGCACCCTCAACCCATTCATCATACATCCTGCACGCCTCAACCAAGTTGTCGCTGAGCTTTGGGGGTTCCTGTCCTAGGGCTTGACTGAAGGCATCATGACTGAATTTCCTCCAGTCCCTGCGCCTAATAGCGGGGGGTTTCTGTATAGGCCCCCTGTTGGGCAATCTTCTAAGTTTAAAAGGGATCAAATAATGATCCGACCACAGGATCTTAATCGGGACAGATACGCTTATATCTTCCCAATTTGCAAAAATTGGATCCAGTAGATGTCCCGCTTGATGGGTGGCTCTGTTATCTGCTAAAACAAACATAAGAGCTCTAAGTGCATTAATCAGGGATACAGCCTCTCTGCAGTTGACATCATCCAAATGCACGTTGAGGTCTCCTACAATCATGAACTTATTATGGAGTAAAGCAGATTGCGTTAGAGCCTCCAAGAGGCTCTCAATGAATGCAGTCGCCACACCAGGAGGGCGATAGATAAGGTAGCCCTTAATGGTGCAATTAGGGCCAACCGAAATAGAAAAAAGTCCAGCTTCACAGTTATTGATGGCCGTCGGTTCAAGAGAACATGACAGCTCGCTTTTATGGACAATAGCTATCCCCCCCCTTTGAATCCCTCTATTGATTTGGAGAATGTTATAGCCGGAGGGAAGGGCCTCTATAATATCAGGGAGGGATTGCTCATCCAACCAGGTTTCTGTCAAGAAGACCAAGTCAGGGTTGTCATCTATCAGCATGTCATAAATGTTCAAGCTATGACGTTTCAATGATCGACAGTTCAGTAGTAAGGCAGAAAGTTCATTACCTTCCTTACTCGTCTCTTGGTCTATGAGGATAGTATAGCCGCAACCCTCACACTTCAGGGGCCATTGCTCCACGTGCAGCGTGTGTTCGCATTCCGGAGGTAGCACCTTGCGCAGATGTAGTAACGCCTGCCTCGTATAGGTTGCCATCCCACGCTGGTCTGAGGTGGTATGGCCAGGGGGACGGGCCCTGGGCCGCGTATGGTCGCGGACGGGCGCAGACGGGCTTGCCTTAGGCCCGCCTTCGGCGCCTTCTTCATTAGTGAAGATGCTTACTAAGTTGCACAGTGCTTTGGAAAACATTTGGTGGTCTCTCATTTCTGTGAAACTATTTTCCAGGGCGATAATACTCTGGACACTGTAAACAAGATTGTTTGTTTATACGAATCAAATTCGCGAAGGTTGATGTTCTCAGGATGGAAACATGTTGTTCTTATTCTATAGTCAGTGGCAAGTGTACAGGAATTATAGGCAATACTGTTGCTCTTGTTAGAGAGGTGCAGAGAGGGAGATGAAAGCTGCAAACTTTTGCTGAGAATTGAAAGGGATTTATTTCAACCCATCGACTCAAATTAAAAATACCAAGCAAAACTTTTTCTTGGTACCCCCCACCAACATTTTAGTGCTAACAAGTGAGTCACCTTGTAGCCCACAATATATTGACCAGAGATCATGCAGACATATCATTTTCCCTTATCTGTGAGTGTGGCTGTGTGTGTGTGGCTCTGTCTGTGTGTGTGTGTGTGTGTGTGTGGCTCTGTGTGTGAGGCTCTGTGTATGAGAGTGTGTGTGTGTGTGAGAGTGTGTGCGTGTGTGTGTGTGTGTGGGTGTGTGTATGTGTGTGTGTGTGTGTGGCTCTGTCTGTGTGTGGCTCTGTCTGTGTGTGTGTGTGTCTGTCTGTGTGTGTGTGGGGGGCTCGGTCTGTGTGTGTGGCTTTGTCTGTGTGTGTGCTGCTCTGTGTGTGTGTGTGGCTCTGTCTCTGTGTGGCTCTGTGTGTGTGTATGTGTGGCTCTGAGTGCGTGTGTGTGTGGCTCTGTGTGTGTGTGTGTGTCTCTCTCTGTTTGTGTTAACTGTGTTCTTCCGAGCACTAAATTATTATCCACAAAAGTCCTTATATAGTTTTCACTATTTCTTTTTATTTTTTCCAATCTTCATTCAGATCAAGTCCAATTTCCAACCAATAGTTGCTCGCAGCCAACGCGCGTTTCGTCAAATCCGTATAGGAAAATTTGACTTCTTCAGGGCTGCAACCCAAATATTAACAATCAGTCTTAATTCGCGCAGCTTAAGTTACAGAACATAAACATTTCATAAATTCTCAACACATTAAATTAGAACTATCACATTGGTTTTTCCATCTCAAAACATGGTCTAATATACAATTAAATATTAACACATTGATTTCTCCAAGAAGGAACATATCTGCCAAAGACATGAATCTCAATGTAAAACAAAGCAAACCAATGTATTGCAAACATTACCTACTCCATGAAATACGAGTCATGTATATACAATTTGTAGGTCTAAGGTTTGTGGCTCCCGATAACACCCATAGCTGACAGATCACAAGTATATAGCTCACCTAGTTGGTGGTAGATGTCTACATTCAACTCATCTTCACGTAGCAATCTATGATTTCATCTTATTCAGTATACTCTTTCTTATGTCCTCACCTATAATTTAGATTAATATTTCAAGTTTTGTAACCAATATCTTGTGTACTAAGTGCACAGTTTGGTCATGAATTGTAAATTCAATTAAAAGACGACCGATGATTCCACTCACCAAATAGTATTCGGATTTATAGTATTGGTGCTCAAAAAGTATATGGATCTATCCAAACTTGTACATTCCAATCCAAATCTCCGTAAATCGTTCTCGTCAATACCTAAAGTAAATTAACAACTGTTTCAATCTTATTGTTTATAGGGGCATAAGACGGTTTCAACAATTATCCAACTTTAGTCATGAGTCAACTTGTGTAAATCTCACCTTAAAAATCAATGTCAGGCGCGTAGTATATATCACGTTATAAGTATTCTTTGTAACTTTGCATCTCCATATGTATCCCACACGAGTCCGTGTCTATTAAAAGAAGAGTGGGTACATTCATAAGTATCGAGTCTACCCTACTTTCTAACCTAATTGTACAAATAGGAAGCTTCGTGCTCACCGTTAGTATGTCAAGTGTATTCCGACTTTGGCGTTCAGCACGGGCGCCATCTTGTAGTGTCAATATATAGTCGCTTAGTGCGGGCGCCATCTTGTAATGTCCTCATAGCATTACAGACTGGCAAAAACTTCTAAACGAGTTACAGTCCCGCCATCTTTGAATAAGTATCTATAAGGATTCTTGTTCATCAGATCAAATGGTAATCTTCAGTTGATAATGTGAAGCCGTCAATCACAATGTCTATCCGAATACTATTTGGTGAGTGGAATCATCGGTCCTCTTTTAATTGAATTTACAATTCATGACCAAACTGTGCACTTAGTACACAAGATATTGGTTACAAAACTTGAAATATTAATCTAAATTATAGGTGAGGACATAAGAAAGAGTATACTGAATAAGATGAAATCATAGATTGCTACGTGAAGATGAGTTGAATGTAGACATCTACCACCAACTAGGTGAGCTATATACTTGTGATCTGTCAGCTATGGGTGTTATCGGGAGCCACAAACCTTAGACCTACAAATTGTATATACATGACTCGTATTTCATGGAGTAGGTAATGTTTGCAATACATTGGTTTGCTTTGTTTTACATTGAGATTCATGTCTTTGGCAGATATGTTCCTTCTTGGAGAAATCAATGTGTTAATATTTAATTGTATATTAGACCATGTTTTGAGATGGAAAAACCAATGTGATAGTTCTAATTTAATGTGTTGAGAATTTATGAAATGTTTATGTTCTGTAACTTAAGCTGCGCGAATTAAGACTGATTGTTAATATTTGGGTTACAGCCCTGAAGAAGTCAAATTTTCCTATACGGATTTGACGAAACGCGCGTTGGCTGCGAGCAACTATTGGTTGGAAATTGGACTTGATCTGAATGAAGATTGGAAAAAATAAAAAGAAATAGTGAAAACTATATAAGGACTTTTGTGGATAATAATTGAGTGCTCGGAAGAACACAGTTAATGTTTGGAACCTTGGTTTGTCTTGGTGACTGTGGTAACCAGTCCCCCACCTCTTCCTGAGCACCATCATTGATATTTGGATATTGTTTTGTTTGTATTACATATACCTTGATTTGTGCTGTGCGCTCCTTTAAGCCGTTACCATTTCTTTTGCTCTCTGTTTGTGTGTTGGGCTCTGTGTGTGTGTTGGGCTCTGTGTGTGTGTTGGGCTCTGTGTGTGTGTTGGGCTCTGTGTGTGTGTGGGGCTCTGTGTGCAGGAGCTGGATCTACCGGGGAAACCCAAATCATCTACCTTGGACCCCCCCCTAATGTAGCAGGGCCGTCCAGCAATATATCCCTGGCAATATCAGACCCTACAATCTGCACAGTGGTGTCTTGGAACATCACTGGGTTCTGCTCTAAGGTTCAGAACCCAGTTTCGGAGGCCTTCGTGGGGAATATAGAAATCCTATGCCTGCAGGAGACCTGGGCTATAGAACCAATACACCTCATTTGCGATTCTCAAATAGCGATTTTTTTGAAATTGCTATTTGAGAATTGCAAAAAGGGGTGTATGTTAAAAAATAAAAATTTAAAAACAAATCACATTTTTTTTGCGATTTCTTAATATTCCTTAATTGTGATTAGCGAATTTGCAATTAAGGAATAGTTTGCCATTCATTTCTATGGGCCAGGAGACCCATAGGAATGAATTGGAAGTTATTCTCAATTTGCGATTCACAATTTAAGAATCGCAAATTGAGAATAATTTCAAGGGTGTCATAAGGACACCCTGATGCACCCCTGAAATTTACAAGTGTGCGCATATGGCGCACATACATGCCCTAGGGGCATGTATGTGCGCCACATGGCACATTCACAAATGGCAAAAAGTGTATTTGTGAAAGAAATCACGAATTACCACCAACTTGAAGATGGTGGTAATTTGCGATTTCTTAAGGAGAAATCGCAAAACTTCAGTGGTTGCTGCATAGCATTTAAGGAATCGCAATTTGCAATTTCTTAAATGCTTACGCAAAGTTAAGGAATCGCAAATTTTGCGATTCCTTAAATTTGTGTTGCGATTATCCTCATAATAATAATATAATAAAAGGGGCTTGTAAAGCGCATGGTGACGCCATCCCGGCGTGTCCCCGCGCTGTGGAGAAAAGTCAGGGCCAGGAGAGGAAGTTAACGGGAAAACAGATGGGTTTTCAGAAGTTTTCTGAAGGTGGTCTCTGAATCCGCTAGTCTGATGCTCATGGGGAGAGAGTTCCATTCTTTGGCGGCCATTACACGGAAGGAGCAGCCACCCATTCTGGCTTTCTTGATGCGGGGAATTTTAAGCAGTCCAGTTCCCCCATTCATACCGTTTTCCGAATTTTGAGTCGCAAATGCTGCTTTTTTGCAATTCGCAGCGTTTGCGAACCAATATTCGATTGACACATATGGCCCTAAATACCCCGGCAGTGAAAGGTCTGGGAGGTAGGTCTAAAGGAGGGATCTCGACAAATATTTCAAATAAGCTGCCGCTAACTAAGCTCACGCTTCATTAGGTTGGGAAACTATTTTCACGTGGTTGAGCTAGTCCCTACTGCAACTCACTGTATACTCTTGATCAATTTGTATAATAACACCAAGCAAAATTATCTGGAAAGAGTAGTAAAAGGTTTTCTGGCCACAGTAACTAAAATCTCGGATGGGAAAAGCAGAGACAGATTGACTCTGCTGCTGGGTGATTTTAACTGTGGGTTATGCAATAATGCAGACAGTAGATTGTGTGGCATTTATAATGACGTGGATAGCTGCACAAACTTCATTCTTTCCAAGACGGGGGATATAATTAATGACCTCATTTCTCAATTAGATCTGGCGTTTGCTAATGAGATCTCAAACCTCCCAGTTGTTTTTTTGCCTTCATTCAATGGGAGAGGCCATGCAGCCACAATTGATTTTATACTGATCTCATCTACACATGCTCACATGATACTTTCTAGTGTGGTGGGTGATATCACTTCAAGCGATCACTTTCCCCTTCTTCGAAAACTCAATACACACGCGTATATTCAGAATAAGCATGATGTAAACTCCCGCTTGCAGGGAACGGTATAAATTAACTCAGTAAAGTGGTCTAAGGTCGATCCAGATCTGTTAACTAGAAATGTCCTAGAGAAATGCAGGGTAGAGATAGATACTTGCTTAAGTGAGGACGCCCCGGACACATCCATAGTGAACTGCTCTGTAGAAATTACTAGGGCAGCAAGGAATCTAATGACAGTACAGTTCAATAATAAACCAAAACTCTATAGATGGTTTAACACTAGGTGTACTAGAGCATATTCTAACCTAAAGAAGGTACTGCACTGTAAGCCAAGATCGATGCCCAACATTACACAAGTCAGATTAGAATACAGGAGGGCTATAAGAGAAAGAAAACAAACCCTCCCTAATGAGGCATGGGACTCCCTACATAATGCAGCAGAGCAGAAATATAGTACTGCTTTTTGGAAGGTTCTGAGAACCCCTTTCTTAGCCTCTAGCGCAGGTCCCTTAGTGCTTAGTGGAGATACCCATCATGGAAAAAGAATGGATTACCCATTTCTCCAACCTATACAACGATCAGGGGAACTTGGGTAGCTACCCAGAAGTTCGGACCTCAAATAACTGGGAACATATTGACCTAGAAATTACCTTGGAGGAGGTGACCAGGGCTTTGGGGCACCCGTTGACAGGAATAAACATAATATTACCCTGTGGGGGCCCATATTAACTCAGGTCTTTAACACCAGCATATGGTCTACTCCTACCCCACATGGCCAAAATCAATAATTATACCAATCTTTAACCCCTTCAGCGCTAATGACAAGGGTAACTCGTCATAGAGTTTCCATTGATTTCAATGGAAATTACATTGAAAAAGGGTAATCGCGAAGACCCAGGATGCTATAGACCAATCTCCCTCCTAGATTCAATGATCAAGGTACTAGGAAGGGTCATATTGGTAGGCTTAGCAGATTGGGCCGAGGAAAAGAAGATTTTATCAGATCTACAGTATGGGTTCCATGAGGGTCTGGCGCTATTGAGCAGTCCTTAAACCTTACATTACTGATAGGCAAGTACACTAGAGTGAAAAAAAGCTGCCTCTATTTGGCCTTTGTCGACCTCACCGCAGCCTTTGACTCAGTAAAGCATAATAAGCTATGGGAGGCCCTTGCAAGCATGGGGGTTGACTTACAAATTATCATGCTCCTACGCCAATTGTATAGTGACGCGTCAGCAAGCGTTCGTTTCGGCCAGAAGGGAGAATGCACAGAAGACTTCCCAATTAGGAGAGGGGTCAGACAAGGTTATGTGCTGGGCCTCTTCCTTTTTAATCTTTACATAAATGGACTAGAAGATGCACTGCTTTCCCAGGGCATAGATTTTCCTCAAGTGGGCGGACGATCAATTCCCGCACTCCTCTATGCGGACGATGCTGTTTTGATGGCTCGTACTCAAAACAGCCTCCAGAGAGCCCTGGACATTTTGTGTATATTTATGGGCGATCTTGGTCTTCAAACCAATATAAGTAAGACGTATGTCATGAGGTGTTAGCAATGGACGCAGAAGACACACAAAATGTTCATTGATGGGAAAAAGTTAGCGACCACCAAACACTTTTCTTACCTAGGTGTATTTTTTAACTATCAAGATACTTGGGCCCCTGCCATATCGGATAAAAAAAAACCTTTGCTAGATCAACTACAGCACTTTCAAAACTTTGCAAAGAAGTTAGGTAGAAAACGGCCCACAGAGCTGTTACATATAAATATAAAGTCAAGTGGTATCCATGGCAATCTATAGAGCCAGGGTGTGGGGCTTTGCCAACATTAATTCTCTGCAAAAGATATAAAATGCCTTAATAAGGTACATTCTTTCGATGTCCCTCCAAGCACTTCCACCTTCATTTGCCACGAGGAGCTGGCCCTCCGCCATATAGCAGATCTGGTAAAATTAGAGCCAACCCTCCTGTGGCATAGAGCCTGTTGTAAGGATTAGACAGAGCTGAACAGGGCGACCTTAAAATATATTTTACAGTTGGATAGGCCCCATAGAATCCCTATGATTAAATGTGTACTTGACTTTATGAGTGAACTGGGTGACCCCGAATATTTTACCACCCCATCCTCAATGATGGTTATCTCAAGAAAGACGTTAAAGAACAAGGGTATCCAGTTCTTAGAAGCCAAAAGACTACATGGAGAATCTGCCTCTAAATCAACCGTAAGAAGTCATCAGCTGTTACGTACCACCTTAGGAATGGAGCCCTATTTATCTTTAGTACCTGGAATTTTGATAGATTCTTTTTTACTAGGTTAAGATTGGGTGTTATCCACAGGTTGATGACATTCCCAAAAATGAACAATTGGTGTTGTACCCTTTCCCCGTGCCCTTGTGATACCATCTCTGCCCAACCTACTATGCATTTAGTCCTATTCTGTAAATGTTAACACGATCATAGGAAAGTTTGGATCATACCCTTTTTAAGAAAACATGGGCGTAGGCAGTGCCCTGAAGCAATGCTCCAGCTTCAAATGTTAGAGAATGAGCATATAGCATGGAGGATAGCCCAGTTCTTAAAAGCTGCATTTTACATCAGGAAAAGTATTGATATTATGGTATAGTATTGTATAAATTATTTGTATTGTGTTCTTTCTTGTAAATAATATGGTGCGTTTTTAAGTTCTGTGCTTTTATGACTGTTTTATATAGCAGCCGAATAAAGCTTTCCTTGACATATATATATATATATATACACACACACACAAATTTTGACTACGCACAGACTAGAATTGATTAAATACAAATTTTGACTACGCACAGACTAGAATTGATTTGTTTCAATATGTACGCAAACTAAAACTTCAAAAATATTTCATGAATTCCAGCAGAAAGGCCCTTGATAAAACAACGACACCAGATCAAGGTGAAACATTAAGCATAGCTAACATGGATACACTTCGGGATTTGATTGCTTTGGAACAGGAGGATGAAACAGACCTTATATCACCAAGCGCAGCAGCAGTATTTTCAGACCTGGATATATACCAGACAGTGAGAACGAATTTCAAACCGAAATCGGTCTTTATGCCGGTCCTACTGAAAGATGGCCTTGATTTCTTCTCTGATAATGTTATTAAAGACCTTAAAGAACTGTCACTTTTAAGCACCAAGGATTTCATGGCACAAGATCATAATCGTAGATTGGAATACAACAATCTCATGGAAAAAATCAAGGCAAGATCTGACATTGTGGCGAGATGGTCAGATAAGGGGGGGCAACATCGTCCTATGACCACTATCAATGTATAACAAAGAAGCAAATTCGCAACTCCAAGATCTTGAATGCTACACTAGAATCAGCCCCACTCACATCGTGGGAATACAACAAAAATACCACAATGAGTTATACCGATGGAAAGGAATGGGACTACTGAACAAACAAGAATTTCAGTTCCTAAAAAAGGACTACCCGGTGACCCCACAACTGTATTTAATACCAAAAGTCCATAAGAATGACAAAGAACCCCCAGGAAGACCCATCATATCGGCGATTGGGAGTTTATTTGAAAACACGAGCATTTTTGTTGATCATTTTTTACAGGACTTGCCAGCATTTATAAAAGACAGTGGAGACTTTCTGTGTAAAATATATGATTTGGAATGGAAACAGGACTATGTGTTTATGACAGATGTACAATCACTGTATACGAGCATACGTCACAAAGATGGGCTCAGGGCATTACAACACTACCTGGGGAAAAGACCAATATCACTATACAAACACACGGGCATGTTACTAGAAATGACTGAATGGTGCTTAACAAACAACACATTCATGTTTGACAGACTCCACTGTAAGCAAACGCAGGGTTCGGCCCTAGATATGCGAATTTGCATATGGGCTGGTGGGAGGAGCAAGTGTTAGGGTCACACAGTCAGAAGCTATGACCAACAATGTGATCCTCTATAAACGGTCATAGATGATATTTTCATCCTGTGGCAAGGGTCCTGTGAGAGTGCGAAAAAGATTGCTTCTGAAATTAATGAGAACGCATTGAATCTGAAGTTCACCTGCAACACAAGCATGACCACAATACAATTTCTAGATCTTGAACTGTATATAGATAAAAACAAAATATAAACACGCACATACCGCAAACCGACGGCAGGAAATGCATTGCTTCATGCCCAGAGTTTCCACCCTAAGGCACTCAAGGAGTCTATTCCATACGTGGAATGTCTCAGAATGACCCGCAACGGCAGCACCGAAAAGGGCTTGACAGAAGCAAAGGAGAATTTATTCTCTAGATTAAGAAAGAGAGGATATAGTCAAAAAACCTTTGAGATAGCGGAAAGTAAATGCAAAAACAAAGACCGGAAAGATCTTCTTTTTCCTAAAAAATCAGTCTCCGAAAAAGAAAATGTCGTACGCCAACCCCCAAGACTTATCACAGGTTTTAATACGTACCATGCTAACCTTCGAAAAATCTTAACTAGGCATTGGCCTTTGGTAAGTAATGATCCAACAATAGGGCCACTGTGTGGTAGAACACCCTTGATAACCTTTAGGAAGACAAAATCGATGCGGAGTCAGCTTGTGTGCAATGCCCCTGCCATTAGTAAACCGAACAATTGGCTACAGACTCAAAAGGGGTTTAAGAAATGCACAAAGTGCAAAGCATGTAAACATGGAAGCAACACTAGCAGTGTAACATTACCTTTCAGACAGAAACCATACCTAATCAGGAACATGTACACTTGCAAGACAGAGCACGCTGTATACGTGTTGGTATGTAGCTGCGGTAAACGGTACATGGGAAGCACAATCCACCAAGTACACGTAAGAATCCTTCAGCACCTCCGGGCGGTAACCAATGATGATTAGGCTTACCCGGTAGCCAGACAACATAAACCAACACCACGCAGGAAACACTCAAGATATGTCATATTTCGTGATTGATAACGTACCCAAGAACATCAGGGGAGGCAACCGTCAATTGGCATTGCGACGGTTAGAGTCAAGATGCATAATTTTGCTCAACTCCAAGATACCTAATGGGTTGAACGCTGATAAGGCGCTCAATGTACACCTGTAGTCCAGCCTGCACTGTCCCGAACCCATGTACCACTCCTAGAAACATCTGTAATTCACTAGCTAAATGAACCAAAATCACTTGTACATATGAGCACTTTCCTAATATAGCATGGCTAAGCTTTAGCTTGTTACATACAACTCACATTTAAAACCTTGTTTATTCTTTTTAAGAAAGGACGCAGAGTCAGAGCACCACGAGACGCATGACACAGACGGTAACACATATGTTACAAAAACCACACACCAATAGCGCAGCCTTCTGTCCACTGGGAGATGAGGCTTGATACAGTCGAGGTAACAAATCACGAGGGACACTAAGCCTAAACTTTACCTAACCAACGACTGCGCAGACACCACCGACGGGCAGTGACAGGTGACCCACATAATAAAGGTGGATTGTGTGTGTGGGATATTGTACAAATAAGGAATATAGTGGGATAGTCAATTAATAGCCCAATATTGACACTGAACTCCCGAGTATCAGCTGTTTCTGCGCAAATACCCGGTTTAAACATAACGTTTAGTTACACACAATGACATTGAATTGTTCTGTTATTATTTCAAAGTCTTTAATTCCAGTTATGTATATAATTGTATTTAATTTGCCTTAAAATTATCATTTTGTATGTATAAATGTCCTAGCAACAGATGTGCCAAATACAGTAGCATTGTAAGCAACAATGAAAGAAACAAAGTTAGCCATGACTCGTGAAAAATGTAAATAACTCTTCTATGTCTGTCAGGAGTGTCATGACAGAATCACAATGGCAACAAATTCTAGTTGAAACCTGCCAAGCAACTAGCTTGTATGTATGTGTATATATACTGACATAGGTGTTTGTGCAGATGTAGTGAACAAGGCGGGAGCTAACCGCCGCAACGCGTCTAATCAGCAACTGAGAATAAAAATCTTCTTTGGATAAGAATTCACGGAGTCAGCGCCTTTCTTGATTAAGAAGTTTGGACTGGTATTCAATATATATATATGATGTGAGCAAGCTCCCTTGGGGAGTGAAACGTGTCGTCGGTTGGACATTTGTCCTTTATTTTTCTGAATAAAGCACTCTACTCTGCTACCTATTTGAGGAGTTTGATCTTCTTTGAAAACGATTTACGCTGCAAAAAGTGAGATTGGATTAAGGTCTGCACCTGGAGTAATTTTGCCCTCCATTGGCGGAACAGGACTGTTGGTTCCATATATATATATATATATATATTCACTGAAAAAAACATAGGTTATAGACCATATATAGTTAGGAATTAGCATTTACAAAACCTTGAAAATTCACTGAAAAAACCATAGGTTATAGACCATATATAGTTAGGGATTAGCATTTACAAAACCTTAATTTACTCGCACAAAACCATTGAAATTCGCATATATAGTTAGTTGCACTAACTATATATCGCGCACCTGCAATCCACTGCTGATGATGTCACATATTACATCATTCATGACATGGTCAGTGACATCACTGATGACATCACTGATCACAACATCCAGTGACTGTATGTTTCTGTAAAGTTAAAATATGTCTTACATATTGAAGAATGAGTGGATGTATAAGTGTCTGGATGAAGGATTTAGTAGGTCCATGACTGACTGTATGAGTGAGTGATTAGATGTGTCTCACTGAGTGCATGGGTTAGTGACTAAACTGTCTTAATTTGTGCATCATTATGTCTGTTCTTCTGTAAACTGCTGCATGTGTTGATCAGTAGCTATATGAGTAACTATATGGGTTTTTGATTGGTTGCCCAAGTATTTGTATGGGAGACTGAGTGTGTGTGTGGGTGGCTGGGAGGTGTGTGACTCTGTGCATAGATGTGTGAGTAGTTGATTCACTATATGTATGGGTTCAAAAGTGCATGTGGAAACAGCTGTATGGGCGGTTGACTGTCTGCATGAGTGTATTGGTGAGTGAATGGATTTGTAAACACAGTACATGTGAAAGTTGACATATTTAAATAACTGTGCATAAGAGCCAATGAATGTGTGAGTGTCTGTAAGGATCATTGTGAACATGTATCAGGGATTGTATAAGAGAGTAAATATGTGTTAGTATATGTTTGAATAAGTAAGGTGTGTATAATTGTATAGTTTAGAAAATGGAGGTGTGATTGATTCTTTTCATGACTGACTAGGCGTATGAGTAACTCCATGGATAAGTGACAGTCTGTGAGTGTCTGTTTATACTGAATGTATCTAAGGTTATATTAGAGTCTGAAGATGTTCATTGTATTATCACATAAATGATATCATCAGTGATGTGATCAGTAATGTCAAATGAGATGTCATCAGTGATGTCATCAGTGATATCATTTGAGATGTCATCAGTGATGTCATTTGAGATGTCATCAGTGATGTCATCAGTGATGTCACTGACCATGTCATGAATGATGTAATATGTGACATCATCAGCAGTGGATTGCGGGTGCGCGATATATAGTTAGTGCAACTAACTATATATGCGAATTTCAATGGTTTTGTGTGGGTAAATTAAGGTTTTGTAAATGCTAATCCCTAACTATATATGGTCTATAACCTATGGTTTTTTCAGTGAATTTTCAAGGTTTTGTAAATGCTAATTCCTAACTATATATGGTCTATAACCTATGGTTTTTTCAGTGAATTTCAATGGTTTTTTAATAGCAAATATCAAAAGCTGTAAAATGTCAAGTACGTGGTAGGTTAAAACATTTTCGTATTTATGCACGCTGATGTGCTTTGAACGCTGCCCCCCCCCTCCTCTTTTCTTTTAGGAATATTCTCTCTTTGCAGATAGTGAAGGGTAGGTAACACAGGCCGTTGCCCCCGTTGTAATCCGTCGTGCCTGCTTCCCTCTCCTTTTGATTGATTGTTATCCTAGCATTTATTGTTTTGGAATTGGTTCTCTTTGGTTCATTCTCTATTTACAAACAAGCACAGAGTCGCAATACTCTGTTTAGTCTTTGCAGATAGTGAAAAATCGTTAAAAAACAAAAGGAATCAAGCAAAATCAGTAGGCCACTAATGGGATCTCTTTTTGACCTTGCTAAAATAGAAACATTATGAACAACCCCTCATGACAAATACGAAACTAGTGAGAGGAACTGAGCTCGACACCCTGATGGCTGCAAGACAGCTCGGCTCCGCCGCCCACCCAACCCAAAATAACGACAAACCCTATGCAAATATTATAAATATATACAACACACCAGCAAAGTAACAGGGTAAAACGTTTTATTAAATAACTATTTACATGGCAGCCTGCTGCAACATCCATCACTGTTCCTGTCGAGGTAGCATAGCTGGCGGCCTAGGGGTGGAGGACCGTTGTGCAAATTGCCCGGGGACGACACCATGCGCCAAGACTCGTCCCCAGTACATCCAGAGCTGATGTCTGACAAGTTGTGTGTGAGGATGCCTTGCTGGTGCCGCCACCCCCACCACCACCTTTTTGTTGCCTGATCCGGCTAGCTCAATCGATCGAGCATGAGACTCATGCACTCTGATCTCCTTGGCCTCAGTCAAGCATCAATAGTAAGATTTTCATACGTGAGTGTAGGTTCATGGTTTTCCATCCACAGACTAAAAGCCTGGAGTGGGAGTGAAAGAACAATAACTAGGTAAGAAGGAAGGCAGAGGTTGTGGGAAGGACTCTGGATATGGTATGTTGCTTGGTCCCTGAGATGCTTCGATGTCACTGCCTTGCACAAATGGCATAAGTCCTGGATGTTGGGTGCCATAGTTGAGGGTTCGGAGCAGCACTTGTAACACTGTCTGAAGCTTATTTGCACCTGCTGCAGCTTCACTATTCTCAAAGTAAGTGGGGGCTGTTTGTGGACCTGACTGCATTGGAAAACAATGTGATGCAGTGCCTCCCTGAACCGCTTGACGGAGGCCCCCGAGATAATTGAGCCTGCTCCACACCTTGTCCCACAATCCGTTTGACCTGAAGACACGTCCTGCGGTGCCCTGGTCCGACCATCACATATACCTGCGCCAGGAGACGGCGTGGGGTGCAGTAGAAGGGAGAGGCGGCGCGAACGAGCCTCCCCCACCACCCCAGGTGGAGGTTTCTCAGCTACACCCCAGCGCTTCACTCGACCAGCTGACTTGCGCCTGCTCTTGCGACACAGTGCCTCGTTCGGCCAGCTGAATTGCGCCTGCTCTTGCTATTACAACGACTCACCCGCCATCCAACGGAATTGCACCCAATCTTGCGGTACAGCGACAGGCGGCTGCTACGGAGCTCACAAAATGGCGGTAGGTTCCACAGACTTGGGCCTGGCCTGCAAAGATGGCTCTGGGCAACCGTGGAACTCAGACGCTTGACTGCTAGGGCATGGGCCCCATTCTCGAAAGCGTCCCCTCAGCCTTGAAGATTCTACAAAAATCATTGGGGCCCCCGACTCCCGCAGGCTTCCGGTGGGGAGCAGCTGCCATGATTGCTCGCGGAATGGCCACAACGTAGCCACGAGATGGTGGTGCTCTCATGCTAACGCCAGCTTCAGTCTGAAACATCCAGAAACACTGTAGACTACCAATTCGATCAGTTCCGGTGGAGCCTCAACGTGACCCGGTAGAGAAGAACTTGCCCTCCCCTCTTTGATTGATAGTTCTTGTTGCCTGTCCCTTCTCTTGTCATTTAACAGAACTTTTTGGTCTGCTGAAAGGGGTTGTGTTCCGACCGCTGGTTGGTGGAGACATTTTGACTATATTCTGTACCTGCGTTGTCGCGTAATGCGTCATATGACGCGCCGCGTTAGCGCACCCGGAAGTGCTCCGGTGCGCGAGGTGCAGCTTCCCGGAAACGATCCAGAGCGCGGCGCGCAGCGCGTAACGTAAGCATAACAGGTCATGTGACTTGTTAATAAAACTTTTCATTGGTTCATTTTACTTTTGTTATTCTAATGATGAAAGGCTTGGTAATATGACCTAAAAATAACACTTTTCATTGCTTTCGAACATTTTTTTCCCAAATGATGAAAGCCCCACCTTTTTTTTCTCACTCTGACTTGTAAAGCAAAGGACCCAGATGCATTTACAGTTTATCACTAACAATGTTCCAGGCTAATGTATTTTCCCGGGAAATTTACAACTGTCCTGCAAGTAAAATATTCCTTTTTCGAGAAAAAGGGCGTTTCTTCGTCCCATGAGGGAGCCATTGAGCAAAAGAGGCTCGGCTTGCTGTCTTAGTCGCTGATAGGCATGAATATCGGATTCTTATCGATCACTTTATGTTGCAGGAGTGGAAAACACAACAGCCCTTGACCATTTATCTTTACTGCGTTCGTGCGTATTATACCTTTTAATCGTCATGTAATCGGGCTTCTTTATTTCACTTGCCTTTTACTCATTCGAAAACAGTGGCTATTATTCAAAACTATACCAAAAAAGGTACTACTACCATGTTTTGTTTGAAAAACCTTTATTGTGAAAATGTCAGTATACAAATACGGGCCTATAACCACGTGGGCCGGCCACGGAGCAAACTGGAATCGTATATGATGAGGGGACATTTACACTGTAGAAGAACGTAATGAGCGGGCCATTAGGTTGCAAGAACTAAGGTGTCTAACAGTTGCGGATTCGGTGGACGTACATTTTATAATTAAAATACGACAGGGTCAGTTACAATAAAATTATCTAGATATACATTTGCGGGCAAGTATCATAGGTGACGTTAATTAGAACTTTCAATAGTACAGTAATCAATAACACATCAGAACTTAATATCAATAGGGATGTCCAAATGTTCAATCAATTCTCATCCCCGCCCGCCATGTGCTTCAAAACTGCATACGTATCTCGTGATATCAAGGTTGGGCAACCAGTACACAACAAGGAGTTACGAGCCCCATTTATACCGGCGCCATTTTGTGCGAGGCCGGGCAGGTCCAGGATATAGTCAAAATGTCTCCACCAACCAGCGGTCGGACCGAACACCTTTCGGCAGTCCAAAAAGGTTCTGTTAAATGACAACAGAAGAAATAGGCAACAAGAACAATCAGTCAAAAGAGGGGACGCTTTCGTGAATGGGGCCCATGTCCTAGCAGGCAAGCGTCCGAGTTCCAAGGTGTCCCAGGGCCATTTTAGTGGACCAGGCCCAAATCCAAAGAGCTGGCCACCATTTTGAGAGTCCTGTTGCAGCCAGCTATCGCTACACCACAAGAGTAACCGCAATTCAGCTAGATGGCGGGTGAGTCACTGTACCGCAAGAGCGGGCGGAACTCAGCTGGATGGGGGGTGAGGCACTGTGCCGCAAGAGCGGGCAGAACTCAGCTGGATGGCAGGTGAAACGCTAAGAGGCGCCCCACTGCAGATGAGGTGCCTCCACCTGGGGAGGCGGGAGAGGTCCGTTTAAGCCGCCCCCCCCCCCCGGGCCCCTCGCGCCGTCTTTCGGCACGGCATTGTAGGATAGCCACACCAGTGCGGCAACTTGCTGGACACCACCTCGGTGCCACCCGGATCTCGGCGCGTTCGAGTCACTGTACCGCAAGAGTGGCCGAAACTCAGCTGGATGGCGGGTGAGTCGCTGTACCGCAAGAGTGGGAGAAATTCAGCTGGATGGCGGGTGAGTCGCTGTAGCGCAAGAGCGTGCGCAACTCTGCTGAGCGGCGAGTGAAACGGCAAAGGGCGCCGCACTGCACATGAGGTGCCTCCACCTAGGGAAGGGGGAGAGGCCAGTTCACGCCCCCCCCAACCCCCCCGGGCACCCCACGCAGTCTTTCGGCGCAGCATTGTAGGATAGCCACACCAGTGCGGCAACTTGCTGGACACCACCTCGGTGCCATCCGGATCTCGACGCGTTGTGCTGCCTTCGGCCTATTCGCACATCGGTCCGCTACTGACGCCGCCTCACAGGCCAACGGATTTTGTAGGCTTTTTATAGCCCAAAGCCGCATAACAGGTCATGTGACTTGTTTATAAAACTTTTCATTGGTTCATTTTACTTTTGGTTTCCTAATGATGAAATGCTTGATCATATGACCTACAAATAACACTTTTCATTGGATTGAAACATTTTTTTTTCCCAAACGATGAAAGCCCCACCTTTTTTTTTCTCACTCGGCAATCCAAAAAGGTTCCGTTAGATGACAACAGAGGGGACAGGCAACAAGAACCATCACTCAAAAAAGGGGAGGGCAAGCTCTTCCCTACCGGGTTGCGTTAGGGCTCCACCGGAACTCATCGAATTGATAGTCTACAGTGTTTCTGGATGTTTCAGACTGAAGCTGGCGTCAGCATGAGAGCACCACCATTTTGTAGCTCCGTCGTGGCCATTCCGCAAGCAATCATGGCAGCCGCTCCCCACCGGAAGCCTGCGGGAGTCGGGGGCCCCAATGACTTTTGTAGAATCTTCAAGGCTGAGGGGACGCTTTCGAGAATGGGGCCCAAGCCCTAGCAGGCAAATGTCCGAGTTCAAATGTGTCCCAGGGCCATTTTAGTGGACCAGGCCCAAATCCGAAGAGCCGACCGCCATTTTAAGAGTCCTGTGGCAGCCACCTATCGCTGCACCGCAAGAGTGGGCGCAATTCTACTGGATGGTGACGAGACGCTGTAGCCGCAAGAGCGGGCGGTAAACAGCTGAATGGCGGATGAGGCACAGTGCAGCAAAAGCGGGCGGAAAACTGCTGATTGGTGACTGAAACGGTAAAAGGGCACCCCACTACAGCAGACGAGCCTCCACCTGGGGAGGCCCGTTCACGCCGCCTTCCGCCCCGCCGCCCCCCCCCCCAGGGCCCCCCCCTCCCAGGGCCCCCCCCCCCCCCGGGCACCCCACGCCGTTTTTCGGTGCAGCATTGTAGGATGCCAAGACTAGTGCTGCAAGTAAAGGACATCACCTGGGTGCCGTCCAGATCTCGGCGCGTTGTGCTGCCTTCGGACTATTCGCACAACAGACCGCTACTGACCATTGTTGCTTTTGTTTACATTTTTTTTTTTTTTTGCGTGTTTACTGTTTTTGGTGCTTTGTATATATTTATAAGTTATTAAAGTGTTATAATCCTACTACTTTGTTGGAGTGCTATATATTTTTAATGTGACACATAATTGTGAAGACTTTGATGTACAAAAAGGCATCCCTGGAATCTTCCGCTTCAGGCTCGGTCCCACACACCCTCACAGTGAGAATCCCCTCCCCAATCACAATACAGGATCGTTATCAGATAGTAGGAACGCGTGTGTTGTGACGGATCTCATGAGGTGGGGGCCTTGATCTACTGTAACTCCTTTGAAGACGGGTGATTCTTTACAGTTGAGCAATAAACTACATCCGCAGGGCTAGGTGATAGCCTGGGACCGGCCTGGACAATCAGACACAAAGGAAGAGGAGTGTCAGAGGGTGCGGTAGTAAATAGGGTGAAAGGGAGGTGGCGGGCGGGCACAGGGTGTGATTCTCAGGGAAGAGCAGCGCAGATGGGGGGAGGTTTATAGCCCATGCATAAGACAGAGAGCGGGGGTGACCAGTGCGTGAGGGAGATGCTTGCGAGGGTGGGGAGCCATGCTGAGGATCGGCGGCGTGCAGAGAGTGGGTCTGGTCAAGGCATCTAAAATGGCTGCCGGTGCACGACAAAAGTGTGGCATTGGAAAAAAAAGCAAGATGGCGCAGACAATGTTTATCAATACAGATTAATTTATAACAATTATTTTTAACAATATACTTACTCGCAGTGTCAAAATGGCGGTCAACACTTCCTGATTTCCTTCGAATCGAACGTTAACAGAAGTCAGCCGCTGGAAGACAAGTATCAACATATATGAGCATCCTCAGCCACCCTCAGAAAACATAGGGGGTCAGGATACGTCTCCCGTACCCCCTTATACCCATTTCTCACATTGTTTTTCCTCCATCTTGTAATTTAATTAAAACGAAACACAAAATGGCGAATTCCCGTTTCGCGTCCCGATTCGCTACCCGGTTCGCGAACCGGAAAGCGCTTCGACCGCTAAAAATCACATTTTTTTATTTGCCCCACGGGACCCTTTAAAAACCCCAAAATCATTCCTAGGGGGTCAAGAAGGGTCTACCTTGCCCCCTTTCATTAAATTCCCCCTTCGTTTTTCTCCTCTTCTTGTCTCTCAATCCTACCGAGAGACAAGATGGCGGACTGTTTAGAGTGTTGACAGACACCGGAGAGCCAATCAGCTTCGCTTCGCAAAGCTCCGTTACGCGAAAAGTTCGCGAACCGGAGCGCTACCCGGGACGCTGTCACAGATATATCTGTTTTTTAAAACGTTAATTTCTCATACTCCACTGGAGCACATATATTGAGACCCAGCAAAGGCACATCGGGCTAACAGTCCCTACAATTTTGCCAAGTTTCGCGCAAATCCATTCAGCCGTTCGAGCTAAAAGTGAGGCCAAACGCCCTATGGAAAACTCAATGTTAAAAACGCGTTTTGGGACCCCCCTTTTTTCTTGGACCCCCCCCTTGACGAAACCCCCCCAAATTTTCAGGGGCTGCTCAGAAACAAAATGTGCCATTTTCCTGAAAATTTCAGCCGATTCCGCCCACAAACGCCAAAGTTATTAGACATAGAATTTTCAAAAGTCCCATAGAGAAAAAATCCTAACTATATATACCTACTGGTGACCGCCAGTAGGTAATATATATATATATATATATATATATATATATATATATATATACACACACAGAACAACTTTGAGGCTACTTCCAATCGCGCAGATCGGCGAAGTAGGAGACGGACCACAGGGCGCCCACTGGGCATAGTTGCGCGTTATAAATAATATTTCATTCATTCATTCATTCAGGATTAGATTAGGTAAAGTGGAATTTTATTTTACAAAATGGGCAGCAATGACGCGTTTCGGGCTCAGAAGCCCTTGTTCACAAGCGGAGAACAACTATATATATATATATATATATATATATATATATATATATATATATATATAAAGCAAGTGTTGGGCCAAGATATCTTTAAAATTCCAGTAAAATTTGCAGTTAGCTAGTCAGACCCTGGTTCTTTCCCCCTGGGAAACTTTCAATCATTTTGATGGTTTGGGTAAGTTAAAAGAGCAACCAAAGGGCACTGTTATCCCCCACCCAACCCAGAGAAATGTCCGCCAAGTATTCAGCGATATCCATCTGAATCCTGTCCAGTTTGAAGGTATATAATTAGGCAGAGTAGGATACAAATTCCTGAGGTCTGTCCTCCATAACCGAGAGCTGGGATCCCTTCAGAGTTAGAATCAAAGGTGCTGAGGGGGGCCTGTGATTTGAACCCCTCAGAACCACAGCCAATGTCCTATCAAGACATTCACCCTCCCAGTATCTATGTGCTACTGTGTACTTCCTCAGGTATTTGACTTCATGTGCCACCCATTCCCTGTAGTCAGGCAGCAACAACCTTGCCCATTAGCTTATCATCAGACTTATCTGATTGCTATCTTTCTAGATTAGCAACATCCCTTTCTTATTTTGTTAATTGGCCACAAATCTCTCAGGATCCCATCCAGCTTTGACATTGCTCTAATGCACATACAGACCTTGAAAGTGTACCATACTGTAGCATATAGCTTGACAGAACCAAAATATATATAGAAAAACTACTCTGTCCTGCAATGCCAGTGATGAAAAGCCACAGCCAGCAGAGTAGGGAATTATCACTAGGATGGTGCATTCCAAAACCACGGGAGAGTGATCTGACAAGCTGCACGGCCTACATTTGATGTCCATCACCCAGTGGAGCAAGTAAGTACTTATCAGCCAGTAATCTACCTGTGAATAAAAGTTGTGCAGTGAAGAGAAATAAGAGTACATCTTGATGGAGCCGAAGTTGTGCCTCCATCCACCCATTAAGGTATAATTCTCTTGGAGAAAGAGACAAGGTATTACACATCTGGTGAGACCAGTGGTCAGCGGTCCATGTCTATCCAGCTGGGCACCAATCGCCACAATAAAAGCGCCTGCATAGTATCAACAAGACGCCCTGTTGTAATTTAATATACATAGACTAATGTGCCCTGCTGTCCACAAACATTAAGCACAGTAAGAAGACTCACCATGCAGACATCGCCACGATTTCTGAAAATAGAATTCTGTGCCCAAGTACTAAGCTAAGTGTGATCTGTGGTCACGTCACCATGTTTACTACAGCAAGGCCCAGCAAAGAGAACCAGAAGGGTAAACAGCATTCTAGCCCCACATATGAAACAGGGAGACTGTGTTAGACCAAACTTCTACAATGTCTCCAGTTCTACCAGGGGCCAAAATGAGCACTGTTAAATCCAACAAATAACTTTGGTTTTATTTTAAATACAAAAAAAAGCCTTGCCATCAGTAAAAACTAGGATTGTAACGGAGTATAACACATGGGTGTTCAGCTTTCTCTATTTTTTCTTTGCAGCCTTGCTTCCATGTCCAGGTGACCTGGTTGTGGCCTTGATGGAGAGAGCTTGTTATACCTATAATGCCTTTGATAACACTTAACACCAGGGAGGGGACAACAATTGTTTCCTCTGATGCCTCCTGGGATATTTTAGCCAAATTTCCAAACTAAAGCAAAATGCAATTGAAGGTACCATGTGTATGTGGGGATGACCTTTTGCTATTTTACAAAGGACTGCACGGCTGTTGACAAATATTCTAATGTGCGTATCAGACACCCCATGATTGAATAAATCATGTTTGAAGGACACTCAGTGTGCTAAAGTCTTGCATATTAAAACAATATATTGAACAATTCACTATGATCAGAGTTTCCTTCATACCAGCAATCTAACAAAAGTAATGTCTGTGGAAGCCCTCTTCACAGATGATCATTTTTGATGGACCGGAATGACTTCCATGGCAGGGGGCGGGTGAGAATTCTGGAAAGTACACAAGTGATTAACCTTCAGTACAGTACAAACACACTGCAAAGTGAAACTGCCATCCATTTAGTAGAAACTGAGAACATATATACTTGCAATCATGTTATGGAAGTAGATAGTGAACCTTAAAATGGGAGTTCTGAAATCCTTGCAGGTTATTAAATTCATAGCAAGTTTTTTTAGAGGGCGGATACTCCCAAGGTACAGACGATTATGGGAAACGTTGCAATCAACAGAAAATTGAGAATCTGAGAAACAGAGTGCAGCATATGCAGGCTGCCTCATATCTCTTCAAAGAAACCCGTTATAAAGGGATCCATCATTGCTTTGCATAAGGAAGGAACAGGAAGGAAGTGCTGATGGAAGCTATTTGTCACATGGCCCACTCCCAATGCCAAAAGCGAAAGTTCCCCAATGGGCCACCAATTCTCCTTAAACAAGCATTTGCAATGCAAGAGGTCTTGCATTAGGAAAGTTTGAGCCATTGGTATTGTAAATGACAAATTTTTTATTTATGTGTTGGTTTTGAACATAGCTTAATTAATAGTTTTGTCATTAACAATGCCAATAGTTATAACTTTCGCAAATGTGACACCCATAGCATTTGTAATGCAATATGTGTTGGTGTAACCACCCCAGTACTTACGTGGCTTAGAGGTATTGATATTACAAATAACAATGGCTTTTAATTTCTTTTAATAATTAATACCTAAATAAAAGTTATTGTAATTTATAATGGCAATAGCTTAAACTTTTGTAAATAACTTTTGTGAAGATTATGTTCAGTGTATTTAATTGTGAGAAAAATCCAAGAACAGAAGTGAAATATTAACATATTTTTGTGACATTTGTAATAAAGCTTGAAACATTGAGAGAACATATTTGAACCAGTTGTTGTTGAATGGTTGCACAGATCTACTGTGGCGGCGCTGAGTGATGTGGCGGCGCTGAGTGATGTGGTGGCTAAGAGTGATGTGGTGGCTAAGAGTGATGTGGTGGCTAAGAGTGATGTGGTGGCTAAGAGTGATGTGGTGGCTAAGAGTGATGTGGTGGCTAAGAGTGATGTGGTGGCTAAGAGTGATGTGGTGGCTAAGAGTGATGTGGTGGCTAAGAGTGATGTGGTGGCTAAGAGTGATGTGGTGGCGGCAAAGAGTGATGTGGTGGCGGCAAAGAGTGATGTTGTGGCGGCAAAGAGTGATGTTGTGGCGGCAAAGAGTGATGTTGTGGCGGCAAAGAGTGATGTTGTGGCGGCAAAGAGTGATGTTGTGGCGCTCCTGAGTGATGTTGTGGCGCTCCTGAGTGATGTTGTGGCGCTCCTGAGTGATGTTGTGGCGCTCCTGAGTGATGTTGTGGCGCTCCTGAGTGATGTTGTGGCGCTCCTGAGTGATGTTGTGGCGCTCCTGAGTGATGTTGTGGCGCTCCTGAGTGATGTTGTGGCGCTCCTGAGTGATGTTGTGGCGCTCCTGAGTGATGTTGTGGCGCTCCTGAGTGATGTTGTGGCGCTCCTGAGTGATGTTGTGGCGCTCCTGAGTGATGTTGTGGCGCTCCTGAGTGATGTTGTGGCGCTCCTGAGTGATGTTGTGGCGCTCCTGAGTGATGTTGTGGCGCTCCTGAGTGATGTTGTGGCGCTCCTGAGTGATGTTGTGGCGCTCCTGAGTGATGTTGTGGCGCTCCTGAGTGATGTTGTGGTGCTCCTGAGTGATGTTGTGGTGCTCCTGAGTGATGTTGTGGTGCTCCTGAGTGATGTTGTGGTGCTCTTGAGTGATGTTGTGGTGCTCTTGAGTGATGTTGTGGTGATGAGGGCGATAGAGTGAGGGCGATAGAGTGAGGGCGAGAGAGTGAGGGCGAGAGAGTGAGGGGCGATAGATAGAGGGCGATAGATAGACAGTGAAGGCGATAGATAGAGTGAGGGATATAGATAGAGGGCGATAGAGTTAGGGCAATAGAGAGAGCGATAGATAGAGTGAGGGCGACAGAGTGAGTGTGATAGATAGATATATAGATAGAATGAGGGCGATAGAGTGAGGCCGATAGATAGAGTGAGGGCGATAGAGTGAGGCCGATAGATAGAGTGAGGCCGATAGATAGAGTGAGGCCGATAGATAGAGTGAGGCCGATAGATAGATAGAGTAAGACCGACAGATAGATAGAGTGAGACCGATAGATAGAGTGAGACCGATAGACAGATAGAGTGAGACCGATAGATAGATAGACTATAGATAGATACAACTGGTACAAAACGCCGCGGCCAGACTGCTTTGTAGAATACCCAGACACGCCAGGATCACTAAACATCTTAGGGATCTACACTGGCTCAGGGTTGAAAACCGGATTCGTTTCAAAACCCTGAGCTATAGAGTGAGGGCGATAGCTTGATAGAGTGAGGGGCAATAGATAGATAGAGTGAGGGCGATAGATAGAGTGAGGGCGATAGATAGAGTGAGGGCGATAGATAGAGTGAGAGCGATAGAAAGAGGAAGTGAGGGCGATAGATTGATAGAGTAAGGGGCAATAGATAGAGTGAGGGCGATACATACAGGGCGAAAGATAGACAGAGTGAGGGCGATAGATAGATAGAGTGAGGCCGATAGATAGAGTGAGGGCGATAGATAGATAGAGTGAGGGCGATAGATAGATAGAGTGAGGGCGATAGATAAATAGAGTGAGGGCGATAGATTGATAGAGTGAGGGCGATAGATTGATAGAGTGAGGGCGATAGATTGATAGAGTGAGGGCGATAGATTGATAGAGTGAGGGCGATAGCTTGATAGAGTGAGGGCGATAGCTTGATAGAGTGAGGGCGATAGCTTGATAGAGTGAGGGCGATAGCTTGATAGAGTAAGGGCGATAGATAGAGTGAGGGCGATAGATAGAGTGAGGGCGATAGATACAGGGCGAAAGATAGACAGAGTGAGGCCGATAGATAGAGTGAGGCCGATAGATAGATAGAGTGAGGCCGATAGATAGATAGAGTGAGGGCGATAGCTTGATAGAGTGAGGGGCAATAGATAGATAGAGTGAGGGCGATAGATAGAGTGAGGGCGATAGAAAGAGGAAGTGAGGGCGATAGAAAGAGGAAGTGAGGCCGATAGATAGAGTGAGGCCGATAGATAGAGTGAGGCCGATAGATAGAGTGAGGCCGATAGATAGATAGAGTGAGACCGATAGATAGAGTGAGACCGATAGATAGACTATAGATAGATACAACTGGTACAAAACCCCGCGGCCAGACTGCTTTGTAGAATACCCAGACACGCCAGGATCACTAAACATCTTAGGGATCTACACTGGCTCACGGTTGAAAACCGGATTCGTTTCAAAACCCTGAGCTATCTGTTTAAAATTAAAGCTGGGACCGCTCCCAAGTATCTCCAAGATCTTGCCAAGCCCCACTTTCCCAATAGCAATCTTCGTTCAGCTACATCAGCGACCTTTGCGGTTCCCAGGTACAAACGGGCTAGAATGGGCGGGAGATTGTTTTCATATCTGGGTCCAACCCTGTGGAACACATTGCCCATCCAAAAACGCAAAGAGGGAAACGAAAAAGTGTAAAGACCTGGTTGTTTGACAAATAAGTACCCTCGGATTTTCTCTCTCTCTAGCTGTGCTCGTGACCCGCTTTTTCGGCGCCGGGAAACCCTTTGTGGGTAGCTGTGCGCCCTACAAATGCTATAAAATAAATAAAATAATAGAGTGCGGCCGATAGATAGAGTGAGGGCGATAGAAAGAGGAAGTGAGGGCGATAGAAAGAGGAAGTGAGGGCGATAGATAGATAGAGGGCAATAGATAGAGTGAGGGCGATAGAAAGAGGAAGTGAGGGCGATAGAAAGAGGAAGTGAGGGCGATAGATTGATAGAGTGAGGGCGATAGAAAGAGGAAGTGAGGGCGATAGATTGATAGAGTGAGGGCGATAGCTTGATAGAGTGAGGGCGATAGATACAGGGCGAAAGATAGACAGAGTGAGGGCAATAGATAGATAGAGGGCGATAGATAGAGTGAGGGCGATAGATAGAGTGAGGGCGACAGAGTGAGTGTGATAGATAGATATATAGATAGAATGAGGGCGATAGAGTGAGGCCGATAGATAGAGTGAGGGCGATAGAGTGAGGCCGATAGATAGAGTGAGGCCGATAGATAGAGTGAGGCCGATAGATAGATAGAGTAAGACCGACAGATAGATAGAGTGAGACCGATAGATAGATAGACTATAGATAGATACAACTGGTACAAAACGCCGCGGCCAGACTGCTTTGTAGAATACTTAGACACGCCAGGATCACTAAACATCTTAGGGATCTACACTGGCTCAGGGTTGAAAACCGGATTCGTTTCAAAACCCTGAGCTATCTGTTTAAAATTAAAGCTGGGACCGCTCCCAAGTATCTCCAAGATCTTGCCAAGCCCCACTTTCCCAATAGCAATCTTCGTTCAGCTACATCAGCGACCTTTGCGGTTCCCAGGTACAAACGGGCTAGAATGGGCGGGAGATCCTTTTCATATCTGGGTCCAACCCTGTGGAACACATTGCCCATCCAAAAACGCAAAGAGGAAAACGAAAAAGTGTAAAGACCTGGTTGTTTGACAAATAAGTACCCTTGGATTTTCTCTCTCTCTAGCTGTGCTCGTGACTCGCTTTTTCAGCGCCGGGAAACCCTTTGTGGGTAGCTGTGCGCCCTACAAATGCTATAAAATAAATAAAATAATAGAGTGAGGCCAATAGATAGAGTGCGGCCGATTGATAGATAGAGTGAGGCCGATAGATACAGTGAGGGCGATAGATACAGTGAGGGCGATAGAAAGAGGAAGTGAGGGCGATAGAAAGAGGAAGTGAGGGCGATAGATTGATAGAGTGAGGGCGATAGATTGATAGAGTGAGGGCAATAGAAAGAGGAAGTGAGGGCAATAGAAAGAGGAAGTGAGGGCGATAGATTGATAGAGTGAGGGCGATAGATTGATAGAGTGAGGGCGATAGATTGATAGAGTGAGGGCAATAGAAAGAGGAAGTGAGGGCGATAGCTTGATAGAGTGAGGGGCAATAGATAGAGTGAGGGCGATAGATACAGGGCGAAAGATAGACAGAGTGAGGCCGATAGATAGATAGAGTGAGGCCGATAGATAGATAGAGTGAGGGCGATAGATAGATAGAGTGAGGGCGATAGATAGATAGAGTGAGGGCGATAGATAGATAGAGTGAGGGCGATAGATAGAGTGAGGGCGATAGATAGAGTGAGGGCGAAAGATACAGGGCGAAAGATAGACAGAGTGAGGGCGATAGATAGAGTGAGGGCGAAAGATACAGGGCGAAAGATAGACAGAGTGAGGGCGATAGAGAGAGTGAGGGCGAAAGATACAGGGCGAAAGATAGACAGAGTGAGGGCGATAGATAGAGTGAGGGCGAAAGATACAGGGCGAAAGATAGACAGAGTGAGGGCGATAGATAGACAGAGTGAGGGCGATAGACAGAGTGAGGGCGATAGATAGACAGAGTGAGGGCGATAGATAGATAGAGTGAGGGCGAGCGATAGATAGAGTGAGGGCGATAGATAGAGTGAGGGCGATAGATAGAGTGAGGGCGATAGATAGAGTGAGGGCGATAGATAGAGTGAGGGCGATAGATAGAGTGAGGGCGATAGATAGAGTGAGGGCGATAGATAGAGTGAGGGCGATAGATAGAGTGAGGGCGATAGATAGAGTGAGGGCGATAGATAGATAGAGTGAGGGCGATAGATAGATAGAGTGAGGGCGATAGATACAGGGCGAAAGATAGACAGAGTGAGGGCGATAGATAGAGTGAGGGCGATAGAGTGAGGGCGATAAGAGTGAGGGCGATAAGAGTGAGGAAGTGAGGGCGATAGATTTATAGAGTGAGGGGCAATAGATTGATAGAGTGAGGGGCAATAGATAGATAGAGTGAGGCCGATAGATGGATAGAGTGAGGCCGATAGATGGATAGAGTGAGGCCGATAGATAGATAGAGTGAGGGCGATAGATAGAGTGAGGGCGATAGATAGAGTGAGGGCGATAGATAGATAGAGTGAGGGCGATAGATTGATAGAGTGAGGGCGATAGATACAGGGCGAAAGATAGACAGAGTGAGGGCGATAGATAGAGGGCGATAGATAGAGTGAGGGCGATAGATAGAGTGAGGGCGATAGATAGAGTGAGGGCGATAAGAGTGAGGGCGATAGAAAGAGGAAGTGAGGGCGATAGAGTGAGGGCGATAGCTTGATAGAGTGAGGGGCAATAGATAGATAGAGTGAGGGCGATAGATAGAGTGAGGCCGATAGATAGATAGAGTGAGGCCGATAGATAGATAGAGTGAGGCCGATAGATAGATAGAGTGAGGCCGATAGATAGATAGAGTGAGGCCGATAGAGTGAGGCCGATAGATAGATAGAGTGAGGGCGATAGATAGATAGAGTGAGGGCGATAGATAGAGTGAGGGCGATAGATAGAGTGAGGGCGATAGATAGAGTGAGGGCGATAGATAGAGTGAGGGCGATAAGAGTGAGGGCGATAGAAAGAGGAAGTGAGGGCGATAGATTGATAGAGTGAGGGGCAATAGATTGATAGAGTGAGGGGCAATAGATTGATAGAGTGAGGGGCAATAGATAGATAGAGTGAGGCCGATAGATGGATAGAGTGAGGCCGATAGATAGATAGAGTGAGGCCGATAGATAGATAGAGTGAGGGCGATAGAAAGAGGAAGTGAGGGCGATAGAGTGAGGGCGATAGATTGATAGAGTGAGGGCGATAGATTGATAGAGTGAGGGCGATAGATTGATAAAGTGAGGGCGATAGATTGATAAAGTGAGGGCGATAGATTGATAGAGTGAGGGCGATAGATTGATAGAGTGAGGGCGATAGATTGATAGAGTGAGGGCGATAGATTGATAGAGTGAGGGGCAATAGATAGATAGAGTGAGGGCGATAGATAGATAGAGTGAGGCCGATAGATAGATAGAGTGAGGGCGATAGAAAGAGGAAGTGAGGGCAATAGATAGATAGAGGGTGATAGATAGAGTGAGGGCGATAGAAAGAGGAAGTGAGGGCGATAGCTTGATAGAGTGAGGGCGATAGATAGATAGAGTGAGGCCGATAGATAGATAGAGTGAGGGCGATAGAAAGAGGAAGTGAGGGCGATAGAAAGAGGACGTGAGGGCGATAGATAGATAGAGGGCGATAGATACAGTGAGGGCTATAGATAGAGTGAGGGCGATAGCTTGATAGAGTGAGGGGCAATAGATAGATAGAGTGAGGGGCAATAGATAGAGGGCGATAGAGTGAGGGCGATAGATAGAGTGAGGGCGATAAGAAGAGGAAGTGAGGGCGATAGATTGATAGAGTGAGGGCGATAGATTGATAGAGTGAGGGGCAATAGATAGATAGAGTGAGGGCGATAGAGAGAGTGAGGGCGATAGAGAGAGTGAGGGCGATAGATAGATAGAGTGAGGGCGGGCGATAGATAGAGTGAGGGCGATAGATAGAGTGAGGGCGATAGATAGAGTGAGGGCGATAGATAGAGTGAGGGCGATAGATAGAGTGAGGGCGATAGATAGATAGAGTGAGGGCGATAGATAGATAGAGTGAGGGCGATAGAAAGAGGAAGTGAGGGCGATAGATAGATAGAGGGCGATAGATAGAGTGAGGGCGATAGATAGAGTGAGGGCGATAGAGTGAGGCCGATAGATTGATAGAGTGAGAGCAATAGAAAGATAAGAGTGAGGGCGATAGAGTGAGGGCGATAGAAAGAGGAAGTGAGGGCGATAGCTTGATAGAGTGAGGGGCAATAGATAGAGTGAGGGCGATAGATACAGGGCGAAAGATAGACAGAGTGAGGGCGATAGATAGAGTGAGGGCGATAGATTGATAGAGTGAGGCCGATAGATAGAGTGAGGGCGATAGACAGAGTGAGGGCGATAGATAGACAGAGTGAGGGCGATGGAGAGAGTGAGGGCGATAGATAGAGGGCGATAGATAGATAGAGTGAGGGCGATAGATAGAGTGAGGGCGATAGATAGACAGAGTGAGGGCGATAGATAGACAGAGTGAGGGCGATGGAGAGAGTGAGGGCGATAGATAGAGGGCGATAGATAGATAGAGTGAGGGCGATAGATAGAGTGAAGGCGATAGATAGATAGAGTGAAGGCGATAGATAGATAGAGTGAGGGCGATAGACAGAGTGAGGGCGATAGATAGAGTGAGGGCGATAGATTGATAGAGTGAGGCCGATAGATAGAGTGAGGGCGATAGACAGAGTGAGGGCGATAGATAGACAGAGTGAGGGCGATGGAGAGAGTGAGGGCGATAGATAGAGGGCGATAGATAGATAGAGTGAGGGCGATAGATAGAGTGAAGGCGATAGATAGATAGAGTGAAGGCGATAGATAGATAGAGTGAGGGCGATAGATAGAGTGAGGGCGATAGATAGAGTGAGGGCGATAGATAGAGTGAGGGCGATAGATAGAGTGAGGGCGATAGATAGAGTGAGGGCGATAGATAGAGTGAGGGCGATAGAGTGAGGCCGATAGATTGATAGAGTGAGAGCAATAGAAAGATAAGAGTGAGGGCGATAGAGTGAGGGCGATAGAAAGAGGAAGTGAGGGCGATAGCTTGATAGAGTGAGGGGCAATAGATAGAGTGAGGGCGATAGATACAGGGCGAAAGATAGACAGAGTGAGGGCGATAGATAGAGTGAGGGCGATAGATTGATAGAGTGAGGCCGATAGATAGAGTGAGGGCGATAGACAGAGTGAGGGCGATAGATAGAGTGAGGGCGATAGATAGATAGAGTGAGGGCGATAGATAGATAGAGTGAGGGCGATAGATAGATAGACTGAGGCCGATAGATAGAGTGAGGCCGATAGATAGAGTGAGGCCGATAGATAGATAGAGTGAGGCCGATAGATAGATAGAGTGAGGCCGATAGATAGATAGAGTGAGGCCGATAGATAGATAGAGTGAGGGCGATAGATAGATAGAGTGAGGGCGATAGAAAGAGGAAGTGAGGGCGATAGAGTGAGGGCAATAGATTGATAGTGAGGGCGATAGCTTGATAGAGTGAGGGGCAATAGATAGATAGAGTGAGGGCGATAGATAGAGGGCGATAGATAGAGTGAGGGCGATAGAAAGAGGAAGTGAGGGCGATAGAGTGAGGGCAATAGATTGATAGTGAGGGCGATAGCTTGATAGAGTGAGGGGCAATAGATAGATAGAGTGAGGGCGATAGATAGAGTGAGGGCGATAGATAGAGTGAGGGCGATAGAAAGAGGAAGTGAGGGCGATAGCTTGATAGAGTGAGGGCGATAGCTTGATAGAGTGAGGGGCAATAGATAGATAGAGTGAGGGCGATAGATACAGGGCGAAAGATAGACAGAGTGAGGGCGATAGAGAGAGTAAGGGCGATGGAGAGAGTGAGGGCGATAGATAGATAGAGTGAGGGCGATAGATAGATAGAGTGAGGGCGATAGATAGACAGAGTGAAGGCGATAGATAGATAGAGTGAAGGCGATAGATAGATAGAGTGAAGGCGATAGATAGATAGAGTGAAGGCGATAGATAGATAGAGTGAGGGCGATAGAGTGAGGGCGATAGATAGAGTGAGGGCGATAGATAGAGTGAGGGCGATAGATAGATAGAGTGAGGGCGATAGATAGACAGAGTGAGGGCGATAGATAGACAGAGTGAGGGCGATAGATAGACAGAGTGAGGGCGATAGATAGACAGAGTGAGGGCGATGGAGAGAGTGAGGGCGATAGATAGAGGGCGATAGATAGAGTGAGGGCGATAGATAGAGTGAGGGCGATAGAGTGAAGGCGATAGATAGATAGAGTGAAGGCGATAGATAGATAGAGTGAGGGCGATAGATAGAGTGAGGGCGATAGATAGAGTGAGGGCGATAGATAGAGTGAGGGCGATAGATAGAGTGAGGGCGATAGATAGAGTGAGGGCGATAGAGTGAGGCCGATAGATTGATAGAGTGAGAGCAATAGAAAGATAAGAGTGAGGGCGATAGAGTGAGGGCGATAGATAGATAGAGTGAGGGCGATAGATAGATAGAGTGAGGGCGATAGATAGACAGAGTGAGGGCGATAGATAGAGTGAAGGCGATAGATAGATAGAGTGAAGGCGATAGATAGAGTGAAGGCGATAGATAGATAGAGTGAGGGCGATAGATAGAGTGAGGGCGATAGATAGAGTGAGGGCGATAGATAGAGGGCGATAGATAGATAGAGTGAGGGCGATAGATAGAGTGAGGGCGATAGACAGAGTGAGGGCGATAGATAGATAGAGTGAGGGCGATAGACAGAGTGAGGGCGATAGATAGATAGAGTGAGGGCGATAGATAGATAGAGTGAGGGCGATAGATAGAGTGAGGGCGATAGATAGAGTGAGGGCGATAGATAGATAGAGTGAGGGCGATAGATAGAGTGAGGGCGATAGATAGAGTGAGGGTGATAGAAAGAGGAAGTGAGGGCGATAGAGTGAGGGCGATAGATTGATAGAGTGAGGGCGATAGATTGATAGAGTGAGGGCGATAGATTGATAGAGTGAAGGCGATAGATAGATAGAGTGAGGGCGATAGATAGAGTGAGGGCGATAGCTTGATAGAGTGAGGGCGATAGCTTGATAGAGTGAGGGCGATAGCTTGATAGAGTGAGGGCGATAGCTTGATAGAGTGAGGGGCAATAGATAGAGTGAGGGCGATAGATACAGGGCGAAAGATAGACAGAGTGAGGGCGATAGATAGAGTGAGGCCGATAGATAGATAGAGTGAGGGCGATAGAAAGAGGAAGTGAGGGCGATAGAGTGAGGGCAATAGATTGATAGAGTGAGGGCGATAGCTTGATAGAGTGAGGGGCAATAGATAGATAGAGTGAGGGCGATAGATAGAGGGCGATAGATAGAGTGAGGGCGATAGAAAGAGGAAGTGAGGGTGATAGATTGATAGAGTGAGGGCGATAGATTGATAGAGTGAGGGGCAATAGATAGATAGAGTGAGGGCGATAGATACAGGGCGAAAGATAGACAGAGTGAGGGCGATAGAGAGAGTGAGGGCGATAGAGTGAGGGCGATAGATAGAGTGAGGGCGATAGATAGAGTGAGGGCGATAGAAAGAGGAAGTGAGGGCGATAGATTGATAGAGTGAGGGCGATAGATTGATAGAGTGAGGGGCAATAGATAGATAGAGTGAGGGCGATAGATACAGGGCGAAAGATAGACAGAGTGAGGGCGATAGAGAGAGTGAGGGCGATAGAGAGAGTGAGGGCGATAGAGAGAGTGAGGGCGATAGATAGAGTGAGGGCGATCGAGTGAGGCCGATAGATTGATAGAGTGAGGGCAATAGATAGAGTGAGAGCAATAGAAAGATAAGAGTGAGGGTGATAGATAGAGTGAGGCCGATCGATAGAGTGAGGCCGATCGATAGAGTGAGGCCGATCGATAGAGTGAGGCCGATCGATAGAGTGAGGGCGATAGATTGAGACCTAAAAAAGATTCTAGCGCCACCGGGTAACAGACCTGGTGGTGGACGGGAAAAGACTTGAGGGCACAACCGGCAGGAACAGGAAACTGTCATACGCATGTTTAGAAACCGGTAACATGGCAACTTATAGGTGCTGTGGTGACATGTTCACAGTTGGGGGGCAGGTATAGTTAGTTCTGCATGTGGGGAGCGCGGCAGAAAAAGAGGACATACTGACATATGCACATGCGTGACAGTGGCATGTACACATGTAGGAGCAGGTGACCTGCACGGATACAGCATGGGGGCTGACAGGTACATGCAAAGAGACTGTGTCCTACTCTTATGCAAATACACTAGACTGACATGTAAATATTTAGGAGCCAGTTGCGTGTGATCTGGTAGCACTGGTGGTAAGAGTAGACATAGGAGGGATTTCCATGCGCACAGGAGATGCAGGTATACGCAGGGGTAAAGAATATATGGATGAATACACACACAATTAGCTGGCAGAGAGCAGTACACATAAAGGAGACGCGTCCTGCACATACATGCACGTGCCCGTTCAGCAGACATAGGTGATGTGCACACACAGTGAAGGGAGGCTGCATGCAGACATGTGGGGATCAGTGACATGAGACAATGACTTGTACACACACAGGTCAGAGAGTGCCAGCACTCACAGAGGAGACAGTGGCCTGTGCCAACATATGCCCCTGGGAGATGGTTACCTGTGCACACTAAGCATAGATAAATGAGCATCTATAAGAAGGAAACGTATACTCAAGTGTGGCAGGTGTACACTTATGACATACCACTCACTAGCATGTACAGACATACAGAAATATAAACGACGGTACACGTCAGCTCAGGAGTAAGTAATATGTCCGCATACAGGAGACACTGATGTGTCCATGTATAGCGGGAACTGTTGTGCTCATATAGCGGTTCGCGTAAAGGTGACGTACACACAAAAGGATATAAGAGGTGCACACATGAGAGTATAGAAGTGTTGATGTGCACATACAGGAGTGTAGAACTTAGTGACATGTTCATGTGGGAGTATAGGGCGTGGTGACGAGAGCGCACAGAAACACAGAAATCAGGAGCATGTTTATACGTAGGAGGCAGTGGTATGTGAACGTGTACGCATGTAAAAGGTCTGACGTGCAAAAAGAAGAAAGGGGTGCGCACATGGAGTCAATGGGTGATAAGTCAGGCGACGTGCACACATACGAGTTTTGAGAAGAGCAACATGCACACATAGGGATACAGACAGGAGCACACACGGCTGTCGTGAGCAAAGGAATCTTTTGGGTGTGTTCCAGAAAGAATGTAGCACAAAGCTCCTTGAGGGGGCCAAGGACTGGGCGAGAAGGGAGGGGGGGGGAATGCCAGAGGGGTGACGAGAAGGGCGAGCGGATTCCTTTGAAGTCTGATGCGGGGGTGGATTCCTTTGAAGTCTGATACCGAGGCTCACAAGCTGAACAAATGGTGTGCTATGGGCATGCGCCCGGCTCACATGCACTGTAGGCAATCTGCTGTTTGTGCATTTTTCAGAGCCGTTACTTTAATCTCGCCACGCATCCCTAACGGGATGGCTTAGGCAAGACCTAATAAACCGCTAGCGTGTATATTTATGGTAAAATAATGCTTACATTTTACATAGACACTTGTGGTTCCCCTCATTACAGTTTTAGTCAAAATAATGGAATTCGTGGTATATATGGAGTGCAAGGAGCCGTTTTAACTCAAAGCTCTGGCAAGATCAGATCCAATTACACTTAACAGATAACATATACAAGAAGGACAGGCGCAGGGGCGGGGGGGGGGGTGGAGGAGTGAAAAAGTTATACAAGGAGCAAACACTTGTAAATGATTATCCAGCTGAGTCATGATCTAATTAGCAAGTAAACCGGTAACAAAACAAGTTTGATTCCAGCAAATGAATACTTAATAAAGAAATAAATGCTTTAGAGGAGGGTGTAACAAATCATTTGTACAGAATGGTCAATCTGAAAGTGTGCAGGACAAATATATTTACACATATAAACACAAACACACATTGGACACTGCGGAAAGAAGGGTGTGAAGTTTGTGTGTGATGCAAAGCTTGTGAGATTATACATTCGAAACAAACTTTGGACTTTATATGTGAACAAAATGCCTAGGAAGGCATCTCACACGTGCTTTACTGAATGGTGCTCTAAATACCCTACCACAAAACCAGGAAGGAGCGAGCGGAATATTACAATCTGAACCCCACAGATTTCAAAGTGGTGTATAATTCGAATCAAAGTGACAAACCCACGGCAGCTTCTTCCTGCACCAATATCAAAATAGACTAACACACACTATCAAGGATCTAGGGCTCCTTACACTTTTTGAGAAACTGAGGCTAATAGAATGTGCAGCACTGGATTCTCCATGTCTGACAGAAGAAAATGATTCCTGAAGAAATTAGGGGAGGGCCTGTGGAGGCCTGCAGAGTTACCAATCTAGCCCCATTTTGGGACGGACTGGCCCCCGTGTCTGCATGTAGCATCCTCAGACATCCTTTCTAGTGCTTGCCTAGAAGTAACTGCCCACACCAGGACTAATGTGGGAACACACTGGCGGCTCGGTGTCATTTAGTCTGCACACCCCCTATTGCAGCGTTGGCTTTCTTATTAAAATAGCGTGTCCTAAAGTATTATTACTGTTTTATTTGAACAAGACAGATATAGGAGTGAGCCCAGTTGTACAGAGGATTCCGCAGTAACCAAAGCCCGAAACACCAGTCACGTCATTGCTAGAATGTTGGTGCTGTTGAGAAAATAATGTGAGGGGGTAGGAGGCAAGAGATACGAGTCAGGAGTACAAGGAAAGAAGGGGCAGTGGACTGGATTTACATGTGACCCCCGCACAACTACCCATGGCCCCTCGCTAGCTTATTCCAAGGCGCATGGTAGTAAAAACCTTAGAAGTATTTCAGTTTACCAACCAACATTCCTCAGCGGGAGCGGTGGGGGAGACTGAGATAAATGGTATTTCAGGTGAGTGATATTGATTCCTTAAACAGCACAGGGGTACCAAAGCCACTCTTGTTCGCCTGAAGTAATGTCAGGTAACTCTCAGATGCTGTCACGGCGCCGATCTCAGGCCGCTGCTTTCACCTGTCCCCCAGCCCATGTCACTGCCTCGCCCTTTGTTCTGCTCTCAGAAGAGCAGCCACACACCAATTGAGCTCCTTTGGCTCAGCCCATCCATGGAATGGAGACAATGGACAACAGGAGCTCAGGATAGGCCGGAGGTAATCCTTACCACTAAGCAGAGCATGGTGGAGTAAGGTAGGAGATGGAGCTGAGATTCACATTGTTCTCACAGAAATACACGCACCATGTCAAATAGTGGTTGGGGTCCTCACAAGTGTGGCTAAAAGAGTGCAGCAAGATGGGTGTAAAGGAGACAAGAACAGGCACCTTCAAAGAGACAGGTTTGTAAACCACTGTACAGTAAATAGAATTCCGAGTGAAGAAGCTTAAATCGGCAGGATTCAGTGAGGGAAGCATATTTTATGATAAGGTCATGGGTTCAAATGATCATAGAACTTCTTTTGAGTTTAATCGGTCAGTCAGTAATGAGAAGTTTTTCCTTCATCAAGAATGCGCATAGAATTGATTGGGGAGATGTAAACAAGGCTAAAATCTAACAGAGACTGACTGGCCTATGTTCAGCTACATGTTTAAAAGTTAATAAACAAATGTTTTAGACACCAGAAAATGGTTCAAATGTTTATCGTAATGCACTTTGCCCCTTATGTTTCAGCAATGATGCTTTTGACCACCTTCTCGGGGAAGAATATTTAATCTATTGGGTTAGTTAAAACTGGGCAAGCTGGAAACTTTTTTATGCAGTATCTGTCTCTTTAATATACACGGCCTGCTTTAAAAAAAAATGTTAAAGTTCCTTTTAGGAGTGTACTGTGGAGGTCTGTATTTACAGCCATTCGAAGGGGTGGGGGGGGAAATCACAAATTGTGACATATTCAATTGAACTTCATTAGGCAGGTTATTTTGCAACCACCTGAAAATGTACAATTTGCAATGTGACCTACGAGTACATTGGTTGCAAAGCGTACTGTACTCCCACTCGCAAACCATTTGGTCGGCAAAGTTCCAATCCCAGCTTTGCGAATGAGAATAGTTCAGCAGGCCTCTAGTTCATCCCGTTGGTGACATGTTTGGCTTCTTTTTCGTCCTCGTAATAATTCAGTATATGCCATTGCAAGGGGCGAACCATAATTAATAATAATTCCTATTTGTAAAGCGCAAACAAATCACCCCCTTAAGGGTTTCAAGGCGCAGGGGTCTATCAGGGAGATTAAGTGAGCTATTGCCAAGAGTCACATGATGCTGAGCTGCTGCCAGCGCAGGGATCAATCCGCAAGCCTGCAGTCAGCCGCCCTGGCCAATGTGCCACAGCCATATAACCACCAGCTTTGAACTTGACTGATAACATATGTAGCAAAGCACAGCACATTCCCACAGAATAACCACCTCACGTGGCTATGTCTACGGCTTTTAACCAGAGGATGGGTAGTTTGTACCGGTGTTATTAAGCAAATGTTTTTATGATATGCCTTTCCCATGTATTTATCTTTTTGTCACAGCGCTCGTGTTGAAGCGAGCTCCTTGCTTGTGAGCGTTATTCCTTTTTAGTGTTATCTTTCAACTTGTAATTCTGGGCCTGTGCAGCCTCCATTGTTCGTTGTCTCAGATCACTAAGAGAAGCCGGTGCAGGAAGAAGACTGGATGTGGGCTCCTTATCTGCGATACTTACTAACAGAACACAAACTTGTTTCACATACCTCTTCATTTGTGAGGCGTTCTTTACAATATTTGGTGAACAAGAAGGAATCTCTCTAAATTGTTTCTAATTAAAGCCATTGAAGCAGCATTTTCAGCAACCCCAGATGATTTTCCTTTGCTCTCTAATACTGCTGGTCTCTACTGACGATGGGCTCAACCCAGAAATACGTGTCTAGAGATATACAGCAATGTCTGCACCAACTTTGGAGAAAAACTCCAGCTAATTTGAAGTAAGTTTGAACTGTGTACTACATTTACCAGGATGCAAAGGGGTGAACTGTGCTGTTACTGTGAGGCAGTGTGCTCCCAACGCCATTCCATTGAGGATGCCCAACCAACTCCGGATTGTGAGACATTTTGCTCTTTCCTTGGGCTTAGTGGGTATTACTTACGTTTTGTGCAGGACTATGCTTTCATTGTTTAACCGTTGAAAAATCTGCCTAAAAAGGGCGTGAAATACGTATGGTCAGATTCAGTGCATAAAATGTTTCAAAAAGGTTAAGAAACTCAACACCTCTGTGCCAGCTTTTGTCTCCATTTGTGTTTGGCAGAAAGTGTGTCATCACAGTTGATGCCAGCCAAATTGGTCTGGGAGCTGTGCTTTTGCAAATTGCTCAGGACAGGAATATACCATTGCCTTTGCCTCTTGCTCACGCAGTACTGCTGAAATACATTACAGTACTATTGAGCAGAATGCATTAGCCTATAGTTAAAAGATTCAAGACATACATTTGAGGTTCACGTTTTGATCTGCACACTGATCATTACCTGCTGCTACATTTCCTTAATGGGAACGGTGCTTGAAAGGCATCTGTATGTTTGGTCATGTTGCTTTCAAAATTGAAGGACTATAATTTCCCTTAAAAGTACATGGTGGAAACAAAAAGTGAGGGCTTACTGCCTATCCAGATTACCTTTTGCGGATGAATGTGTGCAGAAGATCAAGAGAATGAGTGTGTGATTGCCCTTGTTGTCATTTTGGGAGATACAGGTACAATCACACACAAGTGATAAGATACTTTCAAACAAGATACCGTTTTGCAATCCATTGTTAAGTACATGAAAGGGGGTTGGCCTAAGGATAGAAAAGTGGAGGCTTCGTTGAGATAGTACGTTCAGGTTTCTTTGGGCCTTCCTATTGTAGAACGTGCCTTATTACAGTCAGATGTTCGAGCTCATAAAAGGTCATTTGGGAGTCATTAGCGCCAGTAAAACTCTCAAACAATTTTACTGGTGGCCAGCTATGGAATCGAAGTTTGCCAAATTCATAAATGATTGTACCACTTGCTGGGGGTCCGACAAGCATTGGAAATTACACGAATCTCCCATTAATATGGTACCTTTACCGCGGGAAGCACGTCAAAAAGTAGCTCTTGATTTTGCCGGATTGTTTGAGCCATTATCAAATTCTAAAAGATACATGATGGTGTTGGTGGATTAATATTCTAAATGGGTATATTTTGATTTTACTTTAGTTCCCAACACAGATTCCATAATCACATTTTCAAGGAAAATGTTTGGTATAGAAGGGGCACCCAAGGAGATCGTCACCGATAATTGCATTAATTTTACTTCAGGTCACATGAAGGATTTCATCAATGAGTTTCATATTACACAATTTTACTTAAGGTCACATGAAGGATTTTATCAATGACTTTCATATTACACAACTCAAAGTGGCTCTCTACTAGCCTTCTTCAAATGGCCTAGTTGAGAGCAGGACTACATTTCCAAAGCAGGGTGTTAAACATCTTTAACCATGGGTTATGAAAAGGAATCATTCATGATGGAAATGATCTGGTCCTTCTTGGTAACACCTCATAGCACCACAGGGATTTGACCTTTTTTGTTGTTGTGTAAAAGATCTCCTACATTCTTAGTCTTTCCTGGCTAGGTAAGAGAGGCAAGGAACAAGAAAACAAATAGTTTGTCAACTGTGGCTTCGAGGATGCAATCTATACGGAGTCAGATTGAATAGAATTTTGAAAAGAAACGCCATGTCAAGGAGGTAACATTGAACATGGAAAATTGGGTTTTGGTCAAGATTCCCCCATGGAGGAGAAACTAAATTCTCCAGATCTGTGTGCATTGAGAATGTCTCAAAGGGAACTGTTCTGTTACATAACACATGGTGGTGGAGCAGAAGAGATGTGGTAAAAATGACACGAGAACAAGCATGTAAATTCAAGCTGTCAAATGAAAGTTCTTATGTAAATCCTAAATCAGTCCATGTAGCAGACTAGATGAGAATATTAGTGTGCCCGGTGACACAGCTCACTGTTCTGAGGCTGAAATGGCTGAAGAGGTGCCAGATGGAGTGATGAAATTTGTTACTGAGAGGCAGCACACTGAGTCATGAGCACCGACTCAATCTGGCAGAGGTCCATGTAATGTTTCCATCCCTGCTAAATTCAAGGATTATTAGATTACCTCAAAACATATGTATATACATAGAGTTCTGTATTTGAGTTCTTGAAATGGTTTGTTATTTTTCCCCCTGTAATCGCAACTTTATTTTTCAAAGGGGGGGGGGGTTGTACCTGTTATTTATTGAGCAAATGTTATGATATGCCTTTCCCATGTGTGCATTTCTTTTATTGTTATATCGCTCATGTTCGAGCAAGCTCCTTGCTTGTGAGTATTATTCTTATTTAGAGTGTAAACTTTTAACGTGAAAGTCTGGGCCAGCACAGGACGAAGGTTGAATGTGGTCTCCTTATCTGTGATAATTACAGGATATAAACTTGTTTCACATACCTCTTCGTTTGTGAGGCGTTCTTCACAACATGTGGATATGCCTATGGGTAATAACCAGAAGGATAGGTCATTTGTGGAAGGCAGCAAATGATGCCCTTGGTCATATTAACCGGTCCATGAGGGTGTCTGGCCACATCTAGGAGCTATGGTAATAAGTCACTGCAGTAAAATAGAGTGCTTGACAAAACCAGCACTGGGGAGTGTTTTTTAAAAAAATTAAGTGTACCATTCACCAGGCAGGGCAATGAGGACTTCGTAAAACCAGTGATTTGTACTCCGAGGGTTTTGATTCAAGTTCTAGAAATTTTGGGTCAGTGCAGATTTATAAAAGAAAAAATATCTTCTTTGTTACTAAACCGAGAACCTTCTGCGGTAGCCAGTGCGGCAAACAACCACGTGCTTTTATGTTCCGTTGACTGGCAGTGTGGCACGTCTATCCCCCGCCCCTCCCTCCCTTCCCTTAATATAAAAAGGTATTTGTATTTACATTTCAATAACATTTTCTAGATTAGGATTGCCCACGAATTTCTACATGGCATATGTTTGCTACAAGTTAGGAACTATATACTCCTCTCACTTATCCACATTGCAAAAGTGGTAAACAAAATAAATACATACATTACTATTCCTGACCAAAAAGAGAAACCTGAATGTTGTTTAAGATTACACTTTCGAGCATCTTTCATTAAATTCCTTTGATTTTATGCACAACCTGAAATTTTACGCTGTTGGATACCAATCCTTGCCAAAACATCGCCCTGCTCTTGACAAGGCTACTTAAATGCTTAACAATACTTAACCTATAGTTTCTCAAACAGGGATGCAGTGATGAAGACGCGATTCACTTTTGCTGAGCTACATCGTAAACTTAAAAAAAGTTACGATTTCTTTTTACATCACTATAGAAAGCACAGGAAAGGGAATTGCAAATTTTTTTCCAAATTATTTCTTACGGTACAGGAATAACGCTGGGCAGAGGATAAACACAAAACCCATTTAAACTGTAGCAGTACCATTTAATTTAAATGGACCTTTTTTCATTTTACATCAGAATGACAAGGTAACATGAGTAGCTTCTGTGACATGCAACCTTTTATAATCTTACATTATGTTAGTACAATGTCTTTGATGGAAAGCAGAGGTTTAATAACAAGCCTTTTCGTATGATAATGACACAAGTGCCCTGGTGCTCACCTTCGCATTCCCTACTAACCAAATTACATTTTTCAACAGCACTTTCATCTACACCAGTGCCAGTACACGCAGCAAGCAGCTCGAAAGGTTCAACTACTTTTCAATCTGTGATCAGACTTTTAATAATTCATAGTTCAAACTAATGGCACGTACAAACAACATTTCTCTCGCACTTCTGCTCCATTTTACTGTGCCAGTCCCCCACACAAAGACATTTCAACAGGCTGATGTCAGAGCTCTATTTGGCACAAGAGCTCCCAATGCAAACATTCCTCTGGAGTGTTAATTAAAAAGTTCTCCATGCCTGCCTTCTAACTTGGCCAGACAACTCTGCAGACACGACTGCCCCCTGAAATAGTTTTAAGTTGGCGCTAATAACAAGTCATCAACCCAAAACTAGCGTGCTGGTGTTGTATATCTCTTTCGAAAGTTACTCGAGAGCATACCAAGGTTATTGAAGTCTGCTATAAATTAAACTGCAGACAATATGAACTAGGAGCTATTGGTAATATGGTATTTGTCAAATAAATGGCTGGGGCGTGTGTGCTCAATTCCAGAGTAAGATTTGTTCTGTGCCTAGAGGTAAATGAATTTAAGGGTTTTCGAGCAAAATTAATAAGTTAAATGTACATAATAGACCAAATTAAGAGCATGCGTGAGGGGGCGTTGTGTTACAGTGCTCCTACGAAAGGACTTCCATGTTCTTCCTATTGCCCAAGATATCCCTACCTTCCAGTTCTTCGCAGCTGAAAGAACAAATCTGCAAAACAACTGGGACCAATGGCATGCCAAGCGTACCACGTGATCCAGTCCTGCAACGTGCCACATGCCATACCTTCTACATACGTTCACTATACTACTTGTGATGGCACAGAGAACCAACAGAATTGCACCACTCCCCCAACCACCATGGATTGGTGAAACAAGATCTTTCTTCTAAAAGATACTGAAGCTTTTTGGCGGCGTGTCAGAAAAGTTGCAGAATGCCAAGGAAGTTCATGAAAGCCTCATACTTTATGGATGGGAGAGAGGGGGCAACAAAGAAACCAATATGTATTACACATGAATGAGTGCAATATTCCGCATAGACTATACACCCGAGCATGGTAGGGTCAAATACTTAGTTATCCAAGTTTATGTGACACTGTTCTGACAAAGCTATCTAGTTCCACGGAAGGTACAATACAAATGCAGTCAGTTTAGCAAATAAAGCACTTTTTCAATACTCGATTATAGATAGTCATCACAGAGCTGAATAATATGTACACTATACAGAAACTGATAAACGGCTTTTAAAAGTACATTAAGATTACATTCATTGTAAGACTGTACTTAACACAATGATTTGCCTGGGAAAAAAAGGTATTTATCGCTTATGGAAGAACGAGGGTAAATTGGCCGTAACTTTCTGAATACAATATAATTTAGAGAACATTAGACGAGAAAAAAAGGTCAAAAATGCTGGGAAATCACTACCAAAACATACCAAGATAAGTATTGTTCTAATCCAAACTCGGATTCGGGTCCTACTTTTGAAAAGATTCTTCGGGAGACAAGCATGTCACTCCAAACCAAAACGAAGGTTCAGGTAGCATTGGAGAAGTGGAAGACTTATTTAATTGCATTTTCTCTCTTTTCCACAAAAGTGCACACAGATGTATTAAGAAAAAGCAGCATTAATGAGCATCCAAGCTAGTAAACACAAATAAACCACCACTGGTATAAGACAACATGCACGACCATCAGCAACAATTGTAAGGGCCTAGTGAAATTCCAGTCAGGACCACTACATGTCAGTGAGGAGACAAATATTTTTGGGTGACTCGAAACAACAAAACAAGGGTGAAAGACTGCAATGCTAGGAGTGCGGGTTCAACAGTTGGGGCAACTGCACTTGCAAAATATAAATAAATACTGACTAGATTGACCTGGAATATTGGTTGACAAAGGAGTTGAGAATTATTTGCCCATCAGTAAAAGTAGCATTGCAGCAATCGTTCTGACATTTAAACACAAATGATTAGACAAGATGGTCCACTCGAAATGCATTAAAATAGCAAGGCTGTTTTTTTTTTAACGAAACAGACAAAGAGCTTAAGGTTAAATGCATTTGTATACATTTTGCACACCTCATTTGTGGCTTATTTTTTGGTATAACTTGCTAATAAATCTGCTGAAGAAAAAGCTCTTTCTTTCAAGCCTCTGTCAGTCAATGTTGGTTCAGAAACTGTCTGTGGAATTATCCTATGTACTCTTGGGGGAGTTTGGGGAGGGAATGATGGAGTTTGTAACTTTTCATCGAACAGCTCATCCGATCTTGACCGAAACTGCAACACTTTATTCAAGAGTGGCCTCAATAAGCCAATAGTTACTTGGTCACCACTGTGGCTTGAGAACGGTACGTGGCCATCTGCTGAACTTGGGATGTGTTGTAGAACAATGTTAAGTATTTCAGTAGCTTTCATTTCTTCAGGGCACATCTGCCACACTTGGTCAAGGTAAGGATCTAGCTCACGATGCCGAGCAAACTCAATGAGGAGAATTGTAAAAATGTCTTTATGCAGAACTGGACTCAACTGAAGATATCTTCCAGCAACCTCTACAACCTTACCCCACCTTTTGCAACATATAAGCATATGTATCGCTTGAATAACAGCAGTGGGCCTTCCACTGCACAGCAGCAGGTCAACCTCAATGTCCGAGTCATCATTGGCTGTAGAGTTAAATCGCCTTTTCTTCAGCACAGACATTGCCCTTTTGTACAAGGGATTGACTTCGCAATTGTTACTGTAATTCCAGTGTACCCCAACATATTGTTGAGCCTTTGCGACAAAGCTGGCCAGTCCCTTGGGCTTGTAACTGTACATAGAGTGGCAGATCAACTCAAACAGAGGTACTACACCATTAATTGCCTCTTCCTGTGACACAGAAGGGGTTGGCACCAAAATCTTCTTCCAAACATCTAGTACAGCTTTGTCTATAGAATGACCAACTCCATTCTGTTGCAGCTGGAGGCACCTGCTAATCGACTTCCATGACGCTTGCGGGAAAGTGTTAAACAAGTAGTTCATATACACCATGTTCTCTTTCTCCAAGCCAGAATTAAGAAGGCGAACTATCTCCTGATCCACCAGATTTTCACAACACTGCTCAGTATCTGTTCCAGACAAGCTGACAATGCAAGACTTGAGCTGTTCCAGACTTAGGTAAATGTCAAGGTCAGCATTTATAATGTGAATCAATTTATCAAATTGTCCTTTGTGGTCAGCAGCAGTCTTGGCACTCTGACGAGCCTGCAGTATGGATGACAGTGCAATGGGAGCCTGGAACATACCCCCATCTTTCAGGCTATCCACAGTAAGTGTTGTGTTTCCCAGGCTCCTCTGCTGATAGTATTTACAAGCCTCTTCGTAGACCATTTCCACCAGCACTGGATCTGAACCGCTACCCCCAACAGTGCTGTCAGTCAGGCCAATCTCATAAATGCCAGTGTGTGTCAGAAACTGCATTTTGCCCTCGTTGAAAGGTGGCATGAACAGCATTTTATTAGAGCTGAGGATCTTCTTTTCCCTCAGCCGCCCAATGTTCAAATTGATAAGATATAGGACTCCAGACAGAAAGCAGGCCAAAGTACTGCCAAAAATCTGCAACTGGACAAGCTCATCCGGGGAAAGGTGGCTGCCACCAAAGTCGTAAACACGTCTCAGAGTGCCACCTGGTTGAAGCAGGCTCACTACCCCTCTTTGGGTCACGAATAATAGTCCCCCACAGCTGGACAAGGCAAAACTTTGAACATCTGCATGCTCAATGGAGGGCATTAGCCCAAGGCACGTGAACATGAGGTTCTTGTAATCCGAGTCTCCCAGTGTGAGGCGTGTGCTGTGGATGGCACCTATGGACGGGGCCACTACTGTGACTTTGCCCTCCTCGGGCATCCAGACGAGTAGAGTTTTGGAAATACAGCTCAGGTCGGTGGGAGAATTTGGCAGCAGGTAGACGTGTTGCGGAGAAGCCAGCAGCTGAAAACAGGGGCTGTGGTGAAGGACGATCTTCATGGGCCCCAGGGTCAGTTGGGGGCCGCCGAGTTTCAGATCACGGTGGCACACACAGTAAGCAAGGGCAGCGGCGCTGGAAGTGGCGAGGCTGGCACCCGAGGGTGATCTCTCCTCGCACCAGGTCAAACCTCGCTGGTGGCAGCATACAGCCACCACCCGGGCCCGGGGGCTATTGCCCAGCTCCAGGCTCTGTCTCTGCGCCCAGCCGCCCTCCGCCCGGTAGTCCCACACCTCTGCCTGGCCGTTCTCCCAAACCACGGCCAGCACCCAGGCGGGGGCTGGGCCCTTCAGGAACAGCAGTCCGGCCACGGAGGGCTGCAGCGGCGCCCAGGTCCTTTGCAAGCGGCCCTGGGGGCGGTGCGGCGCGGCGGGTAAAGAGATACGGTCAAAGGCCTGCAGCAGCCGGCGGTCCCGCCGCAGCAGCAGGAGGTGCTGCCCGTCCGGGCTGCTGTGCACCTCCACGCCGCCTCCTTCCACGCGCAGCGCCTCCCTCAGCTCCTGCGACCGGCCGAAGTCCTCCAAGTCCGAGACTCGGCGCGGCGGCCGCCCGGCCTGACTCATGGTGGCTCGCCGGCTGCCTGCAGTCCCCGCCCGAGCGGCTGCATCGGGAGCGAAGGAGCAGCTGTCCCGTGACTCTCAGCCCTGCGCCTCGGCTCTGCCCCGCACTCGGCCCACCGCCCCCGGCGCTGACATCACGGGCTCCTCATTTCCGGAACAACTCGACTCTTCTCCACTCTTTGCCGTTAACTTCCCGTCCCACAGCAGTGAGGTAGAGCCGCCGGGCGGGGTCCGGCAGGAGAAGTGGCGGGGATTGGCGAGGTACTGGTGGAGGGGAGCGGCGAAGAGCCAGCTGGGGCCATGATTGGCCCGTCACGAGGGACTTAGAAGCTCCAGGCCAATGGGACACTTGTCCGCAACCTCAGCCTGATGGTGCTGCTGCGCAACATAAGAAGGCGGGAGGAGTTCGAAGCTGTCAAAATAAAGTATTTCAGTTTTTAACGGAACTCGAGTCTTCGTTTAAACTAGTTACTTCTCTCCAGTATTTTAATTGGTTTTTATTATAGTTACAATTTTTTAGCTATATCTACATAGACTTGAGGGTGCCTGTTCCTCTTAGATCAATACAGCGAAAAGTATTAGTTTTGCCTGATTCCCCAATATAGAAACAGAGAGAGCATTTAACTTAACACAAAATAATAACCGTTGTGTTGAACGTGTATCTTTTACCTTATTGTGATATGTTGTTTATTTCCATGCTAGTCAGCATAGAATACACATAGGCATCACAGATAGAATTCATAAACAATCTAGAAGGCTAACACAGAAGAAAAGCTAAGCAGATTACAACATATCTCCCCCCCTTAGATAACGAAAGAAATTGACAGAAAACAAAAGAAATAAAAGAGCAAAAGAATCATCAGTGAATGTAATCATCCAAGTAAACAGGAGGATGACGGGAACGTGGACTCCTCAGACTGATACCTAAGGGAGCTAAGTGAACAGGAACAGAATCAACTTCTTTGACCAAGAACGCACATTTCTCTCTCCGCAAAGTGAGACCAGCCTCAGCCACTCTGCGCAAAACACTTCGTAAAACACAGTTGTGCTCCTCTAAGGAATCACCAAAAATTAGGATATCATCCTGAAAGTATATTACTTTGTCTAAACTCTTAAACACTTCGGAAACCATACGCTGGAAAACGCTCGCGGCTGAAATTAGCCCAAATGGTAAACGAGTGAACTGAAAAGTCCCTTCGCCAATAACAAAGGCTGTCAGATGTTTAGAAGCATCCTCCAGCCGAATCTGGTGATATGCATGTTTCAGATCTAACTTACTGAAAAATTTAGCTCCTTTGAGAGTGAAAATCAATTCCCCAATATTAGGCAACGGAAATACGTCAGCCACTACACACTTGTTCAAAGAGCGCAAGTCCACACAGAACCTAATTTTGTTGTCAGGCTTCTGAGAAATCACAACCGGGGAAATCCATGGAGACGCTTCCACAGGCTCTATAATCCCCCCTTGTAACATTTCTTCCAGAACAGATTTTACCTCATTTCGCAGAGCAAAAGGTACCCGTCTAGCTTTGTGCTGAATAGGAATACTGCCCTCTTTCAACACAATTCTATGTGAGTACCCCTGCAATTCGCCTAATTGCTCTCTGAAGACATTATTATAAGTGGTGAGAATGTCATCAACAGTGAGATTGTCTAGAACCATAACAGGTTCTTCAGCTCTTGGATTTACCACAATATGTAAGTCATATTGATGAGAACGTCCCAAAATGGCAGGGCCATCCACTGATACATAAACTTTACCCCAAGTGAACCTGTCTTTGAAAATGATCTTCCCTTCAAAGTAACCAAGAAGATTAATTTTCTCTCCCTGATAACCAGAGGGAAAGATGTCACAATCTTGGAGACATTTGTAGCCCCATACAACCTTTAATAGAGACGCAGAAATGAGGGTCCACTTTGAACCAGTGTCCACCATTAAACTGATACACTTATTATCAATCATAAAATCAGCTTTTGGAATTCGTTCTCTTTTCTCCAGACAAGAACATACTGAATCACACAAAACAAGTATTTTGTTCACATCTCGCTTTAGCTCACCAAAGTCATCCACCAAAGTTACCCTTGAATTAGACTTGTTTTTGCACATCTTGGCAAAGTGACCTAGCTTACCACACCGCAAGCACTCTTTGTTATTCGCAAAACAAATTTTGCCTCAGATGAATGTGAATAACTACCACATCTTGAACACATTTTGGGGTGTGGCCTATTAGAGGGTTGGTGAATAACATTTTTCTTTTGAAGAACGTAATCCTTTTTCCTCACAATAGCAATAGCAGCTGCTTCAGTGTCACTGTTATCACTATTAATCACTTTGTGTGAAACTTCAGCAACTTTTGTTTCCAAACCACTCTTCTGTAGTTCCTTCATGCATTTTTCGCTCTCTTCAACTATTTTTGCTAATTCAATCGCGACTTTCAAAGTAGGGTTTTTAGCTGCCCAAAGACGCTCTTGTATTTTGCGATTATTAGCCTGTAGTATAAGTTGATCCCTAATGAGCTCATCTGCCATTTGTCCAAAGTTACATTTAACAGACAATTCGCGCAAACGCGCAACAAAATCATCAATACTCTCATCTTCAAGTTGTCTGTTCTTATAAAATTTGTATCTCTGTAAAACCAAATTCTCCTCTTTTCCAAATCTCGTCTCCAACCTTGTAACTGCTTCTTTAAACTCGTCTAGAGGTGAGGATGAATCAGAAGGTAAAACTTGTGGTAAAAATGTAAATATACGCTGTCCCTCCTTCCCCAAAGTTGTCATGAGAAGAGCCTTTTTTTCTTTTAGGGGAAAAATCATCTCCATCTAGTGCCTCTATATAGTTATTAAACATTGCAATCCAATCCTCCCAAGCAGTTGATGGGTTTCCAGGCTCGCTAAGGAATTGAGGAGGAAGAGCATCATTGACTGGTTGTGCCATTATCAGAACGTAGTCCAAGATTTCTGTGGATCCGGACTTGTTTCCGAAGAAAGCGACCCTGCGCCTGAGTTCCAAGCACTAAGTATCACGTCACAGCTGGCCATTCAGCCACTAGAGGGGAGTAGAGTGCAGAGCGCGGAGCGGAGCACAGCAGAGCACAGTGCATCGAGGAGCGAGAGGAAAGCGCACCGGCTACACCGCTACACCGGCTTTCTGCTGAAACCTGCCCCCCCCCGCGAGGTGTTGAAACGCAGGGGGAGCACGGGCGCGGGAGGCCGCGGGAGGCCGCCAGCAGTCAGAGCCGGAGCTCTCGGCGTTCGCAGCACCGGGAGACAAGCGGGAGCCGCCCGGTGGCGGCGGGAAACACTGCGAGGCAAGGGCCTCGTTCCAGGCTCATTCCAGGCTCATTTCAGGCGGCTGGGACAGCGGAGCAGGGCGGGCTCCAAAAAAAAAAAGAGACAGAGACAGAGGCACTCTGCAGACCTTCAGAGACACTCGAGTGGCTTGCCCGCTTGCCTGCAGGGGGTGGAGCAATCATTGGAGAGCCAGCATCTGATCAGGCAGTAGCAGCATTTTGGGACGAACAGTTTTGTCATTCCATCATCATTTTATCATCACTCCTCCATCAACCCGCAGCTACACCATCACGCTCAAAAGCCATAAAAAGCTGCAAAGGCAAAGGGAAGACAAAAGCGGCGGCTGCACTTGGGACGAGCAGCTTGGGCTCACAAAAGAGACGTGAGCTGTGAAGCAGTAAGCAGTAAGCGGCAGTAAGCAGCAAAGCAAGCATCGCAATGGTGAGTGAAACCAGCAAGGGTGCCTAGGGGGTGGTCAAGTCATCGTTACAGCTGTCCCGGCCCTCCCATAGGGGCCTGAGACCTCAGCAGGAAAGGGGCTGAGCCAGCTCTGACCAGGGCTAGAGCACTGAAGTATAGGAGGCCAGCCTAGAACTATAGAACTACCTAAAGTGGAGGTTGCGGCGCGGTCCCGGACCCTGCCCTAGCCAGAACCTGTACCTACCTGTACCTACCGAAGATTTGGACAATATCTTACTCCTCGCTACCGCTCCGCACCCTCCCTGACGGCAGCCGCCCTTCCTGTGAGGGGTAGACGGGCTTGGGAGCACGCTGAGGAGCTAGCGTGGGGTTAGTGCAGGTCGCAGGGTAAGGCAAGGCAAGGCAAGGCGACATGAGATCAGGGCGAGTTCGTGGATGTCCCACTAGTAAAGGAGGGGCAAACAATCGGTCAAACAAACGAAAAAGATCTCCGAAGGCAGGCGAGGGGGCAAGGGAAGATCAAACAAGAAAATCCAGGCAATTAACTCAGAGCGAAGGCTCATTAATTGACATAGCAACCGACAAACTTGATCTTATCTGTGCAAGCAGCGAACAACCGGCAAATAGAGAGAAGAGCAGTAAAAAAACAAAATCCAACCTTGCAATGCTCCAACCAAAAATTTTCACAAAATTTCATTTCCTAAAAAAACACGGGGGACACATCACCCTCCAACACCAATGAATCTCCAGGCCTTCAGGAACCTATTGAACCTTCCCAGACTTGCCAGTTAGTGTCTGTGCACAATACAGGTTCAGCAACCAATGACAAAAGCCAGAGAAGCCCTATCTCTACAGCCAGAGAATCACTACAAGTGACATCAACCCCTCAGGGAGAGAAAGGTATTTTCACAATGGCTGCTACAACTCAAGGGCCAATATCCGGTAAGAAAATCGTTTTAGAACCAAATCTTATTCAAGTGCACAGAGCAGTCGACAATAATATAAGCCGGCCTGCACATATGTCACCCAAATGCCTTACAGACCCCGGCAAAACTGCTAGCAATAAACTATGTGAGAGGACGGCATCTGGCAAGGGTAGCGATGCCGACAAACCTCCCCATCGCATTACGAACTGTACGTCAAAAATCCAAGCACCAAACAAAGACCCAACATCCCACAACGGGGCAAGTGGAAAAGATACAAAGGAGTGTTGGGAAGAGAATGTCCTAACTCTTGGGGATCTAACCTTAACATATACCGAATGTACAACTGACCACAACAGCACGATGGGGCCAGGAAAGGATGCAGCAGACACACACAGGTCACCAAACTCGCCCCTAGATGTGATAGAAATATCCTCATACCTGGGTAAGGAAGAGTGGGAAGACCTCGTTGCAGCATACACCCAAGACAAAAGCAGCATTGAAACAAGCACGAATATGTCTTTACCGATCATCATAAATGATGCCTCACTGGATCACCCAGTAATGGACATGGGGACTCCAGTGCTGGCCCAAAAAAGCCCCTCGTCTGAGGATAATCTGGTCAATACCTCGAATCATACAAATCAGGGAGACGCGTGGAATAGCCTGCTCAAAACAACACAACTCCTGGTAGATGCCCTCAACTATCAATCTGACAAAATGGACATCCAACTATCGCTACTTGATACATTGGCTGTATTTGTGGTGGCCATTGACGGGAAGCTGGGCACGCTTAATACGCTTCTTCAGAATAAACCGCCATTGTCGGACCAGGCATCTGGGTCTTATAATGAAGGCTGCGGATGCGGCCCAATAATCGACAAGTTGTCGAGTCTACCAACAATAATGAGCGATTTATGTACAGAACTTAGAAGAACACCCAAGTGCAGGCAAAGAAACTCCTGCACCAGCCCTGGCGTGGCGGGGAAAACCCATCCAATGACCAAAGAAGCGCTGGGGAGCAAGGGACAAAGCAACCCTATTCCAAGGGCCCCCACACCCACAAAACCACCAAGTCCAGCGGCCAGCGATACAGGAAACTCAGAACCTCAATTCCCTGATAACACGGAAGAAGAAACAACAAATTTAAAAATGAACGCCAAACAAAGACGAGCAAAAAAACGCAAAGGCAGGAAACATAAAATAGATCTGCAACGCAACGGATTCCAACAACTTTTTGGGAACATTCCAAACAGGGAACAAAGCGCAGCACACCCTGAGGGAGCCACGTACCCACCAGAATCTGACGAAGTCATCGGCACACCTGAGCCCCCGATCAAGGCAACAACCACCAAAGGGCTGGGGGGCAACTGCAAAACAAAAACAAATCCAGAACTACATAACATCTGCACTCAAAAAGAACCCGGAAGAGGAACACAAAACTTATGTTTCCAATACAATGAAACTAGTAGCATAACCCCTGCCTCTTGTGCGATACATGAAAATGTATGTGTGTGGGTACTGCACACAGTAATCAAGTTTAAGGGCGTTTAATCAAAATAGTGTGCTACCTTTGATTGATGCCTGCCACACCATATGAAACTTGTATTAAGCCTGACACCAGGAAGGCTGCCAGGGCTCTAAGGTGCACAACATAAAACTGAGCAAGCTCTTAATTCGTTTGACTTTTTCGTTTATATTTCAACCATTGTTTCATCATGTTAAACACATTTCTTGAACATGCTTTCTTTCAAAAAATCACAGTATGCATTTTACAAATCATTGAGAGTCATCAACTAAACATAAGGATAACACAAAATAATGATGCTTAATATGAACACATAAGAACCCAATGCATTTCGGGACCTTTCGTGGCCCCTTCGTCAGGGGTCTGTTAAAGAAAAGGAAAAAATCGAATGAAAGAAAAATTAGTATAAAGCAAACTATTGCTTTGATGTTTACAAGTTGCTCAGCCATTTCCAATTACTTGATAATTTCTATATCTCCAAATTTGAGATTCAAGTCTTTTTAAATTTCAATGGAATTATGTTCCTTTCTGCTTTTATGTTATTCTCTGTGCAAAACAGTCTATTCATTAAATGTATTTCAGATAGTTATTTTGAATTCATTATTCATTTAAATTGTAACTGAACCTACCTACCGTGACTAGCAGGTTGTTTGGAACAAAAAAACGATGTTCCTACGTACAAAAGGGATGACATTGAACGAGATATTTAAGAATACCTTATGTCTAAACTTTGTTACAGCATATTTATCAGGTCTTCGAAAAAAGGAAGAATAGAATGGTTAAAAATGGTTACCTGCGAGCCGATGCGTGATGCGTTGGTCTCGCTTTTATAGCCAGTTAAATTGAGTTAATACTGAAAAGCAAAAAAATAAGATTGCAGTCTAGTTTCCTAAAATAACAGGAATATTGTCTATTTAGCGTTTACATGTGCCAAATTCTTGTTGTACCTGTTGCGTGTGGCGTTTCGGAATCCTTCTTGTTATTAGGCAGCCCTCACCAACCTATTAAAAGGTTGAGAGTGTTGTTTTAATATTAAGATCGTTTTAATAGTCAACAAGTATTCTCGCAAAAAGGGTTAAAGTTTACCTGCGGTCCTAGGCTGTGGCGCTTCGGTTCCGCAGTGTCAGTCTTTTTAATGTTTTAGCTGTGGGAAAACCACAGAATTAGTTGATCCGATTTTCGTTTTAAAATCCCTTTCAATTTAAGCGTTTTCGAAAAAACGCATTGCGGGGCTTACCTGAAATACAAGTTTTACTAGCCTTCCAATGTTCCACTCTGGCGTGTTCTCAGTCGCCATTAAAGTTTTGGTCCTTCTTCTAGTTTTGGTTTTGAGGTTTTCCCTAACACTAAAAACGGACTTTAGTAGTTCTGCGCTATTTAGTTGTGAGCGGATTGTGGCAGCCATATTAGAGTGTTTTGTAAAATCGATCCAACATAATCTATATTTTTAAACTTTGTGTAATATTGAGTATGACTTCGAACTATTATTTATAAGGGAATAATTATTTGAAACCTTTGGCTGTATTAATGCTGATTTCCCTAACACATAAAAAATGGAAAATAACAGTACTGCTGTATAACATTTGTATCTAAGAAAACATTTCGGAACATGTATCATCCAATAGATATTTACAATCCCTTTGTATTTTAAATCGATGCCTGCCTATTTACAATCTTCTGTTTAGTGTGTTAGAGTATGTAGAATAATGTGAATTATTCATAATTTGTGTTGCTTTGAATTTATGTCGCTTTGAATTTGTGTGTAGGGTTATAACTAGAACGCGTGCTAGAATTCACGGGGGTTTATGTGTAAATTTGTATCTAGAACGCGTATCAGAATTCACGGGGGTACCAGGACCGTCCATCAGTATTGGTTGTTTAAAGAAAACATACCATCTCAATTTTATCGTTGAGCCCAAATGGGACCAGAGTCTGCAATTTGCGTATCCAGAAGGCTTCTCTCTGGAGAAGAATCTTTGCATTATCGAATCCCAACCTTTGTGGTACCTGCTCAACTATTTGGAATCTTAGTTGCGCTATCGTATGCCTTGCTTCTGTCCAGTGTTGCGCTAGAGGTGATGTGATGTTTTTTAAGCGTATCCTGCTCTTGTGTTCCGTTAGTCTCACTTTTAGTTTTCTGTCTGTTTTTCCTATGTAGAGGAGTCCACACGGGCATTTGATAGCGTATATCACGTGTTCAGAATTGCATGTTGTATTGTGCTTAAGTTGAATTTTCTCCCCTGTTCTTGGGTGTAGTATTATATTTCCCAAAATGATGTTATTGCAATTTTTGCAGTTATGGCATTTCATTGTCCCTTTGAATGACGCTTGATCTTCAATGGTGGTTACCGACTTGCTCGGTTTATTAAGCATTTCCTTGAGATTTTGTGCCCTTTTGTAGGCGAACAAAGGTTGCTCGTGAAACAATGAACCAAAGTCCTTTTCTATTTGCAATATCTCCCATCTTTATTGGTTTAAACAACCAATACTGATGGACGGTCCTGGTACCCCCGTGAATTCTGATACGCGTTCTAGATACAAATTTACACATAAACCCCCGTGAATTCTAGCACGCGTTCTAGTTATAACCCTACACACAAATTCAAAGCGACATAAATTCAAAGCGACACAAATTATGAATAATTCACATTATTCTACATACTCTAACACACTAAACAGAAGATTGTAAATAGGCAGGCATCGATTTAAAATACAAAGGGATTGTAAATATCTATTGGATGATACATGTTCCGAAATGTTTTCTTAGATACAAATGTTATACAGCAGTACTGTTATTTTCCATTTTTTATGTGTTAAGGAAATCAGCATTAATACAGCCAAAGGTTTCAAATAATTATTCCCTTATAAATAATAGTTCGAAGTCATACTCAATATTACACAAAGTGTAAAAATATAGATTATGTTGGATCGATTTTACAAAACACTCTAATATGGCTGCCACAATCCGCTCACAACTAAATAGCGCAGAACTACTAAAGTCCGTTTTTAGTGTTAGGGAAAACCTCAAAACCAAAACTAGAAGAAGGACCAAAACTTTAATGGCGACTGAGAACACGCCAGAGTGGAACATTGGAAGGCTAGTAAAACTTGTATTTCAGGTAAGCCCCGCAATGCGTTTTTTCGAAAACGCTTAAATTGAAAGGGATTTTAAAACGAAAATCGGATCAACTAATTCTGTGGTTTTCCCACAGCTAAAACATTAAAAAGACTGACACTGCGGAACCGAAGCGCCACAGCCTAGGACCGCAGGTAAACTTTAACCCTTTTTGCGAGAATACTTGTTGACTATTAAAACGATCTTAATATTAAAACAACACTCTCAACCTTTTAATAGGTTGGTGAGGGCTGCCTAATAACAAGAAGGATTCCGAAACGCCACACGCAACAGGTACAACAAGAATTTGGCACATGTAAACGCTAAATAGACAATATTCCTGTTATTTTAGGAAACTAGACTGCAATCTTATTTTTTTGCTTTTCAGTATTAACTCAATTTAACTGGCTATAAAAGCGAGACCAACGCATCACGCATCGGCTCGCAGGTAACCATTTTTAACCATTCTATTCTTCCTTTTTTCGAAGACCTGATAAATATGCTGTAACAAAGTTTAGACATAAGGTATTCTTAAATATCTCGTTCAATGTCATCCCTTTTGTACGTAGGAACATCGTTTTTTTGTTCCAAACAACCTGCTAGTCACGGTAGGTAGGTTCAGTTACAATTTAAATGAATAATGAATTCAAAATAACTATCTGAAATACATTTAATGAATAGACTGTTTTGCACAGAGAATAACATAAAAGCAGAAAGGAACATAATTCCATTGAAATTTAAAAAGACTTGAATCTCAAATTTGGAGATATAGAAATTATCAAGTAATTGGAAATGGCTGAGCAACTTGTAAACATCAAAGCAATAGTTTGCTTTATACTAATTTTTCTTTCATTCGATTTTTTTCCTTTTCTTTAACAGACCCCTGACGAAGGGGCCACGAAAGGTCCCGAAATGCATTGGGTTCTTATGTGTTCATATTAAGCATCATTATTTTGTGTTATCCTTATGTTTAGTTGATGACTCTCAATGATTTGTAAAATGCATACTGTGATTTTTTGAAAGAAAGCATGTTCAAGAAATGTGTTTAACATGATGAAACAATGGTTGAAATATAAACGAAAAAGTCAAACGAATTAAGAGCTTGCTCAGTTTTATGTTGTGCACCTTAGAGCCCTGGCAGCCTTCCTGGTGTCAGGCTTAATACAAGTCTTGTGCGATACAAGCACAAACAAGCAGTATGCAGCCTAGCTCGGCAGGCCAGCAAATAAAAAATTATGGACCCACTAAGGGAACACAGTTTGGGATCAATCGAGGACCGGCTATTGTTGAGACAGGCAATCAGCTGCTAGAATGCTCTCCAGCTATGACTATGGAAGGTGCACTGACTACAAGAAGAGAAGCAGACTCGGCAATTATGGGGACATCGGGCCCTACGTGCAATATCCCTAGACCTTGTGAAATTCCCCATCTAGACGGGTCAGTAATAAGGAACGATCACATCTCTGCCCAAGAACTAGGAATAACTACAAGTAATTCAAATGACGTCAAAACCACTGCAGCACGACTAGTAGAGGTTAAGGGACGGTCTGACAACGATCATATGCTGAACCGCTCGTACCAAATGAACTTTTACTCGGCCGACGGTTAAGAGTCACTGCACCCACCGCCAGCCAACTGGAAACAACTTCAACACGACGAGTAGAATTCATGGGACCTAGCCAACCAATAACAAAGAGTGCAACTGAGGGAGAACGGAAAAACTCAACTGGCACTGTCTGGTTTAACCCGGACTATACATCGCAAGGTAGACACGACACTCTCAATAGAGGTAACATCTTAAGGCTGCTATCCCACATTCCATCCTTGACAGAATTAAAAAGCTCTGACCTGGAATCCATTGAATTTGTAGTCGATGAGGCTACAGGCAAAGAAAAAACAAAAGCAACCTGGAGAACCCTGGCAATTTCACAAAAAATAATTGCCGAGGCTGACATCTTTGGAAGCTGGGGGATCACAATAGAGCCTTATGTCAAATCAAGGTACCCTGACATACTTGTCCCGGCGGAAAAAGCGGCAGCTCCAGCTATCACGAATACTCTAAAAAACTCGGTCCTCAGAGGAGCGGTAGGACCAGGGAGCAACAAAATTGATCTACACATCAATAGCACTGGAGCCACTGTAGATGAACACACACAAATGTTCGACTCAGGATGGATTGCCAGAACTCTAAATAACAACGAATGACAAATCGGCCACAAGCCAAAGGAAGACTTATACGGCTCATTAAAAATATGCTCATGGAACATCAATGGCCTGGCTTCCAAAATAACTGACTCAGATTTTATGAATTACATCAGGAAATTTGACATAGTGGCACTCCAAGAGACATGGCTCGCAGACCCCCTCAACCTCCATGGCTACTTACGTTTTTACGCAGATGCAAGTAGGACGGCTAAATATGGGCATTCCAAAGGCGGCCTAGTACCTTTATACTGGTCACAAGTGTACTGACAGCAACAGAAGATGGACCATCCTCTACAGCCGCACTGGCTGTAAAAATCCGCATGCCACTCAAACAAGGCAATACTGAAACCGATTTCCTTCTAATAAACGCCTACATCAACCCAAGAAGGAAAGGGAAAGCAATTAAAGACCTCTGTAGCCTCATGGAGACACATATAAGGGAAAGATCCATACCAAATGTTGTTCTTACCGGGGACTTTAACCTTAACCTCATGGGCGAGACGCAGGAAGATGAACAACTAATACAAAACGCAACTTGGGACATCCCAACACAAGCAACCTCTCAGTTATCCAAAAAAACCAAGCTAGGTAACAGGGCACTAGAAGATCTGGAAAACTTCAACATTAGGGCCCTTAACGGTAGGACCTCTGGAGATAATCCCCCAGTCGCAACCTTTCACTCAACAAAAACGAGCAGTATTCTAGACTATACTTTTATATCTTTACCCCTTTTTCAGTTCTTAACATCATACCGGATTGACTGTAGCGGGGAAAGCGATCACTGTCCCCAAGAAATTATCATCAAGATCATAATGCCGAACTTTGAGCGATCAAAAGCACCTAAAGAGTCAATCCAAACCATTAACTTTAAAAAAATCAAATATTCATCAGCAATGGATGGAACGCTTGTGGAAAGGGCAAAACAGCACTTCGAGAGTCGCTCTGGGGATAGTGAAATAACAAAATGGGAACATTTTACAAGTACCATGTCTATGTATGCTACAAGACCCAAGTTTCAGTCACAACTGGAGGACGCAAGTTTCTGCAAATTCTCTAGAGAAGACCAATGGAAAATTAAAGACATAAAGACTCTAATCTACCGCACAATGAGAGAACTCCAACGGAAACCCATGGATAACGTAAAGCAAAATCATTTACGAGAACTAAAATCAACACTAAAAAAATTAAAATGGGAAGCAAACAAATCAGCTGAGGATAATTTATGGGCGAGACTTCATTCCGATATTAAACGGAACAATGAAGCAAGATTCTGGAAATCAATACATGCATTCATAAGACCCGCGCATCACGGGGTTTCCTCAAACATCTCGGAGGAAATCTGGGTTAGCTTCCTTGGCACCCATTTTAGTCAGACTGAAGGGAACAACCATAATTACGAGCCTGACATCTATAAAAAATGTACATCAATTATTGACATAAGGCCCACAGAATGCTTTACTTCAAATGATATTGTGAACTTGTCGAATTTACAAAGCACCATCCAGCGCCAAATCAAAAAAGGAAGAAAGGAAGGAGCGCCAGGGCCAAATGGCATGCCTCCTATTCTCTACAAACAAGATGTGCCAGGCTGGGCAGCAGCCCTGGAACCCCTCTTTCTGGAAATACGACAATTCAACATCATTCCAAGGTCCTGGAGGGGCTCTATCATCTCCTCAATCTATAAGGCAGGAGATAAGGCTGCCCCAAACAACTACCGACTGGTGGCTTTAATTGACAACGAGGCAAAAATCTTTGCAGGTATCCTTCTTGAAGAGCTGACAGCCTGGGCCACAGAGAGATCCTTAATCCCTGCCAATCAGACAGGCTTCGCTAAGTCAGTAGGCACGATGACGAACATCCTGAGCATGGGTATGCTCATAGACAACGCAGAATCTAACAAAATGCCCATCCATTTCTGCTTCATCGACTACAAGGCCGCTTTCGATAACGTAAATCGGAAGCTTTTGTGGTCTAAATTGAACGACTGGGCGATCTCGAGACCCCTGCTGGATCTGCTCATCAACCTGCACACAGAGACCTGGGTACAGATAAAAATAGGGGATGGATCCGCCTTGTCAAGGCCCATACAGACCAACAAGGGCCTAAAGCAAGGCTGTGTCCTGGCCCCCACGCTTTTTAACCTATTCCTGGGTGACCTTGTCCCAATACTAAATGGCTGCAATTCCCATGCCCCTAAACTAGGAGGGCTCCTGCTACCCTGTCTACTATACGCAGACGATATCGTCTTAATAAGCCACACTAAGGTAGGACTTCAACATCTTTTAGACGCAACACAAAGGTACTCAAGCAAGAACGATCTCACAATAAATCTGGGGAAAACCCAAACAATGACCATTAGCAGGAAAAAAAGGAAACCAATATCATGGCATTGGAACACGACAAGAATCAAAGAAACTCCAACATACAAATACCTAGGAGTGAAGATCGATAACAGTGGGCAGTTCTCGGTTCAGAGATCAAGCATACGAGGGAAAGGTCTTTCGTTAGCAATTTCGTTGAAGGCGCTAAATCACAAACTCTCCGGCCCATCCCTGTTACCCCTGACGTAAGTAATTTGAGCTAAACTTCTTCCAACAATTACTTACGGGAGTGAGGCACTTAGAGGAAGGGATGCCAAGATCCTGGATAATACTATAACAGCAGCTTACAGAACTATTTTCAGTCTACCCAAGCAAACCTCGCCCGCTCAAATCAGGCTTGAATTTGGCATCAACCAACAACTCCTGGCAAGGCAGGGAGCCTACGTGATAGCCTGGGACAAAGTGAGGAAATCAAAACAAGGAACCCTGAATGAACATTTGTGGAAGGAGTTAGAACAGCATCCTTCCTCACCAGCAGCTAAGTACCTCACGGGCAGCCTGACGAATACAGGTCTAGAACAGCTCTGGAATACTCCAACTAGTCATACAAATTTCAAAAAACTGGTAAGAAAATCAATCAAATTACAATCATGGTTGCAAGATAAGGAAACCCTCTCGAAGAGAACACACGGCTGGTTGACTCTGAATTCGTACACAACTAAAGCACAACAGCGCTATCTGGCCGAGGGTTATTCCAAAAGTGTCAAGATGTGCTTTCTAAGGCACAGGCTGGGCCTGCTACCTTGTACTCAAAACCTCCCACGCTGGCTCAAAATCAAAGCTGACCCCCTCTGTCGGCTATGCGGCTTGGCACAGGAGGACATGCTGCATTTGATATGCTCTTGTGAAAAACTACGAGACGAACGGAAACGCTGGATAAAACATCACTTCAATCGGCAAGGGATCCGCACTAGAAGGGCGGCGGTCCTTGCAGGTTTTCATCCTAATGACCCTGGCTTGAACTGCAGCTTTGTAAAATTCCTGAAGGCAGTTGGGAAAAAGATGCCAAAAAACTCAATCCATAACTGCCCCAATCCAACCGACTTGATATAACTTCGCTGACTGTTTCACTGACCTTATGAGCTCATGTGGACACTGAGCAACAACTTACAAACATTAAGTCCAACTACAAGCACATCGGTCATAAGGAAATGTGAACATTTTAAATTTTAAAATCTTGAGTCTTTTAAAACTGTAGTTTTATCCTTTCTGTTCTTAAATCATTTTTTACACTGCAATGGTTTTAAGTAACTATGCTAAATAAAGATTACTTACTTACTTACTTAATTATCAGAACTCTCGACTCAGGAATAATATGCAAACAAAGAACCACAAAATAAATGGTTTGAGCAATGTTTTGAAGAAATCTTTAAAATACACGTTATTGTCACAAAGCAACTTGTTATTGATAAATCGTTAGAATAATTAATTCCAGCAATAATCCACACAGTAGTTACTAACTTGTGTTGGAGAGTGAAATGGCAAACCACTTTTAAAGAGAACTAGCGCAAAAAGAAATGCGCGCTTACTGCCGATCCGCTGAAACAGGTATGACGAGTAATCCGATGAATGGCCGAAGGTAGAAAAGAAGATGCGCATTTAGTTAAAATGCACTGACGCGGTAATTTCCAAAACCATCGAAAGCCGATATGCTTTCCGAAAGATGGCCGACAGTGTCAGGCGTCAGGTCAGCGTCAAACGTCACGCGCGTTTGACCTTACGCTAGTGACGTGACATCAACTGGTTGCCAGGTGACAAAGAGAATGCTGTGCGTGAGCTGTAGAAGCTTCTGAGTTGCCGTAGATACAAGGAAATAATCAACTCACCGCAATGCAGTTGCTAAGACAACAAAGAGGTGACGTCAGTAGATTGAAGTAACGGAAATACCACGATGGAAAAATAATAAAAATGTGGTTCCGCTTCGTTTTTCGTGGCGCCGCTCGACGTCAAAAGCAAAGGAATGACTTTTCCTTTCGCTGCTTGTCACGCAGGATTCAGTTGGAAACAGAGCACTGTTCTTCTGTAAAATTCAACTCCGCTGCAATTCACGAACCTTGAATATTGGCCAGAAACATCCACAAGCCAAGTCGCCAAATGAAGTAAGTAAGAATGAGAATCTTACACGTTGATGGCAAGTAATTAGTAGGTTTAATGCAGCACAGAAGATAACAGGTCTGTAGCCTCTCTGGCCAAAGCTCTAACTGCCACAGCATAGAATACACATAGGCATCACATATAGAATTCATAAACAATCTAGAAGGCTAACACAGAAGAAAAGCTAAGCAGATTACAACACACAGCTGTCACTTGCCATCTGACAGCTGTCACGGCGACTTGCTGCCTGCTTTTCCTCTGGCTCCCCGTGGGCCTTTATACCCAATAAACATAGTTAAATATCATCTTCTATTGGTATTATTATTGGCCCCCACTACAATTGGCGACAAGGACGTGGAGATCAAAGGCCTACGGGTGATGTCGAATCTGCATACCGGACCGCACCTTTGAGTGAAGATCGGCAGCAGATTTATCAGTATATGTGCAGTTGGGAAAGTCATATTGAGGAAAAATAAAGAACTGAAGTAAGTGCGCTTAACAAAATAAAAGCGGATACCTACAGCATGTAATGCAGCGCTGTCAGAGAAAATAAGAGGAGTTTCTGCCTTTGCGCACTAGTCTTCGGCGTAAGCGCTCAACCTCAGTCTAACGCACAAAAGTCTGTGGCATAATCGCGCTGAAGTAAGGAGAGTCTACTTGACGAACTAAAAGAATATTTAATAACAGTTCGTGTTAATTGTAAGAGGAATCTTAACTCGATCTGTGTGCCGTCTATGTGCAGAATCCAGCTAAGTCGCTGAGGGAAATTGCCGGTGTTGTGAAGGAATCCTCTCAGACGTGTCGCCTGAGGCATGCTGGGAGGAACTGATGATCGTCGGATAAGATTGGATAAGCCGGTCAAACGTCATAACATGTGACCATCGAGCGGCCATTTTGAAAAAAAAAAATCTCCTCAGTGTTACCGATCTTGTGTAATCGATCTTATGAATACAACAGTGGTAACGAGGAACAAAGCAAGGCAAAGAGGCAGTGAACCTAAATTGGAAGTGAAAAATAGAGCAAAATAACAAGTATATTTGTGAAAATATTAATATACATTTGAAAAGTGTTGAAAAAAAAAAGTCGATATGAAATAAACTAAGTGTTTGATATATCCAACAAAATAAGAATAACTCAAAAAAGAGAATATATACAACATACATGTGTGGAGTATTACATTAAGTTTAACAAGTGTAATTGAAGCAAATATCCACCATGTAAAGGAAAGAACATGGCTCAAAGTAACAATATATGTGCACATCCACGCTTTCTTGATGAGCCAGGGAAGCCAACTATGAGGTGGAGGAAATGGATAAGAGCATTTGAGAACTATGTAGTATCCATTGATGGCAAGGCCTATGATGCAGAGAGGAAATGTTCTATTTTATTTGGACTATTAGGGAAAGTATTCGATAGCCTACCTGAATATGAAAGTCCTCCAGGCACATTTATTCCATACAGGAAGCTGTAAAAAGGCTAGAAAAACAATTTGATGAGGAAAACAATGTCATGGTTGGTAGGCATGAATTTGCAAAGAGGAAGCAACAGGAAGGAGAAACTATTGATGAGTACATTGCATGTTTAAGGATTTTAGCTATGGAATGCGAGTTTGAGGACATGACTGACATTTATATTAGAGACCAAATTGTTTTTTATTGCTATTCAAAAAAGGTGCAAGAAAGGCTACTTGCATGTAAAAAACCAACCATGCAAGAAGTTATTGATATTACTAGAGGGATAGAAAGGTCATTAGTATCTACAAAAGTGTTATCTAATGATAGTGGTAATACAAATGTATTTTACATGCAGGAAAAAAAGAAAGGGGACAGCGTGGAAGGTGAGAAAAGTTGGGGTGAGAGAAGAACAGGAGGTAAGCAATTAAGCTGTTTCAGGGGTGGATCAAAAGAACATCTTGCTGATAGCAAAACATGCCCAGCAATTAATAAGAAAAGTATTTTGTGCAAAACAAAAAGAGTTTATAGTAATGTGAATGTCAATACTGTTGGGGATTTTGACGAGGAAATGTGCGCAAACATTATCTTATATGTAGAAATGGAAGAAGGTAAGATAAAAGGGCCCATTGGTGAAGGGAAAATTGGTGAAATAGAGTTACAGTTTACTGCAGATTCTGGGTCACCCATAACTACTATTTCTGATAAAATGTTTGAAGATAAATGGTCAAAGGTATAGTTAATTGAATCAGATGTCAACCCAAAAGCATTTGGTGAAAAAGACTTTAACATGCTAGGATATTTTCATGATACTGTCACCTTTAGAGGTAGGAAGATTAATACTAAAGTGTATGTTGCTGAAAAAGGGAGAATTTTAATTGGATGGAGAGATTTAGCCAAATTAGGAGTAATGTTGGTGCCTGGTGCTAAAGATCCAATAATTCTGAGAGAAGATTGGGTGAACAGTGTGAGTTTGGACGACAACAGAAATGACCTAAAAAGTACGTTGGACAAATTTAAGGAAGTGTTTAAGAATGAGATTGGGTGTGTTAAGGGATTTGCCCACAACATAAAATTAAAAAATGGAGCCATTCCAAGTAAACATAAGGTAAGGACCATACCTTTGTCAATAAAGAAGGAGTTGAAAGAGGTATTGGATAAATTATCTAGAGAGGGAGTCATTGAGGAGGCAGATGAATCAGAATGGGTTTCTGCTATCGTTGTGTCCAAGAAGAAAAAGACAGGTGACCTTAGGCTATGTGTGGATCTAAGGTCCCTAAACAAGAACATAGTTGTAAATTGTCACCCCCTCCCCAAAATCCAAGAAATTTTACAGTCTGTATCTGGCTTGAAATTTTTCAGTTTGATTGACTTGAAAGCAGCCTATCACCAGGTATGTCTGACTAATGAGTCTAAAAAGCTAACAACTTTTGTAACACCATTTGGGGCATACAGATATGTTCGCTTACCGTTTGGATTAGCCTCCTCATCTGGAGTTTTTCAGAAATTAATTGATGTTTTGTTCAATGGCTTGAGTGGATTAGAGGCATTCCAGGATGACATCCTGGTGCATTCCAAAACGGAAAAAGAGCACCTGGATTTGATAGGAAAAGTATTGAGCATACTGGAAAAGAGAGGAATGACTGTATCAAAGGAAAAATGCAAATTTATGACAGAAAAAGTGGAATACTTAGGTCATGTTTTGACTTCTGAGGGAATCACTCCTAGGCACCAGAACCTAAAGACAAAGAAAAACGTAAGTCATTTTTGGGCCTTAGTGAATATTATGCCAAATTCATACAAGGGTATGCTAAAAAGGTAGAACCACTCAGGAAGCTATTAAGAAAAAATGTGTCCTACAATTGGTTGGATGAGCAAGTGCAAGCTTTCAAAATTGTGAAGGAGGAAATAGCAGGAGCTCCTGCTCTAAAACCCTATAACTCTGAACTTGAGAATGTTGTAACAGTCGATGCCAGTGCTGAAGGAATAGGTGCTGTGTTCTGTCAGCTATAAGGAAAAAGAGAAAACACCATCGCTTTTATTTCAAGGAAGTTGAACGAAACAGAAGTAAATTATAGTACAATCGAAAGGGAGGCATTGGCTTGTGTATGGGCTGTACATAAATTAAAAGATTATTTATGGGGAAAAAGGGTCACCATTGTCACGGACCATAAACCATTGATATACATGATGGATGGTGAGGGCCGTGGCAACGGCAAGGCGAACTCAAGACTAATAAGGCTGTTATCTAAGCTCCAAGAATACAATTTTGAGATCCAACACATTAAAGGTGGCAAGAACTACAGAGCAGATTGTTTGTCTTGCTTACCAGTTGATATAAAAGGAGAAGAGGCGTTTGATGACATTGAATGTGTGGTGGCATTAATTGACGCCACTGTTATGTGTGAAGGTTCTATAACTGAAGATGAATGGCAAGAAAACATGGAGAAGGACGCTACCTTGGAAAAAGAGATGCGCTTAGTAAGAACTAAGTGGCCTCATATCAGGAATTTGCAGAATGAATTAAAGAGTTACCAGCAAGTGGGCGATGAATTGTCATTGGAGAATGGTTTTCTAAAAAGAGGAGAACTTTTTGTGCCGCCAAATGGTTTGAGGAAGAAAATAATTTCTCTTGCTCATAAGGGTCATCCAGGAAGTACTGCAACTAGAAATATCCTCAAGATGAACTACTGGTGGCCCGGGGTAGATAAGGAAATAAAAGAGTTCATTGACAAATGTGAGCAGTGTTTGAAATCAGATAAACATTGGCGTATAGAAAAAAACGAACTACAAATGGTGGAAATCCCAAGTGGACCTTGGGCCAAAGTTGCTATTGATTTTGCTGGTCCTTTCCAAGTTTTACCGAATGACTGTAAAAATCTGATCGTTGTCGCTGATTACTACTCAAAGTGGGTTTATTACAAATTTGTAAGCGCTGTAACAACTGAGATAGTAATAAGATTTTTGAAGAAAGTATTTGACAAAGAAGGCCAGCCTAAAGTGTTAGTATCTGACAATGGTGCACAGTTGGTTTCTAAACAAATGACTGATTTTCTAGAAAAAGCAGGAATCGAACAGGTAAAAACACCTTTGTATAGCCCAAAAAGTAACAGCCAGGTGGAGAGGGTAAACAAATACATAAAGGAAGGAATCCAACTGGCTCTGGCTTCTGATATGAACGTCAAAGAGTTCATAAGGGTGAAAATCAATGCATATAACAATACACCTAATGAAACTACTAAGCATACACCGTTCTTCCTAATGAGAGGGAGGAAATGTAACAGTCAAATTACACCCAAATTCACAGACTGGAACAGAAAGTGTGTAATCTCAGAAGAAGTAGATGACAGAAACCTTATGGTAAAGGAAAAAATAATGGAAAAGCAAGAAAAGGCAAAGAAGTACTCTGACATGGTTAACCGAGTAAAAGTAAAAGATGTACAACCTGGTGATTGGGTGTTATTGAGAAAACCTGGTTTGGTGTCGAAGGGTGAGACAAAATTCAGTAAGCCAGTTAAAGTTTGCGAAGCATCTAAAGGTGCCGTTCACGTTGAAGGAGGTGGATGGCGAAGCAAAGACGATGTGATAATCTTAAAGAAGGGTCAAGAAAAACTAATAATGAGAAATAATGAAAGCGAGGAGAGAAGTCTAGACGATAGTATTCTGGAAAGGGAAAACGTATCTGAAAAACAAAGCTACTCCAGCCTGGAAGTTAGCCCAAATGTTTCTTTGGAAGTAGGGGAGAGATCGAGGAGTTGCTTGACTGACACAGTTAGTGGGGCTATAGACAATGATACATCTGTGTTAGTTAGGAGCATGGACAGAGTTGTATTCCCCAAGGAACACAGAACTGACATTGCGTGCCCTAGTACCTCTGGTGTGCAATCCAAGAGTGGAAGAATTGTTAGGACGCCTAAACACTTTGATGACTATGTTATGGAATAACTTATATTTTCCTTCAGCAGTTGTATTTGTGGGGAAAGGGAGATGTTGAACGTGTATCTTTTACCTTATTGTGATATGTTCTTTATTTCCATGCTAGTACGTCACCGTGTACCAGCCAATGCTCTTAGAGCTATATATGTGACGTCACAGCTGTCACTTGCCATCTGACAGCTGTCACGGCGACTTGCTGCCTGCTTTTCCCCAGGCTCCCTGTGGGCCTTTATACCCAATAAACATAGTTAAATATCATCTTCTATTGGTGTTATTATTGGCCCCACTACACGTTGCTACAAAACTTTTTGCTCAAATCTTTGCTATTTCTTCAAACATTCTATTACAAGACCGGAGGAGGGATTATGACAACCTTATTTACTGTATTCTCTAGCAGCAAAGGTATAGCATTCAATGTATAATAAATAAGGCAATACTATTAAAACAAGTTAAGCACTATGCAAGTGACATCACAGCCTGTGACAATGCACGTGGCATTACAGGAAGTGATACCATAACCCATGAACTCACAGGAAGTGGCATCAAAAGAAGTGACATCAGCCCTTAAGACCTCATACATATGTTTAGCATGACTGTCATGAGTAAATTTGAGCGCATTACAACATTTAATAAATGAGCTTATCAGTACTTATGCCTGTGACTTGAGTTCCCTTCTTAAAGGAATTAAGAGCCCAAATAGGGATAACGTTTGGTGTCTAAAAGTGGCACCAAGAACAAAGCACAGTTCATGCTCACATTAAAATGCTTTAAACTGCAGTTGTTAATATCAAAACTATCCTCAAGGTGACGAAGGTGGCCCTCCCCCCTCTAGTGAAAATCCTGAATAAATCACTTGAATCAGGGTCGGTCCCCCGGGCTTGGAAACACACCATCATAAAACCAATTAAAAAACCTCATCTGGACCCTGACACTCTGAGCAACCTTCGACCTATCTCCCTTCTCCCTCTCCTAGGCAAACTCCTGGACAGGTATGTTAACCAAACCCTAACCAAATTCCTGGAGGAGAACGCACTCCCCCAACCCAGGCAGATGAGCTTCCGCTCCATTCACAGTACAGAAGCAGCACTCCTGGCTGTCACTGAGGAACTCAAAAGCTTACTTGACTGTGGAGGGTCAGCAGCAATTATTCTGCTTGACCTTAGTGCGGCGTTCAACACCGTTAACCACACGCTACTAAAAAAAAGACTGAAGGAAATAGGTATCCAGGGTGGAGCCTTGGAGTGGTGGCCCTCCATTTTAGATGATCAGATCGATCGCTCCAAGTTATGGATAAGGACTGCCTTTCTGACAGTCTGAGTGCCGCAGGGCTCCTTTCTGAGCCCGACCTTATTTAATATATATGTAAGGCAGCTTGCCAACATTATATAGGAATTTGACATCCTAAGCATTTCGTGTGCGGACGACACCCAGTTGATCGTTGCTCTGCCCCAGGACTACCATCAGGGAGACTCCTCTTTGGGCCCCTGCCTGAACAAATTGGCTAACTGGATGTCAAATAGCTTTCTAAAATTGAACAGTGAAAAAACAGAAAACATGATATTGGGTAATAGGGCCATCCGAGACCCCTAAATCACTGGCCTCCTTGCATGGGGGACCCTCCAGTTCCTAAACTGGTGGTAAAAGATTCAGGTATGTGTCTCAACAATGCACTATCAAAGAACGTACAGGCAAACAAATTGTCAGGCATATGCTTTGGATTCCTGAGGATGCTCAGAAAGATACTAGAATTCATCCCGGAGCCTCTTAGGAAAACCGTCATACAGTCTTTACTAGTCTCCACCTCGACTATGGGAACTCCCTATACTTGGGTTCCCCCAAGTATGTGATCAAGAGGCTCCAGACTGTGCAAAATGCGGCGGCCAGGCTCTTGCTCAAACTCCATAGACAAGCGCCAGTGAAAGAATCCTTGAAAGTACTCCACTGGCTGCCAGTAGCGTCAAGGGTCAGATTTAAAGCCCTCTGCATAGCTCACAGGGCAGTAAATAGCAAAGGCCCACCCAAACTTAAATCTCTGATCTCAGTCTATGTCCGATCGAGACTCTATGGTCATATCACTTTCACCTCCTCAGCACCACTAGAATTAAAAAATCCAGATGGGGAGGCAGATCTTTCGCCCACTTGGTGCCAAAACTGTGGAATGTTCTCCAGTTGGACCTCAGAGGGCAGCAAAACGAACTAATTTTCAGGAAAAAGTTGAAGACCCTTTTTTTTCCCATCTAGCCATTAGGGGCCCTTTTGTCTTTCATCACACCTCTTATCGTCAGCCCAGGGAAGCCTCCGGGTAGCCATGCGCTATATAAATTACACAAAAAAAACTATAAAATGTATTAACCCACCTAACATACTGCCATTACATCCACTGACAATTTTAGCACACTTTAACCATTATCAAAAAATGCAAGTTGCACACTGCATTTGGTATTCCAAGCATGGCAAACAACATTCCGTATGAAAGATACAGTTCACTAGTAGTGTGTTTTTTGCCCTCAAAATAGCTTGCAGTTGTTCAGTAATCTTGTTATCACCATTGTCTATATACAGTTTCGGCGGCTGCCCATTCTGCGTGGTGGGAAAATGCAGGGGCAGCGCAAATAAAAATAAATAAATAAACACTTACCTTCTTCTCCCACACTGCTTCCCGCTGCTCATCTGCTCTCGGTACTGCAGTTCTCATAAGCACAGGCTAACATCTCACCACGCAATCCCAGCACTTCTCTCATGCTATTACTCCCAGCATGAGCGAAGCGCTGGGATTGGCGGGAGCGCACCAGTTTCATGCTCCAGCACGGACTGGGAGCCTCTGCTCCTGAGCCATGCAGATATCTCCAAGGAGTAATCTGGATATATATACTAGTGCGCATGTCAGTTTGGCCAGCCGTAGATGGTCAGCCAAATCGGCAGGCGCACTTTCAGTGCCCATTACTGATCCCCCCACCCCCCACCCCCGCCCGCTGGTGATGCTGTGACCTGGCCCTGCCACGCCGCAGACTCGGCGGCACTCAGAAAACTAGGTAGGGTCAATGAAAAATAAAATGATAATAAACGTGTTTTATTATCATTTTATTTTTCATTTTCTACCTTTAACCCCTTCCACACTCATGACGAGCTGGGCTCGTCATGGTGTAGCCTCCTCAAACACTGATGACGAGCCCAGCTCGTCAAAAAACAATGTAATAAAAGAATTTTCAGCACAGAGGGGGAAAACGCATAGCAGCCATGGAGTTAAACATTGGGGAGATACGCCTCTGCCATAGGGGAGGAGCCGCCCCAGTCAATATAGTCTATGTAACCTTCTGGTATGAGTTGATAAATAAGAGAGAATCTCCTGCACTAACACAAACTACACATACTTAAAATTACTTTCTTGTGCATTTCTTTGAGGGGCTTGCTAGGAGGATGTTTCTGCAGCCATTAGTATAGTCAGTGACATTAAGTACATGGACAGCAAGCACTTGTCGAGCATACATAAGTTGCCCAAGCATGCTCTGTGGGCATGACTCCTTCAGTTTTAACCCCACACCTTAAAAGGTCCAAAAGTTGTAAAATAATACTGAAAGATCATTTCTGTAATTAAGAATCAAGTGGTCGACAGCAGTAAAGAAAAAATATAAAACATTGGGGGATTTTTAAATCTCTAAAAGGCTTAATTATATCAAATAAAATATTTAACAAAGTGGTAAACTGATTGATCATTTGGCTGTATGAGTTAAAAGCTCACCCCTGCAGTGCTCCCGCGTAGCATGTAGATTCGTTTGAATAATAGTCAAGCCACCTCAAACTTTCAACATTGTGGAAAACTGATGAATTTAGAACAACAGAGTTGAATACCAAACATCTAAAGTTATGAGATAGGTACATTGACTGGAGAGAGACCCTAATAACCACAGAAATTGGTGCTGAAACTTGTCAGACAGATCAGTGGCCAAGGCATGGGACACAAAGTGAGCTCCATGTTTGGAAACCATCAAGCATGCTTGCAGATATTGTGAAGTGGATTTTGATGCCAAGGGAGAAGAAGTATATGTCCAAACACTCCAGATTTAGGCAGAACACTCATGGTAAAACTATGTTGCCTTTGGTCAGCGTAGAACATTTTTTACCCAAGGATTGAACCAACTCCGCCTCCAGCCTACTCCAACAAGCATAATATTCCATATGCAACACATTTCCTTTTAGATGTGATTGCTTTAGCTGCCTGCGCTCTCCAGAGGTGAGACAGTTTTAATATACAACATATGCTTACTCCACCCTTCCCACCATCTATTGTGTCTGCGGTGGGCACCTTCACTCATTTTAGAAGACTGAGACTCTTTTTTCACCTACAGAAAAAGTAAGGGAGAACAAAAGAAAGGAAAGGAAAAAGAGATAGGAGAACAATGATGAAGACAGAAAAGTAGATAAAAAAGAACCTGCAAGAATAAGCAAGTGTAGGGTAGTGAAAGAAAATGGCTATATTAACCCTGGGATTCAGCTATGAGACCCTACAAAAAGGTTCAAGGCTCTGCATTTATGTTTATTATGAATTATACACTGCACCCCAAAATGTCACCTCCACAGATAGCAGCAGACATCTCTTATGTTCTTATTGTTGCCATAACTATATCTAAATGACCCACAGATTCACCAGCAAATTTACATTTACAGCACAACCGGACAGCTTAACCTGGAATCAGTACCGACAGAACACCCACACAAAGAATGGACCATACATTTCACAATACGAGGTATCAGCTTGACATCAAAATAAGTATAAGCCACCCTGTATCCAAGGTGAAGCAGGAAACGGTGATAAAGTTAACTCACAAAGAAAAGGGCACATGCAATTCCAGTCCCAACTAGCACTTTCTTGGAAAATATCAGCATTCACAAGGAAATATTGCTAGTTTGCATAGAAAAAGGACACAATTGGGGAGGTGTAGCAATAGTGAGAGACAGCACAAACTATGTACAGTAATCAAAATATTCCCTAGACTACACTTGCTAACTAGAACTCTGCACATAGTAGACATGATATAATACCAGCATGGTGCTTTGGAGAGGGCCTACTCGACCTGCTTGTTTTACAGTAACTCTGACCCTTGGGCTTGCCTATTCGCTGTAACTTCATCCTGAAGAAGCAAGCCCTATTTAAGCACACGTGATCTTTCATCTCATACATAGTATAACTCAGACTTACATCAATCTGCAAGATCTAGAAGCATTGTTAACAAAAAAGCCACTGTGTTATTGTGTAATTAATTATACAGTACATCGCAAACTTTGCAGCATCTCTGCTGTAGTTAGGTGTGAGAAGGGCAAAAAATAAGACCAGGCGCACCCTGGCAGGATAACAAGTAGGCCAACTTTAACATAGAATATCCACCACTCTCGAATCTCCTAAGCTTCAAAACAGCAACTTGTCTTCCTTTCAGGAATAAAGATATTTAACATTTAATTATTGGAACTGGTAAGTAAAGCAAACAATTTCAAATGTTTGGAAATCATTTTTTGTTGTGGTGTGATGGATTTAGATACTTCTGCACAAAACTGAACTGCAAAAAGAGAACGGGGAATGGGGTCAAACACAATTGCACCTATCCTTAGTACTGTTTAGTGTATATTTTTAGGTGCCACGGACCGGAGATTCACAAGCCCCTAAATCTCTTAAGACAAAAGTCTTTCTCACAACTTTATGGCACACAATGGTCCAGCACACTAATTTTGTAAGTACATTGTAACCTTATGGGTATACAAGGAGAGAAGGAGCCACTAATAAGGTATCGAACAGCAAGTTTTATTATGTTTTTCTTCACAATGCAGTTCGACATGCTGTTCCGACTGTCCCAGGGGATTCAGTTGTCTTCCTGCTTTGTCTTCGGTTGTCTTCACAGCCCGGTCTCACCGTCTCGCAGAGTGATATCTTCAAAAAGCAACGGCTTGTAACAGCATTCTACATGCTGAAAGTGCCCACCCCAGGAGCACGATCAATGCAATAACCGATGGGGAGATGATAAGAGCCCGCCGTAACTGTAGTGAGGATAAGAATTTCCATAAACATGTCAAAACTCTAAAACGCGACTTCAGAGAGCGAGGATATTCGAAAAACTGCCTGGATAAGGCAGAATCGCGGGCTATATCAGTAGATTGTGAAACCACTCTGAGGACTACTGTAAAAAAACAGGGTAAAGCCAATAAAAAGGAGGAAGTTCTGTTCATAAAAGAATATAATGTATTTAGGTACCATCTTTACAACATTCTACGCAGAAATTGGCATATAATTGGATCTGACGAGATGCCAACAGGCACAATCTCATCTAAACCCAAGGTGGTATATAGTAAGGGAGCCAATCTGAAAAAAATACTCTGTCCCCGTTACATCAAAGAAGTAAAAAATGACAACTGTTGCATCCTGGTTGCCCGAAAAAACGGCTGGATTTTTTGTCTGTGGCACCTGTGTAACGTGTAAATTTGGCTTGAATAGAAAAACTACATTTAATTACAACACGAACAGGGAATATACAATTCGAACATTTATAAATTGCAACACCACGCACACTGTGTACATATTAGGATGTGCCTGTAATAAACTGTATATAGGTTGTAGCATTAGATGTTTGAAAATAAGAATACAAGAACACATTAGAGCCATTAAAAACAATGGTGTGAGATATCCTGTTGCAGTACATATACAAGAAAAACATTCTTCCGAAAAGAATGTCTGGTTCCATGCTTTGAAACATATTAATTTATCCAGAAAACAATGGTTCCTGTGGCATATCACTTTATCAATTACTTAATAGACTGAGGCTTGATAACAATCCTAGTATTAGAGAAAGGGTGGCAACAAGGAGAGAGAAACACAATTATACCAGTTTTAAACCATTTTTTGTATTTCAAATAACAAAATGAATAAAATTGATTTGACTGCGACATATAGTACAATATACAAAGTGCAATGTGTCCCAAGTGATTTGTGAAGTAACCAAAAACAACGTGTGTACAGTTAAGTGAGCTATACAGGTTACAATGGTGACTATTTACAAGAAGGAGACATGACTCAGAGCAATTATTTAAATCAATTGTAGAATAGCCGCTATAAAGTCATAGGCACTGTGTGAGTCTTATTCGCCTCCAAGTACGTCGACGGCGTTTCGACCCTTGGAATGAGGGTCTCATCAGGACTGGGAGTGAGGGACGTCTATAAAAAATAATATATGAAGTGATATTGTAAATACATATATAGTAGCCATGAATATATGAATATTCTTGGAGAAGGTTAAAGAAATTACCTTATACTGGGGTAGTAGAAAGTGTAACCCGTGCGTGTAAAAGTAAAGCAAATTTACTTACAGTGAACCCAGCCGGGCACTGTCGAAGAGCAGACAAAGAAAGGGCATGGAATTAGCCACATACGCAATATTATAGTTTGTACTTGGTATACTACAGCTAGAGCAATGATACAACTTACCACTGTCGTGGACAACTTGGTAATTGTAGTCTATCTATGTGTAGCGGTCGATACCGTCACTGCGCGAAATAAACAGCGAATGCCTGTAATACAAAGCGCTGTCTGAGTAATTGTAAGTCGCGAGTAGCATTTGTCCGGGCTAAGGGGGCCAAGTAATAATGGCAATTTGTTTCGTACCTGCGCGCGTTTCCAACCAGCCCGATCGCTGCCTTCAGGAAAATGTTTGGTGTGCGGCCGGGTGACGTCACCGCGATTATAACGTGCGGCGTTACGCACGTAATCGCGATAATGGAAGGACTGGAATGATTTGTTTACAAGTGCCGGGAAATGCGAACCCATATAATATTGCGCAAGGTTTATGTTAGTATCAACTTTTCACACTAGGTGTGATATTGTGGTGATAGAATCTCAATCGGAGAGGGACATATTTGTGTTATGGAGATAGAATCGCAATCAGAGAAGGACATATTTCTATTGTTTACAAGTACAGATTAGGCAGGGAGATAGCGTGCAATGTTTACATTTGCGTGAATATATATACATACATATACACTGTTCCTATTTTGCATAAACACATTTGCTGTTAATGGTTTAACAAAGTACGCATGATATTAAACAGAATCACCTGTTATACTAAACATCATGTAACCAATACATGTATATACAGTGTCACAACTTATTAACAATGATGGTATATAAATGTTCAAAACGTCTTCTCCTAAAGATGCCACAAAATTATCTACTTATGGGACCATAGTTAGTAAACCAATATATACCTGTAACAGTGAGCTTTAATTATGGTATCATTCGTAAACATGTTATCTAATATCCAGAGAAGACATCTAGGTCTACGTAAACAGTCTTCACAGTGTAGTACACAGCTTATAACATTCAAAGTTCATAAATACAAGGTAGATGTTATTTCCAAGTATTAATTAGGTCAATGTGGAGACAAAGCCCCTCCATTCATCAGCGGAGTTCAATCCTTCATTTATTGAATTGATTTTGTCAATCCAATGCATTCACGGCGTTGTAGAATCTGAGCAATGTCACCACCTCTCTCGGGTAGTGTTGCAATATCTACAACCTGCCACCTCATTTCATCTGCAGAATGATTGAATTCTTGAAAATGGGCAACGAGAGGAGCTGTCAGAACAGATTTTCTTATGCGGCTACAATGCTGCCCTATTCTGGCTTTTATCAGTTGTTGAGTTTGCCCAATATAGGGTAGGCCGCATGGACACCATATGCAATACACGACATTTCGTGTGTTGCAATTTGAAAAGAAATCAAGTTTGTGGTCACAATTCCCATGTTTAAAATTGGTAGTTTTACAAGTTAATGGGCAGAACACACAATTGCCACATGGGTGGTGACCGAGGAGAGGGGGAAGATTCCAGGATGTTTCAAGAGTGCCACTTCTCTGAGATGTTTTTTCAGTGGATGACCTAACCAAATGGTCCTTAAGATTTTTTGCCCTTTTGTATGCGAACAGAGGTACATCAATTTCAGAGTCAATACTTTGGATTATCTTCCAATTTTTCATGATTGTTTTACGAATTTTGTTAGTATTGACACCGAAAGTAGTGACACACGATTTTGTTCATTTCTTTCTTTGGTCTAGTGACCAATAATTCCGCTCGTGGGCAATACCAGGCACGCTTAAGTGATCTTCGCACCAATCTGTTGGGATATCCTCTCATTAGTAGTTTATTTTTCAAAACTTCTGATTCTCTTATATAGTCCTCTCGTCGCGCACAATTCCGGCGAATTCTCAAAAATTGCCCAAATGGCAGGCCATCCCTCAATGCTCTCGGGTGCTGACTTTTATATGATAACAATGTGTTTTTTTCCGTAGGTTTTCTATGGAGAGATGTGATCAATTTATTGTCTGTATTCAAGATATTTAGATCTAAGACCGGAATTGTCTCTTTCTGTAGAATAGATGGGAAAGTCAATTGAGTTTGAACAGTATTTAAATATACAATGAATTTAGTGAAGTTTTCTTCACTGCCTCTCCTAGACTACAATTACCAAGTTGTCCATGACAGTGGTAAGTTGTATCATTGCTCTAGCTGTAGTATACCAAGTACAAACTATAATATTGCGTATGTGGCTAATTCCATGCCCTTTCTTTGTCTGCTCCTCGACAGTGCCCGGCTGGGTTCACTGTAAGTAAATTCGCTTTACTTTTACACGCATGGGTTACACTTTCTACTACCCCAGTACAAGGTAATTTCTTTAACCTTCTCCAAGAATATTCATATATTCATGGCGACTACATATAGATTTACAATTTCACTTCATATATTATTTTTTATAGATGTCCCTCACTCCCAGTCCTGATGAGACCCTCATTCCAAGGGTCGAAACGCCGTCGACGTACTTGGAGGCGAATAAGACTCACACAGTGCCTATGACTTTATAGCGGCTATTCTACAATTGATTTAAATAATTGCTCTGAGTCATGTCTCTTTCTTGTAAATAGTCACCATTGTAACCTGTATAGCTCACTTAACTGTACACACGTTGTTTTTGGTTACTTCACAAATCACTTGGGACACATTGCACTTTGTATATTGTACTATATGTCGCAGTCAAATCAATTTTATTCATTTTGTTATTTGAAATACAAAAAATGGTTTAAAACTGGTATAATTGTGTTTCTCTCTCCTTGTTGCCACCCTTTCTCTAATACTAGGATTGTTATCAAGCCTCAGTCTATTAAGTAATTGATAAAGTGATATGCCACAGGAACCATTGTTTTCTGGATAAACACATTACCCTGGTTCCTTTGTGAGTAGGGTCTCCCTTGTTTTCTTCTTTCGCATTTTGGAACATATTCAGGCACTTCCAAGAGGTGGAGATAAGGAACTAGCGTTGAGAAAGGTGGAAGCAGGTTGGATCTGTCACCTTAGGACTACGACCCAGGGACTGAACACAAATACTGAATTACATCATTTTTTATAGAAATTTGCAAGGATTATTCACCCACATTTCTGTAAAGTGCTCAGGCGGTGCATTACTGTGGTTCCCTGAATAAGTTGTATCATTGCTCTAGCTGTAGTATACCAAGTACAAACTATAATATTGCGAAAGTGGCTAATTCCATGCCCTTTCTTTGTCTGCTCCTCGACAGTGCCCGGCTGGGTTCACTGTAAGTAAATTCGCTTTACTTTTACAAGCATGGGTTACACTTTCTACTACCCCAGTACAAGGTATTTCTTTAACCTTCTCCAAGAATATTCATATATTCATGGCGACTACATATAGATTTACAATTTCACTTCATATATTATTTTTTATAGACGTCCCTCACTCCCAGTCCTGATGAGACCCTCATTCTAAGGGTCGAAACGCCGTCGACGTACTTGGAGGCGAATAAGACTCACACAGTGCCTATGACTTTATAGCGGCTATTCTACAATTGATTTAAATAATTGCTCTGAGTCATGTCTCCTTCTTGTAAATAGTCACCATTGTAACCTGTATAGCTCACTTAACTGTACACACGTTGTTTTTGGTTACTTCACAAATCACTTGGGACACATTGCACTTTGAATATTGTACTATATATCGCAGTCAAATCAATTTTATTTATTTTGTTATTTGAAATACAAAAAATGGTTTAAAACTGGTATCATTGGGATTCTCTCTCCTTGTTGCCACCCTTTCTCTAATACTAGGATTGTTATCAAGCCTCAGTCTATTAAGTAATCGATAAAGTGATATGCCACAGGAACCATTGTTTTCTGGATAAACGCATTACCCTGGTTCCTTTGTGAGTAGGGTCTCCCTTGTTTTCTTATTTCACATTTTGGAACATATTCAGGCACTTCCAAGAGGTGGAGATAGGGAACTAGCGTTGAGAAAGGCGGAAGCAGGTTGGATCTGTCACCTTAGGGCTACGACCCAGGGACTGAACACAAATACTGAATTACATCATTTTTATAGAAATATGCAAGGATTATTCACCCACATTTCTGTAAAGTGCTCAGGCGGTGCATTACTGTGGTTCCCTGAATAAGTTGTAGGTTTATGTCTATCGTGTTGGTGTACATACTAATAATATAAAGCATGGGTACTCACAAACTTTCTCTCGGGGGCCAAATTTACAGCGTGGTTTGTGGCTGAGGGCCACACAGGTGGGGCAGGGTCAGAAGGGGAGGGGGCAGGGCTAAAGCAAAAAAATTGTGATCATAAGGTTGAACACAGGTCCCTGCAGCAGACGCCTTCGTCCACGGAGCCACCAGACCCGGCTTACACACATCTCTCTCACTCTCTGTCTCCCTCCCTCCCTCTCCCTCGCTCTCTTTTCCTCTGTCTCCCTCCGTCTGTCTCCCTCCATCTGTCTCCCTCTGTCGCCCTCCCTCTGTCACCCTCTTCCGTGTCCCTCTCTCTCTCCCTTTCTCCATCCCTCTGTCTCTGTCCCTCTGTCTCCGTACCTCTGTCTCTCTCCTCCCTCTGTCACCCTCTCTGTCTCCCTCCCTCTGTCTCCCGCCTTCTGTCTCCCTCCCTCTCTGTCTCCCTCCAGCTCTGCCTCCCTCCCTCTGTCTCTCTGTCTCCTTCTGTCTCCCTCCCTGTCTCTCTCCCTCCCTCTGTCTCCATCCCTCCTCTCTGTCTCCCTCCCTCTGTCTCCCCATGACTGCCTCTCTCTGTCTCCCTCTCTTTGTCACCCTCTGTCAACCTGTCTCCCTCCCCCCCTCTCTCTCCCTTCCTCCCTCCCTCTCTCTCCCTTCCTCCCTCTCCTTCTCCCTCGGTCTCCGTCTCCCTCGCTAACCCTCTGTCTCCCTCCCCCTGTCTCCCTTCCTCTGTCTCCCCCTGACTGCATCTCTCTCTGTCTCTCTCCCTCTGTCAACCTCTTTCTCCCTCTCCCTCCCTCTTTCATCCTCTGCCTCCCTCCCTCTGTCTCCCTTCCTCTGTCTCCCCCTGACTGCCTCTCTCTGTCTCCCCCCTGACTGCCTCTCTCTGTCTTCCTCCCTCTGTCGAACGAACAGTCTCCGTTGCCTACTTGGACTACACTCTTTAAATAGTGTCTGCTAAACAAAATGCGTCATGGACATCCATAGTTTCCTACCAAAATAATCTCTCCAGGCCGCCAAACTTCGTGTTCTCTTTTATTCTCTAGGTATTGTTTATTATTCCCGTCTCATTTATGTGCCGCCATATTTAATCTTCGTGCTAGATGTGAATCAGTAACAGTGATCAGAAAATGTTGTTGATGATCCTTTTGTGGCAGCCCCCTGCTGAAGAAATGAGCATCAACATCACTAAGGCCCCATCGTGTGTCCTGTGGAATTCCGGATTCTGTTTCTAGACAAATTGGCAATTGTTATTAATAGGGGAATACTGCATTTGCGATAATCCCCTCTGAAAGCGTGTGAAGTTGTGGGTGTGAATAGGCTGAAGAATGGAGGATTTCTGTGTAAATGTTGTATTTCCGGTTCCAGCAAGGTAATTCACTAGTATCCATAATATTGGTAATTTAATGTGTGATGCAAGAATACTGATGCGGAATTCCAGAGACACCAGTAATTGGGACCAAAGTATTTCTGATGAATACATTTGCAAGGAATTAATCCCATCTGATGATTTATTTGTGAATGCCTTTCCACTGCACGGGAAAACGTGTTGCCAACTTTTTTTGGCTAACTTTTGATCCGTTTTGAACCCTCTACCTCCCTCGGTCTCCCTCTCCCTCCCTCTGTGGCACACACACACACAGCCGCACCCCTGCACTTCACAGGTCTTTAAAAGACCATTAACATGTTAATGAGGCTTTGTTCACCTCCTAGGCCCCTGCAGCTCCACTCTATCACTGGAATCGCTCGGCCCCCACAGAGCAAAGTCTCTGAGAGTCTGGGCTGCTGCAAACTGCGTGTTTCCTGACACAATATAATTTTTTTCAAAAACACAGGTAGGTCCTCTGCGAGGTCCACGGGCCACCTGGGAAGGCTTGCTGGGCTGCTGATGGCCTGCGGGACGTACTATGAGTACCCATGACATGTCTCGACCACTTAGGAGGCCAAGCTACGAAGCCGGCCCAAGATCCCGTTTGAAGTAAGTGAGAGCAAGGCAGGGGTTCTGTCATTTTTACTTTGATTTAGGTTGCATTTTCTCTTGTGCTCCTATAGATAGATGATATAGAGAGTTAACTGATCTCTATTAAGTTGGATATGCAAAAAGCATGCTTTAAGGTATGCTTGTATATAATGGCAGCCAACACATTACATGATGGCTGCTAATACTATTGGCCAATGTGATTGGGGTTAGTTCAATATGGCGCTGCCAATTTATAATAACATCTTCATACCAATTACAGCTTAAAGAGCGGGGGATTCAAATAGGGTCTTTAAGACGCTAATAATAAGGGAATGAGAAATGACGTCTGTAAGCCACTGATACTTACCGTCCTCAAAAAGACCAAAGGGGCAGTGTATATCATTAAGAATTACCTAGAACAAGTGGACCTCCAACTGTTGGTTCTCTTTCGTGTGGAAATATTGCGGCCCGCACCAGGGTCACGGAAAGCCCCCGCTGCATAGCGAAGCAGGTCCGGTGTCATTACTGGGAATGACACTGATGGAGCAACGTGATGTTTTCTCTTGGCAAGTAATCAGCGGAGCAATTACTTTGAACTACTCGAGCAACCCACTGTGGTTTATGTATTTCTTTGAGGAGAAAACTGCAGCGAAACCTACTAAAGTATTAACTCAAGAACTATAAGTACCAGGGTGCTCAGCGAAGACGCCAGTAGGCGGGACCCGAAAGCACTCATTAAGGAACTATTTCGCTGCCTCTCCCTACATGACATTCTCCGTGATTAAGGGCGCGGTGATGCCCGAAACGCGTTGGAAATCTTATGGCAAATGTGGCTCGAGCCAGTTGGAGTTCTTAGCTGTGCTACAAGAGAAAAATAAATATATTTTTGACACGGATGCGAGTGGGCCTCCAACTGTTGGTGCTCTTTCGTGTGGAAATATTGCGGCCCGCACCAGGGTCGCGGAGAGCCCCCGCTGCATAGCAAAGCAGGTCCGGTGTCATTACTGGGAATGACACTGATGGAGCAACGTGATGTTTTCTCTTGGCAAGTAATCAGCGGAGCAATTACTTTGAACTACTCGAGCAACCCACTGTGGTTTATGTATTTCTTTGAGGAGAAAACTGCAGCGAAACCTACTAAAGGATTAACTCAAGAACTATAAGTACCAGGGTGCTCAGGGAAGACGCCAGTAGGCGGGACCCGAAAACACTCATTAAGGAACTATTTCGCTGCCTCTCCCTACATGCCATTCTCCATGATTAAGGGCGCGGTGACGCCCGAAACGCGTTGGAAATCTTATGGCAAATGTGGCTCGAGCCAGTTGGAGTTCTTAGCTGTGCTGCAAGAGAAAAATAAATATATTTTTGACACGGATGCGAGTGGGCCTCCAACTGTTGGTGCTCTTTCGTGTGGATATATATATGATCGCATTTATTTTTGAATATGTGTTTCAAGGGTTACATTACACTGAAAGGTCTGTTACTCTGTCACAAGGATGGTGTCATCAGTGATGTCATGAGTGATGTCACTGACCATGTCATGAGTGATGTAATATGTGACGTCATCAGCAGTGTATTGCAGGCGCGCAAGTTATAGTGAGTCCAACTAACTATAACGTGGAATTTCAATGGTTTTATGTCAGTAAAATTTCCAGCTAACTATAACTGGTGTGAAACCTATGGTTTTTGCAGTGAATTTAATAGGTTTTTAAATGCCAATTCCTAACTATAACTGGGGTGAAACCTATGGTTTTTTCAGTGAATATATATATTTAAACTTTACAGAAACACACAGTCGCTGGATGATGTCATCAGTGATGTCATTTGAGATGTCGACAGTGATATCATCATTGATGTCACTGATCATGTCATGAATGGTGTAATATGTGACGTCATCAGCAGTGCATTGTGGGGACACAAGTTATTTTTTTTTTTTAACTCTTTATTCGTGACTGTGTCAGTTATTACATTTTACACTTATTCATATCATCGTTCATCCGTCTTTTCTCATTTTCTCCCTCTAACTTTCGGCTAATTGACATGTAACTTTCCTTAATTGTACTTTAAATTCAATTTGTCTTAGAGTTATTACATCAAGAATCATATTGCATTTGCATTAAACTGTCGCCTCTTAACTAAACTCTGTCCCTCCCAACTCTCCCCCACCCTCCGCGTCGCCCAGCTTCTCCATCAGTTAGGCACTGTAAACCTTGGCATGATAACCTTATTCTGTCCAGAACTGTATTTGTAGGTGGCTGGCTAACCTGTACATCCGGCGGTTATATCCTTACTCTGTGTTCCCTTCGCTCTCCACCTTGTGCTTCAGGTCATGGGGTATTCCCTTGTGAGATCTCTAGGTCCTCATCCTCTATCTCCACCAGCATCCGCTCCCATTCCTGCGCAATTGGATGCTTCCGGAGCCCTTTCTCCTCTTCTCTACGCAGGATTACACTTTCTGCCCTGCCCCATTTTAGCAAATCAGACCACCACACCTCTACACTCGGGGGTCTGGCTGATTTCCACCTCATAGTTATGACTCTGGTTGCCAGTAAGAGTGCTAAGTCTAAGAACTTCAGCTGTGCTTTTTGGGTCTTGGGCCTTTTCCTGTGCCCTATCAGACAAGGCAGGGCCCCTTCCGGGATCTGCAGAGTTGTGATAGTGTGTAGTGTATGGCGGACTGTCCCCCAATAGCTGCGTATCCTCGGGCATGTCCACAGCATATGAAGAAGGTCGGCCTCATCCCCCTGACACCGGGGACAGCTATGGGAGGAAGTAGGGAACATCCTATGGAGTCTTTGTGGGGTGAGATATGCTCTGTGCAGTATCATAGCGTGTATGAATTTGAATTTGACGTTTCTGGACACCCTCCTAGGACAGTCTTCCAGGCCCCGTCCGTCATAGCCTCTCCCGTGTCTAGCGTCCAGGTGTCCCTTAGTGTAGTGAGAGACAGAGCAGCGTGTTCTCTAATGCCCACGAAGAGCCCTTTTACTAAGTGTCCCCCTGCCCCCATATAATGGAGGAGATGCACTAGTTCATGCTGTTCTGGTTTGCTACGCTGCGTGGATCATGTGCGACGTACCTAATGTGTCACTGTGGCATGTAGGAAGTACAGTCCTCCTGTTGACTGCGTGAAGGAGGCGTGGTCCAGAAAAGTGTTGTCTCCAAACAGGTCTCCCACTCTATCCACTACCGCCTCTGCCCAGGGCTGTAACCTGCGTTGTGTCAGATGTCCTTGCGGTGTTGGGAGCCCTAATAGGGGAATATTATCTGCCTAGGGTGTGGTCCCTGCTGTGTATGCCAACGCCTTCCGCCAGCACATTAAGGCAGTATGCAGCAGGGGGTGGCAATCTCGAGGGATCCTGGCTCTGGGTAACAGAAGGGAATGCAATTCTCCCCGTGCTAGTTGGTCCTGAGTGAAATCAATCTTGTGTAAATTCTTACCCGCCACCCATCGTGACAGTCATTGCAGCTGGCTTGCATAGTAGTAACTTCGTAGGTCTGGTACACCTAGGCCTCCCTGTCTAGTGCTCAGTTGTAGTTTCTTGAGGCTTATTCGCCGTCTCCCAGGGCCCCATATGAGAGTAATCAGGATCCTGTTCAGTGTGGCGAATATGTGCTGCGGGAGGAGGACCGGCAGGTTTACAAAGTAGTACAGTATTCGGGGGAGCATGACCATCTTTGAAACTGCTATCCGACCCATGACAGATAGTGGCAGGGATGTCCAAAAGTTTACACTACTTCGGAGACCATTAATGGCCCTCCGCAGGTTGCCCTCAATCTGGTCTTCCTGTCGTCTATATACGTTGATGCCTAGGTATTTAAATGTAGTCGGCTCTATGTGAATCCGACAGTCACCAAATTGTACGTTGGGGGGTCGTTGCCCTTCGCGGAAATAGAAGCCTAGGGATTTCGTTGGGTTAATGGCCAGGCCAGATACGGTCTCAAAGTGGGTAAAGATATTCGCCAGGTTGGAGTGGTTACCGTTCAGATCTCGTAGATACACTAAGATATCGTCAGCGTATATTGATATCAAATTATGCGTTCCCCCTATGGAGATACCCACCTCGCCCGCTCGGGTCCGAAGCGCTATCGCCAGGGGCTCGAGTGTCAGTACAAACAGCAAAGGTGATAGTGGGCAGCCTTGCCGGGTGCCTCTGTAAATGTTGTAGCTATCTGAGGTATACCTGCCTGTGTGCGCTCTAGCCGTCGGGTTCGTATACAGTAGACGAATCCATTTGATTAGTGAGTCCGGGAAGCCAAAACGCCGTATGACCTCGAACATAAAATCCCATATCAGGGAGTCGAACGACTGTCGGAGATCCAAGGCAATGCAACCGGCCTGAGGAAGGTCCGTTGGCGTGGCTGACATGAGGGCGTGGAGCCTCCTCGTGTTCTGGGAAGCGCTCCTCTCTGGGAGGAAGCCGCACTGGTCTGGGTGTATTAGAGCAGGGAGACGGGTCTGTAGTCGCATAGCGATAGCTTTGCTAAGTATTTTATACTCTGTGGAGAGCATTGAGAGGGGCCTGTAGTTATTCAAGTCAAGGGTATACCTGCCGGGTTTTGGTATGGATATCACTGAGGCCTGATTCGTCGTGGCAGGCAGGTGACCCACCTCGTAAGCTGTCTTATAAATGTTCTCTAAAATGGGTACTAGCGTTACAGAGTAAGTCTGATAAAATTCTACTGGCAGGCCGTCCATGCCGGGAGTTTTGCCCCGGTTAAGGGAGCCAATAGCTATTTTGATTTCCTGCTGCGTAATGGGTCCGTCCATCTCAGTCTGTTCTTCCCGGGTCAGGGTTGAGATCGGTAGGTTTCTTAGAAGTTCCATCATTTCATCTCCACCACCCTCGGGGGAGGGGCATATAGCCTCTCCAGGTGAACCCTAAATGCAGTATTAATATCCGACTGTGTGGACATCTCTCTGCCCTCCCCGTCCCTAACTTTTATGATCACTGGGGCTTCGGGGTTGTCTCCAGGGCCGGACTGGCATTTGCGGGCACCGGGCATTTCCCCGGTGGGCTGGAGGGGTGGGGGCCGATTTTGTGGCCGCAGGAGGCTGCTTTTCTTGCAGAGTGCCGATTTTGTAGTAGCGCTGCAAAATCGGCCCTCGGTAAGAAAAGCGGTAGCAGTGCTTTGCGGGTAAAAACCCCTCCCCTCCCATTACCAGGGCCGGTGGATAAGCAACCTGCCAGGGCTGGATGCTAGTCTCAGTCCGGCCCTGGTTGTCTCGGACCAGGCGAGCTAGTAAGGCCCCAGATCTGTCTGCTTCCGCCTGCTGGCGCCTCAGGTAGTCCTTGTGATTAATGACTCTCAGTGTCTCCAGGAGTTCCGCGTGTTCTATGTTGCATAACTGTAAGTCTCCCCTGCGTCCGGGGTCTACTCCTGCCGCCGTCTCTAGATCTTTCAGGCGGTCTTCGATCTCACAGAGTTTTCTGTGAATTTCCTGTCTGGCTCCCACCATCTGGCCTATAGCGTCCCCCCTTATCACAACTTTCATGGAGTCCCATACCAGCAGGTTCGAGGACGCAGTGTCCCAGTTTTCTCTGAAGTAGTTATTTAGTGTATCCGACAAGTGTTTGCGGAATGGGCCATCCTCCAGTAACAGTGGGTTAAGTCTCCAGGTGGGTACCGGTGGTGGCACCCTCCCCCAATGTAGGTCGAGTGTCAGTGGTCTGTGGTCTGAGAAGGTTTTAGCCAGGTGATCTGAGGACGTACATTTGGTCAGTAGGGAGTTGGTACACAAGATTCTATCTAAGCGGGTATGCAGGGCATGCACTGGGGAGTGGTAAGAATATTCCTTGTGTGTTGGATGCAGGGTGTGCCATACGTCTGCCAGTCCCCAGTGGGTTAAGTCTCCAGGTGGGTACCGGTGGTGGCACCCTCCCCCAATGTAGGTCGAGTGTCAGTGGTCTGTGGTCTGAGAAGGTTTTAGCCAGGTGGTCTGAGGACGTACATTTGGTAACAGTGGGTTAAGTCTCCAGGTGGGTACCGGTGGTGGCACCCTCCCCCAATGTAGGTCGAGTGTCAGTGGTCTGTGGTCTGAGAAGGTTTTAGCCAGGTGGTCTGAGGACGTACATTTGGTCAGTAGGGAGTTGGTACACAAGATTCTATCTAAGCGGGTATGCAGGGCATGCACTGGGGAGTGGTAAGAATATTCCTTGTGTGTTGGATGCAGGGTGTGCCATACGTCTGCCAGTCCCCATCCCCGGAGCCAGGTTCTAAAGGAGTCGGCCATCTTGTGTATTCCTGTCGTCTGGAGGGGTGGGGGGGGGGTGTGACCTGTCCAGTTCGACATCTAGAATCATGTTCCAGTTTCCACCCAGAATCCAGGGGATGTCTATCCAGTCAGCTAAAACTCGGCCTACGTTTGCTAGGAATTTGTCCTGGTCAAAGTTCGGGGCATAGATGCTGCCCAGGACCAGAAGTGTACCGTCTAGTGTGCCCTTCACCAATATATATCGCCCTTGGCATCTACCTTCCTCTCAAGTTCTACAAAACGGGTGCCGTGGCGCACCCATATGGTTGCCCCCATGGAAAAGGCGGAGTACGTTGTAGAGAAAATAGGACCCCTTCACTTTTTCCATAATGAATGTGCCTCAGCCTGTGTTAGGTGTGATTCCTGTAGAAATACTATTTGGGCGTGTTGACGAAGTAAAAAAGCATGTATTCTATGTCGTTTTTGTACTGCTCCTAGCCCCCGTACATTCCAGGTAGCCAGCCTATATTTTCCCTTCGTATCAGCCATACTTGAGTACAGATGCCATAATTGACAGTGTTTTACGTTGTGGTGTTTGTATTGTCAGTGCTAGCCAGGAGACGTTTCCAATCCCTCCCCAAACTTGAACTCTATAGGCGCAGCATAGGAACGTTGCTGTGCCAAACCAAAAAATGCAAAACTTAACTAAACAATTTGTGGTGCATGCGCCTTTAGGAGGTCGACTAAGCATGTGCCGTGTCTACAAAGTCTCACAGTTCTGCGATGCCGGCTCTACGGTGCCGCCAGGGAAGTCATTTCTAAAAGTATCTACTACTGGTATCCTCCGGGGTGGGTTTCCCCCGCCTCCGTATCTCTGTGTCTCACCTTTCTGCAGGAATGTAAGTTGTGAGGTCCACCAATCGCAACTTCCATGTGGTGAACAAAACATATATATGCCGGACCACAGCATACAGACGGCTCAACAAAGGCAGGTTCTCCCGCTTCAGGTTCCCTCCTCCCTCCCTTTCCTCACCCAGCTTTTCAATCAATATACAACTTAGAAAGGATATTAGTAGGTCCTAGGGCCTCCGGCCCCTTCCGTTTAGGCAGTTAATCCTGAGCAGCGTCCAAAAGTTCATCTGCTGCTCGTGGCGTTACAGTCGGGAACAATACCATGCTGTGATCCGAGTCCGAGTGTAATGTACTGTCTTCAGTGTCAGTATTGATGATCACTTGCTCTTCCCGAAAGGAGCCCAACATTGCGACTGCGTCTTTCTGACCTTCTTTCTGTTGGGATTTAGTAGGCTTTCGTCGTTTCGGTCTCGTGGTCCGCGTGTTGGAAGTACCTCCTGTATGGTCTGAGCTGTCCTTGGAGCCGCTAGCCGACGATCCCTGGGTTGATCTCGGATTCTCCTCAATGTCCATCACTTCCAGCCATTCCTCCACGTCAGTGGGGCTCTCAAAAAAGTGAGTTTTACTGTCATGTATCACCTTGAGGCAGGCTGGAAACAGTAGGGCATAGCGGAGGTTGGCTTTTTGGAGCCTCTTTTTTATCTCAAAATAGGAGGACCGTTGCTTTTGCACTAGGTTAGTGTAGTCCGGGTAGAGCGAGATGCGCCTGTTTTCATATTTAATGAGGGACTTCTCCCGGGCCTTTTGCAGCAGTGTGTCTCTGTCCCGGTAGTTGAATATTTTGACAATCAGTGGTCGTGGCGGTTGTCCCGGTCTCGGCCGTCCAGTGGGGATCCGGTGAGCTCTCTCCACACAGAAGAACGGCGACAGGTCTTCCGAGGTCACGTGATTCTGGAACCATTGTTCCATGAATTCCGTTGCGTGGGGTCCCTCACTCCGTTCCGGAAGCCCAATGACGCGGATGTTGTTGTGTCGATTGCGGCCTTCTGCATCCTCTACGCGTTCCATTAGGGCCTTCACTTGCTGTTGTATTTGTTGGATGGAGGTGGTATGTTCCGCCACCGTCGGGGTGAGGTCCGTTAGTGTTACCCCTTGGTCCTTGACTCTGTCCGCCAATTTGTTGTGCTTAACTTTTAATAGCGAGAGTTTAGTGGTAAGGGTTCCCATCTGTGCTTCTATTGCGGTTCTGGAGTCTCTGAATTCTTGTAGAATCAGATCTAGTTTATCCATTTGCTGGTCTCCAGGTAGGGCTGAGTTCACAATCGTTTTTGTGGATCCTTCCGGACCAGACTCTAGGGTGTGTCCTGCCGATGTTCCGTCTTTGCCATCTAGTGCTTTTGCCCCTTTCCGGACCATGGTGCCTTCTCCGGGTATGAGCCGTGTCCGAGAGCGGGACCCGGTGCGGGGCGCCCCCCAACCTCAGCGTCTGTCCTTCTCGGGCCCTCGCCTCAGCTCTGTGTTCCCAGACGCCAGCGGTGAGTAGGCGTCTTACAGTGTAAAAACTGTCCAGGTCCTCTCTCGGCGGGCCGCTGTTGGCATCTATTGTCTTTCACCCCGAGTGATCATGAGGGGCTCACCCACAGTGTGTGTCCGGTCTTCTCTCCCCCTTCTCCTGCACTGCAGCGCGGTGGTGATTTAGGCGGATTGCCCGTGACACTGGGCATCAATGACCATCTCCCATGCTTTGGGGTCCTCCACACGGACTCTTATCACCTGTCCCAGTGGCTCTCGTCAACCCCCACCCCAAGGGGGGGAGAGGGGGTGGGGAGAGGGGGTGGGGAGAGGGAAGGAAGGAGGAAGAAGCAAACTCACCCCCTCCGCTGCACCTCTGTACTCACCCCTCCGATGCTGCACCAGGTCGACTGCCGAGGCCGCGGAGCTAGTGCGGCAGTTCGGCCGTTCCCAGTCAAATCCCGCCTGGCCGCACTGATTCTGTAGTTCGTGTTGCAAGGAAACAAAGGTCTGCAGACTGCCCCGGTCCCTCCGCTCGTACCCGGGTGATCTCCACCGTACCTGTCTTCGCTTCCGGCAATGGGAAGGGATGTGTCTCGGGCAACTCCCTCGCGGCGGTTTCAGGCGATATCGGTGGGCGGCGTCTAGCAGTCTGAGCGCGCCCGCCACTCTAGGTTCCGGCTCGCAGCGTGGGGATAGGCCTTGGGCTCCTCTCTCCCGGTCGCTCTGCAGTCCCGGCTCCCAGGACCTCCAAAGTTTCGCTGAGTCGGCAAGGGGCTCCACGGAGCTAGCGTCTCTTCTCTGAGGCAGTATTCTGTCCCCCAGGAGCTTCTGTCAGGATTTCTTCTTCCCGGCGGCACCGGAGCTCTAGCAGACTCCGTCCGCCATCATGGCTTGCTAGCCAAGCCCCCCTGGGGAACACGAGTTATAGTTAGCTTAACTAACTCTAACTGCCAAATTTCTCTGGTTTTGTACTAGTGAAATGTCCAACTAACTATAATGTCCCTGAAACCTATGTTTTTTCAGCGAATTGCTATGGTTTTTAAAAGCTAATTTCTAACTATAACATCCCTGAAACCTATGGTTTTTTCAGTGAATTTCAAAAGTTTTTTCAATGAGAATTTCCAACTATGTCAACAGAGGTAGGACAAGTGAAGAAAGCGGATGAAAGGCACAGAAAGAAGCATGAGAAATGCAGAAAGAACCAACAGAGGTACAGAAAAAGGCCTTGTTCCAAAGTCACCCTGTGCCCCCAACTTCTTACTAACTGGTACTGGTGGTAACTGACTAACCAGACCTGGAGCCAGTGCTATGCTGAAAGACACCTAGAATACAGTTAAAACACCTACATAAACTAGGGTACACTATGGGTTGGGGTACACCTGTGATTGGCATGACCTCCCCTGTAAGGCCCTAGTACAGTGGTCTTCAAACTTTTTGATGCCAAGACCCTTGTCAAAATCTTTTAGGGGTAAGGACCCCCTTGTGACAAACATTTCTAGAACCTGGTACTCCTTATCATTGACAACCATAAATGTTCTCCAGTAAATCGGTCAATCTGTGGTTGCACCTCATTAGTACTAGTTTAACACCCAAATAAAGCAATAAGCAACAAAAAGGTGACCAGTGCAGCTTTACAAAGGGCCTTCTACTGAGCAGCAACCCAACTAAATGCTTTTTTAGTAACATTTAAAGCTTTTGAGTAAAACTTTTTTGTTGTCAAAATAAGCAGATTATGATGCAGATGATTGGTTATGTGGTAAGTGCAGCAAATCTATAATTACGCTAAAATCGCTGTGGCCGCACAATCACATAATTCCAGTGGCCCTTAGAAGAATAGCTGTAATGCATGGGCTGCAACTTAATTGCATGGCATCTGAGGAAAACCATACTATATTTCATCGGAAGCTGATGGCTTGGCATTTACAGCTGCATGGAACTGGAGGTAGCTCAACATCACTCATCACAAATAAAACATAGCATTTACAGGTTCAGGTTTTAAAGTCTTTATTTCGATTTTTTAGATCATAAAAGACAATTAAAAAAACAATAGAAATTGAGCATACATAATATGATGTAGTTAAAAGAATTTGATTTAAAACTATCATAGTTACAATTTGCAATTTCATAGATTACAAAACATTTCAACACTAATATTAGAATTAAACAGTATAATAAAGACCTAATACAAGTAAAACCTGTTTAGAAGTTGGGATACAGAAACAGAATCAAAGTGCCTGCAGGTATCTTGATCTAATCACCCATGTCCACCCCAGGAATTTGGCTACGGCCACAACTACCACCTCAGAGGTATTAGTACGAAGTGCCCAAATAGCCTCTGCACTCCCTCTGACTTTAAGATGGCGACATATGGGCCCTAACCATTTGCTTCTTGAGGCATGATAAACCGGACATGCAAATAGGAGATGACCCACACTCTCCTTATGTCCAGGGCACCGAGGACAGGAATCACTCACTCGGTTGGACCAATTCCTGGTAAATGATCTTAAAGGCAAAGTACCTACTCGGAACTGGTGATAAAGCTTTTTATCTAATGGCTTAGTTATGACATCCCAGTAGTTCTCTAGGAGAGGGTCCAGTTTATGGCACAAGAACCTTCCTGTTAAGTTAACACAATCTGAGTCAATACCAAGCCCTTCGCGAACAAAGGCACAATAGAGTGCTTTATATTCCTGTTTTGAGGGAAAGCTGGTAGATCCCGGAGAAACCCACAACTGATTAAGGCCCATCTCATCCAGGATCGATTTCACTTCACGCAACCAGGGTATACTACTAGACCCCCAAGTGGATCTTACTTCCTCGAGTTCCCTAGCAAAGAGGCTTAGGTCTGGGGAGGTCCAGATGCGTCTCCACAAAGCTACTAGTCTGTATCTAGCCATTTCATTAATTGGGTTACAGCCCATATCCAGACATAGTGGTTTACTTGGGGTCGATTGTGGAAGTCCAACTAGTTTCCGCATAAATTTATTCTGAACTTTCACCAGAGTTGATAGGTCCATATGTCCCCAAAGGTCTGCCCTGTACAATATTGCGGAGCTTACCTTAGTGGCATAAATCTTGAGTGCGGGTTTAATACGTTTAGTTAGGGACCTTTTTTTGGTCCTGTAAGAGACAACTCGTAAGGCGAGCAAATTTTAGGTGTAATGTATCAACCTGTGGTTTCCAGCGGAGACGGTAGTCCAAGGTTACTCCTAGGTAGGTCATAACCTCAACTTGTTCCAGACCCACTCCGTTCACGCTCACTGAGCTCTTAATGGGACGACTTTTGGTTAGGACCATGAATTTAGTTTTGCTTACATTAATTTTAAGGTCGTTGACGGTACAAAACTCCTCAAAGCGGGTCAATGCAATTTGCAAACCCCTACGAGTATTTGAGAGGAGTAAAGTGTCATCAGCAAAGATGAGCATGGGGAACTTTGTCCCGCCAAAGGATGGTGCATCGGTAGGGGTATTTGCAAAGAACTTGACCACCTGGTCAATGAACAATAAAAAGAGTGTGGGTGCTAGGACACAACTCTGACGGACGCCACGAGTTACGGAGAAGCAATCCGTCACCTGCCCTTGGCCTCCCCACCTCACCCTGGCAAAGTTACCCTCATGTAATCTAACAATCATTTCCAGTAATTCTAATGGCAGTCCCAGATCTCTAAGAACAGTCCAGAGTTTGGCCCTTGGCACAAGGTCAAAGGCCGATTTCAGATCAATAAATGCGGCATAGATCGTTCCGCCGCCCAACAGCACCATCTTCCAGTAAATCAGACAGAATCTGAAGACCTGGTCAATGGTGCTGGTGCCTGATCTGAAGCCAGCCTGTAGGGGGGACAAGATGCCCTCCAACTCCATCCACCCCTGAACTCTAGCAAGGACCATCCTTGCAATGACCTTTTGAAGTGAGTCTATTAAACTTATTGGGCGGTAGTTTCCCGGATCTGGACGGTCCCCTTTTTTAAAAATTTGGAGAATCTCTGCCCCCTTCCAGGACATGGGGATCCTGGCCCCCATTGCAATGGCATTCGCTATCGTGGTTATGTAGGGAACCCAAAGTTGGGGATTGACCTTAAATAAATCGTCCGGGATGCAGTCCATCCCTGGCGCCTTCCCCCTTAGGACCAGGCGGAGCGCAGACTCAGTTTCCAGTGGCGTGAATTTTAGCTCTTGGTTAGGAGTGAGGGTGATTACCTGCCTGGTTTGAGCTGTGTTGATTTCTAAGTCAGAGTCCATAAACTGACCAGAATAGAAATCAACCCATGCTTCTGCGGACACATGGTTAACTGGGGCTTGAGAGTCAGGATTTCTGCCCCACTTAACAATTTCCCAAAACTTAATCTAATTGGCAGAAATGCATGCATCCAGTAGGTCAGACCAATATAGATCGTCCCACTCCCTTTTCGCCTCCCACTGGGTTCTTTTATACATTGGGCGTGCCTCCTTTCTATCACTAGAAATCCTAGATTTCACTGCTTTAACTGAATGGCTATGTGCCTCCCTGCAATTTTTATTATACCATTTTTCCCGAGGACCATGTACCTTTACTGTGCCTTGCGTTGGTGGAATCGTCAAAAGGACCTTAAGATGAACAAAGCACCGTTCGTGAAGGTCACAAATCTGATTACAAGCAACCCTACTGTGGGCAAGGGACGAAATGTCGCTCAAAGTCGACGAGACTACCTTCGTTAAGCTATCAAGAAGGGTCGGGTTCTCCACAACCCTGGACCATCTAAGCCTTCTTCTATCGTTTGTTAAGATCGCATCCCCTGTTACATGAACAGCAGAAGCGGGCCTACCAAATCCACCTGGAAGTCTCAAGCTAAGTGACAAAGGGTTGTGGTCGATTTCAGGGTGGGGCACTACTTCCATGTCAATCAGAAGTGACCAATATTCCATTTTTAGCAGGATGTAATCTATCCGACTTTTTCTCACCCCATTATCAAAAGTGGGTTTGCCAACTTTGTCAGAGGCTGTACGACCGTTGGTTGCCCTTAACCCCCAATCTAGACACAGCCCCATCCATTGTAAGGCTGCCTCGGAGCCTCTTTTAATAGTATCGAGGGACAGCATTGGGATGTTCCAGACAGTATCCTCTGCAAACCCGAGGTACTCCCCCGCAGCATAAAGCAGCTCGAAAGTACAGTTGAGGTCCCCTGCTAGGACGAGTAACTTGTCTCTCCCTACCGCTTCAAGTAGGAGTCTAACACATCTAGGATACTGGAGCAACGCCCACCCGGTTGGCCACGTGCATAGAGGTTAATGACTACAATGTCCTGGCAATTTTCTTTGCTTAGCCTAATTCCCAAGAGGTCCGGGTTATCCACACAGATTTCCATTGGTCGATAGCCAATGGACTGTTTGACCCAGATCACTAACCCCCCGATGCCCGACCCTTATTGCCCCTTATAGCAGGTTTGAAGAAGTTTAGGAACCCTACCCTATAAATAGGATCAGGGGCCTAACTTTCCTGAAACAAAAGAATATCAAAAGTATCAATAAAATCCAACCAGTCCTCTGAGTCCATACGACTCTTCATCCCTGCCACATTCCATGATGCTAATTTAAGTGTTGCAACCTGACTGGATGTTATAATACTATGCGTACCACTATGATCCACTCCCAAGGGTGCTACTATACTCAGTTGCGGACCCACCACCGTGTTATCCTCCTGGTGAGGGTATACAGAGGCCGCCACCAACTTCCTCTCAATGCTAAGGTCCCCCTGAATAGACACTTCAGTGCCAACTCCGTCTGCCCCACCTACTTGGTTGCCCAGAGCCCTCCCTTTGCCACTTGCTCGGTGAAGTCAATCAATACAATCCAGGCCAGAGAGGGGTTCATAACGATTGAACAATAATGGGTGCTGCGGAATGTAAGGTGTTCTATCAGGATGATATCTTCTAACAGGTATTCGTGTGAAGGTATGACTAGAGGGGAACTCACAGGATCGTCTGGGATAGAAATACCCAAGGCCTAGGGTCTGCACATCCCCCAACCTCCCAAACCTTGCTTCCCTATGCAGAAAATCTACCACCCAGGGGTCCTTAAAGGATATAATAATGCAGTCCCCTTCTAAGTCCTTGGTACAGTGGCCCAACCATTCAACTCTTCTCACAAACAATATTTCAGTCGAGAAGGGGGGGGGGGGGCGGGGGGGGGGGGGGAAGAGGGCGGTTTTTATTAAGCCAAAATACAACCTTGTTTCGGGGGTCCCCGTGTGATTCATTTGAGCCCTCCCTAAGAAGGGCAACACCTGTTAGAACTATCGTATATGGAGTTGCTTCTAGGGGTAGATCTGTACATGGGGGTATCCGTTTGCTAGCTTTCACAAAGGGAGTAGGGGGATTGGTGGGTCTGCTCCCCTTTGCACCATTGGTTAGTTTGGGCTGAGACGATATACTTGGAACATCCATTACACTATCCTGTGGCCGAGCAGCCACATGAGGTGTAGGGCTATTCGGCTGGCCTTGGTGGTTGGATTTAAAGGGAGCCTTTTTTGGCACCTGCAGCAAGGAGACTGGTGCAGTCATACGATCATTGTTCCCAGAACTCCCCCCTGCCACTGAACCCTTGTTTTTATTAAGACCAGAATTGGATACTGAACCAACAATTGCTGACGATGAAATTTTACCTATGGTTACGTTTTTCTGGCCTTTGGGGTTACTCGAGGAAGAACTAGGATTCCCCTGAACAATTTGGGATTTTGCCAACTTTTTTAAGAGACCAGTATTGGTGTTAACAATGGACTCAAGTGAATCTAATTTGGCAGTCATCAGACGTGTTCTTTCAAGTACAGGGAGTAAAAGAGTTTTAAACAAGGCTTCCATTTTAACCAGCAAGCTATCATCGCTACTGTAACAGGTGGGGCATGGGTCCGAGGAGCCAAAGGGGATGTGAGATTGACTCGGAGGATCATTTAAGACTGGGACAGGATGTGAAGTGGAGATGGCTTCAAGAGTTGGGACAGTGGGAAGTGCTGGGGCATTAGGTTTCTGAATCTTAATAGCACCCCCCCTCTGGTGGCCCTTGCATCTTTTCCTTTTTCGTGGTATTTTTCTCTGAGAATCCTCATCCTTGGAGGAGTCCGACAGAGATTGACTGGCCAGGAGCACACTGCTCTCACCCCCACTGCATTGTGTATCATCAGAGCTAGAGTCATTCTCTATCATAGTCGGAGGTAGGCCTTCCCCCTCTACCTCACGGTGCACATCAACCGCTATTTCAACAAGATGGTGGCTCGTATTGGGGGCCCGAACATCAGGGCTGGGTATTGTGGCTAACCTTCCCAAGGAGGATCGTTTCCCGTTTACCAAATCTATGGAAAGCCTTTTTTCGACCATAGCTATCTCTTTTTCTAGGATGCCTGTGGCCCTGATGATAAAAGCGTCTAAAGGGCCAGAGACTATCCCCTTTGTGGTCTGTAACTGTACATTGCGTTCTTTACCTGAACGTAAAGGCATAATTAATTATAACAAAAACCGTACAATATTGGCGCAACAATAAATACAAAGGAGCAGGGGGGGTGGCCCAACCCAACCTCGGCCGACCATGGACGGAAACAGACGGTCCCGCCCTTGTCCCGGGATTCTCCCGGCGCTCTCCCACGCGCCCCCGCACAGCGGGGACAACAGGTCGCTAAAATAATTACTCTCATTAGTGAGGGGCGTGGCAGGCAGGGAGAGCGGCCCAGCTGGTTTCGATTGGGTCTGGCTGGGGCTCCTGGGAGAGGTAGTCCCGCAGCTCGCAGCCCTGCCCACGCACTCTCACACCCACAGCAGTCTCCGCCTGATTAAAAATACCACTGGAAAGGTCCAAATGTCCACGGCGAAACTTCCCTCGAAGCGGGACCCGCGAAGCGGGTTCCGCGAGGCGCTACAAGGGAAGCGGCAATTAGGGCAGCGACTCTGTTCACACAGCCACAGGTCAGCAAGGCGTCCCAATGAGAGTCGAAATGCCAAGGTTTTTACCTTCGTTGGTGGGGGGCGTGGCAGGCAGGGAGAGCGGCCCAGCTCGTTTCGATTGGGTCTGGCGGGGGCTCCTGGGAGAGGTAGTCCCGCATCTCGCAGCCCTGCCCACGCACTCTCACACCCACAGCAGTCTCCGCCTGATTAAAAATACCACTGGAAAGGTCCAAATGTCCACGGCGAAACTTCCCTCGAAGCGGGACCCGCGAAGCGGGTTCCGCGAGGCGCTACACGGGAAGCGGCAATTAGGGCAGCGACTCTGTTCACACAGCCACAGGTCAGCAAGGCATTTACAATCATTAGTGATGAACTGTAAGGCCCAAGTAGTATGCTTTAATTCAAGGGTAGGAAGTGGTCCCTTAATGTTCTGTCATACTGCTTTTCTAAAAAGGTTTTTATTTTTAATATTATGAAAATAAATGCTTCTATTTTAGCAATAACTGACTCCTGGTTATATTAGTTAGCTGCTGTTGTTGACTTCAGTCATGTTTTGGGGGCTGGAGGGCCTTGAGAGTCTGAACATGTGGGCTGGGTAAAGGGTGTGGCTAAAACCTAAATATTCTGTACACTTTTTGGTCTTTCACCGACGGATAGCTACATATAAAATAACGAGCAGGTACAATGAATAATAAATAAATTAAAGTTGTTACGCAGGGGGAAATGCACAATAGTATATTATGAAACCTCTATTAGTTAATGCACTGCAAAGATCTGTGTGAAACCAGAGAGCCACAGAATTAAATTGTGATTGGTCCAGTAGTGAATAGAAACTTGAGTATTTTTTGTGCTATGCGGTCACAGCCTGTTACAGGAAGCATTGTGAATATGTAAGTCTTCATGTTATACTTGCATTACACACAGTATTAGATCAACCACTACAAAATACGCCAAATGTTTTATGATAAAATGGTGCTTCCAAAATATAGCGGCTAATTGACAAGCCCCTTGCACTCCGGTGCGTCACTTTCTATGACGATCAAGTTGCACAGAGTGCAGAACCATATCTACGAGGCCACGGAAAGTCACTTTGCATGGCTTTTCATGGCCTCCTAGATATGGTGTAAGGCAATGCAGCGTAGGCCGCTGAAATGCATTACACTGCGTCAGGGAGGCTTTTCCATGGGCGTTATGGTGGGTTTTCCCATGCAACACCCATGGGTTTTGACATATTCCCAGATTCACAAGTATCTGTAAAAATAAGGATGCGTCAAAAACTGTAAGCTGCCCCAGGTGGTGCGTAACAAGGAGAAATATCTTTATTTCTCCTCAATTGTTTACTCAATGTGCAGCACACATAGAAAGAGGAAAAAGCCTTCATAGATTGTTTTTATTCAGGAAGGTGTGTGCACAAATCAATCCTGCTAACAATGCAGACACCCTTGCACTATGGTGCAAAGGTGCCTGCCTTGGTGCTAGGGACCAAATGATGCGCCAGCATAAAGGCCAGGAATGCACGGTATCTTATAAATCTACGAATTGGCGTAGGTCAATGCAGGAAAAATACTTGCGGCACTTACCTACACCATTTCATTGTAAATGAGGCCCATAGTTTTAGTAATATCCAGACTCTATGCAATGCAATTCTGTTTACGTAACCATCCCTTCAACACCTTCTCAGGGATAGTAAGTGCTATGTATATACAATGACAATAAATATCAAGCACTTCACAGCTCAGTTAACTCTAAGCAATACCACTGAAAAAGCTTCAAGTGATTCGATCAACTAAGTGCAACAGCACCCTTCTGTGCTGTGAAGTCAGGCAACAGCTAAACACGCCTTTTTTGCCAGTGTGCTGTTGGGCTGAAAGAAATGTATATGTGCATAACTAGTTAATCTGCAAATGTAAAGGATTTGCCGATTAACTTGTTGCACACATTTGCATGTTTTTCAGGCCATCAGCACACTGGTAGAAAGGTGTGTTTAGCTGTCTGCCCGTTTTCGATTTCACTGCACAGAAGAGTCCCTGAATAACACTCCAGCCGATGCATTTTAACTACAGCACTGTCTTTTTGCGAGATCCCCTTCCCATGTCTTCACAGCCCCCCTGTGAGTCGCGTCTCACAGTTTGAAGACCTCTGCCCCAGTACATATTAGGGCAGGGGGATTAAAACCAACTCTAACTCAGAGGTATAGAAAGAGGCAAGAGATGTGCATAAACAGGTAGGAAATGTGCAGAAACAGGGAACAGGGGTGCAAAAAAAGGCAAGTGGGGTGCAGAAGGAAGTAAGAGCAGGGGAGAAAGAACCAACAGAGGTGCAAAAAGAGGCAATAGGGGTGCAGGAAAGGTAGGAGGGGTGCACAAAGAGGCAAGAGAGGTACAGAAAGAGGCATGAGGGGTGCAGAAAGAAGGAAGAGAAGTGCAGAAAGAGGCAAGAGAATTGCTGAAAAAGCAACAGAGGTGTTGGAAGAAGCAAGAGAACTGAAGAAAGAGGCAAGTGAGGTACAGAAAAAGGTAAGAGGGTGCACAGAGGCAAGAGAGGTACAGAAAGAAAAAGGAGGGGTGCAAAAAGAAGGAAGAGAAGTGCAGAGAGAGGCAAGAGAATTGCTGAAAGAAGCAACAAAGGTGTAGAGAAGCAAGAGAAGTGCAGGATGAGGCAAGTGAGGTGCAGAAAAAAGCAAGAGCAGTGCAGAAAGAACCAACAGAGGTGCAAAAAGTGAAAAGAGGGGTGCAGAAAAAGGTAGGAGAGGTGCAGTAAGAGGCACGAGAGGTACAGAAAGAGGCCAGAGGGGTGCAGAAAGAAGGAAAAAAAAGTGCAGAAAGAGGCAAGAGAATTTCTGAAAGATTTATTAATTTATGTCCCTCCGGTGGGTGATGCCACGATTGTAAGTTGCTGTAGCCATAGTTAGTTGGTTACCATGCTCAGATGTAATTTATTCATGCTCACTGATGCTCCAGAAGGGGAGAGTTCCTTTAATATTGAATGGCTTGGTTCTGCCATAAGTGACGCACCGCCAGCAAGAAAGCCGTATCTGCCCTAAAAGGAACAGCCTTGAAATCTCGTGAAAGCGATTATGGGCAGCAGTGCAGCCACCGAAGACGGACATCGGCATGGACTCCAGCATCCTTGAAAATGGGATTGCCACGGAGCAATGGTGAGCGTGAATAAATTACATCTGAGTATGGTAAACAACTAACTATGGCTACAGCAACTTAATCAAAATCGTGGCATCACCCACTGGAGGGACATAAATGAATACTGGGTAATGTATCACAATTACCAGCATGCAATGCAATGGCCCACTAGGCGTGTCAGGACCACCATTGCTGTACACTGAATAAATTATTGACTGCCACTGTTGTGAGTGTAAAAAATTACAAAAAACTATTTGATGGACAGAATGTAGATCAATGTCTTACATTCACCCCAGTACAAGGATCTGGGCCTAAATCCATCGTTTTTTGCACTCCACACCACCCTGGGTTAGATAATGGCTTTATGCAAATCAGCTCTGACCCTGTGCCCCATGGGTACAGTCCAGTCCGAACTACACAGCCATATCTTTCCCAGACCGGAATCAAGCATCCGAGGACCGGACCGGTTTCGAGGTAACACCTCTCATCAGCCCGGCTAGCTTGACTCCAGTGGTGTGGAGGCTCTGGGACCCACGTCTGAGCTACCCCAGTACACTCAGGGAGAAAATTACATAAAAACTATTTGATGGACAGAATGTAGATCAATGTCTTACATTCACCCCAGTACAAGGATCTGGGCCTAAATCCATCGTTTTTTGCACTCCACACCACCCTGGGTTAGATAATGGCTTTATGCAAATCAGCTCTGACCCTGTGCCCCATGGGAACAGTCCAGTCCGAACTACACAGCCATATCTTTCCCAGACCGGAATCAAGCATCCGAGGACCGGACCGGTTTCGAGGTAACACCTCTCATCAGCCCGGCTAGCTTGACTCCAGTGGTGTGGAGGCTCTGGGACCCACGTCTGAGCTACCCCAGTACACTCAGGGAGAAAATTACAAAAAACTATTTGATGGACAGAATGTAGATCAATGTCTTACATTCACCCCAGTACAAGGATCTGGGCCTAAATCCATCGTTTTTTGCACTCCACACCACCCTGGGTTAGATAATGGCTTTATGCAAATCAGCTCTGACCCTGTGCCCCATGGGAACAGTCCAGTCTTAACTACACAGCCATATCTTTCCCAGACCGGAATCAAGCATCCGAGGACCGGACCGGTTTCGAGGTAACACCTCTCATCAGCCCGGCTAGCTTGACTCCAGTGGTGTGGAGGCTCTGGGACCCACGTCTGAACTACCCCAGTACACTCAGGGAGAAAATTACAAAAAACAATTTGATGGACAGAATGTAGATCAATGTCTTACATTCACCCCCAGTACAAGGATCTGGGCCTAAATCCATCGTTTTTTGCACTCCACACCACCCTGGGTTAGATAATGGCTTTATGCAAATCAGCTCTGACCCTGTGCCCCATGGGAACAGTCCAGTCCAGAGCTGATTTGCATATCGCCATTGTCTAACCCAGGGTGGTGTGGAGTGCAAAAGAACGATGGATTTGGGCCCAGATCGTTGGACTGGGGTGAATGTGTGACATTGATCCCCATTCGGTCCATCACCTGTTTTGTTTGCAAATTCCGCCATGGGTGCGCTGGGGATGCTCAGACGTGGGTCCCAGGCACTCCACATCACTGGAGTCAAGCTAGCCGGGCTGATGAGAGGTGTTACCTTGAAACCGGTCCGGTCCTGGGATGCTTGATTCCGTTCTGGGAAGGACATGGCTTTTGTAGTTCAGACTGGACTGTTCCCATGGGGCACAGGGTCAGAGCTGATTTGCATATCGCCATTGTCTAACCCAGGGTGGTGTGGAGTGCAAAAGAATGATGGATTTGGGCCCAGATCTTTGGACTGGGGTGAATGTGTGACATTGATCCACATTCGGTCCATCACCTGTTTTGTTTGCAAATTCCGCCATGGGTGCGCTGGGGATGCTCAGACGTGGGTCCCAGGCACTCCACACCACTGGAGTCAAGCTAGCCGGGCTGATGAGAGGTGTTACCTCGAAACCTGTCCGGTCCTCGGATGCTTGATTCCGTTCTGGGAAGGACATGGCTTTTGTAGTTCGGACTGGACTGTTCCCATGGGGCACAGGGTCAGAGCTGATTTGCATATCGCCATTGTCTAACCCAGGGTGGTGTGGAGTGCAAAAGAACAATGGATTTGGGCCCAGATCTTTGGACTGGGGTGAATGTGTGACATTGATCCACATTCGGTCCATCACCTGTTTTGTTTGCAAATTCCGCCATGGGTGCGCTGGGGATGCTCAGACGTGGGTCCCAGGCACTCCACACCACTGGAGTCAAGCTAGCCGGGCTGATGAGAGGTGTTGCCTCGAAACCGGTCCGGTCCTCGGATGCTTGATTCCGTTCTGGGAAGGACATGGCTTTTGTAGTTCGGACTGGGCTGTTCCCATGGGACACAGGGTCAGAGCTGATTTGCATATCGCCATTGTCTAACCCAGGGTGGTGTGGAGTGCAAAAGAACGATGGATTTAAGCCCAGATCTTTGGACTGGGGTGAATGTGTAACATTGATCCACATTCGGTCCATCATCTGTTTTGTTTACAAATTCCGCCATGGGTGCGCTGGGGATGCTCAGACGTGGGTCCCAGGCACTCCACACCACTAGAGTCAAGCTAGCCGGGCTGATGAGAGGTGTTACCTCGAAACCGGTCCGGTCCTCGGATGCTTGATTCCGTTCTGGGAAGGACATGGCTTTTGTAGTTCGGACTGGACTGTTCCCATGGGGCACAGGGTCAGAGCTGATTTGCATATCGCCATTGTCTAACCCAGGGTGGTGTGGAGTGCAAAAGAACGATGGATTTGGGCCCAGATCTTTGGACTGGGGTGAATGTGTGACATTGATCCACATTCGGTCCATCACCTGTTTTGTTTGCAAATTCCGCCATGGGTGCGCTGGGGATGCTCAGACGTGGGTCCCAGGCACTCCACACCACTGGAGTCAAGCTAGCCGGGCTGATGAGAGGTGTTACCTCGAAACCGGTCCGGTCCTCGGATGCTTGATTCCGTTCTGGGAAGGACATGGCTTTTGTAGTTCGGACTGGACTGTTCCCATGGGGCACAGGGTCAGAGCTGATTTGCATATCGCCATTGTCTAACCCAGGGTGGTGTGGAGTGCAAAAGAACGATGGATTTGGGCCCAGGTCTTTGGACTGGGGTGAATGTGTGACATTGATCCACATTCGGTCCATCACCTGTTTTGTTTGCAAATTCCGCCATGGGTGCGCTGGGGATGCTCAGACGTGGGTCCCAGGCACTCCACACCACTGGAGTCAAGCTAGCCGGGCTGATGAGAGGTGTTACCTCGAAACCGGTCCGGTCCTCGGATGCTTGATTCCGTTCTGGGAAGGACATGGCTTTTGTAGTTCGGACTGGACTGTTCCCATGGGGCACAGGGTCAGAGCTGATTTGCATATCGCCATTGTCTAACCCAGGGTGGTGTGGAGTGCAAAAGAACGATGGATTTGGGCCCAGATCTTTGGACTGGGGTGAATGTGTGACATTGATCCACATTCGGTCCATCACCTGTTTTGTTTGCAAACTGTTGTGAGTGTGGCTTGTTCTTTGCGGAAGGGGAGAGTTTGTTTAATATATATAGATATATACACACAGAAATATGTATATGTGTATTTATACTTATGTGCATAAATGTGTATATATGTGGGCGTGCACCTGTGGGCTACGCTACGTGGGTAGCACGAAACTACAGGTGCACGTCAGGATTTTGCAGCATATCAGGGCCATCTTACACAGCGACGCAACATACCCTGTTGCCAGACATTTTAAGAAAGTGCATGCCAACAACATCAACTGCCTTTCTTATTATGTAATTGACGCTGTAAACAAAAAAAGAAGAGGGGGCAACAGAGAACGCCAACTCCGGCAATTGGAGACCAAGTATATCTTAGACTTAGATTGCAAATGGCCCAATGGTTTGAACACGACGGAAGACATGCGGAGTTTTCTGTAATAATAAGCCAGTTACAGCATGGTCTTATCACGTTGGTTCATGTATCTCAGTCTTGTAAATATATGAATTGGTCCTTGTAAATAGAACATATGTATATAGTTTGTATATATATATTTTTCCCTCATTTAGAATTTCTCTCTTTTATAAACAATGAAATTTAATTAATTGTTTTTATTAATCAAATGGTTCTTGGGATTTTTTATGAATACCGACATTTTCCATGAATTCATTAACATGTATTCTTGTGGTCAATGGTAGATTAGACCCGTCAATCCAAATTTGATTATTTTGAGAAATTTGCACCATTTTTTCTTGCACTAGCACTTTACTATTTTGTAAGGGATGCACTTATAAGCACTTTTTGGAACCCTCTCCAAAGTTATAGACTATTCGTGTGTACAAACTTAACAAACTGTTTTAGAGTTTGATTACAACGTATAACAGTTTGGCTTTTTTACAGGGTATCTTGATAAAACGGATTTAACCGGTTATTCATTTTTCCCTGAATTACTGCTTGTAAATACGGCAACAGAAAAGGTTGTTTTTGCCTTTTTGTAAGAAGATATTTTAATCAATAAGAACTATAATTATATTTATTTTTTATAAAGCTCTGTGACATATTTTACTAATTGTAAACCCAGACATAGATTATTTGTCTAAATGTGGTTAATATGTCAATAGTGATATTTCGTTCCGTTGTATTAGCAGTAACATTGACACAAAAGAAGAAAGCTATATATACATAGTATTTTTTCTATGTTAATACACATGTGGTCTGTGATGCAAACAGTAGGAGGGGCGCTTTTTGCACTTTAAATTGTTATCATGGTGTATGCAATTTTGTGACACGTGATCAAGGGCTTACGGGCTTGAAACGCGTTGTGTTTGGGTCACTGAAATAAAATACTGCCCACTTGAAAAACTCCAGAGGTCTGCGTCTCTTTCCTCGCCTGACTGCCGCTGGGAGAACTCAGGAAGTGGTTTGAGGGTTTCCAGATATATATATATATATATATATATATATATATATATATATATATATATATATATATATATATATATATATATATATATATATATATATATATATATATGATAAAGACATATGCATGATAAAAATGTGCGTGGAAAAGGCGGATGCGTTGTAAAGGCATGAGTAGTAACTGCATGCGTGCTTTCATCATACATCCTTCTCCACAGCCAGGAGGGCAGAAATAGATTCAGGAGGACTCACCTCATCTGCTACCCTTTACTGGATTCATTGTGGCTGAGCCAGGACCAAGTTGTTGCTCACCCTCATCTTTCACCATTATGTGTTCTTTTCTCTCTGCTCTCCAGCCTGTTCAATCCTCAGAGGAAGCTGATCAATATTCAGCAGAAGTATCATCCTTAGAGGCCAGCTATGTCCCACGCAGTTTCGATCCCATGAATTCGGGTTCAGGGATGACAATTGTATTTTGTATTGTTTTGTAGCATGTGTGGAGCGCTAACTACCCGGTATGGGGTGCTGAAGCCCTTACAGAGAAGATGCTATACCATGTAGTTATGTTATGTTAAAAGTGTTTAATACCGCGCACATACACCAATTGGTTTCTTGGCGCTCGGGGACCATGGAAGAGGACACAGGGGGTGTAGGCAGCTAGCCGTGAGCAAGACGGAACAAATGAGTTTTCAGAGATTTGCGGAAAGTGGGATAATCAGAAGTGAGCCGAATTGGGAGGGGAAGGGAGTTCCAAGTGGATGGGGCAAGGAAAGAGAAGCCAGCACCACCATGCTTCTTGCGTCTGAACCTGGGAATGATCAGTAGATTGTGGGCAGAGGATCTGAGGTGTCGGGAGGGAGCATAAGGGTGTACGCAGAGGGAAATGAAAGCAGGGGCAGAAACAAAGAGAGATTTGAAGATAGTGCAGCCCAGTTTAAAGATGCAACGTTGCGCAACTGGGAGCCAGTGAAAGGTTTTTAGCAACGGGGTGACATGTTGGTGTTTGGGTTGCTGGAAGATTAATCTGGCTGCCTGGTTTTGCACCAGTTGGAGTCGTTGAAGATGGTATGCTGGGATCCCCACGTATAGACAGTTGGCATAGTCTAAACGTGAGGTAACCAGGGCCAAGATGACAAGAATGAGAGCCTCTGGAGATAGGAACCTTCGGATCTTCCCGATCCTGCGAAGATGGAAGAAGCAGGCCGAGGTAACAGTATTAATATGCGGCCGCATCGAGAGGTCATTGGAGATGGTAACACCTAGGCTCTTCACGGAGTAAACTGGGCAGGGAGGGGGGCCAGAAGTTGGGAGTCCAAGGATGTGGGGGCCCACCAATCAGGACCAGCTCTGTCTTGCTAGGGTTGAGCTTCAGCTGGCTGAAGTTCATCCACTCATAGATGGAAAGCATAGTGGTTTGGAAATTAGAGCGGGAGAGAGGGGAAGAGTCGATAGGAAAGATAAGTTGCAGATCATCTGCATAATTAAAGGTGGTAACAGAAAAGTGGCGGAGAGAGACCAGGAGAGGCTGCATATAAAGATTAAACAAAAGAGGAGATAAAGCAGAGCCCTGGGGGACACCACAGGAAAGTGAAATGCAGGGGGCAGAAAAGGAAGATAAGTGTACAGATTGGGTGCGGAGTTGGAGGAAGGACACAATCCAAGACAGGGCCAGGCCCGAGATCCCAGCATTTCTGACACGGTCGACCAAGATGTCATGGTCGACCGTGTCAAAAGCGGCCGAGAGATCGAGTAGCACTAGGGCCTGGGCCATGTTCTTATCAGCCCCCTGTCTCAGTGTGTCCATAACCGCTATCACCACTGCCTCCGTGGAATGGGAGGGTCTGAATCCGGCCTGTTGATCATCGAGGAAATGAGTTTCCTCGATGAAGGTACTCAGGCAACGGGTGACGTAGGTTTCCAAGACCTTCCCCAGGTATGGGAGAAGGGAAATGGGTCGATAGTTGCCCAGGACCGCAGGGTCGGAACCGGGTTTTTTTAGAATAGGTACTACCACAGCGCTTTTGAAAGCATTAGGGACAGAGCCTGTGGAGAGTGAACAATTTAGGAGGTCCAGAGGAGGGCCAGGACAGGCCATAAAGGCGTCTCTGAGGATTTGGGGAGGGCAACAGTCCTTGGGGGAGCCTGAGCCCACAGCCAAGAGTAATGAACGGAAAGTGGCTAAAGAGATAGGGGGAAATACATTCAGGGAGTGAGGATTCGAAGAAGGAAGGGCGCTGATCTGAGACATAGTGGTAGGGGGAATATTGTTTTTAATCGTGGAGATTTTGTCAATAAAAAAGAATTAAGGGAATCGCACAAAGCTTGAGAAGGCTGAGGCTGAGGTGTTACACGGTCGGGTAAAGAAAGTTCAGCTACAATGGAGAAAATTTCTTTTGTCTTGGATGCAGAGTTGATAACTTTCTGGGAGAAATGAGCAGATTTGGCCAAAATAATGGATTTTTTGTAAGATGTTAGTAAGTCGGTGTAAGCAGACTTCAATAAGGGATCATAGTTACGCCTCCAACGGCGCTCAGCCTGACGAAGAAGGAGTTTGCTGGCCTTCAGTTGGTCAGTGAACCAGCGCTGAGCGTCGTGGGGGTATGCTGTTGTGAGGTTATTATATTTCAGTCTACATGGGATGTGTTTTCATGTTCGGATGACCACTAAGATGGGGTTATCATGTTATGGGACGCAGCACCAGGCGGTGGGATGGGTGAGGATAACTGAATGATATGCACACAAATTATAATTAGGACTAACCAACTTAGCCATAGGAAATGCTGTGTGCCCATACACAAACAAGGAGGGTAAACAGAGAGGGTCCAATGAGCCAGGTAGAGAGAGTACAATGATAAATAGGGCATAAACGAGAATTGGCGATGTAGGCAGTAGCCATACAACATGTTTATGTATTTATTTTTTAAAGGCAGGGTGGAGCACTGTCTACTGCTGAACAAATATATCCCATGAAAGAAGAAGAATGTGGAATAGCATCCTTAGCAGAAACTAAACAAATTTAAAAAGCCACTATAGCTAGGCCTAAAGAAGCCCAAATGTTTGAGCAGGGGTTCATAACAGGGCAGGCTGCAGCTCTTCCTTGAGGTACATGGTTATCGTCTCTTCTGCCCTCCCACCCATCACCTGTCCAGTTTCTCCTTCAGGGTCCTCTATGTTAGAATGTCCTGCTGTGACCTTTTCGGTGACTTCTGGCACCAAGGTCAAATGATCTTCTTGGATAACCTTGCCTTAAAGCAGAGCCATCCCTGTGGTTCAGGCTGCTCTACAGTTCTCAAAACGGACCTGCTGACGATTATGTGGGCAATGGGAAAAGTGTTGTCTGTGAAAAAGCAAACCACTGCCCTGCTTCCTAGGCTGCTCTGCATGACGTTGGGTCTTTGGCTAGATACCTGAAAAATCTCTTGATCCCCCATGCCCGTTCCATGAAGTGGGTCTTCAGCTTTCTGTGATGCTCCCGGCGTTCAGTAGCATTTATTCAGTTTGAAGCCTCCACAGTGCTCTAACGTGGCTATTCAAAATTTCCAGAACGCCATGGAGAATTTGTGGCAAGTTTAAATACTGTGAGTACATTAGTAATTTGCTGTTTTTCAGGACGCCGAAGGCAAATTCTGTTTTTGCGTGCATGCATGGCCATGCACCCCTCTGTAGCAGTTGGGTTGGACCTCATGATAAATACTTTTCGAAATGTATGTGACTTCTGTGGGTCATCTGCTCACTATGACTGCAATTCCATGATTCTAAGCCATATAAACTGGCATGCAACCAATATCACTCGGGGCAGTGTGGGGTAGAGCAGTGTTTGAAACCGGTTGCAATTCGTCTGAAAGATCAAACACAGTTATGTTACCCACAGAGCAATGAGGGCATGCTATGAGCAGCAGAGTCGCCATTAATGGCTCCTTGCCTAAACATCGGAAAATTATGTTTCGGTAGTTTTTACTGTATTACAGGCAGGGCTTCAAGTGGGCTGGGTCTCACCGGTGATGCGTACCAGCAGTTTTTTAAAGGGGGCCTCGAAACAGGTCTCTATAGGGCTCTGTTTTGTGCCCTGGCACAGGCGTCCGTTTTTTCATGGACTGCAGTGACAGCAGGCACATCCATGTGTGCGTGCTTACACGGCTCACTTCTAACTAGTGGAGAAGTTGCGGCATGATGTCATGTCAGGTGAGCGTTGTAGGGGAAGGGAAATCCTTTAAAGAGAGTCATTTTCTCTCTGGATTTGCCTTCGCTTTTTGAAACTCAGGAGCAGAAACATTGTCGTGGTGTCACCAGGGCTTTAAGTGCAAGCTTTTCCAATATTATATGCAAGCCAAATCCAATAGTCCAGACTTGTTTTAGGTATGATGTTACTTGTTGTATCATATCTGGATGCAATGAAAGAAACAGCAAAATACAAGTCGGGAGGCACACTATGCTAAGCACAGATTTTTAGCTTACACGTTTTTAAGCCACGCCCTTAATTACATTGCCCACGCTCCTTTGAGGGACCCCCATAGTTTTTTCATCCCACTTAAAGCCCTGATTACAGATACTTATTCTTCCAGAATGTTCCCCTATGTCTGCATGCACCCAGCATCTCTGAATCTGGCTTTCCTTATTGGCGTAGCTTGACCCAGGCATATCAGTGTGTGACGCACGAGCTTAATTTGAGACTTAATTTTCTATAATTCAGTTAGGATCTTCCTCTGAGATGGGTCTGTTTGAGCTATTTACTTGATGCTAACAAACTTGTGACTTCAACGAACGGCTTTGAATAGACGAGCATATTAGATGCAATTTTAGGATCCGCTCTTTTTAATTGAAATCTCCAGTTCATCTTGTAGAACCAGTCTTCATAAGAAAAACAACAAAACGGTTCTTTCTGTGTGACTCTGCTTCCGTAACAATCCTGCATTATGGCCAGCTGACCAACCTCCTGTCGTCACAGTCATAGGTCATTGTATATATTTATATATTTTGCGCAAGTTTTTTACTGATCATTCCCATAATCAGTGTTTATTCCTGTAAATCTAGGTTGGAACCTACAACTACTTGACATCGCTGCCTAGAAGGGGAGTTAGATCTAGATATCACTGATGTGAGCGAAAGGCTCAGAAGGCGTAACATGAAACATAAAAATAATGATGGCTGTGTACTTGGTATTAGTAGCAACAATGAGAGTGACTGACTTTGTATCTCAGTGAGAAGATAAAAGCACAGCATTGTCTCTATGGCAATGTAACACTAGAGAGGAGTTTAAAGGTAAACTCACTGTTTCCTAATACCATATGAAAGGCCAATTGGATCCTAGTATAATGTTGCTGCCTCCTTATTTGCAACTATGGGGTACTGTGTATGTAGATTTAATTGATGGGGACATATATTGAAGAACAAAGTCTATGTTGTAGAGAGCGGGAAACATTTACTTAGTTGCCAAGGGGTTTGATAGATAGGAAGGTGGACTCCAGCGATCCAAAACAATTATTAATTGCTAGCTATAGCATGGATTGTAGAAAAAAGTGTCTTGATATGTTAGGGAACCAGAGAAAAAATATATATCAAGGATGTCCTGAAAAATAAATTAGAAATGGTGTGTTCATAAAAGAGCTTGATAAATTAAATGGGTTTGGGCACAGCAAAATTTTAAGGGACTATTTTAAACGAAGGCAGCTTTATTTTAAGGGATAAGGTTAAACCGAGGTTGCTCAAGGCGTGAAGTGTGCATATTACTAAGAGCTGCTTTGAAGGTAAACATAACATGTCCAGAGTGTGCAAAACAATATTTTGATTATTTATATGGATCATTTCTAATAATGATGCTGACCTATCATTGCAGCTGAAAAATTACTTTAATATAAACATATAATTTCCATCAGCATTATCTAACACCGATAATTCAGTATACCATAAGATCACTACCTACCATGGTACGAGGTATTATTCATGAGGAAAGAAGAAAGCACAATCATTCCTAATAACCAGCAATATATATGGATGGGAGTGAAACTGATACTAATTCTATAGGATGGTATAATCCTCACCTCTGTTCCATTAGCAAAAATAAAATTTTCCTTCACACTAGCTAGTAAAGTTTTGATTCTGTCAGGACTGGAGGCAAGAATTATGCTAGTTCAAGGCTCACTGTCCACCAGCGTAGCCATACCCACCATAGGTTTAAAACAGAATCTTTTAGAGGCGGAGTATACTGAAAAATTGAGATCATTCCTAGTATCCTCAAGCCATTCTGACAGAGTGGCCAAGAGCCCTGACATCTGGCACTCGTCTTCAGCAAATGATGCATGATAACATAGCCAACATATCTAATATATTCTTAAAGGACAGAGACAGATATTTCAACAAGAAAAAAATACATTCAACACTCCATTGGATCCTTATCTTATTGCACACACCAATGAAACCATCTTTTCCAGGCTGCCGTGTACTGCTGACAGTGTTCTATACCTAAGCTATTTTAATGAATTCCTCAAGCTGTTTCAAAAGACCAGGGACTTTCTATGCCAAAAAGTTCAGGAGTCCTTCTGAAGCTAGTTGATTTGGAATGCCCTTGTGACTCCCAAGAATGTTCTGATTCCGGCAGGGGGTGGGGAATTGGGCTAGAGAGATCGGCATAGCCCAAGAAAGTTCGATCAGAATAGGATACCAGACTTGTGATATCAAAATAGAGTGATGAGTACTACGTCCGTTTTCAGCCTCTGGACCCGAGCTGAAGTTCCCTTAATCATCGCAATGGTGGGAACATATACCCTCGCTCTTCACCCCAGTCCTGATAGAATGCGTCTGTGGCAGGTAGTACTAAATTTGGCCTCCAACTGAAGTACCTCTGGTCCTGGAAGTCTAGTATTGATGCAAAGAAGTCAAATGAATACGGCCCCCATTTATCCTCTTTCTCTCAGATGACCCTCATCTCCTATTTCCACAGACTTGGGCCCTGGAGATGCCTAGAATTCAAATCCGCCACTAGATTCTTCTCTCCATAAGGTATTCTGTTGTTACAGCCACTTGATTTTCCAGGCAGAAATACCAAAAGTCATTGGTCAAATCCACAAAGATCTTGGACTTGGTTCTTTCGAAATGGTTGATGTAGCAAACTGCAGAGTTGTTGTCCATTTACGGCAAGAAGTAGCCATGAGCTTTCTACTTTGTCCAACATTTTACCACAAAAGAACCCCCTGGGAGTCTCAGGCAGTTTATTTGCAGTGCCAATTTTTGTTCTGACCACTTTCGTCCTGTAGACAGTTCTCCATATCTTGCTCCCCAGCCCATTCTTCTGGCATTGGAATCTGTCACCAGATCAGGATTTAAGCCAAAGACGACTCTCCCATTCCAGACCTCCATGCGAGTTATCCACCAACAGATCTCCCTCTTGGACTCCCCTGAAAGAGGAATTAACTGTGAATATGACAAACTTCTTGGAGTCTTTGGAGCATACTGCAGTGCAGCAGACCCAGGAAGATTGGTTATATTGATGACAGAAGGCTGCCCAATCTATTTTTTTTACTGCAGTTTTAGGGCTGTCTTAATGGAATCTATCATAAAACCCAAGAAGATTATTTGTGTAAGAGATTCTTCTTCAATCTGTCCCTGTTTATAACAAAGCTTAGTCCTTACAACAGGATGACCACTGTACGAAGATGGTTCAATAAAGTTTGTGGCATTTAACCATCTTGAGGATGTCATCTAGATAGACAATGAACCGTATTCATTGAAACTTCAGCTCCTCCATCACTAATTTCAAAACCTTCGTGAAACATCATGGTGGTATAGAGGACAGACCAAAGGGATCTTGAATTTGAACACTTGGTGTCCCCAGATAAACTCAAGAAATTTGCTGTGTGGCAGAAAATCTGAATTGCCAGGTAAGCCTCCTTGAGCTCCATGTGTACCATGGAATCCCCTTGCCAAAGGATGTCCCTTTAAAGATGAATACCCGCCATCTTGAAATGTTAAAAAAACAGTCATCCATTGTATTCTTGGAGATTAATCACTGGGCGCTGCCTCTTATCTTTCTTCTCCACCTGGAAAAAAGATTGCTTATGAAGCCCTGCAGGTCAGATTTGTCCTTGGCCTGTAGGCCTGCTACTTCTCAATCAATTAGGAAAGACTCAGCCTCAGAAAAAGGAGAGGTTGAGTCACCTGCACTAGTAAGCCATAGAACTCAATGTGGTAGCCCTTGATAGTCTGTAATGTCCAATCGTCTGAAATTATTTCTTGCCATTTTTTTTAGCAAACTTCACTAGCCTTCCTCTTATTTTTAAGTATGAAGCAGGGAGAGTACTCATCAGAAAAATGTTGTGTCTTCACGAGGCCTCTGATGAATCCCCTTATGACTCTTTCTCTGCCACCTCCATTGCTCTCTTACATTATACTGTCCTCTATGAGGTGCTTAATATGGGAAGCACCCGGCCGAGCGTCGAATACCTCATCCGGCCACAAAGAAACCCTTGGGGGGAAAAGTCTTTTTGACAGAAGTATGTGCTTTATTGAAAGACTTAAAGGTTGCAACAAATGTGTTTAGTTCTTCTTCTTCCCATAGAGATCATTAAGTACTAATGGTCCCAAATAGGAGGAGGCCAAGTCCCCAAGTTGCGGGTCCACCTTAACAAGTAAAGAGTGTGAGAGATCTGTAGAAATAGCACAATTGACGTTTCCTAAAAATGTAATGGCCATATGATCCCAGCCTTATAGAATTTCAGGTGAAATCAAGTATACTGACTCCCTAGCTTCCCTTGCCATGTCCAGAACCTTTTTCAGGGGGCCTGCAATGTATAGGAGTCCAGAAGTGATCATTCAGTTCTTGGGATACTTAACAAACTTGGCTTGGAACGTTGTCATCTTAACATTGACCTCTGAGGTCAATGCTACCTTACCCTCAAGGGTAGGTCAAGAGCATTTCGCCCTAAGGAGTACTTTTCAAAACATGGAAGTATCCGTTTGTGCTCAAATCACATTTTGTTAATTATTGAATTTAGAGCTACACCACAGATAATTTCTCTTGGATTACTTTGTTTAGACCCACAGCTACTTTTTGTTGTTCATGCTGGGAGAGATGCCATAACCGTCCGATCTGCATTTGGATTTAACTGTATTAAGTTAGCTCAGCGTGTGCAATCATGGCATGATTGTGGGACCAATGACTTCATCTTTCTGCATCTTGAGTGAGGTACAGGTACTGTGTCGAACCAAAGGAGGACAGGAGCTTACGTGTGCTGAGGCATTGGAGCGTAAATGCCGTCTAGAGGTCGGTGGACCGCACTGCTGTAGGACTATGGTCCTGCAATAGATCACACTGCTCAGGTCTCAGCTGTACACGTTGCCAACCTGGAAGGGAACAAAAGTTAGAACTGCATAATAAACAAGAATTTGCAATGCAATCGGTCTCGCATTTGTTTGTAGAGGAATTATGTGGTTTGAATTGGATTTGTTAGTTGTTGAATTGTGTGGGTTTGAATTGCGTGGTGTGTAGTGTATTTGTTTTGTGGAATTATGTGGCACGGTGAAAATAGGGGTGAGAGCTGTATAGAATAGATAGAAAGGAAGATTGAGAGGGATATGTCGTTGGAACATCAAGTATTGAATATACTTTAGACAGAGTAGCAGAAACAAGTGAGAAGGAGAGAAAGAAGTGGAGAGAAGTTATTGATGCACATAGAGGCTGTTTTTATATAATCATTAAAATGGCACCACGTTTAGCATAAGATGTCTGTGTAACAAATAACTAGTAAGCTTCTGCACACTAGGTTTTGCACGATAGTACCAAAAAGATATAGATACTCCGTGGGTTGACTTTGTGGAGAAAGAATGTGCAAGATGAGACACAGGCGAATGGCAACTTGTGCCTCTACTTCAGACCCTAGGAATTTTAGTGTAAATAATCAAATCCTAATTGCACGCAAAGTCTAAGTAAAATCCTAACCAACATAACGGTTTAGGAAGAGTGTTCAAATTTAGAAGACTTTCTTAAATACTTTATGAATCAACGTTTTTAACAAATTAGCTCCTTTCCTTGCCCGCTGCATTATAGATTATAGTATCGGTGTGAAGAGTTGTAGCGTCTTCATTCATATGCCTCATTGTGAATGTATGTATGGATGGATGCGGGTATTTAGAGGGGGAATTGCCAAAGGCGCATACTCCAATTTGAATAATGCACATATGACTAGCAGTTGGCACATGACTTGAACTTCACACGCACACACAAACACACCAACACCCCACACTGTTATTTATCTCACTGCTGCTATTTTTCCTATTTCAGGCCTGCAAACACCCCTGAAAATTAGACAATGAAACAAGTGCTTGTAATCCACCTAATCAATCACACTCACAACACTGCTGATGAGCCCACTTTAAAAGAACCAGAAAAGTGCTGCACCACGTTTGGGCCACTCGGGTTAGACTCTGCCGGTGTTGGACGAGGGTGCCAGAGAAGACTGAGTGCTGACTGAATATCTCATGCACGGCCCTGCACACACAGTGACACTAGAAACAAGCTGGGGAGAAAGAGCTCTGCTATAAGGGGCGCAGAATGAGAAAGTCCCAACCCTCATCTTAAGAATTCGATTGAGACCGACATGCACTCAATTCTGCCCCCTCCTTTGGAGTTGAACCCCATATTTCATGAGTTGTAACTGCTGCGCCCACCAAGGCGCTTTGAGATCTAAATCGCTACATAGGTCTAAGCGACCAACCAGTCACTGACATGCAGTGCTTTTAAAGAGAATGTACCATAAGTTTCCAGCTTCCTCATCACATCGTCATGAAAGCACTAATAAAAGGACCGCCTAGATGGTCCAATGGACATGAAGCAGCCACCACCCTCAGAAATAAACCCTAAACGTAATCCAATTTCACCATAACATTTCCTTAATGTTCCTGAAGTCACAAAACAGTAACACTAAAATCATCAAAGCACCTCAAAATAAAGCAACACAAACATAGAGTTTTGGGAAAGAGAACGCGTCGTAAGTCAAATGGGCGCAGCGCTGACACAATAAAACATGATCACTTAGGAGAAGTGCTTGTTCTACATTTTTAAAAAGTGCCTACTCGCCTCTCTCTGTGCCTGGTGACAAACTGCTCTGAGTAGTTGAGCTGCAAAGCAAATGGCCAAAGACTGCGCAAACACAAAGGGAAAAACCCTTTGTGAAAGGATACCTTTAATGGGCCAATACTCCATGGGAGGAGAAAGAAACAAGAAGGTGGGACGTAGACGGCAAATACACCATTGAGAAGCAAGCTTTTGCAAGTGACGCTCTCTTTAACAAATCAGCAGTGAGGGGCGGAATGAAAGCCTACATACTGAATACAGCATGTCTTCCAGACTGCGCATGCGCTGACTAGGCTCGACCTAATAAAAAACATGCAGTAGGTCTTTATGACCACACAGAGGAAAAGAACACGAAATGGTATTCTTCTGGGGCTAGAGCAACAAAGAATGAGGGGAAACAGGAAGTCATGAAGCCTCTTCATTAGGGATTGGTTAAAAGACTGTTGACGTATTTCCACCAAGTTCCATAGGCTATGTAGTTTTGTGATTAAGTTTATGTTGTGCTGCTAGAGAAATAAATGAAGAAAACAAAGCAAAATCCTTGCCTCGTTTAAGGTTCTGACATGCAATACTTATTACCCGCACAATATTCTGGTCTCAATTGGCAGCCAGAGAATATCCCTGTCACTAATGTCGTGGGCTTCTACAGTCCTTTCTCTACGGACGGATTCAAACCAATTACAGACAGTACGCTTAATGCACATCTTTCATAGTTAAGAAGACAACAGCGGTCAACAGTATCAGGTGTGACTGACAGCTAAAAAATTAGGGTGTCGACACTGTTTACATACAATGCTTTCTGGAGATGATTCAGAGCTAATACCACGTATGAACGTTGTTTACCACATTAAGCCGACAATAGCACAGCTGAAGCAAAGAAACTAGATATGCTGCAAAATTAAGACTCGAATCTATAAATGATCAGAATAGGAATGGAACTTTTGTGCCTCCCTCCTACTTTCCCGTTTTCTTGATGCACCCTCACCACTTTAATCTCCTGAGGAATGGTGATGGAAATGTGAGGGTCATGCCTGTATCCAAAGCAGGCTGCTGTAACTATAAAAATATCAGATTGCCTGTCAAAATCAGTTTGTGAACTTTTGAGCATGTTTAGTTAAGCAGTGGACTGTATTTTACCTGTTTTTAAAACTCATCAGCTTTCACCATTGCCCCGTTCAACTATATTTTGTCCCTCTACAGTAATAGTGTAAATACCTCCATGTCTAGTAAAGTGGCATTCACAACTGAAAGTCGTTGAGAATGTGATGACCAAAATGAGGAATAGTTTTATGAATGATACATTCCTCAGAGAATAATACACGTAAAAACTAATTAGGGCAATTAAGGCTTTTCACTTGAAGTATGGTAGTTAGCACAGAAGAACACCAACAGGCCACACTCTGACTACTTGGTTAATGTAGGATTTCAATGGGGGGGGGGGAGGGGTGAAGGATTATTTGCCATTAGAACTTAGAAGTCATTGAGTCACACCCAATTAGATCACAAGTGACTTTCTACTTATACTGTTAATTTGAGGGATTGTGTTGCAATATGCGCCTTGGTAAAAGCAGGCATGAGAGTAATGGAGTGTGAAACAATCATGGCTTAAGTTAAAATATGCGAGAAAGAGTACAAGATGAGGAGTAATCCTAACATGATGTGGACAATCAAGCATAAACAATTTGCTATGCCCAACCTATGGCTTTGGGGCTTGGGGAACTGGGCACCTATGGTATGTACAAGAGCTGTAACAAGTCTCCGTTCTGATGGTCAGCAGACTTGAAAGCATGAGATTGCAAGACCATTTGTTACCACTCCACGCTGCCCCACTGTGGTTAGTACCTTTGTGGAAATCACCTGTGTTAATCCAGTAGAAAAACAAAGTTGGCGTGCTTTCACTCTGTCCAGTAGTACTTATGAAGCAGATGGGAGAAACCCACTTTAGCCTTTCAATTTAATACCTCACAAGTCACACATTCCTGGGGGATAAACAAAATCATTTTATAGTGAAAACGTGACAAACATTTACGGCCTTATTACGAGTCTGGTGGTCTTGCAACCGCCAGACTCGCAGAGGCGGTTCACTGTCCACCGTATTACGACTGTTAAAGTCATGGGGGTGGCCACGCCAGGGAACAGTCATTCCTTGGCTGTGGCATAGGAGTGCCACAACGCAATATGCTGAGTGGCGCAGTCCCGCTCAGTATATTACGAGTTCCTAGACCGCCAGCCTTTTCCTAGCCGAGCCCCGCCATGAAAAGGCTGGTGGTGCAGGAACAAAAGGAGCCCTACAAGGCCCGCATGTCCCCCGGCCATGCGGATACATGTTGTTCCCCCCCTTGTCCATATTCCCACAAAGTTCCAGCATGGCATGGACATCACCATCCATACCGTGCTGGAATCCTTTTGCCGTTTCCACTGTGGTGCCTGTTTTTCAGGCAAAGGACCTCCGACCATATCACGAGTTAAATGCGTGTAACACCAGTTTCACTTGTGATATGGTCGGTGGTCCTTGCGTGAGTTTGGCCCAGCTGTGCCGGCGGAGAGCCGGCGCAACTGCCCCAAACTTGTAATCAGGCCCTCAGTCTCCAGGATGAGGCAGAAAACACAAGACCCACAAAAACACAATGTACAGGTAGGCAAAAAAAAAACTGATCCAGGAAACCCGCAAAATATTTAAATGATATACAGGCCTCAGTTAGAATATGCCAAATTAAAAAGGTGACACTGGGCAGCAAGATCAAATTAAGCTCTCTGCTAAAATGAGCAATCACTAGATTTCAGCGAAAAACTCTCCTGCAACAGATCTGCACAATGGTAAAAAAAAATGACCACGGCTTAAAATGAAAATATGGTGTGCTGGTGCACTTCTGACGCAACTCATTCCACTTAAGGGGGCTAGCAATTGGTCATTAGATGAGGTCACACAGAAGTTAACTGCTTTTCTTCTTCTGCAAAGTTGCTTTCATTTTAGCTTGGAGTACAAATATGTATAAGTGAACAAATAGTTATCTTGTCCTTCCCGCCTAGAAGGCTTCTTCTAACGTAGACCTTTGATTCAACTAGTTGTCAGAGCGAATTGAGACTCAGACAGGCTCACATGTTAAATTTTGTCTTTCATTAGGGATCAGAGCTCTTCACTCAGTCAATGAATGGTCTCTTTTTCGGTACACTTTCATCAGGTCTTGTGCTGACCAAAACTGGTTTGCAAATGTTCGGTTTTATTTTGAGGTTGCGCCGCAAAGCAACCAAGCTTGAGAAACATTTAATCCTACTGAAGAAATCAAGAATACTGACTGCCCCTCAGACCCTTGATGGAGCGAGTTTCAGAACTCATTTTATTCTGACTCGCAAAGTTAATTCCCTGTAATGTGAACTAATTTATTAATGAATTGTTGCATGATTTGTATAATTAATTCAACCTAGAGTAAAAATTGCATACACACAAACACGCGGGTTTGATATTATGTGCTCTTGTTGCATTTGCGAGTTTGTCATGTAACACATGATTAATATGGTCTTGTTCGTCCTATTGTTCTTGTCACTATTAATGCGGCTGATCATTTTATGGCATGTGCTTTCATTATATGTGCTTATGTGTTTGTCTTATGTTGTGACTGTTTATCTATGTTTTGTTTGTCAATCTTTTTACTCTTTCAGATATATAAAGAATCCAGCTGGACATTAAGAAGAATGGTAGATATTAAATGTGCTGCTTTATTTGTTTGCTTTTGCTAGGTGACATATAATAATGGGTTAATATTTATCAATGGAAGGGTGGGTAACAGAAGGGTTTATTTTACTTGAATTAATCACCTTTTTGTGTTTGTTTAAATACTAGCTCGAGTGAAAGGATTGAGGCCTAGTTCTAATGAAAAGTTGGTTGGCCTGACAAAAGGAGCTGAGCACGACAGTGACGGTGTTTTCATTGATAAACTTCCACGGAAACGTGCAGAAGCTCAAACAATGGACGATGTGTGTATCAAGCTCCGAAAGTTAAAGCGTCAAGGCCAAGGAAGCGTGTAGAGGCAGCTTGGCTAAAATCCTGGAGGAAACAAAAATTAACGTTTAGTTAAATGTTACAACTCTGGGAAGTCAGTGTTGCTTTGTGTCAATGGACAATGACATAATGATGTCACTAAGACTGATGCGTTGGCCTCTCGGTGGTCTGGTGGATGACAACCAATTAGGTTGCTGTTTTTTTGCAAAAATAACATTTTAGTTAGATTAGTGAGTAAGAAAAGGTATAAAAACCTGGCCTCTTGAGGGGAGCGGGGCTGACTGTTTCCTGAGGGCGAAGTGCTGTCCGTTTACCCTTGGACGCGTAAGATTTGATTGCTTAATAATAAATGATTATTCCTTTCAGGTCAGAAAGCTAACATAGGGTTTAGGTTGATGTTTTTCTTTAATTCATTATTTCTGTGCATTTTCTGATATGCCGGACCTTTTGAGCCAATAATTTAATGATTAAAACTGATTTAATAAAATGATTGAAATTAATAAATGCTAATAAAGATTTGAAACTTTGAAACTTTAAAAATAAAAGACTTAAAACGTCAAGCTGGTCTTGATTATTTAGTCGTTACCATTAGCATAATTCCATTGGCCTCAGTGGTCTAATTAAATGTTTTCTTGATAAACTATGAATATAAATGTTATACTGCAGTTGTAAATATTGTACATTTGGTTTAGATAGTGTGATTAATTAGGCCACATGATTCAGCTTCATGATTTTCTGTCATAAGTTGTTTGGGCCTTGGTATTGATTAGTTTGGTGAGTATTAGGTAGTGAATGGTGACGCATGTATGACAGAATTTCTTTAGTGATGCTGGATCAATTCTTTTGGTAGCAGATTCCGGTTGCTATGGTAACATACATGTTACATGTAAATTACATAGGATACATGTCTAAAAATTGTTGTTAGGTTTGCTCACTTGTTGTATGTAGTCGAAAGGTTTTTTTCCAGCAGTGTGAAAAATTCCTGGTTATTTGCCGGCAAAGAGTAGTGTGACTAGAATAGTTACATAGTGCATTTGTTCTGTTTCAAAATTGTGGTATAGAATATATCACGTGTTGTGGATGTACAACACAAGTTTAGGGACCTTAGATGTGACTGGTTGAATGTAATAGCGAGGATTGTCTATGAAATCGTAGCATTAAGCATAGGGACCTGGTGAGCCTGTTTTAAAACTTTTTGTGAAAAGAGTAATAGGATTTATCCAAGCTTGAGAGAAGGGTGAGATAGCCTTGTCTATTCTTATTAACGTTTGACGTTTTCTGTGGTTGGTTCAAGTCCTGCCACGATTTCGTGTGTGTATGATTAGGGTTTCCGTATGAATGCGCGAATGATCGTATAGAAATAGCGTCGTCTATTTTATGCGAAGAGAGAGTTCTGAATGTTTGTAAAACTATCACTTTGTTAGCGAAACAGACAAGTGGTTTGTTTATTTGTGGTTACTAATTAAGATTCATTGGAAAGCATTGTTTAAAATGGCGCCGTGAAAAAGTTTTGTGAAGGAGGGGTGAGTTTACGGAGTAACACGCAGAGAAGCTGCAGCAGCAGTGTACGTCATTTCGGTTCGCGCTGTGATTGGCTAACATACGTCACAGAAAGCGCACTGATTGGTTCACGTGACAGTGACGAGCTGGTACCAGATTGGTCAGTTCTGAATACTGCATTTCTATTGGTGGAGCAAGGTGGTGACGTAGCTTAACCTGATTGGCTTGTTGGTGTCTTTCGCGCAAGGATTGGCTAGAATAGCGGAACACCAAGAGAACATATCGAAGCTTTCGGAATAAACGATTTGGATTTAAAACATGAGTTATTGGAATGATAGTGAGATAAAGAAGCCTTCATGGTTTCAGAAAGTGAAAAATTATTTTAAACCTGACAAGAAAATTGAAACGCGTGGTGGTAAATTACTTCATAAGTACAAAACACCCGCAGCCTATATGGAAGGCGAATATGGCTATCATACTGGAATTTGGTTTGACAATTGGATGCATTACACTAAAAATGATGGCGTATTGGCCTTGCCGGAAGATGGGTCATTTAATATGAAAGTTTTGAGAAACTTGAGAGGAAAAATGATGGATCTTGTGCCGAAGCCTAGACCTACACAATTTGAGGCATTGGTTGAATGGGAGGTTGAGATGATGGAACTTGAGCGTTAAAGTAAATGCTTGGCACCTAGAAATTCAAAGTATATTCTAAATAGAGAAACACATGAAGACAAAGTGAGACGCTGGAGAAAGGCAGACATGTATGATGGTCTGCATCCAGTGAGAATAATGATTACTGAAGATTTAGAACAAAAGAAAGCTGAAAAGAAACTTGATGAAGAATTAGATGATGCAGTTTTAGAAGACATTTATGCTACTAAACGCAAACCGCCACCTTATCAAGTAAGTTCTCAATCTACCCCGAGAGTTTCTACAGGAACTTCTCCAAGTGCACCTCCTAGAGAGGCTGAGGAAGGTTCTCCTAGATTTTTAAAATTACCTTAAAGAGTAGGGTCAATAAATAATTGTAGTACACCTAGAGAAAATAGATTTCCCCAACAACAGGAAAGTAATTTTGTGGGAAATCAGGAAAGAATACTTGCAGACATGCCAGAAATTTCCAGTTATAATAAAGCAAAGGAAGATTGAATTCAATAATTGACAAAAAGCATGGAAGCAGTGACAGTACCAGTAACTATTGGTCCTGTTGTACCAGTTTTCGACCAAGGAGAAAATAGACATTCTGCTTTGACAGTTCCATTAAATGCAGAATTTCAAAAAGTGGCTGAGAGATTTTATTCGGAACTTTCAGAGATACATAGAGAAAAATCTATGATGCCAAATTCAACTTTAAATGAAAGTATGTCAGGTTCACAAACACCATCTGTGGCAGAATCAGATCCAGGTCCGTCAGAGAGAAGCCTAAACAGAATAGATTTAACCCAAAATGCATTGTCCCCAGAAGCTTTTGATTATAAAAAGCTTGATGTTGCAAAATTAAAAGCTGACTTAGAAGAATTAATTATTGGCACAATTGGTACTGACAATTTGAAATTGTATCAGGATGATGAACTTCTTTTTATTTGTAAAAGTATTCAGTGGAAAACGAAAAACAGGTATGAACAACTGGAAGAAATGGCTGCTGAATTAGAAATTGATTTGAGTAAACAGAAACATTTGCAGAAACACTACAGAGTGGATTTTTCTGAAAGGGATATTGACAATCTCAATGCTGCTGGAAGAATGGAAGAACTAATACGTTTTCTCAGAAAACTGGGGGAATTAGGTAAATGGAGAATATAATGGTCAAAGAATAAAGAACAGGATAAAAGGTTGAGAAACGATGTGGTTTCAGAATTTCCAATGAGGGAAATAGCAGGAGGAGGGTATGTACATGTTCCTTGGTCCAGACAGGATACTCTACTGTTTACCAATGATTTCCCTCGTTTGAGAGAGAAGCCAGTTGAATGGTATCGACAGGTAGACAGATTCATAAAAGTGTCAAAAGTTTTGTGGATTGATCTGGATGGATTCTTTGACATTGTTGTCCCATCAGATCTTTGGACAGAATGCAAAATTTCTGTGGATTGGCCAAAAGAAGAACCTGCCCGAGACACAATTACAGGTGCCCCATCAAAAGATGTCATGGACATTTATAATAAAGTGATTTATTGGCTGAAAGGAAAAATTCCCCCGAAAGAAGTGGACTGGGTTAAAATTGACAGAACAAACCAGGAACCAAAGGAATCAGTTCACTCATTTTATGAAAGGTTACTGTTAGTCTTCAAACAGTACAGTGGCTATGAAAAATTAAGTGAAAAGGACATGAGCCACTTTATTTACAGATTTGTTTATGGCCTGAGACCTGAAATTGGTGAGATGATTAAAAATGGGATTGTGTGCTGGCAGTCACTTTCAATTGATGACATCCTGAGAAAGGCAAAATATTGCAGTGATGAGATAGATGCAAAGCAGAAAAACCTCAAGGAAAAAGCAATGTGGTCACAAGTGAAGGTAGCAGAGCAGCAACAACAGCAGTTAGCTTCTATGCAGCAGCAGAATCAAGGAAAATGTAAGAACAATTTCAATATTAATAACAAGCCTAAATTTAATGTAAATGTTGAAGAGCTAAAACAAAAGCTCCCTTGTTTTAATTGCGGCGAGATTGGAAACTGGAAGCGCGAGTGTAAAAACCCGCCCAGAAATGTTAAAAATATTTCATTTAATCCACAGGTGCAGTGTGAGTTAAATCAGCAGCAACAGCAACAGCTACAGCAACAGTTAAATGAGTTAAGTCAGCAGCAACAGCTACAGCGACAGGTAGCAAATCAGCAGAGCCAGATTCAGCAGAACCAGACACAGCAGAGCCAAATTCAGCAGAGTTAGGTACCTCAAGCACCATTCCTTAATAGTGCTAATGCTCAGAGGTTTTCACCCGAAATAGGTTTCTGTGGAAGTAATCAGGTAAATAATGTGTCAAGAGTTAACATGTCAAATGCTTCTCAATTTTGGCTAAAAGATAAAGAAGAGAGTGATTCATCAGAAGATTACTCATGACGGTGCCTGGGAGAGGAAGAAGAGTGTGTGCTTGGACCAACTCTTGAGGTCTGGTCTGGTCCATTTGTGAATGGTAAAGTGAATGACGTTGATGCCACTTTCCTTGTGGATACAGGTGCTACCCGTTCTACTGTAAGATCAGCAGAAATAGAAAATCTTCCTCTCTCTGGTGAGTGCATCCAAGTTGTAGGTGTAGCTAATCAGAAAATTAAAACAAGTTTAACAGAACCAGTTAAAGTGGAAATCGGAAATTACAAAGATAAACACAGATTTCTAGTTTGTGACAGCAGTCCTGTGAATCTGTTGGGTCGTGATATATTATGCAAAATGAATTGCAGGATATATTGCTCACCAGATGGCATTGAAATGCAAACATCAGAAGAAGATGGGCTTTATAATTTGACAATGTTGATGGTTGATGAAGAAAAGACATTACTGTTTCCTGTTTTTGATAAAAAAGATTTGCCAGAGGAGCTCAAAAAGCCAGTTAATCCAGAAATTTGGGACCTAACTGGAAATGATATGGGTCTTATGAAAAATGTAGATCCAGTAAAAATTACTGTTAAGCAGGGAATAGATTTTCCAAATGTTCCTCAGTACAAAATGAAAGCAGAGACAATTGAAGGTGTCATTCCAGTGATTGAAAAATTTATAAGTCAAGGTGTGCTAAAAGAAATTGAGAGCAGCCCATGTAATTCACCGATTATGGGTATTAAAAAGCCAAACGGAACATATAGAATTGTTCAAGATCTGAGAAAAATTAACCAAATTGTTGTTCCATGTTGCCCAATTGTTCCAAACCCTGCGGTAATTCTTTATCAGATTCCGCATGATGCAGAATGGTACACGGTCATTGACCTGTGTAATGCCTTCTTTACAGTTCCATTGCATCCAGAAAGCCAGCAAATTTTTGCATTTAGGTTCCAGAATCGCATATTAGCATGGTGTCGTATCCCACAAGGGTATACTGAGAGTCCATCTATCTTTAATCAGTTATTAAAGAAGTCTCTGGAAGATCTGATATTGCCTGGTAATTCTACGCTGGTTCAGTACATTGATGATTTGCTTGTGGCAGCAAAAACACGAGAACATTGTGTAACTGATACCATTACACTTTTAAATCGATTGGCAGATGAGGGACATAAAGTGTCACCTGCAAAATTGCAGTTTTGTAAGCAAGAAGTAAAGTATCTTGGTCACAGAATTGCAAAAGGAACAAGACAAGTGACAATTGAAAGAATTAAAATGATTCGAGCAATTCAGCCACCGACAACACAAAGACAGGTCAGAATGTTTCTGGGAATGGTTGGTTACTGTCGACAATGGATTAGTGGATGTTCAGTAATTGCAAAACCACTCCAGAGATTAACGAAAGCTGACATAAAAGATCCAATCAGATTGTCAAAAATTGAACTGGAAGCTTTTGAACAATTAAAAAGAAGTCTATGTGAAGCTCCAGCTCTGGGTATGCCAGATTATGAAAAATAATTTGAACTGTACTGCAGCGAAAGGGAAGGATGTGCATTGTCTGTTTTGATACAGAGACATGGGAAACTGAGAAAGCCAATTGCATATTTCTCAGCTGTTTTGGATCCTGTTGCAAAAGCTTTGCCAGGTTGCTTAAAAGCAGTGGCTGCATCAAGTGTAAGTCTTGAACAAAGTGAGGGTATCATTATGGGATTTCCTGTAAAAGTATATGCACCTCATTCAGTTGAAATTCTTCTTACCAGAAGTAAAGCTCAACATTTGATAAGTAGTAGACTGACAAAATATGAAAAAAATATTCTAGGATCAGATAACGTTTCAATTGCAAGATGCGTGAACTTGAATCCTTCCACACTATTGCCAGATGGAGTCGTTACTGAGGTAAATAATGAAAATGACATTGATCATGAATGCCTGGATGTTGTAGATTACTGTATAAAACCACGACAGGACATAAAAGATGTTCCTTTACCTGAATCAGATCTAGTGTATTTTGTGGATGGGTCTTGCTTGAGAACTGATGAAGGGATTCTGAGAGCAGCATATTCTGTGTGTACAGTTTCAGATGTTCTTGAAGGTTCACCTCTAGATGGAATTCGTTCTGCTCAGATTGCAAAACTAATTGGTTTAATTCGAGCTTGTAAAAAAGCAGCTGGCAAAAAGGTAACCATAGTGACTGATAGTCAGTATGGATATGGCGTAGTTCATGACTATGGGCAGCTATGGTCTGAAAGAGGTTATTTAACCTCTGCAGGTACGCCAATCAGGAATTCAAAATTGATCAAGAGATTGATCGATGGCATTCAGTTACCAGAGCAAATTGCTGTTGTCAAGTGTGCAGCTCACAAGAAGGGAGAAGATTACATCACTAAAGGAAATGCTACGCAGACGAGATTGCAAGATACTGCGCAAAGAATAATTATTCAATCAATCAGGAAAAAGACAAAAGTCACATGTTGAATTCTCTCATGCTAATTTCAGTAGTTGAAACATGGCAGGAGGTAAAAGAATTACAAGATGAGGCAGAAGATGAAGAGAAGAACTCATGGTTAAAAGCAGAATGCAGACAGCGAGAGGAAGATGGAGTTTGGGTTTACAAAGATGGAAGACCTGTAATGCCAAACTGCATGATTGCTGACATGGCACGGATGTACCATGGTCCAGGGCATTTAGGGAGAGACTCAATGATTAGGCTATTCAGAGAAACATGGTTCAGTCCAAAATTTAGGATCATTGCAGAGTCACTTTGCCAAAGATGTTTAACCTGTCAACAGATGAATCCAAATAGGAAAACTGTTGTAAGCATAGGAACCATAGGACGGGAGGGTGGTCCATTTACCAGATTGCAGATGGATTTCATTGAGATGCCGTTGCATAACTGGCTAAAATATGTGCTTGTGTTTGTTTGTTTGTTTTCAAGATGGGTGGAGGCTTTCCCAACTCGTCACAATGACTCAGTCACTGTGGCAAAATTGCTTTTGAGGGAGATCATACCTAGGTACGGATTTCCAGTAACCATTGAAAGTGATTGTGGAACCCATTTTGAAAACAGATTGATGAAATTGATTTGTGAAGCTTTAAACATTGAGCAAAAGCTGCATTGTGCATACAGACCGGAAGCATGAGGTGTTGTTGAACAGATAAATGGAACTATCAAAAACAGAATTTCAAAAATGTGTCTAGCCACAGGAGTAAAATGGACAGATGCTCTTCCACTTGTTCTGATGTCTTTGAGAAGCACTCCAGAGAAAAAGACAGGCCTTAGTCCCCATGACATTTTAATGGGTAGAGTAATGAGGCAAGCATTTATTCCAGTTGGCAAACTATTGAGTATTAATGATAGTGCAATCATTGAGTACTGTCAAAATCTTTCTGATGTAGTTAATTCTGTATTTCATCAGGTGGGAACAGATGTAATATCAAAGGAGAAAGAACAAGCTCATGATTTATTGCCTGGAGACTGGGTGAGGACTAAAGTTCATCGAAGAAGAAACTGTTTAGTACCAAGGTGGCAAAAGGCAAGACAAGTTATTTTGGTCACAACAAATGCTATCAAGTGTAGAGGGTTGAAAAGGTGGGTGCATGCGAGCCACACAATTCGTGTACCACCTCCTGAAAATCCTGATGAAGACAGTGAAGTAACAACTGATTCAGATTCAGAAGGAGATCCAGAAGATCCCGAGTCTGATGATCAGCAAGAAAATCAACATCAAGAAAATCTAGATGAGAATCAGAACTTGAATGAAGAAGATCTGAATATCGAAACTGAAGATCAAGGTGTTGATGAAGACTTCCTAGAAAAAGAATCTCAAAAAGAAAAGGGAAATTCAGAAGCAGAAGATTCTGAGCAAGACGAAAATCTAATCCAGGAGAGTATTGAAAAACAAAGAAGTAACTCTGTGTGTAGGAGCAAGAAACCTGAAACTGGGAAGCTAAAGGTGATTCCTGAAGAAGAGGAAGAATTACCAAGTACCAGCTGTAAGGAAGTTGTTCCTAATGGAGTGAAGCTGCCGAGTAAAGAAGTTCCTAGGTATAGAATTGAAGTCTCAGATACAGACACTGATGAGAGTGATGAAGAATCTGAAATAAGAAAATTCAGAAAAAGAGCTTGGAAAGCTGAATGTAACGAAAACGTGCCAAAGAAGATCTTGAGGAAAGGAGATATTTGGCCTGAAGATAATTTGAAATTCAAACTGGTGAAGAAATCAAAAGAACAGATCAACAAGATATCTAGTCAGGGAGGTGACTCTGATAAGAAAAACGAAAATAGAAAGATTGAAGTGATCACTCGAAAGACAAAAAGAGTAATAAAGCCAAATCAAAAGTATAAGTCCCCGGAGTGGACCTATATAATAATCCCGCCAATTGTTGAGGTGGAAAGCAGTAGCCAAGAAGATTTGGAAGAAGCTAGTGACAAAGATTGATGTTGTTTAAATTCTAAATAACGGTTTTGTTTCCTGGCATAAGGCTGAAGAAAATGTGTTAGGTGACTTTAGGTCGAAGAAATTGTGTTTAGCTGGAAAGCACATATTCATGTGACGCAAGGTCGAAGAAAAGCTGTTTAGGGTTTCTTTAAAAAAAAAAAATTAAAAAGGGGGCATATAGTTTAGTTTTACACTAATATTTTAGTAAACTCACATATTTTTAAAATTTTTGCTTTTCAATTTTGATCGTTTTTCAAAATGCCTAGTTCAGATACTTCAAGGTGTTCTATCTTAAGAAGATGTTGCAAAATGTCTTCAATTTGCAAATCTCAAAGTTGTAAATAGCTTAAACAAAGTAAAACCTGCGAAACAGATGAGGGAATTATTTTTAGTTAATAATGAACTCAATTACGAGTATGCTTATAGAAATAATTTAACATGCAAAATGAGAGCAGAAGAAAAGACTTTCCTGAACATGGTTGAGGAGAGAAGGGCTGTTTACAAAAGAAATAAGATGCTTAAACATGCCAAGTCCAAGTATTGGCAAATGGAGGACACTAAGCTTAACGGTGTTAACACAAATGCAGCTATACATATAGATGAACCAGTCAGTGGTAAATTTTGCATTAGGAGAGATAATACTCTTTATGATAACTTTTTTGTGGGTGCTAGTCAATGTGAGGATACCTATCCTATCATAGGGGGATGGGGTTTTAAAGGTGGTAAGGATCCAATTTTTCCTGGAATCTATTTTATTTGTGGCAATAAAGCATATTTTATCCTCCCAGACCATTGGTGTGGGACATGTTATCTTGGTTTAGTTTTTCCCAAAAACCAAAAAAATTTCATGTTGACAGAAATGAAAAGGGTACTTTTGAATTTGGTGAACATCTGAATAGGTACAAAAGAGAAAGTTTTACAGAAGTCCTGGGAGACATCTTTGGTGCTGTCATTCCTATGGTAGGAATTACCATGAATTCAATCAAAATCAGAAAGGTTTCTACAATCGTAGATAGATTGTCAACAGATACTGCAAGTGGTTTCCAATTAGTCAATACAGAACTTGTTGCTACCAGAAGCATGGTTATGCAGAATCGTCTTGCATTAGACATTCTGCTTGCAAAAGAGAAAGGGGTCTGTGGGGTCTTACATGTCCAGCATTGTTGTACTTATATTCCTGACAAGAGTCGGAATATAGAGTCGCTTATTAAAAATATCACTGAGTTTCATGAAGAAATAGAACCCCTGGAAGAAGAAAGTTTCACAGAACGAATAGGCAAAAGAATGGAGGCAATAAAAGAATGGTTTTCGGAAGTTGGTAGCTCAATCATCGGCAAAGTGCTCTATCCAGTAATTGTCATCATTATAGTGATAATGCTGCTAAAAATTAGTTGCATGATTCACAAGAGAAAGAAGCATCAGAAAGAAAAGAGGAGGATTTACAAACTCAGAAAGGAACAGGAGAAGGAATATGAGTTAGAAGAGATGCGGAGGGCTCAGTTTGAAAGTGTTGATCAGACAGCAGAAACAGGGGTTTAGGGAGACTAATACTGAGAGAATTCAAAGTGTGATGTCTCTAAATTGGGTTTAAAATTTTCTTGAAATTTTTGGGTGTTTGGTGATTTTTAAATCACCAGATGAGGGAGTTGATGGAGCGAGTTTCAGAACTCATTTTATTCTGACTCGCACAGTTAATTCCCTGTAATATGAACTAATTTATTAATGAATTGTTGCATGATTTGTATTATTAATTCAACCTAGAGTAAAAATTGCATACACACAAACACGCGGGTTTAATATTATGTGCTCTTGTTGCACTTGCGAGTTTGTCATGTAACACATGATTAATATTGTCTTGTTCGTCCTATTGTTCTTGTCACTATTAATGCGGCTGATCATTTTATGGCATGTGCTTTCATTATATGTGCTTATGTGTTTGTATTATGTTGCGACTGTTTATCTATGTTTTGTTTGTCAATCTTTTTACTCTTTCAGATATATAAAGAATCCAGCTGGACATTAAGAAGAATAGTAGATATTGAATGTGCTGCTTTATTTGTTTGCTTTTGCTAGGTGACATATAACAATGGGTTAATAATTAGCAATGGAAGGATGGGTAACAGAAGGGTTTATTTTACTTGAATTAATCACCTTTTTGTGTTTGTTTAAATACTAGCTCGAGTGAAAGGTTTTGGCCTAGTTCTAATGAAAAGTTGGTTGGCCTGACAAAAGGAGCTGAGCACGACAGTGACGGTATTTTCATTGAAAAACTTCCACGGAAACGTGCAGAAGCTCAAACAATGGACGATGTGTGTATCAAGCTCCGAAAGTTAAAGCGTCAAGGCCAAGGAAGCGTGTAGAGGCAGCTTGGCTAAAATCCTGGAGGAAACAAAAATGAACGTTTAGTTAAATGTTACAACTCTGGGAAGTCAGTGTTGCTTTGTGTCAATGGACAATCACATAATGATGTCACTAAGACTGATGCGTTGGCCTCTCGGTGGTCTGATGGATGACAACCAATTAGGTTGCTGTTTTTTTTGCAAAAATAACATTTTAGTTAGATTAGTGAGTAAGAAAAGGTATAAAAACTGGCCTCTTGAGGGGAGCGGGGCTGACTGTTTCCTGAGGGCGAAGTGCTGTCCGTTTACCCTTGGACGCGTAAGATTTGATTGCTTAATAATAAATGAATATTCCTTTCAGGTCAGAAAGCTAACATAGGGTTTAGGTTGATGTTTTTCTTTAATTAATTATTTCTGTGCATTTTCTGATATGCCGGACCTTTTGAGCCAATAATTTAATGATTAAAACTGATTTAATAAAATGATTGAAATTAATAAATGCTAATAAAGATTTGAAACTTTGAAACTTTAAAAATAAAAGACTTAAAACGTCAAGCTGGTCTTGATTATTTAGTCGTTACCATTAGAATAATTCCATTGGCCTCAGTGGTCTAATTAAATGTTTTCTTGATAAACTATGAATATAAATGTTATACTGCAGTCGTAAATATTGTACATTTGGTTTAGATAGTGTGATTAATTAGGCCACATGATTCAGCTTCATGATTTTCTGTCATAAGTTGTTTGGGCCTTGGTATTGATTAGTTTGGTGAGTATTAGGTAGTGAATGGTGACGCATGTATGACAGAATTTCTTTAGTGACGCTGGATCACCCTCACAGTAGGAATGTAGTGATGACTCTCATTCCTTTCAAACTGCCTCAGAACTCATAGCGCAGGAAACTGTAACCCTTACCAGGATCTCTACTCCGCCTCCTTAGGATGCATTACATGTAGGAAAACATATATAACACACAATGAAAATGAGCTTCACAAGATTTCAAGAAAGAAGAATGGGTTATGACCTGATTAAACTGTGGGTTAAAAAAAGTATTTTTGCAGCAAACAAATTTTCACACTGGTAAGTAAGTAAAGTGATGCTGTACAGTATGGCTAAAAAGTACTCCAAAGCCAATAAGTCCCACAGGCATTGGCTTTTTTCGACGAGCCTCTTTCAGCATCACTTCCTGACTCAGCCATATTCATCTTACCTTATGATATGACCTGCTTTTTTGCAGTTTTATACAGCAGAATCTTGTTGTGAGGGCTTTAGAGCATTTTATTGTTTTAAAGAGGTGAGATTAAGTGATGACGCAGAACAGAGGCTTGGAATGGAACCTGGTTCAAAAGTTCTAAAGACAGCAACTCTAGAAGCTAGGATGTTTGTTTGTATCCTTCTTCTACTACTTGAGCGCTTGTATTAAACTGCACTTGGGACTACCTTACAAAAAATACCCTTGTCTATCCAATCCTGCTGCCTCTAATGTGCTTGCGCTGCACTAGTTAGCAGCTAATGCTTGTTTTTTTCAGCCATTTCATAATTTAATTTGGTGAAAGTTCATCACCTTAATGCTGGACCCATTTTGTGCTCTGGCAGTTCTTATATGCCAGTAGAGGTGGATGAGCCCTTAAAAGCTTAAACCAAAAGCCTGGCTCTAGTTCAGCTTGAGGTCATCTTTGAAACTAAAACCTAAAACAAGCCAAGCTTTCACATGAGGCAATGCGGCCTAGTGGTTACAGCTGCTTACCAATGGAGAACCAGGTTCGAATCCTGGACCTGGCTCAGAATCCTGCATATCCCTGCAAATCTATGTGGGATGAAAAAAAGTGTAAGGCAGTCTGTATCTGTTTTGATAAGCTCTTCTGAGCGTAGGCAAGGTTCATTCATTGAAAAACTGGCAAAAATATATCTAGATACTGCACTTCAAGGACACTTTAATCTTATCCTCCAAGAATTGAGGACAAAGCATTAACCTTTGGCATCAGAAAGAGATATCCATCTAAAGGCTGAATTGCAGGGTGAAACTGGAAAATATCCCTGCCTCCTTTGCTTGGCCAAATTTGTGATTCTTAATAATTAATTTCACTATAGTTCATGTGTGCTTGCTTCCACATAGGAGAGTACTTTCAAATATTTGAGTACAGGGTGTCCGCTATACAGAATCTCCTTTAGCACCGATTTAACAGCTTATAATGTTGTTCCAGTGTAGTATCTTAAGGGTTATAAAGAATGCATGTTACAAACATGCTTAATTCTTTACATAAGTACTGGGTGTGCCAACACATTGCAGTGGGGGTGATAATAAAGAAGATTCCAGCACATACAGTGTTTCGGTGTTATGTGTGTGATTGGAGGTTACTACAATATTTTGGTGACGAGCGAGTAGCCTATCAACCCCTTGAGCCCATGTCGAGTTTCAGAAGAAGAAATTGATGTGCTACAATCAAGGGTTCCACATACTACCCTTTTCCCAGTTTGGAGGACATGAGTCCCTGATCATTTTACGAAAAGTGAGGAAAACAGAGAGTTGCGCCTGCGCTCGTGGTGGTCTGCTCGTAACGCTGCTGAGCTAGCTGAAAAACGCTGCTATTTTTCACTGTTGGAACCTTTTTAAATCCTTTTAAAACTTGTAAAAATTGTACCTTGCACTTGTGGTCTGCACTGATACTGACTCGCTCACAGCGCTCCCTCAATCTGCTTTGAGCACTTCCGTTTTTACTCACAGTCTAGTGCACGGGAATAGCCAGCCCTGCACAGCAGGGCTGAGTGGTGGGTGGGAGGAGTCTCACGCTTATTAGCGAAGCTGGAGCGCGTGCGCACAGTGGGCGCGCCTCAGGCAAGCCCATATGCACCCGTCCGGGACCAGGACCCCTGGCCCCCGCCTACTGTACTCCATGGAGGAATTCCTGCACCTAAACCAAGGTACGACGCTACATAATAACAACGTAGCTGTCGCACTCAGGTCAGAAAGGCTTCTGAGGTCACAAACAGGAACTGGCAGCCTAAATCGTACGTGTTACCCTACGCCGTCTTGGCCCACTAGCCCACAGGGACTCAGGCTCATCACCCATTCACTGCAGACACATAATCTTGAGGTTTTCTCGCTCCTTCAAGACGACCCTCTGGACATTCTAGCAATCACAAAAACATGGCTCGAGGAGTCATTAACCCTGGACTTGGTAGCCACCATGCCCCCGAACTATGCTGCCGTTTGCCACAATAGACTGGACAGCACTAGAGGGGGTGGGGTCGCCATCCTTTATAATCACCAATTTAAGGATGAGACTCTTTGCGCAGAAAGCATCGAGGGGGCTGATGTGGGGGTCAAGTTTTGCTCCCAGACTGCCTGTCTAGCTATTTTGATAGTGCACCGCCCCCCGCGAACGCCGGCCAGGTGCGTTGACCTCTTTACGGAACTAGTTAACGATATCCGCTCACAGTACCAATGTTGAGGTGATGGGGGACTTTAATTTCCATTAGGATCAGACTCCCAAAGACAGCCAGGCCAAACAGTTGGAGGAGGAGTTGATCTCTTTAGAACTCCACCAACTAGTGAATGGTACCACTCTTGAGAAGGGCCATACACTCAATTTGGTTTGGACATCCCATTCATTTACCAGCCCTATAGTTATCAGTCCCTGCTCCTGGTCTGTTCACTATGTAATTAGTGGCCGGTTCCCACTCACAAAACCAGCAGCCCGTCCACCCCAGGAGTGGAAAGTGTTGCGGAGTTGGAATAAAATTAGAGCTGACGACCTGGTTACTATCCAACATAAATCTGCCACCTCAACTCCAATACAGGGAGACCTTGATGTAGAAAATGCTTCCCTGTCGACAAGGCTGAAGAACGCTATTGACATGGTAGCCCCAACGCGCAGGGAAAGAATAAGGGACAAAGGCAAAGGGGCCCCCTGGTTCAATGATGCTTTAAGAAACCTGAAACAAACCCTTCTCCAGTGCGAGAGAGCCTGGCGGAAAGCTTACGACCCAGGAGCCCAGTTAGAATATCACTCTATGTTTACAGTCTATAAAAAGGCAATTCTTACAAGGAAAGCAGAATTCTATGAAGCTAAGATTGCGGCTGCTGACAATATACAAAAAGAGACTTTTCGGATCCTGAACGGGCTGAGACAAGATAAGGAACAGAAGTCCTCCTTCTGCCCGGAAGATTGCAACAAGTTCCGGTTCTTTTTCGCAGTGAAAGTGAAGGACCTACTGACGGAAATTCATCTTACTCCCACGTTCCCTTGCCCTTTAGCGCCAGCACCCCCGCCCCCCACATTTGATAAACCACTCACTGCCTTCCCCATGCTCACCCACGACTCCCTGTCTCCTTTATTAGGGCAAGTCGAATCAGGGTCCCCTGCAGATCCCTGTCCAAGGATCTTTAAGGTGGCACTACCTGGGATCCCTTGAAGCAGGGCATGTCCCTACTAACTTTAAGGAACTTTAAGGAAGCTTGCGTCATCCGCTTCTAAAAAAAACAAAGGCAGACACGAAGAACCTAAAGAATTTCAGGCCGATTTCCCAACTCCCATTCCTGGCAAAAGTGCTGGAACACCACGTGTTAAAATTCCTGTCACACCATAAAGAGGTTAACCACCTCTTACAACTCAACCAGGCAGGGTTTAGGGCTCACCACAGCACGGAATTGGTAATGCTGTCTGTGCTGGATGAACTAAGACTAAGGGCGATAAGAAAAAGTCATGTGCCCTGGTTTTGCTGGACCTATCTGCGGCATTTGATACGGTCAATCATGACCAACTGTTGTCGCGGATCTCGGATCTGGGCATCCAGGGCACGGCCCTTGCCTGGCTTACATCTTTTCTTAAGGGTCGCTCCCAAAGAGTACAGCTGACTGACCATGTGTCCGACCCAGGCATACTCTTGTGTGGGGTACCACAGGGCTCGGTGCTGTTACCTCTCCTCTTCAACGCCTACCTTCAGCCCCTCATAGCTGCATTGAATTTCATGTAGTGTTAGATCTATAATTATGCTGACAACACTCATATTATCATCCAGATAGACAGCTCCCCGACCGCCCACACAAGAATCCAAAACATTCTAAAATTTACTGTCAACTGGATGACAGCCAACTCCCTCAAAATGAATCCCGATAAAACAGAGGTAATGGCCGTCACTACAGACTACAACCCCGGGAGTGACCTCTTCTGGCCACAAGAGCGAGGCACATATCCGGAGCCGACATGGCCGTAAAAAGCCTGGGCATCAAAATTGATGCCAAACTTACCATGACCCAGCAGGTGTCAGCAGTAGTGGGAACATGTGTTGGCATGCTGAGACAGTTGTGAAAACTTGCCCCCCTTCCCACCTTTGCTACACTTAGAATGGCTGTATCAGCCATGATACTGTCGCAGCTGGACTATGGGAACGCCCTGTATATCGGCCTCCCGGGAAAACTACTGGCCAGATTACAGGTCATCATGAATGCACATGCCACCCCCCTTCTACGTCAGCTACACTGGCTCCCAGTCAGAAAGAGAACAACGTTTAAGGGCCTCTGCATCGCACATAAAGCCATCTATGACCAGGCCCCTATGTACATCAAGGATAGTCTGGCCAACTATACTCCCAGCGGGTACTACGGTCCTCGGAGACCAGCCTGCTGGGTTGCCCCCACTTTAGCTTGTCCTCTAAAGGAGGAAGAGCCTTCTCAACATCCATCCCCCAAACTTGGAATAACTTGCCGGAGAATGTATGTAAGGAACACGCCCTTCTCCCGTTCAGGAAGAAGTTAAAAACTATTTTTTTTTGGAAGCCTGGGGCACAATCTGATCAATTACATCTCCTCACAAGCGAGGGTAGGGCTCTCTCCCATAGCGCTTAGAGACCAGAAGGTGATAACACGCTCTATAAATGTGAATTACAATTACAATTACAATGAGAGTTTTCTTTGGATCTTATTTGTGACCGTCCCCACTCTACCGCCTCACGGGATCAATTGAGGAGCAGACCGCGGGACACTACTTTACCGTTGTCCATCCATGCTGCGTGCGAGCGCTGTTGACATTTAAAGTAGACAAAATGCCTCTCTGGGTTCAGCGCTCTTAAGCATCGCATGTGCAGCGCTTTCTGGCACAGCAAGTTACTACTCTGCAATAGCAACCGCATTAGCACGCACGTGTCACAATTACAAACGAGATCACGTTACGTGACCCTGTGAGCTACCGATTTGACTTCCACACGGATTCTCTCAGAGAAAGGGAGATTATGGAGCACTGACTGAGCAAGGAGAACTTGAAGGAGCAGGTTGCTATTTCAGTTATTTAAAGCTTGTCCTCCACCTTAACCTTGCCATGGACGCAAGCACAGCCAATAATACGAGTGTTGGCATAACATTAAGTAAACCTAAAGAGTTTCTTTCTAAACTAGGACAGCCATGTATCAAATGGGCAGACATGACCCTCTCCCTACCCAACTCGATATGCCAAATTTTTTGTAGTTACTATTTTTTTAATCCATTTTGTGTGGCAAACTGTGACACTATTTAGGGGTTGGGCCAACTCCACCTTATGGGTATAAGCAGTTCTGGTGCTGAATGTCAACTTTCCTGTTTATTTTTTTCCAGACAGAAGTTGTCTATAATTTTTTCTATTTTTACAGTTGTTAAAGTTTTGATGTGCAAGAAAAATTATGGGATGGTTTTGTTGTATGTTTTGTAGCTTTTTATTGCACACAATTCTTCACAGTATCAAATTTGTAAGACACCCTCTCAATTGGTGGTTAGTGATTTTCACTTAATATAGATTCTGCGGATTCAGGGTCACCGTTTACTATTATCGCTCGTTCCATATGGAAGAAGAATTTTGTAAACGTTATTGGGCCTCATTTAGAATCTATTGATGTGAACCCTGAAAGTTTCACCAGGAAAAAAAACTGACATGTTGGGATTTATGTGGTTAGTGTTCTAGTATTAAGAACAGACGTGCCACTTGTAAACTGTATACAGCAGAGGAGAGTCGTTCAGTTTTATGAAGGAAAGACCAAAGAGCGTCACACATTATTTTAGATCCACATAGTTTGGAGCAAGTTCTAGTTGCCTGTGAGAGGGAAGCACACAAAAAAGTATATCCTAAATGAGTTTTAAAATGTATTTTGTGGGACAATTGAGTAACTCAAAGGTTTCAATCACCATTAAAAGTAAAAGCTTTAGCTGCGCCTAAAATACACAAAGTTCGCAATGTGCCAATTGTGGTTATAGAGGAGGTTAAATGGAGCTTAGAAAATTGTAAGAAGCTGGTATAATTGAACCCATTTAAACCTCAGAGTGGATTTCACCAATGGTCATTGCTAGAAAGGCCAATGGTAAAATGTGGCTATGTGTGGACCTTAGATGCCTGAATGACAACATTGTAGTGGACCAATTTCCATCGCCCAGAATATATGAGATACTTTTGTTAACTATGTCTGCTAAATGGTTCTCCACAATATACCATAACATCGTTTCGTACACCTTTTGAGTTTGATTGTTTCCAATTTTGACGTATGCCTTTTGGCTTACCTTCTGTGGTGTTCCAGAGACAGATGACGGAATCGTTTGGTGATATGCCGGGTGTTGTGTCCTTTCAAGATAACATCTTGGTGGTGGGCAGTAGTAGGAAAGACCATGATGAGAAGTTTAGAAACGTTCTTAGGGTGCTAATGAATAAGGGTTAACAGCAGAACTAACAAAATGCTAATTTGCTGAGAAGAAAGTCATATACTTGGAGCATGAAGTCAGTGGAAGTGGAATAAGACGGAGAATTCAGTGAAAGCTATTGTCAATTCCCCCTTGCCCAAATCCAAGGTTAACCCGAGGTCATTTTTGGGTTTGGCAGAGATTTGTTCCAAATGTGTAAACACATCTTCAGAAAAAACCCATACCTTTAGAAATTTACTAAGGAACAAGGTGAATTTCAATTGGTCAAAAGAGTGTCAACAGTCATTCAATGACATTACAGGTGCCATTTGCAAAGCACCTAATCTTCAAGGGACTGATCCCACTTCCATTACAATTGTCACTACTGATGCTAGCAGTAAAGGATTGGGTAGTGTTCATTCTCAAATTTGTGATGATCGGTATGAAGTTGTGTTTGTTTTTGCCTTCTGATCACTCACTCCTACAGAAGAAAATAACTCAGTCATAGAACGTGAGACTTTGCCATGTTTGTGGAAATTGGAACACCTCAGGATTATTTTATGGGGTAGGAGATTCACTGTATGGAGTGACTATGAACCATTAATGAAGTTGTTAACCACAGAGGGTTTACTTAGAGCAATGGCTAGAATAGCTAGCTTATCAATGCGATTATAGGATTTCAGGAATGATGTCCAGTATGTTCTAGGGGCGAAGAATTTTATTGCAGATTTTTTTTTTTAGCAGAATGGCGTTACCTCTCTCTGAAACTATATGGACTCATCCAATGAATATTCAGGGGCCAGTTTTTCCCATGTTCTTCAGGATAGTTTCGATAAGATTGATTGGTTGGAAGCTGGAGACAAAGATATGGTGTTAAAGGAAGTGAAAGTAAAAATTGTGAATCGTTGGTGAAGAATAAGAAGTGCTTAAAGGGTGATTTGAGAGGATTTTGGGAAGTCAGAGATGAACTGTGTGTTTGTGATTCCTTTATTTTATGAGGCGATAAGAGTTAACCCGCCCACTGAACTATGTGGGAAAATTATCAACCTGTGTCATGATGGGCGCTCGGGCATCACATGCACTAGATGAAGTCTGAAGGATCTTTATTGGTGGCCTTCGGTGGACACAGAAGTTGAAAGATTTGTTAGGTCATGTGTGAAGTGGCAGATAAAACACAAAAAAACTTTTAATCCCCCTTTGAGCTCTTTAAGGTGTCCAAGTTTTCACTGGGAGGATGTTGTCTTGTAATTCATTGGGGGCATATAAATTGGAAGATGGAAGTTCAAAGTATATTATTGATTTAGTAGATATGTTTTCAAGGTGGTTCCAACTGAGCATCGTAGACAAAGTAGATACAAAAACTGTACTCAAATTTCTGAATGATGTGCTTTGGAGGGAAGGATTTCCTGCAACAATCTTGACTGATAATGGTGTGCAGGTTACATTCAGTGAGATAAATGGATATTTAAAGGTGTCTGGAATTAGGCAAAGATTAACAGCTTTGTATCATTTTAGCGGAAATGGTGTCGTGCATAGAGTCAACAGAATTATCAAAGGGATTCTACAACTTTCAAATGGTAGCAAAATTGGTTGAGAAAGTGAGCTTAGAAGGATGGTATGGGTGTACAGAGTGACTTGCCGCGGTTCAGTAGGTTTGAGCCCTTTTGCGTTGAGAGGAAGAGTGTCTTATTCTAAAGGTTAACGCAGGTTATATGGGGAAGAGTGTAATGTCAATGAAGTGAGGAGATGCATCATGGAGTCACAAAGGAAAAATAAGGCATATTATGATTCCAAACATGGAGTGAAACAAGTGAGATGGTGTGATGGGCAATAGGTGTGTGAAGAGTTGGAGAAACATTGCTAAAGGACTGAGCAAATTTAGCGAACCCAAAAAAGAGGTGAAAGTAATGAAGAATGCGGTTTTGTTGGATGATGGTGAAGTTTGACACCTTACCAGGGTAGGTGGTAATATTTAGGAGAGCAAAGATTCTTTTGGGAATTATTGGTGGATGGACCGGAGTGGGTTAATCAAGTTTTCAAGTCAATGATACTTTTATTTGATTTCATAAAGAAAATCGTAAAAGATTGTAAAAACACATTATACACAGTAATTAAAAGCAATGATTTGAAAAATGCAAAGAGGTAAAAAAACACTATTGTCATTACGCAATCTGCGCTAAAATTAAAAATAAGAAATGTTATGTTTATTATCAGTGCGGTATTTAAGTGCTAGGATATTTCGTTTGAGAAACGATCAAAAATTAGTGCATAAATAGGTGAGGTCCAGTCAGTCTGTCTTGTGAGGGCCACTCACGTTAATTCTTGTGATTTATCTAGTTCTTTGGCTGCCATTTCCAAAAACGCGATAGCTTTGCAGGACCGTTGCACTGACAGGCCTCCCAGACTTTCTGTGACAGCAGCTCTGCATGTCCTTAATTGTTTTTTCCTAAAAAAACTCTCGAAGGCTGATTTTCCAGCTTTCTAAAAGCGAGGGGCAGATGCATAGGGGGTGAAGTAGATTCTCATCTCCCTGTCCACACAGTCTGCATTCTTTAGTCAGCCATGTGCGTTTCCATTTCGGGGTCAGATCCTTCGTGGGGAAGTGCCCCAACCGTAGCATCGTCAGGTAGTGCTTTTTATGGTGTGAGAAGTGTTCTGACAAGTATTGTGGTGGTTTCAGCGTCTGATACAATTGAATCACTGCCCATGCATGTTTTTTTGTTGCAAATGCCGTTTTATCCATTAACAAAGACCTTTGTTTCACTGCCGTGTTCGCCACTTTTTTTAACACAGAATAGGAGGTGATTGTATGCCAGGCCTCTTCAAGGTGTAGTTCTGCAAGTGATTTTTTTAATATGCGGACAATGGAATTCTTTTGTCTCGCTTGCTGTTCAATTTCTGCCCAGCAAGAGTGGGCTAAGGTGTTTTCTTCTGCTTGCCTCATCCCCCAGTAATATTTGACCACCACTCCTTGTCGGGCTGGTTTCTGAGCCCCTATTCCAATCGAATCTGTGGCTGAGAGATGTATTGTGGAATTGAAAATAGATTCTTAAAGAGACTCGACTGGGCTTGGTTTAAAGCAGCTGCATCTTTTGTATTCATCAGTTCTGAGCCATAATAAATAGTTGGAATGAATTTTGCTGAAATTACCTTTAACAGGTGACCCGTTGAGCAGCCTTTTAACTTCCTCTTTAGAATTTTAAAAGTGTATTGGAGTTGTTTTGCCTTCATTTTTCCTTGGTTCAGTTGGTTGTAAAAGCTGAGGTTATGTTCAAGTTGAAACCCAAGGTATTTGTAAGAATTCACCTGGGATATTGGTTTGCCATCTAGATTCCAGATGAATTTACCTTTTGACCCCGTTTTCCGATGTTTGGAAAAACATAGCACCTTTGTTTTCTCGTGATTTATTGTTAGTTGGGCTGTGATCATGTATGCTCCTAGTTGGGCCATTGATCGCTGCAGGCCTATAGGTGTTTGAGAAAGGAGAAAAATGTTGTCTGCATATTGAAGGCTAGTGATTGGCGTGTTGCCTAATTTAGGGGGGTCGGTTTGAACTTGTTAGAGATGTTTCTCAAGGTCAGCAGTATAGATGTTGAAAAGACAGGGGCCAACACACACCCCTGTTTTAGTCCATTTTTGTTGGAATCTTGCTTGTTATACTGCGTCCGTCTCCTTTCTTTATTTGTACCTACGTTTTTGTTTAAAACGTTCATTATTGCCGCCAGAAGTTTGGTTGGTAACCCCCCAAGTTTGCATTTTGGCCCATAATCTTGCTCTTGGTACTTTATCGAACGCTGCCTTACAGTCGATAAAGCACGTGTGCAGAGTCCGTGATTTTGCGTGGGCTTGTTTCTCTAGAAGAGTAACCGCTGAGATGTTTGTGAGGGTGCACATTCCAGCCTGAAATCCGTTTTTTGTATTTGGCATTAGATTTGTACGGCTCACCCATTCTTCTAGATCTACCAACAGGTTCGAAGCATAAATCTTAGCCTCAACGTCAATTAGTGCAATCATTCTATAATTGCCGGGGTCCGAGCGTGAGCCTACAGAATAAAGCGTTTGGCAAACCGTTGGGCCCTGGAGCTCCTTCAGGCCTTAGATTTTTTGCGATGTTTAGGACCTGCTCTTGTGCGATCTCCAGGGTGAAATCAGGGAGTTCTGTTTTTGCTTTGTCATGGGATATTCCTACATTACTAGTTTGACTTGGGAAAATAAACCCCTTGCCAAGTCTAATACTCAATTTTTATAACATGTAAGTCACCCCTAAGGTAGGCCCCTAAACAGCCCACAGGACAAGGAGCACTGTAAAAAAAAAGTTGGACATATGCTTTTAAGTTTTACATGTACGGTGAGGCCTACCTCTCTGATATGATATCATTGGGCTACATTATTACATTTAATAAGTGCCAACTTTTGAAAGGGAGCAGGTAAGAAAGTCATGGTTGGCATCCGATGATTAATAATGCAGTCTGATTTTAAGTTACAATTCTGATAATGCCACTTTTAGGAAGTTTTTTTTAGAAAAAACAAGTGCCAACCCCACCACTTTTCAAATGCTCTCTACTGCGAGCAAACAAATCAAACTTAAATTTCAGATTTGTTCGGTATATTTATTTTTACCTTTTACTTTAGAAATTTTGACATATAAGAACAGACGGATTGTCTGAGAAAGACACTCAACATGTAACAACTACTATACAACAATACAACAAGGAAATATAAATCACAAGATAAATTACAAACACACAATTATATAATACACCTTTCGGATATTGAGTGATAGCAAACGATAAATCTCTGCACATATTAGAACAACACTCAATAAACCATAATCAGTATTTCAACTCAATGAAAGAGACACGTTCAAGGAAAAAATTGGAGAATATAAACAAATTAATCAGTAAGACTCAGAAGTAAATTCTGTATCCTTCATATATTCTTTCAATGATGCCGACGCGTTTCGAGTCCGTGAGCACAGTTGACGGACTCTCATCAGGGCTCAATCAATGTAGTTCTGCAAGGTGTTTATGTTTAAAAAAGAAAGACAAAAGGAGAACAGCGTGTCACCAAACATTCTCAATACCAGGGTGACTGTCCCCAATGCCCCTCATAGCCTTTTTAGTACCTGACAGTGACTCCGAAGACCTTGTCTCGGGAATCTGTTAGCACCAATACTCGTGGCGGGACCTTGTTATCTGCAAGATAACATCAAGCTCAGAATGTGCAAGAGCAATGTACTTCAAGTTTGTACACACGCGGGTGAACCCGCGAAACATAAAGGAAAAATTCAAAATTCCAAGTTCATACCTAGGACAGTAGCAAGTGTCTCTCCCTGTCCCTCTCTAATTCAGATATCCTGTAGCTCCTTATTTCACCTGTGGATAGCGAACCAAAGTCGCCACATTAGATTATACACCGGCATCAGCATTTAAAGTTACATAACGGATCACCAATGATTAGTTCTAAAAACGCATACCTTGAGAAACAACGTTTTCTCTCACGGTCTCAGGTATCAAGCACGCTGGCCGATCTAAGAGAGGGCAAAGAGCGAAGCACAATTTCAGAGCCTGCTCACAACCGGACTGTTTGCGCTGAAGACTGAAACGGGATAGATCCGTTTGCAGGTTACCTTTGTTTGCGCCTCGCAGAATCGCGACCAAACTGCTGTGAATTCTTCCACCAAGATACAGCCGTATCCAGATTACACCGCACTGTCTCCTATTCTTCGGCTTAAAACCTGCCAATCAAAGACGGGAGACTTGTAAGTTGTCAACCCCGTTTTCAAATACAAATGTAACTGCCGGCTATTTTACGGAGCACTCACCGGTTCAGTAAGGGCTCCATCGTACCACTGCCAGGTTCAATCAGAAACACCAGCGCCATCTTTAGGGCGGGGATATACACATTCAATAGGTGCATGGAACTATGGGACATGTAGTTCTGAACAGGTAAAGCAAAATTGCACTCAAGTTGAGCACTTACAAAAACACTCGAAGTAACAGGCTTAAAGCCTTGAGACTTCGGACATGCTATTCAGTCCAGTTTGGGCACTATTAAATCTCATGATCAAATAGGCTTCCTTGCGCAGCAGGGTTTCCTCAATGTCGACAAGACCTTTTTTAGTGGGCATTGTATACAATACTGCCAAGAAAAAACAGTTTCAGCATGTGATTTGTCCACAAAGTGTTGGACCATGGGCGTGCTAAGCACTTTATTTTTAATGCGGGATCGATGTTGTGTAATCCTTGTGTTGCCTTGCTGGTTAGTCTTCCCTATATACAGTTTTGGACACCCACAAATGATGGCGTACACGACATTTTTGGTCCTACAATTTGAAAACCCATTATTGGTCCATTTCACTTGCTTATGTTGGAATTCACAGCCCTCCAGACAGGATCCACAGGACACACAATTCCCACACTTGTGGTGCCCCTCAACAGGTTTAAGACCCCATTTGGATAGAAGGTCTTGCTTAGGTCTGGGTATAGCAATGTCGGCACGTACTAGGTGTTGGCCGATACTCCTATTTCTTTTGTAGGCAAAAATGGGCCTGGGGAAGGGGCACTCCAATTCTTCCAACGGGTGATCATCTCATCACAGAACTTGTCCGCATGATGGTCAAAGTCCATCATGCGGACAAGTTCTGTGATGAGATGATCACCCGTGGGTATCCCAAAAAGATGTTGAAACACTCATACAAAAGGGCACGCTACACGCCAAGAGAATGTTTACTGCAGAATAAAACAAAACGAGAATTGGAACAAATGGTGTGCGTCACGACGTTTGGACCAGATACACATCGGGTGAGACAAACGGTCCTAAAAAATTGGCACTTGTTGGAAGAATTGGAGTGCCCCTTCCCCAGGCCCATTTTTGCCTACAAAAGAAATAGGAGTATCGGCCAACACCTAGTACGTGCCGACATTGCTATACCCAGACCTAAGCAAGACCTTCTATCCAAATGGGGTCTTAAACCTGTTGAGGAGCACCACAAGTGTGGGAATTGTGTGTCCTGTGGATCCTGTCTGGAGGGCTGTGAATTCCAACATAAGCAAGTGAAATGGACCAATAAAGGGTTTTCAAATTGTAGGACCAAAAATGTCGTGTACGCCATCATTTGTGGGTGTCCAAAACTGTATATAGGGAAGACTAACCAGCAAGTCAACACAAGGATTACACAACATCGATCCCGCATTAAAAATAAAGTGCTTAGCGCGCCCATGGTCCAACACTTTGTGGACAAATCACATGCAGAAACTGTTTTTTCTTGGCAGTATTGTATACAATGCCCACTAAAAAAGGTCTTGTCGACATTGAGGAAACCCTGCTGCGCAAGGAAGCCTATTTGATCATGAGATTTAATAGTGCCCAAACTGGACTGAATAGCATGTCCGAAGTCTCAAGGCTTTAAGCCTGTTACTTCGAGTGTTTTTGTAAGTGCTCAACTTGAGTGCAATTTTGCTTTACCTGTTCAGAACTACATGTCCCATAGTTCCATGCACCTATTGAATGTGTATATCCCCGCCCTAAAGATGGCGCTGGTGTTTCTGATTGAACCTGGCAGTGGTACGATGGAGCCCTTACTGAACCGGTGAGTGCTCCGTAAAATAGCCGGCAGTTACATTTGTATTTGAAAACGGGGTTGACAACTTACAAGTCTCCCGTCTTTGAATGGCAGGTTTTAAGCCGAAGAATAGGAGACAGTGCGGTGTAATCTGGATACGGCTGTATCTTGGTGGAAGAATTCACAGCAGTTTGGTCGCGATTCTGCGAGGCGCAAACAAAGGTAACCTGCAAACGGATCTATCCCGTTTCAGTCTTCAGCGCAAACAGTCCGGTTGTGAGCAGGCTCTGAAATTGTGCTTCGCTCTTTGCCCTCTCTTAGATCGGCCAGCGTGCTTGATACCTGAGACCGTGAGAGAAAACGTTGTTTCCCAAGGTATGCGTTTTTAGAACTAATCATTGGTGATCCGTTATGTAACTTTAAATGCTGATGCCGGTGTATAATCTAATGTGGCGACTTTGGTTCGCTATCCACAGGTGAAATAAGGAGCTACAGGATATCTGAATTAGAGAGGGACAGGGAGAGACACTTGCTACTGTCCGAGGTATGAACTTGGAATTTTGAATTTTTCCTTTATGTTTCGCGGGTTCACCCCGTGTGTACAAACTTGAAGTACATTGCTCTTGCACATTCTGAGCTTGATGTTATCTTGCAGATAACAAGGTCCCGCCACGAGTATTGGTGCTAACAGATTCCCGAGACAAGGTCTTCGGAGTCACTGTCAGGTACTAAAAAGGCTATGAGGGGCATTGGGGACAGTCACCCTGGTATTGAGAATGTTTGGTGACACGCTGTTCTCCTTTTGTCTTTCTTTTTTAAACATAAACACCTTACAGAACTACATTGATTGAGCCCTGATGAGAGTCCGTCAACTGTGCTCACGGACTCGAAACGCGTCGGCATCATTGAAAGAATATATGAAGGATACAGAATTTACTTCTGAGTCTTACTGATTAATTTGTTTATATTCTCCAATTTTTTCCTTGAACGTGTCTCTTTCATTGAGTTGAAATACTGATTATGGTTTATTGAGTGTTGTTCTAATATGTGCAGAGATTTATCGTTTGCTATCACTCAATATCCGAAAGGTGTATTATATAATTGTGTGTTTGTAATTTATCTTGTGATTTATATTTCCTTGTTGTATTGTTGTATAGTAGTTGTTACATGTTGAGTGTCTTTCTCAGACAATCCGTCTGTTCTTATATGTCAAAATTTCTAAAGTAAAAGGTAAAAATAAATATACCGAACAAATCTGAAATTTAAGTTTGATTTGTTTGCTCGCAGTAGAGAGCATTTGAAAAGTGGTGGGGTTGGCACTTGTTTTTTCTAAAAAAATTGTGTATGGTCCAGCCGACCCTACGTCCCGGGACCTATCTCCTTTACTACACAAACTTTTAGGAAGTTAGCATTTTCTTGTCCTAACCATTTAGGGCAGTTGGCCTTTAAATATTCCTCCCGGACAGCCACATAAGGATGGTCTGGGTGCTGGCAGGATGGGACATCTCTGGCTAAATAGGTAGGCGGAGCGGTCTCCTACCAAACTTGCACTTGAAAGGTACTGGCTCAGCTCACACAAAAAGAACTTCACACTACCCTACTGTGCCCCCAGACACAGCGAGGCAGGGCAGGGCGACAGTAAATTCTAGACACTTCTGTGAGGATAAGCCTCCATAAGATTCTACCACTTCAAAGGAGACATCAGGTATACACATGGGACTCTCAGACCCACTCTACAGTACACTCCTGGACCAGTGGATACTACAGAAGGCTACGCTGCTGCTTGAGGCCTGTCCTGATAGCTGTGAAGGAAGACTGCACATTCACACTTTATCCCAGGCTGAAGTGGCTCTAAGGGTCACCTGTCTGAACTACATAGACACAACAAGTTCCAAAGGTCTCCCTGAAACTGCCCACCTGACCTTCTGCACTGGACCTGCCTGAGCCCTGCTGGTCTCTGCCAGGATGAATTTCTGACCCCCCAAGTGCTGCACCCCATAGATCCCCAGGGCTGACACCAATACTCTTTCCAACCAGATCACACTATAAACCAACACTCATTTAAAGAAGCACAATGGAATACCTAGTTACCCCATCAACATCAATTCCCCGCCTCGGCGGGTCATGGGCACAAATTTCCCCGGACCTGACAATTCTCGCCTCGGTGCCTATTCCAATCATGGAGTACCACTCTGTAACTCTGGGCAATAGCTTGCTTAATCTCCACAACGGCCCCTCGCAGCGGGATGCCTGGCTTTCACCTTGGGGATGCCCAGTAATGGGTTATCTCGCAGGGGAATACCAGGACGGGTTCCCTAAGCAAGCGCTGGGACGCTTTCGGGCAGCCATGCGCTCTACAAATCAAATTTCATTTCATTTCATTTCAACCAATAAATGCTTTGGGACCTCCTCAGGGGCATAAGGCTATATAACAAAGCAACCAAACTGCAATACAATATAATTGTTACATGTCAACCTGAGCTTAGTCAAATGTGCTTTTGCTCAAATTAATGTGCATTGGGAAAAGCAAATGTACATTAATTATAAACAATGAACATAGGAACTCACTAGGTATATATATATACACCTATGAATGGACGATTGCACCAGTGAATATACATTTACATCAGGGAATGTACACTTGGACTAAAATTGGCATTTGTAAATATGCATCACATTCACTTGAAGCAAATTAACATCCACAGTATAAATAGAGCATAAAAGAAGCCATGGACATTCTGAAAACAAAAACATTGCATGCATAAAATTCTCCCCTAAGCAAAGATGGAAAATGATATGCACTGGGCCTGCACAGCTTTGTACTGCGCACTACATTACTGTCCTTGGGCTCAGATTCTAAATGCTCTAGAGGACAGTGTAATATTCATCTCACCTGATAAAATGAAATCACAGGATCTGAATTTATCGAGTGTGATAAAAGCACCAATTAGGAATTTGCCCAAAAATGGGGCATAACAGGTGGCTTTTGGTTCTTTTCACGCCAATCCTTATATCCTGGTATTTACTGGACCTTTTTTCTCCCCATGTAAATTGTGGCAGTTTGACATGATGAAACTTACTTGCACAAATGTATGAAAATGCGCTGTAGGTGCAATATTTGTAAACACAACTCTATGCACCTTTTCAAGAAGGTTTCCAGTACTTTTGAGGAAAGAGCTATGAAATTATTATTTTTTTTAAAACCTTTACTGATGCCTTTCTTTAGTTTTGAGAACTTATTTATAGGTGTTGTAGTATGCAAGACAAGGTAACCTTTTTCTTGAAATCTTCCTCAAATATGTAATAATATTCTGCAAAGTTATGCACGACTACAAACGTTCTGTATGTTATCCGGTGTATAAATACCAGAAGGATGAAAGACTCACATGCCCACACTGTAAATTAATCTCATGCTGTGGGGACTTTAAAGCCCTGCGGAAGGCAATTAGGCCTATCTATGTACAGAGACACATTTTTTTGTGTTTTCCAATGATATATAAATAGCGCCTTTTACCTCTTATGTCAAGATGCTATATTACTTTTTCCACATTTGCAGTGGTACTGCACATTGCAAGGAGTTTGAAGCTACTAATAAAATAAAACAAACTGATTCCAACAGTAACGTTTTCATGTACCCTGTAGTTCTACTTTCTTGAGCATTTTCCTTGGAAGGCAAAATCCTTCAATCACATCACTGACTCAATTGCCTTTCTGGGTGATTCATTGCTGGGCTTTTATTACAGAGGGCTTGTTGTAGGGTACCCCTACTGTGCATTTGTTGATAGGGTGAGCGCGGAAATCTTATAAAGCATTTATAAACCGCTCCACCTTGAAACTTACTAAGAGAACATCCAATGTCGACGCCATTTTCTTCTTCATGTCGATGAATCTTTGACACTGTGTTAGAATTTAACACAATCCAAATACATTTCTAAAATAATCATCAACTAATAGTATTAAAGTTCAGTCAATGGTGAGAGGGTTGGTATAGTTTTAAAAGTTTTATTTTCTCATTAAGAGATTAGTCTGTAGTTTTTGTCTTTTTATTTAAGTTAGTCAAATAAGCTGATTTACAAAAATATCAAGAAAAATGTGGTTTGAATTAGTGTACAAAATATCAGTGTGTTCCAGAAAGGAATGAATCCCTATCTTAATCTAAGGACCTAACCCATCCTAGCCAGAACTCTTAAACAGTTCCTTCGCAAAAAAAAGCAAGAGACAATTTGGAGCAAAAGGCTAATAGCTATGAGAGGTTGAACTACCCATAAAGAGTACTTCTTACAACTCAGCTGAGTTCCCTAAAGCTGCAGTCGCAACTGTTAGCACAGGTGGAAGGAGATTATCACAGCAGTAGTTATGTTCAGCATGGAGAAAAGTCTACAAAGAATAACAGAAAATTGATGTTAGCAGTAGCTCACAGCAATTTCAGGCAAGAGTAGCACAGTCAAGTGCTAGAGGGCATGGCAGGTTGAAGATGTGCATAGTATTGTATTATAACTGAATATATATAGTGCTTACTACCCTTGACAAGTTATCAAAGCACTTTTTAAGCGAGTAGCACGCTACTCTGGAACCCAAAAAGGATTAGTGGTGAATTAGTATAGGGAGATATGAAATGTATTTGATCGGTGGACATGTGAGTTTGTTATATGGTTTGAAAAGGATAGTGGTGTCATAGAAGAGGTAAGGTTTTGCATTTATATAGCGCTTGTTATATGCAGGAAGCATATGTGGGGCTCTGCTTTATGGCTCCATGCACACCACCTGCAGGGATAGGATATATGCTCTCCAGAACGGCCGCTCACCCTCGCTCCTCCTCACTTACAGCTGCATTACTCCACGCTCTCGCTTCTGGTACCGTCAATTTCGTGTTCTGTCTAGCATTCAATTGTAGCACTGTTGGGCTTAGAATTGTAGCGCTGTGAAGCATCCAATTATAGCGCTGTTGTGCATTCAATTGTAGCGCTGTTGTGCACAGAATTGTAGCGCTGTTTAGCATTCCATTGTAGCGCCGCTGCTTTAATTGATTTCTTTAGCGCGACTTCGCTCAGGCTGCTGCGCTCGCTTATCCAGTATTTATTTAATCATTTCAGAGAACTGCTCACTCGACGCATTTTTACATTTGTCGTCCCTGTCTGGCTTTCCCTTTGACCCTCCATTTTGTTATTGGTATCCCCTGACCCGCCCCCTCACCCACACTACCGCCTCCCTGCTGCCCCTCCCACGCTCCGCCCCCTCCACTCTCCATTTACGTTAGATGTCCACACGCGCAGCGTCCACGCGCTACGGCCACGCCGAAGGTGCGCCAAAGGTAAGCCCGTCTACGCCCGTCCGCGCCTGGACCGCGCCCAGCGCCATACCCCCTGGTCCCCGTCCCTCCCAGCCCTCCCGCATTACCTACGATGCCGCAACCCTCCTAGCCCTTAACCCCGGTCGCACCCCCAACTGCGTCCAAGCAGCTCCTGGACACACCCATGGACCTTTCTCCTGCTACTCCTGCAAATTCAGCGGCACCGACAACTACTCCGCTACGACCACTCCACAGACTCCCGACCCCAACCACCTACAATGCATCCTTCTCAACACCCGCTCGGTCCACAGACACGCCATTGACCTATGGAATCTACTAGACACCATCTCTCCAGACGTCGCCTTCCTAACAGAAACATGGATGAACGCTTCCTCCGCCCCAGACATCACCATTGCCATCCCTGAAGACTATAAGATCACACGCAAGGACCGAACCGGCCACACAGGAGGAGGAATCGCTATCGTCCATAAGAAATCAATCCGCATCTCAACCAGCTCTGACGCCAACCTCGCCAACTCTGAACACCTTCACTTCCAGATCCACATCGACCCCAAGACCACACTCAGAGGCACCCTCCTCTACAGACCACCAGGACCCCGCGCAAAATTCAGTGAAGACATCACGGACTTCATCACTCCACACGCGCTCCCCTCCAAAGACTACATCCTTCTGGGAGACCTCAACTTTCACCTTGAAAAGATCAACGACCGCAACACCACCACCCTCTTGGACAACCTCGCCAACCTCGGACTTAAACAACTGGTCACTTCCCCCACCCACATCGCAGGCCACACACTCGACCCCATCTTCACCTCCAGCAATCATGTCTCCTTCAGCCACACTACGGATCTCCTCTGGACTGACCACAGCTGCGTTCACTTCACCTACAACAAGCCAAAACCCACCAACCACCTCCAACCAACTCTGCAAAGAAACTGGAACAAAATCACCACCGACCAGATCTCCACATCGTTCCTTCTAAACACCCCAGCCCACTCTTCTAACCCAAACCAAGCCGCCGCCAACCTCACCCTATGGTTATCCAACACCAACACCAACACCGCCGACACCTTAGCACCACTGAAAAAACCACTGAAAAAACGTCAAAGCAAACCTGGTAGCAAGAAGGCCTCATGGTTCAACGATGATCTTAAGAAGTCCAAGAAACTCTGCCGCTCCCTTGAAAAGGCCTGGAAAAAAGACCCAACCACTAGCACCAAGGACGCCTTCAAAAACGCCACCCGCACACACCACCAACTAATCCGAAAGGCCAAGAAAACAGCATTCAAGGATCGACCTGACAACAACGCCCACAACAGCAAGGAACTTTTCAACATCGTCAAGGAATTTTCCAATCCCTCGGCCAACTCCAACGACATCACCCCCTCTCAAGCCCTCTCGACTCCCTAGCCTCATTCTTCCACAACAGCTTCGACAACCAACCCGGAGACCAACCCACCCAACCATTTGCTGAACATTCTCCCCCCGTGAACACCCTTAACGACTGGAACCCAATCTCCACTGAGGACACCATCCGCCTGATGAATTCCATCCACTCAGGATCCCCCACAGACCCATGTCCTCACCACATCTTCAACAAAGCAGACTCCGTCATAGCACCGCAGCTCCGAGACGTCATCAACTGCTCCTTCAACTCCGCCACCTTCCCGGAAGACTGGAAACACGCTGAACTCACCGCCCTTCTGAAAAAACCCACAGCGGACCCCACCGAACTCAAAAATTACCGCCCCATTTCGCTCCTTCCATTCCCGGCCAAAGTCATCGAGAAAGCTGTCAACAACCAGCTCGCCGCTTTCCTCGAAGCCAACAAATCCCTCGACTCCTCACAATCTGGCTTCCGAGCAAAACACAGCACTGAGACCGCCCTCATCGCAGCAACAGACGACATTCGAACTCTACTAGACAATGGAGACACAGTCGCCCTCATCCTCCTCGACCTCTCTGCAGCATTCGACACAGTCTGCCACAGCACCCTTTTACAACGCCTCAATAACATCGGAATACAAGGAAAAGCACTTGAATGGATCACCTCGTTCCTCACCGGAAGAACCCAGAGAGTCCGCCTTCCACCATTCAAGTCCGAGGCCACTGAAGTCATCTGTGGCGTACCACAAGGATCCTCACTCAGCCCCACCCTCTTCAACGTATACATGAGCCCCCTCGCGGCCATCGCCCGCCAACACAACCTCAACATCATCTCTTACGCGGATGACACTCAACTAATCCTTTCTCTCACCAATGACCCCAGCACCGCCAAAACTAACCTACACGAAGGAATGAAAGAAGTTGCCGAATGGATGAAACAAAGCCGTCTGAAACTGAACTCAGACAAAACAGAAGTCCTCATCTTAGGTACATCCCCCTCTGCATGGGACGACTCTTGGTGGCCGGAAGCCCTTGGAAAAGCACCCATCCCGACAGACCACGCACGGAACCTAGGCGTCATCCTGGATTCTTCACTCTCAATGAACAGACAAGTCAGCGCCGTATCCTCATCCTGCTTCAACATTCTTCGCATGCTCAAAAAAACATTTCGCTGGATCCCCACCGAAACCAGGAAAACAGTCACCCATGCTCTGGTCACGAGCCGACTGGACTACGGAAACACCCTCTACGCAGGTACTACCGCTATTTTATTATTTTATTTAAAATTATTTATTTATTTAAAATATTTATAAAGCGCGGCTGTCACCTGGCAGGTATCCTGGCGCTAGTAGCTACTCCTGGGGTTTATTGCCGGGGGGAAATGAACTGTGGCTAGCTTGTTTAAAGAGGTAGAGGAAAGAGCCATGTTTTGATTCGTTTCCTAAAGGGGAGAAGATGGGAGATTTGGCGAATATCGACAGGCAGACTGTTCCACAGCTTGGCTGCGGCTACTCTGAACGATCTTCCCCCCATCCTGGCCTTCTTACATCTGGGCACTCTCACAAGGCTGGCAGTTGTGGACCTGAGTGTTCTGGTGGGAGTGTACCAGGAGAACAGACGTTGAAGAGGTCTGGGTCCTGCGCCATGTAGTGCCTTAAAGACCAGGCAGAGAGCCTTGAAGGCGATACGTTTCTTCAGAGGCAGCCAGTGCAGCTCGGCCAGTGCGGCGGTGGCCGAGGATCTCCTGGTCCAGCCAAGAGCCAGTTTGGCTGCTACCGACTGGACTCGTTGGAGTCTGTCCAGTAGTGTCGCAGGAGATTCTAGCAGCAGGGCATTACAGTAGTCGAGGCGACTAAGAATGGTACACCTGACTACTAAGGCTCTGGCGGAGGAGGGTAGCAAGGGCAAGACCTTGCGCAGTGAGCGCATAAGGCCAGAGCAGGTAGCGACTGTTCTTGAGACCTGCGTTTCCATGCTCAGTTGGTGGTTCAGCATGACGCCCAGGTTGCGAACACTGGTAACAGGTGGTGGGTTGTTAGAGTTTTCCGGGGGCCAGAACTCTGCGGGCAGAGGGCGGGGTATACGACACGCAGGGCAGAACAGTACCTCGGTTTTCGAGGCGTTGAACTGAAGGGAGTTCCGGTGCAACCAGCTCGCGGTATCTCTTAGACACTCATGGAAGGCTTGCAAGGAAATGGAATCTTCGCCTTCCCAAGAGAAGAGGAGCTGGGTGTCGTCCGCATAGTTTACTGTGGTCATGTTATGTGATTTAATTAACGTGACCAGTGGTTTCAAGTAAACATTAAAAAGAATCGGACTGATAGAGGAACCCTGGGGAACACCGTGAGGGACAGGGGAAAAGACCGATTGGAAAGGGGGGAGGGATACGGCCTGTTTTCTGTCGCTGAGGTAGGAGTGAAACCAGATCAGGGCCGTGCCGTCGATCCCTGCCTCTCTCAACCGCTCGAGCAGAATCCCATGATTAACAGTATCGAATGCGGCAGACAGGTCTAATAAAATCAGGGCCACGGCTTGGCCCCTGTCTGCGCGCATTCGAAGCTCCTCCATGGCAGTAAGCACAGCAGTTTCAGTGCCATGGGCTGGGCGAAAACCAAATTGGAATTCGTCCAGGATGTGGTGTTGCTCGAGGTGGGTTGAGAGGCATTTACTGACCCAACGTTCAAGCACCTTCACCGGAAAAGGCAGGAGTGATATGGGGCGGAAGTTGGACAAACATTCTGGGTTTAACGTTGGTTTCTTTAGTAACGGTGTGATCAGTGCTTGCTTCCAGGGACGGGGGACGAAGCCGCAGCTAAGGGATTGATTACAGATCATCCGGAGTGTGTGAAATAGTTCGTGCCCACATGCTTTCCAGATTTTCGGAGGCAGGGGATCAAGGGGGGATCCCGAGGTGATGCCCTGTGCTACTTTTTCAAACTCTGCTTGAGAAATAAGGGGAAAAGCCAGTAGTCTGTTCGTAGGAGGGCAGGCTGACCTGAGAGAGTTAGGAATGGTAGGGCAGACTTCGGGAGGGGCGGGATGAGTGTGTGACGAGGGCGATGCCAGGTTATTGATGATGGTCTCAATTTTGTCAGTGAAAAACTGAGCAAGGCTATCACAAAGGGACTGAGATGGGGAAATGGGGTTTTTGACGCAGTCAGGATGTAAGATGTTGTCCAGGATCTGAAATATACTTTTTGGACTGTTGGCCGCATTGGCTATAGTGGAGCAGTAGTACTTTGCTTTACTCTCTGCGATGGCGGCTTTGTAGTCACGGAGTGACTTTTTCCAGAGGATTTTATTGTCATTGCAGTATCCGTGTCTCCACTTTCTCTCAGCCTGTTTACAGGCTGATTTGTGGGTTTTCAGAGAGTCATTGTACCAGGGAGCAGGTGTTCTACCTTTAGGTTTCAAAGTTTAAGAGGGGCGACAGAGTCCGCAATGGAGGTGATTCTCGAGCTAAGGGATCTGTAATTGTCTTCCACCGAGCTGGTGGGGGAGAAACTTTCCTCCACCTCGAAGACTTTGGTGGAAATGCTAAGTTTTTCTAAAGCTTTCCAGTTCCGATAAGAGAATTGTGGTGGCGAGTGATTTTTGGGCTTACTTGTAGTGGCGTTATTGATGAACAGTTTGATGAGCGAATGGTCTGTCCAGCTCATGGGCAGAATGTCGCCTACTTGAGTTAGACCCGGGCTCGAGAAGATAAGGTCAAGCCGGTTGCCTGCGGAGTGAGTGGGGTCCTTTATCAGCTGGTGAAGCCCCACACTGTCACAGGACAGCAAAAGATTGTCTAGACCTGTGTCTAGGCTGCCGTTTGGCCAGAGATTAAAATCTCCTAGAAGTATAAGTTTATTATGCGAGGTTGCCATGTTGGTGATAGTCGTGAGGAGTGCTTGCTGTTGCGAGAGAGAAAAGGCCCCAGGTGGACGGTAGCAGATAATCACAGTAAAGGTGGCTCCTTGGTGGCAGTTTATGGTCAGACCAAAGAGCTCGATACCGGGTGCAGGATCTATGTCTAAGGTGTTTATTTGCCACGAGGCTCGGAAGATGACACCAACTCCGCCACCGTGGCCTTTAGGTCTGGGGAGATGAAGAATATTAAAGTTTAGCGGGCAAGCAGCTGCTAAGTCGGTCTCACAGTTTGCATGTGTCCAAGTCTCGGTTAGGAAGAGTACATCCAGATGGTGTGAGTCAATAAGGAGGTTGATTTCAGTGGCATGCTTCGGTAAAGATCTGACGTTCAGGAGGCCCCCTGCAATAAGGTCCTTGTGGGTGAAGTCAGTTAATGGAGAAGCAGTCTCTTCAAAGGTGAGCTTTCCTTCGTGCGCATACCCTCGAAGATTAAGCAGTGCATCCCGAGTGTAGCAGGGGGAAGGCGGACTGTGTAGGGCAGGGTTTGTGGTGTTAGGCGCGTCCTCGTCGCGGACGAGCGCAGACTAGCTTGCCTTAAGCGCGCCTTCGGCGCGCAATCGGCGTGCCCGCTGCGCTCGTCCGCTGCGCTTCCGATATTGACACATGAGTTATAGTGGTCGCTGGTGACGTAGGAGGGGTCGTGGCCTGCAAGAGGTGGGCGTGGCGATCGTTCTCCCTCGGCGGTCAATGGCGCCAAGAACGAGTGGTTTTTGTTTTCCTGACAGCTAATATTCAGCTGCTGTGGAAATGAGCAGAGTGTGCAAAATCGGCAGGTATTTTTAAAATCAGTACACAAGTTACACAGATTACAGGTTAAAAATGCAGTAAAACAACCTCCCGGCTTTTCGCCTCAGGAGTTAGCAGTGCAGTGGAGCAGCGCGAGAGTCAGCGCGCCCTATTTATCACAGCGGAGGGGGCGTGGCCTGCAAGAGGTGGGCGTGGCTATCGATCTCCCTCGGCGGTCAATGGCGCCAAGAATGAGTGGTTTTTGTTTTCCTGACAGCTAATATTCAGCTGCTGTGGAAATGAGCAGAGTGTGCAAAATCGGCAGGTATTTTTAAAATCAGTACACAAGTTACACAGATTACAGGTTAAAAATGCAGTAAAACAACCTCCCGGCTTTTCGCCTCAGGAGTTAGCAGTGCAGTGGAGCAGCGCGAGAGTCAGCGCGCCCTATTTATCACAGCGGAGGGGGCGTGGCCTGCAAGAGGTGGGCGTGGCTATCGTTCTCCCTCGGCGGTCAATGGCGCCAAGAACGAGTGGTTTTTGTTTTCCTGACAGCTAATATTCAGCTGCTGTGGAAATGAGCAGAGTGTGCAAAATCGGCAGGTATTTTTAAAATCAGTACACAAGTTACACAGATTACAGGTTAAAAATGCAGTAAAACAACCTCCCGGCTTTTCGCCTCAGGAGTTAGCAGTGCAGTGGAGCAGCGCGAGAGTCAGCACGCCCTATTTATCACAGCGGAGGGGGCGTGGCCTGCAAGAGGTGGGCGTGGCTATCGTTCTCCCTCGGCGGTCAATGGCGCCAAGAACGAGTGGTTTTTGTTTTCCTGACAGCTAATATTCAGCTGCTGTGGAAATGAGCAGAGTGTGCAAAATCGGCAGGTATTTTTAAAATCAGTACACAAGTTACACAGATTACAGGTTAAAAATGCAGTAAAACAACCTCCCGGCTTTTCGCCTCAGGAGTTAGCAGTGCAGTGGAGCAGCGCGAGAGTCAGCACGCCCTATTTATCACAGCGGAGGGGGCGTGGGCTGCAAGAGGTGGGCGTGGCTATCGTTCTCCCTCGGCGGTCAATGGCGCCAAGAACGAGTGGTTTTTGTTTTCCTGACAGCTAATATTCAGCTGCTGTGGAAATGAGCAGAGTGTGCAAAATCGGCAGGTACCTAAACTCCAGAAGAAACTCCAACGAATCCAAAACGCCTCAGCCAGGATCATATTAGACATCCCGCGCAACGAACACATCTCTGGTCACCTGAAAGACCTCCACTGGCTACCCGTCAATAAGAGAATCACTTTCCGACTGCTAACCCACGCACACAAATCACTCTACGACATCGGACCAGAATGCCTCAACTCACGACTGTCCTTCTACACCCCCTCCCGCCAACTACGTTCTTCCAGCCAAGCCCTCGCCACTGTACCTCGCATCAACAAGACCACCATGGGAGGCAGATCCTTCTCATACCTGGCTGCTAAAACATGGAACTCACTCCCCGCTTACCTGCGCCTCACCCAGAACCACCTGGCATTCAGAAAGCAACTTAAAACGTGGATATTTGACAAGTAATCTTCCTCCCCTTCCTAAGCGCCTTGAGACCCTCTGGGTATGTAGTGCGCTATATAAATTCTCTGACTTGACTTGACTTGACTACCATGAACACCTCCTACAGGGAGAGTGAGGATCGCTACTATCCTGTACCATGTACACCTTCTTCAGGGATAGGATATATGTTCCTGCTTTACCGTACCATGCACACCTCCTGCAAGGATAGGATATATGTTCCGGCTTTACCGTACCATGCACACCTCCTGCAAGGATAGGATATATGTTCCGGCTTTACCATATCATGAACACCTCCTGTAGGGATAGGATATATGTTCGTGCTTTACCATACCAGAGAGTGCGGTTGCTGCTATACTGTACCATGCACACCTCCTGCCGAGAGATGTTCAGTTCCACGCTTTGTTGGGTCGTGGGTAGCTCCTGCACAATGGTCTATAAACCTTCAGAGCATAGAAACTAGACGCAACATGGATCCCCAAACAAGAGGCGATTGCCGTGTAATGTGCCCAGCAGAGAGCCCAACATTTCGATATGTGATAAAAACACCGGACTCTTGAAGGGGTTGCAAATGCATTGACTCTCTAACTAGGAACACGTACTACAGAAAAGCACAAAACATGTTGCCAACCCTGAATGTTGGATCATCTTTAGCCAATAGGAAAGAATCTTTTCATGGTCAGTCATCTTCTCTCTTGATTTCCACAGTAAACGTCTATGCAGACATGTTATTTGAATGTTGCTACAGCATATTACAAAAACATACATCTAGGAAGGTCCTCAATAAAACCTTGCAATCGTGCTCTGTTAGCTGTTCAGTGACCCACTGTAGAAACATAGGCTGCTCTATGAAATTAAACATTAATATCTAGCATGTCCCTTTTAGATCATGAGCCTCGAATCTATAGCAATATACTTGTTAAATGTAAATGTAAATGTCATGGTACTTTTAGAGCGCACTGTCACCAGACGGTAACCTTGCTGCGTCGCCTATTCGGCTTCCTGGCGCTGATACTCATACCGCTGTGGAACCCCTCCTGGCATTCCCTGTGAAGTGTCCACTCCTGGGCACCCCCAGGGAGAAGCCAGGTATCCTTAGCGGTGTTGAGGCTAAGCAAGCTATTGCCCAGAGTTGCAGCGTGGGGCCCATGATTAGAATAGGCACCGAGGTGAGAATTAACAGGTCCGAGGAAATTGAGCCCGACACCGAGGCGAGAATTAACAGGTCCGAGGAAATTGAGCCCGAGACCCCGCCGAGGCAGGAATCGAACCCTGGTCCCTGGCCAGAACTCTGCATCAGGGTTTGCCGCTTTAACCATTGAGCCACACTCCTCCAATTGTTTATTATAAGCACGTGGCAGAGGTAACTATCTAAAATACAATGTAGTCATATGGTCCGAGGAAGTAAATTTTTGCAGCAAACAGCACATTTCACACAGATGTTAAGTTCTACAGTTCAATTATAACGTTAAATTCAGCATTTACAAAAAGGCATTTCTATTTATTAAAGGGAAAAAAGGAAATATTGAGACCTAGCAGTGAAAGAACGACAGAAATGGGAGCCTTTTTGCAAAAAGAAGTAGCATTTTTCTCTTTTTGCACGTTTAATAAAAGCATATTTTTTAAAACCTTTATATTGACACGCACTTTCTACGTTAATGTCAAGACATTTCTAGGTTGTTATGTTGCTAATTTACGTGAAAAATTTCAACTTTCTCATGACTGTCCGAATTGCCTTGTTTTGGGGATTCATTACAAACTGAGTTTTTATTGCAGAGGGCGTGGTGCAGGGTACCCATGCTGTACATTTGTTGATAGTTTGGGCTGTAATTACAGCTTGTGTCTGTGCTGCCGTTTCGACACTTCCAAATCTTCCTTGGCAGCGGAATGATTAGGCAGGGCAGCTATGGCTCGTTCACGTTGCACTTCAAATGTGCTTGAAAGCAACACCTTTTAAGTGTCCGACCTGCAGTCCAGGCTGCAGCCCCAGCCCAGCCAGACCATGTCACAGAACTGTCGGGGGAGGGCTAAAGCCCGTTCAGCCCAAGGGTCGTTGCGCGCCAGACTGTTGCATGATTCACATGCTAAATATGTTCAAGGCTCGTCTGCACGGGCGCTTAAAGCCAGAACGAACCCTTGGCTCGGCTCTCCCTGTTTTCTTGGCTTGCCTACCTTTATCTGTCTTTATTCGCAAGTGGAACTCAATGTGCTGATCCTAGCAACCTTGGATGCTGTCTATCCAGCACTTGAGTCCTGTATTACAACGGAAAAAGGCCAGATAACACAAACACGTCTGCCAGTCTTTGCACCCTAGGATAGCGGACCACGGGCTCCCGACTTCTGGGGCTGTAATTTCCGGTGCAATCGGGATCGTCATATCCGGGGCGGGTTGTGCTGTCAACTTCCAGGACTGCTCCTTCCTCTTTTCCGGGGAGGGACTTTAATATTATCACCTATTGCGACAGCTTTACGGGGCGGTACAACTGGCTTGCCCCTCCTACGACCGTCCCTAATATGTCAATCAGTATAATGTTGCTTTCCAATTGGCTTCCCCCTCCTTCAGTTTTAACTACTGGAGACTCAAAAGCGAGATATTGGATTTAAAAGACCCTCAGCTGGGAGTAGGAAGGTAAGTGTCAATGTCAGCACATTGCCTAGTTTTGGGAGAGCTGTATGTGTTCCAGTTGTCTTCCTTACCAGTTGTTCATTCCTTCACTCGTATTTGCACGTCTCATAGCCATTTTCACTTTTCTTGAACATACATTTCCTGCTATTCATCCCCCACTCTCTATTCACATACTTCATTCTTTTGCAGCCTTTATCAATAATCCATTTATGTTCCTTTCTCTGCCCTTCCCAACGTATTGGTCCCTTCTATGTCCTTCTTTCTTGTCTCAGACTTTTATCGTATTTTCTCTCTGTGCTCATGCTCTCTCTTATTTGAATTATCCCTTCGTACCCTCCTTTTTATTCTGTTGCTCTCTTGCTTATTTTCTTTTTTGTTTTTATCATAACCTGCGTTCTTCTACTCCTATCACTCCTCTTTCTTATGTCTTCACTTTCCATTGTTTTCAGCTCAAATACAAATAAACCACTCCTCTCTGAGGCTGTTGGCATCCATCATGTATGTATCAACCTCCCCATCATCCAGCTCCAGCCCCTGCTCTGTGGCCTTTTATTTCCCCGTGCACACTTGATGCATATGAAAGGTCCAAGATCACTGGCAGCGATGTGATTGGTCTTGCGTCCAATTGTCAAAAAGAGCCCTTAGTGCATTGTTTGAAAATCTTAATTCCACGAAGGGCCCTAATGTCAAGAGTTTTCATACCTTATTTTTTGGGCTGGAACCGCCTGCTGCATGATTTGCAGACAAAACAAAATGTTGCTTCTAGCTCAAACCTATCGAAAGTTCTAAAAACGCAGGAGCAGATTTACAAGAACTGGACCATCTTCTCATATTAGCAGAGAAGCTTCAGTGAATTTGTGTCACGTAAAAAAAACCTTGCTCTCCCATGGATGCTTCGTATTTACAATGCGGCGCACCGTGGCGCAAGGATAGACAGATGCGTGACGCATCTTTTGGCGTAATGGCAGCGCATTGCTGGAGTCATGTCGCAAGCACGACGCAAGTCCAGCAATGTTCAGGAATTCCTATTCCTATCCCTATCATGCTTTGTCACTCCTTACGCCTACTTGTAGATTTCACTGGGTCACTTTTACAAAGCTTTCTTACGTCGGAATGCCCACCCTGCATACATTATACCTTACACAGGTATAATGTAGCACAGGGCTTTACAACGTGACGCATCTCCCTAGATGCGTCACGTTGTAAATATGTCGCAACATGGCACATTGGTTACAACGCCTCGGCTTCACAGAAGTAACGCAGCGCTGATGTAAAGTTGTCGCAAGGGGGCTTGTAAATCTGCCCCGCAGTAACGTGGTGCTGTGTTGTTGAAAGCCCTTTGCAAAAGTTTACTGGTCACCTTTCAGTTGCCTATGTCTGTATTTCGATGTTAAAGTGGTATAACGAGGTGAAAACTTTTCTAAGACGTTCCCATTAAAAACAATAAAAATAAATGAGGTAATACTATCACAAAATGTACTGCATTACGCCGAGTAATTTGCCTTTGTTTTCATCGATTAATTACTCGGTGGCAGGAGCTTGCGGTCTCGATATAGTGGGGGTGTCTCAGGTACCCCATCTGTTTATAGATGCACATAATGGGGAGAGGATGTGATCACTGTCCTTCTTCTTCTGTCTGTTCTTCTAAGTCTTTTACTGACCATGCTTTTTTTCTGTGATCATTGCTTCTCTTTCACTCCATTTCACTTCTTATTGCTGTACCTTTCCCTCTCTTTCTCTCTTTGGATGCTGCTAGCTCTCTTACTAATGTCTCTCCCTACTGTTGTCCTTCAATTCCTTTTTTTTGCCTCCCTTTCTCCTATTGGTCAGTCTCTCTCATCTGTCAAGCCACCTCTCCTGTCACTGGCACATCTCTTATGTCTTTGCCAGGAGAGCAACAATACCCAACCTTCCGGGTGTGGTGAGTGCCAATACTTCCACCAAGTTGTGCAGGTCAAGAATTTCAAGCAATGCGGGCAGAGCAATCTTTATAGCCAATATGAGGGAAAGAAGTGACAAACTTTGCTGTTTAAATACATTGGACAAACCCAATCTTATTATGCTTGAGAGATTGGAGTCCTTGGTTGCCCTAGATTCCTCACTAGGGTTGAATTGTTTTGTGGTGGTCTGGGTGCTGGGGCCATATTGTTCATGGGTGGTGTTTGATTATTTTGGCATATATATGAATAGTATGATTTGTGACTTGTTTATTTTTCTGTGGATAGAGATCATCCTTTATTTGACCTCTTGAAGCAATGCCCAGTAAACATCAGATGGGTTTTCATATTTAAATGCAATTTGTATATTATCTGCATAACAGTAATAGTTGGGGTTGAACAGGAGATCAGATCTGGCGGAGAGGTCTTATAGAGGAGGTAGAATTATTAGGTACATTAGCTATGAATTAAATGGAGTGACCTGAAGGGATAAAGTGGGATGATAATCTGTCTGATAGAAAATATGCAATCTGCTTCAGTTCGCTGCCTGCAGTCTGATACTGACAAGTCTCTGTAGAAGCTTGGGATGAGGAACAGTATCAAAGGCAAGGAAGAGTTCAAGTAATAAGCATGCTGGTACTATAGTGCAGATATTTGTCTTAAAGCATATCTTTCTAGCTTTCTGACTAAAACAGTCTGTTATTGGTCATAAGTAAGAAGTATCTTGTTTCAAGGCATGTTTGTTTTAGGGAGGGTTTATGGAAGACCTTAAGAGGTCCCTTGGGAAGATACCTGCAGTCAAGGAGTTGTTAACAGGTCTGACTGGATTAGCTCAGAGCTAATCAAGATGACATTGGTCTGCTGGTGATTCTGTTGGCTACTAGAGTTTTCAGCATGTATGAAGTCTTCTGTGGTCAGGATGTTGCAAATGTAGCATTTATAGAGCGCATTATACCAGGAGGCATCAAAGTGTTAAAGATTATTAACTGTCATTGCTTTCGTGTTTTGTTATTTGGTACACTGAGCTGTGCTGCTAGAGTTGTGGTTGAGTAGAGGGAAGGCAATGCGGGAAACTGACAATGGTGGGTGGAAAGTAATTCGGGTGTGTCATGCAGACACCAAGGGTCCATGGTTTACTGTGTTGCCAAGGAACCAAGATGTCCTTAGATACTACCACTTCAGGTATTGTAGTTGAATGATTCTTTTTACTGAGAAGTGTGGCTCACTGGTTAGAGCAGGCAGACCCTGAAGCAGAGGTCAGACCCGGGACCAGGGTTCAATTCCCGACACAGCAGGGTCTTGAGCTCAAATGTCCATGGACTCGATAATTCTCGCTCCGGTGCCTGACCTAATCATGGGTTCACACTCTGCAACTCTGGGCATTAAGCTTGCTTAATCTCCACAACGGCCCCCCCGCGGCGGGATGCCTGGCTTTCACCTTGGGGATGCCCTGTAGGGGCTATCTCACAGGGATAAACCAGGACGGGTTCCCAAGGCAAGCGCGGAGATACCCCTTCGGGGGTCGATTCTGGTGCTATATAAGTAACATATTAATAATAATAATAACTCTGAACTCTTCTAGAGGGGCTGTTGTTTGTGACTTTTAGACCTCTCATCAGATATACAGGCTATGAAGCTGCTCTCCCTATTCAGATCTTCTTTCTTGTGTTACCGGATCTTGGCAGCTGTCAGCTCCCCAAGCTGCAGCTTAGCTCTCCATGACATAGAGAAGGTCTCCCTGAAGTAAGTCACACATCAGGTATCGCTTCAAACAGCTTTCTTTGCTACCTTCTACAGAAGAAAAGAAAATGTAATATCCACATTGCTTACTATTTGCAGGTTGCAGAGCAGCTATTCCTCCATGTGTGCATGGAAGTAATGTACATTTAGACCAAAGCCTATATACTGAGACACATATGCATTTGTTTAGTGTACACAAAACAGATTTACAGGTGTCACCTAAACATGCATAGAGTGAAAAGACCATAAAATAAGCCATGTTGATTTAGGAAAACATCAAATTGCCTGAACATGCTGTTGGGAAGGAAATGTTCCCTGCGTGGTATTTAGTCATGTTGCCCTTTCTTGAATACCTATCTGTGAGCATCTGGTATTCTAGAGATTCGTTTTGGCCTAGCCTCATGCTAAGCTAGTTTATTGAGGCCTATGCTTTCCCTTGATGTGACTGAGTTCCTGTACATGTCCTGTGATCTGGAGGGACATTTACTTGACAGTGGGCTAATAGCCTGCACAGGTTTAGCATGTAGGTCAGTGGTGCAGCTTACCGTGTTGTGTGAATCCACAGTAGTGACCAAACCTTTTTATCTGTGTTACTGGAGTAGAGGCCCCACTTTTGTAAAGTTCTTCTTCAGTGCGTTAATCCTAATATGAACATTCCAAACAAATGTGCGTGTTTTTGTCTGTGGCTAGTGTGGTACATGCAATATGTGAGATTGTTTTCCAAGGCAGTGGAAGTGTTTTGCTGATGTTCCTGAAGCTAGAGGAAGGAGAACTAGAAAGTTAAGTAGGGGCAGAGACGCCAAGACACATTTAGAAAGGTATTGAATCCCCTTTGTTGAGAGGAGTTGCTGATTAGTCTTCCTGCAGCACTGTCATTTGGAAAACGATGGAGGTAAAGGGTAGGACTGAAGTCTCTTGTTAAGTGTAAAAAGGATCTTTTAGGTGACCCACCCTTTTGTATTCCCCCTGATCACTGTACAGTGTGGGTGTTGATAAGTCAGGTATTGAAACGTCACACCTCTTTGTGCCTATGTACTGGTTACTCCAAGCTGGAGACTACTGTGCTCGGTGAGTGTTACAGAGACGCGAGGTGACTTTGGCAGCAATTCCAGCACCCCCACAATTACTTGTTGCTCTCTACTGATGAAGGAATGAATCCAGAAACACATGTTTAGAGTTACACAGCACAGGCTGCACCAACAAGGGTGAACAAATAAAGACTGCTACTGAAGTAAGTATTATCATGCACTGCGTTTACCATGATGCATTGGGGCAAATTGAGTGCTGGGATGTGGGGCAGTGTGCTCCCACCCTCCTGTTTGAAAAGGCTCATTTGAGCTACTGAACTGACAAGCTTGTGTTGCTGCACGTGCACTCAGTGAGTGGTACAGAGGCGCGATTAGACTATGGGCAGCATTTCCAGCATCCACAAAATGATTAGCTGCTCTCTACTGATGAAGAAATGAATTCAGGAACACATGTCTAGAGTTACACAGCACAGGCTGCATTAACAAGGATGAAAAATTAAAGAAGTAAATGTTAGCATGCACTACGTTTACAATGATGCATTGGGGCAAATTGAGTGCTGGGATGTTAGGCAGTGTGCTCCCACCCTCCTTCTGGAGACTACTGTATTAAGAGGAGCAATTCTCTGGTCTGCAGCACACTGTGATGACTACTGTGCACCCACATCTGGTGTCTGTCTGACAGCCAGCTTCCCAGATGGCATGGGTTATTCCCTGATATTTTGCCTTGCTAGAAGAGCTGTAGCTCGGAACCTAGGTGCTTGCAAACCAGTATGCCTGATGAGAAGGAAATATCCTGTCAACCCTGCAGGAGGTGTAGTTCGAGCCAAACTGAGGGTCTGCTCAGGGGAAAGGAGTCAGCAGAGACCGATTGATTAGCCTGATAGTATGGGCACAGTCCCTCCAGAAGTGAGGTGCCAAATGGGAATAGGGGCTTGGCAGCAAACCTCGCCGCAGTGCAATAGGAATGATTGTGGGTGTTTGCGCTGCTAAATAGAAAAAATCGTGCCTATGGAGGTATTTGCAGTCGAAGCCAAGACCTGTGCTTGTGGCTGTTGCATTTACAAAGTGTGCCCCATGACTGGTAGCCTGCTGTTGTGTCCCTGTCTACGTGGCTGCCCATCTGCTGCTCAACACCAAGTAACCCAGATGTGGGTTCAATGCTTGCTGTCTGCCCCCATGCCAGTATCTGCATTTATCGAAGAACTCTTGGCTACCAAGCTAGCTACCCATCCCTTTGCTGGCTGTGGAGATTGAGGGCCACTTCTGCAACCACCACGTCTCATCCTAGAAGTAGGAGGGATTGAATACACTTGCTATCGAAAGGACATGAATACCTGAGTTGTGGTGAGAATGCTTCAAAGAGACTGTATTGAACTGAGCTCAAGCATTATTGAACTGGGGTATCTGTGCCTGAGCCTTGATTCATGTTGCACAGAACCCTCTAACCTAATTGGGAACTGCCTAGATTCACATAAGGATGGACTCCAGGGAAATGGGGGCAGGGGACGGGGGGCATTAGCCCAAGGCACAGTAGCTCATGCACCAATGTATATTATTATTAACTGCTACTATTACCTATGTGGAATTTCATTTAGGTGAGTACTCTTCTTATCCAAGTTAAGCACTGTACTGGGCAAACAGATATTGTTCTGCGGGGTGGTTGAGTTCTGGGTTTGTGCACCCCCACACACTATCACCCTGAGAAGCCTTGACTGCTTTCCATTGCTACCACTGAGACTCCAGTACAAAAGAGTTGATCCAGTGTCATAGCCGTAATAGAATGGATTCATGAACATCAGAGGCAAACAACCCCAGCCTCAAGACTGAGGGCTAGTAGCCCATGCTTACCCCATGCCCCCCTGAAAGGGTCAGACACAAGTCCTTGAAAGAGTATGTATTCAAACTGACCAAATTTGCACTGTGTGTCTCCTAGCGCTATATAGTTCCTGCAATTCAACTTAATACTAGATTTTCAATAGGCGCCAAGGACACAGTGGGTGCAGAAATGAAGGGTGCACATTTTTTGTTACTAAAGGTATTAAAGCAAAGGCGTGAGAACTGAGGGATTCAGAATAAAATTAATAGTGTTATTAAACACACGTCACTGATTCTGGAGAATCAGTACTCCCAACACATACATAATTCTATGTGTAATTCTTGATGAGTTAATGTACTTGTATAGTGCTTTGAGATTTTTTTTTGAGCACCTTCACGGATGTATTTCAGTACTTCTGAGACTTACTTTTTTTAGATTTGGCTTGACAATGCAGCTGCTGCCAGAACTTGTGTGATGAATAAAAAAAGTTCTATGATGGGCACAACTGAAAGAAACCATTGGCTCCGCCCATGTTGGTTACCTTCAGTAAAGTACTTGGTTGGACACACGTTATGTGCTGCTGCAAAGAAAGTGTATTTGTTGCACTCCTTTTGGCTCCTGAGGGTTGTTACTGTACCTAACTTGACAGCCCCATTAAAATGTGGTGTGCAAGAGGAAGACCTCTCAACCACGATGTGATGGTATTGGCTAAGAGTATTGCTCCATGAGCCAGCAGCAGTATAACTGGTTGAAGTATTGGGGACTAGGGCTTGCCGATAAGGGTTTGTAAATCATTAAAATGGCTACTGCATACAGTGTGATGATGCAGTGGTGTCTGAGCCTCTTTATGTTTGTTCTTCCCCATCTGCATTTGTGACGTGCAGGAAATCCACCCACCCTTTCAGGCACTCTAATGTATGTGCTATTTGCTGCAGTCATAGCCTGTGGTTCAACATCTCAAATGGCCTTCTACCAATACCTACTCCTCCCACAGCCTCAGTTCACTCTACCCGGCTACTCCAGTTCCTCTATAACCAGCTCCCACAGATTAAGACTGATCTTGCCTCAACCCAATCCCCCTTCTTGTTCCATCCCACTGCCCCACTACACTCTTTCATGTAGCACCCACCCTGTGGTTGCAGATGGAACTGAATAGGTATCTAGTATTAACAGATATTCTTTGGATGCATTTGTAGAAATATTTGCATGTTTACAAGTGTTGGGTAATTTTTATGTGTGCTGTGTGAAAGGTGTGCCCATGTCACTGCTGGGTTACAGTTAATGGTGTGACTGCATGGTCAGCGTTGTGAGTGCTGTGTGAAAGGTATGCCTAAGTAAGTACTGGGTGATTGGGGTGCCCATGTGATCAGTGTGTTCATGTGACCTGAGGAAGAGCTGTGCGAGTAATGGAGAAGCAGAATGCCCTGTGAGTGCATTGAGTGGTGAACCTGTATAATTGTAAGGTGAGGAGTGTGAGTTGTATGAATGCAGGGCGATATATCCCTAGACGCTCTACACAACTCACCATGTCATTGACAATTGGCAAGTGGAGTTTCAGATGTATTTTAAACTATGATTATCTTGACGTCAATAAGGGATTTGAGTGGATAAAATAAATTCAGTTGATCTTGCAACAAAATGCCAGCTTTTTGAACATGCCTATAACCACTTTTCTAGAGACATGCGAACCACTGAAGGCCAGAGACAAAATCTGAGCCCTGACTCCGAAAGATTTTTGGAACCTCAAGATAAGTCTTCATGTGGCTTCTACTGCCCACCCAGTTTTATCAATCACCAAGCCCCCATCTCTTTATCTAGTGGCTAAATTGGGCAATGTGAAAGTAGGATACTTGGAATCAAATGGTTTACTTGTTTGATAAAATTGTGTGATCCTAGTTAATGACCTTATTTCATTATGCCTCCTTTTCCTTTGTCATCTCATTTGAATGTACCTTGATGAACCTCTGTTTAGTATGTGTGCAGCAAACACCTCACATACATATGTTTTGATACATTTAAGGTTGCTCCACATATTGTTAAAACCATTGCAGGGTTCACATGATGATTTTCTTGTATCTTGGTTCACTAATAGCATCATCATTGAAGACGCAAATGTTTCTGGTTTTTAGTTTAGAAACTGTGGGATAGATTTAGTAAAAACCCTAATAATGCAGTGCACTGCATTTCAGCAGCCAAAGTTGCTGAACTGCATTGCATGAAAGGAGAGAGCAAGACAATACCATAGCTTTTAAATAAGTGCTGATGCACAATCAGGCTGACAAACGCTGCACACACATCTTTTCACGAGAGTGCAAAGCTGTGTGCGTGATGTGCCGTATATCTTTTTTACTGGAATGGTGCCCTTCCAGGTCAAAATGGTATACCTAAGCAAACTTTAAAACATTTCCCACTTTGGATGCATGCTGTATAGTGCAGCAGACATAAAGTTGGAAGTGTTTGGAGAAATACAAATATTTTCTCTTTTTTAACACCTGCCTCAAAGAGGCAATATGTTTGCCACAAAACCCTCTCGGCTACTGTTAGTAGATAGGGCTTTCCATTAAAAACTTTGAAACATGGAGCATTCATGCCCTGCCTTTGGAATGCCCCCTTGACACAAAGTAAAGTAAAGTAAAGCAGAGCAAAGCGCGTTAATTGCATTACTTTCAGGTAACATTGAAGCGCCAAACAAACTTTGAACTCAAATGTAAATTCCAAATAAACATTTGCAAACCCAGTGCATAATGTAACTGAATGTGCTTTAAGACTTATGTTAAATGTCACTAAATGTAGCATTTCATTCTAGTGTCCTGAAGTAAAACACTTCCACATTAAAGAAATACGCTTTTTGAATTTTGAAGAGTCTGTACCAAATTTTACACAAAGATCCGCATATCATGCAGCAGGCTTTGTTTGTGGTGTAGCCATTAGAGGCAAGTCAGATCATTTGCTATGGTCTGGCTTGGCACTACATATTCATTTTCTGCTTGCCCACGTCTGTATTTTTCCTGAAATATATATCCACTCTCTCTATGGCAGCAAGCGCAACAGTCCTTTACAAGAGTGGGGATGATGAAGTGAAAACAAACAAGAGACTCGTTAGCTGTTAAATGGACTTTAGAATACCTGCAAAATACTTTAAATACGTGAGAGGCGTCAGCCCCTCCCCAGCCCAGCCTGCACAGCCCGGTCTCGTGAAAGACTACGGGGGAGGGGGAAGCTAAAACCCTTTGAGCCCAGTGGGCGTTGTGCACTTAGTCACTGCTATCCTCTCACACAGTGATGCTCAAAGTATGGCCCGGGGCCGCATGCGGCCTTCCTGACCTTTACATGCGCACTGGGCTGCTGTTTTTTCAACCCAGCACTAACATGGGAAAAAAAGTAAAATATAAAGTAATCACTTATTTAAAGATTAATTGCAGTTAGGGAAATAGAAGTAGCTAGGCGGTTAACTTTAGTAACACTTTCACTTTTAAAGACAGCCACCACTAATATACATGCCATGCTTCTCATACTCCCACTATACGCTCCCCGCTGGCATCAGTGAGGTCCTCGGTCACACCATAGACCAGGGGTACTCATATAGTACTGCCCGCGGGCCAGTGGCGGCCCGGCAAGCCTTCCCTGGCGGCCCGCGGACCTTCCAGACATCGTACACGAGCTTTTTTTTTTTTTTTAGAGTGTCTGCAAACAGAGCGGGACTCAGACTCTGCTGCTCTGTGGGGGCCGGGCGATTCTCACTATAGTCAGGGTGGAGCTGCAGGGGCGCTGAGAGGTGAACAAAACCTCATTAACATGCCAATGGTCGTTTAAAAAGCTGTCAAGTGCTTTTGGGTGCGGCTGTGTTTGGAGATTGTGCCCAGTAAAGAAATGTTCTCAAATCGCTGCACTTCTTCGCAGGAGGGCAGCAGCACTTTGAAGCTGAACAGCATAGGAGACACGCCGTTTCCAAGACTGTTTTTAGGACTAAACGAAGCGAGGCTTTTTCATTTGCGTCTGCTTGGATAGTTGGTGTTTACTTTGCAAGCGCCGGAACGCCTCAGCGACTTGCTTATTGATTTGATGCACCTTATTCCGTGTCAACGCGCAGGTTTTGGAGTCTCTCTGGGGTCACTGAGCGAACGGGTGGCAGTGGTGCCCGCCAGTCATGGCAGCAAATGGTGATGGCTCACAGAGGTTCCCGCCGCGAGGGGCACAGGGGGCGGCGGTCCGTGGCACAGGCTGATGCTTACAGCACAGGTACAGAGACTCCTGTATCGCACGCTGTGATTACCAGGGGCGCTGCCTAGAACCTCATCGGCTCTACCCTGTTCTGGGAGCACCAGTGACAGAGCAGACTCTCTTTAGAGATCCAGCCCTTCATCGCTGGTGCACAGTGGCAGAGGTGACGGGGTCCAACATTGCAGAGGCCGCCGCAGCCCCCCCGAAGGGGGGGGGGAGGCTCAAGGGCCGGCGCCTTAATCCACGCCGAGCCCCAGTGGAAGAACCGGTTCTGGGCACCCAGAAGCGGCAGGGAGACTTAACACCTCGCAGGGGAACATCCGGTTTACACCAAGGAACCCTCAGCCAATCGGGGGGACAGCATGGTACAAACCCCCCAATGGGGTGGCCAGCTTCAAGGAACGGACATACAGAAGTGGGGGGATATAAGCCACCGCTTCCACCAGTTAAGCTCCTAGTTTGGCGGAGCAGGGGAAGCGGCGCACCTGAACTTTTGGAAAATGGTACCTTTTACTTACTACGAGGCGAAGCTTTACAAATGCGGACGGAATGAAAGCCCGAATCTGTCGCCAGAGAAGCACGAAGAGGCGAAACCCACGCAGGGCCTTGCAAAGGTATTTGAATATGAAGAAAGCAAGGGAGGTGCGCCCGCTAATAACCCCCCCACAAATCTCCGCGGCTGGAACCCTCAAGATGCCGACTACTTGGTTGAGGCCTGGCGGTCTGCCGTATGTAAGGTGGTAGGAGACCTCCGCAAACTCCACGATGGCGGCAGAGGTGGAGGGCAGCGGCTAAGCCCAGCCGGTGGCAGAAATGGCGGCCTACGCGTTTCAAGGGAACGCCCGATGACCGTCGACGAAGGGGGTATGGAGTGACCCCTGATCAAGAGAGCCTAGTCCAGGGATCGGAGGACAAGGCCGAGGGGACCGGCGCGCCCAGGAGGCACGCAGCATAAGAAAAGCAGGAGGCTCGCGGTGCCAGCGACGATCCGGCAAAGGAGACGACGATGAAGTGCACCCCCCCCCCGCCCCTCCACCCCCGACAGCGATGGAAGAGGCTCCCAGCTTCGGTAAAGATCCAGGCGGAGCGGAGTAGCGGTGGTGGCGAGGTAAAGTGGCGAAAGGGGGGGGCTAAGCGCTAGCAGCAGCAAAGGCACAAATAGGTCGAAAAAAAAAAAAAAAAAAAAAAAGAGGCAGATTCCAAAATGTAAAGTGCTGGGCGGTGGAGCCCACAAAGGGGACGAATCGTGCCGATAACAGAGGTTTCTTTGAAAGGGAAACTCACGGACAAAGACCTCTCCTAAGCGAGGTAGGTTCATGGTATGCTTTCCGGGCAGCACGGGTTAATGTAACAGCATTTCGCAGCGTAACTCTAGGCCTGGGGGGCAGCCGGGCAGATAAGGCAGCTTGCGTGCTCGGAGATAGCAGTGTGCCCAGGATCACACAGAGCGGCCAAATGTGGGTAAATCGAGCATGAGTGAAAGTGCCCCGGACAGAATGTTGCAAGCAGCTTATGGCAGCCAGATCAGGCAACAAAAGAGGTGCCCTCCCGGGTAAAGCCAGCTGCGAACAACACAAGTTATGAAGAAAGTGCCCTACCTAGGGTAGCGGTTTTGCGGTGACTAATCGTGAGCAGCTCAGGTAATGAGGTACAGTGCCCCGGTTAGTTTTGTTGTTAATAAAGGTTGTAAACAGCTAGGAGACAAGCTGAACCGACGAGGCGCACGCGTGGCAGGCTTGCAATCCCGTCATGTAACACGAACAACTACGACGAGTTTGATCATAAGAAAAGCCGAAAGAAAGGAACGCTAAGGGGGCAGGTAGAACTCCCCTTTAGAAACGATCGTATATCGCATTGCGCTAGTGGGAACATAATGCCGAGGTAGAAATTGGTCAAAGAACCGCCATCACGATATAGACGTGGTAAGAGGCATTTAAAAAAAAAAAAAAAAAAAAAATTTTCACGTGAACATAAGAGTCATCCTAGACAATATTGTTAAGCAGGTGAGCATGCGGAGGCTAAACACGATTGGAAGGGGAATGATGTAGCAAGGTTACAAATCAGTTACACCGAGAAGTGTTGGCTTAGGCCGTCACACCCCCCGAAGGGGGGGGGGGCGCGGGGGCAGGCACCATAACCTTTGAAGCGAACAGAAGCCAAGAGGGGAAATCCGCGATTCACAGCCTCCCGCCAAAATGAACGAGAATGTCCAGTGGCGCCAAGAGGGCGGCCAATGGGCAAGGAGAGCAAAAAATGAACATCACGGACACCGCAACTTGATCTCCGCTGACCCAGCGCCAGGGCGGAGAACACCAAGAGGATAGCACATTTTTGTGCGTCACCACAAGCGCTCCAGGGTGTCATGTTCAGGAACGCCGTCCGACCTAATTGGTTTTAGACCGGCCAACGCTGTCGCTTGTCCTCATAGGTGTTAAACGTCCGCAGGCAAGGGAGAGATGTGTCTAAATGCAAGCATCGCTGGTGTTTTGAGCAGCCGAGGCTTGTGTACGGCAGCAGGTATGGCCCGGTTTAACTAGGATGTTTCCAGCAGTTGAGCGCCCTCGTAGTGGGATGCCCTACTTACGCGTGCCACGGCACCAGTCCGTTAAAGCAAGGGAATTTGCCTCCGGGTAGAAATTTCAGTTGACCAGTTGCAGTCAATTTGTTATGCAAACCAGATAGGGCGCAGTAAATTAACTCGTTTTCTATACAACGCTTGTCGCCACACTCTTGTCATTCCGAATCATTGTCAATGGAAGTGGCCGGGCGTAGTTTAAAGGTACTACGGCATCCGCCTCTGAAGAGTTGAGGGCGGCGTGAGCTTGACTGAGAGTAAACTTCATCAGTCGTTAGTACATGTTTGGGTTTGATAGGTTATATCACCGAACCTTCCCAGGTAACTGGACAAGAGATAAGTCGACTTCATCAAATGCACCCATAAGACACGTTTTAAAAAAAAAAAAAAAAAAAAAAAGCCAGGGGGGTACACCGAATGGACAACTTGGTGCACATTTCTTTCAAAAGAAGGGCAACCCCGGCCTTGAGGAAGGCATTTTGTTTGCGCGATGGCGGATACCTGTGGACAAATGGGTAATCCATTTATAGGCGCTGACCACCACCTGTTTCCAAGCGTCACGTTCGTAGAGGCATCATCTGGTATATCAGTGGTCTTTCCTTACCCGTCACCGGGGCCGGGGTTTGACATCAGGGTTGCGGTCCATATCCCGGCGGGGGGCCCAGCCAGCCTCTCATGCATCTGGGGTCGACGATAAACCGAGTACGAAGATGAAACAGCGTTTATTCAACAGCGAGGGAACGCGCGTTCAAAATTACACATGTTCGGATATGTCAGGCTACGGAATCCCAGAGCCATGGCAGTGTCGGGCAGAACGGTAGCAAACTGTCGCACACCAACGCAAGCGCTCCAGTGGTACTGTTGTTTTGTTGGTAGCGCCTGACAATTTTAAAGGGTTTTAAAGTAGGTAAGGCTTCCTATTGGGCCTAACTACGTTAATTTAGCAAACAGGAGAGCGATGCCTCAGAAAACAAGCACGGGCGGTCGTTAGACAGCCGGGTGAGACTATATCGTGCGATGAACTCGGCATATTGGTGGCGGCCTGTCCGCCCCAGAGGTGAACTTGGTGCCCTCATACCGAAAACAGTGGAGGGGAAGCACTGGTGATGAATGCATGTGCCACAGAGTTTGCCTTTGTGGTGCAAACAGTGCGCAGCCAATTGGCTTGGCTTTAAGTGAGGGCGGCCGCCGGAAGCCCGATGCGAATACCACGACATCTAAGGCCGGCTGACTTCATTTTTTAAGCGCTGGAACGCGCGAAAATCACGGAAGGCCACGGTCCCTGTAAACCCCGTTGAATATTCAGTTCACTAGCAGTGGCTAACCTCCAGGCCGGGCCGGGATCGGGCGGTCAGCTAATGCAGCATAGTGGTTAATCGATTTGTGGAGGAGGGTGAGGATGAACGCACCGCACACAGGCGGCTCCCACGTGGCAGACAAAGCCAACAGCGTTTTAAAAAAAAAAAAAAAAAAAAAAAGAACAGAGTGGAAGGCAGACGGCTGCCGGGCACGAGTTGCCATTGAATACTGCAGGAAAACAAGAGTTGATTGTCGCGCCGGGGGCGAAGGGCCCCGGCGCAGGTCCTGCGCCCACCCCGGCATGGAAAAGGAGGGCCGGCCTCACAAATAAAGGTATAAGAACAGCTGCGCAAAAGTACGCAAGGCCGGCTCAGGATATGCGTGGCGGGTGTCCACATTGGGTGTTGTGCAAGGTAGCCCTGACCCTCTCGGCCACGACCGAGTATAGCTGACTGAAGAAGGGGTAAGAGTCAGCGAAGTGCCGTCCGATGGCCCAAGTGCGCACTTAAGCCACAAGAATCACAGGAGCTGGGGGGAGCCGCAGGAAGACGTGCGCCTCCCTGCGGCGTGGCGGGAATGGTTACAATCGGATGGCTAAGGAGACACACCAACAGGGCGGTGTGTAGAAGTAGGCCACTCATTTTGGGATGCCGCACGGCAGGGTGAGGTGGCCTGGCCAAGGAGGGGAGTAGCGAACGGAGACGGCGCTCGCGGCCCAGACCCGGCCGGACGGCATGGCACATAAAGGTAGCGAGTTGGGGCCTAACTCCTTGGAGAAGCTACCCCTCCATACACGCAAAGGGCGTGGGTGACCAGCCAAAATGGCGGTCCTTGAGGTAACACGACAATGGGGAATACCAACGGACCAACAAAAGAACTGGTTTGGTAGACGTGCCATCTACGAACTGATCTGCACAATATGTTGATTGACATGTTTATGACCCAGATATGATTTATGAAAATAATGATGACATGTATGATTTATGACCCAGAGATGATTTATGATGATGATGGCATGTACGATTTATGACCCCGTTATGATTTATGACCACGGTAATGGCATGTATGATTTATGACCCAGACATGTTGTATGACACAGTTATGACCCAGACATAATGTACGGGATATTGTGTTGACATGTATATGACCCAGATATGATTTATGATCCCAATAAAAAATGCGGCCAACAACCACCACAACAATTACGAGCTTGTTGGCTAAGTGTGTTGGGGATAAGATGGGTTTGGGTCTTTGGGTAGATACTTCCACGGTATGGGGGAGTGCGGGGGTTATTGCAGAGGCCGCCGCAGCCCCCCCGAAGGGGGGGGGAGGCTCAAGGGCCGGCGCCTTAATCCACGCCGAGCCCCAGTGGAAGAACCGGTTCTGGGCACCCAGAAGCGGCAGGGAGACTTAACACCTCGCAGGGGAACATCCGGTTTACACCAAGGAACCCTCAGCCAATCGGGGGGACAGCATGGTACAAACCCCCCAATGGGGTGGCCAGCTTCAAGGAACGGACATACAGAAGTGGGGGGATATAAGCCACCGCTTCCACCAGTTAAGCTCCTAGTTTGGCGGAGCAGGGGAAGCGGCGCACCTGAACTTTTGGACCCACCCACCCACACCTAAGAACCAGCAGTTGTCGCAGTGCTGGACAGGAACACAAGCATCGACGGGAATGGTTACAATCGGATGGCTAAGGAGACACACCAACAGGGCGGTGTGTAGAAGTAGGCCACTCATTTTGGGATGCCGCACGGCAGGGTGAGGTGGCCTGGCCAAGGAGGGGAGTAGCGAACGGAGACGGCGCTCGCGGCCCAGACCCGGCCGGACGGCAGGGCACATAAAGGTAGCGAGTTGGGGCCTAACTCCTTGGAGAAGCTACCCCTCCATACACGCAAAGGGCGTGGGTGACCAGCCAAAATGGCGGTCCTTGAGGTAACACGACAATGGGGAATACCAACGGACCAACAAAAGAACTGGTTTGGTAGACGTGCCATCTACGAACTGATCTGCACAATATGTTGATTGACATGTTTATGACCCAGATATGATTTATGAAAATAATGATGACATGTATGATTTATGACCCAGAGATGATTTATGATGATGATGGCATGTACGATTTATGACCCCGTTATGATTTATGACCACGGTAATGGCATGTATGATTTATGACCCAGACATGTTGTATGACACAGTTATGACCCAGACATAATGTACGGGATATTGTGTTGACATGTATATGACCCAGATATGATTTATGATCCCAATAAAAACTGCGGCCAACAACCACCACAACAATTACGAGCTTGTTGGCTAAGTGTGTTGGGGATAAGATGGGTTTGGGTCTTTGGGTAGATACTTCCACGGTATGGGGGAGTGCGGGGGTTAATGTCTGGGAACACCAGGGGCGTTGCGGAGTGTCCTGTGCTACCCGCCTCTGCGTGCTCCAGGGACAGAGCCGAGGCTCTTGCAGCGCCCTGCCCTCTTCGTGAGTTTCACTGGTTTTAGGGACGCAGCGCCCGGTTTTGGGCAGCCGTGGCTCTCAAAGAGTCCGTCAGCTCAGGGGTACGGCCCGGTAGTGAAGACAGGTGGTGGACGAGCCATAAGGCCTCCAGACACGATGCCGAGCCTCTCCGAGCGTCCTGGTGTCTGTACCAGAGGTCTGGGGGTAGCGACATAGGGTCGGGCAGTGCCTGGGGTTTGGGACGCTAGAGCGCGAGAGAGGGAGAGCGAGGGAGGGTGGGAGAGGGAAGGAGAGCGAGAGGGAGCGAGGGAGGGAGGGAGAGCAAGGGAGGGAGAGCAAGGGAGGGAGAGCGAGGGAGGGAGGGAGAGCAATGAGCGAGGGAGAGCAAAAGGGAGGGAGGGAGAGCGAGGGAGGGAGAGCAAGTGAGGGAGCGAGAGGGAGCGAGGGAGGGAGAGGGAGCGCGAGGGAGGGAGCGCGAGGGAGGGAGAGCAAGGGAGGGAGAGCGAGGGAGGGAGAGCAAGTGAGGGAGCAAAGGAGAGCGAGAGGGAGCGAGGGAGAGGGAGCGCGAGGGAGGGAGAGCAAGCGAGGGAGAGCGAGAGAGGGAGCGAGGGAGAGCGAGGAGCAAGGAAGAGCGAGGGAGGGAGAGCAAGTGAGGGAGCAAAGGAGAGCGAGAGGGAGCGAGAGAGGGAGCGAGGGAGAGCGAGGGAGAGCGAGGAGCGAGGGAGAGCGAGGGAGGGAGGGAAAGCGAGAGAGGGAGCGAGTGAGGGAGCGAGGGAGAGCGAGGAGCGAGGGAGAGCGAGGGAGGGAGGGAAAGCGAGGGAGGGAGAGCGAGGGAGGGAGGGAGAGCAAAGGAGGGAGAGTGAGGGAGGGAGAGAGAGAGAGCGAGGGAGACAGAGCGAGGGAGACAGAAGGAGGGAGACAGAAGGAGGGAGACAGAAGGAGGGAGAGGGAGACCTCAGAGAGAGGGAGACCTCAGAGTGGGGGGGCGGGAAAGAGAGAGAGGGAGACCTCAGAGGGAAGGAGACAGAGGGAAGGAGACAGAGGGAGGAGACCTCCGAGTGAGGGAGAGGGAAGGAGAGAGAGGGAGACCTCAAAGAGGGAGAGCTCAGAGTGAGGGGGAGAGAAGGAGAGGAGAGAGAGGGAGAACTCAGAGTGAGGGAGAGGGAAGGAGAGAGAGGGAGACCTCAGAATGAGGGAGACCTCAACGTGAGGGAGAGGGAAGGAGAGAGAGGGAGGCAGAGGGAAGGAGAGAGAGGGAGACAGAGGGAAGGAGGGAGAGGGAAATAGAGTGAGGGAGAATGTAACAGAGAGAGAGAGGGAGACAGAGGGAATGAGGGAGAGGGAAGGAGAGAGAGGGAGACAGAGGGAAGGAGAGAGAGGGAGACAGAGGGAAGGAGAGAGAGGGATAGGGGAGAAAAGGAAATAGAGTGAGGGAGAGGGAAATAGAGTGAGGGAGAGGGAAACAGAGAGAGGCAGACAGGGAAAGAGAGAGAGAGTGAGACAGTCAGGGTGAGTGAGACAGATGAAGAGAGGGAGGGAGACAGTCAGAGTGAATGAGACAGAGGGAGAGAGGGAGTGAGAGAGTCAGAGGGAGTGAGACAGAGGGAGACAGAGGGAGAAAGGGAGGGAGGGAGAGAGAGGGAGGGAGGGAGAGAGAGGGAGGGAGGGAGAGCGAGAGAGAGTTGTGTGTATGCTGGGTCTGGTGGCTCAGTGGACGAAGGCGTCCACTGCAGGGACCTGTGATCAACCTCATGGTCACAGGTTTTCTTTGCTGTAGCCCCGCCCCCTTCCCCACTGACCCCGCCCCCACCGGTGCGGCCCTCGGACACAAACCACACTGTAAATTTGGCCCCCGAGAGAAAGTTTGTGAGTACCCATGCCATAGACCAAACTTTGCGGCCCCCAGGAAAATGTTTGTGAGTACCCATGTCGGTACCACCTTTTCAGAAATCCGCTTCAAGAATGCACCTGACTTTTCACTTTTTCCCTTCGCTAATTTATTTCCCAAGGCAGAATGAAAAATAAATATATCAAATGATCTTTTCATATCCTGAGAAAATAATGGAGTAAACAAACAAGATAATAAAACAAACGAAATGCAAAGTAACTTGAAATATTGTGATGAAAAATCAATACCACCTTCTAATTCACTCTGTGACACAGAAAGGGCAATGAAACGGAAAGTCAGTTGTTTCCAAAGACAAAGAGAGGTAGTTTAGTGGCTAAGTAGCTAACTTACGAATTTTGAAATCTTGTGTCTAATTTAGCACATGGAAAACGTGTGATTGTGGGCACATTATGTATTGTCACTGTACCAAGAACATTGTAAATATGTGAAATCTGATGCCATTGTATCGTGTAGAAATATAGAATGGAGATACTTTCAAATTTGTACTCCTCTACAAACCCCCAGTTGTTGTGCAGCACTACATGTTTCCCAGTTACATTCACAATTACCCGTGCATATGTATTCAAATTTTTTTCTATGCTTAAAACGTCATGGAAAAAAAAATTCAAGCATAAATAATGCACTGATGGGGGGACCAAGTTTTTGCTCAATTGATAGATATGGTTTTGGGGGAACACATATTTATTCTTCGCACATGTCTGTCAATTGATTAAAAAAGGTATGACCACTTCACATGTTCTAGTTACTCAACGGTTGTAATCCGTAGTATGTCAACATCAACTCAAAATACAAATCCATGTTTTAGTGTTAGACTGGTGTCTCTGAAAGCTGAGTAGCCTAGAGCAGCACTTTATTGGTAGGAGTGCGTGTCTCTGTCTAAATTATACTGATCTTTCCCTATCACCTTTAAGGGTAACTCCTAGAAGATATGTTAAATTGTGCTAGCTAAAATGTGTGCTGTCAACCTACAGTGAGCCTAGCATGCAAAGCAATCACATGTGACTTAAAAATAAGCCCAAAACAAGTGATACTCACATAGTGATGAAGACTGGTCAACAAGCATTTGCAATGCAATCGGTCTTGCCTTTGGGACCTTATATGTATTTAGCTATGCAGCACATTAGTCTGGGTGTAGAAACATATACTATTATTTAACCTGGAGGGAAAGTAAGCACCAAACTGCATGGCACGCCAGGTATGGGAACACATGGAGAGAAATATTGCCTTTCAGCTATAAAAATTGTATAGTCCAAAGGTCTATTTTTAATGGAAAATCAGGGCCTACTTGGCAGCAGGCACTATTCAAAGATATGGGAGGGAGGGTGGGTGGGGGGGGGGGCTTAGGTCGACAACGGAAATAGGTTCAGTGCTCGCAGATAATTGTGCAGCTTGTAGACATGTTCATTTATTTAATTATTTAACACTGACTGATAGCCTACAATTCTTCCTCCAAAGCAGATAAACAACACTGCAGGACAGCGCTAAGATCAAGGGTCACACCTAACGTGTGACCATGATCATGGCATCCGAGTACAAGAATGGATGGATGCCTTGTCATCCCTCTCCCTTCAAAGTGATGGATAGCTAAGGCATCGTTATGCCCGAGGAATTGTTACCACAACTAGGAATGTCATTATTCAAAAAAATCAACGTAAGGGAAGAATGTGAGCCAGAAAAAAATAATACCTCATAAGGCATTTGTCTGACACTCAATGGGACCTGAGAGATGCCACTGTAGCATCCATGGCAGTAAACTCCGCAGCCTGCAGTTCAAGCCCCAGACTTCTACAAAACTTTGAAGAAGACAACACTGAAAGATGCTGAGAGTAAAACTTGCAGAGGATACCCAGGACTCCATACCCTTTATGACATCCACCCAATTCAACTGTGGGTTTGAAGGACTGTGCTGCTTCAACCACATAAGACTTCACGCACCCAAATTAAAACCAGGAGTTTTTTTCCAGCATTATTATTTGGGAAGCGTGATAGCTGGAGAAATATGTGTCTGTGCTATCTGTTCTTCATTGAAGTAAAGGGCCAGCGCTGCGCTGACAGGCTCTAAAAGAGCTCTGTTAGTGCCGCTTTGGAATGACTTTATCAAATACCAACACTGATGCTGCCACATCATAGTAGTAACTAAGCCAAGCACAGCTTGGAATGCATTTATAACAGAGAAAACGAGGCAAACACATTTTGTTTCGAACTGCTCCTACAGTTTAACAGTGAATAACCGGATTTAGAATACAACATTTACGTTGTTTGTACTCTGAGAGAGTCGTACATAACATATAGAACTGTAGCCACGGGTGCCTGTGAATAACAGGAATGCTAATCACTAAAACATCTGTATGACAGCAAATAGTGAGGCTGGAAACAGCAAGTGAGGTGGGTCACCTGTCATGTCACCACCTCTTTGCTTGGCTTCCCGGGGGACCAAGGCAAGTCAGCACCTGCAAAGCGAGCACCTCCCTTGGTGATGTAAGTGCAGTGAAAAAAAAAATGTTGTAGTGCCATACATAACTACCTGCGCGTCATGAACAATTTTTATTACTATAAAATAACAGGCTTCCTAAGAATCCATATGACAGTAGTCAACCGTTGCCTTCCACGTTTCCCAGTGCCCACCTATGCATAGCCGCTCTAGTCCAGGTTTTTTCTTGGCATTCTGTGACTTGTAATTTTCTTTATTTCATTATAAAATAGGGACTGCAGGTCCCAGAATGCAAAAGAAAAAACATGCACTGGAGCAGGTAGTCATGCAGACTAGCAATCATTTTTAAACAACACTTGAATCTCTTGCCTAGCAGTCCCATAGAATTAACAAAAGCCGAAAGTCTGTCCTTCTGTTTTCAGCTAGACGGTTGAACTACGTATCCAGGAGTGTTGTTCTATAGACCACCTTGCTCTATCACTAATATCCTGGATAAACTAGGGGATAGTATCAGCTCCCTCGTAATCAAATATGCCAATTGCACTATTTTAGGAGATTTTAATATGTACTTAGAGGCTAAGGATATTCCTAATGCCAGATTTTTTCTGAAAACTATCAGCACTTTGGGCCTAAGACAACTAGTGGAGGACCCTATGCATGATGCAGGACACACCCTAGATGGGATGTGCACAAACATGAGCAGCCTTTCCTCGGAAACTCCCATTACACTGTCTTGGTCAGAGCACAAGGTCATCCCATTTAACCTGGAATATCAAATTAACCCAGTTGAGAAATCCATGGGACATACCGGTCCCATGAGTAGTCGTCAATGGAACAGCATGCTTAAAAATCCGGACCTACTAACTAGGGCCGAAGCAAGTAAGCCCATCTTTACGGGTAATCCCTCAGTAGATAACGGCAGGTTCAATGAATGGCTACCATCCCTAGTGGATAATCTAGCGCCAACTACTCGTCTCAGAAAGTGTACCACACACAAAGAGTCTGCGCCTTGGTTCACTCCCGGTCTCAAGGAGTGCCAGAGCCACTGCAGAAAACTAGAAAGAATATGGAGAAGGGACTACGCTCCTGAGAACCTTATTCTCCTCAAAATTGCTCTCAGACATAAACACCACCAAATCAAGAGAGAAAATAAGGCCTATTACTCCAACCTAATAAATCAAGCACTGGCTGATCAGAAACGTATTTTTAATATTGTGAAATTTTACACAAACCTAAAGGCATTAGATCAGGAAATTCAACCCTCACAAGATTTATGTGACCAAATTTCAGGACATTTTGAGCAAAAAATCACCAATCTGACAAAAAATGTCATTAAACCTATCTCCCCCACCTTCCATCTTTAGTGACCACAGGAGAATTCTCCTGTTTACAAGAAATCAGTATGGAACAGTCTAGACAAGCCATCCTCTTGTAAATCCGGCTCTCCATTTGATCCATGCCCCCCAAGAATTTGACACGCTCTCGTGGACATTATAAACTCTATGGTAAACAATTTCATTAATTCTTCATTTTATTCCGCTAGTCTACCCAACAGCTGGAAGATTGCAGCGGTAAAACCTCTGCAAAAAAAGAAAATGACAGACCCCACTGTTTTACCTAATCTTAGACCCATATCACTGCAACCCTGGGTATGTAAGATAGCGGGGAAGCTGGCTAACAAGCAATTAAATTACTTTCTCCAAAAAGATGATATATTGCACACCAAACAATCTGGTTTTAGACCTGGGCATTCAACAGAATCAGTGCTGCTTCATACTACTGAAACATTAAAGTTTGCCTTAGATCAAGTTTGATTTATCGGCAGCGTTCGACACTATTTCCCACGATATCTTGAGGGACAGACTCAAGTTGAATGGCATTACTAATAAGGCGCTCGCTTGGTTCTCCTCATTTTTGGACAACAGCCGGAATATTGTGACCCTCGGCGGCCACAAATCCGCAGAGCAACAGCTATCAGCAGGTGTACCGCAGGGTTATTCTCTGAGCCCGATATTGTTTAATTTATTTATGACCCCATTGCTTACTCTAATTGATTCCTTTGATTTAGAAGCTATTACATATGCAGACGACACTCAGATTATTCTTACCTTAGATACAAATTCCACCACTGCAGAAGAGAAATTCCACCACTGCCTTATGGCAGTTATGAATTCGATGGAACTCAACCATCTGAAGTGCAAATGTCAGAAAACGGAGATCATGCTGTTTGGGAAGGGCAATCGCTTCACACCCCGTCAGTGGTGGCCGGCCAACACAGTTCCACCACCAAATACTGCAGTTACAGCACGTAACCTGGGAATCAAGTTTGATCCAACCTTATCTTTTCACAGCCAAGCACTTGCAGTGGCTGGTATGTGCTTCCACACCATAAAAATACTGAGAAAGTTCTTAGATCTTCTCCCTCTGAATGCAAGGAAGGCAGTGGCTGTTGAATTGGTCTTGTCTTGTTTGGGCTACTGCAACCGCCTCTATTCAGGGACAAATAAAGCTGTTCTGAAAAAGTTACAGGTAGCCCAAAATGCTGCAGCTAGACTGGTACTTCGTCTTCCGAGAGGATCTTCATCAGAGGCAGCACTCAAACGACTGCATTGGCTGCCAATTCATAAAAGGATCTTATTTAAAGTCCTAGTAATCATGTTTAAAGCCCTAAAGACAACAGGACCGACCTATCTGAGGCAAAGAATTCATCCCTATATCACGCAACGTCTGCTGCGGTGAACCTCTGGAAATTTCTTAGCAGCCTCCAGCTATTGCCTGAAAACAAAAGGGGGTAAAACCACTGCGGTACTAGGAACCAAGGCCTGGAATATGTTGCCACTTCAGCTGAGATTGGCACATTCAGAACCACTTTTCAGAAAGCTTCTAAAAACATGGATGTTCTCCGTTCATGACAAATTGGTACTCTCTCTCATATGAGCTTCCTCCCTTTATTGGTCCCATACTACACACCCTATATGCCAGCGCCAAGTTACTCCGTGGAGTGAACGCTGCGCTTGATAAATTCCCTCATTCATTCATTCATGCATGGACGTTAGAAAACTGTCACCTGTCCGCGCTTCTCAACAGTCTCCACAGTGTCATCACGCCACACTACAAAACGGTGTTTCACAAGAACAAATCCCACATGTGACGCACTATTGTTCCGGTGTCTAATCATCCTGCCTTTCGACAGCACTGTAAATTCCCCCAAATTACACACACATTTGATTCTGATTGGGCGTCTGTCGATGCCGAACCAGACTTCGGAAGCACAGGTTTGTCGAAAGTCGTCCCTGCCCCTCCTAAGAGACGCTCTGTCACCGTGCCAGCAACAAAAACATAAGAATCAGAAACCAAGCTGCAGGCCGCGCACGTAGGCTCGCGTTGCTAGGATTACATAACTGCTCGGAACCCTTCAGCTGTGCTGTGCCCTGCACTGCGAGGAGGGCACTTGCATGGGCCGAGGCATCAGCGTGCAAGCTTCACTGTTTATAAATATTTGGCAGCCGGGTCGACGCTCCGAGCCGCAGCGAATTCTTTAGGGGGGAGAGGTGATTTTTACGTCTGTCTTAAACAGCGATTTTGGTTTATTCAGAGAGGTAAATGTGTAAGACATTTCTGAAGGTGGGGGTATTTTATCCGCCGAGGGAGTGAGTACAAAATCTCTGCGTTTTCCGCGTGCTCGGTGTTTCTTCAAATCATCAGATGGGAGTGGTGCGCGGACACTGTAAGGAATGCAGGTGCCATTGTGCCCGCTGCTGCACGTGAAAGTAAAAGCTAATTAGAAACCTGACCCAGAACAGATGGCACCCTGCCTGCTCCCGAGACCCCTAGGTCATGGGAGTGAAAGTTTTGAGGAGAGGCGGGACATGCACCCGTCTTTGGCCATTTGCGTGCTTTCAATTATTAGAACAAAAGGGGGTGGTGATGGACGGAGCATCTGAACCAATCAAACACTCACACCCAGTCAACAGATCTGGGTTTAATCCATCACCGTTCTTTATCCCACTCTGCCACCCCAGTTCAGACACGGCCATATGCAAATCAGTCTGACCCTGTGCCTCACGGGAACAGTCCAGCCCAAACCACCAAGCCATGCTTTCCCTGGACTGGAAACAAACTTCCTAGATCGGTTTCTGGCATTACAGCCGTCTTCAGCCAGGCTTGCTTGAATCCAGTGGCAAAGTGAGCAAGGGACTCACGTCTGAGCATACCCTGCCAACTTATGGCGAACAAAGCGGTACAAAAGGGGGTGGTGAACATATGGCCATGTCTGAACTGGGGTGGCTGAGTGAGCTAAAGAATGGTGATGGATTAAACCCAGATCAGTTGACTGGGGGTGAGTGTTTGATTTGCTCAAGCGCTCCGTCCATCATCCCCTTCTGTATCGCTTTGTTCGCCCTAAGTTGGCAGGGTATGCTCAGACGTGAGTCCCTTGCTCACTTGGCCACTGGATTCAAGATTACCTGGCTGGTGAGGATTATGAATCCAAAACTGGTCCCAGGATGCTTGTTTCTGGTCCAGGGAAGACTTGGCTTGGCAGTTCGGGCTGGACTGTTCCCATGAGGCACAGAGTCAGGCTGATTTGCATATGGCCATGTCTGAACTGGGGTGGCTGAGGGAGCTAAAGAATGGTGATGGATTAAACCCAGATCAGTTGACTGGGGGTGAGTGTTTGATTTGCTCAAGTGCTCCGTTCATCATCCCCTTTTGTATCGCTTCAATTATTGGAAGCCAAACGCAAAGGCTAATGGGATGTGTGGGAGGAGGAACACCCACACGGAGAAGGCTCTTTGAAGTCTGAAGTGATACCAAAAGCCCTCTCCTAGAGCCGCATATGCGCGCTGCGCTCTAGGCGAGACCTAAAAATGTTACCCCCCTAAGAATCAGAACATACAATTGATTTTCAAGAAGTTGTTGAACACTGGGAAATATCTGACAAACCCACAACTATCACATAAAATGTGGGACGGCTGCTCTCCTTGTTTGTGTGTCCACCAACAGAAAATGTAAGGAAAAATCAGTGTGAAAGGTCATGTCCAATCTGCAGTCTGCGAAATGCATTCAAGATCTGTTAATGCCCCCTATCATTGACACCCATTCTCAGTGATAGAAGGTCTGACTTTTGTAGGAGATTGATTAAGGATGCATGTGGGGAAAATAAGGTGTGTTTTTTTTTTCCATGCCTCGTGCAGGAAGTAGGGTATGTATTTGTTTTTCACCACAGTCCAGTGAGTGTGTTCTAGATGTCTTGTTCATGGGATAATGCAAACAGCTGAATGAAATGGAAAAGTTAGTTCAGTGAGGAAGTAGCTTTTCAGGTTGTACCAACAGCTTTTCTTATATGCTCCTAGTACATCAGACTCAAGACATTTTTGTCCGGTAACATGGTGCTCCTGCAGCCCGTTGTCTGCCTGTTGATAGAGATGGCCCTAGAATACATTTCCATGTAATTGGTCAATGCTTCAAGATGCAGTAAAGTTGTGGTGATTAGGTGTCCCATTAACAGGGGTGTTTAGCTTCTTTTTATAAGAAGAGCTACTTCTGATTTAATGGAAATCATCCAGAGCTATTAACACTCACCTCTGTGCCCCTGCACTCTACGCCTATACATTTTATGGCACTCTAATCTACTCTGTGCCACTGTACTCTATGCCACTGCACTCTACACCACTTTACTCTAGGCCATTACACTGTATGCCACTCTACGCAACTGCACTCTACCCTGCGCCTCTCCACTCCACACCACTTCACTCGACTCTGAAACAACCTACTCTATGCCTCTCCAATCTATTCCATTTCACTCTATGCCACTCTACTCTTACCTACTGCACTTTATGCCACTGCACTCTACTCTGCATCACTGTACCCTAGGCCACTGCTGTCTACGCCACTTTACTCTACACTGCTGCACTCTGACACTATAACCTGCAACACTTCACACTCCGCCACTGAACTCTACGCCACTCTACTCTTCTCTACCCCACTCTGTGCTGCTTCACTCTATGGTACTATATTCTACCCTTCACAACTCTATGCCACCCTACTCTGCACCACTCCATGCCACTGCACTCTATGCCACTCTTCTGTGTGCCACTGCACTCTATGTACTACTCTAATCCATGCCACTAAATTCAATGGCGCTTCATAGTATGCCTTTGAATTCAGTGCCACTGCCATCTACGCCACTATACTCTGCAACACACTACACCAATGCTCCCTACACCAGTCCACTCTACTCTATGCCACTCGGTGTTTGCCTCTCTGCGTGACTCACACTTTGCCATTCTAATTCACAGCACTATTTGCCACTGCACTCTACAACACTCTACTCCACTTTTCACCATTCCTCTCTACGACACTTCATGTGACTCTCCTCTGCGCCACGAAGTTTTTAATCATGGTGAACAGCAGCCACCCTGGTGTATGTACAACCTGGCTAAAACACATTGACAAAGCAAATAGCTCTTGCGTACGCGAGACCTGTTGGTTTTGCTGATGCTTATTTTTATGGTGAATGGTTAAGTTTCAGATGGCTGTTGCTTTGACTAGCTGAAATCCTGAACGTCTGGAGCTCGTCAGCAGTACCTTTTGCTTTAGTTGTTTGGAACCTAGTACTGCATGTCTCCAGCTCCTCTGAAAGACGTACTGAGCTGGGCTTCTAGTCTCTACGTTACTTACTAACTACTAAAACTCCAAGCTACCCATCGGAGACTCTGCCCTGGAATATGGTGGCCCCGGAGCACCTCCGTAGCTGGGTTCTGTCTGTTGCTTTTGATAATTTCCAAATATTAAAAGCAGAGTGGACGACTTCTTTTTGGGCAAAGTTCAGCGGCTACACATAAAATAAGTCAACATGCCATGGCAACTCTTCTCTTTTTTCCTTGGAAATGGCAGCTCCATGCAAAACAGGGGAAGGTCCTAGTAAAATGATGCTAGTCAAGTAGCTCAATCCATTACACCAAGCTTTACCAATGGCAATCCCGAAAGGGAAACACAAGGAGATAATGGACGGACCACTGAAACTTTCCAGACACTCGCCCCTAGTCACAAATCTAGGTCGAATTCATCATCGTTCTTTAGCTCACTTCGCCACCCCAGTTCAGACACATCCATATGCAAATCAGTCTTGACCCTGTTCCTCATGGGAACAGTTCAGTCCAAACTGCCAATCCATGTCTTCCCTGGACTGGAAACAAGCATCCTGGGACCGGTTTCGGGGTAACACCCCTCATCAGCCAGGCTAGCTCAAGTCCAGTGGCAAAGTGAGCAAGGGACCCACGTCTGGGCATACCCTGCCAACTCCCATTACTAGTCCCTTCATCAGGGGTATCTATAAACAAAAATACCTAATTTTAGCCATGAGCAAATTAAAGACAACTAATGTTTTAAAGAGTTATAACCTCATCTTGTGAAAGCCATAGTCTCTTCAAAAAGCCAATATAGTTATGAACCATATGCTTATAATCAAGGTGATCTAAAGTAGAAACAGCAGATAAGTTATGGTGCTTGCTCCATCTCAAACTTCTATAAATATCAACTGCGAGTGAAAATTGTGCAACCAAAAAGAGATGTGATCCTGGCAGACTGTGCTTAGTGCGTAGACGAAAAGCAAAGAGTGCTTTTGATCGTGTAAATAAACGCATGAATATCAAGTCGTGTTGACAATTAATTCTTAAGTGATCAGTGAAGGACATGCTAAGAAACAAAAAGCCAAACTCTGACCTTAACACAATCATGGAATGGCAGACCAGTAAATGTGGTGCCAAGGCATAAACTGTTCACCCATTGTTCCTTGTTTGGTATTCCCCTTGCTTCCCACATGCTGGAAGGGAGCCATGAAAGGCATGTTAATGCCATCTCGCCAGGAGATTCTCTTTACTTCCTGTTTCTTTTTTACTAGTGTCTCAGATTAGATTTTAAAGTGAAATTACACAAACAGTGACTCTGCTTCAATTCTTTATTGGCAATTATGTTGTAAATGTCTCACTAAGAAAGGGTAGCAAATCAAGGCAGCTAGGAAGTGAGTGGGTAGTGAAGTAAGTTGATGGCCGAGTGGACCATGGACTGATGCAAGCATTTCAGTTTCCATGTATGTTATATTAACTGAAATCAAGTTTTTACTGTTGGTAATATGCTAAAATTTTGCACATGCACTATCAGGTACTTTAAGAACAAGCACTTTTTGCACTTTTCTTGTACATCTAGTTTTGCTGCTAATCACCAATGCACTTTAATAAAATGAACAGGGAATAACTATTATTATAAAAACACGAAAGGGTTGATATGTTGTGGTGATGTCATTTAAATCTAATATTGCAGAGTAAAGGCATTTGAACAGAAGATCATTGCCACCAAACCATTGATTAGGCTAGATTAGGCTAGATGGGCAAGTTACAGCATGTGTGCAGGAAGATGACACCATTAATATATATATATATAAACGCGTCATGGCAAGCTGTTGGGGTAAATAAAATACTGCAGAAACTACAAGAAGTGGTCCTTGCCTTGTTTTTTCGCCCAGGAAACGGTGAAGTACTGCGAGGTATTGCAGAGAGAGATATATATATATATATATATATATATATATATATATATATATATATATATATATATATATATATATATATATATATATATATATAAAATCACATACTGGTGAATGTTACAAATAGAAAACACTAAGTGAAATGCATAATGTGGCTCACCGGTTAGAGCAGGCAGACCCTGAAGCAGAGGTCAGACCCAGGACCAGGGTTCAATTCCCGACGCGGCAGGGTCTTGAGCTCAAATGTCCATGGACTCGATAATTCTCGCTTCGGTGCCTGACCTAATCATGGGTTCACACTCAGCAACTCTGGGCATTAAGCTTGCTTAATCTCCACAACGGCCCCCCCGTGGCGGGATGCCTGGCTTTCACCTTGTGGATGCCCGTAGGGGCTATCTCACAGGGAAAAGCCAGGACGGGTTCCCAAGGCAAGCGCGGAGATACCCCTTCGGGGGTCGATTCTGGCGCTATATAAAAAACATAATAATAATAATAATAATAATATGTTTTTTAAGCATGGCTATGCCTCACATATTTACAATGCAAGTTTCATATATTTATATACATATTTTTGTGGTTAGCTTGTCTATTTACTTGCATTCGTAATTAATATGACACCGTCCATTGGATATTTGAATGATAAAAAAATAACATCAACCTTATGAGATATACAATGTTACTAGACAAAGTAAATGTTGAAAGTATTTTTTCCCTGTTCATGAACACGTGACACAGAAGGAGGGGGGTGTATACTAAGCAATTATAAAAAGTTATGTTTGAATAATAATAATAATAAAATATCATTTGGGTCCGTTACTCTCTCTTCGCCGGGAGGAGGTTGCGAGAGTGTGAAAGTCTTCGATATATATATATATATATATATATATATATATATATATATACATATACGACGGAGAACCTGTATCATTTTTTATAGGGTCCTATCGTATATTGCACAAATTATGTATTGTTCTGTACATACATACACGCATAGATTGGTTTGTTTCGGGGTTTATCCCAATACCGGCAAATTCACAATATCGATAAAAATGTCAAGTGCTTATTTCACGCTAAAAATGTAATTACGTAGTATTTTCACTATGTCGATTGCACTGTAGCACTTTGCGCCATTCTGGTTGGTTACCGCTTTACGCACTTGCACTTTAAATTCTGCCATTCCCTTGTGTAACACCATGTGATCAAGGCCTGTGAGAGGCCGAAACGTTATGCTGTCGATTGTTGCAGAATAAAAAACAACAACTCGCGGAATACCTGAGTCCTGCTGTTTTCTTGAGGTAGCGTGGCTGCATGATGCTCCGAGTGCCTTGCTGAGAACCCGTATGGATATATATATATATATATATATATATATATATATATATATATATATATATATATATATATATATATATATATATATACATATACGACGGAGAACCTGTATCATTTTTTATAGGGTCCTATCGTGGTTTACTCTTGTTGGCCTGCAACATATAATATCTGATGAAATGACAATCTATCTGAGGCCGCCCCCACCTCCCCAGTACCGTTCCGTTATTTACTAATTTGTAATGTTTTTTATTCTGTTGATTTGGGATGCAGATATGGCTTATTAAATCCGTCTGCATCCGTATCCTGCACCACACTACAGGGGGTTTCTTCCTTTTAAAGCACATTTAGCCAACAACCTACGGGTAACCCTATACATTTACAACACAGAGGGGTTGCCATCTTTATTCGATGTCCCCGTTGCAAGCTATCTATTTGTTTTTAATACATTATAGTTATAGTCAAAACAGTACTCGAATCATAAATTATTCGCATATGTTGCACAATTACCATGCTTACATTGCTAAGATTTGCACATCCCAATGGAAAGTTTTTATATGGAAATAATCTGTTCCTAGCATGGTTTTAAATATATAAATTATTGCTTTTAACATGCTACTATTTTGCACAAATCTTAATGTTTACAACTGCGGTATTTTGCACATGTTTATTAGTTTACATTATATAGTCTTTTTCATCAGTACTGTATAAACTATGTTCATTATTTCCTATATGCATTTATGCAGGGACCCGTGTTTTGTTCATGAATTTATTCAGCATATGAATTGATCCTAACTTTGATTGTGGCATTTTGCAACATAATACCCCTTGCGAAAGAGAGGGGAGATCAAATATCTTTCTATGGACTTTGGCTTACCTCTAAAGTATGTTGTTTATGTCTATATGTCACATGGTGTGCACAACAGCATATAAAAACAAGGCATTTTGGATTACATTTTACTGTGATCAAGGGTATCCGCCCGAAACGCGTCAGTCCGCTGCGCTGTTGAACTTAGTTTAATAAATTCCTTTTGCCTTATCTTTGGGATTCGTTTGGTCTCTGTTCGCCGGAGCTGGAAGTTCAGGACTATTTGTTTGAATATATCTATATATAAAATTAGGGATTGAGTAAGCAGCTGTGCAGCCAGTGCTAGGAAAATCTACTTGTGCTCACCTAAATGGATCTCCAGTCTTTTTCATTGATTTTCTTTCTCACCATTTACGGTGTCTCTTTCCCTCCATCTTCAGAATATTGAACCAGTATCTTGGTGGTGACAACCTGCTGCGCAGTTTTCAGCATATTGAAATAAATATGAGACTCTCGACCTTAATCTGACAAATCTTCTTAATCCTTGCTTCCAGATCTAGGTATTTCCAATCTAGAGCCACCTTCTTTATGAGGGGTGACGAGAGAGGTAAATTTCACTAAATCTGAAAGAAAAACATTAGTGATATATTCCTTACCTTAGAATTACCCCAAGGCGTCAGACTGGATCCGGGAAGTTTTCCCCAGCAGTACCCTTGCGCGTCGGAAGGTGGCGTTGTGTGGCTCCACCTCAGTGGTTAGCGTTGTGGTCACCGAGATGACATCGTGGCAGCTACTTAGACACCGCCCTCGCACGCTGGCGTCAGTTGTTTTCTTTTTCTACCCCAGCAAGCGCAGATCCGGAGAGAAGGTTACCCCCAGTCACTTTTTGACTGAGTTTGTTCGAGGCTTTTTGTCTCTATTTTTTGAGTCGATCGACTCCTGGTGCAGTAGGGAGGCCCGGCTTCAAGACCTATGGGGACTGTCATCGCATGATGTCGGTGATAGACCCTCAATGCGCTTGTCTTTACTGCCTGGGGTGCGACCACGACCCCAAGTCGTGACCCGACTGCCGGACCATGGCACCAAAGACTTTGCGGGAGCCGGGTCCCGGTCCTGTGAGAGGTCGAGGGACCGGTCGCAGAGCCCCCACCACCATTCATCAGGATCGAAGTCTTCGCACTCGGAGTCATGTTAAACGAAGCATTCCAAGAAGTTGAAGAATCACCATCGCTCTCTGACTTCCCTTCACCCGTCGTGCGAAGTGGCTGAGGGTTCATGTGGTGCCTTCCCCGCAGCTCCGGCGGAGCCTACGCAGTCGCCGCCAGCCTACCCGCCCTGCCCGGGTCTGTCGGCGACGCTGGCCCAGCTGCAGGAATTTCTGTCAGCCATGGCTCGCCTCTTTGGGCCGAAGGGCCCCACCGGTGCGTCTTCGGGCCCGCAAGCCCGACCGGGGATTCTACCTCTTTATTGCCAGCGGCTCCGGTTCGGGCATCGTTGTCGGCTCCGGCCCTGGTGCCGTAGGACCTCCATGGATCCGGGCCTGGATCGCGGTTGACGCTGGTTGACCTTGTGACACCACCAACAACCTGGACCACACCAGCACCATGTCCGACGTCAACCGGCCCTCCGGACGATGTCGCCCCTGCTTTCAGCCCCAAAGTGGATACGGTGCAGGTCCGGCGTCGCTCGACGCTGATTCCAACGCCGATGGGGGATTTCTATCCTTATGTCCATCCACCTTATTTTTGGCCTGGTTATCAGCCTTCGGAGGAAGGAGAGAACTCAGAGGGCCCCGAGGACCCTCTCACAGCACAATGTGAGTTTGACCAGGACTGGGTGGAGGAGTTGGGAGATGCCAGTGGCCTTGATACCTCTCCTGACTTTGCATACTGTCTCCTCCTTCCGTGGCTACGGAGGAGGGTGCAAGTTATGCAGTGGTGTTGCGTAGGGTGGCCCAGGCCCTCCACCTCGAGCTCCCTACAGTGCCCATCAGGACTAACCTCCTGACAGAAGTGTTTTCAGGCGGCAGCTACCTCTTCGGATAGCCACTGCTGCCTTTTAACTATGCACTTTTGGAAGTTCTTTTGGGCACCTGGACCAGACCCAACACAGGGGCTCCTGTGGATGGGAACGACTAACCTCCTGACAGAAGTGCTTCAGGTGGCAGCTACCTCTTCGGATAGCCACTGCTGCCTTTTAACAATGTGCTTTCAGACGTTCTTTTTGGCACCTGATCCAGACCCAACACATGGGCTCCTGTGGATAGGAAGGTGGCTAGACGCCATCGCCTGGCCCTGCGCGACCCCCTTTTCCTTTTTCAACAGCCCACCCCTGAGAGCTTGGTTGTCGAAGCCTCTGCGTCGCGAGCGCATTCCCTACCACAGAACCGGACTGGGAATCCAAGAAACTGGAGCATTTTGGTAAGAAGATTTTTTCTTCCGCCAGTTCAGGGCTGCGGCCTGTGCACACTGCATGCATCTTGGGCCATTATTTCGACTCTCTGTGGGATATGGTGGCGCGCGTGCTGCCGCAATATCCGGAGGAGGCACGGACAGTGCTCCCTCAAGCTAATGATGAAGGGAGGAATGCAGCCAAGTTTGCTATTCATTGTGGCCTTGACACCGCCGACTTGCTGGGCAGGGCGATATACACAACGGTGGCGCTCCGTCCCCACGCCAGGCTGAGGACAACTGGTTTTTCTGGGGATGTCCAGAACATTTTGATGGACATGCCCTATGATGGCTATCGTTTTTTCGGCGACAAAGCAGATGCAGCGTTGCGTTGCAGCACTTTAAGAACTTGCGGGCTACGGCCAAGTCCTTGGGCCTTTCCGCCACCCGCCACCCGCCACCCTCCCTCCTCCGCCTTCTGCTTTTCGCTCCTTTCGTGGCCACGGAAGGGGCGCCCAGCACGTTTGTTTCAGAGCCACAGGCCTGCGCAGCAAAAGTCTCAGTGCGGCCGCGGACGTGGGACCTGTAGAACCGGTTCAGGGGGCCAGCGGGTGGGTCAGTCCATCTCCACCCCAGCCACCACTGCCTCCAAACCATCCTTATCCGGTTGTTCAGGTGCATCAAACGCCAGTGGGCGGCAGGATTCACCATCACCTCCTCCACTGGGACGAGATTCAAGACAGTGAAAGAAGGTGGGCAAGGAAACTAAGAAATAGGTTAGGTGGTATTAAGAACCTCCATTCTGATTGTGGTACAATTACGTCCTGGTCTCCTTTTCCAGGTAAACCAGTATTTAAAGAATCTGCGGCTAAGGTGGCCAGGACTCTCAACCTGGCCTACTGTAGTCTGAAACCTTCAATCAGTTTTTCATTACTCTCTCTATGTCTTGATACTATTTTCCCTACCTGACGCAGGTCCCTTATCCCAGCCTGCGGAATGAAATTTTATGGGTAAGAATGGGATGTAATCTAATCCATTCATCCCGCTCTTGTTGGACCAGGTTCCAAGATAATAATGTTTTTTGTCCCTGCCCACTGAATGTAAAATGCTCTTTCTTGCATATACTTATGGACTGTGCTTTTTATCTTTCACGCCGCATCAAGTTTTTAAGGCACTTGTTTTATAAATACAGAACTGCACAAAGGATGAAGGCTGTATTGCTTCCTGAAATGCGTCATTTAGATTTGGCAGTAGGAACTGCTCGGTATTTACGTTCTGTCCAATAGTGTTTTAATGATGGATTACAGTGGGCGGTAATGGGTGGGCCCGATGGGTTTATAATCAGTTTTGCATTGTAACTGCTTTTATATGTGTGTTTTTTATTTTTATTTAGAATAGTTTATGGGCAATTGTCCAAATAAACTTGTTTTCTACCTACCAAATGTAGTTATGGTCACTAGGTTTCTCATTCCATCGGCTGAGTAATGATAGGGATGTTCAGACATTTTTCAGATTCTAGACCCAGTTTCTTACACCATTCCACACTTTGTTATACTTATGCAGCCAGAATTGCATATGTTATTGGCAATTTAGACACTGACAGTCAAATTTATTTTACAGAATAAAAATCCACTATAAGGCACAGTAACTTTTAGTGAGTTCGTGTTTCCACATAACTAGGGATTCCGAACGTCAGTTTTACATATCGCAGTGTTCTAACGTTTTATTTGATGTGCCATACACAGCATATTGTTCTGTTGTGTCAAATTTAATGCAGGGCGTGATAATGCTTATTGTTCTTCGCTTCTTGTTTTTCATGGTGTCTTTTTAAGTAAACTCTGCATTTCTTTTCGTTTTTTAAAACTTCTACCTTTCTATTGATTTTTGGCGGTCCGACACTTGCACCTCTCGAATTGTTCACATCTTTCTCCTCTTTAATTTAGTTTCTTGTATATTGTGTTTATATGCTTCAGTGGGTGGGCCTTCCAGATTCGCCTGTCTCCTTGTTCCTGTTGTCTTCTCCTCATCCCTCATGTGTCCACACTCATATGAATGCTTGGCTGAGCCTTTAATCCTTTTGCACTTTTCTAACAGAGCATCTTCTTTCCCGGTAGATTCTATCTTATTATTTTTTCGTTTTCGTTGTCATATTTGTACTTCAGCGCGTTTAAAAAAAACAAATATTAAGCGCTCTTTGGCAAAAGCACCATTTAAATGTATTAAGTCAGAAATATAGATTCCTTCCATTATTTCCAAAGCGTCGAAGTTGATTGAGTGTTTGTTACTTACATTTCCTGGTGGTGTTCCATTCACAGTCCCAGCAATGTAATCCTTCATCGAGTGGTTTTATCGTGTTCTGAACTTTGTTAAGTTGTAAGTGCAGCTCATAGGGAAAAGTCCATCCATTATTTATTTTACGCCTGTTAACCACTTTTATAGCTGTGTGAATTGTCTTTCCTTTCTGAAAAGTTTCCACTGAAAGGTTATAAAATCGTTGAATTTTAAACATCAAGTAGCAGGGGAAGGCCTTGCATGCTGTTCCACTCATAACTATGTTTTTTCAGCTTCAAGGAAGCCTTTACAGTACACCTTTACATCTATCCGTCGCCTGTATTTGCCGTTTCCGAGCTTGCCCACACTGCAGACTTTGTCCCTTTTTAGGTTTCGCCTGGCGATCCGCTGCGTAGCAGTGTTTGCGCAGGCAAAATCTTTTGAGAACAGTCTGGGGCTTTGTTCCACCTCTCTGTTCCATTGGCTAGCTCCATAAATGGAGGCTAGCCATTGGAACAGAGATGCGTCACTCATTCCCCGAGCAGATTCGTGGGCGTTCCGGCGATTTTTACTCATCCCGGCCATTTTCGTGCGTCATGCGGCGGTGGGCGTTTTTTTTTTTGTATCAGCATGTTGGTTTCATTTCCAACGTGTGCTTTGCAGGGGTGGGCTGCGTGATTTCACTTTCCAAGAGTTGCTAGCATGTAAGCGGCATATTTTACAATTTTTTTTATCCCGTTCCCGCCCCCCCTCCTGCTGTCCGTGAGCCCGTTCCCGCCCCCCCTTTCGCTGTTCGTGAGCCCGTTCCCGCCCCCTTTCGCTGTCTGTGTGCCCGTCCCCGCCCCCCCTCTCGCTGTCTGTGTGCCCGTCCCCACCTCCCCTCCTGCTGTCTGTGTTCCCGTCCCCCCTCCCGCTGTCTGTGTTCCCGTCCCCCCTCCCGCTGTCTGTGTGCCCGTCCTCCCTCCCGCTGTCCGTGTGCCCATCCCCCCCTCGCGCTGTCCGTGAGCCCGTCCCCCCTCCCGCTGTCCGTGAGCCCGCCCCCCCTGGAGCAAGGAAGAGCCACGAAGCATACAGGCAGAAGAGCGCTGTGTCCGCCAGAAGCTCCCGGTGAGTGAGGGCGTCTTAGCAGCTTCAGGGGCATTTTGTTTTCAGAGCCCACGAGGCGAAAGCGGGGGCATTTCTTTTGAGTCCCCCACGAGGGACTCCCACGACCGGAGGCATTCGTCTTCTGAGCCACGGAGGCTCGTGGGGGCATATTTGTGCTAGAGCCCATCTCTCTCTCGATCTATCTCCCCTATCCTTCTCTCTTTCCATAGATCCTCTCTCTCACACTATACTAAACTGTCTCTTTTTCTCTCTCCTTGTCTCCTTATCTCTCCTCTCTCTACCCATCTGGTCTTTCTTATTTCTTCTCTTTGTGTAGCTTAGTCTGCATTTTTTTTAAATAGCTCTCTTCTGTCTTTCACTGTTTCTCCTCAGTTTCTCTCTCGCATGCAGCTGCAACCTTCCGTTAGGCCTCGTGATCTTACTGGTCACCCCCACAGTCCTATATAGGGTGACCACCTCACTCCAGGTCATCATGGAAACTACATCCCATTTTCTGTGTGCCTCTGTTGCCTTCTGCTTGTGGCCCGTCCCCCCCTCCCGCTGTCCGTGAGCTCGTCCCCCCTCCCGCTGTCCGTGTGCCCGTCCCCCCTCCTGCTGTCCGTGTGCCCGTCCCCCCTCCCGCTGTCCGTGAGCCCATCCCCCCTCCCGCTGTCCGTGAGCCCATCCCCCCTCCCGCTGTCCGTGAGCCCGTCCCCCCTCCCGCTGTCCGTGAGCCCGTCCCCCCTCCCGCTGTCCGTGAGCCCGTCCCCCCTGGAGCAAGGAAGAGCCACGGAGCGTACAGGCAGAAGAGCGCTGTGTCCGCCAGAGCTCCCGGTGAGTGCGGGCGTCTTAGCAGCTTCAGGGGCATTTTGTTTTCAGAGCCCACGAGGCTCTTCCGAAGTGTGGGCATTTCTTTCGAGTCCCCCATGAGGGACTCCCACGACCGGAGGCATTTGTCTTCAGAGCCACGGAGGCTCGTGGGGGCATATTTGTGCTAGAGCCCATCTCTCTCTCGATCTATCTCCCCTATCCTTCTCTCTTTCCATAGATCCTCTCTCTCACACTATACTAAACTGTCTCTTTTTTTCTCGCTACCTGTCTCCTTATCTCTCCTCTCTCTACCCATCTCGTCTTTCTTATTTCTTCTCTTTGTGTAGCTTAGTCTGCATTTTTTTTAAATAGCTCTCTTCTGTCTTTCACTGTTTCTCCTCGGTTTCTCTCTCGCATGCAGCTGCAACCTTCCGTTAGGCCTCGTGATCTTACTGGTCACCTCCACAGTCCTATATAGGGTGACCACCTCACTCCAGGTCATCACGGAAACTACATCACGTTTTCCGTGTGCCTCTGTTGCCTGCTGCTTGTGCTCCGGTTTTGCGTGTGCCTCTGTTGCCTGCTGCTTGTGCTCCAATTTTGCGTCTGCCTCTGTTGCCTGCTGCTTGTGCTCCGGTTTTGCGTCTGCCTCTGTTGCCTGCTGCTTGTGCTCCGGTTTTGCGTCTGCCTCTGTTGCCTGCTGCTTGTGCTCCGGTTTTGCGTCTACCTCTGTTGCCTGCTGCTTGTTTATGAAGCATTACATTCGTTCACATTTTACTCAAAATTGGACTTGGTCTCATAATGCACCAATTCGACAATATTTTGTTATTTTCTAAAACTCAAACTCAAACAGATTACATCACCAGCACTATACCAAGGTTAAAAATTCTTAATTACAAATGTTACTCATAATGCCAGCATTTCATATATTTCCTTAGTTCAGGGACGTTTCTTATCAAATTTAGTATATCTCATGGGTAGAAAGTTTCTTTAAGAAGGTCAAGTCCTCTTTATGCATTCTTGAATTAGAATTCTTTGAAACAGAAATTAAATAATCTTGCCTATAATCAGTGTATAAGGGGCAAAACAGTATAAAGAGACTTGTGCTTTGTGTGGAAACTTGATCACAGTGACACAGGGGCAAGTTATGTTTCTAGATACTGTGTTGAGGAAAAGCTACCCTATAGTGTATCTTACATAGCCTAAAACCCCTCGCTGTGCTTGCTTCCCTGCCCCCTGGCTGTGCGTGATTTAGGTTTCGCCTGGCGATCCGCTGCGCAGCAGCGTTCGCGCAGGCGAAAACTTTTGTTTACTAGTATGGGGCTTTGTCCCGCCTCTCTGTTCCATTGGCTAGCTCCATAATGGAGGCTAGCCATTGGAACAGAGAGGCGTCTGTCATTGTCCGAGGCTATTCGTGGGCGTTCCGGCGATCTTTTTTTTTTTTTTTTTCCTCATCCTGCCCCTTTTTTTGCCGTCACGAAGAGGTGGGTCCATTGTGGGTGTTTCCTTTTTTTTTCTTTTCAGGTTGTTTGCGGCCGCCATTTTTTATGTGAAAGCTGAGCGTTTTGGGTCCTTGAATTTTGCTGCTGATCACCTACTTTGCTCTTCTCTGCTCCAGGGCGGGGGCTTGTAACCCCGGGGTCGCCTCCAGCTAAATTACTCGCACTGGCAGTTGCAGTAGCTGGTTTCACTGTGTCCTCAGGGCCCGATACCGCTCCACGTCCTCTCACCCCCTTGCTCCCTGTCTTCGGCGGCATCCTTACGGCTCCCTTCTTCCTGCTGAGAGGCACAAACCACACAGTCGCGGAACAGCAGAGAGCTCGAGATAGCAGCCAGCAGGGAAGCGGAGTCCTCCACACCGTGCTCTGCGTCCCCCAGAGTCTCCAAAGCATCAAAATCGGCCGTCGGGACATTGCTGGCCGGAGCTGCTATCGCTGTGAGTCTGCACCCCTCCCCCCACCCCCCATCCCCCCTATCCTACCGGCACCTCACGGCCGTATTTGTGCGGGCCTCTGGGCCGGAGTGGCGGGAGGTCGCCAACAGAGAGGAGTTGCCGCATCAGAGCATCGGCAGAGCACGGCAGTGACAGGGGACTTCTGTGGTGAGTGCAGCAGTGTGGAGCTCGCTTGCACCCGATCCTACTGATTTGCGGCGACGATCGCTCCACGGAGTGAAGGTGCGGCACAACCTGAGATTGTTGAATTGCGCAGCCGCCCGGCGACTGGAGATACTCGGGGGCCATGCAGAAGTGCTTCATCGTGCCATTCCTGGCCCGGGCAGGTGCCCGTCTCCCTCCCCCCACGATGGACGCACCATGACCAGCCCTATGTGCGATCACCCGCTCTGCTCATAGCCCGCTGACGGGGACGGCCGCCATTTTGGAAATTGCTGACTATCTTACTTTCTGCTTTTTGAGATCCCAGCCTAACCAGCATCAGCTCCAGAGCCCCCAGCCTAAATAGAGGGCACACTGTTCGCCTCTTGCCTTGGCGGCTTCTGCAGCTGCTCGTGTGCCGTCGGAGGCAGCCAATTTGTGAAAGCTGAGTTGGCCGCCCAGGGGAACGCTGAAGATTTGCTTGGCTGATGGATGCGCGTCTATAGATAGAGGTGGGCCCGGGGCCACTGCAGGGAGTGTGGGGTGCCTCCTCTGGATCATTTCTACACCCTCCTCACCTCAAGACGCCTGTGCCTTTGCTTTAGTCCTATGCCCATATCGACACGCAGAGCAGATCAGAAGGTTGCAATACTGGTGGGTCGTGCCTGCACAATACCTCATACCGCTGTGCTGCGGCTAGCGCCCTTGCCTCCTCCACGGTGTAAACTGCTCTGCTCTTACTTATTAGTAAGGGGAAACATTTACTCCATAGTTACATTCTTGATAAAACAATACATTTTATATCAATAAGTAAAAACTCAATAAATTACTCAATCGAGAAAAACATAGATTCTGAATCGGTTGCTGTTCTATTACAGATGTTGGTGACTAGCTGATTAATGTCTTATTTTCAAGATGGTCGCCTATGAAACATTTTTCACCCGTAGCGCTGCGATGCGCGTTGGACCGTAGTCCTTTCTCTACCTCGATAGTCTGGCAGGGGTGCTGCTGCTGGTAAGATGGCGGCGGTGTCAGATAGCAGAGTACTGGGGTACACCGTACACCGCTGGAGCTCATTCTCCTCCACATATCTTCCCGAGTAAGTGACCTAAGTATAGGCTCTGGTGCGTCATGGAAGGCTGAATGCAAAAGTATAAACTTCTGGGGTTGAATGGGGAATTTGTGAGCAGACATTGGATTGTGCAGAAGCCTGGTTGGAAACTGTGCAGGAACTAGTTAGTGCTGGGGTGTTGAAGCATTGCAGCCTGGAGTTGAATTGTGTTGGCCAGTGTCTGCTCGACGACCGGACCAGAACTTTGTAGGTCCATGCAGAGGAGTTGTGGAGACCACAGGGTTGGAGGGGCTTGAGAACATGAAAGGAAGATTGGCAGATCTCTTAAATACTAATGTCTTGCTGTGGAGATCTCTCGCATCCAAGTTCCTGGAAAGGAACTTTGCAAAACCATATTTTATTGGACACAGGAACCTGAAATAGGTTTGTTTGAACATGGGCATTGTTTACATCCTGTGTTTGTTGTTTCCCACAGAGGAATGAAGAGCATTACCATGTTGAAATGCCTTATACTGCAAAACAGCAGTGTAGATAGCGTTAATGCATAATGCTTTGAATTGAATTTTATTGGTGTGATGGAGTAGTCTCAGTGTTTGTGTCTGTGTGTGTGTGGGGGGGCTCTCTGTGTGTGTGTGTGTGGGGCTCTGTGGGTGTGTGTGGGGCTATGTGTGTGTGTGTGGGGGGGCTCTGTGTGTGTGTGTGTGGGGCTCTGTGTGTGTGTGTGTGGGGCTCTCTCTGTGTGTGTGGGGGGCTCTCTGTGTGTGTGTGTGTGGGGCTCTCTGTGTGTGTGTGTGGGGGGGGCTCTCTGTGTGTGTGTGTGGGGCTCTCTGTGTGTGTGTGGGGGGGGGGCTCTCTGTGTGTGTGTGTGGGGCTCTCTCTGTGTGTGTGGGGGGGATCTCTGTGTGTGGGTCTCTCTCTCTCTGTGGGGCTCTCTGTGTGTGTGTGTGTGGGGCTCTGTGTGTGTGTGTGGCTCTGTGTGTGTGTGTGGGGGGCTCTCTGTGTGTGTGTGGGGGGCTCTGTGTGTGTGTGTGTGTGGGGCTCTGTGTGTGTGTGTGTGTGTGTGTGGCTCTCTGTGTGTGTGGGGGGGGGATCTCTCTGTGTGTGGGGGGCTCTCTCTGTGTGTGGGGGGCTCTGTGTGTGTGTGGGGGGCTCTCTGTGTGTGTGGGGGGCTCTCTGTGTGTGTGGGGGGCTCTCTGTGTGTGTGGGGCTCTGTGTGTGTGGGGGGCTCTCTGTGTGTGTGGGGGGCTCTCTGTGTGTGTGGGGGGCTCTCTGTGTGTGTGGGGGGCTCTGTGTGTGTGGGGGGCTCTCTGTGTGTGGGGCTCTCTGTGTGTGGGGCTCTCTGTGTGTGTGGGGGGGGGGGCTCTCTGTGTGTGTGTATGGGGGGGCTCTGTGTGTGTGTGTGTGGGGGGGGGCTGTCTGTGTGTGTGTGTGTGGAGCTCTCTTGTGTGTGGGGCTCTCTGTATGTGTGTGGGGCTCTCTGTATGTGTGTGGGGCTCTGTGTGTGTGTGGGGCTCTGTGTGTGTGTGGGGGCTCTGTGTGTGTGGCTCTCTGTGTGTGTGTGTGTGTGTGGGGCTCTGTGTGTGTGTGTGGCTCTCTGTGTGTGTGTTGGGGGGGCTCTCTGTGTGTGTGTGGGGTTCTGTGTGTGTGTGTGTGGGGCTCTGTGTGTGTGTGTGTGTGTGTGGGGGCTCTGTGTGTGTGTGGGGGGGGCTCTCTGCGTGTGTGTGTGTGGGGGGGGGGGCTCTGTGTGTGTGTGGGGCTCTGTGTGTGTGGGGCTCTGTGTGTGTGTGGAGCTCTCTCTGTGTGTGGGGGGCTCTCTGTGTGTGTGTGTGGGGCTCTGTGTGTGTGTGTGGCTCTGTGTGTGTGGGGGGGGCTCTCTGTGTGTGTGTGTGGGGCTCTCTCTGTGTGTGTGGGGGGGGGATCTCTGTGTGTGGGTCTCTCTCTCTCTCTCTGTGGGGCTCTCTGTGTGTGTGTGTGTGGGGCTCTGTGTGTGTGTGTGGCTCTGTGTGTGTGTGTGGGGGGCTCTCTGTGTGTGTGTGGGGGGCTCTCTGTGTGTGTGTGTGTGGGGCTCTGTGTGTGTGTGTGTGTGTGTGTGGCTCTGTGTGTGTGTGGGGGGGGATCTCTCTGTGTGTGGGGGGCTCTCTCTGTGTGTGGGGGGCTCTGTGTGTGTGTGGGGGGCTCTCTGTGTGTGTGGGGGGCTCTCTGTGTGTGTGGGGCTCTGTGTGTGTGGGGGGCTCTCTGTGTGTGTGGGGGGCTCTCTGTGTGTGTGGGGGGCTCTCTGTGTGTGTGGGGGGCTCTGTGTGTGTGGGGGGCTCTCTGTGTGTGGGGCTCTCTGTGTGTGGGGCTCTCTGTGTGTGTGGGGGGGGGGCTCTCTGTGTGTGTGTATGGGGGGGCTCTGTGTGTGTGTGTGGGGGGGGGGGCTGTCTGTGTGTGTGTGTGTGGAGCTCTCTTGTGTGTGGAGCTCTCTTGTGTGTGGGGCTCTCTGTATGTGTGTGGGGCTCTGTGTGTGTGTGGGGCTCTGTGTGTGTGTGGGGGCTCTGTGTGTGTGGCTCTCTGTGTGTGTGTGTGTGTGGGGCTCTGTGTGTGTGTGTGGCTCTCTGTGTGTGTGTTGGGGGGGCTCTCTGTGTGTGTGTGGGGTTCTGTGTGTGTGTGTGTGGGGCTCTGTGTGTGTGTGTGTGTGTGGGGGCTCTGTGTGTGTGTGGGGGGGCTCTCTGCGTGTGTGTGTGTGGGGGGGGGGGGCTCTGTGTGTGTGTGGGGCTCTGTGTGTGTGGGGCTCTGTGTGTGTGTGGAGCTCTCTCTGTGTGTGGGGGGCTCTCTGTGTGTGTGTGTGGGGCTCTGTGTGTGTGTGTGGCTCTGTGTGTGTGGGGGGGGGCTCTCTCTGTGTGTGTGGGGCACTGTGTGTGTGTGGGGCTCTCTGTGTGTGTGTGTGTGTGGGTGGCTCTGTGTGTGTGTGTGTGGGGGGGGACTCTCTGTGCGTGTGTGTGTGTGAGGGGGGCTCCGTGTGTGTGTGTGTGGGGGGCTCCGTGTGTGTGTCTGTGTGGCTCTGTGTGGGAGGGCTCTGTGTGTGTGAGTCTCTGCTCTGTGTGTGTCAGTCTGTGTATGTGGGTGCAAATGCAATAGGTCTCGCATTTGCGAGAGATTAAGCTAATGGCATTGTAAATGACAATGCCATTTATTTATCTGTTTTCAAAACCAACACATAAATAAAAATGTTGTCATTTACAATGCCAATAGCTATAACTTTGGCAAAAGCGAAACCGTTGCATTGTAAATGCTTGTTTAACCTTACTAGCATTTCCTGGAGCAATTCTGTAATTTGGTTGCTATGTCTTTGCTTTTTCTGTAAGTTTTTATCTTGATGTTCTTTCTCTTGGAATTTACAGTTCGCTGTTCTTTTCTACATTTGAAGCAACTGTTTCTTGTCCGTTATTTTCTTTTGTATCTATTTTGCCTCCCTGGTGCACATTTCTGAAAATGAATTGGTGATATCTTACTTTTTTGTTGTTAATATCGTTATTTGAAGTTATCTGTTTATTTACTTTGGAATTCTGAAAAGCAGGCAGCCATATTTGCCTTTGAGCGAAAATTCATCTTTCTGTTGAATTCCGTTGTGTGTGGCTAATTTGCTCCCAGCTGTTCACGAATGTGAGAAGGGAAAGCTTGTAATAACACACACACACCTAGCAAGAATACCATCCTCTCTGCAGTTCGGCTTTATCAGTATGTTTTATAGGAAATTGGAAACTTACTAAACACTCCTCGTAATTTTGGTCGGGTGTACTGAGCAGCACCCAGCGTTTACAAGTAGACTCACTTCTCTTCTGTATTTCTGTGTGTCATTTTGGTCAATAGTGTAACGGGTTATTTTGTTAGCATTCACAGACTCATACATACCACCCTCCAGCTATTTATTAGTGTTGCTTCTGATGATGTAAAACGTTCTCTGTTCAGTAAAACTGTAGTTGTTACCCTTTGCTATAATGGAATTTCCACAATCTCTTTTCTGTTGGTAGATGGTTTGCAGTGCTTTTTTGTCTGTCTACTGGTATCTGTATGGTCCTTTCAGGGAGGTGATTTATACAGATCTCTAAGAAATCCTTATTTATATGGCTTAGAGATTGTTGCTACCCCCTCCATCTCCCCAAATTTGGATTCAGACTCTGTATGTCTGGATACTCTCCAGAGGCAGGTGGTGCCGTCTTTACAGATCACAATTTACAAGCTGCTTGACTCCCTAAAATTCAATCTCTATGCTCCTCAAAGTGGGGAGGCAGGCCCAAAACGACGCAGTAGCATAGACGCCTTTCACCCACAAGTGCTGGTTATAGACTGTTGAATGGACTGGTCTCTGCTGCTTAGACGTGCAACATCTCCTTTCCCCCTTTATGTTGGGCTGGCTTGATCTACCAGACCGTGTATGGTGTATATTTCTGTAACAGTGGCCAGAGCCTGGAACGCACTTCCCCTTCACCTTCGTGCTATGCAGGATATTGCCCTTTTCAAAAGTCAAAGGGGAACAAAGGCTGCAGGCTCGGGACGGAGACTCTCCAGGGGTGACCAGCACTTCGAGAGGTAAGTGGGGATCTTGGAGCACAGGTAGGTACCCCAAAGGGAGGCACAGGGGGCTGTAGGGCGCCGGGTGCAGGGGTGTCTTTGGGTGTCGGAAAAGCTTACCCTCAGCTGGTCACGGCTGGAGGGGCCCATGGTTCTGAGTCTGCAGGCGTCGGCTGGTTCGTCGAGGAGGGTCTTTGGGCACTGGATTTCGGGTCCCAGTCGCTGGGGGGACGTCCTTGTGATCTTGGTTCGGTTGGGCCCGGCTCGGGCTCGGCTGGTGCAGAGTGGGCTGGTCCGGAGCTTCCTGGCTGGCACCAGGTGGGTTGTTGCAGCAGAGCCTCTGCTGATGGGAGTTCCAATCTTCAAGAGGGTCAAGGCAGGCAGGTCCTCTGGGTGTCCCAAGGTTGCTGTCCGCGGGAGTCGCCGGGTTTAGTCAGGAGCAGGTTCCAGGATCTACAGGACGGTAGGGCTGGGGCCAAGTCAGTTGTTGTACTGTTGTTAGCAGCTGCGCGGCGGGTCTTCTTCTTCTTGATCTTCTTTCTTCTTTTTGGTATAGGAATCTGAGGAAGGAAAGTTCAGGGAGCTTCTAAATACTAAATTTAGGGGCGTTACATATAGGGCAAGGACAGGAACCAATGGGTCCCTGTCCTGGGGTGAGACCACCCCTAGCCTGCTCCCCTCCTGTGGGAGGGGACAGGAGCCTAGCTGGGATTGGGCAGGGCGCCCCATCTACAAGATGGCCGGTCGTGCTTCGCCTTGTCTCCCCACCTGAGGGGTGGGGTTGGCACAGGCTGGCACACCCCCCTTCCTGACGTAGTTTTTCCCGCCATAGTGCGGGTCAGGACGGTTGGGGGCTGGTTGCTGGGTACAGCAAATGGTCTGGAGAAGCTGCCTTTGAAGCTTCCCCCTGCCCATCCTGGGGGAGGAGACCTAGCACCTCGCCCAGGATGTGCATTGTTGCAGGCCCAGGAGAGCGGGGGCTCTCCTACCCAGGGGTCCAGCACCATGTCTGCTGTGTGGCAGCCTCTGCAGCCACTCAGCCAGACGTGGATTGTAGGTTAGGTTTTTCAAGGGGGCATCTCTAAGATGCCCTCTGCTGCAGTTTACATTAAATCTCACACTGGCATCAGTGTGGGTTTAATGTGCTGAGAAGTTTGGTACCAAACTTGTCAGTTTTCAGTGTAGCCATTATGGTGCTGTGGAGTTCGTAATGACAACATCCCAGCACCATATACTCTTAATGGCATCACTGCACTTACAGTGCCCAGGAATGGCCCTGGGTACTGTAGGGGCACAGGGATCTTGCACCTGTGCCCACACCACTGGCATAGGGCACCCAGCTAGAGGGGTGACTGATGTATGCCAGGGTAGTGGGTTTGTGGGCACGGCACACAGGGATGTGTGTCATGTCGACTCTTTGTTTAGTTCAGTACCTAGGCACTCCCCTTGCAAAGGCAGTGTGTGGGTACCAAGGTACAGGGCCACTAAGGGTGGCACAATAAGTGCTGCAGCCCTTAGGGGTCTTCTCTGGTCACCATGCCCTGGGTACGTAGGGTACCATTTACTAGGGGCTGATAGGTGGCCAGAGATGCCAATTGGGTTTTGTTTCAACACAGTTTTTAGGAAAGGAACACAGACCCCGGGTACCTGGTTGGCAGGAGCCCGGGGCACACTCAGTCAAAGCACAACAGCAGTTCAGAAAAAAGTGGGGGCATCCCAATGCAAGAAAGATGGCACTTTCTCACAGTCTACTAAGCATTTCATCCCTCACCCATTTCTCCCTCACCCTACTGCACCCTTCCACTCTATTCCTGTTGATGAATTCCACATGTCCCATACCCTTCTCCGGGAGTGCAGAATATTTGTGAATTGTCACCCATGGAAGAGACCATGGGAGCATACATTCATTTATCACCCACTGGTTTAAGAGTTGCAAGACCTCAAAGACAGGGACCTTGTTGCTTCTCTGTTATCCCACCCCCATGTACAATTTTATTGGATGCCAAACATTAACATGTTAGAAGTAGTGCTATTTGTTGTCTATCAGTGGCTATTAAGCGCCACAGCTCCAAGTACCTGCTCTCCTTTGTTGAACCTCTTTATGGTTATATTGTTTGGTAATCTCTATCTCGCCGTTAGCAACAATCGAGATATCATCTATCATTCTGATTTCCCAACTGCTCACAAGGTTTCAGATATTGATCTTGAGATTTCGGAGTTTTAAATCTGTGGTATAGGATATCTCTGATGGACTCCAATACATTCTTCAGTGCCCTTGAATCATTTGGCTCATACACAACATGGGCATTTCCAAGGCATTGCCTCCACAGGGCTTCCAACACCGATGTGGTATTCCTGATTATATGATGCTCCGTACAACTGCAGTCAGATACCAGGCTGCTATTATCTTGTTAGTAGCTTCCCTGTTTTACATCGCGTTTCTCCTTTACAAAATCTGTTCACTAATGAACATCTTTCATTTCTGGAGGCATATGGAAACTTTGAAGATTCTCTGACCATGCCTTTCAGAAGCCAGGTGTCCTACTGGGAATACAGAATGCCTTCGCACTCCTACCCTTGGTATACCGTGAAGCTTAAACACACAATTGTATGTAATGTGTATCACTTGCTGATATGACCAGTTGGAGAGCTTAGTCCAAATAGAAGAAACACCAAAGAGGCCAGGACACGAAGCATACTAGGCAGTTAAAAGCAGAAATACAACTCTCGCCCATTAAAACAGTTCTGGGGTCAGGTAATTTATAAACTAGAAATCTTTCAATTGGTTTCCTTTCTTTTAACCCCCTCCTTTCAGGGTACTAATTATTTCCTCACTTATACCTTAAGTGTTCAGTTGAATGAGTACATCTTTGACAAAAGTGAAGCTATGAGGACTGAAATGGCTACAATTTGCTTGGTGACCAATCTTCACCCCTCAGCACCCTGTTGGATGAATATGGATCCCTCTTTACTTGACATAACCTCTTTCTCATTGGGAACTATATATGTGAAGAAAACTGGTAATATCCTGCCAATCCGTATGTCTACAGTTTCACCCAACAACCCAGCTTCTCCCTGGCTGTTCAAAAAGGTTAGACCACTGTTCGGTCCTTTCATTTGCAAACGGAGCAGTCCAGCTATTCAGGAAAGCTTTGTTTCATCACAGCTCTAACATGGCAGAATTGCTCCCCTTATGAATAATCCAACTTAAACCATGCTACCTTATCTTTAACTTTACAGTCTCTCCCTCATGGCAAAGGTGCTAGAGAAAATGATAGGCCTTCGGCTTCAGGTGTAGCTTAAGATTTATAAATGCTTTCCCCAATACAAGACATGGAACCAAAAAAACTCTTCTGGCATTGTGGAATGACACACAAGGTAACAAAACGTTTGATGGTGTGCTCGATTTTTTTTGTGGCCTTCAATACTGTGGTCCATTCTATTCTTCTGGATAGGACGGCCACAGTGGTTCATTTCAATGAGCGGAGACTGTGACCTTTTTTTGACTCATTGCACACATATGGTAATTCTAGGGCCCTTTACCTCACAGGAGGTCTCCCTTTCCTGTGCTCCCCCAGGGATCCTGTCTCTCCCTTTTGATTCTTAAAGCTAGTTCCAATTTTTAACATCCTCCATGACCAATTAGTGTCCATACAGTTATATGCATGCACCATTGAGGTTTATGTCAAATTTTTCAGGGATTCTGAACCAATGACCGCATTTCTAAAATTCTTTGAGGCTATCGAAGGCTAGGTAAGATTAAATACGCTCATTTTCTGAACTTTGCAAATGTTATCATTCTTGTTCATGGAAAACAAGTTTAGTTTGGCCAACACATCTTTCCTCCTGATGAAGTGTAAATGTTTCAATTGACTGTTTAAAGCAGTACAGTAGAAGTACCTGCTTCTCTTTAGTGAGCAAATTGTGGCGTATCCTTCCATTACTCACCATACCCATCACTGCCTGTGCAGTGGGAGCTGTATTAAATGCTTACAAGTATTATTGCAGCACAATTTATGAAGGCCTACTGTTGCACAGCTCCATCATCAGTAATGCATACAGTGCAGTGATGCACCTAATCCTGGGCTTCAGAAAAAGTGATTACCGCATTTAGGAGTTCCTTTCACTGACTACCAGCCAAAGAGAAGATTCAGTTCAAGCTATGTTGCCTATTATTTAGGTTCACACTATCTTGCTCACTCAGCCTTGGATACCAAATCCATTGTTCATAGGTCCTGCCAGAGACCTCTGAAGCACACCTCTCCATCTCGTAGACAAGTTGTGGACTAAGTTGTTTACTGTCGGAGGTGGGGAAGGGGCATTTTTCTGCAAGTTCCAGTGTTCTGAAAGTCCCTGAATGTGTAGCTGTTATATTTTTAGGTTTTGCCTGGCGAAAGCTGCGCTCTGCGCAGCTTTTTCGCGCAGGCGAAAACCTAATGAGAACTGTAGTGTGGGTTTGGGTCGGCCCTCGTCATTCATTGGCTGGCTCCATAAATGGAGCCTAGCCATTGGACGAGGGGCCTGTCCGTCAATGCCGGACCAGATTCGGGGGCGTTCCCGAGATTCTTTCTCTTTTGCCGACGTCACGCGACGTCAGCCAAAAGCCGGGAACGCCCCCGAATCTGTTCCGGCATTGCCGGCACCCGCCTTCCTGCTCCGGCCGTCGTCAGCGTCTCTCCTCCCCCTTTCCCGCCCCCTCCCGCTTGTTTCCTCATGGCCGCCTTCCTGCTCCAAGGCCGTCGTCGGCCGTCGTCAGCGTCTCTCCTCCCCCATGGCACTTACTTTTTTTTAAATTAAGCACTTGTTTGAGCCGAATTGTATTTCGAAGAGAAGAGCTCTGAGATCTCTTTGGAAGGTAGCAAGGCATGCGGTCAGACCGAGGTTTGTAAATATTCAGTTACACTGTTGCATTCGCCCTCCCTATCTCTGACTTGCAAACCCTGTACAACTAGAGCGTATTTCTGGTAAATGTGGCTTAGGAGCTGTGGGCGGACGGACCATGTTAAAGGTCCTGTATTTGGGGAGGACGGTGGGTTGTTTCATGGCTCTGCTGCTGCCTCTGCGGGGGAGTGAGATGAGAGCTGGGTGTACAGTCAGGAGGGAGGGGGAGGGGAGGGAGGAAGGAAAGTGCGGCGTAAACACCGCATGAAACGGCACCGTAGCACATCTGAAAGCGGGCACTGCAGCTCTGCCCTGTCCCGGGGCACGGCAGATCCTACCACAACCACATCACTGCCGCCCCCGACTTCCCCTTCCTGCGGGCGGGCACCGGGAGAGGGGGAGGGGATCCGGCCGTGCGAGCCCAAGAACCGGAGCCCCAGACAGGAGGCACCGGCCTCATGGAAGGCCTCTCGGCCCACAAGCGCTGCTTTCAAGGCACAAGAGATTGCAGCTTTAACGGAGGCCGCAGCATAGGTTTTACATAGGCGACCGTTACTGGGAGGTACGTGTGGGGGGCGGCCCCCTGAGAGGATCATCGCCAGGGACGGACTGCAGGAGAAAATAGGCCCGGGCGGCAAGGTAAACGTGCCCCTCCAGTGAACTAGTGAGCTAAAAAGTGGTCCCTGTTCAAAATGGGGCCGCTTTGAACTTCTAAAGATAGCTGTTTACCTATTTTGCAAGGTAAGGAAAACAACAGTAGACATCGACTCTACAGACCATATAACTGTCTCGCACGTTCACCTTTCAGACTGGCCTGCTGGCCGCTGCCTGGTTGCCATATAGGCTCGTCCGACCCTGGGCGTGGTCATCACAGACACCTTCCCTTCCCCACCCTCTGAAGAACACAGGCCCTTTTCCAACTACATGAAGCAAAGGTGTTTGGAACCGTGGAAGGGTTTTGGGGGAGGGTGGGGGGCGGGGAGATAAAACACCAGGGAACTTGGAAACCCAGCACAGTTCTTAGAATTTCAGGTAGGCAGAGCGCAGCTAAATACCGAGCAGCGCAGGATACCCAAAGTCCCAGCTCCTGATGCCCACACCTCATGATGGTGTTCTTCATATTCGGGTTTTCCTTGGGCATATGGACTGACTGCACTCTAGAATGACATAACCCGGCGTGGCTGACGCTTCACATGTCCTTCACGTGACAGCTGGGCCATTTGTAAACACGCCTCTTGCACAGTTCTGGGTACACACACGTGCGCCTCAGAAAGAAGATGAAACCTGCCTGGGTCCGTGAGAATTCTTTCCTGGAAACCCCTCTTCAGTGCCACCCTCCGGCCCTTTGGGCGATGGCTGTCGTTCGTGCAGCAGGTGCAGTGGCACAAGGGCTGTGGAAGACACATATTGCACTCCAAATATAGCTTTGTTCCACTACCTATTTGAAGGGGGTGGTGTCTGGTGTCCATTCACCATGCTTGCATTAGGCCCCATGTCATTCTCGCTGCTAACACTAGCTGCCCTACAGCTCACCTCAGGGCTCCCTGCTACCCTCATTTTAAACCTTGGTCTGCCCCCTCCTGCTGGCCGGGAGCGGTGTGGCACTGAGGGTTGGCCACGTCGAGGCTCGAGCTGTCACCATATCTCCCTTTGCAGGGCCAGTGTTTACTCTGAGGGCCTCCGAGGAGCTCTGAACAACATTAGGGCAGTGAGGGCTCCCGGGGTACCACTCTTTAGAAGCGGCGAGGAGAGTGATAGGTGTACCCCTCACCCATGCCAGAAGAGGGGCGGCTTCCTGCAGCACACCTTGGCGAGAGGGCTCCAGACCACTAAACAGCCCCCTCCCCGCCGAACATGGCGACTTTGGACAGACATTGTTCTCTGGACACTAATCTGACAATGGAGAGTCCATTAGCAGGCATTAGGGGCTGGCAGCGGCCACGGGCAGGGCGGTGCCCGGACAATAGACAATTAGGGCTGCTAAAGCTGCCCCACTCGGGGCCGTGGCTATAATTCCCCATAATTGTGCCCCCAGCCCCCACCAGGCCCGACGCCTGCCGCACAGGCCTCTAATCGCATCACTACCTGACCTACATCCTGCGTGGGCTTTTGAGGACCCGTTTTATTCCCATCTGGCCTCCCTGCGCCCCCGCTCCCTACACACCCCCTTCTCTCGGGGGAGGGGCGGCCACGCGTCCAGCTCAATAAGGGGTACCGGGTAGCACATGCAAAAACAATAAGCTAATCATGCTGGGTGATTACACCCTGAGGGGGCACATGCCTGGCACCGGCAGCCCCCCCCCCCCCCCCCCACACACACACGTGTCCTGGGGGTTTTAATGCGATATTGCAATGCTGCGGTCGTCGTGTCATTCATTCTAAAGCGAACACAGCAACGTCCGTCAATAATGGACTTTATGTAAGGATTTCTCACGTATATCGTGTGGGGCGTCGGAAAAAATGTCATTTCCAGTCCCATTGTAGTTTCCAATTGTAATCAACAGTCGTGGGCACGCACCTGTAAAAAGAGGCAGAGCTGCGCGCGCTGGCATGTGCCAGGGCACGGTGGGCGCGTGGCTGCACGTGGAGTGTCAATAAGTCCGCGTGAGCTGTGAGGGCTTGGGAACATGAAGGGGAAGAATGGATGCGTGTGCCCCCCCCCCCTGACATTAAAATTGTTTATCCGCATTTACCGCATTTAAGAGACAATGGACGTATATAAGCGCAGAGCACCCCTTATTGCTAAATTATAAAATGCCTAAGAACCCCAGTTGTTTCCAGTAACGAAGTGGACGCAGCCACGTCACGCTGAGAGCCCTGCAGTGTATTGCGCACACCGTTGTAAAAATGAACGCTGCAGACATTCCATGCTACGTTGACATCGGTCATAGATTCTCAAAATTAAACCACCTGGAAATGGATCGCGCTGTTTCATTTATTTAAAGTTTCTTTACTGGCGCGTAGCGCTTCTTGTCTCCGCGTGGCAGTGTTTTGGCACTAGTCCTGATAAACTGAAGCGGATAAATCATTGTTCAGTGTGTGCATGCTTCAGGTGGATTACATGCTTGCTCTGCTGTTGGTTGTGTCAGTGTTTGCTGGTTTGCGTGTCTGGCCTCCTTCCCTGGTGGTCCCTAGTACAGTGACAGTTTGTGCTCTTGCACTGGTGAAGCTGTGCACAATACCCCAACACTCTGGGGGGTTTGGGGGCAGGTCTGGCATGTTTTCCCATTTGCGGGGTGTGAATGGAGTCTGGGGTTGGCCGCAGCTCCCGTGGGCTTTGGCAATCCGCTCTGGTCGCTGCTGGCTGATGATACGCTGGGCCGGTGGTCCCGCACGGCCCGCCCTCTCGATAGCTGACAAATGGTGCGAGGGTGCATCAGCGGGTTCCAGCTGAGCAGGGCCATCGCGCTCCCCGCAAAGGCGTGTCGGGGTGTGGGGAAGGCGAACGAACAATCTGCCCCACACCACAGCGACGGATGGGAGCTTCTCTGCTTCCACCCCGTGCGTAAAGCGCCTTGCTCATTTATGGGGCTGGTTTTATAGCTCCTCACGGTCGCTTCATGGTCCTGACTGCCAAATCTTTGTTTTCTCTTATCTTTCTGAGGATCGTGCATGTGGCTGGTACGTACGTTGTGCGAAGTAGAGTGTGTAAAGTAAAAAAATAAAATTAATATAAAACTACGATTGTCAGTTGTTAGTGATTGCTTTATGTATTCTCTTCCTTGTATTCTCCACCTGTTGTGTAGCAATTGCTATTCCTGGGTATAGTTCGGAAGCCCCCCAGCCCTCTCAGGCGCGTGTGCAGGCTTCAGTCCCCGAATACTTTATGTTAAAGCATACATACATTTCTTGGGACATATTACCGCCTGCATCTGTGCAGCAGCTTCATTTCGAGAGAAGGTGCCGGTGTGGGCAGGGGCACCTCCCTCAAAGGTGCAGCAGGTGTAATGCCAACGGGGCCCAGAGGCCCTCGGAACCCTGATCACTGCTGTTTTTCACAGTTCAAACAGCGGCCGGTGGGCCTATTTCCTCCTTGCCAACACAGTTTAGCAGCGCCAAATGAGCCCCTTAAGAGTGTCTCTGCCAAGTGGCCTCTTGACACGAGCACCGGCCATCAGCACTTTGTGTGCTGAGACACACAGCAATCATGAAAATGCGGAACTACATGCCTCAAAATGCATGGTGCCATCTGTTGAAAAGCCACGTTTGGTTGAATTTTCCAGAGGTGGATGGGGCCACCTGGCAGCGTCAGCTGAAGTAAAAGTGTGAGAGCAGATGACAGCGCATTCTAAACATCAATCGAGCGCATGCGTGTTCGAGCTCCTGAGAGCAGTGGAAAAGTAAATCTGTCACAGAAAGGGCGGAGTTGAGACGCCACACCACGAACGCGCAAATCCATAGCAGTGACGTTGCAGTCAGGTGATCCAAGACGCCACTGTGTTTGTTTCCTGGTGATGGGATCTAGCCGCTACCGTGGCAGGATCTAGTGCTGGCAGACGCAGGCAGATTACACGGCGGAGGGATACCTCGGGGCATAGAGGAGCTTGGAAAAGCGACGGAGTGATGTGTGGATTCGGTGCAACAAGTACCCGTGGTAGCTAAAAGTAGAACCGGCGTATGTTTTTCCAGTATCTGTGCGGGAAGCATTTTCGAGCCGATACTGTAACGAGAGGTCCTCAACATTAAATACATCGCCTCTTACAGAAGAAATAAAGGACAGATGTTTAAACAATCCTCAACAGCCTGCCTTAAACAACAGCAAAGGATTTGAGGTCTACTAAGTCTGGCTGCATTTGTGTATGCATTATAATTTATGTTTTAACCCGTGAAAGAAGCCTGCCCACATGAAATCCATGAATTTTGAAGACTAATTCAGGAGTTTTGATACTTTTTGTCCTGAAAACACTAGAATATTTTAAACACCAATCAGCTGTTTGAATACTTGTTATGCAGCGAATTGCTCGGAATTTTTTATGACCACGCTATTTTAAGTGACATTTTTTTGCGTTAGCTCACAGTGTGTGGGGGGCTCGCAGTGTGTGGTGGGGCTCGCAGTGTGTGGGGGGGCTCGCAGTGTGTGGGGGGGCTCTGTGTGGGTATGTGTTGGGGGACATTTGCGAAAGATAAAGCTAGTGGCATTGCAAATAACAATGCCATTTATTTATGTTAAAAAAAAAAATGGTCACAAGCTTTGCCAATAGCTCAAACTTTAACAAAGGCAAAACCATTGCATTGTAAATGCTTGTTTCTACTGCAGCAATGTTTTAGCAAGACCTGTGCCAAGAGATCGGTTCTTGGTAGTGAGTGTGTTATCAATTTGATCAGTCAGACACTAACTTTGTTTCTCATGCATGTATCCATCTTTGGACTATCTTTGCATAGTCATAACCACTAGGTGTGTGTACTTCCCTCATCTCTATTGTTCCCTACTATTCATATAATTCATTCAGGTAGCCTAGTTGGTTACCATGAAAATGTTGTAAAAATCCTTGTCATTTGCATTTTTTATCTGTGATTGGGCTATTCAATTATTTGATAGGTGTTTTGGCTTTCATGAGTGCAGATGTTATGGCCTGGTGCAAAGCCAATGGTTAATGTGATAAGAGCCTTTCACTTTCATACATTCCAAATTTGTGTTTCGATGTTTATGATGATTTGATGAGATTGCCGCCATGCATATTCAGTGTTCTACAGTATTCCTCTCTCCACTGGACAAATACTTCCCCGATTGTGCTAGGAAGAAATTGATGTGTATCTTGGTCACAGGTGATGAGATTGTGACAGCTATGCTATCCCAGATATCCTTTAAGGTTCGTATATCTGGATATGAGAGAGTTAATGTGGTTTGTTTTGTTAGGCATCCAGGGCCCCTTTTTGCAATAGCCTGGCCCACATGGGCCTATGTTTTTGTTGACTGTCTCGGAACCCACTAAACTAGTATCCTAATGTGATTTTCTTCTTAACAGAGTGCAATATTAAAGAAAGCTATGCCACACTTATACTTCGTGCATGATTCTATGGCAGGACCGGAGGCTTCTGATTATGCTTTTTTCCATCACACACAAACATAGGAGATGTTTCTGAAGGGACTCTGAAACAATGTTACAAATCTTGATTGGGTGGAGCCTGAAAGTTATAGAGCAACCTCAATGGTACAGAGCCAAGACTCATATGTAGTCTCCTAAGCCTTTTCTAAATTGTTCTGTGAGCAATGAAAAGTTTACATTATATAGCTTTTTCCAATCGATTACGTTTTTTGAATCCCTACATATCTCACAAAGGAATTTGCAGTTCTAAAGGAAAATGTCAGCTTAATTTCTTTGAGGCAATGTACCTGTATGGTCATAGCTACCATCTCCGATTTCGTCAAGATCCTAAACCACGCTACTTCTCTGCGTTGCCTTATCTCTTAGATCAATGCCTGATGTGAAGTTATAGGTGCCACAAAGACTGCATATAATCATCTGTAAACAAGAAAGCCTTGTGTTCCACCCTTCCAATAAGATACCATTTATGTCAGGATATGCTCCAGTTATAGTAGTACAGTATATATCACCATAGCAAACACATGGGGACCGTTTTGTGAGCATGAACATTGAGACTCCGTCTTCACGGAGACTCTCATTCACATACAACCAGCAAGGACTAGTGTGCCGTAATTCTTGGAACTGAACTGCGGATCTGAAAGCAGATTATCAGTACCCCGTCAAAGTCTTGAACAACCGATACTGGATAGTATGTGTCATTCTCGTATAAAGAAACGTTTTAGGACTGAGATCCTATTTTAACAGCAAACGTCTGGGCAGAAGGAGAACAACTACAAGGAAGGGCATGTGCATGACTGTCTTGTGTCCCTGTATAGTCAAATGTCATTAGAAAATTGTTTGTTCTTCACCACTTTTGCTGTCAGGGCCTGTAGATTACAATAGCAATGTTGATAAAATGTGGCCTGAGGCATAACCTCCCCTGGGCAATCTTCACAAAGGAAAAGCTCACTCTGTCAAGGCATTTTCTTAGCATCAAGACATCCTGAATGCCTTGATCTTGCTTCTTGTTTCCTTTCTCGTTTAAGTAAATAAGGTTTCTAATGTTGTTAAAGGTCTATGTGCAATGAATGAAAGCAGACTGGCTCTCATGCATTAGCCCAAGAGGAGGTCATCAATCCAGGATGCTAGGATATTGTTGTTTAGCTCATTGAGTTAAGTTATAGAGCTTCCTCTTTAATTGTCTCTTTATCTAAAGTTTTATGTTGTTCTCTGTTAAGTTTGTGATGGTTAACCCTACCATTCCAAGGATTATCAGTAAATGTGCGCAAACAACACACCTGTGCTATTGCCTTTCCCTTAGAGTGCTTCTTCAGAAAGAGAAATTACTTTTCTGACTTGACAACAACTAACTTTTTTTGTTCTTTTTTTTATGATGATTTCATTGTAGTACATGGATCAAAACCATATTCTGCAAGTAACATTTTAAACTACCCCATCACTCCCATCAAAGTGCCGGAGTCCTTCTTGAAACTAGAATGCTAAAGTTCCTTTTGAGCACCATAAACCTGTTTCTCTATGTTGGACCCGGCCTCGTGGCGTGGCCCTCGCTGATCCCCCCGACCCCAGAACGACGGATGGAAATGATTCCCGTCCACCCAGATCTATCTATGAGACTCCTACACCGGACCTGAGACGACCCCCAAACCGCGTGCCTGCACCCGTGCACGTGACCATCAGACTCCATGTTTGCCCTCCCCGGCCAGCCGGCCGCCTTCTTCCCTTTCGGCAGCCCCTGGCCACTCCTGGCTGCAGCTAGGCGTGCGTGTCCGGCGCGCCCACACCCGCCCGGGGGGTGAACGATTCACCAAGTACCCGAAACCAAGGCTTCCATCACACCTCCGGCCCCCTCCTGAGGAACTGGTCTCCCTCACACCTCTGAACCATCGCTGGGGGCTGGTTTCGATCGCACTATTTGCCTCCTAGCGAGTTGGCCCCAGACCGTGGTGAGCGTCTGGGATCCCCTGGACGCATGGCCCAAAAGCATCAAAGACCCACCGCCCAGACAATCGGACGCCTGGCCCTCGGACCTCCGGCCTCCTGCCTCTGAGAGTCCGGACATCAAAGGGCTCCTGGACTATAAGACAGCCTGCCTCCCATCTAGCCGGCAGTTGTATCCTGGACAAGAAAGCCCTGATGATCTGATCGCGGCTGACCTTGAGGAGAACAGACTCTGGACCACCGAGCCCTGCTGACGCTGTCGCGGCTCATCCTCGAAGTTACGGAACTGAACCACCGGGCCCTGCTGACGCTGTCGCGGCTCATCCTCGAAGTTACGGAACTGAACCACCGAGCCCTGCTGATGCTGTCGCTGCTCATCCTCGAAGCTACGGAACTGAGCCACCGAGCCCTGCTGACGCTGTCACGGCTCCACCTGCCCACAAGTACTACGGAGTACTCCCGATCAAGCCCTGCTGACCTCGTCGCGGCTTAAATAACCCTCTGGTCCGGCTGGACCATCGACGCTACCCTCACGACAATCTTGAACCGAAGTGAGTAGGACAGCACGTACCATCGCCAGTCCCCGTACCCCCCAGTTCGAGGATTGAGAACTGTGCGCAGGGTACGCGGCGTACCAACTGGCCCCCTAAGACTGTCCCGCTTCCCCGTTCCCTTGTTCATGAGACTTTTGCGATCCCTCGATCGCTTGGTATTGCTACCTATTTTACTTTGATAAAGTTCATACTTGATAAAGATTCACGGTGTGGTGTCCGTTCGTAAGTGTGGTGTGTCGACAGTGTGTACGATCAGTCCTCCCCGGCGAGGACCATCCCTCGATAAGACTCGGCAGGAATTGTGGAAGCGGAGGGTCTCGGGTGGTTAAGAGAGTAGTCTTGAGGTGGCTAAGGCGCCGATGTAGGTGGAAGCGGGACTCCGGAGCTCCTCCGTGCCCGCCTCGCACCACCGCATATCCTGAACCCCGGCTCGCACCCAGACCCCTCAAAAGTACATAGGAGGGCAACGGGGGCACGCAGGGTGAGTTTGGAGGACTGGGGGCCCCTGTGTACACCCCCCCTGGACTTAATGATTCGAGCGCGGCTCCCGGAGAGGAGAGCGCCCAAAATGGCGGCCGCCGTCCTGCCCTGAAGTGCCTGGCGGCTGACTCCAGGAGGCGAGGAAGGACCCCCTGACGCGGTGACGACTGACCGCTGGCCGGCGGAGAACCCCCGGAGACCGGACAAAGGTGAGGGGACCTGGCTGGCACACTCGCGGGTGCCGCTGAAGGACGGGAGTCGGCGGCCATGCCTGACCCTAAAATGGCGCCGGCGGAGACCGAGTGACCGCGTTGGCGGCCGGCGACAGAGCCCCTGGTGCTGCGTGGACCGCTGGACCAGCGCACAACACACGACCCAACCTCCTGGTGGTGGCGTTGGGGGGTGCGCGAGGACACTGGCCGTCAGGGAGAGCGGGGTTTGAGGGACTGACTGCCCTTCCCCCCCCCCTGCCACGAGGTGCCTACCTGGGCTGGGTGGCTGTCTGCGGAGCTGTGGGGGCCGAGTGGAGGCCTGGACCTACGAGGGGCACCTGTCCTGATATCCCGGTGACGGCCTTGCCAGGGAGCCTGTGCCACTGTGGATTGGCAGCACGCGCACAAGGGGGACGAAGAGGGGAACAGGAGACGAGGTGCTGACTCCCCACCCCCATGAGTCCCTGAAGCTCCGGGCGGGAAGAGGTGCCTGCCTGACCGGGGGCGTCCGAGCACAGCGGACCAGGTTCTCATCGGTGACTACCCTGCCTTAGCCTTCTAGGTGCCCGGACCAGGGGCACTGGTGCCACACGACGCCGGCGGAGACTGGCCCTTGAACTGGACCCCACGAGACGCAGGCCCAGTGGTCGGAAGGCACGGCGGACCGGAGGCGGACCAAGGACGGAGAGAGGGGGAACATCGGTGGCCACCGCAGGGGCGCTTGACGATCACTGACCGCCAGGATGGTGCGGGGCAACAGCAGGAAGAAAGGCTTCGAGGCCCTGAGGCAGGATGACCCGGGGCACCTCGCCGAGGACGACCCGCCGAGGGAAGGGGCCGGGAGCTCGACCCGCCCACGGGATCCCTCCCTGGGGGACATAATGCAGGCGATTGTGGCGTCGCGGGAGGCACTTGAGAAGCGCATGGACACCATAGGGTCGGACCTAAGCCTGTTGAAGGACGACCACAGGAAACTGAAGGAGCAGGTGACGACCTCAGAGGTGGCCCTGAAAACCTTGCCAGGGGACGTGGCGGAGCTCAAAACGTCATTGGCGGTAATGGCCCAGAAGGTGCGGGTCCTGGAGCTCCGAGCAGAGGACAGTGAAGGACGCTCTCGGCGCAATAACCTCCGCCTGGTGGGGGTCCCTGAGAACGCAGAGGGGCGGGATGCGGTCACCTACCTGGAGGGCTGGCTACGATCCGAGGTGGCCCCGGAGGGACTCTCGCCGTTCTTTGCCATTGAGCGCGCACACAGGGTCCCTGCGCGTCCCCCCAAACCGGGGGTGCCTCCGCGCCCGATTGTGCTGCGGCTGCTGCACTTCAGAGACAGAGACCATATACTGCGGAGGGTGAGGGAAATCCCGGACCTGAGAATAGACAACAGCAGGGTCATGGTCTTTCCGGACTTCACCAGAGATGTGCAGAAGCAGCGTGCCTCCTTCCTGGCGCTCAAACGAAAATTGAGATCACTGCACCTGCCCTACGCTATGCTGTTCCCGGCGCGGCTGCGGGTGGTCGATGGGGATCGCACTCACTTTTTCCTGACGCCGCAGGAAGCTTGGAGTTGGTTGGACGCGAGAGGGGAACCGGGCGCGGGCCCCACGCCGCAGACCCCCCCCAGGAGACACTCCGCGGAAGGGACACCGACGCGACGATCTGGCTCCCCAACGGGCTGGCAGCAGGAGCGAGCCAAGGCGGTGCAAGCGGTGGCGGCCATCAGCCAGGGGGACGCCAGCCCCTCCAGCAGTGCATCTGAGCAGTCGAAGGACAGCACTCTCAGCCCTGGCTCCAGCAGTGAGCACGAACATTCTGAGACGGACCTGCCGGTGGTGACCCCCCAGACAGCGGAAGGTATCCTTGGCTGAGACGGATCGTGAGACCTTGGCCGCACAAGTAAGATAATGGGACATGCAGGTGGGGGGGGGGACCGCTTCTGGACGCTCTGCAGTGGGATGCGGATGCCCCCCCGGGACTTCGCACTGGCACCGTGGGGGACGGGGTGAGTCGGGGGGCCTCTCCTGATTGTTGTTAGGGGTAGTGGGGCGGGGGCGGGGGGCTTCGGACCTGTCTGGAGCCGGCATCGCTGCCACTCCAGCCCTACTATGTAGTGATACGCTCTTTGATTCTTGAGTTTGGATGGGGTTTCCACGTTGGTTGTCTGTCCAGGGGTGTGGGAGTTGGGGTAGTTTGATTGTGCAGGTTGGGGGGTGGACGGGGGGGGACCTAGGCGTGCTGGGGGGGTTGCCGGGAGAGTGAGTGGAGTGGATGGGGCTTGGCAGACTTCGCCATGGGATCCGACTTAGGCTATAGATGTCTCACATGGAACGTAAGGGGGATGCACTCGATGCACAGGCGTCATAAGATCCACTCATATCTGGTCAGGCGGGGCATACACATTGCCTTCCTTCAGGAAACCCATCTGCTGGACAAAGAAGGGAGGGCACTGCAGCGGCGCTGGAGGGGGCAGGTCTTTCACACCGGCTACTCCGCTTATGCTAGGGGGGTGGCCATCTGGGTGCGGGCGGGGATTCCCTACCAATGCACACAACAGGTGATTGACCCAGAGGGGAGATACATAATGGTGCGCGGCAAGCTGGACGGGAGGGACCTTAACCTGGGTTGCATATACGCCCCAAATGTGGACCAACCTGCATTCCTCGCACAACTGTCCAATAAACTAGCTCAGTTTCTGGTGGAACCCTTGCTCCTGGGCGGCGACTTTAACAGCGTGGCAGACGTTAACCTGGATAGATCCCACCCTCCCCTCCCGAATGCACCAGCTGGTAAACTTGCACTCGCGCGCTCGGCCTGGCAGCGCCGGTGGGGACTGGTTGACTCCTGGAGGGCTAACCATCCGTCGGACAGGGACTACTCCTTCTTCTCCGCTCTCCACGAACTACATGTCCGCATTGACGCCTTCCTATGCTCGCAAGACGTGTACGCGGAGGTGTGCCACAGTGAGTATCTCACGCGCTCGATCTCGGACCACAACCCGCTCCTCATGCGGCTGCGCTGGTCGCAGCTCCGCCCGAGGATCCCGGCTTGGAAGCTCCGCCCTGAGGCACTGGACGATCAGCTCTTCCGTGCCACGATTGCCTCGGGCATTGAGGCATATTTCCAGGAGAACGCGGGTACGGCGGGGTCAGTCGCGACGGAATGGGACGCCTTCAAATCGGTACTTCGGGGCCAGTGCATTGCAACGGCTTCGGGAGTGCGGAGAACGCTACTGGAAGACATCGAGAAAGAGGACGAGACCCTGCGGAGACTAGAGAGGGCGAGACCTGAGCGGCCGGACACTCACGAGGCCCTGCTAGGGGCACGAGAGGCGGTGGCGGCGACAGTGGAGCGTCTCCGATGCTTTGACTACAAGGCCTACCTCACGCGAGCGCACTCGGAACGCGACAAATCGGGGGCTCTCCTGGCCTGGCTGGCCAACCCGTCCCGTCGAAGCTCGGTCATTCTTGAGCTCCGAGACCAGGCGGGGGCGGCGAGGTTCGATCAACAGGGAATTAACGCATTGTTTTATGACTACTACACAGAGCTCTACCGCAGCAGGGTCCTCCCGTCGGCGGAGGAGTTTAGGGCCTTTCTGGAGGGTCTTGACCTACCGGTGTTGGAGGAGGGGATCGCAAAGCGACTTGGGGACAAGATTGAGGAGAGGGAGGTACGGGTTGCCATCAAAAGCATGGCAAGAAATAAGACGCCGGGCACCGATGGATTCCCGACGGAATTCTACCTCACCTACACGGATCTCCTAGCGCCCCGGCTGACGTGCGTTTACAACGAGTCGAGGCGGCTAGGCTGCCTCCCGGCGTCCACGAGAGAGGCGCTGATAGTCCCCCTACTGAAGCCGGGTAAGCAGCCATGGGACAGGTCAGCGTATCGCCCACTGTCCATGCTCAACCTGGACTATAAGATTCTGAGCAAGATCTTGGCGACGCGTTTGCTCCCTCACATGCCCATGCTGGTACATGCGGACCAATCGGGCTTCATCCCGGCCCGCAATACAGCGCTTAACGTGCGGCGACTCCTGCACATACTAGAGGCCGACACTTACGACGGGGATGAGGCAGTGGTGTTTGCTGTCGACATGGAGAAGGCCTTCGACAGCCTGGAATGGCCGTATCTCTTCCATGTGTTGCGAGCGCTGGGCCTGGGCGAAGGCTTCGTAGATTGGACGAGGCTGCTCTATACGAACGCGACGGCAAGGGTCAGGACGGGGAGGATCATCTCTGAGATGTGCGGAGTGGGCAGGGGCACCCGTCAGGGTTGCCCTCTTTCCCCCCTGCTGTTTGCCTTGGCCGTCGAGCCGCTGGCGGCTCGGGCCCGGCTGGGGCAGGCGTATCGGGGCCTGGACGTCTATGGTCAAGACCACCACATCGCACTATACGCAGATGATCTGCTGATGTTCCTGGCGGATTCGACGGACTCCCTGCGAGGAGCTAAGGCCCTCCTGCAATCGCTGGGTAGAATCTCGGGCCTCCGAGTGAACTGGGAGAAGTCCCACCTATTCCCGGCCCGCCCACGGAGGACATGCCCGCAAACTACAGAGGGAGTGACCTGGGAAGAGAGGAGCCTGCGATACCTTGGCACCTCGATCTTCCATGACAGAGCCGATATTCTTGAGGGTAATATCGGTACGGCGACACTAGAGAGAATTTCGACTTTTGGGGCACGCTCCCACTGTCGCTCATGGGCAGGGTGGCGTTGCTCAAGATGGTAACCCTCCCGCGGCTGCTTTACTTCTTCGGGACCCTCCCGATCTGGATCCCGGCGAGCTACTTTCGGCGGCTGCGATCGATGGTCATCGGCTTCCTGTGGGGGACGGGAAGGCGCAGGGTGGCCCATGCCACGCTTCTCCGCCCTAGGGCGGAAGGAGGTCTAGCGGTGCCGGACTACGAGCTCTACTACTTAGCGGCGCAGCTGCAATGGCTGACACAATGGGTGGCTCGGGCCAGGAGGGGGGAGGATGGAGCAGGAGAACCGGCGGGTCCGGTCCATGTGTTGTCCCGGATTGTCCTGGGACTTCCGATGGGGGATTTCCACCTCACCCAGGAGTTTGCGACGGCCCGGAAATGCTGGAACAGATATCGCCGGAGATGCGGTGTTACGGTTCCTTACGCACCAGAGATCCCGCTTAGACTCTGCGGGGCGCTTCCGCATGGAGGCTCGTGGCGCGGGCTGAGCGGCTGGGACCAGCAGGGGCTGTCATCCATAGGTGACCTGTACGAAAATGGAGTGATGTTGCCCTTCGACCTCCTGCAGGACCGCTTCGAACTGGCGGGTGGGGACTTCCTTCTTCATGCGGCTTTAACGGCGGCGATCCGCAAACACTGGGGGGCGGGCATTTCGGAGCCACCATTGTCCCTGGGATGTCAGTACGTCGTGATGATGGCAGGGACGGTCAAAGCGGTCACGTGCCTGACTCGACGCATGGTCTCGGAATCCACCGCTCCGCTGCTGACCCTGAAGACGAAATGGGAGGCCGATCTGGCGACTGAGATCCCCGAAGAGGCCTGGAATGGTATACTGGAGGGGGCCCGGAACGGCACGCGCAACGCAAGGTTCCAGCTGGTGCACTTTTATGTCCTACATAGGGCGTATCTGACCCCTGATAAATTACATAAGTACTTCCCGGCTCACCCAGCGTCCTGCCCGCGCTGCCCGGCGGATCCCGCAGATTTCCGACACATGTTCTGGTCCTGTCCCGAGCTGGGGCCCTTCTGGGGGGAGGTGGTGGAGGTCCTGAGGGAGGTGACGGAGAGGGACCTGCAACTCACCATGGCACATTGCATACTACATTGGTTCCCACACACATCAAAGAACAAAGTCACTAGCAAGTTCCTGGACTTGGGGCTTCTCCTGGCGAAGCGGGCCATTACGTCCCAGTAGAAGGCGTCCCGGGGCCCCGTAGTAGAGCGCTGGAAGGCTGAACTGCTTAAATGGGCTAGATGTGAGGGTGAGCTTCGCCTGCGAGCTGCGCTCAGGATAGACAATGACATGGCACTGGAGAGAGCCAGGGCGTGGGAGGGGCTGGTCCTAGATCTCACGCTCCTGGACGAGGAGGAGGAGGAATCCCCGGTACATAGCCCGGCTCCAGAGGGACGCCCGCCTGACGGGGGGGCGGCATAGTCCCGCTCGGCTATTGCACTGCCCTTGCGTTCCATCGAGATGTTTTACGGATGATTGCAGACGAATCCTGGTACCATGCTTCGGGTCTGATCTTGGTGACAAGGTTGAGAGTTCAATTAGGTGATACTCTGGCACGCCTGGGGGGGTGGGGGGGCTGGGTAGGGGGCAGGGAGAGTTGGGGGGGGGGAATCCTGGACGGGGATGGCGGGGTAGGAAAAGTTGAGGGGGTTTAGGGGAAGGGGAGGGGGGTATGTTCACGGGAGTTGCACAGAAACTCTTGGCTTCAACTGGACTTGGGACAGGGGAGAGGGAGGGTTAGGTCCGAAAAGCAGCATTGCCGTTTCCCATCCACTTGTTGGCTGTAGCCACGCACAGAATGCTCCAGCGCAGTTTCCTATGTACCTGCGACTTTGCCGCTCGACCTCCGGGGTGCGAGCTGAATGGCTGTGTGATACTGGGGAGTGGGAGCGGAGCTCACACTGAGCATCAAGGGGAATGGCATAAATTGTACTGTATACTTATCTATCATTGCTGCAATAAAAAGATATTTACAAAAAAAAGAGAGTAGTCTTGACCCCTGGGGTCCCCGCCTTCCAACATTGGTGGCAGCGACGCGATACAAACCTACGTCTGGAGATTGTACCACTCACACACTACCTGAACCCACACGCAGCAAACGCACGAGAAAAGAAGAGCAATAATGTCGTCCACAGAATCCGGTGAGAAGACGACATTCAATAAAGACCTATTGGAAGACTACACCCATAGAGAGCTAAAACAGTTCTGCAAAGAACTAAGTATCGCGAGTACCAGACTAAGTACTAAGGAGGATTTCCAGAAAGCGCTAACCGCTTGGGTAGAGTCCGGAGCATCCCTTCCCCCGACCGAAGACAACGAGGGAGGGAGACCACAGACTGAACCCAGTACACCGGCCAGTGAAAGAAACCAGCAACCAACCCGGAGCCCAGCAACCGGGAGGGATCGGTCGTCAGAAGAGATGGCCGACCGAGAATGTGACCGAAGCCAGGAACTAGAACTGGCGCGCCTCAAATTGGCGGGCGAGCTCAAACTGGCAGAGAAAAAGTTGGCAATCGAGCAATTGCGGCTTCAGGGAGAGCTAGAAGAGAAGAAGCTCCAGAGGGAGCATGAAGGCCGGAAACTCCAGCACGAGCATGAGCGCAGCATCAAAGAACTAGAGTTGAAAGCCAGAGCGGAGGCACCCGGACCACCGGGACTCGGAGAACAGGTGGTTCCCCGAGAAACGAAGGTGCACATCCCCAAAGACGTCGTGAAGGAGTTTTACAAAGGAGACGACATCCAGCAGTGGTTCAAGGCCTATGAGGTCGTCATGTCGGCCCACCGGGTCCCCGAGAAGGACTGGGGGGCCGGCCTGTGGGGCCGCTTCCTCAGCGAGGGACGAGACACCCTGCTGGACCTACCGACCGCACACATGAACGCCTACCCCCACATGAAAGACGCTCTCCTATTCCGCTACGGCCTAACGCCAGAAATGTATCGCCAACGGTTTAGGGAGTGCAAGATTCCTGGCACCACATGGGGGGACTATGTGAACTACTACACCCGGGCCTTAGATGGGTGGATCAAGGGCAGCAATGTGACCACTTTCGAAGGCCTAGTCGACCTAATCGCTTACGAGCACCTGTCCGCGAATTGCTTTGTGGAACTAAGACAGCATCATCTGGACAGCAAGCTCGCCAATCCCCGAAAACTGGCTGTCGAAGCCGATCGCTGGGTGGCCACTCGAGTCCAGAAGGGGCCCGGGGGAGACCACCCACGGAACGACCAAGGATCTTCCTGCCAGCGGGGTGGGGGAGGTCGAGGTAAACAGCAAGGATCTCAGTCAGGGCCCCAGCGTAGCCCCCCCAGAAACCAGGCCCCCCGTTCTCCTCACTCTACGAGAGCAGCCCCGAGCGTAGGTCCCCCGGGGCTCCGCCCCAGCACAGCGTGCTTCAAGTGTCAGCAACCTGGGCACTATGCCGGTGATCCCCAATGCCCCATGTCCCAGAAATCCACTTCGACTGGCCCCTCCACCAGACAGATATCTTCGGTAGCCCTAGAAGAGGAAGAACTATAAGAGCAGGGGGAGTGGGAGCCCGCCGCCATGATCTTAGCCTCCCTGGGGAATTGCGAGATGGTCCCGGGAGATTACTTGCCCGACAACACAGAAAAGTATAGCCAGACAGTTAAGGTTAACGGGCGCAGCATTGGAGCCCTTAGAGACACAGGAGCCAGCATCACGTCCGTCAGATACACGCTAGTCCCTGAGTCCCTGATCATCCCTCACGCCTCCTGCAGAGTGATAGCAGCCGACAACTCCGTCCGCACCTGCAAAATAGCACAGGTTCCGTTTGAGTGGGAGGGAGTCTCGGGCGATCTACGGGTAGCGGTCCGCACGGACATGCCCGTGGACTGCCTCCTGGGGAATGACCTAGAGAGCTCGAAGTGGAAGGATGTAGAAAGGAGGACCCATCTAGAGATGTTGGGTCTGCCCCACTGGGGCTGTGTGAGCACCCGAGCCATGACCGCCAGAATGACCAACCCCGGGAACGAAGAGTCAGAGTTCCCCAGTGCAGCCCCTGATGCCCCCGCGGGAGGCGAGCGCCCCACGGTCCTCGACCAGCCCCCCAACGAAGGAAGCGAATTCGACGGAGGTCCCCTCGAACCTACCGTCGATCCGGTCCCCACCCTAACAGATATCCCCGAGTTGGCCCAGTGGCGCCAAGAAGGAGGACCATCCCGAGAAGAGTTCTGCCAGGAGCAGACCTCCTGCCCTGCCCTTGAGGGGCTTCGGCAACAGGCCGCAGCCCAGGCCACCGGAGACCAGTCCGGTTCCCACTACCTTTACTGGGAAAACGGCCTACTTTACAGCGAACAGAAGACCGCCGAACTAGGGTCAGCCCGAGTGCTGGTGGTACCCCTACGTTTCCGCGGCCTCCTCCTCAACCTGGCCCACGATGTGCCCCTGGCGGGACACTTGGGCCAAGATAAAACCTATCAACGACTAGTGACCCATTTCTACTGGCCCCGCATGCGGGCCGATGTGGAACACCACTGTAAGTCCTGCCCCATGTGTCAGGCTAGCGGCAAGAGCGGAGGTAAGCGCAAGGCTCCCCTCCAGCCCTTTCCAGTTGTCAGTACCCCCTTTGAGAGGGTAGGCATCGACATTGTCGGACCTCTGGACCCCCGGACCTCCTTAGGTCACAGGTTCATTCTTGTCTTGGTTGATCACGCCACCCGATACCCCGAAGCCATCCCCCTCCGGACAGTGACGGCCCCGGTCGTGGGCCGGGCCCTCATGGGGATCTTCTCCCGGGTGGGATTCCCGCGGGAAGTGGTGAGCGACCGAGGCACAAACTTTATTTCCCGGTACATGAAGTCCCTTTGGCAACAATGTGGGGTGTCGTACAGGTTTACCACCCCATACCATCCACAGGGTAACGGCCTGGTTGAGCGGTTCAACCGCACCCTGAAAGGAATGATCATGGGTCTCGAGGAGCCCTTGCGACGCAAGTGGGACGTCCTCCTGCCCTGCCTCCTGTTCGCATACCGAGAAGTTCCCCAGAAATCCTTGGGGTTCAGCCCTTTCGAGCTGCTCTATGGGCACCCCGTCCGGGGTCCCCTCAGCCTGGTCAAGGAAGGCTGGGAGACCATCCCCCCGAGCACCCCCCCGATGTGTTCTCCTACGTCCTGGCGCTCCGGAACCAGACGCGGAAATTTCGCGAGCTGGCCGAGGCCAACCTGGAGGCCAGCCAAGAGGAGATGAAACGCTGGTACGACCAGAATGCCACTCTGGTCGAGTTTCAGCCCGGCCAACAGGTTTGGGTCATGTCCCCAGTAGAACCTTGTGCCCTTCTGGACAAGTGGACTGGACCCTTTAAGGTGATAGAGCGCAAGAGCCAGGTCACATACCTCGTTGATACGAAATCGGCCAGGAATGCCCTGAAGGTTCTACACGTGAATCGGCTCAAACACCACTTTGTACGTCCTGAGTTGGGATTACTCCTTGCCACCGACGACGGAGAGGAAGAGGAAACGGACCCTCTACCGGATCTCCTGTGTGCGAAGGACCAAGATGGCTCCGTAGAGGGAGTGAGTCTCTCCTCCTCCCTCACCCCCGTGCAGCGTGAAGAATGTCACCAATTGTTGGAACAATTCTCAGACCTCTTCTCCCTCACCCCCGGCGTCACCAGTTGGTGCGTCCACGACGTGGACACCGGGGACAGTCCTCCGGTACGGCACAGAGCCTACCGAGTCCCTGACCGAGTTCGAGCCTGCATCAAGGCCGAAGTTGACAAGATGTTGGCCCTGGGAGTGGTAGAAGCCTCCAACAGCCCATGGGCTAGCCCCGTGGTCCTGGTTCCGAAGGCGGCCGCCCCCGGTGCTGTTCCCGAGCTAAGGTTCTGCGTAGACTACCGCGGACTCAACGCAGTCACCCGAACCGATGCACACCACATACCCCGAGCCGACTAACTCATTGACCGCCTAGGGTCGGCTCAGTACCTCAGTACCTTCGATCTCACCAGTGGCTACTGGCAGATCGGCCTCACGGAGAGGGCCCAAGAAAGGTCTGCTTTCTCCACTCTGGATGGCCACTTCCACTTCAGAGTAATGCCCTTCGGCATGAAAAACGCCCCGCCACCTTCCAGCGACTGGTCAACCAGGTCCTGGCCGGGTTGGAAAGTTTCAGGGCGGCGTATCTCAACGACATTGCCGTGTTCAGTGCCCACTGGCTCGAGCATCTGCACCACCTCTGGGAGGTGCTGGACGCCCTGCGCCGCGCCGGGCTCACCATTAAAGCTAGCAAGTGCCAGATAGGACAAAGCTCCATGGTATACCTCGGGCACCAGGTCGGCAGCGGCCTCGTAGCCCCCCTCCAACCTAAGATAGACGCTATCAATGCCTGGGAGATCCCCACGACCCAGACCGAGGTGCGGGCCTTCCTGGGACTCACAGGGTACTACCGTAGATTCATCAAGGGCTACGGGAGTATTGTAGGCCCCCTCACCGAGTTAACCACCAAGGCAAACCCCAAGAAGGTTAGTTGGACCTCCGCCTGTCAGAAGGCGTTCGAGGAACTGAAAAGGGCCATGTGCACCGCTCCAGTACTACAGGCCCCTGATTACTCCAGAGAGTTCGTGGTCCAGACCGACGCCTCCGAACACGGCATTGGAGCCGTGCTCTCCCAGGTGGTCGACCAGGGGATTGATCACCCAGTAGCCTTTATCAGCCGGAGGCTACTACCCCGGGAGCGGAGATGGAGCACCATCGAGCGAGAGGCCTTCGCAGTAGTCTGGACCTTGAAGAAGCTGCGGCCCTACCTGTTCGGCACCCACTTCCGGGTCCAGACCGATCACCGCCCACTCCGGTGGCTCATGCAGATGAGAGGAGAGAACCCTAAACTGCTACGCTGGTCCATCTCTCTCCAAGGGATGGATTTTACTGTGGAACACAGGCCTGGTGCCGACCACGCCAACGCCGACGGCCTGTCCCGCTTTTTTCGCCTCAGCGAAGAGAACCCCCAAGAGGATGGGTAGTTCTCCTCGTCTTTCAGCAGGAGGGGACACATGTTGGACCCGGCCTCGTGGTGTGGCCCTCGCTGATCGTCCGACCCCAGAACGACGGATGGAACTGATTCCCGTCCACCCAGAACTATCTATGAGACTCCTACACCGGACCAGAGACGACCCCCCCAAACTGCGTGCCTGCACCCGTGCACGTGACCATCAGACTCCATGTTTGGCCACCCCGGCCAGCCGGCCGCCTTCTTCCCCTGGCCGCTCCTGGCTGCAGCTAGGCATGCGCGTCCGGCGCGCCCACACCCGCCCGGGGGGTGAACGATTCACCAAGTACCCGAAACCAAGGCTTCCATCACACCTCCGGCCCCCTCCCGAGGAACTGGTCTCCCTCACACCTCTGAACCATCCCTGGGGGCTGGTTTCGATCGCACTATTTGCCTCCTAGCGAGTTGGCCCCAGACCGTGGTGAGCGTCTGGGATCCCCTGGACGCATGGCCCAAAAGCATCAAAGACCCAGCCGCCCACACAATCGGACGCCTGGCACTCGGACCTCCGGCCTCCTGCCTCTGAGAGTCCGGACATCAAAGGGCTCCTGGACTATAAGACAGCCTGCCTCCCATCTAGCCGGCAGTTGTATCCTGGACAAGAAAGCCCTGCTGATCTGATCGCGGCTGACCTTGAGGAGAACAGACTGGACCACCGAGCCCTGCTGACGCTGTCGCGGCTCATCCTCGAAGTATCGGAACTGAACCACCGAGCCCTGCTGACGCTGTTGCGGCTCATCCTTGAAGTTACGGAACTGAACCACCGAGCCCTGCTGACGCTGTCTCGGCTCATCCTCGAAGTTACGGAACTGAACCACCGAGCCCTGCTGATGCTGTCTCGGCTCATCCTCGAAGCTACGGAACTGAACCACCGAGCCCTGCTGACGCTGTCACGGCTCCACCTGCCCACGAGTACTACGGAGTACTCCCGATCAAGCCCTGCTGACCTCGTCGCGGCTTAAAGAACCCTCTGGTCCGGCTGGACCATTGACGCTACCCTCACGGCAATCTTGAACCGAAGTGAGTAGGACAGCACGTACCATCGCCAGTCCCCGTACCCCCCCAGTTCGAGGATTGAGAACTGTGCGCAGGGTACGCGGCGTACCAACTGGCCCCCTAAGACTGTCCCGCTTCCCCGTTCCCTTGTTCATGAGACTTTCGCGGTCCCTCGATCGCTGTGTATTGCTACCTATTTTACTTTGATAAAGTTCATACTTGATAAAGATTCACGGTGTGGTGTCCGTTCGTAAGTGTGGTGTGTCGACAGTGTGTACGATCAGTCCTCCCCGGCGAGGACCATCCCTCGATAAGACTCGGCAGGAATTGTGGAAGAGGAGGGTCTCGGGTGGTTAAGAGAGTAGTCTTGACCCCTAGGGTCACCGCCTTCCAACACTCTAATTTACTCAGCGCTATTGATTTTCACTTGTTTGTGTTTTTAGCTATTATTTTGCCACTACTCCCTGCCTTCAATGCATCGCATGCTTTAGACTGAAGTCACCAAAAGTTGGTTAAACTTGTCTACTTGATCAAATCATTGAATTTACAGCATCTTCCAAGATATGCCTGCCTAACGTTCATCTCCTAGTTTTGGGTTCAGGTGACTGCAATCTCAGGTGAGGTTTGTCCAGGGTGTAGTAATGAGTGAATCTTGAGTATAACTTGTATACCTGGGCTAAGACTGTGTAAGTCCTTTTCACTTAAAGGCTGCACCTTCCCAATATCAGCAAATCATAGGCCATCTATTGGCTTTGAGAACTCCCCCTATTCTATGTACTGTGACGAAAATGACCTTTTTCGGGCTTCTGCTACAGTTGCTCTATCCATGGATTTCCGTCTCAAGTGCCTCACTTCCCCACTTCTTGTTGTAAATTTTCAAATCACATATATCCCTCTCCTAATTGTGATGACTCCTCAGACCCGCAGTCACAAACTTGTTAGGGCAGTCTGCTCCTTCCTTTATGCCATGTTACTTTCCTCTGTCCCTTCTCAGTTCCCCTTCATTAGTTTAGGTCCGTAAAAGGGCATCACATAAAGCAACCCCAATAAAACCATTTTTTCCCCTTAGTCATCCCAGACAGTCGCCATCTTCTCAAGGTTTTCATTGTTATTTTGAGTACCGTGGTCAAGAGCTACTCTATGCTCCCTCTGCTAGGGTGTATTTGCATCTTTCTTTTGTATGGCCATGAGATCTTTCTTGAGTGTGGCGAAAGAAAAGATTTTGCCATCAACTTGAAACTGCTGATCAAATTGATTGGCTCCAAGTTGAGCTATTGGGCTGACCAGCTCAGTGGGATGCACCTGCACTCTGAGAGTGGTGTTGAAACCTAAGAAGGCTCTGAGCAGCAGAAGATGGTACATGTATATCTAATGTTTGTTTCTTTTGTGCCCACCGTGATATGCTTCAAATCTTTCTGGTTGAAGAAAATTTAGCATGATTGTTTTTCTGTTTGTCTAGAAGTATAGGCTGATTGTCATCTCACTTACTTTATGATTGATTCCTTTTGCTGAGCTTTGCCAAGTAAGCCAAAAATATAGCCTCTATGCATCAATGCCGTAATTTATTGACCAATGGTTTTGACCCCTTTGACATACCTGGCCTTTTTCAGAGGCCTTTTCTTAAAGACATCACCTCTCATTCTTTTTGTATAAAAAGGGATTCACAAACGAAGTGACTAAGCAGTGTTTCATGATTCCATTGGTCAATTGTTAGCTCAACCATTTCTGTTACATGGCACAACGGAACTAACACAATGTCTTGCCGACACTCTACTTATAAACATTTGCTCTCTATCACTGAGCTTTGCACATGCTTCCTAAGCACCTACCTTATGGCCATATTGAGTAATGAGAATTTGGAAAAAGTTAATCTGGTGAAGATCTAGTTAACGAGACCAAAGAACAAAAACAGTTGGCTAAGCTTCAGTTTTGGAACACCCTGCTGTGGGGATGCTACTTGAACTGCTTAGGTGACACGCCCCCCCAAACCTTTTCGTTGCCACACAGAAGATTAGGCACCGGTTGGGTCTACTTTCGTTCCAGTGAGAATGATATCCATAGAGGCCGGCTAAGTGAGAATGGAGGCAGGAAGGCATTGATGAATGTGCACACCCTTGCCCAGTCCAGAAAAGGCCCTGAGTAAATAGGCAAAATATGTCGACCATAAAACATGGAGCCCACCGGACAAGACCCAAAAGAGATACCATTGAATTGGGGATGGTATAGTGAAAGAGGCACTCTTGTGATTTGGCACCCTATGATGACCTTCGACTACTACAATTTTAATTGACTTTAGTGTGTTATTTTACCCTAGCCTTAATGTAGGACAGTCCTGCATATGCCTGCTTCTCTTCTGTCTTGTAATCTTGCTGTCATTTAGTGGGAGCTGTCATGGAGTAGAGCAGTACTATTAGCTTTGACAAGGTCTCATGTCATTTTGTTTTCTGACTTTGCCTTGTTTCTGCGTGCACAGCAGTGCTTGCAAGTTGTTTAGGTTAATTATGAGTTCTTACTATTGGCTTTGACATGGCCTCATGTCATCTTGTTTTCTGCCTTTGCCTTGCTGCTCGCACGTACCTGCAAAGTGGGGAGGCCATGTTTCTGCTCCTCACTTGTTTTTCGCTCTTTACTGACCAGAGTGAACTGGATATTATCTGTAGAATGTGCAACTCTGCCTCGAAATCAAAATACGGGAGCTTGGCCAGCCTCTGTCTTGGCCTTGACGCAGACTGGTACAGCAAGCTCGTTTTTTTCCATTGAGAAAGGGGCAAGGTTTTCTAGAAGCTTTGCCTCACGTTGAGTAATTATATTTAAGCTATGAACCTTCGGGGAAAGGTGGAAGTTAACCACAGAATAGATGTATTGCTGTAGAGGTGACTGAACTTGAGTCCGGATTGAACTCCTTCCTGGGCTGTTGACGGGCTTCCCCAGCTTGAGTTGGCAAGGATGATGCAAATTCAATCGGTGAGGTGTTCCTAACCCATAAATATATATATTTTCTACTCTTTGCTATTTGTATATACTGCATTCTATTTCGATTGTTCATTTAATTGTTCATTGTAGTTAATTAATAATTGGGAATCTGCATTTACTGATATATTTGGCCTACCGTTCTCATTAATAAATTTGTATGTTATTTTAAATGCACCTGGATTTGTTTTCTTGCCTTGCCTAAAGTTAGTGCTGTGTCCTTTCCTCATCTTTAGGGGGTGCTACTCAAAGTGTATCATTTAAAGGTGCAGTGGTATTTTAAATGCATGTGACCGGATCAATGACCACGGACGACTGAAAAGGGGGTATAAGAGGTATTTTATTAGCTATTCAGTACAGAGTGACATAGGGAGGAGTATCAATGGTGTTATCTTGACATGTCCTGGTTGGGCTTGACTGTCTCTCGCTCTTCCTGCTCTTGTTCTGTTGAGGTGGTGGCCGTCCCCTCTGTATAAGAAAAGAGAGGCAATCATTAGGGTCTCCTGGTCTGCTGAGCTTTTCCCTGTCACCCTTTTCTTTCTTCAGCTTTGACCTTCCCCCTCTCTTTCTGCACCTGCCCTGGTAGGTGTTCTTGTTCTGTTGAAAGGGGTCTCTTACTTGAGAGGACTCCCTTGTATTGTTGGGTACCTTCTCTGACCCTACCTGGTTCTCACAGTCAGGCTGTTACCCTCAAACTCACATGAAAGAAAAGAAACCAAAATTACTGCTGCCAGTCCTAGTTTATTCACCCTGGCTTCATACGCTCTATGATTATTAGCTTGAATTAGGTAAGGTGGGGAACCATTCACTCTTCCCTTGTCTTGCCTCCCTGTCCTCCCCACTCCCTTCTACAACCCTATGAAGACAGCTTGAGTGTGTAGCCACCTCCCCAGTCTCCTCCTGGTACCCGTAAGAACTTGCCTGTAGCTGTGACCCGCTGACAGGGTCACATCCGCCTCGCCCAGCTCACCTTCCCCGGGAACCGCCACTGCCTTCTGCTCCTCTCTGGTTCCGCCGACCTCCGGACCCGTCTTGCCGCCGCTCTCCGTCCTCGGATTCTCCGTTACTCCCGTCTCGCTCTCCTCCTCCGCTGTAGCTCCGTCGCATCCTCTCTTCGCTTCATCGAGCTCTCCTGCCTGTTCCACGTCTTCAGGGTTAGCTGCTCCCGGGACGCCCCACCTCCTAGGTTGTCCTGGGAACCAGGAGAAACCGGGTTCCTTGGTGTCCCCGGGGCATCCGCCGTTGTACCTCCGGGGTTCCCTGTCACAATGCACCTGGATTTGTTTTCTTGCCTTGCCTAAAGGGAGTGCTGTGTCCTTTCCTCGTCTTTAGGAAGTGCTGCTCAAAGTGTATTACTTAAAGGTGCAGTGGTATATTTGCCTCCAGGGTGGGAGTGCAAGGTTTGGGTGTGTCCTTTTAGTGAAAAGCACATTAATTGCAGGACTGTCTCTCTAAATGGTTAGAAACATTGGATATATAACTCTTTTGGCCGGCCCTATCCTTAGACGGACTATCTTTTGATGGTCCAAATTTCAAAAAATGGGAATGACAGCCATTTTCTGAAATATTATGTTTTGGCAAGGATTGTGCAATGTTTAAGATATATGATGATTGTTTTTATAAATTTCGCAGTACTTGTATGAGGAATTAACTTTAAATTCACAATAAATGACAAGATTTTGCATCAATAAGTGTTGTGTCTTCAGAGAATTCAGAAACGCAATATCCAGGTGATATAAACAATTGTTGAAAGTATTTCAGTTGGATCGTAATAATCCTGCCAATAACAATTCAAGCGCTAATATTGGCTAACAAATGCTTTTTTTGTAGGGCGTGCCCCTCTGGGGGGGCACGCAATCCACCCTACCCCTTCACCTTTCATTGTTGCTTCCAGGTGCCAATGCCTATTAGGCTGGAAGGGCTTCATCCCCTCCTTCGTGTGTATCAGCTGGGGTGCTGCTGCAGCTGGAGCTGCTGGGGGCTCGGCTGGGCAGTGCCTGGAGTCTTATCTCAGGTCTTTAAAGACTTTGTGTGAAGACAAGTGATTCAACGCCTCGCTAGTAAGCGCTATATAAATGCAATTACAACACTACAATACAATTTAAATAATTCTAAAGCTGCTAGATTCATTACAGCTGTCAAAAACGCTTGGTGCACAGAGTCTCCCAACTGTAGTGGACAAACAAATCTTTGCTGCCCTTTTGCAGGAGTCCAGGGAGGCAGAGTTCTGCACCATCAACCCCTGCATGACATCTGGACTAGGTTGGGGGAACCACTGGAGGCTGCTGGAGATCCAGCATATTAGTTTCTCCATAGAGGTCAGCGTTAAATAAAAACACTGAAACCATGCTTTTTTTTTTAGCTTCAGTGACTACCCAAATGCCTAAAGCAAAGAGGGACACATGTGCACAAAGAAGGGAAATTCTGGGAATGTTTGTTTTAACGGAATTCCCACCAGCCATCAGGGCCAAAGTTTCTGCAAATGCGTAGTATGCCGACACTGAGCACCATGGTGTTTACATGCATGCCTGGGTTCTCACTCGGAAGTTCACACTGACAGAGATCGACTACAGAAACAATTGCTGTTTGTGAAAAAGGCCTTTGTTTCAGTAGCAAGTTGAGTGCCCAAACACAATAGCCTTCGGTTTAGACGTACATTCTAAACTGACGTAACTAACATCCTAACAAGGTTAAACTAGCCCATCTCATCTCCCTGATACACCACTCACACACCCATGAGTTTGTAAAATCCATCTTTCAACGCCAACTGCAAAAATATGTCTACCGTTCAGCCTGCTGTTTATTTCCTCAGTCTTGAATTACTTCCAAATTCCTGTCTAGCCAGCCCACGCTACGCCCACGCTGCATCCTCTTGCTCGGGGTCTCTCCTTCACTTTTCTGTTTCTAATCTGCTCAGTCAGGGCTATCTCTTCCCATTTGCCTCTTGTGACAAAACTTAAAATGCCAATACCCCCCTGCCCAACCAAGCTGTAACATAGACTGGCACTCTGTGCCAGAGTGGGAGTTTGCCTTGCCTACCTTGAGGGATTGTGAACATCCCTCTATATAGGCAAGATAAGTTTGGTCTGCTGAGGGATTGTGATAATATATCTGTGCATTTGTGGGCTTCACACACATGCACAGATGTGCATGTGTGAAAGTTCAAAGACACAGATACCTGTGTCTTTGAGCCCTCACATCTCTGTGCTGAAAAGGCCATTCCTTCCCCCTCCAAAAGGGACCTGCCTTTAGTGAGAACAACTCCATACACGTTTGCTGTTTCTAAAACAAGCATTGGCAAAGCTGATAGGTCTCAGCAATCCGTGGTAATACATTTGTGTATATCAATAAAAACAGCCCCTGAACCATACACAAATGCACTTACATTGCCATCGCCTATAGCTATCTGATTGTCGAGACCTATTGCTTGTTCTGATATCTTGCCTAGGGCAAGGATGTGGTGCAACAGCCAGAGCTGATGACTGTGGAGCTGGCGAACCAAGTTCAATTCTTGGTGTCTGCTCAACATCCTGGGATTCTGGGTAAACCACTCTATTGCCCTGTGCTTACAAAAAATGTATGCTTGTATAATGTAAAAGATGCTCCTGTAAAGTGCTCCAATACCTTTGGGTCATGAATCATGATCGCGCTATATAAAACTGCAAAAATATATTACAACATTTTGTGAGCACTCCGCTCAAGACTGGAAGTGGAGCACTTCATTTATTATTATTTGCTCTTACGTCCTGGGCTACGCAGGAGGGAATGGCCATCAATGATGCAGAGTACCAGCTTACAGAAATTTTTTGTCAGGTGGTTGGGGGGGGGGGGCTCAACGGGTAAAAAGGGTTAGATGGGGGGCTCAGCCGACAAAAGTTTGAAGACCTCTTCTCTAGAGGAATATACAGGCTCAACCCTGATGTGCTTTTTACTTACTAGATTCTGCCATTGGGCACTTCCAAAGACATCTGCTTGTTTATTTGTTTTGCACTTGGCCAGATCAGGTATCCAGTTTGATCCTACTGGACATCTGTATATGCATCTCCTAATTCAAAGTGTTTTCACCTTCAAATTTCTGTTGCTTGGACATATTGATGGGCTACCCTTTTTGTCCCCCACTAGTACGACGATTCAGTTGGAGGACACTGCCCTCATTTTGAACCTATTTGAAAAGTGATAATGACATGAGCACTGTATTTCTTGTTGATTCTACTTCTGCTAGACAGCTCTGTGAATGACATTTCAGTCCACTGTTGATCTTACAACTGCTCTCAGGATGAGATTGCTCTTTCCATTTTCCCAACCATTCTGCCCAATTCTCTTCTTGCCCATGTGATTTGCGTATGTTTGCATTCTTTAGGTGTAAATATGTATTCAACAGGAAGATTTATAAGCCTCTGGATCTTCAATCTGTTTGTTTATTTTGATGGCCTTTAATCAGCAAGCAGGAATCGAACCCCAATATTTATTATGTTCCCCCCTAATTTTAAAATATTGCTGTGTCAATGGAATCTGCCCGAAGTGATTTGCTTAGCAGCATATTGGGCTCTATAACACTCTTTTTGTGAGCATTATATATTGACCATTAACTCCAAATTGCAATCTCAAATTGTTCCCCCATATTGATGAATATTTACGCTGAGAAGTCTTGCCTATATTTGCTTAAATTAAAATGTTCTAGGTGCTTCCCATGGGTCTTGTGGAAGGGGAGCTAATTGTAAGAGTGCATAGATTAATAAATCTTATTTTGTATGAAATCTCACATTCTTCTAATTAGGATCCACAGCTCTGTTATTGTGTTGATGTATATGGGTGTATAAGGCAAAGGTTTGCAGGCTGATTTTTTGATAATGTAGTTACCCGCTCGTCATGGCCTTATGGATGGAGGATGATGTCCGATTTCGCTGACTTAGTCCAGTATGCACTTAGCATCTTTTGCACGCTCACTATAAAGGTTGCAAACCCACTTAGAATGAAAAGTTAGGAGGCACAATGTTCATATTACTCCTACCCTCTTCTACCAACTGCACTTTCATTTTGTCAATAAATTCAACCTGCATGAGAGTCTTTGTAGTGAGTAACATTTTCTTGCTGTACTAATGTCCATTGAAGTTGGGTTAAGCTTTGTCTTTTTTTCTCTAAAACACAGATTGGATTGTGAACCATGGCGCAAGTGGAGAAGAAAGGGGGTCTACTGCGAAAATCTACAACTTCAAAGAAACCGCTGAAAGAAAAAGTTGTATTAATGTATGATGAGATCTTTACGGTAAGGCGTTTCCAGAGTTTTTTTTCTCACTAATCGTGTATTTTTCGTAATTTCAAGCAAATGGTGTTCTGAGGATATTTTAAGTGTTTGAGGATATTGTAAACATTTTGCTTTGTTTCCCAGCATATTTCGCTTCTGTATTCATGGGATTTCTTCTATAACAGATTATTGTTGAATTTAGGCTCATAGTTTTAGCAATAAACATATTCCTGCCTTTTTTTAAGTTCTAGTGTAAGCCATTGGGGATGTAGGTAGCGTTTTAGTGGACCAGGAGTGGGTTGCGAATCTATTTTATATTTATTTTGTAAATGATAGATAGGTATAGATAACTGAGCTTATAAAGCGCCTGGTTACACTTAGCAGTGTGTCCCCGCGCTGTACCGCTGAGGAACCCATCCTGGCCTGTTCCTGTGAGGCGCCCACTCCTGGGCACCCCAAGGTGAAGCCAGGCATCCTTAGCGATTAGGGCCGGTGTGGAGATTAAGCAAGCTATTGCCCAGAGTTGCAGAGTGGGACCCATGATTAGAGTAGGCACCGTGACGAGAATTATCGGGTCCGCCGACATTGAGCCCAAGACCCTGCCGCGACGGGAATTGAACCCTGGTCCCGGGTCAGATCTCTACATCAGGGTCTGCCGCTCTAACCAGTAAGCCACACTTCTCCAAGTCTGAGATTTTTGTCCACTAATTGTCAATCTAACCTTAACAATCCTACTAATAAAGAATGTGTGCATATGTCAGTACAGTAGAGCAGTTTGCTACGCTCTTACTTCTGATATTTGTTTCAACCTGCAGTTCCTCTCATGTAACATCCTACAAAGTTGATAATTTGCATATGATAGAGTTTGGTAAAGGTAACGGTATATATTCTTTAAGCTAGCCTGCCCAGTGCTGTGTCGTAATTGATTATTCTAAAAATGGGTGTTATTTGCCTTGTGCAGTTTTGAAGGCATTGTCCAGAGTAAGCAGATCTGGTATTTATCAAACTGTTGTTGCATGTTCCACCTAGCTGTGATCATCACTGTGTGTGAAAGATAATTCAAATTAGTGCTTGCTTATAAATATAGCTCATGTTGGAAACTATTTGATTTAATAAATCTTTGAATGTATACTAGTACCTGCTTGTGATTTTGCTTTGCTACCTTTGACAGTACCCGTTTTTTCATAAAAGTAAATAGACTTGCCTATAGGATAACATTATGTTCCTTTTGTTTGCGTAACTGGTAGAGTAAGGGGCAGAGACTCTGAGATCAAATAGTAGTCAAACTAGGGACACAATAATTCACTGTCCAGCCCAGTCTTAGTTTAAAGAAAGTACTTTTCCAGTAAAATGAAATACTACAATGGAGGTGAGCTCAGCCACAGGGTTCTATGATCTAATCACCACACCATCTACAGTGCCCTATCCCAATTCCAGGGTGCCACAATATCTGCAGGGACTTAACATAAATACGGTAATAGGCAGGGATCACTCATAAATTTGAGTCCACTAAGCAATTGCCTCATCATGTATTTCCTAAGTCAGTTCAATCCGATCATGGGCCCAAGATTTCACAGTGGCAAATGTTAAGTTCCTGATGGCATGTTAATCTCACTGTGTTCAAGACAGTCTTTCATCTTTTGATCTTAAGCTCTCTCTAACCTGCTCGCTGGATGATTTGAGCGGATCTCACTGGCAGAATCTTTTTCAGCCCCATTGAGCAGCAGATAGCATCCTCATTCGTCAATCAGGACGCTGGGATGAACAGCACAGCCGCCAAGATCTGTGGGTGTTTATCCTCAGCAGGAGCAGCCTCTGTGTCATGGGACAGGTCCTCCGCTATGGCGGCAATGGGCACTTTCCCAGAATATTTCATGTCGGGGAGTGACAGCATCAGCCTTTTGGTGCAATTCATGCTTCAAATGGGTGGAAGAGCTGGGGTTTTTTGATGGCGCAGCTTGTGGACATTTCATCAGGGTTCTGTCATCTCTGAATGAGACTGGAAAACTGAGAGATGGATGAATGTGGATTCATTATTTTTTTACTTTTTGGGGATGCCCATCAACTCTAAATGAAGCCTTTAGCCTTTCCTATTTTGTTTGTATTTTTAATAGCCCCTGTTTAATATAATGGAGTTCATCATTGCCAACGATTCAATAGCGAAGTACATAAAGTAGAATTTTTGATAGTTTACATGATTTCTAATTAACTCAGTATGGAGAGTGCTATATTGGTTTGCCATTTGAATTGTATTTTGTTGAAATTAACTGTTATTTGATATTCAGTGTACTCTGTAAAATTTGTTTTCCAAATTAAACAACAGCTTACTAGCTTTTCATTGTCTGAGGACTCTCTACATGAGGTTTGGATCAAAGCATTCCTTAGCATTTAGTGGAGGCAAGGTTTGCTGTAGAAGAATCCTGTATCGCTGTTTAGCATTTTGACATGCATGATCTCAGAGTAGCCATACATGCTCTACGCCATGACCATAGTCTCTTGCACTATATTTTTAAATTGCTCAAACAACTTGAGAACAAGTGTCTTGAGATAATTGCAATTCCATAAACACACATGGATGTCCAGTGGTACTGCCAGGTTTCTCACTCGTGGAGAGGTGTGGTGCAGCGGCCAGGGCAGCTACCTTTGGAGCACAGGGTTCACCGTTCGATCCCCGGCTCTGGTGGCAGCTCAGCTCAGCACCATGTGACTCTGGGCAATAGCTCACTTAATTTCCACGATGGCCCCCAGCGCCTTGAGACCAGTAAGGGTGAGTAGTTCGCGCTTTACAAATAAGGATTTACATTTTACTCGTAGAAGTTTCAGTTGTGACAAAATATATTCTCAAAAGGATCATCTCCATGATCTATGATAGATTGATGAATGCATCCCTAGACTTTCAAGACCAAATGCAAAATAGTACTGGGAAGCCTTAACAACAGACGGAGAGAAGGTCTGTTGAAGATCTTTGGCAACAAGAAGTATTACTTGAGGCATGTGAGGGATATGACTGAATAACACTCCAGGCTGACTGAGGCAATAGATACTATTCTTCTGATCTGGAATGGGTCCACCACGATAACGTAGTGCTCAAGACCAACTTATGATGGATAGAGATAAAGTGACTACACAGTGTACTTCACTTGACTAGATCGTAGATGATGGGATATTAGAATTGGCGTAAGAGGTTGTGGCGAAATGGCCCATTCATACAGATGTATCCTTTGGGATTATTTCAAGATTCGAAACTACTGGGATAAAGTCAGGAGACTGGTTCCTGAAACATTGATGCATGACAGCTGACAACATTTTTTAAAATGCTAGGATTGCCTTCCTAGGTTTGAAGAAATCGCTCTTTTGTTTGCAGTGATAACCTCTGCTTGCTGTGCTCTGAAAGGCAATGCAAAATGTAAAGTGTGATATACTGCACACCCAAAGCAACCGCCCACCCCGGGGACCCTATTGGTTCTCGGACTGCGTAGGTGGGGGACGGGAATTTTCTGCCACGGGCCGGTCCCAGTAAACAGTTGATAGTGTCTCCCCATGCCCACACACTGAGCGTGCTCACGCTATCTCCATAACGATAATACAACATGAGAGGGGACCGCAATATTACAGCGGATAACTAGCTGCAGGGGAAGCTTTACGTTACCACTGACACATAATTGCTGTAGGATTACGGCAACCTGTAACACTCCTAAGAGTTATCGGGCAGTGGCCATAGCCATGGTACAGGAACCCGTGATACACAGCTTAGTGCAGCGTAATGCTGCTTGGCCCTGATGTACATCTAACCAATACTCCTGATCGGGCTCACTACACATGCCCTTAATTGCGGTTTCTTCCGATGAACCGCCAGATATCTGTTGATGTGACCCGCTGTGTAACCTGCCGGAAAACTGTTGTTGACTGCTAATGAAACCGATTAGGTAAGTTAGGAGCCACGCCACCTATACAGTTGATGTATATACTTGTTTTAATTGTTTTTAACCTCGACATTGCGCACGGTTGCCCACAAGAGCATGCCCACCTTCCTGCTCACAAAGGATTTGCACGCACATTGAACTGTTTAATATATAACTCACATGCCAGCAGCACCTGTTCTAGCATGGCACAAGGAATGCATTATATCACCCGTTCTTTGTTTCTCAAGTCCTGTTGTGATTTGCTCCTTTTTCCTCCCAAACCAGGTAGAAGCAGCCCAACACAGGTACTACGCAGGAAACACCTTGTTCCTGTGAGCTAATTACACTTGATTTTAAGCATCAGACACTTAACATATAAACGTAGACAGTAGATACTTAAGAAACACTTTCTACTTGTAGGTCCTGAAGAATCGCTAGCCAATTGCATTACAGTGAGAATTATGCTGACCAATTAGAACACACACTAAACCGTGACTCGTGACACGGAAGCATAATATTCCAGCGAGTAACAGTTAGTTTTGTTTTTAATTAGAGCAGGGGACCCCCAGAATAAAGTCATTCCTGGTATTCCTAGCTTTATTTTAACCCACACTGACACGTCTACATACTTCTGGCCCCACACCCGCACTTTATCTGGCAGTTGGAAAAAGATCTCCGCCAAAGAGCCCCTCTTTGAGGTGTTTCCCGGTGGGTATTGCACCGCTGACCCAAAGAGGAGCAAGCCCAGATGATGAAGCATGACACCTGAAAGGGTGTGTGAGGGCATTACATCCAACAAAATGGATGCCAAATCATAGGACTCTAAGAGGCCCTACAACATCCTTCACACCACAGTGATACATACATTCCCTAAATTCAGGAACAGCACAACTCTTTTGTAATAATACAGTCTTTGTGTCATGTGTTTGAAAAGTAAGTCTCAAATATTGTTTCTTTACTACTCTACTACTGTGTATTTTTAAATATGGTCATGCTGATTGTACAGCGCCGCACTAGTTAGGTTGTTGTATTGTTGCTTGTATGTCACTATGTCTTATATCTGAACCTCCAGTAAAATGTTCTATTAAAAGTCTGTTTTTGGACCATTTAATATGCTCTTCTCATATTTTATGACATTTTTTTCTCAAGTTTGATAATTTATCACAAAGAATTTGAATGTTTCCTTCAATTGTGTGCATACAAGTAGATAATATGCCCTTTTTACAAATACGACAGTGACTGCAACAGTTGGGGTGTCCAGGAATACGTGTGCATTAACAGATTAAATATTAACTTGGAGAAACCTGTGTTGCCACACGGGGATGAGCTCATTAAATTTAATTTGTTTCTAATTAAAAGAAAGTTAAAAGTTGTCCACGCTTTTAAATATCCACAGATTACTGTGATGCCTAGATTGTGGTGAAACCTTTTTAGAAATGTCAATATATTAAATCCTTAAACGGGGCACATTTATTATAGAAAGTATTTAATTTGTCAGTTGATCTGCCAATAACAACAAATGTTTAAAATAAAAACACTAATTGTAAACTTTTGGCACCCTGGGTCTTGGTTAAGAGCAATCCTACAAGAAGGTTCAGTTTTCTGTACCAGAAAAAAAAGTACAAGCCACCTTATAGTGCGTAGCTTGAAGGACAAATTGTCAGATATGCTTCCTTCTGTGTACGCTTTGATTTATGGTATCTGGAAGGCAGAGCTAGATATTTATATTGGAGTGATGATGTAAAATCATCTGTGCTGAACACTGCATCTTAGTTGGATAACATCTTTTTAAGTGTTTCTGGTAAATTATCTGTTAGAGGCTTGTGATATAATATTGCTAGAGATATCAATAATGACCTGAAAACATTTCAAGGGTCTGATTTGAGCAAGACGGCTGTTATGGTCTTCTAAAATGTGCAAAACATTTACAAATGGTGAGGTTTCAAGAGTCTTGTCAAAGTATTCCAGGTTTGCACTAAAACATTACAATTAAAATGGTAATTAGGAGGAGGCAGGGCCACCTAAAACCCTATACAGCCATGGGGTCTAGGAGCTCCTGCAGAAAGTGTGGCTTACCTTCATGCTGTTGTGGTGCTGCGTTGCTCTGTGCCTCTGGAGCCTGCATCCAAGGCATGGAACACAGGGGCTGGTTCCTTGGTGAGGCACATAGAGATGAATTTCCAGTGAATTTCTTTCTGCACCCAGCTGCAAGGCCTGTGGGTGCTGGGTGAACTGTATGTTGCAAAACAACATCTGCAACTTCAGCTTCAAGAGATCTGCAGCTTAACCAGGACATTTGAGCACTGATGAAATCTGGGTGGTGGAGTAATGTGATAGGGACAGTGTTGGCTACAGGGCTGTTCCAGCTGTGAACTTGTACCTGCCTTTGGGTCCGACTCTCTGCTACCCCATGCTTTGGATTGACACAGTTGGAAGGCTTCATCAGAGCAGACGTAGTTTTGTATAGCTACGGATGATACTTTTCCCTGACCTCTAGGCTTGTGTGATATTTGTACTAATCTTGTTGTACTTTATGGCTTCTGCACACCGCGGAAAGGGTAAAGGAGAAATCAAATGCCCCAGGGGAGGCTGGCTTATCAAGTGAAAAACAAATACTTTTGAAGTCCATTGGTATTCTGCACGGCGATTTCTTTGACTGTGAAGCTTAGAATATAAAGCGATACCAAAGGGGATGATGGACGGAGTGTTTGAGCAAATCAAACACTCACCCCCAATCAACTGATCTAGGTTTAATCCATCATCATTCTTTAGCTCACTCCACCACCCCAGTTCAGACATGGCCATATGCAAATCAGTCTGACCCTGTGCCTCATGGGAACAGTCCAGCACGAACTGCCAAGCCATATCTTCCAAGCCATATCTTCCCTGGACCGGAAACAATCATCCTGGGACCGGTTTCTGGCTAATTAGCCGTCATCAGCCAGGCTAGCCTGAATCCAGTGGCAAAGTGAGCAAGGGACCCACGTCTGGGCATACCCTGCCAACTTAGGGCGAACAAAGCGATACCAAAGGGGATGATGGACGGAGCGTTTGAGCAAATCGAACACTCACCCTCAAACCCTCACTCAGAATATAAAGGTAGCCTCACACTCCTTAAAGGGGAAGATGAAGGGTCTGTCAAACCACTTGCGGACACTGCAGACTCGAAAGAAATAAACTGAGGTAACACTGAAAGACATGAAAACATTTTAAAATTGTCCCTTTGGAAGCATTGTTAAGCTGGATATGTGATTCAAGATGCCTGATAATCGAGCACATCACCCAGCTCGGTTTTTTGTGTGAACTACTCAAGGTATTGATAATGACAATGCTGAGAAATTATTGTCGTGCCAGGATGGTGAGGACCATCGAGTAATGTAAATGGTATTAGATTGCCCTTTAGATCAAGGAAGGAGGATGCTGGCATTATGGAAACAGCAATAGTTGGCTTGGTCTTGCTAAAGCAACGATATAGAATACTGCAGGACAAAGTTTGAAAAGAAAATAGTGCTACTGAAGGACTGTTGCTGCCTCCTCTTCCTTGCATTGACACCTTGTACCAATATGAGGTTTTAATGGTGTTGTTTGGATTTTCAGTAAAGCTAAAAGTGTGCTTTCATGTGATGAAAGTAGTGTTCATCCGGCCTGAAGAAGCGAGGTCTCTTTTTTGATTTTATAGACAAGGGAGAGAGGTGAACATATGCAGTATGTTTTCCCCGGTATATCCTGTGTGGTCTTTGTGGACAGAGTAGGGATTATATTTCCAGCCACCATAGGGTATTGTTCAACCTGAGAGGTGAGATGGGAATACCCAAGTGAGGTTATTACTCTGCTTTTATTGCGTTTTACAGAACTTTGCTCCTCTACTACAACCTTTTCCTGTATTATATTCTAACGAGTCCTTGAGTTTAATCTATTGGAGCAATTAACACAATTAATCATTAAAGTGTTGACAGTTTGAACACTATTTATATATTACGTTACACAGTGATAGTTTGTGTTTTAGGTGTATGTTTATTTCTATGTTGGTTTATTCCAGATTGAAACATCAAAAGGTAGAAAAGAATATACAAAATAGTTGAATATGTTGTGAACAAATGCCTGAGTTGGGATATGGGATGTAGTTAGGGTTACGTTCAAGGTTAGGTTTGCCTCATGTGTAGGTGTTAGGGTTATGGAGGGGATAAGATTTTTGGACAGTACTAAAACATAAATATAATGCTCAATATGAAGGAAAGGTTTACGTTTTGGATTGGGTAACATGGATGAGGGATTGATGTCGGGTTATCTTAACTTTGTTTTGGGTTAGTGGAAGGAGTAATTTAAGGGCCATTGTGGGTTTACAGTTGTAGTAATGATTTGTTTTCGAATTAGAGAATGGTTCAGGTTGGGTTAAAATGTTAGGGCTTAGATTGGGGATAGAGTGATGGAAGGGCTGGTGTAAGAGAGGGGGGGGAAATGTCACACAGGATAGACTTCCAATATCTCTCATGAAATGGCAGAGACCACAAGGTGTCAGTAATTCTTTTAGTGTTTGCGTTAAGTGGCGAGTAAGTGTAGAGGAAAATGTTTTATTTTTTAATGTCTTCATTTTATGTAGTCATACATGTTAGCCACAACTTTTTCGCCTCTAATCTCTTACCTATTTTTTGTGTTCTTTCTATTTTAACATACACATTCTGTCTGTTTTGTCGAACAAACTACCAAACTTTGTATAATTAGGAATTTGTGTCTAAATTTCAGTTTGTTATTGAATCCTGGGCAGGTAATATTATGTTTTGTGACTTGTAAATGATGGACAGAGTATGGGATGGTGGAAGAGCAATAACAGAAGTGAAGTTCTGTTTAGATGAATGATCATTAAACATTACCTCTGTACCGCTTGTGTTGTTGGTTAGACGCCTATACTAACAAAAGTGGAATTTCGTTTTTAAAATAAGCTACATTTACTAGTTTATTTATCACATGAGATTATATGGATTTTGTTAAATGATGGACACAATTTGGTGGACTGCTTAAAAATAAATGTGACTGTTTAAATTGTGAACTGTGAAGAGAAATCATTGCTTTGCTTTTTAAATTCCTACCTTATGGATAAATTGACAATCCATTTAAATTATGCAGTTTGTATGTACACTAGGTTGTTAGACAAATACAAAATACATATTTTCCTGAAAGACTGTTCTAATAGCTGTTGGAGATGATAACCTCTAAAGGATAGTATTATTACAGTTTGTATTGCACGCCTCTCTTGATCACCTCTTGCCCAAAACATTCTGTCTCTTGCTGCCGAGTCACAATAGTTTGAGGACTCGGTTTCAGTTTCTGCAGAAACGCCTTCTGCTGTCTTTGATATCTCTTGCTGTGATTTTGTAAGGTGGCTGAACCAACTAAGCCATATTCCTAGGTTTCATTATGCTCGGACTCCTACCACCTGTTTCCATATCTAAACTGTGAATGATTGCATAACAGGCACGTTCTCCTACATTTCTTTCAGGTTGATTCCACGTCTGTGAATGGAAATCTCCTGCAGCCACAGGCATATTGTCCAGTGAGCAGTGTGGTATCTTCTGTTGGGGGAACAAAACATATTTACATGGTTAGGTATCCTTGTTGGTGTAAGAACTCTTTTTAGTCCAGTAGTGATCAGAGCCAGCACAGATTGAAAATGGTCTCTGAACTCACCTGACATCTGCCCAGATGTAGAGATCCTTGCTAAAGTTAGCACTGTATAAAATAAATGCACTATTACCACAAAGGAGTTTTTGTGGGGCAGAGGGGGAGGTTATAGGATTTGACAAGCGAAACAAGCTAAAGACCTTGCACCCCTTCTTTATTCTTCTCGCCTTCTCCTTATTTTATTTTTAATAGTTTGGACCCAACTTTCGACTCTTCACTCCCTGCATTACATGAAAGCCAGGGGCGTAGCTCTGGGGGCGTGGGGCATTGGGGGGATTTGGCATGTTACACCCCCTCAATAAATCTATTCTCTAATAAATAGTTGGGTGTGATGAGAATTGTGCTGGATTTCATGTAGGATTATTACAGATCTACACAGACAAAAACACACATGCACTGTCTCTCGTCTATGTTCTAAAAGTCTTTAAAAATGTTGGTTATTTTACAAAATATGGTGTTTTAAGTACCCATACAATCTGCACTCCGCTCCGTTCCAACCGCCACTTAAACTCCCCTTGTTCACTGCTTCTCTTATAACTTATTTTAACATGATATGCCAGCATGGTTGTCTGAAAATATGAAGCTCATCCCCCCATTTTAGTGACAAAGCTACGTCCCTGATGAAAGCAGGGAGTAGCAGTACCGCCCATAGCTGTTGGTCTGTCTGATTCTGACGCTGTTTGCAATAGGAAGTTGGGTGATACAACAGTAACTGTGCCCATTTTTAAGAGCAGTTTGTGAAGAACCGTAATCCCATCATAAGAAACTACCTCCTCTGCCATGGCTTCCTTGCACAGTCAGCTATGTTTTCCAACACTCCCTCTCCTGTTCTCTAAACCACCGCCCCACGACTCCCTTGACAACTTACTTCAGTACCCCATAGGGCATGCCCATCTTGACAGTCACAGAAGATTACATTTTATGTGAAGGATTGTATAACATGGTTGCTGATATATCATTGCAGTTTATACACCTGCATTTGTGGGCTCGCTATAGCTGCACTCCCTGCAGTGTTTTTCTTTTACATTTGAGCTATGTGTTTTGACCTAAAGTTATATTATAGTTAGGTTTCTCATATGCATTTCTTCTCACTGACCTCTCAGAAATCTCATTGGAGATTACTGGGTGGTCTCCTTGTTGGGTGGTGACCAAGTCGGGGTCTCATAATCTATAGCATTGTATTTATTGGATTAATGAAATAGGTTGCCATTACAAATCACTAAATTGATGTAAATGGTTCATAGCTACTGACACACAATTGAAAACACTATGTATAGCCAACAAAGATGCTTGTTTTGATGTGGACGGTATATTTGAATGTTCCATAACAACATTTGATATTTACTGTGGATAGCAGAATGGTGAGCCCCCCAGAAAAAGAAGAAACCATAAAAAAAGTCAATGCATCTGTTGTGCATGCTCTGCTTTGTATTCTTCCGCCTAGGATCCATGAGGTCCAGGCTTTATTGCAGATGCAGCTCCACCACTTAGTATCTAAGTTGAGGTAGAAGCAGTAAATTATTGTTTTCCATTGCCGTAATCTTACACTTGTTACCAAATATCTTAATCATTTGTCAGCTTCATGTACCAGCAATGGTTGACAGCTTTGAAAATGTAACGCCTCCACTGCCTATACACGCATGTAGGGTCCTTACACATGAAATCTTTGCTCAGAGTCTGTATCTACGTATAATGATTTTTTCATTATGATTTGCTTTTGAACATTAGAATACTTTTTTTGTAGAATAAGTTTGTTCCTATTTCATGCTTTCCTTATCCTGTGGTGTGTGGTACTTTTGTATCAATTGTACCTTTTACAGTACGAGTAGAATTGTTTGCACATTGAACCTGATAATAATGAAATGTGAAATTTTGTTGTAGAAGGAAGACCCAACAAAAGTCAACCCACGATTTTGGGAGGAGCTGTTTCTGTTGAAGGTATTTGTTTTTCAGACTCAATAATGAAGTAATGTTGTATTAATGTAGTTATTATAGAGAGTTCCTAAACTTCAAAGAGTGTTACTGAAAAATATCACGTTTATATAATTTTCAGAAATGTTCATGCTTATTAGTAATTTTCATTCAAGGATGGGTTCAGTAGAACGCACAAATATACTTGTTTTATTAATGTGCGTGGACACACTCCCTTTATTGCTTTGATTGTATCATTGTATGTTCTCGTATTCTTGTGAAGCGGGCCCTATTATGTCTGAACTGGGGTGGCTTGGTGAGCAAACTAACGATGGATTAAACCCAGATCTGTGACTGGGGGTGAATGTTTTCCATTGTGCAACATTCCGTCCATCATCTTGTGTGTTTTGCTATTATCGTCTGTTGTCATGGTTTGTTGAGATGTGAATTGCAAATGTATATATGCTCCATTGATGAAAACTAGTCTTTTTCATAATTTGTTTGTTAACATTTAATACTGAAGTAAAAGTTGAGAAGTAGCTTCCTGATATTTGAGAAAATCCTGTTTAAATTATAGTACACTACTCCTTCAAGTCCTGGGTAGAAACGGGATCGTTAAAAATGTATATAAAGCGAGGGTTCCTGCGCAAATTACATTTTGCAGTTGGCGTGCGCCAGTGGTGCTCGAACAATTTTCCGAGTGGGGGGCTCTACTATTTATGTTACAACATTGAAGTCCAAAGGATTGTGAAAAATCCATGCGTTACACAAAAGTATTGCAAATGTATTCGGCAGGAGAGTGATAAGGGTGCAGTGTTGCTGGAGGTACTTTTTAGATAATAATGTTGAAAATATAGAACTAAACCAAGGTGTGGTAGCGCACTGACATTTACAAACACATTTTCCACAAAAATTACTACTAAATTGGCACAGACATACAGTTTTACTGATAAAACTATGCAGAGCATAAATAATCTGTGGAATTCAAGTTTCAGCAAATATATCACCAAGTGTATTAATTTGTTATGCTCTTATTGAAATCTGTTTCCCCTACACTTCAGAATTTAAAAATGTGCTTAACTTTCCCTTTCCTAGTTGCTGTTATTATTTATGGTTCAAATTTGTCTTAATGATTTTATAATATAAACAGAAACTCTCACCTACATCCAATGCTGGCCAGGTAGGAGAGAGGGAGAAGGTGGGGGAGCAAGAAAGCAACCAGGGCTGCTTGTCCATGATAGCGGGGTGCGGGTGGGGTATGAATCGTGGGGGTGGGTGTAATTCCGATATTGGGTAAGGGTTACTGTTTTAGGTTGCTCCTTGTCACAGACAGTTCGGTGGATATAGCTGTGGGGTGTTACATGTACGCAGCTCTAGGGTTTAGCGGTTGATGTTTAATCCCGCAGGGTGGCCAGCACTTGTTAATCAAAGCACACATGGGTATGCCGGGCAGGTGAGTTCATGGAATTCTTGCACCAGAAACTGGATACATGAGCCCCACATTTTTATCAAAGAGTGGGAGTTTGTTATCAATGACAGTAGTCCATTTCTCCATTTCTCCAGTCCCAAAGTTTGTGCAGCCAATCTGTGTGGGTGGGGCTTTTATCTGTGACCCATATAGCCAGACTAATTTGTTTAACCATCCAGAGTGCCAAAGTAATCCCATTACCTTTGTTGGAGCGCAGAGGGTAGGTAAGGGTATTTGGGAGTCCTAGTAGGATTAGCTGGGCAGATTGGTGACATTGGTTTGGTATATCTCATTCATGTTGTTTAGTACTTCTTCCCAGTATCTTTCAAGCTTGGTGCAATGCCAAAGCAAGTGGGTCCGTGTTCCTGTGTGGTCACATCTGCTCCAGCAGCCTAGATCCCGCTGTGACGCCATCAGGCCAATCTGGCCTGGGTGTAATACCAATAATGTACGATCTTAAGCAGAGTCTCTTTCCCCGCAGCACTATGGGAGGAAGAGTGGGCCCTGCGTAAGATGTCAGTCCATTCCTTTTGGGTGAAGGAGCATTTTAATTTAGATTACCATCTGTTTTGTCCAGGAGACTTGGTGGGCTCCAGATGGTGTTCAGAAAGGCATAGATATCTGAAAGGATACCCTTGTTCTGGGGAGTGAGGAGCCACTTCTCAAATGGCCTGTGCTGTGTAAGGGCGGACCAGGGTGGGGGTAACAGTGGCGTAGCGAGGCACTTTGCTGCCCGTGGCGGTCCCTGCCTTAAAGAGCGGGGTAGGGGGTGCTGGCGATGTTTCCTGCATTTGCTGCCCTGCGGCAAACTCAAGTAAGAGTGGGAGCGGACTGTTCCCCCGCCACCCCCTTGCTAAACCACTGATAGGTGAGCTAATTTGTGATGGTTGTGTTATGCCAGTGTTTGTGTCCTGGTATGCCATAGCTGGCCTGAATATGGGGAAAATCCATAAGGCCCGAGTGGTCAAAGAAGTCTCCAACTCTTTTGCAATTAAACTCTTGCCATGGGAAAAAATGCCATGGCCTTCCTTACAGGTGGAAAAGAAGCGCTGCCTATAATGGGTGTGTACAGGGAAATGTGTGTAGACATTTTCTGGGGGAGCTTGACCCTGACCCACGAGTGGTGTTTTTTTTTCTGCAGCCAGGGGATCTTCCAGATGTGAATTCTTGCTAATGTTTGATCAATGAAGCACCATTGTTTTTCTGTAAGTGGTCTGTTCCATTCCACCATGTACCATAGTTGGGCTGCCTGGTAATAGAGATTTAGGTGAGGAATCCCTAGTCCTTCATCCGCTAATGACAGGTAGGCTGTTTCCTGGCCATGGGCATTTTCTTGCCATCCCATATGTAAGTTTCTCTAATAGGCTTTGTAGTTACCCTAGGTGGGGGTGGCTGGAGAGGAATTGTCTGCATAATGTAGAAGATCTTCGGGAGGAGGGTCATTTTAATAGCAGCTATCCTACATAGCCGATGATGTTCCCTCCCTTCCACGTCTGCAAGCCGGTTCACTTTTGCCAGCAGATCATTGTATTTGCACACTGCTGTTTTCCCTGTCGAGGGGCTGAGTTTTAAACCAAGGTAAGGCACCAATGAAGTCACCCATGGGAACAGGAAGAGATGCTCTAAAATGTTGTCGCTCCGCAGGACGGCGATGTTCAGGATTTGTGACTTTTGTAAATTAACTTTAAAGCCAGACACCCTGCCAAAGGCCTCCAGATCCTGTTTAAGTGCCAGAAGGGAGGTGTGTGGTTGAGTCAGGGCTATCATAACGTCACCTGCATAGAGCTCTATATTATGCTCTTGGTGGGTAGAGGGGATGTCAGTGATTTGTGCGTTTGTACATATTCTCTCGGTCATAGGTTTCATATACAGGACAAATAAGAGGGGATAAAGAGCAGCCCTGCTGTGTTCCTCCTACTATAGTAAAATTCTGTGAGGCCAATCCATTAGTTTGTACACCTGCTGTGGGCCCTGGGTAATTGCACCAGACCCACTTCAGGAACAGGGCGCCTAACTCTACCCCCTCCAGTACCAAGCAGAGAAAAGGCCAGTGCACCCAATCAAAGTTTTCTTTGGCTTTGATCGATATTAGTAGGGCTGGCGTATGGGGGCGTCCCGTTTTATCGATGAGATGCAAAAGGCACTTTGTGTTGTCACTGCAACTCCTCTACTGTATAAACCGGACTCAAGGCCAGACTGGCCGAACCAGGCATCGGGCGATGCCCATGGAGGCTTGAAATGTGGGGGGACAGTTTTGTTAATGGGGCCAGCTTTCTATCAGTGCAGCGGATTTTAAAAGCACTGTAAAGTTCCTTGTATATACAACAGTATTCGGGCAGTAATAAAATTGTCAAGATAATTCTGGAGATTAATGTACCTGCCTGAAAGAGATGGGAGTTTTGTTTAGTAGCAGATTTGACTCCTCTAAGGTAGCGCATAGGGTTAATATGCCTGCTACAAAGAACGAGTACAATGCATATCAGACAGTATTTTATGTGCATAGATCAATGGGTTACTGCTTTTGTCACAGAAATTCTTTTTGTTAGTGAGCAGTTCATAAATTACAATCGTAATCTAGCACAGTGAGCTATGAAAGCCATCAAAGAGCTGGATGGTACAGGTTATAAAGTTATGTTTTTTCCTCAGTCTTTCATTATCCTGATTTTGCTAATAAAGGTTTGTTTGGGTAGAAATACATTCTTCTTATTAAAGTCAACCTTAACCACTGTATTAGGTTCTTAATTCTGAGTTTATGCTTATTCAGACCAAGGACTCTTAAAAAATGTATTTTAGTCCCATTTGCCTTATGTAACATTTTCTATACACTGATTTACACACACATGTTTCATTGTCTCTGTATATGTGTGTGATGGGATGTGCTCAGACACCTACACTTGTATGAGAGGTGCTAGAAAACTGATAAAATGCATGTGAGAAAGAGACTATGGAGAGATGGGGTGCACTGCTAGAGGGTGATAGTAAGGGAATCATTGAAGAGCCTCAGCAAAGATTGTTGTATCCTGGTGCACATCCAGGTCATTATTAACTATGCTTTAAAAACTAGTACAAAAATATATAATGACAAATATATTGTAGAATGCACCCATTCCCCCCACCCACCCAGAGCCCCCTTCTTTGCAGTGATCAGGCTCACTCGCTGCATTCGCTATGCACCATTCGAGGGCAGGTTGTGCAAAATTTTCAAGGGCTGCTTTGGTTTCCCAGTCCGGCCTTGAATTGGAATCTATTGGTCCTGCATATATAGATTAAGGCAAGCAGCCAGTATGCCTGTAAAGATTTTGGTGTCTACATTCAGTAAGGGTATAGGGCGATACGAAGTTAGGAGGATCTTGCCCTGGTTTGAGGATCACTGCGATGACTGCTGTTTTCTTGGTGTTAATAAGTGTGCATGTGACCCTAAATGAATTGTAGATACAGGTGAGGATAGCAGCCAGTTTGGTGGCGAACAGCTTGTAGAAAGTGGGTGTAAAGCTATCTTGCCCTGGGGCTTTGTCTGTTTGGAGTTTAGCAGTTCAGGGTCCGTGTTGGTAGGGAAGTTTGAAATGTGACTTAATGTGCCTCAGTCCATTTACAGGGGATTTGCCTTTTTAAGAACAGTTCCCCTCACACACCAGAGGTGTCATGCTTCATCATGGGGGTGCCTCCTCGCGTGAGAGACCTAGTCCTCACACGGGCTACAACCCCCTCGCTGCGAGGGAGTAGCTCAGGGATGTTTTTGATAGGGAGGATGGGTGTACTAAAACCCTATGAGAGCTTGGTGTGTTGAAGAAAGGTACAGTGCTGTGTTTATGAGTGATTAAAACTGGCTACGAGGTCAGCTATGATGCTACTTTTATTCAGCTGCCCGGTTTAAAAACAAAGTGTCGCTCGTGACGCAGGTGCCAGGATTTAAGCCTTCTGCACTCTTACAAGAACAACATGTTTCAGCCTAATAGACCTCAATTAGTGTCACGAATTTCTTCAGGGTCGGTGTTGTAGCTACTGCAAAAAAATAAGCGAATGGTGTGTGCAGAAACACTGGGAGGTTTCGCTGTTCAGGATGTTCAACGTATACCTTAAAATGGAGACAAATGGTAACATGTCACATGGACACACAGGATTATATCAAGAATACACAATTCGATCCTCCCTACATTTAAACATTACAGTCACATTCCCATATTAGAACAATGGTTAACACACTGGTATGGGCGTACCATATGGTACGGGCACCACAACCTGTAGAGGAAGGTTCATAGCGGTTAAAACCAGAAAAATCACTGAGGGGGAAAAAGGGCGAAAGTTAAAGAGTTGATTACAGCAGAGATGTACGCAGTTACCAACTAACCTTTAATTGGTTTGTAAGGCAACACTTCGAACCCAGACCAGGGAGCCGAGGGACGAGCAGTACTAGGGACGCGAGAAACAGTACTCAGCGAGACAACCTGTGTCGGGGGTCCCCATGATACCAAATGGACAGAGTCCGTATCGGAAAATGAGCTGGGGGGATGCGCATAGGTCCAAAAATAGACCTAAAAGTAACTAGACTTTTGCGTGGCCATGGTGGCCCAGTGAGGAAAAGAGGATGTCCCAAGGATAGAGGGGGCATTCCAAATTAAAGTAATGTGAGCGCTAGAACCTGAACCGGTGGTGGCGGTCTAGCGTGTTGACAAGGGCCCTTTCCGGGAAGCCGGGAGCACATCACTGGAAAAGGGCAAGGCACCCAAGCTCAATGGAAGGGAGGGGGGTCACTCAGGTGTCAGTGGCCCAGCACGGTAGGCCAGGCGTGCTTCTCGGTTGAAAGGAGCGGCCGTTGGTCAAGGCTTGGTTTGCTCAGGCCGGACCTGGAAGCCCAGGGGGTTGCAACCATGGCAGTGGTGTGATGGAAACTTACCGCCGTCAGTGCGGTTCCACGCAGGTCTGCAGCGCTCGTCTGGGGAAAGGGAATGAGATTCTACCGATCGAGCATTTTAAATACAATGGGATGATTGAAAAAATTAAAAACCTGCGGGCTGCATTCCTGGCTGGAAGGAATGCTGGGAAACGTAGTTCCGGGGGTAGTTGTCGTGGCAACCAGTGTACGCATAGCGCATCCCATGCGGTTAAGTGCTATGACATGCTCTGAATCTAGCTTGTCTCAAAAATGTTGACAGAGACTGCGGAGGCTTACTTAAACAAGCATTTGCAATGCAATAGGTCTCGCATTAGGAAAGTTTGAGTTATTGGTATTGTAAATGACAAATTATTTATTTATGTGTTGGTTTTGAAAATAGCGAAATTATTAGCTTTGTCATTTACAATGCCAAAAAATTAAAAACCTGCGGGCTGCATTCCTGGCTGGAAGGAATGCTGGGAAACGTAGTTCCGGGGGTAGTTGTCGTGGCAACCAGTGTACGCATAGCGCATCCCATGCGATTAAGTGCTATGACATGCTCTGAATCTAGCTTGTCTCAAAAATGTTGACAGAGACTGCGGAGGCTTACTTAAACAAGCATTTGCAATGCAATAGGTCTCGCATTAGGAAAGTTTGAGTTATTGGTATTGTAAATGACAAATTATTTATTTATATGTTGGTTTTGAAAATAGCGAAATTATTAGCTTTGTCATTTACAATGCCAATAGTTATAACTTTTGCAAATGTAACACTATAGCATTTGTAATGCAATATGTGTTGTATTAACGTGACTTAGATGTATTGATATTACAAATAACAATGGCTTTTAATTTTTTTAAATAATTAATACTTAAATAAAAGTTATTGTAATTTATAATGGCAATAGCTTAAACTTTTGTAAATAACTTTTGTGAAGATTATGTTCAGTGTATTTTATTGTGCCGAAAAAACAGAACTGAAATATTAACATCTTTTTGTGACATTTGTAATAAAGCTTGAAACATTGATAGAACATATTTGAACCAGTTGTTGAATGGTTGCACAGATTGATGCTGTGGTGGCGCTCAGTGATGTTGTGGTGGCTCTGAGTGATGCTGTGGCGTTCAGTGATGCTGTGGTAGCGCATTATGATGTTGTGGTGCCCCTGAGTGATGCTGTGGTGGTGCTGAGTGATGCTGTGGTGATGTGATAGATAGATAGAGTGAGGGCGATAGATAGAGTGAGGGCGATAGATAGAGTGAGGGCGATAGATAGAGTGAGGGCGATAGATAGAGTGAGGGCGATAGATAGAGTGAGGGCGATAGATAGAGTGAGGGCGGTAGATAGATAGAGTGAGGGCGATAGATAGAGTGAGGGCGGTAGATAGATAGAGTGAGGGCGGTAGATAGATAGAGTGAGGGCGATAGATAGATAGAGTGAGGGCGGTAGATAGATAGAGTGAGGGCGGTAGATAGATAGAGTGAGGGCGATAGATAGATAGAGTGAGGGCGATAGATAGATAGATAGAGTGAGGGCGATAGATAGATAGAGTGAGGGCGATAGATAGATAGATGGCTAGATAGAGTGAGGGCGATAGATAGATAGATGGCTAGATAGAGTGAGGGCGATAGAGTGAGGGCTATAGAGTGAGGGCTATAGAGTGAGGGCTATAGAGTGAGGGCTATAGAGTGAGGGCGATAGAGTGAGGGCGATAGAGTGAGGGCGATAGAGTGAGGGCGATAGATAGATAGAGTGAGGGCGATAGATAGATAGAGTGAGGGCGATAGATAGATAGAGTGAGGGCGATAGATAGATAGAGTGAGGGCGATAGATAGATAGAGTGAGGGCGATAGATAGATAGAGTGAGGGCGATAGAGTGAGGGCGATAGAGTGAGGGCGATAGAGTGAGGGCGATAGAGTGAGGGCGATAGAGTGAGGGCGATAGAGTGAGGGCGATAGAGTGAGGGCGATAGAGTGAGGGCGATAGAGTGAGGGCGATAGAGTGAGGGCGATAGATGGATAGAGTGAGGGCGGTAGATGGATAGAGTGAGGGCGGTAGATAGATAGAGTGAGGGCGATAGATAGAGTGAGGGCGATAGATAGATAGATAGATGGCTAGATAGAGTGAGGGCGATAGATAGAGTGAGGGCGATAGATAGATAGAGTGAGGGTGATAGATAGATAGAGTGAGGGCGATAGATAGATAGAGTGAGGGCGATAGATAGATAGAGTGAGGGCGATAGATAGATAGAGTGAGGGCGATAGATAGATAGAGTGAGGGCGATAGATAGAGGGAGGGCGATAGATAGATAGAGTGAGAGCGATAGATAGATAGATAGTGAGAGCGATAGATAGATAGATAGTGAGAGCGATAGGATAGAGTGAGGGCGATAGATAGATAGATGGCTAGATAGAGTGAGGGCGATAGATAGACAGATAAAGTGAGGGTGATAGATAGATTGATAGACAGATAGATAGAGTGAGGGCGATCAATAGATAGTGAGGGCGCTAGAGAGTGAGGGTGATAGAGGGCAATAGATAGAGGGCGATAGATAGATAGAGGGCGATAGAAAGATAGATAGATAGAGTGAGGACGATAGAGTGAGGGTGATTGATAGATAGAGTGAGGGCAAGAGATGGAGTGAGTGAGGGCGATAGATAGAGTGAGGGCGATAGATAGAGTGAGGGCGATAGATAGAGTGAGGGCAATAGATAGATAGACCGAGGGCAATAGATAGAGCGAGGGCGATAGATAGAGTGAGGGCGATAGATAGATAGACAGATAGAGTGAGGGTAATATATGGATAGATAGATAGAGTGAGGGCGATAGATAGATAGATTGATAGAGTGAGGGGCGATAGATAGATAGATGGAGTGAGGGAGATAGATAGTGAGGGCTATAGATAAATCGATAGAGTAATTATGTGGCGTGTAATTATGTGGTGCTGAGTGGTATTTGGAGTGTATGTTGCGTTTAGTGCAGTGTAATTATGTGGCGTGTAATTTAACGCAATGGCTTAGGCGAGAGCTAAAAATGTGTATAAACACAGAGTGAAGGACTAATGCGCTTCTGGTCAAACCATTGTAAATAAGAGCAGCGTACCCTCATAGTGGTGGAAACTTACCATTCGGTGCTTACATTTGGTTATGTTGGACAGGAATGGATATATTCTTGTACTTCAGAGAATTGAATGGCCAAGTCCCGACCTATAAAGAATATATATAATAAAAATGTGTATCAGGAACCCTTTAGAAGAATACAGTCATAATAGTGTGTTGACGGCATGGTCTAAACTAAGTCAATAGCGAACAAATATATCAGGAATCTTGTTATAGGGGACCACAAATTTATATATATAGGTGAGCCATTTAAAGTTGAATGAAGGTACCAGGTGACCAACGATGGCTCAATATGCGTATATGTTCGGTTACTCACACCGAGATACAGATCTCAAACTCTGGTAAACCAAGATAACGGGAAAGTGCTTGTCGTGTGCTGGTAGAGCGCCTAGTCATTTTACTGGTATATGAAATAGTGCAAATTGACTCTGTAACGGCTAACAGGGTACTACAGACCCAAAATATATATATATATATATATATATATATATATATATATATATATATATATATATATATATATATATATATATATATATATATATATATATATAACAAGCAATGATAGCATTATATTTTTATGACATTTTATGAATCTTTTATATATATATTTTTAATAGTGGTTTTTATCTGGCTGGAAAAAACTTTACACTGTTGAGATTGTATGGAATGATTTTGCTACTGAAAATATAATTTTAATAATCTGGTTTGTTATTTTATATATGTATAATGAACTTTATATTTATTGGTTGCTGATTGTTGCACATAGTTTATGGCACTTTAATTGTAGTATTTGCACTAGGTATACTGAGTATGCACTATAGCACTTTTTTTTCATAATAGAACAAGTAAGATATATTTGGGAACAGTAAGCTGATCGATATCATACGATAAAAACAAAATGATGTAAAGAATACATTGACTTTACAGTGGATAAATATCTATATATTTTTCATAACATTTGAGATTTATTTAGTTCACTCCGGCGGAAAACTAATAATATTATTTTCACAATGGTATTTATACTGTGATCCATTTTAACAATGTTATTGTCCTAGCTTTATGCACGACTGCATTCAGGCTGATGTTGATTATATATATCACTGCATTTAGGCAGACATAACGACTTCTACAGCAGCATATATGTAAAGTCTGTTGTTTATATTCATGATCACATGACCCAAAAAAATCACCTGTGAGGGGGCGTGCAGGGTGTATAGCACAATATAAAAAGTGAAAAAAGTACACATGAAGCTGAATGTGATCAAGGGCTCCTGAAGCCCGAAACTGCAGTATAAGAATAAAAATAAAAACATACCTTGCCTGAACTGCTGTGGTCGGTCTGAGTTCCTGCTTCGCTGCGAGACGGAAGTGGTTGGAATTATATATATATATATATATATATATATATATATATATATATATATATATATATATATATATATATATATATATATATATAACCTACTGGCGGTCGCCAGTAGGTGTATATATAGTTAGGATTTTTTCTCTATGGAACTTTTGAAAATTCTATGTCTAATAACTTTGGCGTTTGTGGACGGAATCGGCTGAAATTTTCAGGAAAATGGCACATTTTGTTTCTGAGCAGCCCCTGAAAATTTGGGAGGGTTCCGTCAAGGGGGGCCGAGAAAAAAGGGGGGTCCCAAAACGCGTTTTTCCCATTAATTTTTCCATAGGGCGTTTGGCCTCACTTTTAGCTCGAACGGCTGAATGGATTGGCACGAAACTTGGCAAAATTGTAGGGACTGTTAGCCCGATGTGCCTTTGCTGGGTCTCAATATATGTGCTCCAGTGGATTTTGAGAAGTTAACGTTTAAAAAAACAGATATATCTGTGACAGCGTCCCGGATAGCGAACCGGTTCGCGTACTTTTCGCGTAACGGAGCTTTACGAAGCGAAGCTGATTGGCTCTCCGGTGTCTGTCAACATTCTAAACAGTCCGGAGCGGCCGCCATCTTGTCTCTCGGTAGGATCGAGAGACAAGAGGTGGTGAAAAACGAAGGGGGAAATGAAGGAAAGGGGGTAAGGTAGACCTCTCCTGACCCCCTAGGATTGATGAGGGGGATATTAAAGTGCCCCGCGGGGCAAAAAAAAAAAAAAAATTGCGATTTTTCGCCGTAGAGGCGCGTCCCGGTTCGTGAACCGGGCTGCTAACCGGGCAGCTAACCAGCAGCGTAACGGGAGTCTGAGGAGAAGCTGATTGGCTGTCAACATTGTAAACAGTCCGGAGCGGCCCCATCTTGTCTCTCGGTAGGATCGAGAGACAAGAGGTGGTGAAAAACGAAGGGGGAAATGAAGGAAAGGGGGCAAGGTAGACCCCTCCTGACCCCCTAGGATTGATGAGGGGGATATTAAAGTGCCCCGCAGGGCAAAAGGAAAAAAGAAAAAAAAAATTGCAATTTTTCGCGGTAGAGGCGCTTCCCGGTACGCCAACCGGGCAGCTAAACGGTAGCGTAACGGGAGTCCGACATCTTGTGTTTTTGGAGCGTCCGGTTTGCGTACCGGGTAGCATTCCGGTAAGCGTAACAAGGGGAAAACCAAGAGAAACAGTAAAATAAAATTTAAAGGAATAGATTTACACCAAACTTGGCAAAATTGTAGGGACTGTTTGTTTGATGTGCTTTTGCAAGGCCTTAAGATATGTGCACGTGTGGATTTTGTCTAATTAAGGTTAAAAAAAAAATATATATATCTGTAAGCGTGCTCTGGCGCGCTTACGTTACGGGTTTTGTTTGCGCTGCAGAGACGATATGTCCCGTTTATGTGACGCGTCATGAGGCGTCTCACGTGGCTACGTGATACGTCACGTAATAAAGAATATATTTTACAGCTATAGATATTAGCTTTTAAAAAACCAATGAAATTCACTGAAAAAACCATAGGTTATAGACCATATATAGTTAGGAATTAGCATTTACAAAACCTTGAAAATTCACTAAAAAAACCATTGGTTATAGACCATATATAGTTAGGGATTAGCATTTTCAAAACCTTAATTTACTCGCACAAAACCATAGAAATTCGCATATATAGTTAGTTGCAATAACTATATATCGCGCACCCGCAATCCACTTCTGATGATGTCACATATTACATCATTCATGACATGGTCTGTGACATCACTGATGACATCACTGATGACATCTCAAATGACATCACTGATGACATCTCAAATGACATCACTGATGACATCACTGATGACATCTCAAATGACATCACTGATGAAATCACTGATAACATCTCATTTGACATTACTGATCACATCACTGATGATATCATTCATGTGATAATACCATGAACCTCTTCAGACTCTAATATAACCTTAGATACAATCAGTGTAAACAGACAGTCACAGACTGTCACTCATCCATGGAGTTACTCACACACCTAGTCAGTTATGCAAAAAATCAATCACACCTCCATTTTCTCAACTATACAGTTATACACACCTTACTTATTCAAACATATACTAACACATATTTACTTTACTCTCTTATACAATCCCTGATACATGTTCACAATGATCCATACAGCCACTCACACATTCACTGGCTCTTATGCACAGTTATTTATATATGTCAACTCTCACATGTACTGTGTTTTACATATGTACTTACTTTGACATGTAGCACTGAGATATCCATTCACTCACTAATACACTCATGCACAGTCAACCGCCCATACAGCTGTTTCCACATGCACTTTTGAACCCATACATATAGTGAATCAACTACTCACACATCTATGTACAGAGTCACACACCTCCCAGCCACCCATACACACACACACACACACTCAGTTTCCCATACAAATACTTGGACAACCAATGAATAACCCATACAGTTACTCATATAGCTACTGATCAACATATGCAGCAGTTTGTAGAACAACAGATATAATGATGCACAAATTAAAACAGTTTAGTCACTAACCCATGCACTCAGTGAGACACATTTAATCACTCACTCATACAGTCAGTCATGCACCTACTAAATCCTTCATCCAGACACTTATACATCCACTCATTCTTCAATATGTAAGACATATTTTAACTTTACAGAAACATACAGTCACTGGATGTTGTCATCAGTGATGTCATCAGTGATGTCATTTGAGATGTCATCAGTGATGTCATCAGTGATGTCACTAACCATGTCATGAATGATGTAATATGTGACATCATCAGCAGTGGATTGCGGGTGCGCGATATATAGTTAGTGGAACTATCTATATATGAAATTTCAATGGTTTTGTGTGAGTAAAATAAGGTTTTGAAAAGGCTAATCCCTAACTATATATGGTCTATAACCAATGGTTTTTTCAGTGAATATATATATATATATATATATATATCTCCTACCGATTATAGAGGTCCAAACACGTTGCAGCATCCGGGCAATCTCGCAAGGGAAAAACGCCACTTGCCCACAGGTATAAGAGACCGGATAACGGTGGACATAAACTAACGTATTAAAAACACAGGGCCGTAGCGAGGCCTAGCATAATGCAGCGCGGGAGACCTTTGTGGCGGCCATGTTGGATGTTGTATGTGTCTAGGATAGTATACTGTGAGGGAGAGCGATACAACAGCAGAATGAGTACAAGGACCCAAACTGGACCTCCACTCATATGGTTTCCGATCACATAATGTAGGAAAAGGGCAGAATTCTCAGTGGAATTTGCCACAAGTATACAGTGATAATCTCTCTGTCCCAAGTGACAATGCCTTATATTTTGATACCATCTAGGTTGCATTACATGAACAGCAAGAAACGCGGAATAAACTACGGTGTGACAAAAGAGCAGAAGTAATGTAACAAGCGGGATGGGCGCATAAAGAAAGATATACCAATCACTCAATGAAGAATCAGACAGAAGGGAAACGTAAGGAAAAGACGAAAAAAAGGAAATGGGACGAATATCAGAAAAAAAGATCGGAACGTGCTTGCGTGTAATGCGCGGGGACAAGATGGAAGCGGGTCTCAAGGAAGGAAACTGGGAGAGGAAAACAAAACAAGCATTGGCCGCGGGGCCTGACAGCAAAGAAATAATAATAAAAAAAAATGCGAGTTCTGCGCGCGCGACGGGAAAAAGTGCTATGCACGTCGCGCGCACGTGTGCACGTTCTAGCAAGCTGGTCGCCTGCAAGTCTGTGGTGGGTAGCACTTTTGAAACCCGCTTTCAGCTTATTAAATATCTCGCTGACAGTGCATGCGCGCTGGCTCAGCGAGACCTAAAAACGTACTCTCATAAGGTGGTGTGCATATTAGTATAGGGCACAAGTGGCGGGGAAGTACTATTGCAGCAGGTGTGATCCAACTCAAGAGGAGTGAGGTGCATGTGTCATTGCCCATGAATTGGCTGCGCTCTGTTGCTGCCGGTGGGGAACTAATATGGGGAGTGTGCAATGCAGAGCCAAGGCGAACTTTGTTAGGATCGGGTGTGCCAGTCCAGAAGCATGTATCATGGCACAGTGGCCATGCTGCGCGCTGAAGTGGCGAGTAGGTGGGGCCTCTAAATGAAATTGATTAGTCCATGGCAATATGGCTGTAGCAGTGGAGCCAACAATGGGTCAACAGGTAGCCTCTAGTTGTGAGCAAGGCGGCGAGGGGTCATTGGGTTTATGCCAATGCTAGCCAGGGAATGTCATCATTGAGTCCAATACTCTCGGTTTCCAGCCTGTACACCCACCTCTGCTCTAGCGTCAGTAGTTTGGTTGCCAAACCAGGTGTGGTTGCTTGCAAATTTGGTTTGTCAAGAATAGTTCAGCTCAGTGTATATGCTCTATGCTGTTAGTCAAAGAAATGTTTAGTTAATTTTGTTATTTGTTATGCACTACATATGTGCTCTTGTGTTCAAGTATTCTGGTGCGTACCTTCCTGGTGGTCCTCCCCACTTACCTTAAACCACAGGGGCAGGTGATCAGGTATATGACCCGTTCGCTGTTACAACTCCTGTGTTGTTGTAGTACCCAAGGACTAGATGTTCCTGGGTCTATGCTTTTAGTCATGTTGGTTTTTGCACATGACCCACATGGATAGTGGCCTTGAACATTGGGTAAGTTCCTTAGAGTATTGGTTTTTGGTACATTTGTGGGTGTGGGTCTGGTGTGGATCAAGTTATCTTTCAGGTTACGGCCTCTTTTGTATGCAAAGAGGGGTTTCTCAAGAGTCAATTGTCCTTTGTTAAGAATGTTCCAATTCTGTAGTAAGGATTTTTTTTAACTATGTTCGAGAGAGTGCTGTAGGTGTTAACTAATTTTGGTGACCCATTCAAAATTCAACAAGAAGTACACCAGTTCTTTAGAAAGGTCAGATTAACTTTTTTCTTTGCAGACAAAGAGACTCTGACCAGCGACACAGAGAAAAAGAACGCTACTTTACGACCAAAGTCAACCTTCAACCAACCCATTGGTGCAATTCCAGCTGAGGTAGCTACCTTCGAGAAGGCTGTCCTCAAAGATCTGACTTCGGCATTGTCATTGCCAACAAGAACCTATAACAACATCCCACGAAGAGAACAAGAAGCTCTCCGACACCTAACCATGGACAAAACGATTACCATCAAAAGTGCTAACAAAGGCAGGGCAACGGTAATACTGGATACAGACACCTATAGGACAGAGTGCTTACGACAATTCAACAATGAGACTGCATACCGGCGTTTGGACAGAGATCCAACAGATCAGATCATGGACACTATCTCTACTGTGAGCAAAGAAGCATGTGAAAGTGACTGGATCACCGCACAAGAATCTAATTTTCTCTGTACTAAATCTCAGACGATACCCTACTTCTATGTACTACCCAAATTTCCCAATCCACAAAAACCTCCTCCGGGTAGACCGATCATCTCCGGTATCAGTTCTGCATTGGAACTACTGTCACAACTTGTTGGCTTTTTTCTCAGACCACTGGTGTGTAACATGCCCAGGTACTTGAAAGACACCACAGATGTGTTACGCCTCCTGGATGTCTTCCTCAAAGAGGAAGTCGTCCTGCTCTGACTTCCGAACAGTAGGTGCTTTAGAGAGATATCTTGCAGCTTCATTGGAGTTTAGGGTCTCTGCGGTGTACAGGTCTTTATAGAAGCCCTCAAACGCCTATGGTATAGCCGCATCTGTGCGCAGTATGTGTACCGGGGGTTTGTGTAACTCCTGAATTCTACTCAACTCTACTCAACTGATGCGCCAGGAGCCTACCACCTTTGTTGCCACCAGTTTAGTACCTCTGCTTAGTGTGAAGAAGGGAATATACCTCCTTATCCATGTCTAGGGTTTTAACATTGTTTTCTGGCCAGGGTGATTTGCCACCTCCCCCTATGGGAGCCTGACTGTTTGTGTTTTCCAGGTCTTTTACCTGGGTTTTCAGTTTTCCAGATATTTTACCTGAGTTTACCTGTACATTTCTCTCTCCAGGACCTATATTCTCGCAGATATATGGCGATCCATGCGCCTCAGAGGATTGCTTTCAAGGTATCCCACAAAAGTGAGATGGAGGTATTCGGGTTGTCGTTTGTGCTTAGGAAGGTGGCAATTATTTCCTTGAGCTCTTTGACTGTAGAGGCATACGTTAGTAATTTGGGATTCAGGCACCTTGTCTTCTGTGTCTTGGGTCCTTCTCGAACAGTCAGCACAATGGAGACCGGGGAGTGGTCAGAGGACACTGCAACCCTAATCTTGACTTGAGTAACCTCTGTGATGATGCGTGCAGTGTCTAGGAAGTAATCAAGTCCTGCATTGGTTTGATGCCTGGCAGAGAAGAAGGTGTAGTACCTGCTAGTGGGATTGCTTGAGCTCCATATAGCCAATAGGCCTGCCTCCTGTAGCCAGTGCAGGTGCTCAGGGGCGAAGGCTCCAGTCTGCCCTATTCTTTGTGCCAAGCATTCCGTGAAAGTGTCTCGGACTAAATTGAAGTCTCCACCTAGCAGTACGTCGATGTCTGGAGTGGTCAGTCTCTGCCCCAAGGCGCTGAGTATGAACTTCTCTTGGTGTGTATTGGGAGCGTAAATGTTCGCTTAGGTAAAAGTATGAGTGTGTAGTGTGATAATGAGGGAAAGGAGTCTCCCTGGCTGCTACACCGGTGTTTGGAGTACCGGTCTGTGAAAGGACGCGAAAAGGATCGCTACCCCACCCATCTTCCCTCGGTCTGAAGAGAAGTATTGGTGATCAAACCAGCTAGATTTCATTTGCTCCCAGTGCATTTAAGTAGATGTGTTTCCTGCAACAGGCTGACATTGCACTGGGCGTCTTGAAACATGGAGAGGAGTGCTAGCCTTTTCGCCGGGGCATTGGGACCCTGTATGTTTAGATTCAGTATTTTAATCATTGTGTGGGCGTGTCCCTAGTGAATGGGATGTGTGGTTGTGCATCTGTCAGCCTCTTTAGGTGCATCACTGCAGAGAAACTGGTCAGCAGAAGGAGAAGTACGAAAACCCAGGCTGGAACTGAGGGATTCAACTACTCCCTCTATGGGTGTCAAAGCAACAGTGTGAACAGCGGTCGTTGCTATTGGCTTTAGAGGTGGTGGATAAGACCAGAGCATTGTCTGCAGCTTTCATCTGCTGTGGGCCTGTTGAGCTTGCCTGTGCATCTCCTGGAGGAACATGGGGCCCTCCTGCCAGCTCTTGTGCATCCCTGGTGTTTTGCGATGGGCGTCCGAGGAGGCGGTCTCCTCTTGGTCGGTTTCCAGGCCTAAAATCAATTTTTCTTACTCGTATCATGTGTGTTTCTATCTTCCACGCAATGGTCAGGTGGAACCGGTGGCCCCACCTGTATTTAACACCATTTTCCCACAGGAAGGCGGTAGCAGATCTGAGCAGGCGGCGACGTTGCAATGTGATAGAGGATAGGTCCTGTTACAGCCATAGTTGCACATCTTCGAACATAATCGCGGCCCAGTCCCACACAACTGCCATGATGCCCTCATTCTGGTGTAATTGATGGACACATGTTAAGATGTCCTGGGTTATACCTGGTGCACTGGCCAGTCTGCCCGCTATATGCGCAGTCCCAGACCACCTCCTTCTCTGCCATGTCCGGTAGCATGTGACGGAAGAGGAGGGTGACGTATCCCTCCAACTCCCCAGCGTCAGCCTGCAGTGGGACACCTCTGATTCTAATGTTGGATCGATTTTTAAGGTCCTTCAGGTGAATTTGCAGGTCTTGGTGTTATCTTCACAGGTCCAGTTGCTCCCTCCGTAGTGTTAGAGTTCCTTATCCCGGGCATCACTAGTTTTCTACAGCTTTTCCACCCTGCAGCCAATTTCCGTGACATCCTTCTTAACCTCTTTGATGTCCACCGTCCTCTCCTCCCACAGAGCAAATATGTCTGTCCGAAGCACACTAAAGAGTTTCCATGAAGAATCAAGTGACTGCCGTCTCTGCCTGTGTGGCTCGTGGGACGTTATGTTATGTTATGTTATTTGGGGTGCTTTTATAGCGCACGGCTACTCCGAGGAGTGTCCCGGCGCTGAAGACCATCACCGACCCAGAGTGGAAAGCAGAAAGGGAGGGGAACTGAGAGCAAAATGAGAGGAATCACTGCGTGAACAGCAGAGTCTTCAGATCCTTCCTGAAAGCCAGAAGATTGGTATTGGATCTGAGAGACAGCGGGAGAGCGTTCCATAGCCGGGGGGCAAGATGTTTAAAAGATCGCCCACCGCGAGTGGGGGTGAGGCCTCGCGGGTCTGGCCTGTCTTCTTGGCTAATAGCTTTGTGAGTAGGTCTCTCAAGGTGTGAAGTCTTTTTGGGCCTGTGACTTGCCATATTGTTAGCGTTGTGAGGTTGTTTCTCATTGACTCTGGTAGATTTAGTGTGCCTTAGCATGCCTACCACAGGAGCGTTGGTGTCTGGTTGAGTAATATGGATGTCGGCGGGCAGTCTCTCCCAACTTATTGTAGTGGTTTGCTGTCTCCTGTAGCTGTGTGTTGCCTCACCGCCTCTGCCAGCACCTACCTTCCCAAACCTCAAGGGGTGGCCTCGCAGTGAGAGTCCTTCGTAGCAACATCCAGTGGTCCGCAGGGGTTGCGGGGGTGGGAATACAGGCCTCCGTCGTGTTGCTCCCTGTGATCTGAGACCTCTTGGAGCGAAAAGTGGTGTCATGGGTCTGCGACTGAAGTTGTGTAGTGGTAAATGTCCCCTTCCCGGCATGCTACTCTGAGGGACACACGTTTGACGACAAAGGACTGCTCCCCTTCGCTCAGCTATGCACTGACTACGCATTACCCAAAACGGTGAGAATACATTACTTCCAGGTTCACCACTGACTGCTACACCCATCCGTCTGCCAAGGAGCGCAAAGACCCCTGATATCCTTTGAGAAATGTTTAGTGACCAAAACATCAGGTAAACACCTAGTTACTGACTTGTATGGTATCCTGCACCCCGCCCCAAACCTATTAAAACAGAGGGGCAAAGGAGCTGGGAAAACAAAGCAAGAAACCACTTCTTGGAAAACAAAGCAAGAAATTGTAAATCTTATCGCTGGCGTGGTGTCGTTTGTGTGGTGTGTACCGCCAGAAGACACACGATGTGCACTTGTGTACCAGTCATGATTGCCCTAAAGGCTGTTCATGGATATTCTATAGCACAAGGACCATGGCATGTTGTGTTGTACTGTTGTTGCTCGCAGGGTTCAGACTTGTTTCTCTAAAATTAGGTAGGCGTGCTTGATCTCATCATATACACATGTTACAGTCCCTCTAAAAATAAATGTTCAAACTAGACAAGGGTTAACAGAATATTAACAGTCGCATACTGCTGACATCTGTCCATGTTGATGTAAATAAAAAAATTACTCTTAAGTTGTGATACTGAAACTTAATGATACTGCAGTCCGGTACCTCTAGATCATAAGGGTGTGCTCCGACTGAGAGCAGCCAAGGGCCCGATCAAGTTCCAAAAAGAGGGAGGGAGGGGGATTTACTTACTTTACAAAAACCAACGAACCTAACAAATCCTGGAGCTGCTCTCATGATGTTTTCAGCATGATAGAAGCACCAGGATTGGTTGGAGCAGGCAAACCAGACTAGGGTCTGGTCTGCAATCTGCTCGACTGTTTAAAGCAGCTCAGATTGTTACTGTCTGTAGTGCGCATATCGGGCTGGCTGTCGCAAGACAGCTGGCCAATCTGACATGCAATCCGCAGTTAACACTTTAGGGAAGCCACCCCTGTTACCAATCAGCCGGAATAACGGCTGCTCCCGCCCGCACACTAGAGTTAGAATAGTGGTACTTTATAAAATGGTAATGACCATTATATTAATTTACGTTGGCTTCTACATTTGCAGCAGGGAGGGCAACACTCCTCTGCCTTCAAGGAGGAACCGCCACTGACTGCATTCAGCAGGCTTTGCACAGATGATTATATTTCTGCTACCCCTTTCGGAGCCCCTCTGATCCATTCGTTATACTTTCTCGAACGATTCAACAAATCGTACTGCTGATCTTCAAATATTATGTGCTGTTCCCCTGGAGTTATAAGACATGTCCTGTGCTCTTCCTCTCTTTCGATTGCTCTTTCATCGAGGGAGGTCTCCAACTAGTGCATTCTCTCCCTCCAGCTCGTCAACTTCTGACCGTATTTCTTTCAGACCTTGCCTTAGTTCTGTTCGGATCGTTCTAACGTCTTCCTTCATTTCTAGCATGAAGTGCTTTAATAAAATTTGTTGACTGGTTCCTTTTCCTGTTCAGTTTGTTCTAGTCCTTAATTTTCTCCCTGTTTAATGCTGCAAGTAGTTTCAGTCTTTCCCTGCCTCCTTGTGGGAGGTTTTTTTTTCTTTTGGAGTCCCTTTTATGCCTTTGAGTCTGCTTCTGTAGGGGTACGATCATCTTTTTGCCAAGGGGTCACTATTTGGAGCGTAGTTCCGTCAAGGCACAGTGTGCCTGTAGTGGAGTGGTGTGGCTCACTGGTTAGAAGTGGCAGACCCGGAAGCAGAGGTTGGCCTGGGACCAGGGTTCGATTCCCGACGCGGCAGGGTCTTGTGCCATGGTCAGCGGACTCCATAATTCTCGCCTTGGTGCCTACTCCAACCATGGGTCCCACTCAGCAACTCTGGGAAATAGCTTGCTTAATCTCTACTAACGGCCCCATCAGCGCCGGGGATGCTTGTCTTCACCTTGGAGATGCCCAGGAGGGACCATCTCACAGGGAAAGCCAGGATGGGTTCCCCAGCGGTATACAGCGCCGGGACGTCCCTTTGCTGGGGCAGCTGTGCGCTTTACAAGTATACGACAAGTATACAACATTTAACATTTTGTGCACACAACCTGCGCTAGTCGTCTCACTCCAGAGAGAAGTGAAATATAGTGCTGTGACTGTATTTTACTACCTTGCAGCAGAAATGCAGCCTATGTCTACTGCTCTGTCTCTGTGAGTAGAGTGGTGCTGATCTCTAGAGTTTTTGCATGTTGCTTTCTCCCACAGGCTCCACTACGTGTTATGACACTATTTTATGCAGCCTTTTTGTCGCTAGATGCAGTTCACGACTTACTTCTAAGTGTCGCCATCTTGGAGTGTCTATGCCTAAGATTCTCTGGTCACTGTTCTACTGTGTCTTGCAATTTTCCTTTAACAGAAATTGTCCTTCAAGCATTTGTTTTTCATCCACATCACTTGGTTAATCCCACCAACAGCCCTGTCTCCTATCTTGAAACACTACATCAGCCAAGGCGTGTTTTTTTAAACTCCTAGGGCGCAGTTTCACTGTACTCATTTTACTTCAAGACGGTCTGTTGACCTGCTGCACCAGAGAGGTCATCGCCGGAAAGCAGTACCTGCAAGGGGGCCAGAGTTTGCGTGGTGTTCTCCATTGCTCCAGGTCGGCATCTTGTCTCGAGGAGTTTGGCACTCTATGCTATCAAAATTCATGGTCTCAGCAGTTGCAGCCAATCAGCCCCTTCACCGGACAGTGTCAAGACTTCAGGCTACACGTCTTGCACCATCTTGGGCCTGGCTCCTTCCTCAATTTCTTTTTTTTACTCAGTCAATGAGCTATTATACTACTTAATGAATTAGGTCCCGTTGTACACATTTCTTTGTGGTTGTAAATCCTGTGAGTTGCACAATCTCTGGGTTCGTGACCACAAAAGGGCCTTTCTTAATGTGAGTCAGAATATGCTATCTGACTCGTAAAAGGGTTTTTGCGATCCTATCCGAATTGCAGATTGGAGGGGGCGTCCTTCCCTTATTTACAATTTGGAAAAGACTCTATCAATGGTTTGTGACTGAAACTGCGGTTGTAAACCATTGATGAGTTACTGCCCCACAAGTTGGGGTGGCAGCTGCTTCGCAAAGGTGGAAGGTGTCCCAATGGGGAAACTTGTGCCTTTTGCCCACTGGGAAAATTTTGCCTCCCAACACACGTTAAACGATTCTTGCCGGATGTTTCCTACAAAAGTGGAAAGAATGTGGAAATAAAACAAGCATTTGTTGTGCAATAGGTCTTGCATTTACGAGAGTTTGAGCTATTGGCATTGTAAATGCCAATGCATTTTAATTTGTGTGTTGTTCTTAAAACAGAGAAATAAAAGGTATTGTCATTTACAATGCCAATAGCTTAAACTCTCGTAAATCTGAGACCTATTGCATTGCAAATGCGTTTGTGCTATAAACATTTTAGCTGGTTTGTGATTCAAAGTTGCTCAAAATGCTCACCACAACCGTATCTAGGCACCAGCCTCTCCATAATGCTGAAGGAACGCTTTTTGGCAATGAGGATGGGGATTCTACCTGTTCAAACCCACATGCCCCCATGGAAACGCTTACCTGCAACCACCCTCTGCAGACTATGTGGAGAAACCAAAGAAGATATGTTGCACCTTCTGTGTATTTGTAAGACTCTCGACCTGGAGAGGAGAGAACTGTTAAAGCCACATATAAACAAACTGCATATTCAGTCCTGCAGACAGGCAGTGAAGGCGTGCTTCGAAGGGGCCAACGTAAGACTACTCTGCAGTTTGGTCCTCTTAATGAAAGAAGTACAGACAAAACTAGGCGCAGAAACCTGACAACATTCAACCACGCCCCTGGCTCCCCGCCAGGGGCCTACTTATGAACTCAACCCCGCACAGACACTAAAACTAGCGGGTAACGATCAAACAAATAACTATTTAGATCTATGGGCCCAGGTGCCGATGTAAGTTTGGAACTCGTACACAAACTTTGCCTGAATTAACGAAGTTTAATAACATTTTATTACATGTATTTTTAACCAGTTTTTAGAATACAGTGTTCTTGCTTTTCAGGATATATGAAATTATGTAATATATGCGTTTTATTGTACAGTCTGCTAAGATTTTAATTAATCATGCAATAATCAAGCAATAAAGATTACTTACTATAAACATTTTGAAAAGCGTTAGGAGAGAGCGTGTCCTGCCTGCAGCAGCAGGCAAGACACAGCTATTTGAGAAAATAGTGCTTGGAGGCTCTAATTGAAGATCTGAAAGAAACAGGTTAGTATTAGATTCCTTACCTTAGAATATCCCCAGGCGTCAGACTGGATCCGGAAATTTTTGCGTAGCAGTACCCTTGCGTGTCGGCAGGCGTTGCCTGCGGCTCCGCGTCCGTCATGGGCGCCGTGATGACGTCGTCAGAGTACTTAGACTCCGCCTCCGCGCGCTGACGTCAGTTCTTCTTTTTTCCGCACCAGCAGTGCAGATCCGGAAAAAAGTGGTACCTTAGTCACTTTTTGACGAAACTTTTTTGAGATCTTTTTGATCATTCTTCGAGTCTTCGACTCCGATCGGTGCCGGTAGGGATGCCATGTTTTAAACCTTGTGAGGACTGCGACCGGCTAATGTCGGTCACCAAACCTCACCGACGGTGCCTCCACTGCCTCGGCGACCATCATGACGACAAGACCTGCTCCGACTGTCGGGCCTTAACATTGAAAGCTAGGCTGGAGCGGTCCCGCAAGCGGCTCAAGCTCCGGCAGTCAGCCCCGTGCCGTGAGAGGGCCCGGTCTGGGCGGAGGTCGAGGGACCGGTCGCGGGGGCGGAGCCGCCATAGCTCCGGGAGTCGACATCACTCCTCAGGTTCGAAGTCGTCAGGTAAGCACAAGAAGTCGAAGAGACGTCATCACTCTTCCGACTCCCCCCCCCGACGCTCGCGCGATGCGGCCGGGGGATCGGGTGACACCTCGGAGTCGCGGGCATCGCGACCTGCCCCATACCCTCCGGTCCCTGGGCAGCACGCGACGCCTGGAGGAGATCGAGCACTTCCTCATGGCCATGAGGTCTCTCACTCCTCCGGCGGGTTCCGCGGCGCCTTCGGGCCCAGCGGACCCGTCTGGGGGCCCTAGCGGGTCAGGTGTTACGGCCCCGACGCCGGCGGGTGCTTCGACGTGACTTCGGGCCCCACTGGATCCGCTTCTGGATCCGGATCGTCGCCTGGCGACCTCACCGGCGCCAGTCCCGCAGGTGTCACCTCCGGCGCCGTCCTCGGGCGGCGCCGTCCCCGATACCTCCCTCGACCCGGTTCCGGCGCCGCTCTTGACGCCGCTTGGGGAGTTTTACTTCAATGAACCGGCCCCATCATTTGACAACCCTGATTATCAGGGGATGGGTGATGAGGAGTATTGGGAGGGGTCTGAGGACTCTCTGACACGTGAGTGTCAGTCCCAGGAGGTCTGGACAGGTCTTGGGGATGCCAGTGGTCTGGACACTTCGCCAGACACTGGTTTTGTCTCACCTCCTACCGTGGCTACAGAGGAGGGGGCATCATTCAGTGTGGTGTTGACGCGGCCGGCCAAAGCCTTGGCCCTTGAGCTCCCCGTCGCGGCAGTGAGGACTAACCTCCTCACTGAAGTCCTTAAACCGCAGTCAATCTCGGCTGAGCCTCTGCTGCTGTTTTAATGAGGCCTTAACTAACGTTCTTTTGGGCACCTGGTCCAGGCCCGCTACAGGACAGCCTGTAGATAGGAACGCGGCCAGATGCCACCGCCCGGCCCAGGGCGACCCTGCTTTCCTGTCCACCCACCCCACCCCAGAGAGCCTGGTCATCCAGGCCTCTAACTCTCAGACCGCATTCCCGTCGGCTCCGCCTGATCGGGAATCCAAGAGGTATGAGAATTATGGAAAAAATATATTCTCCTCCCTTAGTTTGGGACTGCGGTCTTCCAATACCGCATGCCTCTTGGGCCGCTACACCCACTCCCTGTGGGTGCATGGTCGCGGACGTGCTGCCACAATGCCCGGCGGAGGTCAAGGCTAAACTCGCCCATGCCCTTGCGGAGGGTCGAGATGCGGCACGTTTTTTCCATCCGGTGTGGACTAGATACCACCGACTCACTGGGCAGAGTGATGGCAACGACGGTGGTGATTCGTCGCCACGCCTGGTTTAGGTCCGCAAACTTTTCTGCGGATGTCTAGAATACACTCATGGACATGCCGTTTGATGGGCTCGAGCGCTTTAAGGACTCCAGGGCTACGGCCAAGTCCTTAGGCCTCTCGGCCCCGCGCCAGCAAATGGGTGTCTTTCGCTCCTTTCGTGGCCAAGGAAGGGGCGCTCCTACACGTGCTGCCAGCCACGCACCGCAGACTAACATTCAACGCAGTGGCGGCCGTGGAAACCGCAGTGGAGGCGGTCGGGGACAACGGCAAGGCCAGTCCTCACCTTCCCCCGCAGCATCCGCCTCCAAACCTTCCTAGTCCGTGCTTTCAGGCCCAAGTGACTCCAGTGGGGGGAAGAGTTTGCTATCACCCCTCCCACTGGCGCACTGTCACATCGGACAGGTTGGTGCTGCGAATCGTCCGAAGGGGCTACTCCCTCCCCTTCGAGACGACCACTCCATCCATGCCACCAAAATACCACTGCGTATCGGGGGATCATTTGCGGCTTCTGCAGGAGGAAGTTACGGCCCTCTTGGCCAAGGGGCCCATCGAGCACGTTCCTGGGCCAGAAGTAGGGTGTGGTTGCTACTCCCACTACTTCCTGGTACCCAAGAAGGGCAAAGGGGGCCTACGCCCTATCTTGGACCTACGGAACATCAAAGGCTTCCTCCGGAAGGAGAAGTTCAAAATGCTGACACTAGCTCAGGCCTTGGCTGCCCTGGACCCAGGAGACTGGATGGTAGCGTTGGACTTGCAGGACGCTTATTTCCACATCCCCGTCCTGCCGGCCCACCGGCGCTACCTGCGGTTCACGGTAGGCCACGAGCACTTTCAGTTTACCGTGCTCCCCTTCGGCCTTACCAGCGCCCCACGGGTGTTCACGAAAGTGAAGGGCGGTGCTCGCAGCACATCTGCGCAGGTTAGGGGTTTCAGTCTTCCCCTACCTCGACGACTGGTTGTTGAAGGCGGGCTCCCCCCAGACAGTCGTCAGCCACCTCCAGACGCCGGCGGACCTCCTGCACCTGCTGGGGTTCTCCATCAACGTGCCGAAGTCACACATGTGTCCCTCTCAAAGCTCCTCTTCATCGGAGCGGTTCTCAACTCGGCGCAGTTTCGGGTTTATCCCCCCGAGCAGCGGGTTCGGGATATTAAGGCTCTGATTCCGATCTTTCAGCCTTTATCCCGAGCCTCGGTCAGGTTGACGCTGCGGCTTCTGGGTCTGATGGATTCCTGCATCCTTCTGGTGCATCACGCCCGTTGGCGGATGCGGGCTCTGCAGTGGGACCTGAAGTTTCAGTGGGCCCAGCATCAGGGCAACCTGTCTGACCATGTCCTGATCTCGGAGGGCACTGCGAGATGGGAAACAACACTTACAACGCAACTTTTACAACGCACTACCTTTACAACGAAACTTTTACAACGCAACATCCCTTACAACGCATGCCATTACAACGCAACCATTACAACACATGTCACTACAACGCATACCAATACAACGCATGTCATTACAACGCAGTCATTACAACGCATACCATTACAACGCATACCTACACTATCCAACACTTACCCTACTGTTGCACCCCCTGGAGTTAGAATACTAATTTTTACCCCTACACTATCCAATACTTACCCTACTGTTGCACCCCCGGGAGTTAGATTAGTAATTTTTACCCCTACACTATCCAACACTTACCCTACTGTTGCACCCCCCTGGAGTTAGAATAGTAATTTTTACCCCTACACTATCCAATACTTACCATACATGCAATGTAATGGTATGCGTTGTAATGCTATGCGTTGTAAATGTAGTATGCGTTGTAGTGGAATAGGTTGTAAAGGTAGTTTCAAAGAATTCGTTGTAATGGCATGCGTTGTAATGGAATGCGTTGTAATGGATGTTGCGTTGTAAAAAATGCGTTGTAAAGGTATGCGTTGTGAAAGTATGCGTTGTAACGACATACATCCCAGTGAGACAGCTGCAGTAGTGGCTCACGGACGGCGATTGGGTCAGCGGCAGATCCCTCTCCCTTCCCCAACCGGAGCACGTAGTTGTGACGGACGCGCCCCTCCAGGGTTGGGGAGGCCACATGGGAGAGGCGGAGATCAGAGGCGTCTGGTCTCCGGCGGAGTCCCGGCTCCATATCAACCTTTTGGAGCTCTGGGCGATTCGTCTTGCACTGAAGGCATTCCTCCCCTCTGTCGTGGGGAGTGTAGTGCAGGTGTTCACGGACAACACCACCGCCATGTGGTACTGCAACAAACAGGGCGGGGAGGGGTCGTGGACCCTCTGCCAGGAGGCTCTGTGCCTCTGGCAGTGGCTGGAAAATCAGGGCGTGAAACTGGTGGTTCAACACCTAGCAGGTTCTCTGAAAGCCAGGGCGGACGAACTCAGCCGCCGGTGCATGATGGATCACGAATGGCGTCTGAACTCGGACGTGGCGCAAGGTCACTTTCTGCAGTGGGGAGAGCCTTGGTTAGATCTATTCGCCACCGAAGAGAACGCGCAATGTCATCAGTTCTGCGCGTTGGAATTTCCAAGGCGGCACTCGCTCGGAGATGCTTTTCGTCGCGAGTGGAGTTGCGGTCTGTTGTACGCCTTTCCGCCTATACCACTTCTGCCCAGAGTGCTGGAGAAGATCAAGCGCGGCCGGGCCCAAGTCATCCTTGTGACTCCGGACTGGGCACAAAGGTACTGGTATCCCGAGCTACTCAGTATGTCAGTCGATCCCCAGGTTCGTCTGTCTCTTCTGGAGGACATTCTGTCGCAGCAGCAGGGGATGGTCCTTCACCCGAACGTGTCTAGTCTCCACCTCCATGCTTGGAGATTGAGCGGCGACAGTTGAGGCCATTTGACTTGCCTCCTGAAGTCTGTAATATCATTCTGGCGGCCAGGCGGCCCTCCACAAAATCGGTATACGCCTGCAGGTGGAACAGATTTGTGGCATGGTGCACAGCAAAGGCTGTGGATCCTCTCTCTGCCCCTCCTTCTGAGGTTCTTCTCTTCCTTCTTTCTCTTGCCCAGCAGGGCTCTGCTCTGGGCACTATCAAGGGCTACCTTTCTTCCCTTTCAGCCTTTGTTCAAGTCCCCTATTGTAACTCGTTTTCTGAAGGGCATCACACACACGTTTCCACCTGTTCCATTCGTGATGCCTCAGAGGGACTTGAACCTGGTTCTTACTTAACTGATGTGCGCTCCCTTTGAGCCACTTCACAACTGTCCTCTCCGCCTTCTTACTCTGAAGACTGCTTTCCTGGTTGCCATCACCTCTGCCAGGAGAGTGAAGGAGCTCCAGGCTCTTTCCTCCAAACCTCCTTTCCTTTCTGTTGTGTTGCGGACTAGACCCTCTTTCCTGCCCAAGGTTGTCACGGCCTTCCACATCGGGCAGTCTATCACCTTGCCCACCTTCTTTCCGCCTCCGCATCCCTCAAAAGAGGAAGAGCGGCTCCACCGTCTGGACACAAAACGTGCGCTCTCGTTTTATCTCGTCCGCACTCGCCAGTTCCGGGTGGATGACCAACTCTTTGTTGGTTACGTAGGCGCTAAGAAGGGACGGGCGGTACACAAGCGGACCATCTCTCGGTGGGTCGTGTTGTGTATCAAGGCATGCTACTACTTGGCTAAGAAGGAACCTCCTGTTGGGCTGAGGGCCCATTCCACTCTGGCCACGGTGGCTACTACTGCCCTGGGTCGGGGAGTCCCCTTGCAGGACATTTGTCAGGCAGCTACGTGGGCCTCGCTGCACACGTTTGCAAGACACTACTGCCTGGACAGTCAAGTCCGGAGGGATGGCTTCTTTGGCCTTTCTGTCCTCCAGGACTTTCTGGTGTGATTATTGGTTCGCAGACTCACCACCGGGGTTGGTATTGCTGGGGTATCTATTCTAAGGTAAGGAATCTAATACTAACCTGTTTCTTTCGGATGAACAAGTTACTTACCTTCAGTAACAATATATCTGTAAGAAACAGTAGTTAGTATTAGATTCCTTACCGCCTCACCCATCCTCCCCGTTCTGCGAACCGATATCTAGGGTTAAGGGCATCCCCTTTCAGGGCCCTAGTTTCAATGGCACCAGTGTTGGTTTTTAACATGGCTCTGCGTTTCTGGCTCGGAAAAGCTGTGTCTAAGAACTGACGTCAGCGCGCGGAGGCGGCGTCTAAGAACTCCGACGACTTCATCACGGCGCCCATGACGCCGACGACGGACGCGGAGCCGCAGACGATGCCTGCCGACGCGCAAGGGTACTGCTACGCCAAAATTTCCGGATTCAGTCTGACGCCTGGGGATATTCTAAGGTAAGGAATCTAATACTAACTACTGTTTCTTACAGATATATCGTTACCGAAGGTAAGTAACTTGTTCTTTACCGAGTGACAACACTCGTAACAGGGGATGTCACCATGGGAGCTTACAAAATGCGACAATGAACAGCCACAGTTTACAGTGAACAATGACACAAGCCAATGAAAATATGGGCGGAGATTGGGTGGAGCTTCAAGTCCCTACCTGAGCACCGCATGCTTTGCAGTCCAGCGCATGCACTGCCTAGGCTCGACCTAAAAAGGGGAGTGGATAGAGGTTTAGGTTTCCAATCGAGATGGTTATTGCTTGATTTTTGACACATTAGTCTAAACGTCACTTTTTCAAGAAATGCACATGGCCTTCAGATTGTTTCTGTAACAGTGAGTAAAAATAGCATTTCTAAACATGCAGAGGTGTTTATATTTTTGCATGTACATTATACATCAAACATTGAATAAAGTAATGAAACTGCTCTTTAAACGTCAGACTACATTTATGTGCATAAGCGTGCATACATTACTAAAAACCTGTAGCCTTAATGTATTGCTCCCCTTAAGTACAAAAAGTAAAAACAAATGTAATCAAGTCACTTACATGATGTTCATGTCTTCCATTGTGTTTATCTGCTTTGCAGTTATTTGAGAAATGCAATCAACCTTGCTGTTAGTTTTAGGTTTGTAGCCATAAAACAAACTGCTCCTGCCTTTTTGAATGACCTTACACCCACCTGGAGCAATATTGCTCTTAACCATGGTCTGCCTGCTAGCAGTAAACTTTTACACATGCACACCAAATGGGTGATGATTTCTTTAAGTGCTTCACATAACCACCAGCATGCGCTATTAAAATGAGTGCATCCACAATAAAGCACATTTCAGCAATGTTTACTAACATAAATTGAAACTATAATTCTACCCAAACCTGAATGTGTCCATCTCCGAAACCCGAAACTTAATCAGGTATGACCTTGACCTCCGGGCCAAAGCCAGCACTCTCCTCAGTAGCTCCGCCTCACCAGGACTCTCCCCAGCTGCTCTGCCGCCAGGACTGAGACGTACGCTGTGCAGGGTTCGAGTCAGCTACCCGGCACTATGCGCCGGTCCCGCCCGGCTGCCTCCTGCATCCTGGTAACCCACTGCCTCCCTTCTGTTGCTGATTGCTTTCTGGTGCTGTTTTTATTTTTAATTATTGTACTGTGTTGCGTTTTCCCCCCTAGGTTTTCCTTTGCCTGCCCATTTCCAGGCGCTGCTGAGCCTGCGGCTCCGCCCCCGTTCCAGCCGCTACTTCCTCCCTGCCTCTGCTCCCGCCCCCTCCCCTTTACATGGCGACCTCTCGGGCAAGCGCCCGTGAGACCTTGACCTCTGGGCCAAGGCCCGCACTCTCCCCAGCACCTCCGCCTCACCAAGACTCTCCCCAGCTGCTCTGCCGCCAGGACTGAGACCTACGCTGTGCAGGGTTCGAGTCAGCTACTTTGCACTATGCGCCGGGTCCACCCGGCTGCCTCCTGGTAACCCCACTGCCTCCCTTCTGTTGCTAATTGCTTTCTGGTGCTGTTTTTATTTTTAATTATTGTATTGTGCTGCGTTTTTTCCCCCTTGGGTTTCCTTTGCACGCCCGTTTCCCGCTGCTGCTGACCCTGCGGCCCGCCCTGTTCCAGCCGCTTCTGCTTCCCTGCCTCTGCTCCCGCACCCCTCCCCTTCATATGGAGACCGCTACACGGTCGCACCGCTTGCGCACCTAAGGCAAACCCATCTGCGCCCGTCCGCGCCTGGACGGCGCCCAGCACCAGACCCCCTGGTCCCTGCGAACGCCACACCGACCGCAGCCACTACACCACCAGCGCCCTCCACACACTCTACACTGGACGACGGCACACCTGCTTCCTGACCGCCCCGAAGTACACCAAAGGACCCTTCTCCTGCCAGAGCTGCAGCTTCACCAGCCTCCGAGCCGCCAAACGTACCACTGTGACAGGACACAACCACCTCTGGTGCATACTAATGAACACCTGCTCCGCACGCAAGCACACCGTCAAACTCTGGGACCTGCTCAACACATCCTCCCTGGACGTCGCCTTTCTGACAGAGACCTGGATGAAAGCCTCCTCTGCACCTGACATCGCCATAGCCATCCCGGATGGCTACAATATCACCCGCAGGGACCCCACCAACGGAGTAGGGGGTGGAATCGCCGTTGTCTACAAGAACACCCTTAGGGTCTCGACCAGCACCGACAACCCCCTCAACACCGCCGAACTCCTGCACTTCCAGATCCACATCGACCCCAACACCACCCGCAGAGGAACTCTTGTCTACAGACCCCCGGACCCCGGCCTCTGTTCAGCGACTCAATCGCCGACTTCGTCAGCACGCACGCCCTTGCCTCCACAGACTACATCCTCCTCGTAGACCTGAACTTCCACCTCGAGAACAACAACTACACCAACTCCACCACCCTGATTGACAAACTCGCCAACCTCGGACTCAGACAGCTTGTCACAATGTCCACCCACTCTGCTGGCCACACGCTTGACCCTATCTTCTCCGCAAGCTCCCACATCACCTTCAACCAAACCACCGAACTCCACTGGACCGACCATCGCCTCATCCACTTCACCTTCCGAAAACCCCCCTCGCACCACCACACTCAACCGTTTCCCCGTCACAACTGGAGAAAAGTCCCTGAAGACTAGCTAAACACCACCCTTGCCCAAAGCCCACCCGCCGACCCCACCGACGCCGACACCGCCGCCCGCAATCTCAAGCGATGGATCGACGACTTCGCCAACACCCTCGCCCCGATCAAGAAACCCTCCAACAGATGCACTAACAAGAAAGCCAGCTGGTTCACCGCGGACCTCCAGGCCTCCAAGCAAACCTGCCGAAAATTAGAGCAGGAATGGCACCGCGAACAGACACCGGACAACTACTCAGCCCACAAGAACGCCAGCCGCAGACATCATCGCCTCATCAGATCCGTCAAAAGGGCCCCCTTCAAGGACCGCCTCAACGACAACGCGCACAACAGCAAAGAGCTCTTCAACATCGTGAAGGAACTCTCCAACCCCAGCTCCAACACCAACGACATCCCACCATCGCAAGACCTGTGCGACTCACTTGCCACCTTTTTCCATCGCAAGATTGCAGACATCCACAACCGCTTCAACAACCTGGCCGCCCGACAACCACCGTCACCTCAGATCTCACAGCCACCACCACATCGATCCCCTGCTCACCTGGACCAACATAAACAACAACGAACCCATCAAGAGGCGGCGTGGCTTGGACGCCGATGGCGATGGTCGCCTGAGAGCTCGGCTCCGGGACTGAGCCCGCATTGATCCTGCAGATCGGAGACCGCGGGGCACCCCGACCCCCGCAAACCGAAGATCGGGTCAGAGGGGACCTGCTGGGACGCCCGGTGACACTCGAAAACCGGTTGTTCCGACGAAAAAGCGAAGTTACGGGGACCGCGGAGCGGGACCCAAGATGGCGCCCGGACATTCTCTATGGCTTTGTCGAGACCCCAGACCCGTGGAAGCCTAGCAGGGCTCCGCGCATCTTCTCTACATCCTATCTCTCCGAGAAACGTTAGTCTGGTTGATGGTTTGGAAGGATCTGAGCACGGTGGCCATCCCCAGACGGATTGTTAGTCGAATTTTCGTTGAGAGCAGCTCACGGGTGACCGGAGGCCCTGAGTGGAAAGACGATGCCACGAGACACACCCGGCTGCCCCCCACTGAGTGCCTGAACTCGCCTGAGCCCCGTGCACTTCATGGGCGGCACAGCGACCTGGCGCCACAGAGTTTCCTGCAGCACTGGTGATTCTCATTCAAGGTCTTCATCGGCCAGGTGGGCCTACCCGGCCTGGCGCCGATCGTCCCCGCCTCCCCCTCGTTGGCCTCCGGTGACACGGCGGTGGCACGGCCCGAAGAGTCGAAGGAGTAGTGGGCCCTGGCGATGACGATCGACGGCCCTCTGCACAACGACCGCGTGCCAGGAGTGCCGTAGTCGACGTCCACACTTGGTAGTGCCTCTGACGAACTTTCCTCCACGGGATTCAACCGCCATGGGGAAACCGAGGGGGCCCAAAGGGACCACCCCGGCCGCCTCGGACACGGAGGTGCCGGATAAGGATGAACGAGTTGACCCGGAGAGCTCTGGTGGTCCCCACCTACAACAACAATTTGACCGGGTCCTGGAGGCGATCGCGATCGGCTCTACAGCAAGACATCGCCCAGGTTGCGACGAGCTTGACCCTCCTCAGGGCAGACCACGGCAAGCTCTCGGACAGAGTTAAGGAGGTAGAGAGCTCGGTGAGGGTTCTGGAGCCAGTGCAGAAGACCCTGGCCGCGACAATGAAGGATGCCCTGTCCCGGATTGAGGCCTTGGAAAAACGGGCGGAGGACGCTGAAGGGCGTAACAGACGGAACAATATTCGGGTGGTAGGCCTACTGGAAAAGATCGAGGATGGCGACATGGTGGCCTACTTGGAAGCTTGGCTCCGGGACACGGTGGCTCCGGAGGGTCTGTCCTCCTTCTGCACCCTGGAACGGGCACATAGGGTGCCGGCGAGGCCGCCGCAACAGGGCCGCCCCCGCGTCCGGTGGTGGCGCGTTTATTGCATTTTCGGGACAGAGACCTTATCCTCAATGCCGCCAGGTATAACGGCCCTTATCAGGTGGAGAATAGCCAGGTGAACATTTTCCCGGACTACACGTATGAGACCCAACGTAAACGGACCTCTTTCCTGGCGGTCAAGCGCGAGCTCCGGAGCGAGGGCATCCAGTACTCACTCCTTTTTCCTGCAAGGTTCCGTATTATCATTGACGACAAAACCCAGTTCTTTGATTCCCTGGAGGAAGTCTGTAATTGGCTCGAACTTTATAGGGCCGGCAAAGATGGTTTCGGCTCGTCATCCCAGTTGGCTATGGAACCTGGTCAACAACGTCGTTCCAAAAGGCTCCGCAGCCGCCGCAGCAAACCAGGCAAGCCTTCGACTGTGGAGACAATGGCGGAGCGGCGAGGAGTACTGGAGATGGTATCTAATCTGTCTGGTTCACAAAGTGGCCCCATTGTCGAAGAATCGGAACCCGGAGGCGAGGGGGCGCAAACAGACACGGAGGAATCAGAGACCGATAGTGTTCACTTGCCAGTGGTTACTCCAGACTCGGCTGAGGGCATGCTGGATGGGCAGGGATGACTGGGTGAGCTACTTCCATTTGGGTGGGGGTTTGCAGCGGGGGTGGTAGGGGAGGCGATTGGTGACATGATCCGATGAGGGGGTGGGGGGGCCCCGATCGAGCTGTCGCTTTTTTGACTTGGGCTCAATTTAGTCTCGGTAGTCCGAGACTCGAAGGCCCATTACTGGCGCCCAGCCCGCACCTAGCCATTAAGGCTTCCCTGCGGTGGCGACCGCAGGATTAGTCGGGGATTGGGGGGTTGTTGGAGACATGGTTTGGATGGGAACTAGATGGAGCTATTTGGGTCCTGTTCTGGGGTGGGTGGGAGGGGGTTTGTTTCAGACGGGTGTTGGGTCTTTGTTGGGGAAGATGGCCGCCATCAGTGTTGACTTGACTGTCGCTTGTTCTTTGTTGGAGCCTTGGTGGGAAAGCCCGGGACAGACAGTATGGGACAATGGCTGAAATTGCTAATGTGAAATGCATCACTTGGAATGTACGGGGGCTTCACACAATGTCTAGACGACACAAGGTTCACGCTTATCTAGTGCGTAGAGGGGTGCAGATAGCGCTGCTGCAGGAGACTCATCTCACCAAGGCGGAAGGGGCGGCGCTACAGCGTAGATGGAGAGGGCAGGTCTTCTACACCTCATACTCAGCTTACGCAAGGGGGGCGATAATATGGATCAGGGCTGGGGTTCCCTTTCAGGTTGCGAAATCGGTGGTGGATCCGGAGGGTCGCTACGTGGCTATCTCGGGCACACTGGGGGGTAGGGACTTGAATATTTGCTGTATTTATGCACCTAATGTGGACCAGCTTGACTTCCTCTCCGGGTTATCGGGTTCATTGGCCCACTTTCTCTCGGGAACCCTCTTGCTGGGTGGTGATTTTAATTCAGTAGTAGACTTAGAGGCCGACCGCTCGCACCCCCCCCTCCCGGACTCTCCAGTCCGCCGAGTGGCTAAAGGGAGGAAGGAATGGCAGACGCACTGGGGGCTCACGGATATCTGGAGGGCGCAGCACCCCGACTCTAGAGACTACTCCTATTTTTCTGGCCTACATGAATTGCACGTGCGACTGGATGGGCTTCTAGGATCAGCAGAGTTGGTGTCCGCAGCGGTCCGCTCTGAATATTTGACCAGGACCATCTCGGACCACAACCCCCTCCTAGTGGACTTCCGTTGGTTTCCCGGGGTCCCTAATGTGCCCACCTGGAAATTGCGCCCGGAGATCTTGGAGGACATAGTCTTTAAGGCGGACCTGGAGGACAAAATCTCGGATTATTTTGCGTCCAATGGGGGCACTGCGGAGAGCGTCAGAGTGGGACGCCTTTAAGGTAGTGGTCAGGGGCTACTGTATTTCTAAAAAAGTGGGCATGCGGCGAGTCATCCTTGATGACTTGGCCACGGCTGATCGGAAGCTCCGTGAGATGGAACTTCGCCGCCCCGGTCATCCTGAACTCCAGGAGCGTACGGCGGCGGCAAGAGAGGCGGTGGCGGCGGAAGTCGAAAGGCTGCGCTGCTTCGATTATAAGGCCTACACCACTAGGTCGCTCACGGAGGGGGATAGGTCGGGCGCGCTGTTAGCGTGGCTAGCCAATCCCACACGCCGGACCTCTCTAACGACGTCCATGCGCACGGCGGAGGGGTCTGAGGTGCACACCCAGCCGGAGATTTTAGGCTGCTACCAGCGCTACTATGAACAGCTGTACCGCAGTGACTCGGCCAGAGACCCTGCCCTGATTGATGAGTATTTGCAACCCTTAGAGATGCCAACGCTGGAGCCCGATGTGGCGAAGGCTCTGGGCTCCGACATCGAACTAGGAGAAATCCGTAGTGCCATTAAAGGGATGGCGAGGAATAAGACCCCGGGCCTGGATGGCCTTCCGGTTGAATTCTACTCCACATACGTTGACCTCTTGGCGCCTCGACTGTTGATAGTCTACAGAGAGGCGAAGCGATTGGGTCGCCTCCCCGGCTCGATGTGTGAGGCCTTAGTAGTTCCCCTCCTCAAACCTGGTAGAGAGTCGACTGACCCGGCGTCCTACCGACCATTATCAATGCTGACGGTTGATTATAAGATCCTAAGCAGCATATTGGCATCGAGGCTGCTAGGGCACATGCGCTCTTTAGTGCACGAGGACCAGGCTGGATTCATTCCTAAGCGAAACATGACCATGAATATTCGCAGGCTGTTTCGCTTGCTGGGGGAACCGCACATAGAGGCCCCGTGCCCGGTGGTTCTTTCGGTTGATCTGGAAAAGGCCTTCGATAGTTTGGAATGGGACTACCTGCGCAGAGTGCTGCTGCGTTTTGGTCTAGGGGAGGGCTTTGTCAGGTGGACCACGGTACTTTATGCCTCGGCGTCGGCCAGGGTGAGGGCAGGCCCGCTGATTTCCCAACAATATCCGGTGGAGCGAGGCACGAGACAGGGCTGTTCACTGTCCCCACTACTCTTCGCGCTAGCGGTGGAGCCACTGGCGCTGTTGATCCGGTCCGGGGTCTCCTTCAGCGGTTTGTGGACTCCATCTGGCCCGCATTATATCTCGCTGTATGCTGATGACCTGCTGCTCTTCCTCGAGGACCCGAATGCCGCTTTGAATGGGGCTGCGACGGCACTAACGTCTTTTGGGGAGGTCTCGGGCCTTCGGGTGAATTGGGCCAAGACTTGTCTGTTCCGGGTTCGCAAGGGAACGCCCAGACCTGACATCAGTGGGGAAATTAGGTGGGAACCCAGCTGCTTCAAGTACCTGGGGGTATACATATACCACGACCCCACCGACCTCCTGGATGGGAACATAGCCCGCTGTACTCGCGCGTTGCGTGGTAGTATGGAATTTTGGGCTACCCTGCCGCTTTCGGTGGCAGGGCGGATTGCTCTATTGAAAATGGTGGCACTCCCCCGGTTGCTCTACTACTTTCGAGCGCTTCCGATTTGGATCCCGCCGGCCACCTTTCGGCTATTGCGATCCATGGTGGTGGGATTCCTCTGGGGTTCGGGCCGCCGGAGAGTGGCTCTCAAGACCCTGATGAGGCCAAAGTGTGAGGGTGGCCTTGCGGTGCCGGATTTTGAGAAATATTACCTGGCGGCGCAATTGCAGACCTTCACCCAGGAGGTCGCGAGGGAGTTTCGTGGCCCGGAGATTGGGAGGGGCACGGGGATGCCCAGGCATGTTATCTCCTTCATCACACTGCAACGTTTGGCCCTGCAGGACCTGACGCTCGAAGAAAAGACCATTCGATTATGCTGGAATCGCGCCCACGCCCGGGGGCAGTTAAGGCTTCCGTATGCACCAGAAATACCGTTGGGGATGCTGACGGCCCTGCCTCACGGGGGAGACTGGTCACGCCTAGGGCAGTGGGAGGACGCGGGATTGCAATTGGAGGGGGACCTTTATGAGGACGTGGTGTTACTGCCCTTCCAAGAGATCCTAGACCGTTTCGATGTTCCCCGAGGCGACTTCCTCTTGCACACGGCTCTGGTCCGAGCGATTCAGGCGCACTGGAAAAGTGGGTTAGAGGAACCGCCCACGTCTCCGGTGTGCCAGCATGTTATGATGTCCGCGGGGACGATCAAGACAGTCACGTGCCTGTATAGCAGACTGGTTAACGAGGGATTAACCCCCCTCGCCACTCTGCGGACCCGTTGGGAGGCCGACATAGGGAAAGAGATACCGGAGATGACCTGGTCACAACTCATGCGCCGAGCCTGGAAGGGCGTACGTCATGCCCGATTCCAACTAGTTCATTTTTACATACTCCACAGAGCCTATTTGACCCCGGCGAAGATTCAGCAGTACTTCGCCACGGATTCAGCAGAGTGCCCCAGGTGCCGAGCGCCTGAGGCGGACCTCCTTCATATGTTGTGGTCCTGCCTGGCGCTGTCCTCCTATTGGCTTGTGATAGAGGATACTCTGAATAGGGTAACGGGGAGATCTTTATCGGTCGACGCGGCGGTGGGGCTCTTACACTGGTTCCCGCATACCCCTAAAAATAAAATTTCGAGTAAATTTATTGATTTGGGGCTTATCCTCGCTAAACGGGAGGTGACCAGGAATTGGAAGGCAAGAGTTGGTCCGACGGGAGTTAGGTGGCACAGCGAACTTCTGAAATGGCCTGCGGGGGAGAGCACTCTGCGATACCAATTGGCTAGGCGGCAGCACAACGAGAGAGCGCTAGAATCGGCACTGGAATGGGAGACGTTAGTGCAGGCCCTTAGAGATTATTGCGCTTCCAGCGATTCCGAGGGTGAAGATGCAGCACAATCTGAGTCCCGATAACCGTTCACGATACAGATATGAATATAGTCATCTGGGGTTTTTCCCATAGGCTCTTCCTACACACACTACTACACACTGATGGCGGGGTTGTGGGGGGGAATAAGTTGAATCATTGGGCTGTTGAGGGGGAGTTTCTTTTGCCTTTTTGGTAGGTTGATCTAGGAAAGCAGATGAAGCCCGTGGGATTATCCGGACCAGCTTCGACCTTCTATCAGATCCCCACCTGTGTTCGCCGCCCGACCCTTGGGTTGTGGGCTGAATGGCTGTGTACCCATGACGTTTTCTCACGGGGGATCGGATGTGTCTACTATTTTATTCCTGTAACTGTATTGCTGGTCCGACATGTAATTTTGGCTAATTCCTGCAATAAAAATATATTTAAAAAAAAACAAAAAAAAAAAACAACGAACCCATCAAAATCATGAGCACCATCCACTCCGGCTCTCTGTCAGACCCATGCCAACACCACATCTTCAACAAAGCTAGCGCCACCATCGCACCCCATCTCCGCAAGGCCATCAACGTCTCCTTTGAGACCGCGACCTTCCCGGAGAGCTTGTAGCACGCCGAAATCAGCGCCTTACTCAAGAAACCCAAGGCGGACCCGAAGGACCTCAAGAACTTCCGGCCAATCTCCCTGCTCCCGTTCCCGGCGAAGGTCATTGAGAAGACCGTCAACAGAAACTGACACGCTACCTCGAGGAGAACAACATCCTGGACCTGGCCCTGTCTGGGTTCCGCAGCAACCACATTACCGAAACTGCCCTCAACGCTGCCACCGATGACATAAGGGCCCTGCTGGACAACGGCGAAACTGCGGCCCTCATCCTCCTGGACCTATCAGCTGCCTTCGATACTGTCTGTCACCGCACCCTATGCACACGCCTCCACAACACAGGGATCCGAGACAAGGCTCTGGAATGGATCACCTCCTTCCTCTCCGGCAGAACCCAGAGCGTCCGCCTCCCCTTTTCCATTCCGTAGCCTCCGAGATCATCTGCAGCATATCCTAAGGACCATCCCTCACTCTGACATTGTTCAACATCTACATGGCACCGCTCGACATCTACATGGCAACGCTCGCCCACGTTCCCTGACTGCACGACCTCAACATCATCTCTTATGCCGATGACACCCAGCTGATCCTCCCCTCACCAAGGACCCCCTCACCGCCAAAACCAACCTCCACGAAGGAATGAAGGCCGCCGCCGAGTGGATGAAGAACAGCCATCTGAAGCTGAACTCTGACAAGACGGAGGTCTTCATCCTCAGCCTGGGACGACTCCTGGTGGCCGACCGCACTGGGAGCATCACCGATACCCACTGTCCACGCATGCAACCTGGGGTTCATCCTCGACTCAGCACTCTCCATGACCAAGCAAGTCAATGCCATCTCCTCCTGCTTCAACACCCTCCGCAAGATCTACAGGAGGAGAAGAAAAATGGTCTCCCAGGCCCTCGTCAGAGGGAGGCTGGACTACGGAAACGCCCTCTACGCAGGAGCCTCGACCAAACTCCTGAAAAGACTAGAACACATACAGAACACCTCTGCATGCCTGATCCTCAACATCCCTTGCCACAGCCACATCACACCCTACCTGAGAGTCCTGCACTGGCTTCCAGTCAACAAGAGGATCACCTTCAAGCTCCTTACCCACACACACGAGGCACTCCACAACACCAGACCGGCATACCTCAACAGACGACTCACATTCTACACCCCGAACCACCAGGTCCGCTCCTCCGACCTTGCCCTCGCCACCATCCCCCGCATCCGAAGAGCGACCACCGGCGGCAGATTGTTTGCCCACCTCGCCGCTAAGAACTGGAACACGCCCATCCTCCTACAACAGACCCAGGACCTACTAACCTTCAGGAGGCTACTCAAGACCTGGCTATTCGAGCAATAGCAACACCCCCTGCCCCACCCCCAGAGCCTTGAGACCCTCATGGGTGAGTAGTGCGCTTTACAAATATATTGATTGATTGATTGAAAGACTAATGATTGTTATAGTAATCCAGCCTCTACCAAAATTAGGGTTAAAAGATTTAAAATGAAAGCTTTTGCTTTTATCAGAGACTAGACGAAGCGCGATTCACTGGTCCTCCACGTTTGAGGTTTGGGCACAAGGCTAACAACCTTGTCCCATTAAAAATGTTTGTTGCAGAAATATCAGCAAGAACAACGATCTTGGATACATTTTTATCTAATATAATTAAGTAGAGTTTCCTGTTGAAAGTGCTTTGCCACTGCCAAACACCAGAGGCCAGATGTAGGAGCCCAAATACCGGTCGGTAACGGACGATTTCGGCCGTTACCGACCGGTATTTGGGTATTGTAATGTAGGGGGCTAGAAAATTACAGAATCAGTATATTTACCAATTCGGTAAATTTACTGATTCGTTAAAATACTGATTCGGTAAATATACTGATTCTGTCATTCAATATGTAGGTGGCACAGTTTACAGTGCCACAGGCCCTTGTAAATTCGTTATTTACCAACCAATACTATTGGGTGGTAAATTACGAATTTCTGTGTACATGCACATCTGTGCATGTACACCTGTGCCATGTGGCACACATACATGCCCTAAGGGGATGTATGTGTGTCACATAGCACACAATCCAGAAACAGGGGTGCAACAGGGTGTCAAAGTGACACACTGTCCCCCTTGGAAATTCTGTATTTTTACCGATTCGGTAATTACCGAATCGGTATTTGCTATTGAATCCTATGGGCTTCAAGGCCCATAAGAATCTATGGCAAATACTGATTCGGTAAATACCGAATCGGTAATTACCAAATCTTACCGATTCAGTATTTTTACCGATTTTTTTTTTTTTTTTTCTTTTCTACATAGCAATTACCGATTAATAAATACAGAATCGGTAAAATTCGGTTTTTACCATACGGTAATTTGCTATTACCTACATCTAGCCCCTGATTCTTGTTTTTACCTACATTTGATGATACATTATTTTGCCTATTGTCACCCCTAAGAGCATGAAGGGAAGGTTGTAAACCAATGGGTATGGTCCAGAACAACTGTGTCATCCAGCATATTGTACAGTATTTATGTGTAAATTACTATGTTTAGGTAGACCTACTGTAAGCTTCTCATGCTGGCCCCCATATCTGCTTTGTAAAAGTTAAATAAAATGGGCCCAACACACAGGCTTGCTTCAGGTGCTGATTCTCTTAAATATTATTTCGGTCATTTTGGTTTTGTCTCTCTTTTTGGGCTCTAGTCCCAAAAATAAAACATTAAAACACCATCAGAGATCTGCATTGCTGACAGAGTGTACGTTTTGTGTTAATTTGATAATCTGAAAGAAACTACTAGTTATAGATTCCTTACCTTAGAATTACCCCCATGCATCAGACTGGATCCGGAGAATTTTTCTTCAGCAGTACCCCTGCGAGTCGGTGGGTGGCGCTGGTCGACTCTGCGTTTGTCGTTGGCGTCGTGGTAGTCATAATGACATTGCAGTATCTACTTAGACGCCACCTCTGCACGCTGACGTCAGTTCTTTATTTTTCTGCACCAGCCAGTGCAGATCCAGAGAGAGCGGTACCCTCATTCACTTTTTAACTAACCCTTTTTCAACTTTTGTCGACATCTTTTTTTTGAGTCGTTTGACTCCTGGTGCACATAGGGATGTCCCATCAGCGTACTGGCTTCAAACCCTGTGACTCCTGTCACAAATTGATGTCGGTCACAGACCCACACCTCGTGTGCCTATTTTGACCTTTCAGGATCACCAGTTGCCAGTGGGCGGCAGGGTCCCCCATCACCTCCCCCACTGGCACAACATCACTTTGGACAGGTGGGTTTTGCAGATAGTCCAAAGGGGCTACTCCCTCCCCTTAGAGACCACCTACAATCAATTGCATGTCAGAGGAACACTTGGCCCTTCTCCGTCAGGAAGTGACTGCTCTCCTGGCCAAGGGAGCTATCAGGCGCGTCCCTGTCCCAGTAGTAGATTGTGGTTGCTACTTCCACTACTTTCTGGGACCCAACAAGGACAAAGGGCTGTGTCCTATCTTAGACATCAGGGATGTCAACCACTTCCTCCGGAAGGAGAAGTTCAAAATGTTGACATTGGCTCAGTCCTGTCTGCCCTCGACCCTGGAGACCAGATGGTTGCGTTGGACTTGCCGGACATTTATTTTCACATCCCCGTCTTGCCAGCCCACCAGCGTTACCTACGGTAGGCAACAAGCATTTTCAGTTTACCATGCTCCCCTTTGGCCTTACCAGTGCCCCTTGGGTGTTCACGAAAGTGATGGTAGTGGTCGTAGCTCATCTGCGCAGATCTGGAATTCCAGTCTTCCCCTATCTCGACAACTGGCTGTTGAAGGCGATTTCACCCAGGCTGTTGTTTCCCACCTCCGACTATGGCAGACCTTCTGCACTCGCTGGGGTTCACTATAAACGTGCCAGTCACACCTGATTCCCTCTCAGATGCTCCTATTCTTCACAGCAGTTCTGGATACAGCACAGTTTCAGGCCTATCCTCCCGAGCATCGAGTCTGGGATATTTGGGCTATGATACCGATGTTTCAGCGTTCTATTCCGGGTCTCGGTGCTCATGACCTTAAGGCTGCTGGGCCTCATGGCCTCCTGCATCCTGCTGGTGGACTATGCCAGATGGGCTATGCGGGCTCTGCAGTGGAACCTGAAGTTCCAGTTGGTGCAGCATCAGGGGAATCTTTCAGATGTCGGACAGATCTCAGAAGGCACTGCACACCAATTGCAGTGGCGGCTAAAAAACAGGATTGGGCCAACGGCAGATCCCTCTCCCTTTCCCAACCAGATATCTCAGTGGTGACAGATGCGTCACTTCTGGGATGGGGCGGCTGCATGGGAGAGGCAGAGATCAGAGGCCTCTGGTCTCCGGCGGAGTCCGGGCTCCACATCAACCTGCTGGAGCTCCGGGAGATCCATCTTGCAACTGAAAGCATTCCTTCCTTCTGTCAAAGGAAGAGTAGTGCAGGTGTTTATGGACAATTCCAACACCATGTGATACTGCAACAAACAGGGCGGGGTGGAGTCGTGGACCCTATGTCAAGAGGCGCTCTGCCTCTGGACGTGGCTGGAACGTCAGGGCAAATCCCTGGTGGTTCAACACCTGTCAGGTTCCCTGAATGCCTGGGCGGACAAACTCATTTGCCGGTGCATGATGGATCACAAATGGCGTCTTTACTCGGAGGTGGTATTGGGGAGAACCTTGGTTAGATCTGTTCACCACCGAAGAGAAAGAGCAATGTCAGCAGTTCTGCGCATTGGAATTTTCAAGGTGGCACTCTCTCGGCAATGAATTTTGTTGCGATCTTGCGGTCTTCTGTACGCCTTTCCGCCTATACCACTTCTGCCCAGAGTGCTGAAGAAGATAAAGCAGGATCGGGTCCAAGTCATTCTTGGGGCTCCGGATTGGGCATGAAGAGTCTGGTATCCCGAGCTCTTGAACATGGCCATCGACCCTCCGATCAGATTACTTCTTTAGGGGGAATCTTCTGTCGCAGCAGCAGGGAACGGTCCTCCACCCGAACCTGTCCAGCCTCCACTTCCTTGCGTGGAGATTAAGCGGCGACAGTTGACAGCTTTTGACCTTCCTCCCGAAGTCTATAATGGCTGCCAGGCGTCCCTCCACTAAAATGGTAAACTCCAGTAGATAGAACACATTTGTGGCATGGTGTACAGAAAAGGCTGTGGATCCCCTTTCAGCCTCTCTTTCAAAGGTTCTCATCTTCCTTCTCTCTTTGGCCCAGCAGGGCTCTGCTCTGGGCACTCTTAAAGGCTATCTTTCAGCCATTTCAGCCTTTCTTCACCTTCCTGATCAGCCTTCTTTTTTCAAGTCCCCTATTGTAAATAGATTTCTTAAGGGAATTACTCAACCTCTTTCCTCCTTTTCCTTTCATAATGCCCCAGTGGGACTTGAATCTCGTCTTAACCTACCTCATGTGTGCTCCTTTTGAACCAGGCCATAATTGTCTTCTCAGACTATTGACCTTAAAGACTGCTTTTCTGGTTGCCATCACCTCTGCTCGCAGGGTGGGTGAGTCTCAGGCTCTTTCTTCTAACCCTCCTTTCCTTGCTGTTCATCTGGACAAGGTTGTCCTTCGAACTCGACCTTCTATTTTTTCCCAAAGTGGTAACCTCTTTCCACATAGGCCAGACCATCACTTTGCCCACCTTCTTCCCGCCCCGCATCCTTCTAAAGAGGAGGCGAGGCTCCACCGTCTGGATCCAAAACATAAGCTATAATTTTACCGTATTTCACAAAACAATGCTGGATGGATGAGCAGCTCTTTGTTGGCTATGTGGGCGCCAAGAAAGGTCGGGTCACGCAAAAAAGAACCATCTCTCGTTGGGTCTTTCTTTGCATTAAACTCTGTTATTCCTTGGCAAAAAATGAGCCTCCAGTAGGGTTGCGTGCCCATTCCTCCAGGGTGACAGCAGCCACTACTGCTTTGGGACGTGGAGTCCTCCTCAATGACATCTACCAGGCAGCCACGTGGGCATCATTGCACACGTTCACTAAACATTACTGCCTGGACAGCCAAGTCCGGAGAGACTGCTTCTTTGGCCGTTCAGTTCTCCAGGAGTTTCTGGTGTGAACTTCGTTTGCAGACCCACCTCCGGGGTTGGTATTGCTGGGGTATCTATTCTAAATTAAGGAATCTATAACTAATAGTCTCTTTCAGATGAACAAGTTACTTACCTTCGGTACTGATATATCTGTAAGAGACATTAATTAGTTATAGATTCCTTACCGCCCACCCATCCTCCCCATTCTGTGAACTGACTTTTAGAGTAAGGGTCTCACTTTCAGGCCCCTAGTTTTGTGCCCCAGCGGTCAGTATCTTACATGGCTCTGCGATTCTGACATGGAATGCCGTATAAAGAAATGACATCAGCACGCAGGGGTGGCGTCTAAGTAGATACCGCAACATCATTCCGGCAACCACGATGCCAACGACAATTGCGGAGTCGACCGACGCCACCTAACGACACACAGGGGTAAAGGGGTACAGCTGAAAAAGAATTCTCTGTATCCAGTCTGACACCTGTGGGTAATTCTAAGGTAAGGAATCTATAACTGATATATGTCTCTTACAGATATACAATTACTAAAGGTAAGTAACTTCTTCACAAACATTCCCAGTATTGCTCCTGAAAATCTCTGCCAGGCGCAGGTTTCCAGGCATATTACTGGGAACTCCAAAAGGCGCCTGATCCCACTGAGCTGTGTTTAATTCCTGATGGCACAAAACAGGGTATCATGGATTACCGTGACACAGCTCGTTTCTGGATTGGACAGATTAATTTGTTCAATGGCCAGTATTGCTTTGTCTGCTTCAGTATTAATATTAGCAATGGCCTGTTGATTGGTCTCAACGTGTGCCCATCTTAACCTGCGCATGTCGTTTGTAGGCACAATCGAAGGTGGGATAACTCCCTCAGTGTTTGTAATCACATTAGCAGGTGTCCATCACTTGTGCTCTACGCATAGTGGGTTGTGCTCGATCCTCCATGTCACAAACCAGGGTCCATATTTTTAAACTGCATAAAACATGAGGAAAATTAAATTTTGGCCATGTTGTGTTCCCTAGCGCGTACCCCACCGACTCCATGTACCAGCTTAAAGTGCAGGTAACTTCCCTCCTGTACCAGTTATGAAGACGCAAATACATTTGCGTCCACCGTCAACTTGTCCTCTTTCAGACGCATCATGAATGGATTATATAGTCCGTTCCTAAGTATGCTGTGCCAACGTCTTTTTGTAGTACACTTTTCACTTTTTCCTGCTCTAGCCAGAGTAGGCCCTGAATTCCTGCCATCTGAACCTCTTTTGTGGCTTCTGGCTCTGCCCAGGCTACCTCTGTACTCATGAACTATGCCCTATATTCAGCGCGGCCCCTCGCGCTCAGCTCAAGCCTGCTTTCTGCCAAGACTGACTATAACCTTCGAGTTATCTGTTCCGCTCTCCGAGAACACATTCCTGCCTACTAGATCCTGTAAACATCCTCTCCAGCTGCAGAGCCAAGAGGCCGAATCTGTCTTAATGCAAGTAATTCATAGCCTCCGTTGCCATGCTGCCATGGAAGGCCCCGTGCCCCCACGCTTCACATGTAGACACTCAGGCGCTTATACACGCATCTACAGTTAGCATAGAATAGCTTCTGCCCTAGAGACCTTTCCGCCCAGATAGTATAGTTCCTAAAACATCAGATATCAGATATGATAGAAGTACAAGTTGATCTGACATGCCAGACTTCTGTCTCTTTCCGTCAGTGTAAATGTCAAGACCCCTGCACCCCGTCAGTCGCACGTCATGCAGCTGCGCGCGCATCCAAGCTTCCGATTTCTGCTGACATTGCAACATTCTGTTAGCACCACCCCTTGGTGCCACCCACTTGCGTCACCTATCAGTGACGTTTCTTGCACACACCTCTAGTTCACGCCTAGTTTACGCCTCTTGATGATGTATTGGTATCACGTGTACACTGTTATCTTGTCTTCTCTCAGCTGTTACGCCTCTCACATTGAAACTTATGATGTAAATCAAGTATATAAGCTATGTAATGTCAATAAACGAGAGCGCGCTCATCTATCCCTTCTGACACCCCTGTGGTGGTCAGAACATGATATCCTGATTCCTTTATGAGGAATAAAACCCTTAGAAACTCTAACACCACGGACTCTGTTTCCTTTCTTTTTATTGAGCTATCATTGATTAAGTACTTACCTGCATAGAAATTAAGAGAGTAAATTAATTATTTACGTCATTTTGGCGCCCGAACAGGGACCCCTCCCCCACCTCACGCGCCGGAAGGTGCGTTGCAATCCGTGTCCCCTGCCATCAGTTAGACGGACAACACGTGTACTGGCAGGATTTCCTGCATCCCCCTCTGACACACGGAGGTGACGAAGACTGCGATCAGTGCCCAGACGAGGCGGTGAGGAGTGCGGAGGATCCCGACCAGAGCCCAGCCGAAAGAAGCAAGGTCCGAGGTGTGAAGAGGCCCACCAGTTTTCCGAAGTTTTCCGAAGTTTTTCCGAAGTTTTCCGAAGTTTTCCGAAGTTCCGAGTCGAGTCCAGTCGAGTTTTCCGAGGCCTTCTGTTTCCGTGCTTCCCGGTGAGTACCATTGCTGGGTCGTATCTAGACGGGTTTGGGTACGCAAGTCCGGTCTGCACTGTTTTTAGGCAGTGTATCTGTACTGTTTAGCAGTATATAAAGTATTCCGAATTTCTGCACTGTTATACCAGTGTATCCGTACCGTTGAGCGGTACATTCAAGTGTAGGGGGTAGTTAGCTATGTCTTCAATGTTTTCATGTGATTAATGTTGTGGTATGAATGCGACTGTTTTACTGTGTATTATTGTATTTCTTGTATCAACTAGCAACTCGTATCAAGGAATAAAGATTTAGTGTTCAAGTAATAAGTAAACAAGATGCCGTTCCTCAGCAAGTTAAAACAGATAGGAACTAGGAAAGGGTTACTAGAGGAAGAAATTCCTATCCCCCCTAGGGACACTCCCGGTAATTTTATGTATCAAAAGCACGGCATAGATGCCATATTATATCTAGATTTATGGGCCGATTACACCAAACACCTAGACGAGAGACACAGATGGCCTGTTACCGGAACGTGGGATGCCGAGTGCATCATGAGGGTAGAAGAAGCATTATGGAAAAAGAAAGCTAGGCAATCTCAGAAGGACGCCATAGAATTCTGGCGTAAGGAATCACGTAAGCGTGCTGACAAAGCACTCCGTAGAGAAGACAGACTTAAAGAATCAGATAAAGAACGAGAAAACGAATTAGTTACTGAAGGGATTCGAGTAAAAACAGAACAAATAGACCGTGCCCGAAATAATCTTGTAAACGGTATGTACCTCGCAGCAGATGGCCCATCCGAAACTGAATCAGAAATACCGAAAAACTTACAGACACCATTAGTTCCAACTAAAGTAATGCATAAAACTACTAAAGACATATTCCTGAATTCCTATCTAGAGGATGTAGCACCAGCTTACACCAATCTGCCTGTTCGTGCCCTGCCTACTGACAGGGATGGAGGTGGTACTACGCCCCCAGATCCAGCTCCGCCGGTACCGCAACAGACCTCTCCCGCTCCCCCAGCTCCGCCACCCCCCGTTCTTAAAACGGATCTACCGAAACCAGTACTACCTGATCTTACTAAAAGACAGATTCAAGTTCAGATACAGACTCCGCGGAGAGATAATGCCCAAGCATCGGCCTCAGGAGGTGCGACGGCGGGTCTACAGACCCCTCCACCGACACACAGATTACATTTAAAGGACACACAGAATCCTTTCCAGTCTCCTTATTCAGCCCGGCTTGACGCACTCAAAGATAGGATGTCATTCTGCAGATATGATCCAGTACCCGGAACAGACGATCTGATGGTATTAGCATCACTACGCTTAAGATCTGCCACCGATAGCTTGCTATGCTGTGTAGGAATGCAGGAAGTTCTCGACAGGCTATACAAATTCATACAGACGGGGAAAGACCCCGACAGTGTCCAAGCTGCCATGTATAAACAGAAAGTTGACGTCCAAAAACAGATATTACGATTCTTCATAAATTGTGTGATAAGAGAACGAGACAGGCCCGGGACAGACCAGAGTGAATTAGACGCATTGAACAAGTGGGGCCAAAATATAGCAGAAGCAAAACATGACAAGGGGACTAGCATAGCCACCATGTCCCAGAAAATTAGAAAGGCAGTATTAACTGCACATCAGGAAGAAACTGATAAAACTTCCTCCGGGGAGGAAGATGAAGATGAAACATCGCAAAAGTCTACAGACACTATAGCATATGTAGGTAGGGGAAACTACCTTAGGAAAGGTGTCCGTCCGGAGAGCAAGAGAGTTCTTTTCTCCGCTTTAACAAATCCGAATTCTTCTGAACATCAGTTCCAGGAAACTGATAAAAGGCTTCGAGATCGAGTAGGGTACCATATACTCAATTCTATGGATGAACAGGAATTAGCCCGGTCCGCCGTGTTGTGGGCAGAAAACGCAGACATATATAATGATGACACGTTAGTGCAGACATTTTTGAACCTTTCCCCGGAAGAGCAGAAAATAGCAGGTGTATACATGATTCAGCACCTCCTTATCAAGTTCAGAAACCATCATTCTGATCCAGGTCCCTTACACGAAACATTAGAAGCACTAATCATGGATAGATGGAGAGGTTTTAGTACCAAATTAATACAAATAATTCTAGAACAACGACGTAAGTATAACACTTTCCTGAGCTCTGAATATGTTCCTGCCCCGCCTCCAGAAAGGAAAATGTACCACATGCAATGCGGTGGCGGCATTGAAAGCCAGAATCCCTTACGAGAAGTACACCCAGTTATGGGTGCGGACCAACGCCTGAAACGTGTGTATGTTCACACACCACTGACTAAGTTAGAACTATTAGAAATGAAGAAATTAGTTCCGTGCCATGATAAAGACCCTGCAGGTTTTCACAGAGAGCTTAAAGACATGTTATTGATGGGAGATTACACGTATGATGATATTATGAAAATGTTAAAAGTACTGTTGCCTACGGGCATTTACGAGAAATTAAAGGAGAAGGATTGGGAAGTGGGAGAGTCAAAGATAGCATGGGCAGAGATAGAAGACGAAGAAAGCAAACGAGTCCCAGGGGTAGGTCTTGGGGACAAGACTAAAGCATTACCAGGTTTAATAGTACAGGTTCTGCCAAGATTATTGACAACTAGAAAGGAAGATTGGGACGCAATCTCGTCCTGCAAACAGAAACAAGATGAAGATACTAGTGACTTTTATTCGAGATTCGAGAAATGTTTCATTATCAATAGTGGCCTAAAAACAAGTAGCGAGTCATATCCACACCTTTTTGTAACGAAACTAGTAGAGAACGCCCTACCACTGGTTAAAAATAGAGTGTACAAGGTTGAAAGTACTTGGCAGGCAAATACGCCATCACAGATGTTACAAATGTTACAATATCACCAGAATAGAATTAGGGAAGAACAAGAGCAGGAACAGAAACGTATGAAAGACACGAAAATGAAAATGTTAGTAGCTCAGACAATTCCAGCCGAGGGTCATAGGAAAGGTGGGGCCCAGACACATCATTCTGCTGCTCCCGTTAAAGGGACATGTAATTATTGCAAGCAGCCAGGTCACTACGTACATGAATGTCCAGTCCTGAAACATAACATCGAGACAGGTAAAACTAAAGAAAGACCGCGTCCGCCTAGACATGAACAGGGTCATCAACAGACCTCACAGAACGAACAGCCGATGCAGAATACACAGTCTATGCATGATCAGTCCCATACAGCACAGACCGTAGCAGTACCGCAGCCACAGCATGCTCAGACACAGCCCGCTGCTGCAACTAGAGAAGTCTCACAACAAATGTACCAGTATGCCCAGTCGGCATATCCAGATTATCAGCGTTACACATGAAACAGCCTAGGGAGGGAAAGTGATTTGCCTCTTATTGAAATTCCTGTAGATCAAGAAGGTCCATATGTACATAGTCACGTATTAGGAAAAGATAGAAAGTTTTTAATTGACACAGGGGCAAGTCACACTACTATAAGTCATAATGAAGTTCCAGGGGCACCCCTCTCAGGCTCACAGAATGTTTCCCTTGGTTTTTCAGGACAGCCTATTGTAAATGAAGTATCAGAACCAGTACCACTAGCTGTGGGTCCATTATCTCGAGTTACAGATTTGTTACTCACGAAATCATGTCCCGAAAATCTGTTGGGAATTAAAACATTAAAGGCTTTAGGAGCTATAATCTGCTGTTCCCCGGAGGGAGTCAGACTCTTTCTACGGGATTTCAAGGGACATTATGTCCTACGTGACTTTGATGTCAGATTGAAAAATGTACCAGATCACTTATGGGCAAAAGGCCCAGCTGATGTAGGTTGTATGCATATCACACCATACCGTGTTACACTCAAGACAGGAGTTGTTCTACCCAGAATCAGACAATACAAGTTACCACCCGATGCTGTAGTGGCTTTACTGAAAATAATTGAAGAGCTTATCGCCCAAGGAGTGGTCGTAGAAACCGACTCCAATATCTGTAATTCGCCTATCATTCCAATTCTTAAACGTACAGACCCCAATGCACCGCCAGTATATCGGCTGGTGATTGATCTTCGAGAACTGAACAAATGCATTGTACCACAGTATCCTGTGGTCCCCGATATCTCCACCCTGTTAACTGCTATTGATTCAGAAGCAACGTTCTTTACTGTAATCGATCTCAAGAACGCCTTCTTCAGTGTACCCATTGACCCGGAGAGCCAATATCTCTTCGGATTCAGTTTAAATGGACGAAGTTTCAAATTTTCCCGCGCACCTCAAGGATTTACAGAAAGCCCCAGCATCTATAGTCAAGCACTGAAAAGACAACTAGATTGTATTCAAATGCCAGTTAATACAGCTTTATTACAGTACGTCGATGATCTGCTGATCACCGCACGAAGTGAGCCCGAATGTGAACAAGCATCTCTGATAGTTTTGCATTTTCTGGCCGACAAGGGACACAAGGTGTCTCCTTCGAAGCTACAATTCTGTGTTCAGCAAGTTGTGTACTTGGGTCACTTGCTGTCCAAAGTGGGGAGACAGCTCACTCCCGATCGCATTCAGTTAATAGTAAACATGCCCCGACCCCAGTCACAAAAAGAAGTGCGGGCCTTCATAGGCCTCACCTCGTACTGCAGACAATGGATTCCTCAATATGCATTTCTAGCTAAACCACTCATCCAGTTAACGACACAGGAGGCAGCGACTTCGACTGTCCTTCCTTGGACTCAGGAACACACACAAGCCTTTGAGGAATTAAAGAAAGCTTTATGCCAAGCACCAGTTTTAGCGACACCATGTTACAGCAAACCGTTTACACTTTTTGTTACAGAACGTGATGGTACAGCATTGTCTGTCCTCACTCAAGATCAAGCAGGTTCACATAAGCCTTGTGCTTATTTTTCAAGTACATTGGATTCAGTAGCTCAGGCACTCCCTGCATGCTTAAAGTCAGTAGCAGCAACAGCGTTAGCAATCAGACAAAGCGATTCAATTGTTTTAGGCCATCAGTTAACAGTACAAGTTCCACATTCTGTAGAGGTTCTGTTAAACAGAACCCAGACTCAACACTTGACTATAGCACGATTGACAGGTTATGAATTGACATTATTCCAGCCACACATAGAAATCAGACGCTGCAGTATCTTGAACCCAGCAACATTGTTACCTACAGTTATGACAGATCCAGCTCCACATGATTGTATAGAGATTATCAATGCAGTAACAAAGCCTAGACGAGATTTAACAGATGTTCCATTGACAAATCCAGACCTAACACTTTATGTGGATGGTTCATGCATGAGAACAAGTACAGGAGAATTAGTGGCCGCATATGCCGTGACCACTGAAACTGAAGTTAAAGAAACACATCGTATTGATACACTGTCTGCTCAAGCGGCAGAGCTCATCGCTCTGACCCAAGCCTGTATTCTAGCAAAGAACAGAAATGTTAACATATACACAGATTCCCGTTATGCGTTCGGAGTCGTACACGACTTCGGCATGCTCTGGCAGGAACGAGGTTTCCTGACCTCTCATGGTACCAAGATTCAGCACGGTCCTCTCATTCAAGCACTATTAGAAGCAATACATCTGCCTTCAGCCATATCAGTCATGAAGTGTAAAGCACATACTAAAGCCACAGATTCTGTTTCCCAGGGTAACGACCTGGCAGATCAGACAGCAAAGCATACAGCACTGACTCACACTCAGACAACTAACACGATCAAGACAACAGATCCGACAAACTGTATGACAGTCAGAGATCCCACCCTAGATGTTATTGACATTCAGACACATGCTACTCCAGACGAAATAAAGAAATGGATCGAACTAGGAGGGATCCAGACAGATCAAGGTTGGATGACGAAGGGAAAATCTACATGGTTTCTCCCTGACTCTATGGTTCAAGTCATGATAAATACAGCACATAGTCCTGCCCACCTAGGAGAGAAAGCCATGCTAGACAGTTTGCAAAATCTCTGGAACAATAAACACTTACGAGCAGCCGCAAAACAGAAAGTGCGTACTTGCATGATCTGTTGTCAGTTCAATCCAGGTAAAAGCGTCCCTGTGGAGCAAGGTGGATTTCATCCTCCCGATCACCCTTTTGAAGTACTCCAGATGGATTATATCCAGATGGACCGTTGTCGAGGATTTAAATATGTTCTCGTAGTTGTCTGTGCTCTGTCCCGCTGGACCGAAGCATATCCTGTCCCAGATTATACTGCTCCGACCACTGCCAAACAGTTGGTTCGTGAATTTTTCCCACGGTACGGCTTGCCTCGTGTTGTGTACTCAGATAACGGTCAGCCATTCTCGTCTGCCCTAATGAAAGAAGTTTCCTTGTTATTAGGATACCAGTGGAAGTTCCATTGTGTCCGACATCCAGAAGCAGCAGGCCTTGTAGAAAGGCATAATCAGACATTAAAGATTCGCCTTGCCAAAATATGTCAGGAAAAAGGGGTCGACTGGATAGTCGCCCTGCCGGTGGCACTATTCTATATGAGAATGGTCGCCCATTCAAGATCAGGGCTATCTCCGTACGAAGTGGTCTTTGGCAGACCACCGAATATGTGGGGGACGCCCATTCCGAAAAAGATAACCGATGTTGATTCTAATATGTTGACAGATTACCTTGCCTCCTTGATGTCTGCACTCCAATCATGTCGTTCACAGGTTGCCGCTGCCTTCCCTGACAACACCGATGTGAAGGAGCATGATGTCCGCCCCGGTGACGTTGTTTTAGTCCGCAACTTCGACAGGAAAAGTCCGTTGGAGCCCCGCTGGAAGTCTCCGAAGACCGTCCTTTTAACAACAAAGACTGCAGTCAAGTTGGAAGGAAGAAAGGGGTGGGTTCACCTAAGCCATATCAAAACATTCCCAGGACTGAAACCGGATCAAGACACACCCACCCCCACCAAAGACTCTGATACCAAAGACTTTTCCGAATGCAAACGAGAAAAAACTCCTCAAGAACAATATCGTATGAAGTTACGATCTAGCAAGTCAGACAGTTTAATTGTTTAAGTCCTCCCCTAGGTGAATCGGTTAAATAGTTTCTGACATGTATCCCCTAGATCGAGTTAGAGAGAGAGAGGAAAAGAAAAGAACATATTGCAAATCACTGCGTAGTCACTGTATAGTGACATTGTTAATAATGTTTTTCCTAAGTCTTCTGATAATAGTTGCAAGTGTACTTCTCCCTATATATTATCCTATTTTCAAGCGTGAACAATCTGCTTACAATGTCTCTGCTGAACACACTTTTAGTGAGTTACCTCCTCATGAGCTTTCCTACAGACTTGCGCTGCGCAACAATACATTCATTAGTATGTTACATCATTCTCATCAAACTAACAATGCTACAAATTGCTGGATATGTGGTCGACTCCCTCCCTACCAGAACTACAAGGGAGCCCTGCCTCTCTTCCCGTACCCGTTCACTCATAATGGCTCCTGCGGAGCATGGTTTAAGATAATTAATTCTTTAGATCCCGACATTGCTGTTTTCGATGGAGGTTGGGTTTGGGGAAACTTGAACCTGGTCCTACTAGACGTCTGTTACCCGGATAAGGAGGGACTCCCCATTAGAAAAGGAACTGATCTAGAAAATGAAGTATATGGATTAGGTAATTACACAATTAGCCTTATGATTCTTACTGTCGAATCCGAAGCCGCACCAGTTCTACCTATTATGTCAGTACTGCCAGTCACTGGTGAATTATGTATCAAGAAGAAAGGTTCAGTACACTTAGGTCATAGTAAATGCACTACTGTGGTCGAATTCAGTGATGATGGAAAGTCATCCTTCAAAGCTATCAGTCATTCTTACTTTGTGTGTGGTCATACCGCATACATTCGTCTACCTCCAGATTGGGATGGTACCTGTTACATTGCATTCCTTCTGCCACCCGTTTTTCTAGCTCCTTCTGATTACCACAGAAATAGCAATCTAGTAAAGAATAGACCCAGAAGAGATGCCCCCCTTGTCGACTACACAGAAACGGCATGGGAACAGTACACTGACTTTAATAAAGGATTCTTTTTCTTCTTAGGCCCTGTCCAGAATAGTAAATTAATACGCAGATTAACTAGAACACTTGAAGCTGTAGTAAATGAAACTACCTCCGCCTTAGGAAACTTAACAGAGGAGCAGTCCGCTATGCGGGTTGTTGTCCTTCAGAATCGTCTTGTAATTGACGTCATCTTGGCAGATAGAGGTGGAGCTTGTAAGGTCATCGGGTCAAGCTGCTGTGTTTTCATTCCACAGAATGCACCATCTGTATATCAGGCTATCACCCGTCTTCATAAAATTGCAAATCAGATACATCAGAATCCAGGCACCTGGACTTGGTCCGGTTGGTTCTGGACAACGTTAACAGCTTGGGGATGGAAGATCCTATCCTTCCTAGGCATTGGCCTAGTCCTAGTATTCAGTTGCTGCCTGTGCCTACAGTGTGGGCCAGCGATTTGTGGACTGTGTGCCACTTCTTGCATTAAACATTCCAGTTTTCACTCAAAACGTAACAGAAAGAAAGAAGAACAAATGATGTTACAAGAACAGACTGATCGATTCATGAGGATCGATATTTCATGAAGGGTCCGTAGGGAACAAGGAGGGAATGAGGAAAATTAAATTTTGGCCATGTTGTGTTCCCTAGCGCGTACCCCACCGACTCCATGTACCAGCTTAAAGTGCATGTAACTTCCCTCCTGTACCAGTTATGAAGACGCAAATACATTTGCGTCCACCGTCAACTTGTCCTCTTTCAGACGCATCATGAATGGATTATATAGTCCGTTCCTAAGTATGCTGTGCCAACGTCTTTTTGTAGTACACTTTTCACTTTTTCCTGCTCTAGCCAGAGTAGGCCCTGAATTCCTGCCATCTGAACCTCTTTTGTGGCTTCTGGCTCTGCCCAGGCTACCTCTGTACTCATGAACTATGCCCTATATTCAGCGCGGCCCCTCGCGCTCAGCTCAAGCCTGCTTTCTGCCAAGACTGACTATAACCTTCGAGTTATCTGTTCCGCTCTCCGAGAACACATTCCTGCCTACTAGATCCTGTAAACATCCTCTCCAGCTGCAGAGCCAAGAGGCCGAATCTGTCTTAATGCAAGTAATTCATAGCCTCCGTTGCCATGCTGCCATGGAAGGCCCCGTGCCCCCACGCTTCACATGTAGACACTCAGGCGCTTATACACGCATCTACAGTTAGCATAGAATAGCTTCTGCCCTAGAGACCTTTCCGCCCAGATAGTATAGTTCCTAAAACATCAGATATCAGATATGATAGAAGTACAAGTTGATCTGACATGCCAGACTTCTGTCTCTTTCCGTCAGTGTAAATGTCAAGACCCCTGCACCCCGTCAGTCGCACGTCATGCAGCTGCGCGCGCATCCAAGCTTCCGATTTCTGCTGACATTGCAACATTCTGTTAGCACCACCCCTTGGTGCCACCCACTTGCGTCACCTATCAGTGACGTTTCTTGCACACACCTCTAGTTCACGCCTAGTTTACGCCTCTTGATGATGTATTGGTATCACGTGTACACTGTTATCTTGTCTTCTCTCAGCTGTTACGCCTCTCACATTGAAACTTATGATGTAAATCAAGTATATAAGCTATGTAATGTCAATAAACGAGAGCGCGCTCATCTATCCCTTCTGACACCCCTGTGGTGGTCAGAACATGATATCCTGATTCCTTTATGAGGAATAAAACCCTTAGAAACTCTAACACCACGGACTCTGTTTCCTTTCTTTTTATTGAGCTATCATTGATTAAGTACTTACCTGCATAGAAATTAAGAGAGTAAATTAATTATTTACGTCAAACATGATCAATTCTACTTCTGTGTCGCCCATTATCGAATGTACTGGTCCCAATCTTGTCGCTCAGAGTCCTCCCATTTAATGCTCTTAGACCCCTTTCATAGCATAAGGCATTCAGACAAATGACATCCTCAGACCAGCGAGAAACTGGTTTCAGGTCTAATTTGGGGACACCCCATTGTCTATCCTCTTCGTCCCCAAGGAAATCGTCGTCAATAGCCAGGGGTTTGACGGTTCGATTTAGATCACCAGCAATCACAATGTTATTATCTTGGGAGTGGGCTTCAAGGAGGGGACCCAAAGCCGCTAAAACTTCTGACCTCCCACCCCTGTTACCCCTTGCGTAGATATTGTAGACATTGAACTGACCCAGTATACCTGAGTCTACTCTAATAAGTTGGATATCTCTTATTTCAGGTGTATATCACCTTAATAGTAAACAGAAGACTCTGGCAGACCCAAATGGTTAAACCACCCATAGGTCTTCCCTTTGTACCCTTGGATGCTGGCACAGAGTAGTTTAAGTAACCCTGAGCAAAAGATGGTTCACATAGCCATGTCTCCTGAAAAATACACATATCAAAACTGTTAACAAAGCTTAGCCAATGCTGGGAATCTTGTTTGGAACGCAACCCAGCAATATTCCATGAAACTAACTTCCCCACACCATCCTTGATACCATCGGACGGCTTTGATGTAGTAATTACAGGGGTAACTGTAGTTTGCCATTGATCTAATTCACATGGCATCCCTTGGTACTGGTTGATTTGATTTTAAAACCAGCTCTGCTCCTGGTATCAACCTTTCGATTGGGGCTCAGTGGAAGGGCAGCATCCCATAGTTCAATCCCCGCTACCTCTGTTATTTCTGGTGCTTCCTTACATTCTCCACCATTCAGGTCCACCAAGTTTCCACTAGCTGCTAACGGAGAGACCGATGTTTGTCAATCATTGTTGTCTAACCCAGGGCAGCTCTCCGCACTTGCTCTTCCTGTGGCGTTAGAGATGGGCGCCAGAATATGGGGACATGTTTTCCTTAGTTGGATCTGTGATTGGGATGGAGCACTGGATCTAAACTCCAGTGTAAAGAGATTGTCAGCAAGGAATGCAGATTTCAAAGTTAGCTCTATAGAGTCACATGTAAAATTTGGGGAACTTAACCTTTTTGCATCTAAGATATTCTCCCTAATCACCGAGCGGCATCCTCTAACTTGGCACAGTCAGTGAATCTCTGTTAGTTAGAGAATCTGGGCGCTCGCTGTTGCCAGATTTCATATTCCCTAATTTAGGAACATTAGTCCTATATATTTTGTTCCTTTGGGAGTGAGTTTTATTAGAAACGGTATTCTCCTTATTCACTAAATTACAGGCCTCTGCAGATGTGGAACCCGTGGCCATTCCAGTTGCTTTTATCTGCCGTCCGGCTAGACCAGTGGTTTTTTGTCTTAACTCTTGCCCACTTCCCTCTCCTCTAGAGTGATGGATAGGCAGCCCTTCCTTCGTGACTTTCAGGGGTGGGGGACCAGGACTAAGAACAGCAGCTTTCGCCGTAATATGATCACTATGCTTATTCAAGGCTTTGGCTAGATGTACATTGCTTACTTCATGAGTTTTTGTGGGGAAGAAATTTCGTGCTGCAGGTGTCACATTAGACGTGGACCTTAATAAGCCCTCGCAATTATCATTGACCGTAGAAGTTAGATTAATGATCAATGCCCTCAGTGATTCTATTTCATCCCGTAATAAAATAACAAGGTTAGTCAGAGCACCAACTTCCACAGTCATTGCCTTGTCCCTGCTATTGTTGGTAATTGGGGGGGGGGCGGATAGCTCATTATGGATTTCAGCCAGGACCGCGAACCTGTTACCCAGAAGTACCTGGGGGACAGATGGCGATGACAGGTTCACACTCTCGGAATCAGGGTAAATAATCGGACCTTCATTGCTGAGAGACTCATTAGATGTAGTTAGACAGTCCCCAATGAGATTAACCATGCCATCCTTAGGTTTCCTTTTTGCTTTAAACATATCTGGGATTATTGGAGGTTCGACAGGATCTTTTGCTGGCTTTAAGGGAACCCCACCCTTGTCACTCGTGGCATCCTCGCTGATATGTCTTTGATCAGTCACAAGGATCTCCCTGCACTCGTCCACAAGAGTATTAATACGATCCATTACACTATTACCAGCTGACTGGCTTGACCTCTTTGATGCTTTCTTCCCTTTACGGAGCTTTGAGGGGTTACCAGTTCAGTTCGCACCCTCCATTGATTTGCGTTTCACCATTGTGCCTGGATATGAACAGCTATTACTAGTACAAACAATGTAACAGCTAAACCTCAACCATTAACAGTCACAAAGAGAACAACAGGTTCCTCTTACCGTTTTTAGCGATGGAAGTCTTTTTAGGCAAGCGTTAGTGATGGGGCCCTGCCCTGCCTTTTCCTGCCTCAGACTGCCACAGACGGCCCGCCCTTTGCCCGGGCTTAGCCCGGCGTCGCCCGCGCGCGGTCCCGCAATGCGGGGGATCAGGCAAGTTTTAAGTGCCTCTGTGCGCGATTCGGCTGATGGCGGCTTCCGCTTCCGCTTCCGCCACTGGGGGACCTGGGTGTTGTAGTCCTCCCAGGCCGCGTCGCGTTGGTGGTGTCTGCGGCAGCAGCTGTGGCGAAGCAAGGCAGACTCGGAGCATCAGCAGCGGGACTCCGTCAAGGGTCTGGGTATTACAGGTGGGAAACCCCACCAACAAAGCAGTGTTCAGCCTCAATTCCCCCGCTCCACCGGGGATCAGGCAAGTTTTAAGCGCCTCCGTGTGCGATTCGGCTGATGGCGGCTTCCGCTTCCGCCGCTGGGGGACCTGGGTGTTGTAGTCCTCCCAGGCCGCGTCGCGTTGGTGGTGTCTGCGGCAGCGGCTGGGGCGAAGCAAGGCAGACTCTGAGCATCAGCAGCGGGACTCCGTCAAGGGTCGGGGGATTACAGGTGGGAAACCCCACCAACAAAGCAGTGTTCAGCCTCAATTACCCCGCTCCACCGGGGATCAGGCAAGTTTTCAGCGCCTCCGTGCGCGATTCGGCTGATGTCGGCTTCCGCTTCTGCCGCTGGGGGACCTGGGTGTTGTAGTCCTCCCACGCCGCGTCGCGTTGGTGGTGTCTGCGGCAGCGGCTGTGGCGAAGCAAGGCAGACTCGGAGCATCAGCAGCGGGACTCCGTCAAGGGTCGGGGGATTACAGGTGGGAAACCCCACCAACAAAGCAGTGTTCAGCCTCAATTCCCCCGCTCCACCGGGGATCAGGCAAGTTTTAAGCGCCTCCGTGTGCGATTCGGCTGATGGCGGCTTCCGCTTCCGCCGCTGGGGGACCTGGGTGTTGTAGTCCTCCCAGGCCGCGTCGCGTTGGTGGTGTCTGCGGCAGCGGCTGTGGCGAAGCAAGGCAGACTCGGAGCATCAGCAGCGGGACTCCGTCAAGGGTCGGGGGATTACAGGTGGGAAACCCCACCAACAAAGCAGTGTTCAGCCTCAATTACCCCGCTCCACCGGGGATCAGGCAAGTTTTCAGCGCCTCCGTGCGCGATTCGGCTGATGTCGGCTTCCGCTTCTGCCGCTGGGGGACCTGGGTGTTGTAGTCCTCCCACGCCGCGTTGCGTTGGTGGTGTCTGCGGCAGCGGCTGTGGCGAAGCAAGGCAGACTCGGAGCATCAGCAGCGGGACTCCGTCAAGGGTCGGGGGATTACAGGTGGGAAACCCCACCAACAAAGCAGTGTTCAGCCTCAATTCCCCCGCTCCACCGGGGATCAGGCAAGTTTTAAGTGCCTCCGTGCGCGATTCGGCTGATGGCTGCTTCCGCTTCCGCCGCTGGGGGACCTGGGTGTTGTAGTCCTCCCAGGCCACGTCGCGTTGGTGGTGTCTGCGGCAGCGGCTGTGGCGAAGCAAGGCAGACTCGGAGCATCAGCAGCGGGACTCCGTCAAGGGTCGTGAGAGTACAGGTGGGAAACCCCACCAACAAAGCAGTGTTCAGCCTCAATTCCAGGACAAATCACGCACTGGAATGCCCTTTTCACATCTCTTGAGTCATGTTTGCTACTGTGAATTTCTCTACCATGATGTTGGTACCTTAGGCCAAGTAGCAAATGAGTTTCTTATGGCTCAATCGGGCCAGATACTGTGCGACTAGTCACAAGATTGTGCCAACGCGTCTGTTTATGAAGCCCACATTGTAAAGGTGACAACCTGGTCCTTACGATGGGGTGCATCTTCCAAAATATTGTGAGGAAATGCTACTGGCACTGAAAGCCTTCCTGCTAGTAGTCTATTCCAGACAAGTGATGGTTCACATAGGCACAAGTACAGTTCCATATATTGTGATGAAACAGGGAGGCTTGTGCTCTGCATAGCTCGGCTAGCTGGTTACACTTCTATTTGGACTTCATATCAAGTTTTTGTGGCTTTTAGAAGCAATAATGCTCAACAATAATTCTCGCTGAGTGGCTGCCAACTTCACTGTTGGCTGATAGATAATGTCAGTCAATGTCCTGTGTTACACTGGGGCTCTGCCTTCTTTTGGTTTCTTGGCACACTCCATTAGGGCTAAGGTGGTGTCCGTTTCATTCTTCAAGCATTTACCTGTCGGGGACCTATGAAAGGAGGCTGTACTTGCAACTTCACCCACAATCTATAAAAGTAGAATCTTGGAGGCTTCTTAAAGCAATACGAGAATGGACTTGAAGGTTTCTTCTCTGGCCTGCTTCCCTAAATGTAAGCAGTTTCAACCAGTTCTGCCTATTAATAGTACTTTTTTTTTTTTTACAGATGTGAAACGAGTTTTAAGGCTGCACATACTCCCAGTTTAAATGTGCTCACGTACAACATTTATATAGTTACTTTCTGTATTCATAGCTCTCATTAAACACAGATCTTTCCCACTTCAATAAATAAATGTAGAAAAGTGCAGTTATTTGCAGTATCAAGGATCTCATTGATGATCATATTGTTAATGTTATATGTTATGTTACATGTTGTCATGCTCTCATCACTGATGCAGGTGCAGAGGTCCTACACAATGCAGTGCGATGTGGTGGATTTAGAATTATGTAGCTATTAAAAACTTTACATTTGGTTTTTTTTAGGTTTTGAACTTGAATGCTCCTTCAACTAAAAGCGAAGCTTTTAAAGGACTTTTTGAATTCTTGATAATTTACTACTTTCCATAGGCAATCCATTTTGTCCAGTAACATACGTTTTTAACTGAATTGTTGCATTTTATTTTGGTATATTTTTACAAGCCGTCCTTTTTTAGGAATCGCCTGCAGACCGCTTTTAGCCGAAAGACATCTTGTGGCAGATATCAAAAACCTAACTAGCTTTCTGCTTTCCATTGGTTGGCTTTACTATCATTCTCATTTGCTTGCTTCTTATTCATTGGTTTCCCTTCTTCTTCTTGAGCTAGTCCCTGCGCTGGAGCATAGCTTCTTTACCACTATTTTGATTGGATTACTTGTATGCTTCCACTTCTTACATTTAGGAAACACATTTTCCTTGAAGCACTCCATGAGAGTGCATGTGTTTTCTTGCTCTCTCCCCTATAGGCTTTGCGCTGCTCTGTCCTCCCACCACCCAAGCTTGTCCATTTTTGCCTCCACTTGCTGTCACTTTCGTGAATTGCTTCTTTTATCCTACTCCTTTTTGCTCCCTTCTCTTTTATCATGTCTATTGCTTATCCCACCTGCCTATTTATTTATTTTTATATTTATCTCCTTCAACATCGACTTTACATATCGCTCCACCTGCTACTCTGTTGCTCACCCACCTCTTGCAGTGTGTGTGCGTGTGTGTGATATATATATATGTGAACAAGGGCAACTGCCCGAAACGCGTCAGTCTCGTATGCTGCCTTTGCCTTAAGAAAATAAAAAGAACTTGCCTTGATTTTGGGACTCGTGTCGTTTTCTGGGTCTGGGGCTCCAGATTTCAGTCTTCGTGCTTTGCCTGCATATATATATATATATATATATATATATATATATATATATTTTTTTTTTACAGCAATTGTGGTCCAAACTGCGGCGCGCTCTCGCTGCTGGTGCGACATGTAGGGGAGAAACCACAAACCCCTTGAAAAAATGTTCAGCAATGGAGAAATAATGCCGCACTCCCAGGAGTTCAGTAAAAGCTGTTCTTTATTGAAGACACACGTTTTCATTCAGCTTTATGTTAGAGCCCCATGATGCATTTCGACTTCCGTCTTCCTCGGATGGTGATTGCTCACAGCTGTTGCGCACATTGTGCTTTCGGGTCTTTTTTCACGTTTTATTAAACGTCCTTTTTTGAGCATTCTGGTAAATGTAGTTGTCGCTAAGTGCGTTCCACGAATGCCCCTTTGAATTTATGAAAATTGCTTCCTCCTGGGCCCTTTCTCCCTTCTCTTATCCTGGGCCGCATCGGTGCTTTACAACCAAAGATGAAAGCCTCAAGGGGTTTGTGGTTTCTCCCCTACATGTCGCACCAGCAGCGAGAGTGCGCCACAGTTTGGACCACAATTGCTGTAAAAACAACTCAAGAGACGGCAGCGCCCGGTGCCTGAAGACTTTCAAAGTGGACGGGGAGATACCAATCTCCAGCGGAGTGCACTCAGCACTTGAAGACCATGGGACCGGAGTGTCTCTTACTTCAAATTCCGCCGAGCGAGACTTTGTTTAAAAGGACAGCTTCATCATATCGCTGAGGCTTTCATCTTTGGTTGTAAAGCACCGATGCGGCCCAGGATAAGAGAAGGGAGAAAGGGCCCAGGAGGAAGCAATTTTCATAAATTCAAAGGGGCATTCGTGGAACGCACTTAGCGACAACTACATTTACCAGAATGCTCAAAAAAGGACGTTTAATGAAACGTGAAAAAAGACCCGAAAGCACAATGTGCGCAACAGCTGTGAGCAATCACCATCCGAGGAAGACGGAAGTCGAAATGCATCATGGGGCTCTAACATAAAGCTGAATGAAAACGTGTGTCTTCAATAAAGAACAGCTTTTACTGAACTCCTGGGAGTGCAGCATTATTTCTCCATTGCTGAACATATATATATATATATATATATATATATATATATAAATAATATATATATATATATATATATATATATATATATATATATATATATATATATATATATATATATATATATATATATATATATATATATATTACTTACTGGCGGTCGCCATTAGGTAGTTATAGTTAGGATTGTTTTCTATAGGAAATCCGCAACATTCTATTGGGAATAACTTTGGCGCCGGTTGAGGAATCTGCCTGTAATTTTCCTTAAATTTGCCTCGCTGCGCTCCGCTCCTTCCCTGAAAGTTTGGGGGGGATTCGTCAAGCGGGGGCCAAGATAAAAGGGGGGGGGTCCCCAAAACGTGTTTTCCCCTTGTTAATTTCCATAGGGCGGTTGGACTCACTTTTAGCCCGAACGGCTGAATGGATTTCCCCAAAACTTGGCAAAATTGTAGGGACTGGTAGCCCGATGTGCGTTGCTATGTCTCAAGATATGTGCTCCAGTGGATTTTGAGTAATTTAGGTTCAGAAAAAATATATATATCTGGGCGGAGCCTAACCACACATCTGATCTGATTGGCTGTCAGCACTTCATCCAAGAAGTGTTGGCAGCCATCTTGGGACCAATATACATGTAGCACCTCATTGAAAAGCATTGTAGTTAATAGAGGGTTTTAGGACTTTAGTTACATTATAAATCATTTGTTGATGGTACCATACTCATTTTACGAATTGTGGTGTGTTCTAAGGTGATTTTACCATGTGAAAAAGCCTTCTGCTGTGATATCATGAATCATGTTTGAAAGAAAACTAATATCTCATGATTTTCCCACAGTGGTTTGGAAGGGGATCTATAAGCTAAACTGAAAGCATATTTTCTGTAAATTCACATTATCTTTCTCTGTCATGTGAGAATGAAGTCTGACATTCTCAGTAAAACATGTACATCCAACAAGGACAGAGACTGTCAGTTGATTCCTTTGTGTTCTACTGCAGCCTCCTAGAGTGTTCTAAAGAACAACTAGAGCGCTAACAGTCCTACTTATTACAAAGGTATAACGCACCTGAAGCCATCGTGATGGGAATAAAGTGGTAACTCTTAAAACAATTAATTTAAAAAGGAACAAAATGAGGGGGTATATTTTGCCATAGAAAGTATTATTAGTGCTGCAGAAAGAAAAATTAGGGCACATTTTGAGTGACTTCTCAAATCCTCTTCTATTTCATTAAAAACTTCAGACATGCAGTCTCTCAAGATGGCCACCAGAGACAAAAGAGCCCAAATGTAGCCCAAATATCACACAGATGTAGCCCAAGTATAGCCCAATGACAGAATGTCCCAGAGTGTTCTAAAGAACAACTAGAGCGCTAACAGTCCTACTTATTACAAAGGTATGGCACACCTGAAGCCATCTTGATTGGAATAAAGTGGTAACACTTAAAACATTTAATTTAAAAAGGAACAAAATGAGGGGGTATATTTTGCCATAGATAGTATGATTAGTGCTGCAGAAAGAAAAATTTGGGCACATTTTGAGACTTCTCAAATCCTCTTCAATTTAATAAAAGAATTCTGACATGCAGACTGAAACATGCACTTTGAATACCAGCAGCAGACTTCCCTGGTGAGCAGTAGCTTTACTACAGTGATCTAATGAGCAACTAGAGTGCTAACATTCAGAATTTATGGCAAATGTGTGACACATTTGAATGCCTTCTTGATGGAACCAAAGTTAAAAAAGCATTTAAAATGCATTAGATCTTGCCCTCGTTTAAGTTAAAGCCATTCTGTTTGCAATGAGGTGGCTTTTTAGCTTTGCTTTTATTAGTGTTTTTTAAACTTTCATGTAAATAACATGCTTTTGTATGCATATATGTATATGTATGCATGCATTTATATTTGTATTTATATAGATATACAGATTATATATGTTTATATATATATATATATATATATACACATACATATATATAAATGCATATATATGCATATATATATGTGTATATGTGTGCGTGTAGAGAGAGGTAGAGAGGTAGAGGTAGAGGTAGAGAGGTAGCGCTAGAGAGGTAGAGACTAGTAGAGAGAGAAGTAGAGAGAGGTAGAGAGGTAGAGAGTAGAGAGTGAGTAATAGAGAGTAGACAGTGAGTAGTAGAGAGTAGTAGAGTGAATAGTAGAGTGAGAAGTAGAGAGTAGTAGAGAGTGCGTAGTAGAGAGTGAGTAGTAGAGAGTAGTAGAGAGTAAGTAGTAGAGTGAGTAGTAGAGAGCAGTAGAGTGAGTAGTAGAGAGCAGTAGAGAGTGAGTAGTAGAGAGTAGTAAAGAGTGAGTAGTAGAGAGTAGAGAGTAGTAGAGAGTGAGTAGTAGAGAGTAGTAGAGAGTGAGTAGCAGAGAGAGAATAGTAGAGAGTAGCAGAGAGTGAGTAGCAGAGAGTGAGTAGCAGAGAGTGAGTAGCAGAGAGTGAGTAGCAGAGAGTGAGTAGTAGAGAGTGAGTAGTAGAGAGTAGAGAATGAGTAGTAGAGAGTGAGTATTTGAGAGTAGTGGAGTAGGAGAGAGTAAGTAGTAGAGAGTAGTGGAGAATATTCCAAAGTTTGGCACAGCACCACTTGCACAATAAGTCCAATCAAATCATATCACTTCGAGTCCTTATTGAAGCGCTGAATCTTGGTGTATATTCAAATGCTTTGATTTTCCTTAAGTTTATGTACCACAGCCAGCCGAAACGTTTCGTTCTGTACAACAGAACTTCTTTAGGGCGTTCTTATTTCCTTCAAATTATGTCGGTATCCTGTTGTCATATAACTAGATATTTCTTCCAAATGTTAGACGAGACGTAAGTACATTCTTATTCAAAGTGACTAGGTATCAATTTTACCCACACAATTCGGGCAGACTTGAATAATTTATAGCATCCTCAAAGTCAGTCTTTCAAAAATTCCAAAGTATAGGACTTGATAATCCAAATCCGAATGTTTCTCAAGAAAAGTCATTTTCAATCGTTCGGAAAATCGGTGTTTGGGCAGATATGACCCAGGGACCCTCAGTATGCAAGGGGAATTAGTCCCCCCTCTGCAAACGCGCCAGTGGCCTGCGTTGCAGAGAGGTGTAAAAAGGGGCATAGCCTCATTATACCTTTGTGCAATGCAGCCCCCTGGCGCATACTGGAGGTTCCAGTGGGCTAGTTGGCCCCCAGGGACCCCTAGTATGCAAGGGGAATTAGTTCCCCCTCGTCAAACATGCACGGGGGCTGCGTTGCAGAGAGGTGTAAAAAAAGGTGTGGCCTCATTACACCTCTCTGCAATGCAGCCCCCTGGCGCATACTGGAGGCTCCTGGTGGGCTAGTTGGCCCCCAGGGGCCCCCAGTATGCAAGGGGAATTAGTTCACCCTCTTCAAACATGCACGGGGGCTGCGTTGCAGAGAGGTGTAAAAAGGGGCGTGGTTAATCAGTTTAATACTTTGCTCTCCATAGCAAATTGTCCTTCCACAAAATTTGCAAACTATTTTGAAATCTCCAAACTGGGTTTGGATGTTTGGGACCATCTCACTAGTCTCTGGACCCGATGGAGTGGGTTGCCTACCTTGGGACGTGCTTGGTGAAGATTGGGGAGGGTTTCTGGTCATTTCTCTGACCTCTGCCGCAGCATAGTTGTTTGGGTGCCGGCGTTGCATGTGGCGAATCATGGTGTTGTTGCCAAAAGAATACTTTTTGGCAGGGTTCCCCCTGGAAAGTACAGTGCCACACATCAGACAAGTAACCTTTGGCGCATTAACTTTCTTGAGGCCCCTTGGGATTTAAAAAAACTCCCAGACAATGTGCTCCTTTGGCTTATAGGTGGTAGTATCTTCAGGCAGGTACCGCCTCTCCTCCTCCTCCTCCTCCTCTTCTTCTTCTCCACCACTCTGGTGTTGTGGTGATCCTTGTGGTGGTGGTGGTGGTGGTGGTGGTTGAGATGCTCCTGCTGCTGCTGCTACTGTAGCCATTTCTCAGTACAAATAGGTACAAATGGGTCTGCAAACAGGTCTTCCTCAGTCAAAGTAAAAAGTGAGAATGAGAAAAAAAGGTGGGGGCTTTCATCTTTTGGAAAACAAAACTGTCCTGAACCAATGAAAAGTGTTATTTTCAGGTCACATGACCCGACGCGCTTATGCTACGAGCCCCGGGGCGCGCCCGGGGGCGCTTACGTAGCGCGATCGTATGCGCTCGAGTGCTTCCGGGTGTGCTTACGCCGTGCGTATCACGCGGACGCAGCGACGCGATACGTCAAGATGATGTTTTCATTCGTGGCAATAGCGCTAATGGGACGCTCACCGGTACTCGCACCGGGGCGCGCCGCATGACTGCGCTTACCGGTACGTGCACCGGGAGTGCTCCAGGGCAAAAAAAAAAAAAACATGAACAATATGCATAAAAAAAATAGTATTACATAAATATACAATATAGGATTCATTATAAAAAATATTACATTTCATAGCTATAGAAATTCGCTATTAAAAAACCTTTGAAATTCACTGAAAAAAACATAGGTTTGATGCCCTAAATATAGTTAGGAATTAGCATTTAAAAAACCTATGAAATTCACTGAAAAAAACATAGGTTTCACACCAGTTATAGTTAGGAATTAGCATTTAAAAAACCTTTGAAATTCACTGAAAAAACCATAGGTTTCACACCAGTTATAGTTAGGAATTAGCATTTAATAAACCTATTAAATTCACTGAAAAAACCATAGGTTTGACACCAGTTATAGTTAGCTGGAAATTTTACTGACATAAAACCATTAAAATTCCCACGTTATAGTTAGTTGGACTCACTATAACTTGCGCGCCTGCAATGCACTTCTGATGGCGTCACATATTACATCACTCATGACATGGTCAGTGACATCACTCATGACATCACTGATGACACCATCCTTGTGACAGAGTGTCAGACCTCCTTTCAGTGTAATGTAACCCTTGAAACACATGTTCAAAAATAGAAACTAACATTTTCAAAAAATGGAGATACCCATACCAGTTACAACAACCAATTCAGTAATTCCACCATCTATATACACATCCACTCATTCACCAACAGTTCTATATAGTCACTCATACATATACTCACTCATCATATGTAGTGATACACCTATACATCCTGTTACACACCGACAGTCATCCAAAAGTTACTCACACACATACTCACACATGCAAATAAACTATTGAACATCCATTTATTTGCATATACAACTATACACACACTACCACCTTACTTCTAAGGAAACTTACACATACTTACTCTCTTAAAGAATCACTTATAGAAACACATACTTATTTAAACAAGTGTTGTCGCTGACCATGTCATGAGTTATGTAATATGTGACGTAAGCAGCAATGCATTGCGGGCGCGCGAGTTATAGTTAGCTGAACTAATTATAACGGGGGAATTTCAAAGGTTTTGTATGAGTAAAATGACCAGCTAACTATAACTGGTGTGAAACCTATGTTTTTTTCAGTGAATATATATATGTATGTATATATGTTGTTTTGGGTCTTTGAAATCTAACGTGTCTGTTTTTCATTTTTTTTATTTCAAAGGAAATTAGGTAAATTCCTTCTTATTTCCAACAAATTGTATTTTTTATTTTATTTCGAACAGGTGAACCTGGAGTACCTTGAAGCCAAGCTGCAATCTCTAGATGGAGAAGAACTAATGAAGATAAAAGATAACATTAACAGTCTGTTCCAACACTGCATCCAGGCTTTGGGAGAGGAGCACCAGATCACAGTGGTGAATGCGTTACAGGTACCATTCAATAGCATTCGACATCACGTTCCTGCTTCTCTTACAGGTCAAGGGCTGAATACTTTGTGACTTGTATTTATACATGGTTAGAGGGGGGGCATCCATGGTTGACCAAGTATGAGCCATGGTTTATCTTCGAATGTAAAAATAAATGTCTCCACTATGAAACAGTTTCTAATGAACACTTACTGAGCTTAGATCACTGAACAATATGTGAAGAATCTACTCCAGAGCAAGAGAGGTAATTTCAGAAAAATTTAAACGGAGACTTCCGCCTTCATTGTGAGGAACTGCAGTAAATAAGGGTGACCAAGCACTTTGTTCAGAACCATAAGTGTCATAGACTGTCTGCCCACATATCATTAATTTCCCTTAGTAGCAGATGACTGGTTGACAACAGGTGCAGTGTTATGGGTATTGTTCAATCACAAACGTTTGTGACCCTGGATTTAACCAGCTTTCAAACAAAACCCTAGCTAAGCAAAATAATACGTAGTGCCTTGGGCTAATTCATTCTTTAGGGTGACTGTTTGGTGTTTGCCTAAATTAAAGTCAACCAAACCATTGCTAAATAAGTTCTTTAATTTGGTGTTTGGTTACTGAGTAGAATTGATTGGATGTCTAACCAATGATTCACTTTCTGGTGCTCTCTAGCATGGGATAGCACCACTCCCACCATGACTCTTTTATCGAATACTGAAGCCTTTTTCCTGAGGTGGGTGGACTTTGATCCTTCTCTGTCCCTAAAGAGGAGGACATGCCCTCCTCTCTTGGTCTGTCTGTTTCTCTCTTTCTTGCCTCCCAAAAAAAAGCAAGTGTACAGAAGAAAGAATAGGAATATGAGCAAAGGCTACATTTCATTCTGGGTACCTTTCATGGGTGTCATGCAATCTATACTTTCAGGAGTCTCGGGTACTTGAATGTTGTCAGGATTGATTTTCTCATGGATAACCGCAGATTTTTCATCTTTGAACATTTCCCAATGCACCAGACTAGATCCAGAGAGGTTTTTGTAGCAGTGCACTCGCATGCTGCTAGGTGTCCTCGTACATCTCTGTGTGTGCTCTATACCGCCCTGTAAGGGACAGGGCGGAGCAACATATAAGCATCACTCATGCACACTGATGGTAGTTCCTTTCTATCTGCGCCTTCTGAAATGGATCTGACGTGCTGCTGCAGAAATTGTCGGTCACCCAAAGGTGATTTGAGATTCGGAGGTGAAACTGTATTTCGCCGAACACAAGAAGATGATGTGACTTTCATCGAGATCCTGCTCCCATTCTAAGTCACGGCCTTGGAGGCTGTACTGGACAATGGGACTTTCTCTGCTCAAAGACCTCTGGTAAGTCCAGGTCCCAAAGGCAAGCATAAAAAAGCGACTCCCAATTCCAAGCAGAAGGTGCAAATGCATTAACATTTAAGTCACACTTTTTCGAGGTTGACAGCCACAGAGCCAATTCTGCAGCTGAACAGTATGTGCCTTGAATTTCCAGGGCCGTCGGGACCCCACAAAAGATTGAGGTCTTCAAATAGGCTTTTTCCAGATATTCAGGGTGCTTCTAGCTTCCTTTAGCATGCCTTTGAGCTTCAAGAAACCTGAAGAGCCTTCAGTCAGGTTGGAGCGAGCAGGTCCCTCCCAGGCGCTGTCTGTCTCCTTGGATCCCATACTGGACCTTTATTGATTCCTGTACACACTTGCAACCCTAGCCTTATGATCTACACTTGTTCCCACCACTTTGCTGCTGGCTCCCACTCTGCCAGTGCTGAATGATGATCCGGCGCTGACAAGCATGTCGGACCCTGAGGCAATATCAGCCCATGCAGGACTGATGCCATCAATGAAATTACAAAAGTGCAACCAATTGTCAAGCAGCCAGACTTTAACCCTTTGCCTTTACTCCTTCACAGTTACCCGCTAGAGCCTCAGTAATCTTTTTGTTTCTGACTATGACCCTGTTCCAAACCAGGGTGCACCTGGAAATGCTGATGGCCCACTCACCCCAGCGGCACATATTCCCAAAAAGATTGAAATTCGATGGAAAAAATCTTGATTTTTCCACTATACCTTTTGGTACCTTTCTTGTTGTGGGTGATGGAGCCACAGAACATTTGTTGTTATCTATCGAGTTTCTCTCCATCTTTGGTTTCAAAACTATGGTCAGTGTGCAAAAAGAACCCATTCTGCAAAATCCTCTCTGAGTCTCCCATAGTATTATGGGTAACCTCAAATTCAAAGTCCTACAAATAGCCTCTAATAATAAACTCAGATTCTTGTGCACATTCCAAAAATGCATGGCTTTCCTTTATGACCATTTTTCATTCTTAGATTTTACCTTATTAAGTTATGTGTGGTTGCTGCACAACTTTTCTTCCCATTTATCCAAAAAAGCTCCACTTTTTTGCTATATTGTGGGCAGTGTTCCCTGCAACCTGCGCGCGTGCGCGGCCGCCCACTTCAGTGACTCCGAGCGCGCACTGGTCTTAGTGAAGCGCGCACATACCGAGAGAACAATCGCGCCGCCGCTTTTAAAACGCGAGCGGCGCGAAAACCGGTAATTTTCAAGTGCACTTTCCCATAGTAAGTGGCTCTTGCACTTGCTACATTTATTTTCTAATGGGCCACAGCAGCGGGCTGATTGTGGGCCATTGTGAAAATATTCCTGTTAATTGCAGCGCAGTAGGGTGCTGCAATTAACGGGAATACTTTCACAAGTGCCCACAATCAACCCTCAGCCCAGCTCCATTAAGAAAAGCCGCATCAAGTTAAAAAACACAACGTGTAAAGTGCACGTCGTGCTTTTGGGCCTGTGGGCATTTCTTTTCTTAATGGAGCTCGGTTGAGGGTCGATTGTGGGCGCTTTTGAAAGTATTCCCGGTAATTGCAGCACCCTACTGCGCTGCAATTAACAGGAATATTTTCACAATGGCCCACAATCAGCCCTCAGACGTGCTCTCTTATTGCAAAAACAGAAATGCGACATGAAAGAGAACCAACAACTTGGTAATGGTAATTTTCTACTGCAGTTAACAAAAAAAGCGTTGGATCAGTAGCCTCGATTCTCTTCCTACGTAGCTGGATGTTTATATATCCCCAAGTCGATGGCGCTGTTTACGATACTTTCACCTTTGAAACTTCGTTCTCTGACCTCCAGCCTGAATGCTCGTAAACATGTGTCAGAATCAGGGAGTTTATTACGAAAAACATTGTTCCTATGAACATTGCTCGCTCTTTGTTTAGCTTTTGCTAAGATCCGGTATTAGTGAGTCTGTTGTAAGATACAAAAAGTATTAATTTGTAAGATAAAATGCCTACACAGCAACAATGTTATGAGTAAAATTCCTACCTCTCCTGGCCACTGTACCATAAAGAATTAAAGAACTTCAACACATCTTTTATCAGCATCAGGCAGCCGTAGTCCGAGCAGACCATAACTACAGCACTAGTGACCAAATAGGTGCCGGTCCAACTGGCACCACTTAGTTAAGAGCCTGGTTCTTGTAGTGGCTCTGTGAAGTCCGCAGCCTGCTGGTGTGATCTGGTGCAGCATGTAGCAGTGTACCGACCGGGGCAGGCACCGCTCGGCAGGGCTCGGTAATCATTATTGTTAGGGTTGAAGAAGCGCTAGTCAAGTCTAATACAGAATACCGGCAGGCTGTAATGCGTGCCACGCTCTCCTCATTTCTGGTGCTTTACAGTAGTTTTAAGATCTTCTTAGAGTTTCTTGTCGCTCAAATGGGTGTCATTTCTGATAGTTCAAGGTTTCCCTCATCTCCATGGCTCTTTGTCACAGAAACGTGGCTTAATGAGACATGCAACCCAGCTGTTGAATTCGCTATTCCACGTGGCTTTAAAATCACTAGACAAGATCGCCCCTTAGGCAGAGGAGGTGGCATAGCAGCCATTTTCAGAGAAAAATTGACTTTTTCTCTTGATCCTTTGGGCCCCCCAGCTGATGCTGAGGTGCTCCACTTTTCTCTTTCTTTGGGGGCACATTTTACCTTAGGTGGAACTTTGGTGTATCGGCCACCTGGCCATGCAGGTAAATTTCTAGAGGCACTAGAGGACATGATAGTCCCACGGGCCCTGAAATACTCTAGATATCTCCTTTTGGGGGACTTTAATATTCATGTGGATCATCTAGATCTACCTGATACAGTTCGGTTAAACAATGCTTTTGCGATGGCCCAGCTAAAACAGTGGGTTAAGGCTCCCACTCATTCAGGGGGTCACGTCCTTGACCTAGTATGCACTAACTTTGATATAAATATGTCTTACCCTGAAATAGTAACCTGGTCTGACCATATGCTGATTAGGTTCACTTGGTCCCTATCCCGCCCCGTTGAGACCAATCAATCAGCTGCTCATACACAGAAAATTAATATAGTTACGCTTTGTGATCAACTAGATACCTCTCGCCCTACACTTCCCTCTGAAATTGAGTCAGCCGTTAGTTCTTTCAACTCATGGATTGAATGTGGAGCTGCTTCTTCAATTAAAACAGGTCGTGTCTGTAGAGTGCGCTCTACCCCTTCTAAACCTTGGTTCTCTAATACTCTCCGCGATCTCAAATCAGGTTGTAAAAAACTTGAAAGACGTTGGAGACAAGCCTATCTCCCTGAGGCTAAGAAAGAACTGAGGACGGCACAAAAGAAGTACTACGCAGCGATAAAATCGGCAAAAAGTCTATACTACGATAGGCGTATAACCAAGGCTAACAACAATAGCAGGGAAATCTTTGCTATTGTTAAAAGCTTTGTTTCTCCATGTGCCGCTCAACCTCTTTTAACCTCTTCGGCCAAATGGTGTGAAGAACTCTCTGTGTTCTTCGTGGACAAAATTGCTAAAATTCAAGACGATTTACTCACTGTTTGTCATAATTTTCCATCCTCAATGACTATTCCACCCCCCATTATGCCTGTCCCTATGGATCAGTTTGTCCTTTTTACTCCAGTTGATAAAACAGACGTTGTTAAAATTCTTGCTACTCTACAATCAGGATCCCCCGCTGACCCTTGCCCTGCCAGAGTCCTTGCGGGCCTGGCTAATACAGTTGGCCATGAGGTGACACATATAGTTAACCTCTCTCTTTCCACTGCCACTGTTCCGGCATGTTGGAAGCAGGCCAAACTGCTACCACTTCTTAAAAAAAATGGCTTAGACCCTAGGGTCCCCGCTAACTTCCGGCCCATATCATTGTTGCCGGCCCTGGCAAAGATATGTGAAAAAGTCGCATTCACACAGTTGGATAAATTTGTTGAAAGCTCTCAGGCTCTTCACCCAGCGCAATCAGGCTTTAGAGCTGCTTTCAGCACAGAGACGGCTTTAGTTGAGGTTTCTGAGGCTATCCGGGAATGTCTGGACGGAGGTGGCAGAGCGGCTCTGATTCTATTGGACCTCTCTGCCGCCTTCGATACGGTTCCTCACTCCCTTTTTCTTACCAGATTAGCGGCCATAGGCATAACTGGCTCCACTCTTGGCTGCCTGACATCTTTTTTAGATAACCGGTCCCAGCAAGTGTGGATGCCGCCTTTTTCCTCCTCTCCCAAAAAACTTACAACTGGTGTCCCACAGGGCTCCACCCTCAGCCCCCTGCTTTTTAATATATATATGACCCCTCTCATTTATCTTGCGGAACAGCTGGGAGCAAAAATTATGGCCTATGCCGATGATACACAACTTTTGTTCACATGGCCTAAAAACAACTTGGACACGTCGAGAGTTCAATTCTGTCTATCATCGGTCTTTCGCTGGCTGGCCTGTGCCCAACTTAAATGTAATGAGAGCAAATCTGAAATCTTGCTGTATGGTTCCTTTCCAGATAACCTTAGTGACTCTCTCTGGCCCACCGATCTCCCATGCCCCAAATCCATCGGTGGACCTGCAAAAAACCTAGGAGTCTGGTTTAGTGACAACCTCAGATTTGAGGACCATCTGAAAAAACTTACTGGGATTTGCTTCTCCACTCTCAAAACATTGCGCAGATTTCTTCCTCTGCTTCCGAGAGAGACCAAGGAGACGGTCATTCGCGCTCTCATATTATCCAGATTGGATTATGCGAATGGCCTCTTCTGCGGACTTCCGGCCTATTTGATTCATCGTCTCCAAGTCATTCAAAATGCTGCGGTCCAGCTGTTGTTTAATATACCCAGAAGCTCTAGTGTCCGTCAACCTCTCAGAACTCTTCACTGGCTCCCAGTTGCTCAAAGGATTTTATTTAAAATCCTCGTGCTGGCATACCGAGCAGTCCATCAAACGGGCCCAGTTTACCTAAGGAATAGATTTTCCCTTTATGTCCCCAACCGCCCTCTCAGGTCAACCAATCTCCACCAAATGAATGTGCCAAAGTTTAAATACAGCAGGCTCGGCGGCCAATCCATCTCTGTCAGAGCGGCGAGAGCTTGGAATACCCTTCCTCTCCATTTGAGAACATCTTCATCCATTATGGTGTTCAGGAAGGGCCTAAAAACCCATTTCTTTAACATCACTTCTTAATGGATGTCCCTCTAATCTGGATTTATTCTGATCTGTCTTCCCTTTCTCTCGCGCCAGGATACTATCATTTTAGTAACAGAGCGCGCTACAAAAGCCTCTATAATAATAATAATTTGCTTGCGAGAAAGGGTCACTCATAGTCGTTGAAGTGTCACTCATAATTACACTGCAATTATGGAAAAGTCACACATAACAATCTGAAACCTTGGCAGCTATGTATTTGGCACTCCAGTGAGTGCCGCCACTGAGGCTGCTGGACAGTCTCAGCTGGTGGTGCCTGCTCCCTGATATGGTAATGCCACATGAGTCTGGGCTGAACTCGGCTGCTGGAGTTTATTTGGTGCCTGAGGCCTCTCATAACTCTGGCCCCGCCAGCACCCAGAGGAAGAGTTTTTAACGTTTCACCAGTCCTAGTCAGTGCTGCCCAGCCCTGCAACCGTAGCGGTCAGCGTAATCAGTTTTTTACATGTAAGTTTTACATTTCTGGGCAAATCCCTTAACAAAAAAAAATGAATGTCTGGTAGTCTATAACGTAACTGGTGCTCATGTAAAGTGCTCTGACCCCTCCGGGTGGAGTTTGCGTACATAAAACTAGAAAAAAGAACAAAAGTGTATGAAGCTTCACTTTTTTCAAGCTGTCCCTCGCACTTATTATTTTCTTTTAAACCACAGGGTACAAATGTATGAATGTGCCTAATTGCTACAAGTATTAGAATAATTTTGCCAAGTATTATTAATATAGGTTCTGTTTTTGAAAAATGTCATCATAAATAGGTCGGGAAGGTGGCTAGGTGTGCTGAATGCTTGTCGCTGGCTAGTTTGATGTTTTGGAATTTAAAACTGGGTAAAGCAGACTTATCCTCCCATCTTTTCGATGTGAGTACCCTAAACTATGTAATTGTAACAACTACTATTTTCATACCTTATAAATGGCAGAAATGTAGTGTTTACTGCTGTACAAAATTAAACTTTAATGATTGTATCCTAGATATTGGGTTTAAAGATCTGAAAAGTGACTAACGACATTTGTTAAGAGAAACTCCTCAAATGCATCGTTGCCAGACCCTTTCATTAACAGTTACACCCTTTTGATCAATAAGACCTACAATATTTTGAAACTGCTTCAAACCCCTGAAATGGAAAGTTAGGATACTGATATGAGTTGTGTGCCCAGAAGATATAAAAGTAAAGAAATAATCCTAAAACATTGCATACCCCCATGCCTTTGCACTTTATTGCACCATAATACAGCTAAGTACATCATGCTGAAATCAAATGAACACAGGGAAGGTATTTTGATGTTGCAGACAGTACAAAAATAAGCAAAATCACTTAAAGCTGCAATTTTTACATTTTATCTGTACATACTACAAAGAACAAATATAAATAGAAAGCAGTTTTAAAAGTGTTCTGGGGGTGATCTATGAGTGACTAACACTTAAAGTAAACACATACTGAAAAGGCACATTCCAATTAATAAATTCAATTTTGTATTCAGTCCTATTTAGTATCAGATCCAGGCCTTTGCAGATTCTTTGAATAACAACTAATGGCCAATTTTTCACTGGAAAAGGTATCAACCCTAGGGTGAGTTACCTGACTGCTGCTTCCCACCAGTGTCTGAGAGCAGCTTTGCTTTCAAGTCTTGAGCTGCGGTGTGTTTTGTTGCTTCAGCCGGGGAGGAAGGAAACAGTCTATAGCTCCAATTTAAAGATGTGTGAGAGCGCATGGAGAGCCACAGGCAGTTCTCCTCAGGAGTTTCTCGCTCTGGCTCACGGCAGTTTTTGCTTCTTACGGGGCTCCTTGCATGCTGTTTAATGGGGGCCCAGCCACCAGCCCAAGCAGCTCAATGCCTTCTATGGTGATGCTAGTAAAATGAAAACATCCTGCATAGTCTCAGTCACCGACGCTGACATTGTGAAGTCCTGTAAGCACGTACATTGCCACTGTGCCTGCAGCCAGCACCACAATAAGAAAAACAATGTTTTATTTCCCCAACACTTAATTCATAGTTGTATCTCAGTATTTACTGTGGATGACGCTATTCAGTAATTCTGTCAAAGGCGGGTGTATTCGGCTAAATGTTAAGATTTGGTGCTATAATACAAACCAGGTAATTCATCAACTCATGTTCTAAAGTTTACAGTGGCGATAGCAAGTAGGGCGTACCACCATACCCTGTGTATGGCTTACTGCTTTGACGTTCCTCAAAAGGCAGGCGGGAACTTCCAGAGAAAGCATATCATGTGCTTTCCTAAAAGTAAATCAATTTGATTGTGACTGGTATACTGTGACTGGTGGTGACTGGTGGTTATACTTACTGTGTTCGTTCTGTGGTTCCTCTTCTTCTTCCCCTCTGCAGCGTGACTCTCAAAAGGTGACGACTGGCCATCTCACTGCTGTCTCCTAACTGCATGATGCAGCAGTGCACTCTCCCTCGCCCAGTGGAATCCAGTCGGCAGTCCCGGGCTGCTTAGAAATAATTTGCTGGCGTGGCCAATAATTTAGCTCCTGTGCCACCTGACAGAGCGGGCGGCCTGGACAAGTTTCAACACCATCACGCCTTACACATTGTGCTTTTGGACGTTCTGCATTTCTTAAGTAACACATAAGTTAGAAATCTCTGCTTAGCCTAGTGTGCCGCCCAGCTGATATTTTGCTGCTTCTTTCTGTCTCTGCATCCAGATATATAATACAACAAGTACCATTACACCTATAGCAGTAAAATCTTATGATGGTACCACCATTGGAGTCTCATGCTTTTTTAAACCCGAAGTGTACTTGCCTGTGTAACCAATTCATGTCATGGCATATGTATCCAAATTACAAACCTGTCTTAAGAAACTTAACGTGGTGCTGTATGTGTGCAAATGCACAGTCTTTTCATTTTTTTACGCAAAAGTTTGGAGTGATATTTAGCGCTGTACCCAGAAATGCGGCTTGGTTCCTGGCGCAGATAGCCATGGCTGCAGTGCACGGAACACCTACACTGCCGCACACGGAGGAAAAAAATTAGAGGGAACATTGATTGTGGGTGTTTTCAACGTTCCCTCCATAGTATTCGACAAACTCCCTGTATCTGTAGAATTCCCAACATGTCGAGTTAAAAGGACATTAATTTGACCTGCATATGTTTTGTGGAAAAACGTTATGCAGACTTAAGCAAAAACTGTCCCAACCATCAAAAAATGGCTCAGCATAGAAGGTTAGCCTAAGTTCTTAATGCCTACTGCTTATGATTACAAAACAAAATGTGGACTTGCAAAGCCCAGACTTATTTGCTTTCACAATGCTTGTTTTTATTGAGTTACTTGATTTAAGGAATGCAGAAAATGTAATATTTTCCAGCAGATGACTATTACCATAAATTAACACTGATTGAATTAAATTAAATTGAATTAAAACAGACACGCCTTCAAGGGGAAATTTGTTGCGCAAATAGGGGGTTTCTGATTTCTCCTGATGTTAATAGACAGCCGAGGTCAAACACATAAAGAAACACAGTACAGTTGTTACAAACATTTTGTTTGAAACATTACGTAAGGTTTAAATGTGTTTTTGCTTTTTACTGAAGTATGCGTCACAACCCTTCCAAGTAGTTAGTTTGTAGTCAGTGGTTCAGGTTGCTTTATACAAAGCCATTGTGTCTCCAGGCTCTAAATACATTAGTTTCCACATATATGAGTACATTACATTCCTTGGGAGACCAAATCGATTCAGCATGTGACCTGTTTTGCAGCAAATCCTTCGAATCTATTATTTGTAGTGGTTATTTTTAAGCTTTTCTGAAATATACTTTTCTGTTTTTCTGTATAAAATGCACAAGCATATTTCGAGGCTAGGATGGATTTTGATGTATATTTATCTAGGCATGAGAAATACAGCTCGGCCCCAGTGTTGTATCCTATGCCCTTGTATGCCAGGTAATTCACAGGGCAGCCTCCCCTGGGACTAGTCCCTGACCATGCTGGTCAAACATGGCCACACAAACCAAGGAAACATCAGATATTTTTTTTTGTTGGAACACAGGGAAGGGGTACGACTCTTGCACTATGACTACTCTTAGGCACATTTGTAGCTTTCCTTTGCCAAAAAGAGCAAGAAGTGATCAGTAGACCTTGTAGTTAAGGACCTTTGTATAGAAAATGCTGCTCAGAACATCAATGGATCCATCTATGAATTTCGATGTACTTTTTCTTAGTTATCTTGAAAGGAAATCTGGATCTTTTTAAGATCATGTACATTGTGATTGTCACAATTCTCTACAGTTTGTGAGTAGCCTCTACAAGATTTCAAACTACCTTTCCAGTCACCCTCAAACAATTGTTTTACTAATCCTGTGACCTCACAATAACTAATAAGACAGTTGTCTCGTCTCATTCATAATAATTTCTCACATCACAACACGTCCTCTTATTTTAATGTAGACGGCCTGAGCGTGCCACCAGGGACCAACCAACTCTTGCGCTATAACTGACAGTTGGGCTAATGCTTACCTCTTCATTTACTCTAGCAATTCTGATGGAATTTTTAATTCAAAGAAAATATACATTCTCTGATAGTACCCGAGGTGAACAATATGTTAGTCGAAAGATTACTCGCCGCCAGCATTACCATGCATGAGATTTGATTAAAGCAAAATCTCTTAAATGTCAAATACTATGCCCAGTCAGCCATTCTAAGAATATCGTCTAGCCCCTAGTACTTGCCCAAAAATCTTTGGAGGCCATGGCTTCCATGATAAATGTGCCCCAAAGGAAAACTCGTCAGTGTCTACTTCTTGTATCACACACTTGACCCATTGGATCAGAGTTAAAGGAACAAATGGGATCAATCATTTTTAAGGGAAATAATATGTAGACACTTATGGTCTGTATGCACCACTGTTGTGTAACCCTACTACACCCAAAAGCTCCTAATTACACAAATCTTGATCTGATCTGGGAAGGGCTGATAAACAATAGATCTGATGCCTGTCTTAATCCTTCTAAAACCTCAAAAATGTCCCCTTTGAGGTTAATTGTCTGACCCCTTATCTAAAGCCTTAACATCTCTTGCTCTCTTGCCATAGTTTAGACCCCAATGCCTGTTACCTGCATGTTCCCTTAGGTGGCTTAACTTGCTGAAATCCTTCTGAAGTGCAAAATTGAAGGGCTCCTCTACTTACCCACTGGTATCCTGCAGTGTGATGGTGGCTGATCTGAAATCAATGGGTTCAATTTGACCTCCTGGGCTAGCTGTGACAAAAGTCAATACTTTATTGTTCTCTGTGAAACCAGATTGTTGTCACCCTCTAGACATTAGTGTGCCCTAAGATTCCACAGCAAGTCGCTTCTATTTCTTGTACACACAGTCCAGGACTCATGAATGAAGAAAGTAGTATCTTGCAAAAGCCCTGGTATGGTCTATCTCTTCCCAGATTTCACTAGGCCACCAATTTTAGAATCCCTTCTTCCACAAGAGAAAAGTAATTTTGTGCCAGGCGGCGGTTGCGGTCATACTAGGTCTAAACGGCGGGGAGTCGCATCGGAGAAAATGGACCGAGCGTGAAGGTTTTCCCCCCACCGCCAACCCATGAGGTCCCACTGAGGGCTTACTAATACTTTTTGTCTCCCCCTTTGGGTGAGACTGCGGGGACAATTACCCAAAATAAGAAAGTCCACACTAATCAGGTTGTATTAGTTTTTTACATTTATTTTTCTTTCTCTTCACCTTAGTTTTGGACATCTTAGCGTATGTCCATCTAGGGGTTTGATAGAGTCCTGTGGTCCTGACGAATGCTGAGCTGAATTTTAGCTCTTAAGCAGAAACATGTTGACCATCTTTGATTTCTTCTCACTTCAGTAAGGACTTTTGGTTCAAACTAACTCAACCATACACTAGTCCTTTAATTTGCACTGTTTTTATCAGAGTTAGAGCTACCCTCTTAATAAAGTTATTTTGTGATGAGTAGCCAATGCTCTTTTTAAAGCACTTCTGTATCACTACTTCACATCCTTTTCAACCTTTGGGAACCCAATGAAGACAACTGGCTACCGACCTTCACAGGCGGTGCCTGAGGGTTCTTTTTCTTCACTGAGCACATGCACCTAATTCCTTTACTTCATTCTTGTCTCTCTAGACGGTGGTAATTTTCTTTCTGTCTATGGATACTTATTGGTTTATAATCCTGTTATTTTCCTTGTAGTTCACTTTGACACTCTTCTGTTGATTATTGTACATTTCGGAAGGGGTGAAAGAGTGTTCTTAGCTATACCCTCACTCTCCTGTTGTTCCATAAGACTCCGAAGAAGACCTGAAATCTGCGGGACTAGTTCTGGAAGATTCTCAGGAAAGTATCAAATCTGCTAGAAATCAAACTTGCAGTGTCAACATTCGAGTGATCAGAACCACCACAGTAATTTTCTGTGTGACCTGCGCAATCATTTGAGGGACCTTCGCGATTTGGGTAGGTAATAAGCTTACTTGTTTCTAGGGGCCCTTATCTGTAGTAAGTTGTCCATTGATTTGGTGAGAGGATCCAGACACCAGCTGAACATTCTGGCAGGTATTGAAGAGATCTCTGACAGAAGAGCTTGTCTTAGACCCTTGGAATCCGTGCATCCCCACCTGCATTGCTTCTCTTACCTCAGAACTGATTTTGCTAATATTTAGGGCTTAAATGCACAAATCCTGCCCTCTACGTTTCCTCCTTCTCTTATGCATTCATTCCAAACCGAGGGCTTTTCTTATTGCCAGCCTCTGTCTTTGTGAATGGTCCCCACCACTAGATGTATACCAGAATTTAATTTATGTATCAGTCTGTATTTATTTGTTCTTACTTATTACAATAAACATTCATGGCCCCATTCAAAACGTGTACCTAATAAACCATCAAAATGTTTAAGAGGCACCAATTATCTGGATTGATAGATATGAATAGTTGATGGAATTTTGTCACCTGGGACATGTAACTGTCAGGCTCCAAAACATGTTTTCTTTCCGCAAACCTGCACAATATTTTTTCTGGTCCCATCTGTCTCATTACAGGTGGGTTTATAGAGGCAGAAAGTAAAAAAACAACCAAAAAAACATCAAAGGAAAACATTCCCATGCTGAATTTGGAAAAAATGCCCACATCCCTGGTTCCAAAAGAAGCATATTTTAGATGAATTTAACACTATCTGAAGGGGGTATAGATTATATATTGAACTTATCAGGATGTGGTGTTATGCTTTGTAAATGATGTAGCGTCTATCCATATGGAATTCACACATCATCAGAAATGCTTCCATTTTAACGAAACTTTAGGAATTGAGAAGCTAAAATACCAGGTAATCAAATATATAAAATCTACCTACTTCTTTCAAGAAGTAGCCATTGCACACAGGTGCTGGAAAAACGTATTCCATGCTCCAGCCTTGCTTCATGCCCCCGCTAACTAATTCATTTGTCATTTAAAGAAATCAATGCTTTTCTACATTGTGTCCACTTAAGGGGAAGTAAAATCTGAAAATCCACCCTCCGCTGTCCCATTACCCTTATAGTACTGCTATATGTTGATATTTCTGAAATCGCAGAAACTGAGCTCTTCTTGCGATTTTATTTTTCCACCCAAACCTAGTTTGTGCTGACCGTGTCGGTCACACAATAGTCTTGTTGAACCTTGTAACTTAGGCCTCTGTTTGTGATAGTGAACATCCTCTTAAAACACTGTATTTCCTCCACTTATTTTAAAAGCCAATTAATTTCACATTTCCAGAAAATTACCTTCATCTAACTAACCATATTGATTTAGCTTAGTCATATCACTAGACTTCCCTTTGTGGGTAAAATCAAATCTGGCTTTAGCTGTTAAAACTGCACGAAGAGAGACAATCTTATTGAGACCTACTAATGTAAGGAACATTTGTCGTAGGTGTGATGTTAGGTTTCTTTGGCTTTGATAATGGGCACAATGAGGAACTCCTGCCCTTTGTGCCTTGGTTAAATCCATATTTCAACAAGGAAGACACTCCACACAGACACACTTCCTTTCACAAAACCGTATCGAGATTTCCACTTTAGGCATTGGATCAAAATGTTTTAGAGTCTTGGATTACAATACCTATTCTCTCTAAACTATGAACAAGTCCTCGACTGACCAGCGACACAGGAAGAAACCCTTCTTGACAATATTAAGAGTTTGAAAATGTAAGGACAGACGCTGGAACAGATCTATTAAAACAAGCATGAGTATTGATCGTTGTTATGATACATCTTTTAGAGTATGTTATTATTTTGTACCTATAAGTGTCAGATGATTATAGTGTACATGCTATTGCAACTTCAGTTTTTTGTGCTACTGTCTGGCATATATGTTCCACCAGGTGATTATTAAATGTATAATTGTTATTTTAGCTCACTGATACTGTGGTCCAAACCCCTTCCTAAAGTAAACCCAAAATCACCTGAGAAGGCTAACAAAAAAAATCATTGTCTGCAATCATTCAGATAGATTATTCAAGAAGAGATCCTGAAAAACACCTTGCATTTTTTATTCGCGGCCCATTACATTTTATATGTAATTGGATATTTTTCTGCCACCACAAGTCTTGATTCCATGATATATCACATAACTACCTAAAGAAACGTGGATGACTCCATTATCACAGAAAGTTTACGTATCCCAGAACTATTATTCATAATCCTATTCCAAGCACACCAGTTTTGATATTCCTGGTTTACATACTCATTTCATCTAACTCCTGCAACCTGCGATTTAGGCACGGGAAAGATATTCATATGAATAATGGACCAAGGAGCAACTACACCTTTGGCACAATTTGATTGGAGAGCGGTTTCTGACACTCTAGCATGGTCTTATGGCCTTCAGATTCTCAGACCATATCTCTCTGAGCAAGGATCATCTCATTGCTCTCTAAAAAAACTTATAAGCTAAGAGAGCTTCAGCATAATTCCCTCTCTATCCTTCTTTAGAGGTTACAGGGATCCGCCCTATTATCAATATTTCTCAATGAAAGGGCAGTAGATGTTCGATAAGCTCTTGGGTACTATGTTGATTGTATCAACACTAATAGAAAGACCAAACAGTTGTTTTTTGCTCTTGCGCAGTCTTACGTGGATCACTCAATCTCAAAGTCTGGTATAGTCAGATGGATTGCAAAATTCATCCACCGTTTTATGTTAAAGATACGCAAAAATTACTCTCTAAGCCAATGGCACGTTCTACTCCTAAAAAATAAATAAAAGACAAACTATGGCCTTTCTCAGCAATATATCTTTAGATGATATCTGCAATGCTGCTACTTATTCTACTATCCACACATTAAAAACAAAAAATGTGTGTGGACATACATACATGCATGCCAAGAGTCTTAAAAACACTATTTCACATGTCTTCCGGTTCTGCTTGCAGACCACCATTTTCAGGCAGAGGCCCTGTTTTCTATTTTTGCAAAGTGTTTGGTCTACAGCTAAACAAGTTCAAATGGAAACAGTTACTTGTCAGTAACAATTGGTGTGCAGATTATATTGCTGGTGATTCACTTGCACCCCTCCTCATATATGAGCACATGTAACATGTGTGCTACTTGACATACTCTTTCTAATAGTTACAGTATTAGAGTTCGCAAACATCATAATGCTTTACATATTCAAAAATAGAACGTGAAACGTGGCTGGGTTAACATTGCGTAACACCAACTTGCAACAGTAGATTCTTAAGTGACTGGCTCAAGGGAACAAGGGAAAAACAGCCACTTGCGTCCCCAAACTCCTCTGTGTAAACACAGAGAATACAAGAAAAAATAATTATTGTCCCCGAGCACAGTACAACAAGTATTAAATCTTAAGAGAAAAGAAGAATCAAATCATATTCTTTCTTTATCACAAGTTCGTTAAATCAGTTCCTTTTATTTTATTTTATTTTCTCTTCACAAGTGTAAAGTTTCCAACACTGTCAATCTTCAATATTCATTGGATTCGTACAAAGTGTTGCCAAAAAGCAAAGCCGACACGTGTTTTGTCTCGGGAAACAATCACCCAATGACTTCTTCAGGGCGTAAGAAAAATCTTCACGGGCACAGCCATCACCTCGTCGTTTGTTGGGTTTCCAAATTTTTGCTACAATTTTGGAAACCCAACAGATGACGATGGGAGTACTCTCCCAGAAACACTATAATTCTTTTTGCTTTACATATTCACTCCTGTGCCTACCCATGGTGAAAATCACTCTCAGTCCATGTCCTACTGCATGGTGGGCTTCAGGGTGAGACGCCACCGTTGCCTCAAACCAGACTCCTCCTTCAAAGAAAAACAACACATAACGTTCTGAATCCCGCACTAGGTAGTAAGAGTGTGCAAAGCATGTGAATCCGTAGCACTACAACCTTCAAACTGATTGTTACAGGTAACTGTTTCAACTTTTTAATTATTTATAGAATCACATACTAATGACCATCCTTCCTGTCTTAAGTTCATTCTAATTTATTTCCTTTTATAATTGTGCTATAAAATGAGTGGTGTGCTTCTGGGGTGTTGGTGTTCTTGGCGCTGGAAGCCTATGGTCCTCTGTTTGAGTATTTCTCCTTGAGGCTCTTTGGTTACTAGAATGGCATTATTTCTAGACCTCTCAAGTCCTTGTCACGGGATAGTGTAATTTGAAGGTTACTGTGGGACTCAGTTTAACAGTGAACAGCGTTCAAGCATGCGATTCTGAATGATATCAATATGGGAGAACTGTAGTTACAGAAAAATAGCTTGTTTCATAGTTGGATTACACACTTGCCCTGATGATGCTCTGCTTTTGTTGAGAATATTCCCCAACCCATCGTCTAGCACCACCACCCTAACCAAAATTTGAATTGCATCACTAGTTGGATGACACACAACTGACTATGTCTGAACGATGGAGCCAGAGTTAGTAGCCAAAAGGCTCACATCTTCCTTGTTGTAGCCAAAAATCCTTCCAACATGCGACCATGAAACCTAGAAGTTGTCATCTGATCTCTTCAAAACCTTTGGGCGTTGTTCAACCAATGCCTTGTCTTGGAAATCTTAACAAATGGAATTGTGTGCACCACCTGCTTCTAGATGAGACTCTTATGCAATAGCCTTTCATGAAAGAATAACACCTTGTTTGAAATAGAATAGCCATCATCAAAAGCTGCTAGAGTTCCTTTTGCAAGCTAGTGAAACATCTCTCTCTCCCTGAATACTAAAGAAACTGCATTATTGTCGAGGATTTCCAAGAGTCTTATTCAAGAGCCCAACCACAGTCCACTTGGTCGTGTGTGGCAGCACCGCTCCCCTCTTAACAGGGAGATCTCCTCCTACAAATGATAGCCTTGCCTCCACCCATGAAGCATTCATTGGTTGCTACCTTCCTCCTTGTTATCGATACAAACAACTCAGTTGGATACAAATTATTGTCCATAAAACAGACCCGGTAAATGGGACAAGACAATTGAGATTCAACAGGCAGAGTAAAATGTTTACCTTAAGGAAGAAAGGGAAAAATCCATATTGCTAGTTTCTTTAAGGTACTTCCCTTGAACCAATGATCAGTCACACACCACTCTGAGAAACCTCCAAGTTTAAGCATCCTACAGAAACTTTCCATTTATAATAATCAGCTTACTTGTATCTAACAGTTTGAATTCACATTTTGTATATATTGCTTTTGTGCATTTGAAGAAGCTATTTCAAAGAAGTCGTTGTTATGGTTGGACTATATTTTACTTTGCCTATTCGCTGTTTAAATTAATAATACAGCGCTCCTAAGCGGTATATATTAGGCGCAGGTTCTGTAACAAACCGCAAAAAGCTGAGCTGTATGTTTCTAATTACACTTTTCACTTTGCGTCTAGAAATAATGTGTTGAAATTAACCAACCAGAAATTCTAGTGCTTACCTTTCTTGTGTGCATGCACTCTGGTCTTCATTCTACGCATGTTCTTATCTAACAGGCTTAACTGATATGTAAAACCCTATAATGAATAGTGTAATACCATTAATTAGTTCATGTTGTTTTCTCAGACCTTGTGTGCCCTAATCCGAGGAGTCCATCAGAAAAACAAGTCTACTTCCGGCTTTGACATCATCAATATGCTGATGGGATTTGATAAGGCAGAGCAGCGCATGAAGGTGAGTTTAACAGTGAAAGATACTTTGCCTTATGTTAGAAAAAATTAGGCCGGTTCGTTTAAAGTACTGTGTGGCCACGACGGGTTATATTAGCCCTTTCAATGCTGGAGTGTTTGGACACCTCCGAGGAGCAGTTTTATTTTCACCCAAAAATCGGCAATAGGTTGTTCAACCACATGCACCACTTTGGTCTCTTTGTGTAGCCACGCAAATTATATGTTCTGAGTTTTTTGGTACACTGAAGGGGTATGTTTTATGTCAAGCCCTGCCTCAGTATTTCATTGCAGGCCGAAGATTTGATGAAAAATGTCGAAATATTGTCATTTTTGATTTAAAAAAAAAAATGGGCTCAATATTTTGCTGCATTTTTCAAATTGAAAAATATACATTCCAGGACGCTAAGCAATGAATTATTGCCCTGGTTGTCTGTAGTTTGGCAATACCAAATATTTATGGGTTGTCCTATAAAATGTAGTTTGGACCTGAGAGTATAATCTATATATTTAACTAATTCAGTGTGTGACTGAGGATTCTATTAGGGCAAGCCAAACCTCCTGTGTCTCTACTGGCTAGTCAATTGAACCTCTGAACATGACTTTTGTCTTATTTTTAACATTTTTTAATGAAAAAAACATGGTCTTTCCTCCAAGTCTTCCTGCTGTCACTAGTGACGTTACACACATATAAATGAGTCGACCTGGAAGTGAGCACCAGGTTGCCTCATTCTTAAGTTTGTGTGTACTTCTAACGCCACTAGCATACTTCTTCTGCCCTACTGCCAGGCCAAGAAGGACTTTGCCACCTCTCTTGCACAGAGTATTTCTGCCTTCACGAGATATATGTGTATATATATATATATATATATATATATCACGCTTCTTGTCTCCTTATTTATCAAGAAATACACAGCACTCACGAGGGAGAGTCATAGATTTATTAAGACTCTCAAACGCATCAGACGCGCTTCGGCTTTTGCCTTCCTCGGTGGTACGAGGGGACACCTTAAACGGCCATTTTTTAACATTATTCCAACGTGATCACTTGCTTTCTAAGCACTGCCATAAAAATAGGACAAATGTATTTACACAAATTCAGGCGCCATCTTAGAACAGTGTACGATAACAAAAGTATATATATGCACATTACATATATACATATTTGTACAACAGACCCTTCTCGTGCTAATAATAAATTAGTGATTTATCGGTTCACTCCATACATTTGGATTCACCAGCATCGCTATTATGCCCTGAATGGGCCTCACCCTTCTTAGCAATTCATAGTCCTGCGCCCTTCTAACACATCACGCCCTGGATGGACCTAATAGTACAAAAGTCCTAATTAGAAAAAAGTGTATGTGCACCATCACCCAAACTGTAAATTAAACACAATTATATAACATAAATCTCATTAAATTCAATTCATCACTGCCATGGAGTTAATGCTTGCATAAACAATGAGTATCTACCATGATATTACAGATAAAGTTCTCTTTCTTATAATCTCTGTTAATATCCTGAACATGGCACCTTATGTCCCAAAACCACGACTACAACTCCCTTTATTTTCTCTCTTTTTTCTCTCTGTTAGTATATCCACTACTAAAGCAACCACCATGCTAGGAATAAAGAGCCCTTTACCCCAAATGTACTGCCATTTCTTCATTGCTGTTCAACTGGAAAAGTAACTTAAAGATAACAATACATTAAAGAACTAGAAACATAACTTTAACAAAACAATATAATAAACAAAATTGTGATATGGACTCCAATAGAAGTACAGTAGGTAATCTGCAAAACAAAAAAGAAAATTAGTGTTTAAAATTAGATTGATGTGACTAAATGAGGTCAAACATTACAAGTCAAGGTAACACTTGACGATATTTCCTTATTTTTACGTGTGCAGTGTGCCTGGTACATTTCACTTGTCTTATAGGCCCGCGTTCAAGCGGTGCCTATATGGAAGTGCCTACTGCGTCAGGTTTACATTACAGATCAACCGGTCTTTAAAATGATTCAGAGATAATATAGAATTAGGTGAGAGATTAAGTCATTATGCAGGACAATATTCTTTAGGGCTTATTTACAAGACTATTACAACACTTTTGTGTTAGTTTTCTCATGTTGAAAATGACGCAAAAGTGGCGCAAGGGGTTTGTAAATAAGCTCCTTTATTTCTAATGCATTTAATTGGAGGCATTGTATATCTAGGCTGCTCTGCTTACCTTGTGTAAACACTGTGACCAGCAGAATTCACAACTTGAATTCAGCGTTGGTTCTACACGGCAGAGTGAACAGCAGCGTCCATAACTTTAAAAGAGAAAGAGAAACGATCTGAGAGAGAGTGAGAAAGAGAAAGAGAAAAAACGACATTGAAACGTGGGAGAGAGAAAGTTATAGATGGAGCAGTTAATACTGGAGAAAATACTTGTAGCTCACCTTATGCTTCCGTTGTGTGTCTAAGCAGGTGTTGGTTTATAGTACACCCTCCAGTTTAGTGATCTGAAAGATAGTATAAAGAGTTAGTAATAGCATAGTCCATACAACTGCACACGTATATTTTAGCTTTATTTTATCTGTACACTCAGGATACTATATTACAGCAAGTTCCACTGTAAGGAAGCGTCTGTGCGCTGTTTTTCTTCCAAAGTAGTATATCCCATGCACTCACACTGCATAGAGGTGAGTTCTCAATATTGCGTATCTACACTGTTGCACCCCATTGACTCGCATAGTCCGGAGGTGAGTGTATTTGTTGGGAAGTCAGAGGCAGATTTACAAGCTCCTTGCACCACTTTTCCCATGTCAAAAGTGACAAAAAAGTGGCGCAAGGAGCTTTTAGATCTGTTCCTCAGACCGTTGTAACCTATCCTCACTTGTCAGAGGTAATGGTACATTTCTACGCAGTGAAGCTGCTGCACACTACCCACTCTCTCCTTTCACAGATGACTTGTCGTTGTTTCGGAAAGAAGCTTATTTGCTCACCTTGTGCCATTGGCGTGATTCAAAGAGGGTGCACTACGTGCCCAAGCAGGCTTCTCAGGCGTTGGTACAATGGCCACGCATCATCGCAGAATACACAAACGTAGAGCTTATTTACGGTGTACTGAGTTAGTCGTACGTCTGGTGTTTATCGTGTGCTCACCCTGCGATGATGCATGATCTGAGCGGGCTGCACTTAAACCATTCACTGTTGCATACTGGACTATATAAACTTTGAGGCGGGGGGGGAATAGCATTGATGGTTATCAATTGCTCTGTAAACTAAGTCTATTGATTGCTCCCCATAACAAATTAAACGATTCCACTTCATGCAGTGCATTCTAACTTTCTCAAAATAGGGACGTATGTCTGGTGGCAATGTTGATGTCCCAGAGGTACTGAGGGTCAGATTTACAAGCCCCTTGCGCCACTTTTGCGTTACTTTTAACATGGGGAAATTGATGCAAAAATGGCGCAAAGGGCTTGTAAATAAGCCCCTTGGTATTGCCGGTGATGGAGGTACATTCTGCCACAATTTTCAACATTCTTTGTTATCATAGTTCACATAATGCAACGAGTGAAGGAGCTTGCGCATACTAGCAGTGCAACAGCACAATTTTTTTCTCTGCTTTAAATTAATCGAGGCTGAATTTAATTCTGTCTGTAGTGTAGATGAAAAGGTAAATTCAAGTTGTGAACCCTACTGTGCACAGTGTATATAGAATCTAGTAGTCAGAACAGTTATAGAACAATGCTCTTTTTTCACATTTTTTAACAAAATCTGAATACATACAGTATAATTGTCTTGGCAGTAAATAAATTAAGGTTGAATTTCGTACTGTCTATAGTGTAGATGTAAAGGTGACTTCAAGTTGTAAACCCTGCTGTCCAGTGTAGATGTTAGGGTGGAGTGCATCATTTGCAATTATGATTGAAGTGGAAGATAGAACATGTATGTAGCGTGCATTTTATTATTCAACTAAATCTATAAGTGATATTAAACATTTTATGAAGGAAGCATACTAAAGGGATATTGTCACGGTTTTGATAGGTGTTATACTTAGTTTGGTTTCCACTGAGATAGTGGTACCTGAAACAACAAGGTTCTATGGACTTTGCAATGATGTGTGGTTTCGTCAGGCCGTATTGATATTAATGTTTTTTGTCTTGTGAATTCTGTCTTAGTAAGGCTATGTGGTGATTTGGTGTAGGTTTGAGGGACGTTACTTTGTTTGCTACTGCACTTTTTAAATAATGAATGAAGAATCATTTAAATTCTGCCTGAATATGGCTATGTGGCGATGAATTATGGTGCACTGAGTTAGTAGTTACTTTGGGACTGAAGTGTACGTAACCTGCGATGATGCGTGGTCCGGATTTTTTCTTAATAAAGCCTTGTGGTAATTATTTAGGGTGTTCTGAGTTAGTGGTACATCTGGTGTTTAGCATGTGCTCACCCTGCGATGATGCGTGGCCTAAACGGTCTGCACTCAAAGCATTGACTGTTGCATACTGGACTGTATGTACTTTGAGGGGAAAAAAAGTACCATGGATGGTTATGAATTCTTCACCAACAAAATGCTCCGAATCAGATGATTCTTCCAGTTGTGTAGCCATTTTTGTCTCCAAAAAAGAAATTCAGGTTTCCAATGGAAAAAAAGTGAGTTTGAAATTGTGACCTATGCTATCCACAGTGTAGACTATCATTAAGTGTACCTTTGCACTTGTAGTGTGAAATGTATTATTCCAGTAAATTTATAAGTGATATAAAAAAAGTTGTTAAAGTAAGCATAATAAAGGGATATTGTATAGGGTTTGATAAATGTTATACTTAGTTAAGTATTGTACTCTCCAAATAATAAATCAACAGTGTAATTAATTGTAAGCTCTGATAACTGCAGTGTAGGCAGGAGGCAGCGGTTAGCAAGAGTCCACGACCATGTGGCATTGATTAGAGCTGCACAGTATTGGTAATTTAGTGTGTGTGCAGCCAGCGATGATAAGTGATGCACAGAGTTAATGGTACCTGAAGCAACAAAGTTGTGTGGAGCCTGCGAGCGTGGTCCGAGCAGGATGCACTGGTGGCAAAGTCTTTAAAATCAAGTTTTCTTATAAATATTGGTTGTCTTTTCACAGGAGTAAGTTGCAGTAGATCTCCAAAAACTATGATACATTTTCTTCCAAATGAGACATCTGACTCAGTATGGTCACAAGGCAATGATTTTTGGTGCACTGAGTTAGTAGTACCTTTGACGCTTAGCGTGTACGAACCCTGCAATGATGCGTGGTCGGGGGGCGAGGGGGAGGCACAGTAATTGAAGTATTGTCTTTTGTCAATTGCATTCTGCATGACTTCCATTTAAAAGTGATAGTATGCCTCATTGCTGATATAAAACTGTTCACTCTTCTTTGCGAGGATTTTTGGTGCACTGAGTTAGTAGTATCTTTGGCGCTAAGCTTGTTTGTGCCCTGCGATAATGAGTGGTAAAGGGGGGGCCGCATTCGGACCAATGTCTTTTCTCTATTGAATTCTGCTTGAATACGGCCACGTGACGATGAATTAGGGTGCAGTGAGTTACTGGAACCTTTGGCCCTGAGCGTAACCTGGGATGATGCGTAGTCCCGGCAGGCAGCACTGGGACTAATGTTTTTTGCCCAGTAAATTTTGTCTTAAAAGGGCCACTGGGAGATGATTTGTGGTGCAGTGAGTTAGTGGTACCTGAAGAACTCAGCTTGTGCTCATCCTGCGATGATTCGTGGTTCGGGCGGGTCGCACTGGTACAACGTCACTTGGCTATTGGAATGCGTCATGTGCAATCACCATTCTACCTGAATCGTGAGCCCTCATAATGTAGATAGTTCAAGTTCATAAATTTGTATAGCGCACTACTCACCCAGAGGGTCTCAAGGCGCTTGAGGGAGGGTGGGTGCATTACTTATCGAATAGCCAGGTTTTCAGCTGCTTTCTGAAGGAGAGGTGGTTCTGTGTGAGGCGGAGGTGAGTGGGGAGAGAGTTTCAGGTTTTGGCCGCTAAGTAGGAAAAAGATCTTCCTCCCATGGTGGATCTATTGATGCGCGGAGTTACGGCGAGGGCTTGATTGGATGAGCGAAGTTGGCGGGTGGGTGTGTAGAAGGACAGTCGTTTGTTGAGGCATTCGGGTCCAAGGTCGTAGAGGGCCTTGTGTGCGTGGGTGAGGAGACGGAACGTTATTCTCTTGTTGACGGGGAGCCAGTGGAGATCTTTCAGGTGACCGGAAATATGGGCTTGACGGGGTATGTCGAGTATAAGTCTGGCTGAGGCGTTTTGAATGCGTTGGAGTTTTTTCTGTAGTTTGGCTGTGGTTCCGGCGTAAAGGGTGTTTCCATAATCTAGTCGGCTAGTGACTAGTGCGTGGGTGACTGTCTTTCTTGTTTCGGTGGGGATACAGCGGAAGTTTTGTATGAGCATGCGTAGGATGTTGAAGCAAGATGATGAGACGGCGTTGACTTGTCTGGTCATCGATAGGGAGGGGTCCAGGATGAAGCCCAGGTTACGTGCGTGGTCCGTAGGTGTGGGTGCTGTGCCCAGGGCTGGTGGCCACCATGAGTCGTCCCATGCAGAGGGGGATGATCCTAAGATGAGGACTTCCGTTTTGTCCGAGTTTAGTTTTAAGCGACTGTTCTTCATCCATTCGGCTACTTCTTTCATTCCTTCGTGTAGGTTGGTTTTGGCGGTGTTAGTGTCTTTGGTGAGGGAGAGGATTAGCTGGGTGTCGTCAGCATAGGAGATGATGTTGAGGTTGTGTTGGCGTGCGATGGATGCGAGGGGACTCATGGACACGTTGAACAGGGTGGGGCTGAGTGAAGATCCTTGTGGTACGCCGCAGATGACCTCGGTGGCCTCTGATTTGAAGGGGGGGAGGCGGACTCTCTGGGTTCTTCGGGCGAGGAACGAGATGATCCAGTCCAATGCTTTTCAATAAATCGAGAATGAATTCAATGTTGACTGTGGTGCTTATGCGCTTCAGGTATCAAGTTGTAAACTCTGTTGAACGCAGTGTACACTTGAAGAAAGTGCTTAGTACAGACATAGATGAATGTTTTTTGTGGCATCCATTAACAAAATTGACTCTGCCTTGCATAAATCAAGGCTAACTTGCATGCTGTCCATAATTGTCTCTGTATTAAATCAATGAATGCTGAGTTTCCTACTGTTCAAACTTTACCAAAAACTGAGGACCTAGTGCAATTGTCTCTGTTTTAAACAAATCAAGACTGAATTCATTGTTTTCTGTAGTGCTGCCGCACCTGGTATCAAGTTGTCAACTCTACTGACTGCAGAATATATTGAAGGCAGTTCTCAGCACAGATACTGAAGACAAATTTAGATCCAAAGCTGAATTCAAGTTGTGAACCCTGCTGTCCGCAGTGGAAATCAAAGGCACTAGTCGATACAGACCTAAGTCTGCGGTGGTGTGGCGCTGATTTCGCAATCGGCCTGTATCGAGGAAGCACATGGTCGTGGCGGTAGCCAAGTGGCTGGGTGCGGACCGTCGCTGCGGCGCTGTCTCTTCTCTTTGCAGAAATGAACCACACCCAAGGCGTAGACTAATTATTTATAGTCTTACGTTTACGTTGGACTAGCCCACTCCGCTTCTGTTTCAAAGGAGGGTGTTAAAAACAGGTACATGACCGTAATATTCCCTAGTGTCTGAGATAATATGGTTCCGTCCACTATTCAGTACACTACACGTATCAATGGTATATGTACACACTAAAAATTTGTTGATTTCTATAGTGAATTGTGTATAGTATTTCATCGATAGTCTTAGCGTTGTGTACATTATTGTTGATGTTCGAGTTCTTTCCCTTATACATACTTGGTTGCTACATATCTGTAGATTGAGCTAGTGTACTGTTGAGGAGATATATTATTTTAGAAAGGTCCGTAGTACTGTTTTGCGCTGCCTCTGGGGCAGTAGGGGGGCGGGGTCCGTGGGGAAGGTTGTGGTGATCGTGGCGCTGGGTATTTTGATTTTGTAGGGTGTGGGAAGTGTATAATTAGAAACTCTATCACATATTGCTCTTCAACCCCTTCGCTGCAGGGTATTTCCCCCCCCCCCCCCGCTTTGCGGTGGCGGGAGGGCGCGTGCAGCGCCCACATGCTGGTGACGAGCTGAGCTCGTCATGGAGTACAGCGGAGCTGCCCTCATGACGATCTCGATTTAGAAAAGGGGGTGGTGATGAACAGAGTGTCTGAGTTTAGCAGACCACTCTTACCCAGTCCAAAGATCAGGGCTTTATCCATCACCGTTATTTATCTCACTGCCCCATCCCAGCTCAGAACCTGGCTATATGCAAATCAGTCTGTCCCTGGCCCAGTGCATCATGGGAACAGGGCAGACTAAACTACCAAGCCAATTCTTCACCAGAAAGGAGACAAGCTACCGGGGACCGGTTTCTGGCATTTCAGCCTTCTTCGGCCCGGCTTTCTTGAATCCTGATGGAGCAGTGAGAAAGGGACTCATGTCTGAGTATACCCTGCCACACCTATAGTGGCCAAAAACGATTTAGAAAAGGGGGTGGTGATGAACAGAGTGTCTGAGTTTAGCAGACCACTCTTACCCAGTCCAAAGATCAGGGCTTGATCCATCACCGTTATTTATCTCACTGCCCCATCCCAGCTCAGAACCTGGCTATATGCAAATCAGTCTGTCCCTGGCCCAGTGCATCATGGGAACAGGGCAGACTAAACTACCAAGCCAATTCTTCACCAGAAAGGAGACAAGCTACCGGGGACCGGTTTCTGGCATTTCAGCCTTCTTCGGCCCGGCTTGCTTGAATCCTGATGGAGCAGTGAGAAAGGGACTCATGTCTGAGTATACCCTGCCACACCTATAGTGGCCAAAAACGATTTAGAAAAGGGGGTGGTGATGAACAGAGTGTCTGAGTTTAGCAGACCACTCTTACCCAGTCCAAAGATCAGGGCTTGATCCATCACCGTTATTTATCTCACTGCCCCATCCCAGCTCAGAACCTGGCTATATGCAAATCAGTCTGTCCCTGGCCCAGTGCATCATGGGAACAGGGCAGACTAAACTACCAAGCCAATTCTTCACCAGAAAGGAGACCAGCTACCGGGGACCGGTTTCTGGCATTTCAGCCTTCTTCGGCCCGGCTTGCTTGAATCCTGATGGAGCAGTGAGAAAGGGACTCATGTCTGAGTATACCCTGCCACACCTATAGTGGCCAAAAACGATTTAGAAAAGGGGGTGGTGATGAACAGAGTGTCTGAGTTTAGCAGACCACTCTTACCCAGTCCAAAGATCAGGGCTTGATCCATCACCGTTATTTATCTCACTGCCCCATCCCAGCTCAGAACCTGGCTATATGCAAATCAGTCTGTCCCTGGCCCAGTGCATCATGGGAACAGGGCAGACTAAACTACCAAGCCAATTCTTCACCAGAAAGGAGACAAGCTACCGGGGACCGGTTTCTGGCATTTCAGCCTTCTTCGGCCCGGCTTGCTTGAATCCTGATGGAGCAGTGAGAAAGGGACTCATGTCTGAGTATACCCTGCCACACCTATAGTGGCCAAAAACGATTTAGAAAAGGGGGTGGTGATGAACAGAGTGTCTGAGTTTAGCAGACCACTCTTACCCAGTCCAAAGATCAGGGCTTGATCCATCACCGTTATTTATCTCACTGCCCCATCCCAGCTCAGAACCTGGCTATATGCAAATCAGTCTGTCCCTGGCCCAGTGCATCATGGGAACAGGGCAGACTAAACTACCAAGCCAATTCTTCACCAGAAAGGAGACAATCTACCGGGGACCGGTTTCTGGCATTTCAGCCTTCTTCGGCCCGGCTTGCTTGAATCCTGATGGAGCAGTGAGAAAGGGACTCATGTCTGAGTATACCCTGCCACACCTATAGTGGCCAAAAACGATTTAGAAAAGGGGGTGGTGATGAACAGAGTGTCTGAGTTTAGCAGACCACTCTTACCCAGTCCAAAGATCAGGGCTTGATCCATCACCGTTATTTATCTCACTGCCCCATACCAGCTCAGAACCTGGCTATATGCAAATCAGTCTGTCCCTGGCCCAGTGCATCATGGGAACAGGGCAGACTAAACTACCAAGCCAATTCTTCACCAGAAAGGAGACAAGCTACCGGGGACCGGTTTCTGGCATTTCAGCCTTCTTCGGCCCGGCTTGCTTGAATCCTGATGGAGCAGTGAGAAAGGGACTCATGTCTGAGTATACCCTGCCACAGCTATAGTGGCCAAAAACGATTTAGAAAAGGGGGTGGTGATGAACAGAGTGTCTGAGTTTAGCAGACCACTCTTACCCAGTCCAAAGATCAGGGCTTGATCCATCACCGTTATTTATCTCACTGCCCCATCCCAGCTCAGAACCTGGCTATATGCAAATCAGTCTGTCCCTGGCCCAGTGCATCATGGGAACAGGGCAGACTAAACTACCAAGCCAATTCTTCACCAGAAAGGAGACAAGCTACCGGGGACCGGTTTCTGGCATTTCAGCCTTCTTCGGCCCGGCTTGCTTGAATCCTGATGGAGCAGTGAGAAAGGGACTCGTGTCTGAGTATACCCTGCCACACCTATAGTGGCCAAAAACGATTTAGAAAAGGGGGTGGTGATGAACAGAGTGTCTGAGTTTAGCAGACCCTTGCTCATTGCACCATCAGGATTCAAGCAAACCGGGCCGAAGACGGCTGTAATGCCAGAAACCGGTCCCCGGGAGCTTGTTTCCTTCCCAGTGTAAGAATTGGCTTTTGTAGTTTGGTTTGCCCTGTTCCCATCATGCACTGGGACAGGAACAGACTAATTTGCATACAGCCAGGTTCTGAAACTGGGATGGTGCAGTGAGCTAAAAAACGGTGTTGGATCTAGCCCTGATCTCTTGACTGGGTGAGAGCTTTCTGCTTAATTCAGAGACTCTGTCCCTCACCACCCCTTGTTGTAAATATTTTTGTCCACCCTAAGCGTGGAAGGGTATTCTCAGATGTGAGACCCTTGCTCATTGCACCATCAGGATTCAAGCAAACCGGGCCGAAGACGGCTGTAATGCCAGAAACCGGTCCCCGGGAGCTTGTTTCCTTCCCAGTGTAAGAATTGGCTTTTGTAGTTTGGTTTGCCCTGTTCCCATCTTGCACTGGGACAGGAACAGACTAATTTGCATACAGCCAGGTTCTGAAACTGGGATGGTGCAGTGAGCTAAAAAACGGTGTTGGATCTAGCCCTGATCTCTTGACTGGGTGAGAGCTTTCTGCTTAATTCAGAGACTCTGTCCCTCACCACCCCTTGTTGTAAATATTTTTGTCCACCCTAAGCGTGGAAGGGTATTCTCAGATGTGAGACCCTTGCTCATTGCACCATCAGGATTCAAGCAAACCGGGCCGAAGACGGCTCTAATGCCAGAAACCGGTCCCCGGGAGCTTGTTTCCTTCCCAGTGTAAGAATTGGCTTTTGTAGTTTGGTTTGCCCTGTTCCCATCATGCACTGGGACAGGAACAGACTAATTTGCATACAGCCAGGTTCTGAAACTGGGATGGTGCAGTGAGCTAAAAAACGGTGTTGGATCTAGCCCTGATCTCTTGACTGGGTGAGAGCTTTCTGCTTAATTCAGAGACTCTGTCCCTCACCACCCCTTGTTGTAAATATTTTTGTCCACCCTAAGCGTGGAAGGGTATTCTCAGATGTGAGACCCTTGCTCATTGCACCATCAGGATTCAAGCAAACCGGGCCGAAGACGGCTGTAATGCCAGAAACCGGTCCCCGGGAGCTTGTTTCCTTCCCAGTGTAAGAATTGGCTTTTGTCGTTTGGTTTGCCCTGTTCCCATCGTGCACTGGGACAGGAACATACTAATTTGCATACAGCCAGGTTCTGAAACTGGGATGGTGCAGTGAGCTAAAAAACGGTGTTGGATCTAGCCCTGATCTCTTGACTGGGTGAGAGCTTTCTGCTTAATTCAGAGACTCTGTCCCTCACCACCCCTTGTTGTAAATACTCATGACGATCTCAGCTCGTCACGGCCGCACCCGTTTTTCGAACGTTCAGCACAGCGGGGGAATTAGCCCCGCGTGCGAACGTTCCAACCGGCGTGACGAACTGAGCTTGTCATGAGTGCAGCTCCACTGTACTCCATGACGAGCTCAGCTCGTCACAAGCATGGGAGGGGTTAAACAAGAGTGTGAGTTGAATGCAATTCACGCACTACATATTCGACGTTCTTACATTACTTAGATGTTGATGTTAATTTGTTAGTGGCAAGTGAAACTATTGCCTGATTTTTTTAGGCAGTATTGCAGATTTGGTTACTTGTTGAAAATATAGAAAAGTGGTCAACATTATAACTAGGAATTGTCATTTAAAAAACCTTTGAAATTCACTGAAAAAACTATAGGTTTCAGGCAGGTTATAGATAGGAATTAGCATTTAAAAAACCATAGAAATTCACTGAAAAACCATAGGTTTCAGGCAGGTTATAGTTTGGAATTAGCATTTAAAAAATATTTGAAATTCACTGAAAAAAACATAGGTTTCAGTCAGGTTATAGTACGGAATTAGCATTTAAAAAACCTTAGAAATTCACTGCAAAAAAACATAGGTTTTAGGGGTGTTATAGTTAGCTGGACATTTCACTCATACAAAACCATTGAAATTCCTCCGTTATAGTTAGTTGTACTAACTGTAACTCTCGCGCCCGCAATCCACGGGTGATGATGTCACATATTACATCATTCATGACATGGTCAGTGACATCACTGATGGCATCACTGATGCCATCTCAAATGACATCACTGACTAACTGTGTATCTGGCAGAGACGATTCTAGACGCAGATTCCTTCACGACCTGCTCTTCCTCCCTGTTCTGCGAGGACCTTTGGCTTGGTCTTCTGCACTCGCCTCCCTGTGGGTGGCTATGTCTTCTGTGAGTGTATTATTTTGCTCTGTTTTGGTGGGATGTTGTCCTGCTAGTTGTTCTGCTTCCTCCCTTTGGTCATTGGAGGATAGGTTTATGGGTGCGTCTGTGCCCTTACGCTCTGGTTGCTCCAAGTTGGGGCTACCTTCAACCACCCTCCCCCCCCTTCAGTGCTAGGGGTCTGGCCCCTATGCTTCTCTGCTGCCCTCTGGGTTGGGGTCTTTTGCCCGTGTTCCTTATGAGGGATGTCACATTCTGTGCTGAGCTGTTCTGAGGTTGTTGTTCCTTGTTTGTCCTGGACTGGTTCCCCTTCATTGTTATTGATTGGGGTTTTGGTCCTGCTACACGTTATCATGACATTTTTTCATATGTTCTTTGTTTTTAGGGGGCGGCTATTTCTGTATTGGCAGGGTTGCTGATCAGGGCGGTATTCTGTTCTTTATTCTATTCCCTGCCCTTAGGTGCTGCAGTGTCTGGCACGGCCTCTTATGGTGTTGTTCCTCACCATTCCTTTTCTGTGTTTCTGCTCTTTCGCACACTGTTCCTGTACTGTTCCCTTACTGTCACAGTTTTGTCTGATGGCTCCGCGATGTGGTGCGGAAAAGTTCTCCGAAGAAAACTGACGTAGGTGCACCGGGGTGGGACTTATGTGACCTCGCTGACGTCACTTACGCGTACAACGTCAGGGCGGAGTTGCGTGATGCCGTCCACCCGGTGCCAATGGATGCTGGTCAAAAATGTTTCCGGATCCAGTCTCACGTCTGGGGATAATTCTACGTCAAAGAATCTGAAGCTAGAATCGTCTCTAACAGATTCACCGTTACCCAAGGTAAGTAACTCGTACAATTGGTCTTGGTAGTCGAGCAGATGTTATATAAGCCTCTTGGTGTTGAAAGTGAATTTCCTGATATTAAGCATTTTTTCCAGGAGAGTCTGTGAGGTAGATTCAGGCAGTAGAAGTAGTTGAGCCTTTTAGAGTTTTTTCTTTCAGGTAAGGTGGCTCTTAGGACCCAGGCTTCCTTTTTACCAAACCAGAAGTACCAGCCCTTTTAAAAACCCCACCTCTACAGAGAAGTACGATCTACACTTTACTCCACAACTATGTATCTTGACGGTGTGTGTATATATATATATATATATATATATATATATATATATATATATATATATATATATATATATATATATATATATATATTCACTGAAAAAAACATAGGTTTCAGGCCTTATATAGTTGGGAATTAGCATTTAAAAAACCATTGAAATTGCTCCTATATAGTTAGTTGTACTAACTATATTTCGCGCACCCGCAATGCACTGCTGATGATGTCACATATTACAACATTCATGACATGGTCAGTGACATCATGTAATATGTATTTAACAACAAGGGGTGGTGATGGACAGAGTTTCTGAATCAAGCAGAATACTCTCACCCAGTCAAGAGATCAGGGCTAGATCCAACACTGTTTTTTAGCTCACTGCACCATCCCAGCTCAGAACCAGGCTATATGCAAATTAGTCTGTTCCTGTCCCAGTGCATGATGGGAACAGGGCAAACCAAACTACCAAGCCAATTCTTACATTGGGAAGGAAACAAGCTTCCGGGGACCGGTTTCTGGCATTTCAGCCGTCGTCGGCCCGGCTTGCTTGAATCACCCATACGGCAGTTGGAAAAAGATCTCCGCCAAAGAGCCCCTCTTTGAGGTGTTGCCCGTTGGGTATTGCACCGCCGACCCAACATGGAGCATTGCCGATGATGAAGCATGACACCTGCAAGGGTGTGTAAGGCCATTATATCCAACAAATTGATACCCACGCGTTCTACCACTACGCACGGGTGTCACCGACACCAAACCCCCACTCCTAATAGGAACAGCCTGGTACTTCTTGTATTTCATAATTCCTAACTGTCAGGCGTGAAACGTATATTTTTTTTCAATAAATTTCAAAGGTTTTCTAAATGCTAATTCTATTAGCGGATAACGTTTAAATATGTAAATATCCTTCTGGGACCATCTGAGCAGCCCTGGGGGGTCAGGGTGTTTCTACCCTGCCCCCTTTTTGCGTTCTACACGTTTGTTTTTCTGCTTCTTTTGTGCCTCGGTCTACCTAGCACAAGATGAATGCCAACACTTCCTGGTTAGAAGTGTTGACAGCCAATGAGCATGCTGCTGTCCTGTGAAAGGCATGCTGATTGGCTGCCACTGTCTGTCAACACTCCAAACCAGGAAGTGTTGGCAGCCATCTTGTGACTCGGTAGAACCAAGGCACAAGAAAGCAGTGAAACAAAGGTGCAAAACACGCAAAGGGGGCAGGGTAAAAGCACCCTGACCCCCTAGGCCTGCTCAGGGGGTCCCACAAGGACCCCACAGGCCCCGCCAAAAATGTATTTTTGTTGTTGAAAAAATTTTTGTTTTTTTTAAAAATCGCAGAGTGCGCGCACCATGCGCGGACCCCGCGTTTAAAAAAAAATATATTTTTTTTTTTTGGGGCCTTGGGGGTCCTTGTGGGACCCCCTGAGCAGGCCTAGGAGGTCAGGGTACTTCTACCCTGCCCCCTTTTTGAGTTTTACCTGTTTGTTTTTCTGCTTTCCTGTGCCTCAGTCTACCGAGGCACAAGATGGCTGCCAACAATTTCTGTTTTGGAGTGTTGACAGACATTGGCAGCCAATCAGCATGCAGCTCGCGCACGGTAAGGCACGCACCGTGTCCCGCCTATAGATATATAATTTGAAAAAAGTCAATTTTCTCAACAATTACTGAAGGGATTTTCACCAAATATACAAAAGGCACTTCTGCATACCAGGCTCTACCATTTTGCCAAGTTTGCAGTAATTCCATTCAGCCGTTCGGGCTGTAGCTGTGTCTAAAGGTCCTATGGAAAATTGCATTGGACTCAATTTCACATTCAATTTTCTCATAAACTACTGGAGGAATTTACACCAAACATACAAAAGGCACTGCTCCATACCAGTCCCAACCATTTTGCCAAATCTGGTGTAATTCCGTTCAGCCGTTCGAGCTGTAGCCTTGTCAGAATGTCCCTATGGAAATTAACATGGGGAAAACACGTTTTGGGACCCCCCTTTTTTCTCGGCCCCCGCTTGACGAATCCCCCCGAAACTTTCAGGGAAGGAGCGGAGCGCCACGAGGCAAATTTAAGGACAATTACAGGCAGATCCCTCAATCGGCGCCAAAGGTATTACCAATAGAATGTTCGGCATTTCCTATGGTAACAAGGTCCTAACTATATATACCTACTGGCTATCACCAGTAGGTAATATATATATAATATATGAAAAACAAAGGCTCTGCAATGAGAAAGCACTCGAACAGCAGTGAGGTAACTCTCTTTTTATTTCATAGCGGTGATGAACAGCCTCCGTCATTTAAATCTTGTCTGCCCAACACGTTTCCGAGCTGTCCGCTCCTTCCTCATGGGCAATTCTGGCAGTGTGGTAGTTTGTGAGGCTTAATCGTCCCATTTCCGATTGCCTTTAATAGTAAAAGCTTCACCTTGCATCGCTTCAGTAGCGCTTTGAATCCTGGGACTTGTAGTCTTGTGTGCCAATATCTAGACCCACAGTGGGTCCCACAATGTCAGATACATTTGTCCAAGTTCGCAGTGGAAAGTACAGACCCACTGCGAAATTTCAAGCACTTAGTGTGCCCCGGTGCATGCATTCACCTCCGCTTATTTTTTTAATCTGCTGTGTTTTCGGGCACGTCCGTGCCCTTGCTCACTGATACCTGACGGTAACATAACACTGATTTTTAAAAGAAGGATCATCTGCATTTTTCGCGCCATTCAGTAATTGAACATGGCCACAGAAATAGGACTATAACATACAAATCACAGGTAGAACCCGGTAAAAGCAGGCGCCATTTTAAAGTGCATACAGTATAGCGTTTTGACATCAGACAATTGGCAAATGGTAAACAAATACTCTCATTAAAACTTTGATTGTATGATGTAAACATTAATAAATCTTTTAAAACGTGCTTATGTGCTGTTTGCTGATCAAAAGAGTCTTAAAAATCATAACATTTCAACCGCAATTCATAGCATATTCAGTGCCAGTACATATTTACAAAATATGCTCAAATGCATAAATATTGCGCCATATTGTCCCTCCCTCTATTGTCTGTATAAATACATTTGCCAGTACGGGATAAATGGACCAAATTTCCGAAAATCCTAAATCCCTTTGCTATCGGAAAAATGTCTGATACTATGCATTTGTAAACATAATACCCTTGTGCAAATCGCATAATAAAAAATAGCACGTATTTACAAAAGATAATCAACAACAATCGATTGTATAGGTTTAACAGTGAATAGATACCATTATATAACTAACCCAAAATGTAAACAGATGCAGACGCATCGGTGTAATGCAATGGCAGTACAAATACATGATGTTCCAAAACCGCCAGTGGGGCGCATCAATTCCAAAAGTGGCATACTAAGGCACCTTTCTACCTAATATATCAATCCTAAACCGGTCAAATGAATGACTCCCTATCGTTATAACATTCCTAATGGATGGATTAGGCATGGCCATGTATTGTACCATGGGGCGTTACAAGCATATTGATCCTATAATATCAATAACAGTGCTGGAACTGGTGTTAAAGTGCAAAGAAGTTAAAGTGCATGTGCTAAAGTGCTCTGAATTCATATATCAAAAGGTTAAAAATGAAATTTGATCCAATATCTCTTATTTGCCTAAGGAAAAATCAGGAATACTCAATTCTATGCACGTTAGAGTTGTGCGTAAGTTACTGAGAGCCCTCAGTCTATCTTATCAAAAGACACAGAATTTACCATGGGATTGATCTACTGCATCGAGATGGGGCTGTTCATAAGAAGTTACGTAAATCTTCCCCCATGTTAAGGCCTCCTGGGGTCTTACTGTTAAGTTGGATGATATATCTGGACTCGAGTTGTCTCAAAGTCTTCTCATGATCACCCCCTTTCTTGTTGAGCACAACAGCATCTATCACAAAATATTTCAAATGTGAAACATTTTTATCATGAGTAGTCTGAAAATGCCGAGCTCCTGGGTAGCTCTGATCGGCATTTACTATCGCACGTAAATGCTGTAGGATACGAACATGGACTGCCAACTTGGTGCTTCCCACATACATAAGATTGCAGCTACATCGTAGTACATATACTGCCAATTCTGTGCGGCAAGTAAAATGTCCTTTGATGGCAATCGGGGCTGTATCAAATGGGGTTACATAGGTGGAAGTGTTAACCCCAAATTTGCAGGCCCGACAGGAACTACAGCAGAAAAATCCTTTCCGTGGCGATAGCCAATCAGTTTTTGGTGCCGTCTCTGGGCGGTTTTTCACCAGGTCATTGCGCATACTGTAAGCCCGTCTGAAGGTGACCATGGGGGTCTCAGGTAAAACTTCTTTCAATACATGATCAGTCATATCTATTGGCCATTGCTGTCTTACTATTTTTGCAATCTGACGTGACTGTCGGTTGTAGCCTGCTATCAGCCTCAATGCCCCACTCTCCTGCTTCCTACCAGATGTTTCAATGTTTACTCTATTGGGATCTAAGAGCTCGAGGCGATTTAAGCTGTTGGCTTTTCTCATTGCCTCATCTAGGCTGCTAGAATTATAGCCTCTTGCCAAGAGTCTATTTTTGGCTTCACCTTGATGGAGATCCCTAAGTTCTGGTGTGCTGCAGGTTCTATGGATTCTGAGAAATTCCCCATAGGGGATACTTTTGATGGTGTGGTGGGGATGGAAGCTTTCGGCATGTAAAATCGTGTTTCCTGAAGTAGTCTTGCAAAACAAACTGGTAAGTATCTTATTATCCTGGATTTCTACATGTACATCTAAAAAATTAGCTTCCTTATAACTTATATTGGCTGTAAAATACAAATTCAGATTGTTGATATTGAAAGCATTGACAAATTCATTGGCCTGTGCCACAGTCCCACGCCAAATAACAAAGACGTCATCAATGTACCGCCAGTATTTTATGACGTTGTTCAACCAATAGCCCACATGTTGCCCCTTGAGTACATGTTCCTCCTACCAGCCTACATGGAGCCCCGCGTAGCTGGGGGAGAAACATGCACCCATGGCCACGCCCCTAAGCTGTTTGTATACTGTGTTGTTAAATAGGAATACATTGTTGTTTAAACATTTCTCAACCATCTCGATCAACATTTGGTTGTGCCGGTACATTTCAACTGGGCGTTTATCAAGAAAAAATTGCATTGCTCTTGTGCCATCTGTGTGGGCTATACTGGTATACATTGTTGATATGTCCATAGTTATCAATAAAAGGTCATCTGACCATAAACACTGATTGATGTAAAATAAGAACTCTGTCGTGTCTTTAATATAAGCTGGTAATGAAGACACAAACTCTTGCAAGTAGTAGTCGATGTATTTGGACGTATTTTCAAAGAGACTATTGATTGCAGATACAATCGGTCTACCTGGTACAGGTACTTGTTATTTATGTACCTTAGGGTTAAAGTGCGGATTAGGGAGAACAGGAAATTCTTTATTGAGGAATTTCAGTTCATCTTTAGAGATGAGCCCATCTCGTTTCCATTGGTGCAAATCCTTGCGATACATTTCTTGGATATATTTGACTTCCGCCATGTCAGTTTTTAGATAACATGATTGATCGCATAGATGTCGGTTTGCCTCCTCAATGTACTCTTTCCTACCCCAGATCACAATATTTCCGCCCTTATCGGACTGTTTGATTATAATGTTTTTGTTATTTTTCAGTTTATTCATTAAAGCTGTATACTGTCTCATTTCATAGGAGGGCTGCTTATGTGATTCGCCGTTTTGTGTTGCAATATCTTAAGTTCTTCAATCACCCTGTCTGCATATACATCTCTGGGCATATTGGGGATAAATGTTGATGATGACTTGAAAGGACTCAAAGAAGGACCTCCTAATATAATTCCTTCTTGATTTGCTATTTCTTGCGTACTGCTCTGGGTATCATCCTCATTGCGCAAATCGTGTAAGGCCCGCATCAGCCCCACATCCTTAGCTTGTAATCCGCTGAGGGCATCCTTTTTACCTCTAGCCAAGTTCTTTTTTGTTTCCAAGCCAGTTTTGATGGCATAATATTTTTTAAGTTTGATTTTTCGGATAAATTTAAATATATCTACCCTTGTGTTGCATTAGTTGAAATTGCTCTCAGGGCAATAGGAGAGTCCTAGAGATAGTAGTTGTTTTTCTGCTGTTGTGAGGACAATTTCGGTTAAGTTAATGATAGTATTCTCATCAACTATTTTTTTGTTTCTCCAAAATCGTTTTTTCTTTTGCCTTCCTTTTTGTTGTGGCGCACCTGCGTCGCTGTCTTCTCCTTGCATTTTTCCTCTGCCTTGATTTTGCTGTTGAGTCCTCGGACGTAAGGTGGATTTCCTTTGCATGCGGATATATTTGATTTCTTCCGCTAAGGTCAAGTGCCCCATATCCCCTTGTTTTAAACCTGGGACACTGTCATCCGACTCATTTTCGCTGGGCACTAAACTGGTCTCTGACCCAGACGCAGTGGACTCATTACCCGCTGTGGTACTCGGTGTTGGTATCCTTGTGTTCGGTATGTTAGTGGCTCTTTGTCTGCGCATGTGGTCGAATTTTCGGGCAAATGTGTAGATCTGGCCCAGCTCGTAATCTTGTTGATCACGAGCGAATTTGTAGGCCTTTCTCGTTTTAATTACCTCTTCTTGTTTTTTAAGGCGTTCCTTCATCTCTTTGATAGTTTTGTCGATGTGGGCCCGGTCTTTATTGAATTGTTCTTTCTCTAATTCTTTGGTGATGCGCGCGACCTCTTCCAAATTTGTTTGCCGATCTATTTTAGCATATTGTACTAACAGGCAAACTAGGCGCATAGAGGCCTCAAGGTTACTCTCAACCCAGGCTTTCAATAACAGCGGGTTAGGGTTCTCAAAGCTCAGGACAAGCATAATGCGCAGACCGTGCGGCACTCTCCCCACTTCATGGTACTTCTCGAGTGATCTAATTTCCCACCACTTAGTGAGCTCTCCCCTGCTGTTTTTTTCTAGTCCTTTCAAAAGTGTTTTAACATCAGGGTTCTCATTAGTATCCGTTTTATTATAACTTGTGTTGCTATCCTGACCAACTTTAGGCAAATTAAGGAACAGGGCATCAAAAGCTGCTTCTCTTTCCAGTTCTTCCGACATGATTTCAACGAAGATATTACTTGCAAAATATTAGCATAAGGGGTGTCATATAACTCGACCACCTCAATGCCGACTCTTCAGGCAACTCCCCAACCTGCATGTATGTCAACGCAATTTCTCTCACCGTTGTCGTTGCTGCTGTGGTCCGTCCTCCGACTGACTCCTCGGCTGCGCCGCTCTGGTGCTGAGTTACTCGTTATTCCATGACGTGCAGGGGGCTGACATCCGTTGCTCCAAAAGAAACAGGAACTCCAAACGGGTCCGTATTATAGCCAGCCAACTTGTTAGTAGAGGGGTCTGCGTGTTTCAGGAACTGACCAAATCCTGATGTAAATGAAATCCAACTTGCCTCCAAAGTGCCTCGTGCACAGACAGGTACGCAGACAGCAAAAATACGCCGGAGTCGGACTTCAAATTCGTGATGCTTTATTTAATGCATGAAAAGGTGCATGTCGTCAGACGCGTTTCGGGCACGTCTAAAGGTCCTATGGAAAATTGCATTGGACTCAATTTCACATTCAATGTTCTCATAAACTACTGGAGGGATTTACACCAAACATACAAAAGGCACTGCTCCAACCATTTTTCCAAATCTGGTGTAATTCCGTTCAGCCGTTCGAGCTGTAGCCTTGTCAGAATGTCCCTATGGAAATTAACTCCTACAATCTACTTCTAACCTACAATCTCCTACTTCCCCCTTCCGGCGCTACAGACGTTCAACTCCTGACTGACCACTATCTCAATGCTATGACCACAATAATCAATGAGGCTGCACCCATGCAACTGAAAAGAGTTTCGTCCAAGATCTCCAACCCATGGTATGATGGGATCCTCAATGAAGACAGATGGGCCATGCGAATGGCAGAGCGCACCTGGAGATCAGCCCCCTCTGCTCTGCACCTAAAAACCATGAAGAAACAGAGAAAAGCCTACTTCAGGAAAATAAAACGCTCAAAAAGAGATTTCTTCAGCCTCCAGCTCGCCCAAGCAAAAAAACGCCCAAGAAAACTGTTTGAGCTCATCAGAACACAATCCAAAGAACAACCCCAGACACTCAGCACCATGGGCGTTACACCTTCCTGTGAAGACTTCTCTGCTTTCTTTAACCAAAAAACCGACAACATAAGAAGCGATCTCCTCAATGACGCAATCCTTTACTCCAACCCCCAACACAAAGCAGTGTCTGAACCAAAGAACAATGCTACATGGTCATCCTTTGGCACCTACTCCGAAGAAGAAATTGGCAGATTGCTCAGCACTCTGAAACCATCCAATCACCTCATTGACCCCCTTCCTGCTAACGCTGTAAAAGACTTTACCCCTTTGCTCCTCCCACTCTGGACTAAGATTATCAATAGTTCTCTTCAACAAGGATCCATCCCTAACGCCCTCAAAGTTGGACAAGTCACACCGATACTAAAAAAACCAACAGCAGACCCCACTGATCTAAACCATTACCGTCCTATTACAAATATTCCCACTCTCGCTAAACTGTTGGAAAAATGCGTACAGCTACAACTGACTAAACACATAGATAAGTTTGATCTCCTCAACCGTCATCAATCAGGCTTCCGAGCAGGGCACAGTACCGAAACTGCTATGACTCACATAGTTGACGACGCCCTCCAAATCCTAGACCAAAACGATACCTGCCTCCTCATCCTTCTTGATCTCTCCTCAGCATTCGACACAGTTAAACATGAGAACCTACTCGAACTATTAAACACAAGAATGGGCATATCTGGGACTGTTCTCAAGTGGTTCACCTCCTTTCTACACAATCGGTCTCAGAGATTCAAAAGCAACAACCTGATGTCCTCTCCGGTACCTGTATCGCTAGGCGTCCCTCAAGGATCCTCCCTCTCCCCAACACTGTTCAACCTAGTTATGGAACCTCTCACTACTTTGCTACAAGCATCCAATGTTCACTTTCACATGTATGCCGACAACACCCAACTTTATCTCAAAGTACAATCTCCCAAGGACATCATGCTTCTGAACACCACGATCAGAAACACCCAATCCTGGCTTGCCGAGAATCACCTCAAATTCAATGCGCTGAAGACTGAGTTCCTCCTGATCTCAACTCCCGCAAAAATCTCTACCGCTCAAACATGGCTTAAACACCTAACGGCTCTAAATGTACAACCTACCATCGTAGACTCAGCAAAATCTTTAGGCATAACACTTGACGCCAATCTCAACAGCCAGCAGCATATCAGCAAGGCAACCAAAGGAGCGAACTTCCAAATCAATACCTTGAGAAAACTTAAACCATTCCTTCCAAACAAAGACTTCCAAACTGCAGTACAATCCATAGTCATTCCGCACATTGAATACGGTAGCACCGCCCTCTGCGGGCTCCCCCTAACTACAACGGCACCCCTAAGAGCATCCCTTAACGCTGCAGCGAGACTCATCACTGGCTCAAAAAAACACTCTCATATTTCCCCTGACTTTAAATCCCTGAACTGGCTACCTTTTGAAGCCAGAAAACATCTGAAAATCGCCTGCATGACACACAAGGCTGTACACATGAACTCACCCGCCTACCTCACGCAAAAGCTGACAATTTCTGGTGGCTCTAGAACTACTAGAAGCACAAACAATCTTCTGCTGAAGCCTCGAAGATTTCGGAAGGAAAAAACCTATAAACGCTCCTTCTCAGGAATTGCGCCCAGGATCTGGAACTCACTCCCTCCTGAAACTAGGCTCATCTCCTCCAACAAACGTTTTAAGAAAGAAGTAAAAGCGATCTTCATGGCTAAATACACATGATCTATTATTCTGTATTTCTCAAGAATCCGCTCTGTACTACCTGCCTGACCCCTTGGACTATTTGTATTACCTGCATTATCGACTTATTTGATTGTATACGTTCCCTCTTTGTATATTTTTATATTGTTGACGCACCTGTCTGACTTTGCATACTGTACCTACACCACCTCAACTATTCCTACTCTTGTACTACTGATGCACCTGTATGACTATACACCCTGTACTCTCCTACCTCAACTATGCCTACCTTTATGCTATCTCCAAAAGCATTTAAGCACGCTTAAACAAGTATATGCTCCTTCTTTTTGTACTTGTATATTATTGGCGCACCTGTTTGACTATGCACCTTGTACCTACACTACCTCAACTTTGACCTACCTCTTGTATTTTGACCTACCAATGTAACTATGCACCTTGTACCTAACTACCTCAACTATTATTATTCTATCACCCCCTTGTCCATGTAAAGCGCTCTGATATCTGCAAAGATCTTGTTTGCGCTATATAAAACTTTTAAATAAATAAACATGGGGAAAACACGTTTTGGGACCCCCCTTTTTTCTCGGCCCCCGCTGGACGAATCCCCCGGAAACTTTCAGGGAAGGAGCGGAGCGCAGCGAGGCAAATTTAAGGAAAATTACAGGCAGATCCCTCAATCGGCGCCAAAGTTATTCCCAATAGAATGTTCGGCATTTCCTATGGTAACTAGGTCCTAACTATATATACCTAAAATTTCTCCACCAACCAGCGGTCGGAACACAACCCCTTTCAGCAGTCTAAAAAGTTCTGTTAAATGACAACAGAAGGGACAGGCAACAAGAACCATCAGTCAAAGAGGGGAGGGCAAGTTCTTCCCTACCGGGTCACGTTGGGGCGCTACCGGAACTGATCGAATTGGTAGTCTACAGTGTTTCTGGATGTTTCAGACTGAAGCTGGCGTTAGCATGAGAGCACCACCATCTCGTATCTCAGTCGTGGCCATTCCACGAGCAATCATGGCAGCCGCTCCCCACCAGAAGCCTGCGGGAGTCGGGGGCCCCCAAGACTTTTGTAGAATCTTCAAGGCTCAGTGGACGCTTTCGAGAATGGGGCCCAAGCCCTAGCAGACAAGCGTCCGAGTTCCAAGGTGTCCCATGGCCATTTTAGTGGACCACGCCCAAATCTGAAGAGGCGGCCGCCATTTTGAGAGTCCTGTGGCAGCCGCCTATAGCTGCATCGCAAGAGCGGGAGCAACTCAACTACATGGTGAGCGAGACGCTGTAGTCGCAAGAGCGGGCGGTAAACAGCTGAATGGCGGAAGAGGCACAGTGTAGCAAAAGCGGGCGGAATGGCAACTGAAACGGTAAAGGGGCGCCCCACTACAGCATGTCTTCAGGTCAAACGGATTGTGGGATAAGGTCCAGAATGGAAGAGTCATCAAAAGGCAAAAAGTTCCGCCGGACCCCGGGAGCCGGCCGCCTATGTCGGGGCGATCTTAGGCCACGCCAGGGCAACACGACTTGGGGAGGGGGCAGAAGTCAAGCGCACCCTCCCAGTCCGCGCCACCACACCGTATGTTGAAAATCTGAAGCCATCGTTCTACAAACTCTCAACCAGCCTTGGATGAAAAATCTTGAAGAATATACAAACTGAAAACCAGTTTTTGTTTGCATAGCATCAGCAGCAACGCTTGCTATCAGAGTGCATGAGTTTCATGCTCGATCGATTGAGCTAGCCGGATCAGGCAACAAAAAGTATAAAATAGTTATGTAAATAGTTATTTAATAAAATGTTTTACCCTGTTACTTTGCTGGTGTGTTGTATATATTTATAATATTTGCATAGAGTTTATCATTATTTTGGGTGGGGTGGGTGGCGGAGCCGAGCTGTCTTGCAGCCATCATGGTGTGGAGCTCAGTTCATCTCACTAGTTTCGTATTTCTCATGAAGGGTTGTTCCTAATGTTTCTATTTTAGCGAGGTCAAAAAGAGATCCCATTAGTGGCCTACTGATTTTGCTCGATTATTTATTTTTTTACACGATTTTTCACTATCTGCAAAGACTAAACAGAGTATTGCGGCTTTGTGCTTGTTAGTAAATAGAGAATGAACCAAAGAGAATAAATTCTAAAATAGTAAATGCTTGGATAACAATCAATCAAATGGAGAGACAAGCAGGCACGACGGATTACAACGGGGGCAAAGGCCTGCGTTAACTACCCTTCACTATCTGCAAAGAGAGAGTACTTCTAAGAGAAAAGAGGGGGGGGCAGCGTTCAAAGCACATCAGCGTGCATAAATACGAAAATGTTTTTACCTATCACGTACTTGACATTTGACAGCTTTTGATATTTGCTATTAAAAAACCATTGAAATTCACTGAAAAAACCATAGGTTTTAGCCCATATATAGTTAGGGATTAGCATTTAGAAAACCTTGAAAATTCACTGAAAAAACATAGGTTATAGACCATATATAGTTAGGGATTAGCATTTCCAAAACCTTATTTTACTCGCATAAAACCATTGAAATTCGCATATATAGTTAGTTGCGCTAACTATATATCGCGCACCCGCAATCCACTGCTGATGATGTCACATATTACATCATTCATGACATGGTCAGTGACATCACTGATGACATCACTGATGACATCTCAAATGACATCACTGATGACATCACTGATGACAACATCCAGTGACTGTATGTTTCTGTAAAGTTAAAATATGTATTACATATTGAAGAATGAGTGGATGTATAAGTGTCTGGATGAAGGATTTAGTAGGTGCATGACTGACTGTATAAGTGAGTGATTAAACGTGTCTCACTGAGTGCATGGGTTAGTGACTAAACTGTCTTAATTTGTGCATCATTATGTCTGTTGTTCTGTAAACTGCTGCATGTGTTGATCAGTAGCTATATGAGTAACTATATGGGTTATTGATTGGTTGCCAAAGTATTTGTATGGGAGACTGAGTGTGTGTGGGGGTGGCTGGTAGGTGTTTGACTCTGTGCATAGATGTGTGAGCAGTTGATTCACTAGATGTATGGGTTCAAAAGTGCATGTGGAAACAGCTGTATGGGCGGTTGACTGTGTGCATGATTGTATTGGTGAGTGAATGGATATCTCAGTGCTTCATGTCAAAGTAAGTACATATGTAAAACACAGTACATGTGAGAGTTGACATATATAAATAACTGTGCATAAGAGCCAGTGAATGTGTGAGTGGCTGTATGGATCATTGTGAACTTGTATCAGGGATTGTATAAGGGAGTAAATATGTGTTAGTATATGTTTGAATAAGTAAGATGTGTATAACTGTATAGTTGAGGAAATGGAGGTGTGATTGATTCTTTGCATGACTGACTAGGTGTGTGAGTAACTCCATGGATGAGTGACAGTCTGTGAGTGTCTGTTTACACTGAGTGTATCTAAGGTTATATCAGAGTCTGAAGAGGTTCATCGTATAATCACATGAATGATGTCATCAGTGATGTGATCAGTAATGTCAAATGAGATGTCATCAGTGATGTCATCAGTGATGTCATTTAAGATGTCATCATTGATGTCATCAGTGATGTCATTTGAGATGTCATCAGTGATGTCATCAGTGATGTCATTTGAGATGTCATCAGTGATGTCATCAGTGATGTCACTGACCATGTCATGAATGATGTAATATGTGACATCATCAGCAGTGGATTGCGGGTGCGCGATATATAGTTAGCGCAACTAACTATATATGCGATTTTCAATGGTTTTATGCGAGTAAAATAAGGTTTTGTAAATGCTAATCCCTAACTATATATGGTCTATAACCTATGTTTGTTTCAGTGAATATATATATATATATATATGTATATATATATATATAGATATATATATATATATTCAAACTCTCTCTCTCTACATAGATGTGGAGTTATTTATATATATTAAAACTTTGCTTAACTACAGAAACTTGCCATCACAATATTTTTGTCCTCTATATTTTTAACATAATATTTTGCCCCATGATATTCCTGTTTCCGATGTTCTGTCTTAAACGTCGTTCATTCACAGCTATACATTTCATATACAAGTCTTTTCCTTTTGGCTAAATCTCTTTCGTTGGTTTTGTATTTTCCTCCAATAACTGTCGTAATTGACATACCTTTTTACTTCAGTAGAATAAATATGCTTTTTTCACAAAGAGAATTGTCTCCCCTTCCTGTAGACCCCAAATGACTGAGCTCGTAGTGCGAATTTGGACTGAGATTTCCTAATACCAACCCACCCACCCCCGCCCTTCGAAGAGTCAATATTACCAGTATTGCATTACACAGACATGAAAGTATTTAGTACTAAAATAAGAAATTACATTGTATTCCTGTTGCAAGCGGCACAGCTCCGGAACACTACTCTCTTTCCTCAGAGAACATTTGAAGTGCATCCCAGCCAAAACAACATGACCTCACCATGAACAGTTCTTGTGCCATCGGGTGCAGTTTTGGAGCTCTGCGATGGGCACCACAAAATGATATCTGATTTTCACTCTTTTGTAATGTGCTTTACAAATACATTGGGGTTATTTCCTCTTAACCATCAATTCACACCCTTTTAATTTACAATAACCATTATGCTCTGTTTCTGCCACTGCTTTCCTGACACTACCATAGCGCGAAAATAAAAAATAAAAAAAGTGTGAAAAATGAAGAATGCTGTCTGCTGCAAAATCCTCACTTTCATGTAACAGCTCTTCAAGTATGTAGATTGCACTCTCCAGTCTAATGGAATAATAGTCAATGTTGGTCAATACCTGGCTATACACCAGGTTAGACTAGATCCATTTTAAATATTAGTGTTAAATAATCAGTGATGAAGGTAGCTTCTCCTTGCAGTTTCTCTACCGCCCAGAATGGATGCTTAACTTGGAAGGTTACATTTAAAATGGCCCCTGCATGCTCATGAACTTTCTTTTGTCAATGAGCGCTTTGCTGAATCTTAAAAAAATACAGACCCATGATCGCCTGCCCCCAGGTTTGGCAAACCATTTTTGCTTAAGCTTGGATGGGAGAAGAGATGCACAGGTAGGTCTGCAATTCCGCTAGAATCAGTTTGACTATTGAGTCAATGCCCTCCACCTCTTCCTGCTTCGTGCTTTAGCGCTGATCTGACATCTTTTCCGAACTTGTGAACGGGGGTGGATCCTTTGATCGAGAATGTAAACTTACTTACCTGTAGCAAAAGTTCTCTAGAGAGTGTGTGTGCACCCCAGATTAATTACCCACCAGCTTCCTTTCTTGAAGGTTTCAGTTGTCTGCCTGGGTACTGAGCTCTCGCGGGCTTTGTACGCTCTGTTCAACGTAGAATCAAAATTTAAAGAAGCAAATTAAAAATGTTTTTTATTTAAGGCATGATAAAACATTGAGCGTTTCTAAGGTCAGGAATCGTTTGCTGGAGAACAATTGTTTCAGGTGAGTATGTTGAAAGTGAGCCCATATTACTATCGATGCCCGGGCTGCTGGCGCAAGTCGCCTCTTAGTTCCCATTCTGAATAGTTACCAAATAAAGAGACGGGCGCTGGAAGCAGGAATCATAAGAACAGGATTTATTACTCATGAGGAGAGCCTGTCATTTCGGACACGAAACACAGTGTCTTTCGGGAGGTGCTCTAACAAGTGAGCTGAGACTTCGTCTTTTATACCTTACAAAACACTTGGCATTACAATCAGGACATTGTGACACAAAGAAAAGACATCCCCATAATCCTCGTGTCAATCCTACCCCACATATGCTTACAATAGAGACCCTTGAACTGTCGATAAGAGAGGGGGCAGTGACGCAGCTGAGTGTTCTGCTGATTATTAGGGTATGTGCGCCTGATCGTATCCCAAGGGGTGGGGAAGCCAGGATCAATAGTGGGTTCTTTGAAGAGGAGTGACTCCATACCATAAGGGGCAATAAACAGTTTCTTCCGGCTTAGGCGTTGGCCTCGGACATGTGTGGACAGTCCATCGCGGAGGGAGGGTTTACTAACAGAGGGGTTATTGATGAAAGGAAAGGAGGTGCTGGTCAGGTGCGGTCGTGACTCCCAAGGACGGGGTCTTGCAGAAGAAGAAGAGTTATGACTTGTCCATGCGAGGGAGGAGGGGAGAGCCAGGGTGCGCACAGGGACAGAGTCGCATAGAGAGAGAGGTATTATGACCCGCACATGAGAGAACGAGGGCAGTCAGATACAGCTGGGGGGGGGTTGTGTCAGCTGAGGCGAGGGATGCTTTTTCAATAAGGAACGGGGGGACTTTGCGTGGGTCAAGCAGGGGGGTTGCTTTTCGTAGCAGGGTCGCGCAGAGGGAGAGGGTTTCATGATCTATACATGTGAGAGGGGGGGGGGGGGGTTCAAATACGCGCAGGAGGGAAGCCGGGGATTCCGATGAGCGGGCAAACAGGGCCATGGTGCCTAAAATGGCTATCAGGTATATGTGGGCACGGGCTTTTACTGGCGGGGTGGCGTGGTTAACGTACAGGGAAGGGAATGGGAAAGGGCAAATGAACACTGCTTATGTACATCACTTTTCCTAATTTTCCACAGTCGCCGCTTTTTACATAACAGAGTTCATTTTCCTAATTAGTGGGGGGGGGGTGTACATATAAACGGGTGCTGTTAAGGAATTAGCATCTGTCAATACTAACATATGGCATATATTCATGGACAGTTGATGTGATTGGCAGAATGCAGCACATAGGGAATTGCATTTTGTTAAGTTCCTAACATTTAAATACACTACATAGCATAAATGCTTCTGACTTTCTCACTAATGTGACCAATGAATATTTTATCAAATAGTCGAGGGAGGAGTCCAGTTCAAATAAGATCTCTTCGTCACAGTGTCTTTTTAGCAGTGAGCCATCACTGGTAGGCTCTAGTCCGTGTCCTTATGTTGGCGCTGTTGAGCACCGGCGGTGGAGCTATAGGTCCAGCTCGGATCCATCCTTACGCGTTGCAGGGTGCGGTCAGTCCTCTGCTGTTAGACCACAGTCCTGTTCCCTAACCAGTCCTTTTAGTGGCGCCTTATGCTCGGCACCCATATTCCTGCGGCATACCCCATTTCCACCTGGATGCTGTTCTTCCTTTCGACAAAAAGTCACGTGGAAAAGAGGGTGTGTGGTTTCGATAGTCGATGGGAGTGAGGGGGCGGAGTGGGGGCAGATTTTCCTGGGACACACCAAAGGGACCAAGGGAGCAAAGGGTAACAAGCGGGCAGGCCCATCAATCGAGCTTGAAAAGGGGGACGGAGACTTCAGGCACGCGTGGGTAGGTGGACAAAAGGCTTCAGGACAGCCTTTCATCCTTTCGTTTTACCACATTGGAGAGTGCTGTCTCGTCCCGTATTCCTGTTGTGCTGTGGCTCCACCTTTGGTCGAGGTCGCATGTATCCCATGATCGGCGGCCAAGCTGTGTGTCACGTCCGACCCTCCTCCTCCAGTGGTCGTATATCTTTGAATAGGTACAAAACAAGCTTTAGAGAACTGGCAGGAGAAGACATTTATGCATGTGAATTCCTCCCTCAATCCTACGCAGACACGTTCATTGGTCACAGTCAGAAGTTTATTATCAAGCAGTGCATATGTCGGCATTCCTACTGAGCTTATGCCAAGCTTATTCATCGTCTATTCATGACATAAAAATAGATAGAAATTAGACTCCTATCAACTGCGCATTTTGTCACATTCATCCTTCCGGAACCTCCAGCGGACTTTGGTCTTTCAAACCCGGGCCTTAACAGTCTAACATTTCCCTCCAAAGCTGGCTATCCCTTTCAAAACTGGGATGGGGGCGCTATCGTCGGGGGTCAGGGTAAAAACAACGTTTTCCTGAGGGACGACAGTTACTCATTGTCACTATGTATATATCGGGGACAGTAGCTGGGGTCAATCAAGTGGGGCGGGGACGCTTCGGGCATTCGCGCTTGGGTGCAAAAGGGGGTGGGGCAATCTGGGCATCACGGGCCAATCTGGACATTGACGCTTGTCTCTAACAACAACAAAAATAGGGTGCCATTGACATATAGTTCCCCTTTTAAGAGGGCCAGATTAGGGGACCTTAGTCGTCTCACCTGTCCTTTCTTAGTCAATTCGAGTTCATTCATTTTGTAGAAAGGAGAGGTAGTAATATGGCAAATCACAATCATTTTATTTTCTGTCAATTTCACTGAACACCTTTGTGTTCACAGAGTATCCAATCAGACTGGTGCCAGCGGGGCACACATTTTTTATCACAAAAAGGAAGATGGAACAGGGGGACTCTCGTAGAGAGTGAGAGTCGTCCGCAACCTAAACGAGCCATTCAGTACACGTATGACATGTAGAGAGAGAGAGAGAGAGAGAGAGAGAGAGAGATGGAGGGGGAGAAAGAGAGAGAGAGAGAGAGAGAGACGTGTACGAAAATAGGTCATTTAGTGCGCTCACAACACAGAACAGCAGGGTCAGGTAGCACGGAAACACAAAACAGAGGGAAGACATAAATCCCTACACTACACATACACACACTCAAACAAGGGTTGGGAGGAGAACAGTACGTGTTTTACACAAAAAGAAAGATTCACGACAAAACATAGAACAGTTGTTGGCCAAACAAAAATCTCCTTGCGCATGCTGCGCATTTTTAATATCCTATTTATCCATGGGCTGAGCTCTTTTTACCTTTCCTCCTTTTCTTCTCGTTTGCCACTTTTGCGAGCGCTCCCAATTGCCAATACTTACACCTCGTTCAGCCGGTCAGAAATTAACCTGGTCGGGCTATTGTCCATAGGTGGATCTTAAACCACTTTTGAGTTTCTTCCTTTGGTTGGAGGTTCTCCAGGCTGAGGCAACAGAAGGTATTGATCAGGGGAACAGTCGGGCAGCTTCGTTATATCTATAAGAGGGTGAGAAGGAGGTGGTACATTTTGAACATCAACAATATTTCTAACTTCCCAGACGGGTGGTGCCTGGGTACCCTTACCTCAGGACTTTTCCTAGTCCTTTCCCTATCTAATTAAACGTCATAATCGCGTTATCTAGCGTGCTAATTTCGAGTCAATTTCCGTCATACAGTACCCGTCAAGTTTCTATGTCAGTCCATCCTCCCAGTCGTTATGCTCTAATGGAGGAACAGTCATATTTAAGTCTAGCGTCAGTACTATGCTCAAAGCTCCTCCTTCCCTTATCGTCGGTCGTTCGATCATCGCTCTTCCATCCTTCAGCCGACGTTCCGACGCGACCTGCAGACAGGAAGAGAAGAAGGGGGTGGGGGCAGCATTCAAAACACATCAGCTTGCATAAATCCGAGAATATTTTTACCAACCACATACTCGACCTATCTCCACGGGGTGCATTCTCTACCATCTCGGCGTTTAAGCCCAGAGGGACCAGCAGTGTTGGATAGATAATTGTTGATGGTCTGCGTATCTACATGAATCACCTGATCGTGGCTTTTTAGGTCATGTGCAAGGGTGGTGGTCAAGTGGCATTTCTTCGGTATCGTTCTAAGGGCGTCTGAAACACTTTTCCGGCTGTCTGTGACACATAACGTAGCTGCTAAGTATCGGACCCTTTTAACCTCCAACCTTAGTCATACTGCATGTATTTTACTCATGTTGGTGACAGTAGCCATACATTTCAATAACATTCATAAATACAAACGTTACAATAATATTTGCGTGTTCAAAAAAACTTTAATGAAAAGGTTGGCGCACAAATACGGGCCTACAACCCAGTGGGCCGGCTACGGAGCGGACTGGAACTGGGCATGAGGAGCGAAGTCGGTGGCCATTTATTTCATAAAGTGCAGCAGTGCAATGAAAATCATATCGGACTTTCTTAAGTGGCAAGTATAAGGCGTGTCAAGCGTTCAATAATATCATCTCATTATCCTACTATTTACTCAATACCTAACGGATATCAATTCATTGTTCAAATGCCCAATCAGTGCCTATTTCATACAAGTTCATTTCTTCCAACACATAATTAGTACCCACTCTAAATCAGTTCATCATCCCAACACATAATCAATGTTCATCTTATATCGCTATCTTTTCCAAGCACGTACTCAATATCCTTCTTATCTACTTTCATTGTCCAAAAACTGCATACATATCTCGGGGCATCAAAGCCGCGCAATCAGGGTGCAACAAGGTTTATTTAAAAAGTCTCATTTTGTGTCGGCGCCATTTTGGGCGAGGTCAGGCAAGTCCCTGCATAGTCAGATTGCCTCCACTGACTCGTAGTAGGACCAGAACCTTCCGTTGGTAGTTCAAAAGTTTTTCGCAATGTAGTAACAGTCTAACAATATGGACCATCAGTCAAAGAGTGGGGAGGGCGGTAACAATTTTTCCTACCGGGTCATTCTGGTGTTCCTCCGGAACTGAACAAGTCTGTGCCTTGGCTGTATTTTAGCCATTTCCAAACTGAGGCTGGCGCTGGCAGGAGTGCGCCGATGTCGCGGTTCCCAGTGAGGGGGACGGGGGCGCCCATGCGGAGGGATCGGGGTGCCCCCCGGCTCTCATAGAATCTTCAAAGTTGAGGAGAGAAGGCATGGGGCGTGTGCCCGTCCTGGGCAAAAAGACCGCTTTTCGATGTTGACCCTCTTTAAGCAAGAGCGTTGGGGTGTCGCTGGAAGCCTCCACCTGGAGGGAGGTGGGGGAGGGTCGTTCGCGCTGCCTCCCCCTTCCAGCGACCCTGCGCCGTTCCTCGGCTCCAGAACTTCGGTATTGGCCGTGCCGGCTGATGAAGATGGGGGGGGGTCGGTGGCTGAGGCAAGACATCCCCCCCTTTTTGACATGTGGCGGAACTACCTGAAACTCTCAGGCGTGGTCATGTGGCGGGACTACCTGTAACTGTCAGGGTTGTCCATGTGGCGGGACTACCTGCAACTTTCAGGGTTGTCCGACCTCGCCTTTTCTCCGGTCCTCGACGATGGCCAGATCAGGCAAGAGAGGGGGTGGGGGGTGGTCGGTGGCTGAGGCAAGACAGCTCCCCCCCCCCCGTGGCCTGCAGGGCAGCAGAGGAGGGAAAGGGGAGACCTCCATGATTCCTCGGGCCGTCCGCCCTACAGCCTCCCCTTTCGACCGCGGCCAGCCAAGCCCTGCACGCATCGAGGCCTCGCCTTCCGGATGGGCGTAACCGCGGACCTGTTGCACTTCGGGAGCTTCCGGAATGGGGGTAGGTGTCTTATTTATTTGTATCTATTTCATGTTACCGTTATTTGGGTGTGGCAAACAATGAGGCAGACATGTTGGGAGCAGGAATAGGCAGCGGAGCCTAGCTACCTCGTGGCTATTTTTGCTGTCAAACTTTTCGCCATTTTATATTTCTTATTACGAACTGTTTCTAATGTTTCTTATTTTTAGTGAAGTCGAAAGCTCATCAGGGGGTTACTGACTTAGCCCGATTTCTTTTTATTTTTCCTTCTTTTCCTTAGCGTGTTTCGAGCTAAAGTTTTCTGTTAGTAGGGTACGGTGATCACTTCATTTTTATATGTCCTTTCACTAGGGGTACTCCTGGACGGACCAGGTGAGTTACCTCCAATAAATGGTCCGGGTTGGAACTAGATTATCGATCAGAGGGGAACACATATCCTTCGTTAGGGTATCATCCTGGTCGGACCAAATGATGTACCTCCACTTACTAGGGTAGCCTCCTGGGCGGACCAGATGGGTTACTTCCAATAAATGGCCAACAAGTGGGGGCATGTGTCCTCCATTAGGGTAGCCTCCTGGACGGACCGGGTGAGCTACCCCCCAAATAATAGTCAATCAGTGGGGAGTGGGTAGGACTGACGGATTACAACGGGGACAAAAGTCTGCATCACCTACCCTTTTCTACCTGCAAAGACTAGACAGAATATTTCTATTCCACGTTGTTTGCAAACAGAAAATACCTCAAACAAACAATTCCTTGGACAACAATGTCCAGTCAATCAATCAATCAGTGGGGAGAAAAACAGGCATGACGGATTACAACGGGGACAAACGTCTGCATTACCTGCCCTTCGCCATCTGCAAAGGGAGACAGAATATTTCTATTCGTCTCTGTTTGTGGACAGGGAAGATCTCAAAGAGCAACAATCGATTATTTAATCGATTTCAAACAATCAGTGGGGAGAAAGGTAGGCATGACGGATTACAACGGGGACAAAAGTCTGCATTACCTACCCTTCTCTATCTGCAAAGAGAGACGAACGTTCCTATTCGCCGCTGTTTGCAAACAGAGAATGTCTCGTTCTCAAGAAGAGAACCAATATTTCAAGTAGCATCCAAAGCTAAATGAACCAATAACCAAACAATATCAGTATTTAAATACTGATTCCAATACAATCAATCAAACAATCAGATGGATAAAACCATCCTACCAATCAGGCGTAAAACGCCCTACTTAATCTTACCCGGACCGGACCATACGAACAGTTCTTCGTCTTCCTCCTCCAGCGCCCGATCGTTCTCTTACTCCATGCAGCATTCCTGTGGGATCCCAGTCAGGACAATAGGTCACTCGAGAGAGGTCCGTTCAGAATCGGTGAAGTTCATTCGATCGGCAGCCGGACGAGGGCCCTCTCAAGGCAGGTATACTCCGATCATTTATTATTATTATTATTATTTTATCAATTTATAGGGCGCAACAGCTACCCAAGAAGGGTTTCCCGGCGCCTAGACACAGCTGGAAATAAGGACAGAAAGGAGGGAACTGTGTGAGGTGGTTATTGTTCGTACAGCCAGGTCTTTACAAGCTTTCTAAATCTACAGTAGTTTTCTTCCTTCCGGATGCCTGGAAGAAGCGTGTTTAGATGTTCACTTCTTCGTCTGGATCTCTCTTACCGGACCTTATGTCACTGATGGACCCCGCGTTGGGACGCCAATTGTTGAAAGTGAGCCCATATTACTATCGATGCCCGGGCTGCTGGCGCAAGTCGCCTCTTAGTTCCCATTCTGAATAGTTACCAAATAAAGAGACGGGCGCTGGAAGCAGGAATCATAAGAACAGGATTTATTACTCATGAGGAGAGCCTGTCATTTCGGACACGAAACACAGTGTCTTTCGGGAGGTGCTCTAACAAGTGAGCTGAGACTTCGTCTTTTATACCTTACAAAACACTTGGCATTACAATCAGGACATTGTGACACAAAGAAAAGACATCCCCATAATCCTCGTGTCAATCCTACCCCACATATGCTTACAATAGAGACCCTTGAACTGTTGATAAGAGAGGGGGCAGTGACGCAGCTGAGTGTTCTGCTGATTATTAGGGTATGTGCGCCTGATCGTATCCCAAGGGGTGGGGAAGCCAGGATCAATAGTGGGTTCTTTGAAGAGGAGTGACTCCATACCATAAGGGGCAATAAACAGTTTCTTCCGGCTTAGGCGTTGGCCTCGGACATGTGTGGACAGTCCATCGCGGAGGGAGGGTTTACTAACAGAGGGGTTATTCATGAAAGGAAAGGAGGTGCTGGTCAGGTGCGGTCGTGACTCCCAAGGACGGGGTCTTGCAGAAGAAGAAGAGTTATGACTTGTCCATGCGAGGGAGGAGGGGAGAGCCAGGGTGCGCACAGGGACAGAGTCGCATAGAGAGAGAGGTCTTATGACCCGCACATGAGAGAACGAGGGCAGTCAGATACAGCTGGGGGGGGTTGTGTCAGCTGAGGCGAGGGATGCTTTTTCAAGAAGGAACGGGGGGGACTTTGCGTGGGTCAAGCAGGGGGGTTGCTTTTCGTAGCAGGGTCGCGCAGAGGGAGAGGGTTTCATGATCTATACATGTGAGAGGGGGGGGGGTTCAAATACGCGCAGGAGGGAAGCCGGGGATTCCGATGAGCGGGCAAACAGGGCCATGGTGCCTAAAATGGCTATCAGGTATATGTGGGCGCGGGCTTTTACTGGCGGGGTGGCGTGGTTAACGTACAGGGAAGGGAATGGGAAAGGGCAAATGAACACTGCTTATGTACATCACTTTTCCTAATTTTCCACAAGTAACCTTTCAAAGTACCTCCCTTTCTGTTTTTTTTTTTTAACGACTAAGTCGGTCATATGTTACTATAATGACTGAATGATGGATTAATTGTAGTAGGGGACAACTTCAGCGTGTGCTCTTTCTTCCAGAATCTTATGGAAAGTTTGGATGCGCTACTTTGTGGAGATGGATCTGAAAGTCTGAAAAGTTTATGTTTGAAGCTGCTACTTTGCTTAGTAACTGTAAGTAAGTCAAATATGTATTATTTATCAGTGATAGGGTATAGATCAATGTTGTTTTTTATAATTATCTGGCTGTTTAGTAAAGTTACATGAAGGCCATATACTTTTTGTGTAAGGCAAAATCCTAAATGAACTGCCTTTTAATACTTGATATTTTAGAAATTAGGATCTTTTCAAGACTTCCCATAACACCCTTTGAAGTCATTGAAATAACTCGTAGTCTCTAAGAAATGTACATTTCTACTTCTAGAAATGTAAATGTACATTATCTAAAATTGTATTCCTGTCTTCATGAAGCTGCATAACTTTCTACATTACCTTGTTCTTCATTTCATTGCCATAGAAATGGTACATTTATTTATACATATATCTTTCTGTCTCTAGCACTTGCTGCCTCTCACACTGTGTGTATGTAACTTTCTCTCTTTCGTTCGTTTGTAGAATTTAAATGCATTCCCATTAAAAGAACAATTGCACACATCTTCATCTGTTGTTTATTCCTTCACCACACAGATCTCCCCAGGACTTTTTTAAGTGGTTTCTTAGCTTAAGCTGTAAAAGCCACCATTTAAGTTGACCAGGATATGCTCTAAATCAACATCTTCCATGTCCCTTTACAGCCCCCTCCTTGATTTTGAAAACTGCAGGAAAACTCCCCTATGACACTGCAACACCTTTCAGATTCACTCTATTGAGTCAGGTAGAATATGATGCAAAGAGGAGGGTCGGTGCATACAGGTTTACCTTTATACTCGGATAATTACACTAGAATTTACATGTGTTATGAAATGGGTTATGTATTTTTAGCATTCTGTATTTTTATAGGCTAGAATTAAGAGGTTTTAAAAAAAGCTTATCCCAAACCTTACATTTGCCCTTTCCCTACTGTATTGTACACAATGTATGTAATCTTAAATTAATTCCACACAGGTTGTTGTGTCTTAACTGGATCAATACAGGCTCCATGCGTATGTCATGACGAATAAGCTTGTAATTGATGCATCTGTTTCACAAATGTCTAGGTTGGCTAAAAATGGACAGAGGATTTGAGCTCTATGAGGGTGTCAGTATCTCGAAATTCATTTACTTTTCCTCACAAAAGCTTTAACACGGTGTTAAATAGTTTTAGTCGCCACCCTTAAATCTAAAGGCTGTGAATGCTAATTGCCTATGTGCGTTCCGGATATTACATTGGATAGCCACCATTACAGGTAAGTAGCTCATTTAGGTAATGTGAATAACAATATAGAAATAACCCCATAAAGCACCCTCTTTCCTATTGCAGGTTATGAAATACATTGAGTTCTAATATAAGTAGCTCAAATGTTTTCGGACAGAATTGGCTTGTCTGGAAATATCTTACAAGTGAAGCACTTTTTATGAAGGAAAACTAAAGCCTACCATTCATGAAGAGAAAAATATATTAGTTCTAAAAATATAAACGTTGGCTGTCAAAGGAAGATGAAATTGCAAACAGATAGTACTGTATTTGTTGGTTTACAAAGAATTATCAGAGGCTCACAGTTTCACTCTTGGAACTTGGCTTGGCGCATCATATTTTTTTGTTTCCAAACTGAGTTGATATTTTGTATATTCTTATCCCCACTGGGCGCGTAGTTGCATCTGAATATGAATGTTCCTTTCACAACAAATATAAAAGCTGTATTTGTTTGCACAGGGAACTATGAACTCCTTGGATATAGAGAAAACCAATTACTCATTATAGTCATCATTATAGTCATCATTACACACTTCAATTCTCTACCCAAACACCTTTACTCTACCTTTGCTGTGCTTCCTGGATAACCTGGATGTGACCTCTGAAATGCAAATGAACATTGTTTTGCCATACTGAATACTGTTTTAGATAAATATTCCCATGTCTTTGCGAGACTATCAAGCAGTGAGCTACAGGGCAGCACCGTTAGATGGCAAAGAAATAATTCTCGTGTCTTACTCTGCCAAGAATATCTTATGGTGCCTGGTTCTGTAGACATTGGAATTATTTGATGCATAAAACAGCCTGCATGAGGTCGACATATTTCGTGCCTAGTTAGCCCCTAACGGGTCTGGTGGCACTTCATCAGGACCAAGGAATATAAATAGGTACTCTGGCACTATTGCAATACTGGTTCAGTCATTACCAGTTAGTAACCAGATGCAGTTAAGTACCCCGGGCCAGAGGATCCCGAGGAGAAAGACCCCAACAATGTAGGGCTTAAGGCTGACTGGGATGGCAGGCCTGGTCCCTTGATAATAAATAAAATAAGTTAGGGTAACCCTAGACCTATTTTATCCTTCACACTCACTGCACTACCTAGCCCACACACCCGCACTCACCCTACGGCTTCATCACCTAAAGGTCCCCGCCAAAGAGGCCCTTCGCGGGTGCCCGTCGGGCATTGCAGCACTGGCCAGACGAGGAGCAGGCCCAATGATGAAGCATGACATCCTTCGGGGTGTGTGAGGGCACTTTTTAGAAAAGACCTTCCTTTCCCCTCCCTTAGGAACTGCACTCTCTCATGAATCACACTGTTACAGTGGAGCATGTGTGCAGGGCCTGTTTAAATATAGCTCCTGGTTCCCCTTGTTTAATACATGGTCTTAAAGATAGCAGCCCTCCCCCTACATCAAAATTTGGAATTCATGTTAGCATCTCATCTGAAACTCGATACACCTCTTCTTCTCCCCTGTAACTTCTATCCCAAGATATTTAAACTTTTCTTTAATTATTTTGATGTACCTGGTTTGAATCTACTTTATATCCCACTCATTTATTGTCATGAAAATGCATTTGCTCTACTTTACTCTGCGGGTTCTCTAAACTTATCTAAAGGAGTGTGGGAATTGTTTCAGGTGGTACTGCTGCATACAAGAGGATGTCCGCATAGAGCAATATCCTGTACTCCCATCTTTCAAACAGAAAAACTCCTTCAATTTGGGATTAGATCCTTACCAGCAGGCCAGAGGTTCAATGCAAAGTGCAAAAAAGTGGGGACAATGGACAGCCTTTTAATGTTCTCCTATCCAATTTAAACATGGGGGAGAGTACCCAAATCAGTATCACTGTTGCAATGGAAGCTTTGTACAGGAGGTTCACCAATGCCTTTGATGGAAAGGCCAAATGCAAAGTGTTTGCAAGACACAGTTTAAATATCCTAAATCTATGGAAGCAAATGCCTGAGGAGTTTCAGCCTTGTTAATGAGGCAAAGCCTAGTCCTTCTGGGTCAACCATGTAAAGACTTGAAAAAGTTTAATTGCTAGTATTTTGAGCAGTGTTTCTACTTCTTTGTTGAGTAATGATATTGATTAATGTGATGAGCAGTCAAGCCTGGGTTTACTGCTTATGAATGACCATTTAACAGCATGTTGGAAGTCTAGCTGTAGTCCATCTCCCCCCAACCCACCCCCATTACTCCCCTCTTCACGGGCCTCTTTACACCTTATGTTTAAACAATTCTTCCCCTTTCTAAGGAAGCGATCAAGGAGTTGGATTGTGCCCCTTCTCCTTCTTTAACTCCATTTCCTTGAAGGAGTCTCTAACAGCCAAAGAGGTGGAATGTTCTCTCTCCTCCTTTAACTCCATTTCCTTGCAGGAGTCTCTAACAGACATCAGAGTCTAAAATCTGGCTCACCAGCGGACCCCTGCCCGATTTTCTGTTAATTATGGTGACACAGGGAATCAATCAACTGGTAAACAAGCTGCTCAACGATTCTCTTGCGTCTGTGGTGATCCCCACAGTCTGGAACAGGCAAAGATTCTTCCACTCTTGAAGAAGCCTTCGGAGGACCCCAATTTGCCGAGTAACTATAGGCCAATTTTCTTGCTCCCTGCATTTTCTAAGTTAGAGAAATTTGTTAAAGGCAACTCTCCTGCTATTTGGAAACTAACAATATCCTACATCCTGGTCAGTCAGGTTTTTGGCGGAATTCGAGTACTGAGATTGTCCGTCCTGAGGTTACTGAGCAAATAAAATATACTGATTTTGTTAAGTCAATCAGCAACCTTTGACATAGTACCTCATTTCTGTTTCTTGGGCCGCCTCCTTAGGATTGGAGTAAAGGGGTTGGCACTTAAGTGGATGGCCTTCTTTTTGAACAACAAAGAATAGGAGGTACAGCTTCTTCCTTTTGCATCTGGCAAAAAGGCTATTACAGTTGGAGTTCCTCAGGGCTCTGCCCTTCACCCTACTGTGTTCAATATCTATCTTACTCCTCTCACCCTTTTGGTTGAGTCATTCAGTGCCAATATAATATCATATGCAAATGAATCCCAAGTTCTGTTTACATTCCAGCAAGGTGAGGATTTTGACCCTGATTCAATCAAGCCTTGCCTGACTGTTGTGTTTGCTTGGATGCATCAGAAACAGCTGATGTGTAACACGGACAAGACTGAATACTCTTTTTTGGCACCCCGACCCGTAACAACTGGCCGGCATGCTGGCCGATTGTAGCCCCCCTTCCAGTTTCTCATTCAAAAGTGGGCAAGAACTTAGGGTTTAAGTTCGAGAATCTGTTAACTTTCCAACTTCCGATTAGTTTGGTGGGAGGAAGGTTTTGGCCTCTTGCAAGCACTGAAAAACTTGCTGTTTTTTTGTGTCTTATCCAGCCTGGAATTTTTTTTATCAAGGTGCTCCTTACTTCTTGCTTGGATTATGCAAATGCTTTCTTTCTTGAACTTCTAGACTGTGCCATCCATACGTTTTAGGTGGTACGGACTGCTGCAGAATTATTTTTATTGAATCTTCCTCCGAGAACCAGGACCTCTAATCATCTTCATTCTTTGCACTGGCTCCCTGTTAAGAAGAGAATTCTGTTCAAGTCAATGCTGCTGACTTTCCGTGCTTTAAATAACATTGGCCCAAGCTACTTGTCTTCTACAGTCTATTTGTATTGCCCCGCTAGGAATCGTCGGTCCTTTAATCAGACCATAGCAAGCGCGCTGAGAGTCAATAGGGTAGTGAGCGGTGGGCACGCATTCTCTTTCCTGGGTCCCTCTGGACGGAATAAACTTCCCCAGTATTTGAGGTGACGGTCTGAGCACATTTTCAAAAAGAAGCTAAAACATGGCTTTTTACCCTATAATAAATGATGTGCTTCTGGACTAGTGCCGGGCCACCCCTAGAAGCATCTGTACATTCTATGAAGCTTGTTCATCATCATCCTTATCATCTGCTGGCCTACTGAGTGGTCCTGAAGCCTTTTGCTTTGAAGAGGTTTTGTGTCCTTTATCACTTTCACAATCTATTTCTCCTCCTCTAGGGATACCCTCTCTTCACTTATTATCCAAGTAGTATGTTGCTTTCCTCACCAGATATGGTTGTGTAGAAATCAGCAAAGCCCTTCTTAATTTCTTTATCAGTGGAGACCATCCCTCCCTCCATGTTAACTATTTCACCAACCAATATGGCTTCTTCTTATCTCTTTTTTAATCCGACCAAAAGGCATATCACCTTATCCCTAACTTCATATAGATTGTACTATGTGTTTAAGTAGTGCCGCTTCACTGCATTGATTACCTCATCAATATAGGCATTTTGAGATAACTCAAGTCACCTCACATATATGTCAAGTTGAGGTTGGAGGAAGTAGATCAGGGACCAAGATGTGAAGTTGTGTGTCACCGAACATAAGAAGTTGTCGTCCTCACGTCCGTTCCTCTTTGAGTTGTGGATGTGGACTCGATCTCAAGGCCATTCTTAAGAGAAGTCCACTTTGGGGTTGAAGTACTTTAGTAATCCCAAATAAAGTCCAAACATAGGCACTAAAAAAGTTAAGCAATACAATCCCGTTCTGCCATTCTGTATGTAAAGAGAAGATGTGAGGGCTTCCTAATGTCAGTTGGTCTCCCTTTAGGTTTCAGCTTGCAGAGCCAATTTCCTCGACTGAAGTTAGTGACCTGACTACTCCCCCCGAGTTTCCCAGACTAAGGGTGACGCTGCAGCAGATTGATGATTTCAAGGAGGAACATGCTGTAGTTGTTGATACACTTCCAGCTCCGTCTGTTGTGCCTTTGGGCTCCAAGGAACAGCAGGCTCTCTCTAGATGGACTACCACAGTGGATCTAACCTTGGTGACCCGGGCCCCATACCAACTCCAGTACATGTGTCAACTCCAGCTTCAGGTCCTGCACTCGGACATTGCTCCTTGATGTCGGTACCGACTCTACTGGCACTAAATTCTGATGTGTGACCCTGACTTGGTCAAAGCCTGATCTTGCCCATCGGTGAATAGGCAGGTGCTGGGCTCCTTAGACCAATGCCTCACAATCCTGATTTTCTCACTAAGCACCCCACCGTAGAGAGCCTGGTGTTTCAAGCTTTAACCAGTAAGGTGAACTCCAAACCACAACTCCTCCTCCAATTCCAAGAGGATTGAAGCCTGTTTTTAACCAACATTCTCCTTTGCTAGCCTGGCTTGAAGATCTGTCAATGTGATCTGTCTGTTGGATCACTAAAAACATGCTCTCTATGATATGGCCACTGAGATCTTGCTGATGTCCAGAAGGACCTGTCTGACTCAAAAAGTTCTTGATTTTACCAAATGTTTGATTTGTCTTTGTGTAGGTACTACTGATTATCTGGGAAGGGTCTGTTGGCACCAGTTGTCTGTTATGTCACCACTCATGTATGCACTCAACAGGACATTTTGGAACTGTTCAAACCTTTCTCATGGATATGCCCTTGATAGCTCAGGTTTTTGGTGAAAAGGCCGATTCTGCCCTGCAGCATTTTAGGGACAGTAGACCCATGGTACACTCTGTCTTCTGACCCCTGCCAAGGAGTTCCCACATGAGTTGAGAAAAATCAGAAGCTACTCAATGGAGCTGCCATACAAGACAACCGCTACATCAGTCTTTCTTGTCCTTTTGAGGCCAGGGGTCTGCAGGCGACTCGTAGGACACCAGGGGCACCAGTCCTCCCATTCCCCTCCCGCACCCCGCTTCCCCCTTGCAGCATCCATTGCACAATTTAGAGCCTCAAAACATGACCCACATGCTCACCACCACACCTTACACATACTCCTTCCATCCTTAACATACACAAAAAACATAAACAACACACCCCTGTTCACAACTGTGCATCTCTGTCTATTGTACAAGACTACCACAATAATACCTGCACAGCCCAACACTTTGCACACATACTGTCCCCACCATCTGTACACACACACATACAACATGCCTTCTAAGCCTGTTGAACTAGCATAATGGAATAGACAAACACTATTGCTCTTTCAATACATATAATAACATCACCAGTAATCCACCTACTACAGCAAAGTATACTGCTCACTCTTTCAGAAAGCAAATTCAGACAACCACTAAAATATAATCTCTAAACTGCCTGCTAATTAATGCACAATCTCTTTCTAAAACGAGCACCACATCTGACGTACTCACAGACATACAACATGACTTGTTACCCATAACCCTTCATGGTTGGGGATGACATTGTCCCAGTATTGCACAAAGCGGTTCCTCCAGGCTATCAAACTCTCACACAATTGCAAAGGCAAAAGAGGAGGCGGAATTGCTGTTGTATTCAAGGAAACCCATCTCACCAAAGCTAAGGATATTTCCATTCAAGGTTGTAAGGCCCTCATCACCTGATGCAAAGCTACATCAACTTTCTCCTGTAGCTTCCTCCTTTTTAACTGACTGCCGCCACCTAGCAATGGAACATTCCAAGACCCATTTCTAGACACAGTTTCAAACTTTTGGACATTATACTTCAACCTATGTATCCCTGATGACCTAAACATGTAGTTTGATAAACCTAGTATACCCCATTCCTAGAACTATCATCACTAACTTAGAACTAATCACTTTCCAAAGGATTACTCCAGCAATGTGGTCAGACCTCCATCTGGCAGCTTTCCAACACAAGCCACCACTACTCTCCACACCTAAGGCCACCTTACCAGCAAGCACAAGTACATTTTACGGCATAGAGGACATTAGTGGTGTTATAATGTGTAATAATAGATAACCTGTGAGTAGTATTCCTGGTTGTAAACGTTTTAGCATTAGCAATTTGTTCACATATTGACCATTAGCCACACTTAAAGTGTTCTCTTATAGCTGGTATATCCCAGTTAGCAGTCACCATTTTCAGAACTGTTTATTTAGAATAATGGGATTTGCCCTACTGGATTTAATGTTTTTTATTCCCCCATAAAGTAAACAGTGGTTTATTGAGAAGCATCCCTATCGCTGATAATATATGTCAATTTTTTAGAATGATTTTGTAATTTAATTTTAAAACGCTATATTCTTTTCAGTGTTGCTATAACTCTGAGTTATAGTTGCTTACTGCAAATACATACATTCATGGTGTGCACACACACTTCAATATGTTTCCATTGTTTGGAGTGTTTGCCTAGTGCATTTTTGGGGATTTGTAAAGCAGTAATGTTGACGTTTTGTTCTTTATACAGGTGACGGACAACATCAGCCAGAACACAATTTTGGAATATGTTATGATTAATAGCATATTTGAGGCTATACTACAGGTAGGAAATGATAGTTTTATGTGATATTTGTCATATTAAGTATGCAGAGTAGTGTTTTTTTTGTTTCCCATCACTCTCTTAGCTTGGAGGACAAGACCTACTACTGACCAGAATTTACCGACTTGGTTCCATGAGACATCCTGTGCCCATTAAAACTTCAATCTTACATTACGTGCACATTGCACAGTGGAAAAGTGTGGCTCAGGGGTTAGAGGCGGCAGACCCGGAAGCTGAGATCGGCCCTGGACCATGGTTCAATTCCCCGCCTCGGCGGGTCTTGGGCTAAAAATTCCACGGACTCGATAATTCTCGCTCCAGTGCCTTCTCGACTCATGGGTTCACACTCTGCGACTCTGGGCAATAGCTTGCTTAATCTCCACAACGGCCCTTCGCGGCGGGATGCCTGGCTTTCACCTTGTGGATACCCTGCCGGGGTTATCTCACAGGGGAATACCAGGACGGGTTCCCTAAGCAAGCGCCGGGACACCCACTGCGGGTTGCTGTGCGCTATATAAGCTCAAATACATTTACATTGTTAGTTAATTGCACATGTCAACCATTTAAACTGATTGAACATCAAAGAGTGCACATTTTCATTTATCAAAGAGTTACAAAATATTCACAATGACTTGACAGTACATTTTCCTTGTATTTTAATGCTCCACTCTCTAACTCTAGCCCCTTCCTTTTAAGTGCGACTGATCTATTAAATAGATTTCGGTTTAATATTGTGTGCAACTGTTTTGTCAGCTAGCTTTTGCCTTTAGACACACCTCTCCTCTTACTACATTTACATTACACAGGAAGGAAAACTGGTAATATAATTTGGGTATGATCCTTATACTAGCTAAATTGTGATTGACAAGAGCATGTGAAGCGAAGGCCATCTCCCCAAGGTATATAAATGTGAGTTTGCTTGCTGCAACAATTTTCCTGGGTGTTTTTGATAAGGCCCAGAGATGAGTACATGTGCCTCAAAAGAAGCAGTGTGCTTCTTGCTGAAAACTGCTGCATTGAAAAACATTCATCACTAAAACATCTTTTAATTACCTCGACTACGTAATCTAATCATATTTATTTTATTTTACTTTTTTTTTTTTTTTTTTTTTAACAGATCTTTATTGACAGTAAAGCCTTCGACAACACCAGCACTATTACTTAAGCATAAGTACACACCACGATCAACATCATATACACAGAATCAAGTAGGCATCAATAGTACACAGCCTTAGTGCCAGCATCCCTGAGGCCTGGCGGCAAAGTAGAATGGAGGTAGTGCAATGGTGCCAATCAATGACTCTCAGTGCAAGTGGTGTACTGCAGTGGTGTGCCAACTGGCAATCCATTTGTCCATGTGCTAGTCTGCGATCCAACGACCTGGTTACGCTAAGAGATTAAACAACCCCAACCAATCCCCCCCCCCCGCCCGCGTGTGTGTGACAGTGCGCCTACCCAACCCATCCCGACTATATCACCTCCCGAGTGTTCCTACCCCGTGTCCCCATTCCGTCCCCCCCATGAACCTACTCTTGTACCACTACCCACCAGCAGCTCGTCAACTGGCACTCACAGCTACCCTTAGTCAACCAGGGGCCTCCCCCTTCCCACCTCCCCTATGTCTCCGATTCCAGAGTGGGCCTCGATTTCCACCACTCCGTCTAGCAGTTCCGTCTCCTCTGCGGAGTCAGAGTCTTCCTCTTCGCTTCTTTGCCTGTAATCTTTGTAGAGGTCCCAAAAGTTCTTGGGCCTACTTCTGGGCGGAAGAAGGTCGCTATACAGTTCCGTCTGGGTACAACAGAACTGCAGGTCTCCTAGCCATGCAGTTTTGGTGGGGAGGGGCCCCCTCATCCAGCACGCCGCCACCACTCGTCTGGCAAGGAGCAGCGCCAGGTCCACCAGACGACGCAGTCCCGGGGCCAGCGGTTTCGAGTAACCTAGTAGCGCCAAGGCAGGGGCTCGAGACAACGGCTCCCCTAGCATTTGATCGAGTTCCGCAAAGACCTCAGCCCAGAATGCCTGCACTCCAGGGCAAAGCCATGCCAGATGGAAAAAATCGGCTGTCTGAGTCCGGCAGCGCTCGCACTCGGCCGATGCGCGAAGGCCATAGCGATGTAGGCGAGCAGGAGTGTAATACACTCGTTGTAAATATTTAAAATGCACCAGACGGTGCCGACCATTAAGAGAAATCTTGCGCGTGCTTTTGCAGCAGTAGCGCCACATTCCATCGTCTATAGGGGATTGCAGGTCTACCTGCCAGGCCTCTCTGGCCTTTGACGGTTGCAGACGTTGCTGGGCCACACCAAGCTTGTTAAGTTGCGTGACAAGTTTCGCCGCGGAGGTGGACTTCAAGATATAGGTCAGTTCCGGGACCTCCTCAGGTTCCTTCAACTCTGGCCCCACTAGGTCACGAAAGGCCAAGCGGAGCCTATGGTATTGGAACTTTTGTAAGAGAGTGTGTCCCGTCTCGGCCACTGGCAGCTGGTCCCATGTCTTGAGTACGCCGCTCTCAAACAGGTCTTCCATCTTTTTGACGCCAAGAGAACTCAGCACCTTGATTACTCCCTTCTCGCCTAGCGGGTCAAGCCAAAGGGCCCACTCCACCGGTAACAGTGGGGAGTAAAGTAGTGTGCAGCTCTGTGCGTGCTTCAGGCAATTCCAGGCGTGGTTGGTCGCTTTCAACGAGACCATCCGGCCCGTTGCGCGGTCCGTGGGCAGGCAGACAGTGGCCGGTAGAGGGAGCGGGGCTGCAAACAGCCGTTCCAGTATAAGGTGCGGGGTCCGCGAGTCACCGTGTATCCAGGAGTATAAGTGTGACGCTTGGGCAACTCTGTAATACCGTTCTAGGTCCGGTGCTCCCATTCCCCCCATGTCGCAGGGCAGAGTCAAAGTCTTCCAGCTAACCCGCGGTTGTTTCCCCCCCCACGCCAGTTTCACCAGCACCGAGGTGAGTTGTCGAAAGAAAGTTTTAGATAAAACCACCGGCAAATTCAGGAAGAGGAACAGGAATCGGGGGAGCACCACCATTTTCATCAGTGCAATCCTACCCGAGAGGGAAAGTGGGAGACGGGTCCACTTATCTACATCGTCCACTAGTTTATTATAGGCCACTCCGTAATTATCTCGAATAAGGATTTCCGGGTCCGAGTGAAGTTGGATGCCCAGGTAGCGAACTGAGTCGGTGGACCATTGCAGTGGATAGTCCATGTCGAATTGTCGCGTCACCGGAGTGAGCGGGAATGCAATCGACTTGTCCCAATTCACTTTCAGGCCCGATAGCGAGCCAAAACGGACCACTTCACGGAGGACCGCGGGCAAATTGACTTCCGGTTCTCTAACGTACAGCAGCGTGTCGTCTGCGTAGGTTGATATCCCAATCTTATATGTGGGGAAGCTAACCCCCTCTAGGCTGTGGTACTCCCGCATGGCACACGCCAGGGGTTCCGCCACCAGAGCGTAGAGCAGCGGCGACAAAGGACAGCCTTGTCGAGTGCCTCTGCTTATGTCTATCGGGTCCGTTACCCTGTCTCCCAGGCGGAGCCTAGCGAAGGGACGGTGATACAGAGCGCCAACCTGCTGAAGGAACTGTTCGCCCAGACCTAACTTGCGCAACACTCGAACCATGAAGGGCCATTCAACCGAGTCGAACGCCTTCTCCATGTCCAAAAATATTGCCAAGGCACTGTTATTCTGCTTAATATGCTGCATCACGCCTAACACTGTTCTGATATTGTAGGTCAAGTTCCTGCTCGGGACAAACCCCGACTGCTCCGGGGCGACCAGCTGAGGTATTAATAGGGCCAGACGGGTAGCCAGGACCTTCGCATAGATTTTGGCGTCTACATTTAGTAGACTAAGGGGTCTGTACGATCCGCATAGATCGGGGGGTTTACCGGGCTTGGGGATGGTGATGAGCAGCGCCTCGCGCATGGTGGTCGGCATTTCCCCGTTCTCGCAGATGGTGTCAAACAGTGTGATGAAGTGTGGCAGCAGTTGGTCTTTAAACGCCTTATAAAACTCAACCGTTAGGCCGTCTGAACCCGGCGCGCTACTCGAGCGCATGCTCGCCAGCGCCTCTAATATCTCGTCTTGGTGAAAAGGGGCCATTAAGAATTCCCTGTCCGAGTTCTTGAGGAACGGCATGGCTAAATGGTCTAGGTAGTCTTCCATCTCCCCCTCCACTCCCTGTGTTTTCGTACGGTATAGCTCCGCGTAGTAGCTCCTGAATGTCTGGAGGATCTGCTCCTCATCAGTCACCGTGCCCCCCTCCGGGGTCTTCAGCCCCTCTACGACTAGTGGACGTCTGGTGTTACGAGCCATACGTGCAAGGAGCGCTCCAGGCCTCTCACTCTCCCCATATTGTCTCGCCGTGGCGTATTTGCCCATGTAAAGGACCTCCCTATCCGCCAACGTTTGAAACTCAGACAGGAGTTGGGACAGGGCTCCGTCTCCTGCCCTGCCGCCCTGCCGCAGCTGTTCTGCCTCCAAAGCAGCCATCTTCGTCTCCAGAGTGGTGAGGTCCCTGCGTATGGATCGCAGCACGCCAGAATGCTTCGATATCGCTACCCCCCTGATGTACACCTTGAATGCCTCCCATACCGTGAAGAAGTCATCTACTGTGCCTATATTTTCAGTAAAGAACTGGTCTATGGCCTCCGCCAGTTCCCCCCTGAAGGCCTCGTCTAGCAGTGCAAAGGGCGGGAACCGCCATGTGAAGGCCGGGACCCCCTTCCTAGGCGTTGCGAGGTGGAGGAGAATAGGGGCGTGATCTGAGAGCGTGCGTGGGAGGACTGTGCATGTGCGAATATTATGAAGTACCAGGGGAGTTGCCAGCCAGTAGTCTATCCTGGTGTGTATGTCGTGGAACGCAGAGTAGTGCGTAAACCCGCCCGCCCCCGGGTGTTTTTCCCTCCAGACATCTAGCAAGTCAGATTTGATCATCTCAGCCGCCATATACGAGGCCGAGGCAACAGGTCTGCGGGCAGGGCCCGCTGAGCGGTCTAGGGTTGGATCGAACACAAAGTTAAAGTCCCCGCCCCACAGTACCCAAGGCTGTGCGTGTGTCCTTGCAATAGCTGCCAGGGTCTTGTAGAATTCAGGGTGGTCATAGTTCGGGCCGTAGACATTCACTATCAGCATGTCCAACCCCTTACCCACACATCTCGCCAGTACATATCTACCGTCTGGATCCGAGTGTACCAGTGTAAGCTGCAGTTGTGACTTCGGGTTGGCCCAAATTAACACCCCTCGGGCATGTGTAGTGAAGCCCGCCGCCACTGTGTTCCCCGACAACCCCCTGGATCTAAACATTCTGCTGGAGAGTGGCAGGTGTGTCTCCTGTAGAAGAGCTATATCAATGTGGTGCCTGTTAAGATAGTGGAGAACCTTCCGCACTTTGCGGAAGTCATTCAGACCCCGCACATTCCACGTCATTAAATTCAGCCCACTGCGGGCATGTGTACGCGAAGTCGATGTTGTATCAGCCATTGTCAGGCGGAGTCAGAGTGCGGACCAGTAAATGGGGTAAAGCAGGACACAGTAGGACACCCCCACCCCTGAACTCCCTCGGGCGCTCGCAAACAAGGACAGCGAGGCATATCAATGCACACACATCGCAGGCAGCCCCCGTCAACAACCCCAACCAAACATTTCCCTTCCCTTCCCCGAGATCGTCACCCACCCCCAGCACAGCAACCCACCCACAGCCGACCTCCCCCAACCTGGCCAGGCAGACCCCACACTCCCCCCCCATGAACCCCAACTCGGTGTGGTGTCAAATAGTCCGACACACACCCCTCGGTGAGCAAAAAACAACCAAAAGCTCGAGGGCAGAGCGCACCAATGCAAGTCGCCTCTAACTGTTTCAAAAGTCTGCGAGTTCTGCTCTCCCTCAGCTCCATTCAAATGTCAGTGCTCAAAGCGGGATGAAAAGTGTCTCTCAGCACCCCTTTGTCCAGCTCCCTCGGCCCAGTGTTACTGCAACAATGCGCACCCCTTCTTACCAGCACCATAGGGAACCAGGTTGTCTATCTCTGAGGCTTGGAGCAGGCGCTGTCTCTAGGCCGGGGCACCACCAATGTCCGGGACCGCGTTCTGATTCATGTTTTTAGGGGCAGCCCCAACCTCGGTCGCCATTCAGTCCTGTTCTTCCAGGGATACTTCCTCCTCGTCCTCTCGGCCACTCCGGTTCTCCTTCCTTTCCCGCATCCAGGTCTTAAGGGACTTGTGCAGTTCCTTCGGATCCGTGAAAAAGTACGACTTCCCTCCAGTATTGATCCGAAGTTTGGCCGGATACAACATGGCGTAGTCCAGGCCCAGCGTCCTGAGCTGCTTCTTGTATGGCGCGAACTGCCGCCGTTCCTCCTGCACTTTGGCTGTGAAGTCCGGGTAGAGGGAGATATTCATGCCCTCATGCTGGAGGTTGCCCTTCTCTCGCGCCACTCTCAGGGCAGTGTCCCGGTCTCGGTAGTTGAGCAGTTTTGCAATTATGGGGCGAGGTGGCAAGCCAGGCTGGGGCTGCGGGCCTAGCGTGCGGTGGGCGCGTTCCACTATGAACATGGGGGAAAAAACTTCCTCTCCCAGGAGCGCTTTCAGGAGTTTCTCCACATACAGTTCCATTCTCCCCGTTTGCGTGGATTCCGCCACTCCCGTGATTCGTATGTTGGATCTGCGGGAACGCGCTTCCAGGTCCTCCGTCTTGTCCCTGATGACGGTCAGGAGCCTGTCGAATTGCTTGCGCTCCTTGTCCCATTCCATCTGGGCTTCCTCGGCCTCAGTGAGCCGGCGCTCCGCCATGTCTAGGCGCTCCGCGTGTTTGTCCACACGCTCTGCCATACGGTCCATTCTGTAGGACAGAGCGTCAATTTTGGTGCCCACCGCTGCAATACTGTCTTGGATGCCTTTCTCCATGGCCGCCAACATGTCCCGGAGCTCTGTTTGGGCCTGGGCCGGCGCCGCCGCTGCACCCTTCGGCGACGAGTCCGGTGCCGGAGCCTCCGAACCTTTCGGACGGCGCCGTTCAAAGGAGAGCTTCCCCTGGTTCACGTCGTTCTTCCCCATCTTATTCACAGTGAGCGGCAGCGCCGTGTCGGGGAGTGCGCCGCACAGGCCGAACAAGAATCTACCACCGTCTCCAATACCGCAGCGCTAGCAGTCAGGTGTCCGAAGAGTAGAAAATGGCGGCCACACTGGCAGGCAGGGCCTCTCCGCCCGCAGGTTCCAGAGCGGCTCAGTGCCAGATGGGAGCTGGTCTCTCAGGTGTGAGTCTCTCCGCAGGAGACGATGTCTCTGCAGGCGAGCAGGGCTGCTACGCCGGGCCCGACGCCGCCATACCACGTGGCGTGGTGCCGTAGTTAGGTGCTCCGCTGCTCCTCTGCTCCACCAGTCCCTCCACCTACCAGGGCAGTGCCGTGGTAGAATGTAGGGGGCTTCACCGGCTAGTGTTCGCGCCAGATATGATCCGGTGTGCACAGTGTGCGGCAGTCGCCGTAGTTATGGCCGCACGTACAGTGACGTCGCCCGGCCTCCTCGCCAGGATAGTCCGCTGCTCTCGGCCTAGCCCGCTCCGAGCTAGCCTCCAGGCACAGTGCCCCAGGATGTGCAGGAATTCGCGCTCCGGCCCCAGCCGAGAGGACTTCCAAGGGTCGCCCGGGGTGCCAGCAGATAGTCCCCGGCAAGCTTTAGCCAATTCGAGCGTAGTTAGGATATTTAAGCAGGATAGTTCTGGAGCTTCGCGAGGAGCCGAGGGCTCACGCGTCCGCCATCGACGCCGGCTAGCTCCGCCCTCCTATTTTATTTTACTTTTGTTTGTTGTGCAGTCACTTCTGTAAAAATTACCAAAGCCAAAAATGTCTTTAATCGGTGACTAGAACAGTTAATAGTTATCCTCAATTTAAAATATTATTTTAAAACTCAACTACATATATCAGTGCTAAAATAATTATATGCAGAGACCAAAATAAGCTACTCTTGTTTGCCACTATAACATTCATATTCGCAGCATTTGTTGGCCATAGATACATATGCTAAACGTGCTCCTGCCATCTAGTGTTGGGCTTGATGGTTGCAGCTTGTTTTTCTTCGAAGTCTTTTGAACCACAAGGTATATATAGATAGCGATTCCTTCTATCTCCTGTATTGCGCAAGATCATTGGCTCCTTTGTTAGATTGTTTTTCTCCATCGGGTTCGGACGTCTACCTCGGAGCTCCGGGATCGAAGCTTTGACGCGGTTTCACCTGCCCCTTCGGTGAAAAACACATCCCCTTTCGATGGAGACTAGCAAAAAAAGACTGTGATCTACTCGTTTTTTTGCAGATTTCTCCACCCGGTCCTGCTCCTTTTACACTTCAATGTTTCACTGCCATCTTCTTCCACTCGACACTTGTTCAGTGATGGAAAAGACTCCTTTCAGCTTCTGCCCCAACTGCTATGTAAAGTACTCCAGGCAGGGTCACCATACAGTGTGCAACCTCTGCCTGTCTCTAGAACACAAATAAACCTTGTGTGAAGCGTGCCTGGCCTTCCAATCGTAGAAGACTCTTTGATAATGAAGAGAGTGCCGCTGGGCCCATAGCACAATGCAGGCGCACCAAACAGATTATGTCCACTCTTCTCCAAATTAAAGATGAACTTCATAATTTCAAATAGTTGATCTCGAAACAACCCAGGCACCCCACACCCCCCAGAACCCTTTCACCCAACAAGCCCACCACCCACCCTCCACTTTCATATAAACAGAATTCTCCTTACTGGACCTCCATTCCCTCCCGTAATTCTGCCACCCGTCCTCTGTGAAGCTTCAACCCACTTTCGGCGAACGACATACGCTCCCTCCTGCACTCCTATGATCTCGCACTCTCGACCCACATAGCCCCCACACACCTTCCCATCCCTACTATCCTCCCCAACCCTCACAGGTCCTCCACACAGGATGATAGAGGTATCGTTGCCAATAATCTTAAAAAAGTCACACTCACTCCTGACCCCTCCTCCTCCCTCATCACTCCCCGGCTTAAATGCACACTTTTGAACTGTAGATCGGCCCCTAGACACGCATCAGACATTGCCGACCTCATTATCGCACATGACCTAAACCTGACCATACTCACCGAAACCTGGTTAACAGAATCTTCCCCGCCACTCATTGACATTCTAGTTCCCCCTAATTACCACATCAGATTGGATAGGATTGGCAAGATAGGGGCTGGAATCGCATGTATTCACCGGAGCAACCTCTCAGTAAATAGAGCCATATCCCCTATATTCTCCTCCTGTGAACACTTCTGCCTTGACATCAACAGCGAAAGCAATTCTGTATGCTCCCTACATATTATCTACCACCCACCAGGAGACAACCTCACCTTTACTGAACACCTCATGGACCTGGTCACAACGAACTCTGGACGACAACACACACAAATATTCCTTGGAGATTTCAACCTCCATTGGAACGATCACAACGACTCTGTTGTCAATAGTCTCAAAAACTTCCTCAGCACCCTAGACCTCCCCCAAATTTGCAAAAGCCCCAACCATGATAAAGGCTCTATCCTGGATCTAATCCTTTCCAAAGACGGCTCCATCCATCTCGAGTCAATCCAACCCTTTGACTAGTCTGACCACCACATTAACACATTCTTCATCAATGAAAAAGTGAAATCTAACCCGGTTCAATCCACCAGATCAAAGGTCTGGAAGAGAGACTTGAAGAAACTCAATCCCAACTCACTACCCTCCCCCAGCTACAATCTTCTCCTACCCCTTACCAGCGCTGCTGACGTACAGGTTCTCAACGACCACTACCTCAAGTCGATGACCTCTATTATCAACGAAGTTGCCCCCCTTCAGTTAAAGAGAGTTTCCTTTAAAATCTCCAAACCATGGTACGACGGGCTGCTTAATGAGGATAGACGAGCTATGAGGCTGGCGGAACGCAATTGGAGATCAGTCCCTTCAGCTATGCACCTCAAAACACTAAAGAAAAAAAGAAACGTATACTTTAGTAAAATTAAACGTTCGAAAGCAGCTTTCTTTAGCCACCAGCTTGACCAAGCAAGAAACCGACCAAAAAAACTGTTTGAGTTAATCAAAACTCAATCCAGCGGTGGACCTCAAAGACTACAAATCACCTCTAGTACACTACCGTCCTGTGAAGAATTCTCTACTTTCTTTAATCTAAAGACAGACAACATCAGGAAAGATCTCCTCACTGATCTAAGCCTTTACTCTAACCCCCACAGCAAAATGCCCCTTGATCTAAAAAACGATGCTTCGTGGTCATCCTTCGAAACTTACTCGGAAGAAACTATTGGCAAGATTCTAAGTACACTGAAGCCCTCCAATCACCTCACTGATCCTCTACCCGCAAACGCTGTAAAGAACTTTATCCCATTGCTTCTTCCGCTCTGGACCAAAATTATTAATAGCTCACTTCAACAAGGATGCATTCCGGACTCCCTCAAAGTGGGACAGGTATCGCCCATACTAAAGAAACCCACAGCAGACCCCACCGAGCTGAACAACTATCGCCCTATCTCCAATATCCCTACCTTGGCCAAACTCTTGTGTACAAAATGTGTACACCTCCAACTGACAAAACACATTGAGCACTTTCACCTCATCAACTCACACCAATAAGGCTTCCGAGCAGGCCACAGTACGGAATCAGCCATGATACACATAATTGATGACGCACTTCAAATTCTTGATCAGAACGGTACTTGCCTCCTCATCCTACTCGACCTCTCATCAGCCTTTGATATGGTCAAACATGAGAACTTACTCGATCTGCTAAATCTCAGAATGGGTATATCAGGGACAGTACTCAAGTGGTTTACCTCCTTTCTGCATAACCGGACTCAGAAATTCAAGATTAACAATACTATGTCCACACCAGTTCCGGTAACACTAGGTGTCCCACAAGGATCCTCCCTATCCCCTACTTTGTTCAATCTAGTCATGGAAACACTCACCGCACTGCTTCAAGCATCTAATGTGCAATTCCACATGTATGCAGACGATACCCAGCTCTACCTTAAAATACACACCCCTGAAGACATCAAACTACTCAACACAATGCTTAGGAACACACAGACTTGGCTGGCAGAGAATCATCTCAAACTTAACGCTCTAAAAACGGAATTCCTCCTTATAACACCTCCCACCAAAGCCCCCATCACTCAGGCCTGGCTTAATCATATCACTGCACTCAACGTTCAACCTACTATTGTGGACTCATCACAATCTTTAGGCATAACCCTCGATAGCAATCTCATTATGAATCATCATATCAGCAATGCAACAAAGGGAGCTAATTTCCAAATCAACACATTGCGGAAGCTGAAACCTTTCCTCCCTGCTAATGACTTCAGAACTGCAGTCCAAGCCCTAGTTATCCCTCAAGTGGATTATGGAAGTGTTGCCCTCTGTGGCCTCGCCATATCGACAACTGCACCATTATAAGCCTCTATTAATGCTGCAGCCAGACTAATCACAGGCTCAAAACGCTCACACATCTCTCCCGACTTAAAATCCTTGAACTGGCTGCCATACGAAGCTAGAATACACCTAAAAATCGCATGCATGACACACAAGGCTATACACCACAACTCCCCCAGTTACCTCGCTCAGAAACTGACAATCTCGGGTGGCTCAAGAGCCACAAGAAACGCAGAAAATCTTTTTTTGAAACCTCAAAGAAAAAAAACATATAAACTCTCCTTCTCAGGGATGGTGCCTAGGATCTGGAATGCCCTTCCTCCAGAAATCAGACTTATCTCATCCACGGCATCCTTGAAAAAAGAAGTAAAATCTCTCCTCTTAGCTAAATTCACATGAATTTAGACAAAAGAAATCTTGTCACTCATTATTTTTTTTTCCTCCAATGACTATGTACAGCTGACCACCTATGCACCGTTGCTACCTTACCTTGTTTCTATTGTTTAACCATTTGCTCATCTTTGCACAAAATGACTTGCTTAATTATTATTCCTTTGTCTTTTTATCCTATTTGTGTGTAAAGCGCTCTGATATCCGTAAGGATCTTGTTAATGCTCTATAAAACTTTCAAAATAAATAAATAAAAATAAACACAGCCTCCATGCTAAAGGAGACTTCGAAGAGGAGGCAGAAATACAAGGGAAACCAATGGACATCCCCATTCTTCTTGCCAGCAGTGGGGAAGTGTCCGACTATGACCACGAACTAGAAGCTCAACCAGTCGCTTCGACGGGGCAAGTGGGCACTGTAGAGAAAGCCTCCCATACCCAAACTAAAGTACAGGCTCACTGAACCCCAATGGCCCGAGAACATGGAGGTATCTGGCATAAGGCAAAGGAACAGACAGTCTTCCCTCCTTCAAAACAGTCTGTAAAGGCTACCAAAAAAAATGAAGGCATCGACTGTTCCTAAGTCTAAGTCAGTTTTGGAGCTGGTATCGAAAAGACAACTAGCAACGCTGGAAAAGCCTTCCAAGCCTTTGGAACCAAAATCTCACAGAAAGATGCAGGGCACCCTCAGACTCCAACCTACGAAAGGAGCCGAAAACACCTTCACATTTGAAGCCAACATTGGCACCGAACATTGCATCTGAAGCAACTTTGGCTTCAAATTCTTTGGTTCATAACCCACTCTTGGCACTTCAACCACAAGAACTGCTTGTTCAGTCTATTTTAACAAAATTACAGGAAAAGTTTAATGCCAGGCAAAAGACTGCTCATAAACCCAAATACTGGACGGGTGGTAGTCAAACCACCTCTTCCACCTTTGGACACACTAACAAAACGCAGAAAGACTTTCGAAGAAGAAATCATGGAGCCCCAAACCCCCCCCCACAGAAAAAACACACTACAGAGGCAATACCAGCAGGGGTCGAGGACGTGGTTCCATTCCAAGGGAGCCTCTTACACCAAACAGTGACTCCATCTGTCACCCCACGCATTTAACACCAGTGGGGGGGATGGTTAAAGGACTACCACACACATTGGGTACAAATTACCTCAGATCAGTGGGTTTTATCAATAATAAGAAAAAAAGATATTGTGTAGCACTCACCTGTACTCCACCCAGTATCCCACATCAGGCTGAAGGTATGTCACATCGACACTTAACACTCTTACAAGAGGAGACTTAAATTCTGCTTCTGAAGGAGGGCATAGAGCAATTCCAGAGAATGAGAATTTGCCTAGCCTTAGTGCTGGTAAGTTCCAATTCTATTAAGGAGGCGAGGATTATGCCTTACTATCTTCACTTTATTTTTACAGCAGCAAGGAAAAAACATCAAAAAACTACTTTTCCCATGAACACTTGGGAAACAGGAAGATTAAACACAAGTCCTTTCTAAGTCTCTGTGTCACAGCAGCTCCCATCATGCTCCTCTGCTGCCTCCTCTTTCTCTTTCTTCGCGCGAAGCCCATGTTCTGGCCTGCTCACGCATCCTGTTTGGGACCGTCATTCCCTGAAAAGATCATATCATCAGACACTGACCATCTCCTCAGCCCGTCCAAAGGTACATAGACATTGTGTACAATGCATCCGCAGTCATAAAAGCATAACAACATCATGAAGAACTTACTTACATTTCGTACGGGAAATGTCCACTTCTTTGAAGTCATTGGGAGGGATAATCCTCGCCTCTGAGTCCTTAATAGAATTGGAACTTACCAGCACTAAGGCTAGGCAAATTCTCATTCTATGGCAGGACCGGAGGCTTCGGATTATGCCAGTTCAAAGCCTGTCGACAACCAGCCGAGCCACTTCTAACACTGGCTTAAAATAGAACCTCATAAACGTGGAATCCTAGGACCAATCGGCCGCTCTCATCAGATCCTTCAGCCGGGCCCGAGGGCAAACGCTTTGGAGGCCACAGCTCCTCTTGCAGAGTGAGCCCCGAATTGTTTGGTTTCTATCCCCGCCTCCTGCATCACCCAACGCACCCATCTGGCTATCGTCGGGGAAGAAACAGCCTTGTACGGTTTACCTAGGGCAATAAGAAGTTGTCTTTCGCCCGGAGGGCGAGTATCGTCCGTCATGTCTTCGTAAGCACGGAGGCACTGTACCACACACAGTTTAGGGGAATCAGAAAAAGCTGGGTATGAAATAACCCCAGTGAGGGTCTTGGTCCGCCTGTGCACAGTAAAAGACACCCCGTCCGGGGAAAAAACTCTGGCTGTAACGTCGAGAGCTCGTACGTCTGAGACCCGCCTACAAGATACCAGGCACAACAACATTGCCAATTTGGCTGAAAGCTCCTTACGGGAGAGAAACCTATTTGGTTGCCAAGAAAGGAATAAATTCAGAACCCTGTTCACGTCCCACAGGACGGAGTAGCGCGGTTCAGGCGGCAGCGAGAGACGGATCCCTCTTAACAATCTGCACACCAAAGGATGTTCCCCAACCGGGGAGCCTTGCACCAAGTCATGTCCAGCCGAGATTGCTGAACGAAAGGTATTGATGGACCGATAAGCCAGGCCCTCCTCCGCCAGACCGGCCAGGAAGTTAAGGACCTGCACTACATCTGCCCCCACGGGATCGAAACTCCGTCGCACACACTAGCGACGCCACCGGTGCCAAGCTGATCGGTATCTCCTGGTCGTGCTATCCACCCAGGCCCTGGAAAGCAAATCCTCTGCTTTTCCTGAAAGGCCAGGGAGTGTCCAGCGGCGCCAGAGATCCTCCATGCCATCAGCTGCAGCGATCCCTCCTGAACCAACCGGTGGGGAGTCCCTTCCGGGCTGAGCAGAATGCGAGGAGAGAGGGGGAGTAGGATTGGAAAATCCCAAGAAAGTTCCAGAAGAACCGGAAACCACACTTGAGACCTCCACCATGGCGTGATCAACACCACTTCTGCCAACTGACGACGCAGAAGCGCCGACACTCGCATTATCATTGAAAACGGGGGAAACGCATACCCCTTCTCGCCCGACCAATCCTGGATGAAGGCATCCGTTGCTTCCGCCAATGGATCCGGACGCCAACGGTAGTACCTCAGAAGCTGATGATCCAGGCGAGACGCAAACAGGTCTACCGTGAAGGGGCCCCACTTGTCCGTCAACAGTGCGAAGACCTGAGGGTCTAGTTTCCACACACTGGCATCCAGCAGGTGCCTGGAGTGCCAATCTGCCACCTTGTTCTGTCGACCCGGCAAGTACTCTGCCGTGACCGACACCTGATGGTCCAGGCAAAAATGCCAAAAATCCCGTGCGAGGTCCGCCAGCATCTTGGATCTTGTCCCACCCAGATGATTGATATAGGGGACCGCAGACTCGTTGTCCATTCGCAGCAGGACACATGATTGCACTCTGTCCTTCGTCCAACATTGGACTGCAAAAAATCCCGCGAGCAACTCCAAACAATTGATATGCAAAGACTGCTCTTGGGCCGACCAGGCTCCCCCTGTGGAAAAATCGTCGCACCTGGCTCCCCAACTGGACCGGCTGGCGTCAGACTCGATAACTACATCCGGGGCTGACCCGAAAATCGCACGACCGTTCCAGGCCTCCATGTGCGACAACCACCACTGCATCTCGCCTCTCACCTCCTCCGACAGCGGGATGAGGTGAGAGTATGTCAGGCCCCTCCGAAGGTGATACGCCTTCAGACGTTGCATCGCCCGATAATGGAGGGGGCCCGGGAAAATGGCCTGAATCGAGGATGACAGAAGGCCCACCAAACGCGCTAAGTGGCCTTGCCAGGGTCTGGCGCAGCTCGTGCCTGATCTTTGACATTTTCCTGGCAGGAAGGCTCAAAGTGTCAGACGCCGAGTCTATGTTGAACCCCAAAAAGGTGGCACACTGGACCGGAACCGGTAGAGACTTCTTTTCGTTGATAACAAACCCCAGACCCTGGAGGAGGTCGACTGCCATCTGCTGCTGTGACGCTAATCGCTCCGGGCATTGGTCCATGAACAGCATGTCGTCCAGGTAGGCGACCATCCTGACACCCCGTGCCCTCAAAGCCTCCACCGCCGAGCACAGCACCTTTGTGAAGCACCAAGGCGCCGAGGAGAGTCCGAAGGGCAGCGTGGTGAATTCTTAGACCTGACCGTCCCACTTGTACTGTAGGAAACGGCGGTGGGGAGGAAATATCGGGACCGCCAAATAGGCGTCTTTCAAGTCGAGCCTGACCATCCAATCGGACTGCCGTAAAACATCCCTCAAAAGGTGAATCCCCTCCATTTTGAAATGGCGGTACACCAGCCACTCGTTGAACTCTTTCAAATTGATGACCGGACGTCGGCCTCCGTCGACCTTGTCGACCAAAAAGAGGTTGCTGTGGAAACCCCCGGGGTGTTCGCTTGGGCAACAGATTGCCCCTTTGTGGAGGAGGGTGGCAATCTCATAGCGCACCAAACCTGCATCTTGCTGAGAGAAAACTATGGGCTGGGGACGCTGAAGCTGACAAGGACGACCATGGAACTCCATTTGAAAGCCCTGGACCGTCTGCAGCACCCAAGCGTCGCTTGTGAGGGCAACCCAGGCTGGGAAAAACTGCGCCAGGCGCCCCCCTACCCGCAAACTCGCTTAGGGCAGCACACTCACCTCTTCCAACACTTTGTTGCTGGCTCTCTGGCCTCCTTGGCCGCGGAATCTCTGTCCTCTCGTAGGGTAGAAGTTGTTGAAGCGGTCGTTGGACTGAAACTGACCGCTCCCGGAGCCTTGCCCCCTGTCGGAGCTATTGCCACGGCCGAACGAGCGACCCCTGCCACGTCCGACCCGGTCAAAAACCCGAGGGGCAAAGGCCTTCTTGATTTTGGACTGCGCTCTGTCCAGTGAGGTAAAAGTGGCCACAAATTTACCAAGCTCCTTAATTAACGGGCCCCCAAAGAGCCCGCCCTGAGCCACAGCACCGGCCTCAGAAGAGGCGAGGTCACCCAACTTGGGGTCAATCTTAATGAGAAGTGACCTCCGTCTCTCAGTAGAGAGCGCGCAATTTGCGTTGCCAAGAAACACAATGGCCCGCTGCGCCCAATTCGAAAGGACCTCAGGGTTAATCTAGTCCCCAGACACCTTGGCTTCCTCGGCCATATCTAGAATTTTTGTCATGGGACCAATAGCATCCAGTAACTTATCTTGGCAGGTTCGCCATGACCTGTCGATACCTTTTCTAGGGTCTTTAACGAACTTGGCGAGAAACGTCGCCATCTTGGGGTCTATATCCGGGGTCGTCGCCACCTTTCCCTCTAATGAGGGGCAAGGACACTCCGCCCGAAGAAGACTGCGGGCGTCCTTATCAACTGGCTTGCGCAAACGGTTGGCCACATAAAGTGCCACCTTCTATCCGGGTACCCAGTCGGAAGACCGAGGATGGACAATCTCGTCCGGGTCCAGCATGTCAGAAGGACCTGCAGAGGAAGACGCCTGCGACGGGAGCCACGATCTAGAGGAACACGCCTCTTCGTCCGTGTCTTGCGAATCCCCATCATCTTTTGGGTCCGGGGACATCGTGCTCGGGGTAGGGGGAGGGAGGTCAACCAGGGGCACAGGAACTGGTTGGGGGTCCTCATGCGCCGCAATGGCGCGCTTAACCTTGTCAAAAACCTCTGAATTCACCCCCTCAGAGCACTGCTTCTTACTAGGGGGGGAAGGCGATGGGCCCGGGGCTGGGGCAGGGGCCGGGACCGGCGCAGGAATCGGGGCCGCAAGCTTTGAGTATGCCTCCTCCATACGTGCCGTGATTTGCTGTTCAAGGGGAACGATCACCTGATCTACCGCCCTGTATATACTATCGTCCACTGCCTGATAAAAATCATCGTCCCAGGGAACGTAATTGAGAGGATCTTCCTCATGGTACTGGCCTTGGCCCTCCTGCATAATGAGTGAAATCAGGCTCTGCAGGGAACCCGGAGAATGCCACAGACCTTAACCTTCGGCTGTCACCGGCACCAACTTATGGCTGGGGGTAAGCCCAAGAATGTGGGGGCACCAACAAGGGGCACACAATTTAAGGAGGGGGCAACCCCAGGGGACGCTGCCACCCTTTATATCTATAGGACACCACCCGGATAAAGCATCCCACCGCACCACACACAATCGACTGGTGCTATTTGCAACCCCTCAGGGTGTCCAAAAGAACCATACAACTCACGCAGGGCGTCAATGCCAATACAGTGATGTTTGCGACACCCCAGGGGTGTCAAATCCGGGTGGCAGGGGCAAAAACGGCAAGATCTGAGGCGAACACGGGAAAAAACGCTGTAAAAGCGACTTTTTCGCGCTGGCTACCGAGATGCAACTGCGTTCCCTAGCGGCGGGCGAACCTCACCACGCTGACAACTGGGCAAGCAAATCACGTGAGGATCGCGCAAAGCGTCCAGCGATGAATAAGGGACTCTGGAAATCAAAGCAAATATAAGCGCAAGCCTGAAGGACAAAACGATACCCCAAGAGCCCCAAAAACCCAGGACAAATGGGAAAAAGCCACTTAACTTGCTGCTGAGCAGCGAAGAAAGAGGAAGAGGAGGCAGCAGAGGATCATGATGGGAGCTGCTGTGACACAGAGACTGAGAAAGGACTTGTGTTTAATATTCCTGTTTCCCAAGTGTTCATGGGAAAAGTAGTTTTTTTGATGTTTTTTCCTTGCTGCTGTAAAAATAAAGTGAAGAGAGGAAGGCATAATCCGAAGCTTCCGGTCCTGCCATAGAATAGGGGTGGACTCAATGTATTTCCTCATTCAGAAGAAATATGTTACCTTAAAGCCTATATTCGACTTAAGACCAATCAACAGATACATCATGTCAGAACACTTCTGCATGGTTACTCTACATGATGTCATTCCGCTCTACTACAGCAAGGAGACTTCATGACAGCCATAGACCTCAAGGACTCCAATTTTCACATATCAATACACCCAGACCATCAGCGCTACCTCTGTTTTCAAGTAATTGGCCCACATTATCCATTCAAAGTGTTGCCATTCAGAGTAACTACTGCACCGAGGGTATTCACAAAATACCTGGCAGTAGTTGCCGCTCATCTCAGAAGGGGGAGGCACACACATGTACCCCTACTTAGGCGATTTGCTGATCAAGAGTGCAAGTAAGCATAGTTGCCTGCAGGACACTCAGAAAGTAATCAACATTCTACGCAAACTGGGTTTCGTCCTAAAGGCTACAAAATCCCATCTACAATCCTTACAAATGCAGCTGTTCCTAGGCGCTAGGCTAAGCTCCATTTCCATAAAAGCTACAGTCCATCAAGAGTACAAAAGGTGCAATGTGCACTGCCGCTTTTTCTACCACATCATCACATCACAGTCAAAAAAATGAAGAGCATGTCCTCGCAGACGCCCTCTACAACAATGCTCCTAATCGCAGTGGTCTGAAGCCTACAAGATCTAGTTTTGATAGGGCCAGCGAGCCACTACTGTCTGCAGTGGTGGAACAGCAACAGTCTGTAGCAGGGTCAGCCCTGCTAAGCCCTTGTACCACAAGTGATCAATATAACAGATGCATCCTTACACTGTTGGGGTGCACGCATTCTAGACATTATAGTTTGTGAACAGTGGTCTTCAGTGCAGAAACATCTACACATCAGTCACCTAGAGCTTCTTGTGATTCAGTTTGCTCTCAAAGCATTTCAACAACATATTCACCACAAAGTTGTCCTAGTCCACACAGACAACATGACAGCCATGTACTACATTGAAAAAGCACGGGAGCACGCATTCCTTACAGCTCTTGCAGGTAGCTAAGAGCATATGGCTTTGGGTCTTACAGCACAACATTGATCTCCTTACAGAATACCTACCAGTGGTGGACAACGATTTCTCAGATATGCTCAGCAGGATGCAACAACAGATGCACAAGTGAGAAATTGATATGCACTACTCCACTCATACTTACAACAGTCGGGTACCCCAGAGATAGACCTTTAGGCCGCACAACAGAACATCAAATGCCAAAGCTTTACCTCTAGGTTTCCTCATCCTCAATCCAAAGGCAATGCCCTATAGACCAACTGGTCAGGGAGATTTGCTTACGCTTTTCCTTCTCTCTGTCACATTCCTTACCTGGTTCAGAAGCTCACACAAACATCCCTCACACAAATTCTAAATTGCCCCAACATGGTTCAAAACCGTTCTAGATCTGTTGGTTGTGCCACACTCAAAACTTCCAATATGACCATGCCGTCTAACTCAGGAGCAAGGCATGGTTATAAACCACAATCTCAAACAACTCAGTCTAGCGATCAGGTCCTAGAATTTGGATACCAAAATCTTCCCCAAGAATGTATGACCAATCTAAAACAAACCAGTAGGCCTACCGCTTGGACATGTTATGTTGCAAAATGGATAAGATTTGAACACTATTGCCTAACAGAACAAATCCAGCTGCTCTCCCAGTATTTTATTTGCGACCTACTACATCAAAAAAAGACAGGTCCTGCATATACTTGTATTCGGTTACACTTAGCAGCACTAGCTGCGTACATGCAAAACAGACGTCTTTGTTGAAAATTCCAGTTATCAAAGCTTTTATTGAGGGAATAAAGAGAGTTATTTCTCCCTCCGGTCCCCAGCACCTGTCTGGAATCTTCATATTGTTCTTACCCAACTAATGGGTGCTCCATTTGAACCACTACATTCATCTGGACTACAGTTCTTTACATGGACGGTAGCCTTCTTAGGAGCTATAACTTCCCTTAGCTGAATCAGTGAACTTAAACTGCTCACTTTAGAAGAACCTTTCTTCACAGTCCATTCTGATAAACTTGTACTAGGAACAACCCTCAAATGTCTCTGGTTCTAGATTAATAAATCACTCTACCCAGATTCCTCAGTGTTTTTGTGGGCTAAAGCCAGAATAGAAAATCTGATCCCACCATCTCCCACGCATGCACTTTTCTCAATGTGTGTTCTACTGGAGTTAAAATAGTAAACTCAACTCCCCTCTCAGAATGTTTACACTGCCCACTGTTTGTCGGGATAGAGTTAGACTATAAAATCTGAATTCTTCTATGATTACTCTTTCCCCTGTTCTTTTTCCGACTGGTATTAGCATAGTAAATGTTAGCCCACCCCCTTCCACTACTCAATGTCTGCACTTTGTCCAACATTAGTAGTTAAAATAATAAATCTGACCCTCTCTGATGTATGCCATTTTCCATATGTTTGTTGAATTTGAGGTAGAATTGTATATTTTAGCCCTTATATGTGCAATTCCCCAAATGTTTGTTTAATTGGACTTAGAATAGAAATTCTCAGTCCACCCCAACACTGTTTGTATTTTTCCTAATGTTTGTAGGATTTCAGCTTTTAATTGTAGTTTTTAAAATGATTTCCACTTATGTTATGCCTTTTAGTAATACATTTTCTATGTCTAGTTATGGTATCAGATGCATACATTTTTTTTAAATTATTTATTTGATATATTTTATTGTTTTTTATTATTTACTTTGATCATGTATATTTTCAATTAAGAATTATTTTATCAGTATTATATATTTGAGTTGATAATATATTATTTATTTGAAGAGACATCAATTTGGGTGAACTACATGTTTTCAAATGTATTTGATATTTGTATATTTTAAATGTTATTTATTTTTAAACAAACGTCTTAAAAATAATTAAACATTTTAAAATATATATCTTACCTATGTAATGTTGATAGTCTGGTCCACTAAGTTTGTTGTAATCTATATTGGAATCAATCTTTTGGTATCTTACTTTATATTTATGTACAGTTGGTACAAGTGACCAAGTTAGAATAATGTTAATTATATTTAAATATATATGTATGTACCTAATAATGTCAATATTTTGGTCCAGACTATTTTTCTAGATGATATTCTAGTATGTTGCAATATATTTTTGTAGATGATATTCTAGTATGTTACAATATATGTATGTAAAGTTGATACTCAATATTTTTGTATCTCAATATTTTTGTGGTCGATACGGTCATTCATCCAGATGGTAGTGTTGACAGGGTTCTGGTATAAGGGAATGTTATTGACGTGTATTGCTGAATTATCTAAAGGGGAGAAGCTAATGATAGTGGTAGAGTGACAGATAGTTTGGATGGAGCAAGTGTTTGTGAGTGAGTGGTCTAAGAGAAGTTCGTTGAATATAGGCTTTATTGGCAAAGAAAAACAGATAAGTGTTTCGAGAGTGTGGCAATAAGGAGAGCATCAGGGTCTTCCAAGAAATTCTCTGTAGTGCTGGGAGGGAGCAGTATAAAGCTGCAGACTGGACTGGGGAAAGATCATAATCCCTTAGTTTTCCAAGGTGAATGGGGTTGAGTTATTTGGTGGAGCTGGAAGAAGGTGAAGGATCTGTTAAAGAGGAGGGTCTGCTCTTGTTTCTGGTAAGTGACTAAAAGCATCATAATCAGTGTGAGGGGCATCTGGCAGGAGTGTGTCTTCTTTGTCGACGTAGGTCATGGTTATTGCAGTGAACAGTATTGCGGCGCGTATGACTTCAAAATGCTGAGCAGTCAAAGTTGTTTCAAATCGATTGTGAAGATGGTCTATTTTTCGTTGAGACATGGTAGAGTGATGAGATTGAGTGGGGACATTTACTAACACATTTTGTGAATTGAGTAAGAGTGAGTCACCAAATGGAGTGCAGTATTAGTGGAAATTGTGTTCTGATAAGAAGAAGATAGGCATATTGGGAAATGTAGCAGTCAGCTGCAGAGCAAAGTGGAGTGTTGAGACTGCTTAAGAGTATTTTGGTGTATTTTGTGCTGGGTGATGGTTATAGATGTGTGTTGACTTAGTAGTATGTTGACTTATATCATTGAACACGCTATATAAATACTATATGGCACTGGTGCTGTGAGTCTTGGCTTCTGTGTTCGGGCGTGTGAGTCGTTACGTTGAATAGGATGGTATCGTGGTCAGTCCCATTTAAGAGGAGTTGGTCTCTGTGAGGAAATGCAGTTTACTTTATGGTGTGTGTGTGTGCAACCTCACCATGTAAAATAAACTCACAAACCCATCTTGGGTCCAGTCAGACTTGTTTATAAAACCTTAGCTCAACCCTGGGTAGCAGTGGTTTCGTGCAGTCAGACTTGAACATAGGAACAAGTTCAAAGCATTTAAGACAATTGAATAAAAAGTACTCGAAACAGAGGAAATTGAACAACAATTTATAAAAATAGATCTCCTTTTTAGACACCAGTGCAACTAAAATCTACCAGAGGGTGTCTGGGGTTATAAATTATTTTATTAAGCAAATCGTAAATTACTGTTTCACACTCAAAATGCAAACAAGCATTAGGAACGCCTGTTGTTAGCGGTTACTTTGAAAACTTTTTTATAAAGTTGTTTTCGGATATTCCTGCCTGATTTGTATGACCAACTCTGGCAGGGAGCAAGTCAGAGGGGACCAATAAGTCTTAGCAGGATAATTACCGTGCAGTCAGAGCTTTATTTACTCTAATTCCAGGCTTTGTTGTCAAATTGCCATAGACATTCATGGAGTGGTCCTGATGCAAGGGATACATAATGGGGAAGATGTTGAGCCTGCTAATTTAGTCGACATGGTCTTCTTGGAGCCATACCTCAGTCCATGAACACAGTGGGGTGACTTTGGCCACAGAGGTTGATGTCCCTCACAATCCAGTGAAGCCCAGCCAAATATCAGTTGCCACTGGTCTTCTGGTCTCTCTTCACAGCAAAACCAGGGGTTCTCTTTAACTGCAGCTCGTGTTTGTTGTTTATGACTAAACTGCACTTCAACAACTCTCCTGGGTCCTGCTTACTCTGATACACTTTTGAGTGTCAGGACTTGGTCTGCTGGGCTGTGCTTTGGTGGTTAGCAGTGTCTATTAAATTGTGGCTCCCTACTCACCATTATAGCTTCTTCGGCTTTTGTTGCCCTGGAGAGGTTCCGCGTGTGAGGAAGGCCCGCGCCGGGGGGCGCTCTTTCAGCTGTAAGGCTCCCCAGCTGTGGAATTCGCTTCCGCTGACGCTACGCAGCACCGCCAATCTGCTTCAGTTCAGGAAGAGTCTGAAGACCTGGCTTTTTAACCTTTAGGCCTTTTTGTTTTCCCCTTCCCATCTGGTGTTTGTTTGTGCTCTGTTGTGTTATTCTACTCCGTGCTGCATGTGGAAAGCGCCGGGACACTCACTTGAATAGCCGTGCGCTATATAAACACATTATAACATAACATAGCATAACAGATGTAATGGGACATTAGCCAACTGACTCTTGAAGTTCACCTCTTCTGTCTGGGACTCATGGGATAACTTTTCCTCGAGCAGGGTACCACAGGCACGGTCCTCTCTTTACTAGCCCAGAATCAGCAGGTTCAGTCTAGTCTTTGGTGCAGTATCTCTTTCCCAGGTCCAGGGCAGTACTTCTTTGGTTCTCTCTCCAGTACAGACGTGATCTGAGGTCTTTGTGCCAGGGTTGCCATTTGTATGCCCCCATCGTTCCTTCGGAGAATGCAGTGACTACTAGCCAATGGGCTCCCAGGTCCCCTCCTGCAATGTGTGGCATCAAGCTATCTCAGAGTGCAATATTCTGCCCATTCCCAATATGGTGTGGAGCTTGGTAACCCACCCTAGAGAACTGGTTTGACCGCTTTTTTTCCCTCTCCCTCTCTCTGTCCCAGCCGCTAACCTGTCTACCAGAACAAAAGAGAACCACCTCTCCTGTGTGTCCATCATTTGCCCTTCAAAGGCGACTTCCCCATTGAAGCTAGTCTTTTGGGCTCATGTTCTGTTGGGCTTCTGCCTAGAAGATGTAACACCTTTTTCAATGGCAGGCCTCCATTTGGCACTTTCATGCAAGTCATTCACACCTTTTCCCAGTAGGGCATCTGCAATTGGCCACTGGAAAAGCAGCTGAGTATTAACTTTCCAAAGTTGCGTTTTACTCAAAATGTTAAATTGAATTCGACTTGTAATCGTAATTTGTAATGTAACAAGTACCTTGATTTCGTAAAGTACCAATTTGTTGGACCGGATTTAAATGGAAAATCTTATCTTTCCATGCAGGCTCTTTGCCCAGTGTTTGTAAATCTGGTTTTAGAGTAATAAATTCTCCCACCCCAATGTAGCTATGTATGCACTTTGCTCAGTGTTTGTTAGGCTGCATCAAGAATAGTAATTCTGATCCCACCGTCCCCCATGCATGCACTTTTCTCAATGTGTGTTATACTGGAGTTAGAATAGTAAATTCATCTTCCCTCCCAGACTGTTTACACTTTCTCCAGTGTTGTGTGTGTGCTTGTGTTGTTTGAGAAACATTTAAGGATGCAATTACTGAAGTCCAGAGATGAATATGGGGGAGTCTCACTTTTCTGTTACCTGTGGGTATGCGTTGCTGAATGTAGTGAGGTCTTCTATGTTTCCGGGTACTGAGCAGGTGAAAATGGTGTTGTGTTGTGGATGTAGTCAGATTTGACCTGGATAGGATGGTGTGAAATGGATTTTCCTATGAACATCACAAAAATATCAACAAATGGTAACTTTCGGGTACGTTTTTCATTTGCATGCCTCCTCAACTCTTAATGGCCAGCTGTACTAATATGTAGGATTGAGTAGTTTTACAGTTTGATTGTGCTTTCTCCCCACAGATTCTATCAAATCCTCTTAGCCGGAGGGAGCATGGTTACGATGCTGTTGTTCTGCTTGCTTTGCTAGTTAACTATCGAAAGTATGAAGTAAGTGCTTTGTGGAAGTTTTTACATGTTGATAATTTATTGGCAGTCCTATAAGGACCAAATAATTTGGGATTGCAGTGTATTCTACTGTTGATTTTTAAGAAGTTAAATCAAGTTTGGTGTCTGTCCTCAGTTTTCATCTTCTTAACTGGCTTACCTTTAAGAACTTTTTACAATGCTTCAGTCCATATATAGGCACAATTTAATACATCATATAGGTGTAGTAAATGCAATTATGATCCTACCATTAATTAAGGCAATTGAGTATAGTTGTTATAAATGTCCGTTTTTTAATGGCTAGAAGTGTTGGAATTGTAATACATTTATAAAGCTCTACCCTTCCTTTAGGGTTTGACCATTCATTTGATTAATAGGATCGGTTTAAAGTCTTTAGTAAGAGGATTCCATCACATCTCTACTGTTGCATCACTATTTCCTACTTCCTGTTGGAAGAAGCAGCTTTGTTATGTATTCATCAAGTAAATAGTTATTGCTAATATAATGCATATTTTGTTGGCTGAATTTCTTGGCAAATCAGTCTGTGGTGAATAACATCTTCATTATCAAATGTTTATCCATCACTTGTTTCTTCCACTAATACAACTGAGATCGATACCTAAATTACATTTTTGTAAGTGCTACATCATATCATCTTACCGTTTTATAGGTTTTTGATCACCTCCCTAAATACCATTTGGGTGGGTAAAGAAGATAATCTAAAATGTTTATCCATTCAGTGATTGATTATATTCTTAGTACCCTCTAATTGTAACATCAGAATATATCATAGCCAGTGATTTCACGTAGTATACCCGCACTATTGCTTCTTGCTTTAGAGACTTCCATTTGAGTGCTGTTCTTCTTTTGGCATACCAGGCCAAGTTGATAAATGTATTTTTTAGGGCTTATGCAAACAACTTCTCCCAGAGATTGCTTCTACCTGTTGTGTCACTATTGCAAATGTCACATCCCCTTACTTTATGATGGTAGATTACTTGAACACTCGTCTAATTCCTGTTTACAATAAGTATGATGCCAGGAGGGCTGTATTATTTATGGAAGTAGTTGAATTTAGCCAATTTTAGACTTGGATTTCTGGACTCACTTTTGCCACATACCTGCCAGTGGTATGTGTTGGTCAGGTCCTTCTGTATGTCTGTGTGAACGTACAGGTTGTCAGAGTGTTGGAAAATCACACCATCATACCTGTTCTGCTTTCATTATCCAGGGATAATGCAACATCTTTCATGTGATATTTTATGTTGTAACCTAATTGTATTTTGCACCCCTTAGCCTGACCACTCGTTAGGAATCCTCTCCTCTTCCAGATATTCTCTTTAAAGCCTTAGCTGCATCCCCAAATTCCGTTGCCTTTGTACAGCTGAGTCTGTGCTGCACAGGGTTTTTCCAACCATGTATCTGCAGATTACCTCCAGAACCCTTTGGGCATATTGCACCGTTCTAGGTAATTGTTAGGTGAGCAGTCATTACATCACAGTCAGTACATCGCAGGTAAGTACATCAGAATTTGTACATTGCAGTTAAGTACATCCAGTGTTGTTTTTTTAAACCTTTATATCATGGTGCTTTAGATCAATGGTAAGTAATTTGTTAATGGTTTTAATTGATATAATGTTAGGTTTGTGTGTAAGTGTATGTTAATTGGTAGAAATTGGGTTTCTAGTTAGAGATATGTACCCTGTTCAAGCAAGAACCACAATCCTAGTCAGGGAAGGTCACAAAACAATCTAAATTAATCTGTACTCCCCCTCAGTTAGCTTGGCACAGAGCAGTCCGGCTTGATTTAGGCGGCAATGTGTAAAGTATTTGTGCACCTCTTCAAACAGTAACAGAGGAAAAACCCTCAAAAACACTTCACATCAGGTTAGAAAAATACATTTAGATTTTATAAATAAAACAAGACCTAAATGACAAAAATCCGCTATACTATGTAGAAGTCGAGATATGAATTTTTAAAGAATAAATGTCAAAATAGCCCTTAAAAGCAATAAGCGCTTAAATTAGTTATCTGTTCGCTCTAGACCAGACCAAAGTCAAAAGTGAAGGCTGATCACAATGGACCGCAGTTCGAATACAGGGACCCACTTGAGCTTGCTGAACCAAAGTACCTTCACCTGGGATGCGTCAATGAGGATGCGTAGTGCAGCAGACGTGATGCCTCTGTATCGAGCAATGCTGTGGACAAGATGTGTTGATTTTCTCCACGCAACTGCGGCAATGTGTCGGTTACAAGTGCCAGCACTGGTTGGGGATGCAATGCGCGGCTGCTGCTCCTGCAGTAAGCGATGCATCAGTGCTAAAGGCGAAGCGCTGGTTCCCAGGATGATGCGCCTAGTCAGCTCCATGGAACGACCAGGATGCACAGATTCCGACTCACGCAAATGTGAAGATATGCTGGTTCCAATGAGGATGCTCAAGTTCTAAATGAAGAAGCACCTTAAGCCTCATTTCCAAGGCTCCAGGATTGGAGTTGCACCACTTGGTACGGCAGACTCACAGCTTGTAGAATCCAGGTGCAGGTAGTTGAAGTCTTTGATATCCCTGAGACTTAGTACATGAGACAAGCCAGCAAGCCCTTAGAGTCACTCTGCATTCAAGGGATGCAGGCCCAGTCCTTCTCATCCAGGCTGGAGAACAGCAGGCAGCAGGGCAGCTCAGCAAGGGAAGAGCACATCAAGGCAGCAGCCAGCAGAGTGACAATCATTTCAGTAGCACAGCAGTTCTTTTTCCTAGCAGAGTAGTCACAGGTCCAGAAGTATACTGATTTGGCAGTGCCAGGGGTCCAGTACTTATACCCAGTGGTGCCTTTGTAGATGGGTAGACTTTACAGAAAGCTTGGAAGTGCACAGTGGTTCTCCCCTCCTGCCCTGGCTCTATGAAATCAATCCTTTGTGAGGAGATAGGACACAGCCCTTTCAGGTCTTTATTTTAATATAACCCTCACTTTTCACGTCACGCTTATTGTCACTTACTTGTGTGAGCATCTGAATACTATTGTTTTGTAAATAAATAACAGTCATAAACTGACCTTCATGTCCCTCTGTATATTACTTACCGCTCCCTATAACATCAACCCTAAACATAATGCCCCCCACAGGGTCACTTACAGTTGAACCTTTTGGCCACACCAGAACCATTGTTTTCCTAAAACATGTCAGGAATAAAGTCATTAAAAAATGAAAAAAGAAAAAGAAGGCTGGGGTTACTGTGGTCCCTACATGACTATGGTTACTAGGAGTAGTGGTTGTTCGCTGGAACATCTGTCCACACCGGTGCGCTGAACATATCATCAAGACCACAGCTGTGTTTCAGACACATAGTTTTCTGCCAAAATAAACACCTTACTTGGATTAGTGGGCTCGAGAGTCATCTGTTCTGGGGATTTGTTGTATGCAATATTGTGGTGGTGGTGTCCGCCTTCGCACCCCGGCTCACCAGGAAGGGCGTACGTTGTCCGAACATTTCAGGTACATGAATATTTATTTATATATATAAATTAATAATATATTGGTTTATAAAGCGCCTTGTTACACCGAACCCGCGCTAAAACCCGGAACCGCCAGAGAGAGAACAGATTATAATGAGTCAAACATACAGGACATCGAGAGTAGTAATCAAGAAGAGCGGAAAAGCCAGGTTTTCAGTTTGCTTCTCAAGAGTTTTTCAGACTGTGCAGCTCTCAAATCATGGGGGAGAGAGGTTCCGATTTCGGAAGCCTGAAAGGAGAAGGAACGATGGCAGTGGTCGGAATAGACTATATTTCACCCACCCACTATGTTAGGGTCATATTAGGTAATCCCTAAAAGGAGTGGTCCTACTCTATAAACTGAACTTATCAACAAATATGCATTCTGAACCATGGAAATATACTGGCTGCATTTTGTATCCCTAATGAAGGCCTCATTATTCAAATATAAATAGCTAAACAGATGTTTTGTTGGAAACCTTTGAGAAAACAAATGATTTTCTTGAAGATTATTACTTTAAAAGAATAATTAATCTTTTCTTTGTGTTCCTGTATAATATATCTGATTTCAAGGTTTTTTTTCAACAATTAATGTGAAAGTGACTCGTGCTTCTTGATTTACTACTGTGGCATGAAGGCGGTCTAGTAAAAATTCTGTATTTCTGCTAACTTTACAGTCTGTGAATCCTTATATCGTGAAACTATCCATCGTCGACGATGAATCAACACTCAATGTAAGTACTGACTGAATAACTGCTTGTTTTTGCACTGTGCACGTTGTATATATGTGCCATAACTATAATTAAGTGACCCTGCTGCCTCAAATGGTGAAATTCATAAATCCGATATATGAACCAATATCAGCTTTTTTAAGGGATGCTTTCTGGGTATAATTCATTTCTAGTGTACTCTGCACGAAGGAAAGTTATAAAGATTTTGTGTATGATGACCATATCAATAAAATATTAAAATAAAATAAACTACATGTTGCCTAATGCTAAATGGGGGCAAAATGCTGTTCATATTCTTTAACGATGGCACGATTTTAATCTTGAAAACTCTAGTGGGTGTTCATAACTTGCTTTATCGATCAGGCATTTTGTAAAGAGAAGAGAACAGTATTTAGTAAAGCTGAAACTAAGCGCATGGTGCGTAATGAACGCAATAAGTTTAAGTTCAATGTAGGATTACAAAATCTTGTGCCTGTTCTACTATTTGGGTCTGTAGTTTTCACAAATGCACAAAGTGGCTAGGCGAAGTTGAAGAGTGCAACAACTTAATGATACTGAAGATATGCCACCCTACTTTTAAGTAGGAAGGATGTGTGTAGGGCTAATGCCGCCTCCAACGAGGTGTTGGCCTGTGGTCAATTATTTCAAATTCTCATGCAATGCTGCAAACATCCAAAGGTCTTAAAAAAAAAAGCAGTAGTTTACCATGTTAGTAAAACTCTGCACATAACATCGGGCTTCCTTCAAAGGGTATTTACCAAGATCCATTTTTAGGTTTTGCCTGCACAGCGTTTGCACTTGCTTGAGAAATCTATTGTTTTAAATATAAACTTAAAAGGGACTTACATCCCGCCTCCCTTCTTTCCTGGCTTCTCATTTGTTCCTGTGAGTGCCACTTACCTTTCCTCCATTTCTATTGGATAGAGCATATTTTATTGCATTTACCAATTCTTGTTCCTGGTCTGCTTCTGTTATCAGTTTCCCGCCGCCGAACTACTGTTAACATCCGCTTTGGTGGCATATGAGCTGTAGATCATATGCTGTGCATAGATCGCCATCTAGCGTTGGGGCTGGATGTTTACACTTTGTTTTTCTCCGAAGAAGTCTTTCTAGTCACAAGGTAGGTGACTCCTCCTTTCGGTGATAGTGTGCATGGGCATCGATTCCATTGTTAGATTGTTTTTTTCCGCCATCGATTCGGATGTATATCGTTGCGCTCTGGTTCGACACCGTTCCTTCAGATTTCCCTTGGCTTGCAAGATCCTCACCCTCGACTGTATTGTTTTTGATTGCGTCTCTCTTTCTATTGCGTATCGTAATTATTTAAAGTAATCTTTCGAATGGAAAGTTTGTTGAAGGCCTTCAGGCCTACCCGCGTCGAGTCGACCTGTAGTTGATGGAACAAACTCACTTTAATTTCTGCCATTGGGGTCATGCGAAATACCTGTGCACCGATTTACACGAAGTGTGTAACCTGTGTTTGTCCCCCGAACACAGTGAACAAGACTGCAACGTGTGCTAGGCTTTCCGCTCCAAAAAAACACTTTGCAACCGCTGGGCTCAAAGTTGCGACATGCAGAGCCAGAACAAAAGCTCCATTCTGGACTTTTTCGATCAACCGTCGGACGAAGAGGCTGGCGAGGCCATGGGAGCAGAAGAGGACCAAGAGCCGGACGATATCGCAGATTTTGAATCCGACCATCAGGAGGACATCCCACGTGGTCAACGTACTGTGAGTAAAGCTCCCCCCTCATCCCAAGACACAATTTCGATTAAAAAGAAGACTCCAGTCCAACCCACACCTTCGGGCCCCGGTCGGTACCGAGATCACGCTTCCGGTGCCCCACCCTCTGACTCTGCACCGAAGCCTACCAAAAAGCATTCAGGGTCCGAAAAGACTCCCTACAAACCAACTTCGGAGCCCAAACCTTCGGGGTTGAAACACTATTCGGTTTCGACTCTGGCACCAAAGATTTTGTCGCTGAAACACACAGAAGTGCAGAAAACAACTACAAAGCCCAGTTTTGATGCCCCAATGGAAAACCCGGATCCGAAACAAAAGCTTTTGTATATCCATTCACAGACTGGCCATATCACCACTAAAGTGACTCTGAAAAGAAAGGCTGATGTAGAAGAAGAATATTGCATCCTTTTAAAGAAGAGATCTGCTGGAACTAACCGTTCCCCTCCTCCTCTTCCTCCACCTATTCTTCCTTCATCGCCACCTTCCCCTCAGCTTCAGGCAACTTCACCTGAACATTCACCACCACATGCACCTGACAACCAGATGATGGGGATGATTATCGGCTAATGCAAGACCCAAGGGACGATTATAACTCCAATTCGTCCACAGGCAATGATCTCGACCTGTATCCTACCAAACCCTCTACACCAGATGATAGTATTGGCCACATTGAGTTACTGGGTAGAGCTGCCCACTATCATGAGGTGCAGTTAGATATGGACTCATTAGAAGAGGATTTCCTCTTTGAAACCCTCAGTACCATACCAAAGTCATCAAATACACTACCCATGCTTAAAGGGACGGTCATGTATGTAGATTACATGTCAATGACCCAGTCAGGGCTCAAATTCTTAGTACAAGCCAGCACCATCAGACCCAGTATATATATAAGGGGCCAATTGCCACTAGACCCCCTAGTTGTGTCCAATGCAAGAAAAAGAGCCAACTCACAGACCACGTGAGACGTTCCACCTCCTGATAAGGAATCAAAGCTTATTGACGCTTCGGGAAAAAGGGTAGCTTCTCAAGCAGCCAGTTTCTGTCGTGTCTTCAACATTCAGGCACTGTTAGTGTGATACGACTGTGCACACTGGGATGAAATGGAACGACTAATTCCATATTTACCCCCGGAACACAAATGAAAAACACTAGATCGGATTCATGAAGTGCAACTTATTGTTAACAATCAAATAAGATGCTCTTGATGCTGCAGACACTCCTGCTAGAGCTATAAACACTAGTGTCCTCTTAAGGAGGCACGCCTGGCTCCATTTATCCGGTTTTAAACCTGAGGTTCAAACCTCCATTTAAAATACCGCATTCGATAAAGAATATCTTTTTGGCCCAGCGGTAGATTCTTCACTTGAGAAAATTAAGAAAGATACAGAGGTAGCCAAATCTATGGGAGTCCTTCAGTCCACACAGGTTTGTGCTTCCTTTTGACGCTCCATCTGAAGGTTATTTCATAGGAGGTTACAGCTGTAACAACGGTAAGGGCAGAGGACGGGGTTCAAACACACGCAACTCCCCTGCCAACACAAAGCAGTGACTTTCCTTCACTTCCCCCCGACCACTCAACACCTGTTGGGGGAAGACTGTCAGATTTTCTACCAATCGGGCAATCAATAACAACATATAAACCACACTAACCCCAGTTGTTAACCGGAGGAGGGAACTAGAGGCACAGGGCGTCAGGAGCAAGCCAGCCTCCAACATCCAATGTTAAACACAAGTGGAGCTGCTCCCAGAAAAGTGACTCAAACGTTGCTCAAAATTAAGCTGTGAGTGTTGACATCTCACAAAAAGTGAAGGACTGGCCTCACACACCACCTGGAGTCATGCTTCATCATCGGCAGTCCTCGCCCTCTAAAAACTTGGTTTGATAGATGGCGGGCATACACCTGACGACAGAGTTGCACTTCTAAACTAAGTGGGGGCCCGTGAAATAGTGAGTGTGATTTAAAAACCATTACAGTTGTCGAACTAATTTTAATAAGGTGGGCAACTGTATGGTATTAAAAAAAAGTGAACGGTGACCTGGGGAAATTATAGTCCCCTCACCGTGATGTATAGGGCCAACATGTTTCTTTCTGCCTGGAGTCCCAAAGGGGTACGCAGAATTCTTCAGGACCTGTTCTAAAGCGGACTCTGACCTTACCAACCTTGTGATAAGGGAAAACCACTCGGTGGGGTGACCTTTGTCACTCCACTTGTCAAAAAGGGCTCCAAGTCAGCCCAAGATTCTTAACCATGGAAGGAGGAATAGAGGGAAGGCCCCTTTAGTCACACTTGTATCAAGGTGCGCCTTCAGATGTGGCACCTATCTGTGTCTGTCTATCCTCCCCTTTTCGACAAGTGGGGTGACAAAGGTCACCCCACCGGGACTACCAGACTAATGGGTCCACCCTTTGAGCCATTGCACAAATGTGAAGTGCAATTTCTCACATGGAAAACTGCTTTCCACTTGCTATCAAATCACTCAGAAGAGTGGGTGAGCTTGAGGCATTAACTATAGAAGAACCCTTTTTACAAATGCACCAAAATAAAGTGGTTCTTCGAACTAATCCTAAATTCCTTCCTAAAGTCATTTCTGCTTTTCATATCAATCAATTTGTTGAGTTACCTGTGTTCTTTCTTCAGCCAGATTCAGTGGCAGAACGTGCCCTACACACATTAGATGTGCAGAGAGCATTGTTTTATTACATAGAAAGGACAAAACCTTTCCGTTACACAAATCACCTTTTTGACACTTTTGCTCCACCACATAAATGCAATCCCATATGAAAATCAGGAATTGCAAGGTGATAGTCAAGTGCATTCAAATATGCTATACAAAAGCAAAACGAACGTTAACAGTTCCCCCTAGAGCACACTCTACACGCAAACTGGGGGCTTCTATGGCATTCTTAGGAAATATACCCATAGATGACATATGCAAAGCTGCAAAATGGTCTACACCTCACACATTCACAAAACACTATTGTGTAGATGTGTTAGCAAGACAACAAGCTAGAGTGAGCCATACAGTTTTACGTACACTATTTCAAACCACTGCAACAGATACAGGTTAGCCACCGCTTTGGGAGATAACTGCTATGTAGTCTATGTACAGCATATGATCTACAGTTCATATGCCTCGAACGGAAAAAGCTACCTACCCAGTTTGCATCTGTTCTTGGCATTTTGAGCTGTAGAGTCATATGCGCCCACCCGCCTCCCCGGGTACCTATACCTGATGCAGTAACATCTTACTTAGATACATGCATTCATGGACATATCCTTTTACTACTCCTACTAACTCAATTTTCACACTCTGCGGGACAACAATCTAACAATGGAGTCGATGCCCATGTGCTATATCACCGAAAGGAGGAGTCACCTACCTCGTAACTGGAAAGGCTTCCTCAAAGAAAAACATAGTGCAAACATCTTGGCCCAACACTAGATGGCGATTTATGCACAGAACAGCTCTATATGCCAAGAACAGATGCATACTGGGTAAGTAGCATTTTCCTTCCATAAAGTTTTGCCTCTTACTATTGAATAATTTATCACCCAGAGAGATTACGTGATTTGCATAGAATCGCAGGCTGTTGCACAGCGTCGCCGAGGCTCGACTGGGATCCCCAACTCTGGAGTCAGCAGCTCTGGCCGCTATGCCACATCCTCTCCACTCCAGTCTTCTCTTTCAGGGAGCTCTTTACTTCTCCCGGACGATGATTGATGAAAACAGCTCTTTATTCATTACATAGGCGAAATGGATGCATTACCAATGCTTGTTCTAAAATTCGATCTATAGCCTATATAAAATGCTAGAAGAATTTTTGACTCCAGGGTTTCCCAGAGGATTCTCCTCGTAGGCCACATGAGAGCAAGCAAAGGAACACAAATTGTTCTGTCCAAGAATGCTTGCAAAACGTTTATATTACTGTAGACGGTTGATGAAGTGCAAAAAGAAAAGTTGTTTTAACAATGAATATTTCAGAGGTTTTGTGGCAGAAGAGATTTATTTTTAGGTGTAGATTTTTAATATGTTAATTGAATGTTTTGGTTTTATTCAGATCTACTTATAGGTATAAGTCATTCCTGTGGAGGCATAAGGTACTTCATAATCTTTGTTTTAGTTTGCAATTTTCTTTAATACTTGCAAGAAATTCAAAACGTTCTTATTTTGACATTATACCTTGCTTGAATACAATTTTTAACTGTAAACCATTCATGCTCTTGTGTTTTTCACGCTTGTAGGGGATGGGATTGGTGATTGCTCAAGCACTATTTGAGTATAATCGGTGAGTGTGCCTCCAATGGCAACATGCAATTCCTTATTTACACATTTTAGGAGCAGTATTTTATGTTGCTTTAGTCTTACAGCAACTCCATACCCTTAGAGCTAAAAAGTATGCGTCTGGTTAATTTAAACGTACCTTTTGTGTAGTACGTGAGGTGAAAAATGTAGAAATTCACTAGATTGAATGCATCTGTGCTTGTTTAATGTTGTCCATCTTGACTGACCGCGTATTTAAAATGATACTTTATTTATGTAAGCAATATTAACTTGTACATCGAATGATTGCAATTGAGACAACCCTCCTTTCTGGTGTAAAAACTCTTGATAAAGGGCGACAGAAGTATGCAGATGAGCAGGAAGATTTCTTTTCTTTTCTGGTACTTCTACCATTTGATGTATTCCCTTTTGGTTGACACAGTATTATTTTGGGGTATTTTCTTTAGTGGCCAAATCATTCATTTCTGATGAGGAGGAAAGATTTATTTTTCTGATGGATACTTCTATCTGCAGAGTCCTCACCTGTGGAATATGCCCAGGTGCCAGACTGGATCTGGAAACTTTTCATAGGTTGCCTTCGCCCGGAGGGAGCTCTAGCTCTAATTTGATACCAGAGAGACATCAACAAGCAATATAGTGCAAAGATTATGTTTATCTTGTGGTCATTAACTCAGCTAGGTCCACCGGTGAGTTGCAGGCACTTAGCTTCTACTGGGACAAACTGGTCCTTAGGAATAAAACAGCTTTCCTGACAAAAGTTGTGACCCCTTTTAACTTGGGACAATCCATTTCTCTTCCTACTTTTCACCCTCCTCATCACCATACTAAGGAGGAGGAGAGATTACAAAACAGGACCCCTGTGGAGCAGTCAGTTACTATATTGACCACACCAAGGAGATAAGCTCTGACAACCTATTCTTTGTGGGGTATGCAGGCAGAAAGAAGGGCAGGCCAAGTCCAAAAGAGGACGTTCTCTCATTAGATCACACTGTGTATAAAAATGTGCTATGCCTCTGTCAAAAAGCAACTACGTGAGGGAATCCACAATCTCTCCTCCTAGACCGAATTCTTAAACTTCCGCTGTAAACAAGGATGTTGAGATTTGCGGTGCGGCAACAGGGGCAATTTGGCAGATCTCTGTTGGTGCCCCTCAGATGCCAAATTGAGATTTAAAGTGGCATGCCAGATTTGTATCATGATACATCTTAACTTTCCTTCTGTATCGTGACACAAGCCATCATTACCTTTGGAGTGGTGTGTAAGATCAACCTTCTTGTATTAGGATTTCTGTTTTGATTGTTTTGCTTAAATTTCTCATTCCCAGTTTTGTATATGAACTGAGGTCTTATATTCAATGGTACTTTTTATGTTTATTTAAAATGGTAAAACAAAATTAAAATAAATCTAATGTGCTTATATTTAAGACTGTGTTCCTGTTCTCACTCCATAGGCAATATCGGGATAAAGAAGAGGAAAATCAGACAGGATTTCTTTCTGCATTGACAAATATGGTAAGGTACACATTGAAAAGGGCCCACATTATTACATTAATTCTGAAATAAAATGGATTAGATTGACTTTTTAATGTTCAAGTCTGTCTGTTTTCACTTTTAGTTTCTTTAATTTGTGTGGCCTTCTTAAAACTGCGTCGGAACTGCGCATCATCTTACCGGCACCTGCTGCACCAGGGGGACTCCAGCCCCCAGACTGCCCCGCTCTTGTGGCAGGCAGCGCTGTCATCATTGCTTTCCCCTGAAGGCGCATAAGGCAATCCCCGGCTCCCACTTTGTGGGAACCACGCATCATCTTACCGGCACCTGATGCACCCGGGGAACTCCAGCCCCCAGACTTCCCCGCTCTTGCGCCAGGAGGCACCGTCATCATTCCTCGTGGCCGGAGGCGCAAAGAGCAACTCGTGGCTCCCGCTTCACGGGACGCGGGAAGGGCCGCCCGGTCAAAGCCCAGGCCAAGGGCCGGCCCATCCTTGCCCGTCATTCTCAGAAAGAGGCAGGGCAGAGCCACCTCTCTTCCACCTGCCATTCGGGTTCTGGATCGCTTTATGGACTCCCTTGGTCGTTGAGGTACTGAGTGTTTGTATTCCTTCAATTGCTCCCTTTTCTAAAATTTGAGGCTGAGGACCTGACTGCTGGAACTTGAACACTAAAACATCTAGTATTGCTTTTTAGGAGTGTTTTATGTCAAATGATATTCTGATTCCAAGGCTATAGAGTTGATCTTGTATCTTACAAGTATGGGGAAATGGAAGACTATAGAAGGAAGTGGGGGCGGTGGTAGAGGTGGTGGCACGGGCAGGGGTAGCAAACGGAAAAAGGCCAGGAAGGTAGTTAAACATGCAGTTAGCAATTGTGTCTTGGACCGCATTGATACTCTCATTGGTGAGTGTGAGGATATACTAGTAGCTGACCCAAGTGTGCAATCTGACAGGGATAGGTCTCCCTCTAGATCTACCCAACTCACTAATGGAAGTCCAACCTGCCATTCTGCTATTCCTGCCATGTTTCTCAAAACATGTCAAAAAGGTCCCACTACCATTAATGCTGAGAGAAAGCATGGATTCATGAGGTTAGGTGACTCCCCTACTAGTCCTTCTAGTCCATCTGGCATTAATCCCCAACAAATCGATCCCACAATCACATGCACAAACAGGTTCTTGGCTTTGTCGAAAACATAGGGGGAAGAGAGGTCCCAACCACCTGCGTCGTCTCCAATTAGTAGCATTGAGGTAGCTGCAAACCCATGACACAGACCCTCAGGATATGATCCATTTGGTCCACACGCTTTGGTCTGAAATAGGGACTATGAAAGTAATGATTGAGGACTTAACCACTATGGTTAGGCTTTTATCGCAAAGGGGATCCTCATTCACAGAATGTGTTAACAACATGGTGAGCCATCAGTCCTTACCTCATGTATCAACTAATTCTGGGAGAGAAATAACCCCCCATACCATGGGCGGTAACCACAATAGTAGTTCTCCTCATCCTGTGGTGGTGAAGCACCAAAAGTGTACACCATTGCCATACACCATGTTTAAGCATGTGTCTGTAGAAACACCACGAGACCAGCCAATACATGACAGACACACTCACTTCACCCAGCTTTAACTTTTACAGCGTAGTACCTTATCTGGGTGGGCGGAACAGAATGCTGACAATGCGTTTAACACCCATAGAATCTATATGGTGAACGTACCTAAGTATGACACCAACAAAGGCACAGAAAAAGCGGACTCCCTAACTAACAAAGCCATTCTCTGGATACGGCATGTAAGGGGATGCCGTTCTGTGACCAGGGAAGACATTGTCAAGGCTCCCAGGCTTACTCCCCCCCCCCCCCCCCCCCCCTTCGTCAGGGAGATTGTATCAAGCTTACCTTTAAAAGGGAGGATTTCATTGAAAATATTTTTGCTCTTGAGTTTCGAACCTGCTCCCCTGATTCGTCATCTATTCAGTTTAGACACTCACCCCCGTTTTGCCAGCTTAGACACCTCCCCAGACAGATGCCTATTAGACAGATGGGATGCTCCACACTAGAGAGTAACGATTGACTCAGAAAAGCCACTATAACACATCAAGGACCCAGGGAAGTCCCAATAAACACTAGGGGTAGTCCTCCTAAAATTAAGCTTTTAAATAAAGATGTTGGTCAGTTCTCAGGGACCATAGTTAGGACTCCATCTTTGATAGCCACCGGGAGGCTAGTTGTACATCTCCTAACGATTCAAATGACCCACTGTCATACTTCCCATAGGGGAACCCTACTGTCATAGAATATTGCAGGGATGCGTTATAAGTTATCATCTCCTGATTGGTATGCTTTCATAGATTGATATGATATCTGCTTCTTTCAGGAAACGTGGCTAGTGGCACCCGATCACTGTGCAGGTTATCTAAATTGTCACATCCCAGCTTTGAGAGAAGCATAAGGCCGCCCTTCTTGGGGACTGACAATCTGGGTTCGCCAAGAATTAGGCAACGTCATTGAGGATCTCTCGCCCATGAGTAATGACTTTCAGGCTATAAGATTGAAAATGGGCCCACAGGGGAACATGGATATCTACAACATTTATGTGAGGGGAACTAGAGGGAAAAAGTCGGACGTTTTAGCGGCTCTCAACGACCTCCTTGATCTATACTCAGTAGACTCTAACGTCCTAATTGCGGGTGATTCTAACTCGATGTTTGAGCCCCTTGCTAATGAGGAATGTTATGTTCGAGGCATGTGGGCTGCTGAATTCATATCTGTGCATAGATCGCCGCCTAGTGTTGGGTCCGGATGATTGCACATTGTTGTCCTGGAAGAGTCTTCGAAGTATCACGAGATAGGTGGCTCCTCCCCTGGACTACAGTGCGCATGGGCATCCTCTCCAGCCTCAGATTGTTTTTTTCCGCCATTGGGTTCCGATGTACTTTCTTGACTCTAGTTCGGAAACTTTGTATTGACTCTTTCCTAAGGCCAAAAGGCCTTCAAAGCGTCGGTATTGTCTCGTTCGGTGCCTGTTCCTTTCCAGTTCTTCGAACCGGATGTCGGAAGCTGGTTCTCGCTTCGACACCACAGGCCCAGACTACAACGACGATGGATCGGAGCCCGTTTAAATGATGCCCCGTCTGTAATTCGAAATACCCCCACATCGATGTGCACCCAGTGTGCAATAAATGTTTGTCCCCCGAGCACGACGAGGCCAGCTGTATGGCCTGCTCGAAGTTCCGCTCCAAGAAGACGCTTAAACTTCGATGCGCAGCGAGGCAGTCGGCGCAACAGTCGGCGCCCGAGCCGGTCAACATCTACGAGGCCGGTGACGAAGAAGGCGTCGAAGATGAAGAAGAAGAAGAAGAAGAGGTTCCTGAAGCGCAATCGGAACCAGCGTCGGAGCACGACTCCAACTTCGAGGTGGACGAGCAAGCTGAAGAGTACGTCCACGAAGAAGACGTCGTCGAGGTAGGGGACGACGAAGGGGCCATCGGAGCCGTCGATGACGACTCCAGTGATGAGCCAGGCCCAACCGCAGTAGCGGGGCCTATAACTGACATTACGCTCCCTACGGCTCAGGTCGAGGCATCGCCGAGAGGCCTTACCCAAGATCTTTCTACACGTTCTATAGCCCCGCGTCCAAGCCAGGCTAAGAATACATCCAAGGAGCCATCGGTCTATTCCTCTAAATCGAAACCGAAACCAACGGAGCCGAAATCGAAACCGAAACTATTTAAAATGGTGGTCGGTTCGACGTCGACGCCAGTCCAATCAAAGACTATCGACGACACTTCGGCGTCGAAAGTGGCTGTCGCCTCGAAGACTGGAGCGTCGAAGCAGAGCTCAACCAGCAAACACATCACCTCGACGCCGTCGGCGTCGACGTCGACGCACAAACATGGCGACAAGCCCAAAGGCCTCCAGACGAAGAAGGCCGTCGAGCCGAAGATTTCAGGGCTCAAGCCACTGCTCAGCAAACAACTCGAGCCGAATGCCAAAGCCGACCCGAAACAGCAAGTCACGTCGACACCTAAGGCTGGAAATGCTACACGCCGGGAGCTCGAGTCGACTCAATCAAGCAAGCGTCCTACTCAGGCCCTGAAGCAGCTCAAATCTACCACTACATCAAGCTCAAAAACCGTCCGTCACCCTCCGATTAAGTTCGGTCTTCCGCCAACGGCTCGAGCGAAGCATCTCGAACACCACAGAGGCGCCGAACCTTCCAAGACGTCGTTGGCGCCTTCGAAGCCTGCCCCCGAAGGGGTTGTTTAACAAAACTAAGCTCTCGCAACCACAAGTGTGTTCATCAAATCAAGGTACAATGACCAAAAGTTAAAAAAGAAGCGCAGAAGCAGGTTCTTTGATGAAAGTCTTCTTGTCACAGCAAGATGTTTAACTTTCTCCAGACTTGAGAATAATACAGTTGCCGACACGTGTTTCGTCGTGTGCGGTTGAGTCACACGACTCTTCAGGGCTTCCACTCCAATTCCAATGTATGGATGGAGTAAGTCTGGGTCTTTGAAAGCTCAGTAACAAGCAATGGTTCGTACACGAGAGACGACCGCCGGGAACTAACAGAGGAGGGATTGCCTGCAGCGGCACACCACCGCGGAGGTTACGTACCCGTTTCCTCCATTTGGCGCCATAAAGAATCCCCTCCCGGCTCCCCGCCTGACAACATAGCGACACACAGTGCTATACCTTCAAATGAAAACTACCAGTGGGATACAACATTTTCTATCCTTACACTGCAACTGAATATTGTGTTATACAGCATCGACTGTGTCACATACCCACAGGAAACCCATTGCTTGTTACTGAGCTTTCAAAGACCCAGACTTACTCCATCCATACATTGGAATTGGAGTGGAAGCCCTGAAGAGTCGTGTGACTCAACCGCACACGACGAAACACGTGTCGGCAACTGTATTATTCTCAAGTCTGGAGAAAATTAAACATCTTGCTGTGACAAGAAGACTTTCATCAAAGAACCTGCTTCTGCGCTTCTTTTTGAACTTTTGGTCATTGTACCTTGTTTTGATGAACACACTTGTGGTTGCGAGAGCTTAGTTTTGTTAAATTGCCTTGTCTTTTGACTTGTTTGGACGGTTAAGGGTGTTTTGCCGTCTGCTCTTCACGCACTACATAACGACTATCTTGCCTCTCACACACTTTGTAACGTTTTAACCTAGGCAGCGCGCCCTTCTAGTCCTAATTTTCTAAAAACCCCCGTAGCACAGTATCCCCGAAGGGGTTGTGTTCCACGAACCCTCATACGACAACCAGTCGAAACTCTTTATCGACTCGGAATCGGGCAGACTAACCATCCACAAGCGGAAGATCGCGCCTGAACATCCTTTGGAGGGTTACAAAATTCCTCTTAAACGCAAGAAGGACTCGGCCACCTCACCAGTTCTCTTCGAGCACGTTCAGGACTATTCGCAGCAAATGGCATATTCTCCAGCACAAAGCGAGGAAGACATGGATGAAGACTGTGGTCAAGCGGCCTTCACCTATCACGCTGACACTGATCAGGATGAACCACAACAGTGGTCTGAGGCTGTAGATCAAACTGTTGACCCTGATGATCCACATGCTGCACCAGACGCCCAGTCCTACAGCGTCAAAACATCGCCAACTGAGGACACGGCGGCGTTTAACGCTTTGATCGAGAGGGCAGCCCTCAACCATGACGTGGAAATGCACGCAGAACCTGTGGATGAAGATTTCTTGCTTGACACTTTCTCCACCTCTGAACGTTCCACTAAGACTTTGCCTATGCTTAAAGGGGTCCTCAAGCATGCTGCAGACATTTTCAAAGAACCCACAAAAGCTAGGGTTATCAACCCACGGATTGAGAAAAAAATATAGGCCGGCTCCAGTGGACCCCACCTACATCAAAGACCAGCTCCCCTTGGACTCCCTTGTAGTGGCCAATGCCCGCAAGAGGGCGAACTCACAAACTAGTGGTGATGCTCCACCTCCGGACAAGGAATCAAAGATTCTGGAGGCGTCAGGAAAGCGAGTGGCAGCGCAGACTGCTAATATTTAGAGGATTTCCAATACACAGGCCCTGTTGGCTAGATACGACAGGGCACACTACGATACACTAGAACAGTTGTTGCAACACCTGCCTGATATTTACAAGGAGGGAGCAGAGATGATTATACAGGAAGGGAAATTGATTTCTAATGCGTCCATCAAATGCGCATTGGACGCAGCATACACGGCAGCTAGGGCCATAAACACTAGTGTGATGCTAAGACGTCACGCATGGCTCCGCATCTCTGGTTTCAAGCCCGAGATTCAAACGATTCTGATCAACCAGCCGGTTAACCAGGACTTCCTTTTTGGTCCCGAGGTAGACACAACACTCAAAAATAAAAAAGGACACTGAGACAGCCAAATCCATGGGGGCTCTGCAATCTCAGCAGTTTCGGGGCAGTTCCTTTCGTCGCTCCGGTAATAGGGGAGCTTCTAGAAGACAGGCTCTACAGCAGGCCCAGTACGCCAAAGGGAGCACGCAATCCACCTACACAAAGAATACCAGGGGTGGATACCGTGGGAACAGCGCCAAAGGCAGAGGACGTGGCAATAACAACGCCAGATCCTCCGCTCCCAACAAACAGTGACGCCTTGTCACTGCCCCCCGACCATCTGACACCTGTCGGGGGAAGACTCCAGCAGTTCCTGCCAGTCTGGGAAGGCATTACCACGGACAGGTGGGTGAGACAACTTATCCGATACGGCTATTGTCTAGAACTAACCTCCACCCCCCCAACATACCCCCAAGGCACCGTCCTATGTCCGCAGAGCACATGCACTTATTGAAGCAAGAAGTACTCTCCATGCTGCAAAAAGGGGCAATAGAGCTCGTGCCTGCAGAAGAACGAGGTACAGGGGTGTACTCTCTGTACTTCTTAATACCAAAAAAGGACGGATCCCTGCGGCCCATTCTAGACCTCAGACCCCTCAACCAATACATCCTTTCAGAACACTTTCATATGTTAACCTTACAGCAGGTCCTGCCATTGCTCAGTCAGGGCGACTTCCTAGCGACCCTGGTCCTCAAGGATGCATATTTCCACATTCCCATTCACCAAAGTCACAAATAATATCTCCGGTTCACCATCAACAATCAGCATTACCAATTCAAGGTTCTGCCTTTCGGGGTCACCACTGCCCCCGGAGTGTTCACCAAGTGCTTAGCGACCATGGCTGCGCTCCTTCGCAGACAACATGTTCACGTCTATCCCTACCTGGACGACTGGCTCGTTCAGGCCAAGTCAGCCCAGCAGTGTGCCAGCCACATGTCGCGCACGATTCACCTCCTTCACAGTCTGGGGTTCTCACTCAACTACACAAAGTCACACCTGCAGCCAGCCCATGTGCAACAGTACCTAGGGGCAACATTGAACACTCTGACGGCAACAGCGCAGCCGAACTCTGCCAGGGTCAACAGTATGCAGCTGCTCATTCGGAGGTTCAGGCCTCAACAATCCCTCCCAGCGCAGGTGTTCATGCAACTGATCGGTATGATGGCATCCTGCATATTCATAGTCCCGCACGCGAGACTGCACATGCGTCCCCTCCAAGAATGCTTAGCACGACAGTGGAACCAGGCTCATGGGCATCTAAAAGACCTAGTGTTGGTGACCGGTCGTGCTTACAACTCTCTGCATTGGTGGAATCCACAAAACCTTTGCAGGGGACGACCGTTCCAAGAGCCTGTCCCACAGATAGTGTAAACGACGGACGCATCTCTCCAGGGTTGGGGAGCGCATGTCCTCCATTACACGGTGCAGGGACTATGGACAACACAACAGCAGAAGATGCATATCAACTTGTTAGAGCTGATAGCAATCTTCATGGCACTGAAAGCGTTCAAGTTGCACCTGTGCAACAAGGTCGTGTTGATCCGGACGGACAACATGACTGCCATGTATTACATCCAGAAACAGGGAGGCACACACTCCCCGCAGCTATCTCACCTAGCCCAGAGCATGTGGAAGTGGGCCATTCAGAGGAACATCTTCCTCATGGCGGAGCATCTCCCGGGTGTAGACAACCAGATGGCGGACCTGCTCAGCAGGCACAGTCATCAGATGCACGAGTGGGAAACCCACCCCTCGGTACTCCAGCCATACTTCCAGCAGTGGGGTCATCCAGAAATCGACCTCTTCGCCACAAAAGAGAATGCAAAATGCCAAAGCTTCGCCGCCAGGTTCCCACACCCGCAGTCTCAGGGCAATGCGATATGGATGAACTGGTCAGGCAGATTTGCGTACGCTTTTCCCCCAGCCCCACTCATACCGCTGGTGGCGCGCAAACTGCGGCAGCACTCCATGACGCTCATCCTGGTTGCTCCAACGTGGGCACGGCAGGCGTGGTACACCACGTTCCTGGAACTTTCAGTGGTGCCTCTCCAACGGCTGCTCCTCACTCCCAGCCTCCTCACTCAGAGCCATGGCGACATTCAGCACCCAGATCCTCAACATTTGAGCCTAGCGATTTGGCTCCTGAGGTCATAGAGTTTGGCTACCTCAACTTGCCCCCTGAATGTATGAACATCATCAAAGAGGCAAGGCGGCCTACAACCAGGGCGTGCTATGCAGCCAAATGGAAACGATTTGTCATTTACTGTTCCAACAATGACATTAATCCGCTAGATGCATCCACGCAGAACATCATATGTTACCTACTGCATTTGTACCAATGCAACGTAGCGTATAGTTCCATCAGGATACATTTGGCTGCTATAGCCGCTTATCTTCAGAACAGGCAGCACCTTTCACTTTTCAGAGTGCCTGCTATCAAAGCCTTTTTGGAGGGCCTTAAAAGAGTGATCCCTCCCAGACACCCTTCTTCGCCTGTCTGGAATCTAAATATCGTTCTCACCAGGCTCATGGGGCCCCCCTTTGAGCCTCTCCATTCTTGTGAGATACAGTTTCTTACTTGGAAAGTGGCCTTTCTAATAGCCATCACATTGCTGCGAAGAGTCAGCGAGCTTCAAGCCCTCACAATTCAAGAGCCCTACCTACAAATTCATGCTAATAGGGTGGTGCTGCGCACCAACCCCAAGTTCATGCCAAAGGTAATCTCGCAGTTCCACATTAATCAAAACATAGAACTGCCAGTTTTCTTTCCAAACCCTGACTCAGTGGCAGACAGAGCACTGCACACCTTAGATGTCAAAAGAGCTCTCCTGTATTACATCGACAGGACAAAAGACTTTCGAAAGACTAAACAACTGTTTGTTGCCTTCTCTCCACAACATAAAGGCAACCCTATTTCCAAATCAGGTATAGCCAGGTGGATAGTTAAATGCATTCAAATCTGTTATCAAAAGGCTAAACGCACTTTAACAGTTCCCCCAAGAGCGCATTCCACACGCAAGCTAGGGGCATCCATGGCTTTCCTAGGTAACATTCCTCTAGTGGATATATGTAGAGCAGCCACATGGACCACCATACATACATTTACCAAACACTACTGCGTAGATGTACACTCCAAGCAGCAAGCTGCTGTAGGACAGGCTGTTCTCAGAACTCTCTTTCAGACTGCTGCAGATGGCACGGGCCACCGCCGATAAGGAGGTAACTGCTAATTATTCTATGCACAGATATGAATTCAGCAGCCCACATGCCTCGAACGGAATATGCTACCTACCAGTATGCATCTGTTCTTGGCATGTAGGGCTGCTGACATTCATATCGCCCACCCTCCTCCCCGGTGCCTGTCGCAGCTGTAGCACTCAGAATAATTCTCAGGCATGGTCATCTCTTACTGTATTACACTCCATCTCTGCCACAATGGCGAAAAACAATCTGAGGATGGAGAGGATGCCCATGCGCACTGTAGTCCAGGGGAGGAGCCACCTATCTCGTGATACTTCGAAGACTCTTCCAGGACAACAATGTGCAATCATCCGGACCCAACACTAGGCAGCGATCTATGCACAGATATGAATGTCAGCAGCCCTACATGCCAAAAACAGATGCATACTGGTAAGTAGCATATTCCTTCACAGAAGAGGAAGATGCACAGTGGGGTATCCCAAAGTTGGAGCTTGTACCCATAAAAAAATTGACCGATGTGGCCATCCAAATTAACTCCATCTGCCTGGAAAAGGGTTTGCGGGCGGCAAATGGAAGGTCCCCATCAGACAGACTTGGGGTGAATACATTTAATAAGGGATCTAGAGCCAGTCGCAAATATTATATATTAATAAGCTTGAAACTATGGCACACTTTTGGGGACATGGTAGTGAGGGACCGGATATCGAGCGACCATAACCCCTTGTGTGTGACTTTGGGATTGCTACAGCAGAAGGCACTCATATAAATTGGGAGCGGATTGCTCTCTCACGATATTGTCCCCACTAATGACAAGAGACGTCTTAAATGGGTGAAGATAGTAGAAAAGCCAGAAACTATAGCTAGTATTACTAAGGATATTGACAGTGCCCTAATGGAGCTAGAGACCTGTGTAGCTACTAGTGAAGTACCTGGGCTTACTACTCGTATTCATAATAAATTCTTTGCCCGCCTGCGAACATATTTTGTAAAGCAGTGTAAGTCTAAAAAAGTTATAAAACAGAAAGCCTGCCATTGGTTTAATAAGGAATGTAGACATGCACAGGAACATTAGGGAAAGCTATTAAATTATATGTATCTAATAGTGCTGTGTCAATGTGTTTGACAGAAAAATGTAATCTATTTTTAAATTTCTGTGTGTATCATGCTTTTATGAGTAATACTCGAATAAAGCACTTTTTGACTTGACTTGACTTGCTATTAAAGCAGGTGAGCCTGCCGCAGTGAGAGTAGCTAGACAAACATACTGGAACACCCAGAAAAAGGCTAAGAACATTTGGGATGAGAAAAGATGGCAGGATCTCAAGGAAGCCTCTGCCACAAGTGATACTGAGCACTTTTGGAATATAGTAAAGTGGGACAGAGGAGGGAAGCCAGAAAAGCCACAAAATCATGTAATGCAGGAAGATTGGGCTAACCATTTTAAACCCCAATATGCATGTAGCCCCACTGAGACTCATTTGGTCGAACATACTTACTCGTTGTATGTAGATGAGGCTTTTTTTAGTGCGGACATCAATGCAGCACTTAGATTGGCAGCAGGTGGTAGAGCACACGGTCTAGACGGTGTTCCTACAGATATGTTCCTTTATGATAAAGCTAGATGTTGTTGGTACATCCTTTTGCTGGCTAACGCTGCTGCTAAAGGCGCACCAGTACCCGACTCGTGGAAAGGGGCAGAAATTATCCCCGTTTATAGAAAGGGGGACAAATCCCAACCAGGTAATTATAGGCCTATCAGTTTAATAGACTCCCTGCAAAAGACAATGGGGCGGTTAATTCTTAACAAGATACAGGAGTGGATAGGTGATCATTGTATCTTATCCCCCATGCTGGCTGGCTTTTGGGCATACACTAGCACAATCGACCAGGTGTTTAGCTTTATTGTGTGGCACTGGAAGACGGTGGTCCTGGCAAAGGTAGCCTGTATGCTGCCTTTGTCGATTTAAAGTCAGCATTTGATCTTGTTCCCCGCTCTTCATTATGGGTGGTCCTGCAGGAATTGGGAATGCCTCCCGAACTGCTAACACTCCTTATTAGATTGCGTGAGGACAATTATGCTAAAGTTCGATGGGGCTCCTAGGGTATGGTTACTAGTGCTTTTCCAGTACAGAGAGGTGGGCGCCAGGGTTGCGTTATGGCACCTACACTATTCTCCTTGTTTATCAACAGAATAGTGAATTGTATGGAATCTACCACTATTGATGCTCCGACATTAGCAGGTGACAAAATCCCTATTTTAATGTTCACGGACAACACAATAATTATCTCTAAGACCCCAAGTGGTCTTCAGCTGGCCCTGCTAATTTTTTAGGAGTTTTGCTCCACGTGGGGTCTCGAAGTTAATGTGTTGAAAACGAAATTTATGTATTTTAACCCACATAGAACATTTAAAAAGGTCGTATCTTAACAAACAATCGTCCATTGGAGCCAGTCAAAGTGTTTACCTACCTGGGGGTTAACATACAGAGTGATTTAAAATGGAACCAACAAATTGACCTGGCATCACTAAAGCAGTCCGGTGCTAAAGGTATACAACATGAAAGTGGTTAGCTCATCCCTCTATGGAGCCAAACTATGGGGTGTGAGAATTTGTCAAAACTGACCATAGTAGAAAAAGGTCCTACGTCAGATTTCCAACTTCCCTCAAAGTACCCCAGTGTGCCCTATACTTTACGACCTTGGCAGAAAACCCCTGGCTGCTATTGCAAAATTACATCCTTTATTATACTGGCATAGATTATGGAGCACACCTGAATTGGCATCATATGCCACAGGCTTTATGGATGTATTAAAATCTGATAACTTCAACCAAATCAAATGGCTGCGAGAGGTTAGAGATACCCTAATAAGTATTGGTCCTACAGCGCTATGGGAAGATCCAATTAATGCTCATTTTCCCCTGAAAAAGATCCTAAAAGAACAATTCTGGGAGATGGTAATGCACAAAACCCTGGGAAGTAGTGAGTCCTCATCACTCACAGGAATCTTTTTGGAAATAAAATTATTCCCTAGATTAGAACAATATTGGGACACAATAACTAAACCCCATGATCGGAAATTATATTCCCAATTTAGGGTGGGCTCATTGCCACTAAGAGCTTTTACTTCTAGATGGGCTAAATCAGATGATAACAAGTGTCCCGTATGCCAGGCCCATGTGGAGTCAATTGCACATTTATTATTTGTTTGTCCAGCATATGATGCCCCGCGACGTGCATGGCTGGTGCCGATTAGTGAACTGCTAGGCGTGCAGAAGCTGAAAGAATATTACGCACCGACACGCCAACTCCTATTACTATCGAAGTAGCGAAATGCCTAGGGTGGTCATGGGCCATAAGGTCGCGTTTTTATCTGTATGATATGGGCGTATTTGTGGTGTTCGTTTTGCACATGTACCAGGGGATCTATAGTCATACATTATTGAATAAGCTATCAGTTCTGTCAGAGTGTTTTGACTAATTATCTACAGCTAAAATGTTGTGTTCCTTTGGATGAGAAACGTATAAATGTCACTGTTTTTAAGCGAATACTGGTGTTTTTAAAGTTTTTATTGAGAACTAGTTTTTATGCTGACCTCACTTAATTTACCCAAACAGGCTCTATATGTTTGCTTTATATTGTGGGTAATGAAATATTTGTATACCATGCTACCATATGGATCCATCAATTTTTTTTTTAGAGAATGCAATAGCATTACTTCGTGAGCAGGTGGAGGCCTGTCTCGCTTGTGGATGTTGGTTGGGAGTCATTGGTGCCTCCTGAATTTGATAACCCATACCTAGTACTTTGGCAAAGAACAGAGAAGACTAACCGTTAGGCATTTTGAACATATTACAAAACCTTTACCCAATGTATGGTACTAGAAATAGTGCTACAAATTATGTATTAGAGAGGTGTACATATCCATTTGTGAATTCATATATACTAATCTGTGGCCTTTCTGCTGTAGACCACAGCACTGGTTAGTATGTATGCGGTATTTGTTCTAGCGCAAAATGCAACAGACTGCTGTACATGGTAAAATACACAGTAAACATATGATAGCAGGGTCCGTTGCTTGGTGTAATATTACTTCATCAAGATGTCTTGGTCCTCAAAGAGATGATCCCTCAGCTCTTTTCTAAATTGTAGAAGTATTGGAGCAGTCCTGATGAATACAGGGATATTGTTCCAAATCCCTGATGCATAGATGGAGAAAGCCTGTTACCTTGTTTTTGTTTTGCACTGCCTCGTCTCTAGTCTAATGGCTTCCTGACTGTAGCAATGCTGAGAGGCATCTGAAATCATTAGCTTGTCAATCAAGTAGGCTGAGGTATCGCTTGTGATGGATTGTAGTTGATGCAGCTAGTTTAAAACATTGTACGGGCTGCCAAGGAGAGCCAGTAGAATTCTTTCAGGAGGAAGCTGATACGGTCATACTAGAGGGCCCTTAAAAAAAAGCGTGCCCCAGCATGTAGGATACTTTTCAGTAGGGACAGCTTTGAATGGCAGTTTTGAATTTTGTTTATTGTTTTATTTGATTCATAAGAAGGTCAACAGTCAATAAAAAATAAGTTACACACCTCGCCGTACACCTTGAAAAATTAAAACGACAGTCACAGTCCCTTGCATTTGCAGGGGCATTGGCATGTAATAGAGCTTCTTTAGCAATATACATTTTATTACATTTCATTTTCAGCATGATGGTTTTAGAGAAGGAAGGAAAAAATTACATATATCAAATCCCAAGACCCTTCTTTACACAAATGACTTAAGCTTTCTTCTGGGTTCAGACCTGACAATCTCCTAGGACTAACTTTAAAGAGTAACCTTCCTGTTCTTAAAATGAAAAAAATATTTGTATTATACTTCCAATTAGTATTCTCATGTATTCTTGTCTTTTATGTATATTGATGATTTCGTTGCCATCTCAGATAATGTACAATATGAACATTCTGCTCCAAATTTGCTTTTACAGTCCTACATTTCAATTCATATTATATTTCAATGTTACAGTGCTAAAGATCAGTTATGCATACCTTTCCAGACTGTACAGTCAATTAATTAAAATTCAATATTAAGTAAACTTCGGAATGAGTGTATGCAATATCCCCAGGAAATGATTGCCACTAGCGAGCTGTGGTGATTAGTCCTGATTCCAATCAAAGTGCCTCTACTTGAGTAGATTTATTCAAATAATATATACCTTTTAGAATGTTGCCTTCAAACGTGTTGAAAAATTAAAGTTGTTATATTTGATCCCTTATAAAAGTGTTATAGGTATCTTTGTATTATATATTTGTAGAAAGTGTATTATATCAAATGATTGATGGCGGTTGCAGACCCCCTGCTCCTGCCATTGTCTTCATGTTCAATTGAACAATATATGGTGGGTTGGGAGAATGTCATATCGAAGTAAACATGGTGTAGCACGTTTTCCAGTTCTTCCCCCCCTTAGTTTCCATTTAAATTCCAACCCTTTACGGGCGTATTTAAGAAAAAAAAAGTGAATATAATGATAACAAATCAAGACCACGTTGTAAACTTATCTGAGTTAGACCAGAGATGAATGCAAAAAGAACAGTTGATGGACAGAATGTAGAACAATGTCATACATTCACCCCAGTACAGAGTTCTGGGTCTAAATCCATCGTTTTTTTTGCTCACCATGCCATTCCAGTTTGAACCCAACCATATGCAAATCCGTCTTGACCCTGTGCCCAATGGGAACCGTCCAGCCCGAACTGCTAGGCCACATTTATTTATTTTATTTATTTATTTTTAGAGTTTTCTATAGCGCGAACTTGAACCGATTAGGTTATCAGAGCGCTTTACATAGCACAAGTTTCGTTACATGTTAACACAGCAGTTTACATAGAATCAGTTACGTTGCACATTTCAGTAGCTTGAACCGAATAGGTTATCAAAGCGCTTTACGGTAGTAGAGACAGTGAATGGGGACCTGGCTCGCAATATGACATGTTGTCCGGAAGTATGCTTACTGTGACTCTTCCCGAGGCCCAAATCCAAACAGATGGGGCACAGATTTGTGGATCTAGCCTTTCAGCTGGCTAAGCGGAGAATAGCCCTACGAAGGAGGGTGGGAAAGGGCCCCCTGATAGCCGACTGGGAGAAAGATGTTGACTGCTGGGCTAGCTCCCTGGACTGGAAACAAGCATCCTAGGACCGGTTTCAGAGTTTCACCCCTTATCAGCCAGGATAGCTTGACTCCAGTGGCATGGAGAGCACAGGGCCTGGACTGTTGGGCCGACGGAGCTCAGAGGGGCAAAGGTGACAAACCTGAGATAGTTGTGGGGGTGCTCGTGTACAGGACGTGTTGGTTGGCCTAGCTCAGAGGAGAGCGATGCTGCACTCTGGCTTAGTTTGGGTCCCCACATGCGGGGCTGTGAGGCTGACTCCCTGTTAGGTGGTGGAGGCAAGGGTCCTGCTCTCGGAAAGCCGGTGGTGCTAGTCAGTGGTGGCCCTGAAGAAGCACATTCTACGGGCTCTTTTGGAGAGCCTTTCATCGGAATCCCACCCTTTATGAACATTGACCTTCCTGTTTCTTGAGGGTGCAAGGGGCGAAGAGCCCAGTGGCCTGGAGATGGTGCAACCAAAATCCTCAAGGGTGCTTTAGCAAGAGGATTCTCCCTGAAACAAGCGACCACGGTGCGTAGCACTGCTGACAGAAGAAGATAATAGCCTAGAGGCCCAACTGGCAATATTGGCGGCTATCAGCGACACAACAACTGCCCTGAAGCTGAAAATTGATACAGTGGCCCAGGATGTGAAACTCCTGATGGATGACCACAGAATGTTGGTTGGTAGGGTGATCAAAACAAGAGACCACCCTCTCCTGTGTAGGACTGACCGCATCAGAGTGTGGACACTGGAAATGGAGGTGGCCACCTTGATAGAGAGAATGAATGATGCCCAAGGAAGATCACGCTGCAATAACGTATGACTAGTGACCATTCCTGAGAAACCCAAGGGCTCCAGTATGGAGCTGTCCCTTGAGGAATGGTTGTCCTGAGTGGTGCTGGCAGAGGCCAATAGATGGTTTGCCCTTGCAGGGGAGACAGAGGATTCAGATGGGGGAACAGGGAGGGGACTGAGAGGAACCTTCTCCAATAAAAGTCACCCCAATGACTTCCAAGATCATTAGAGTGGGTGCCCCACAAACGGAAAACACTGGACACGGCAGGCTGGACAGCCATGATAGCTTCTGAAGTAGTGGCTAACACTACATTTGGAGTTTCCCCGTGGTGCACCATTACCAACAATGTATTGTTCATAATGTTCACTTACCAACTTTATGATGTGAAAGGACAACAGACACTTTGGGCATTGGGGAGGTGGGGAGGTGAGTGGTTCTAAACCTGCAGCTTGACGATGTGTTGAGGGAAGGTTGGGGAGTGGGAGGCTTTGAGGTCCGCAAGATAGTACTCATGAGTTCACCAACACCATGGGAGAGGCAGATGAGAATACCAAATCGCTACACATGGCAGATCCCATGATGCATCACCTGCAGGGGGCTGACACTTAAGTTACTCTCCCGGAATGTGAATGGCCTAGGAAGTAGGTAATTACGGAAGGGAATAGTGGTGAAATGCCTGAATAAACATGACCCTGACCTAGTTCAGCTACAGGAGACACACCTGGTAGGAAATAAGTATGGGTTTCTTAACCATGGCCGCTACCACCTGCTAGCCCATGCTGGGTTCACCGCCGGGTTCCAGGGACGGGGATTCTAGACCTTAGGTCCCACCTGTATAAATTACGAAAAGTTGGATAGAGGCCTACGGATGATACGCTGTGGTTAGTGGTCGGTGGAATGGAATGAGCCTGGCAGTGGCATTCTGATATATTTTCCACCAGGTCTATAGCTGCGGGCTGGACAAACTGGGAGAGTGGATCACGGAGGCACCTGACGCCATCTTTGAAGTGAAGACTCTTTAAGCCTCACACTAAATGGTAACTTAGACAGAGTTACTGTGGCTGGCATACTACCAAACGTGTTTCCTGTTGAATAGTGTGTGAAATCTAACATTGCAAGGCCCCTCAAGACCATGTTTGCCAAAGTTAACGATGAAGGAAAACTGCCCTGAGATCTGCTGCAAGGAACCATACTATTCATCCACAAGGACGAAAAAACGATGGAGTGTGTCTTCTACAAGCCAATCTACTTGATAAACCTGGAAACGAACATCCTGGCAAAATCCTTGTGAACCGCCTGGCGCAGTTGGTGGACATGCTTATCATGCCAGACTGATCTGGTTTTATGCTCTGCAAAGACACAATTTTAGAAGACTATTCAAGTGTCTGGCACATAGAAACAGAGTACAGTAGCCAGCCATATTCCTGGCCCAGGATGCAGAAAAGGCTTTCAATTAGGTGGAGTGACCATACTTGATGGCAGTCCTGGCCCGCCGTTCATGGCATGGCTAGAGTTACTATATAGGGACCCACTGGCAAGAGTCCAGGTCAACGATGGCCATCTCATGAGAATTTAAATTGGGCAGAGGTACCTTTTCAAGGCTGCCCACTACCCCTTTTGCTTGTTGTGGTGGTAATTGAATTACTGGCTATGTGGATACAGGGGATTACACTGCTTCGTGGACTGAAGTGCGGCCCAGACTGGGAGGATGTGTTCTCACTCTGCTTGAACAAAATGCTTCTCTACCTTCCAAATCCCTAGAGCTCAGTCCCAAGGTTCTGAGAATCCTAGTAGTGTTCAAGAAGTATGAAGGAGTCAGGGTCAACTGGTGCAATCCAGCTGCTTACCCCCAACAGACTGAGTGCTAGGACGAGACTGGGCCTGAGCCTTGAAGTGGAAGACCATGAGGTTCACATACCTGGGGATTTTTGTGACCATTAACAGCGTAGGTTCCTCTGTGACAACTTGGGGGCGATATTGGAGAGGTATATGAATAAAGTGAGTCCCTGGCGGATGCTGCCTCTGTCTATGTTGGGTAGGGAAGTCCTTTATAAAATGATCTATTTAGCTAAATTCCTGTGTCTTACAGAATACCCTATTTGAGATCCCAAATCGATTCCCCCAAGACTTGGACGCACTGACACAGGAACTGCTGTGGGGCAAGGATAGCCCTCTCAGTCCTGATTAAGAAGCCCCATGATGGTGGATGGCTCTTCAAAATGTACTGCTATATTACTTGGCGTCCCAGTTATTGGCGGTTAACTACTGGGCCTATGCTGCACAGCTGGACCCCTCTCTACTAGCGGACAGGAGGGCCATGGACCCAAGCAGCCTATATGGTGAAGGTTGGAAGATTTTGCTGCTGCCCCGAACAGCTACATTGATGTGATGCACACATCCTGTGCACACACAGTTAATCAAACATATAATATATCCATTAGTGCATTCTCTCCGACAAATAAGGTATAGTTGACGTCTTGTTGTTGATAATTATTTTTTTAATACTTGAGCTACACAGCGCCAGCCGACACGTGTTTCGTCAAAGTATATTACACTCCGACTCTTCAGGGCTTCCTTCTATTATAGGCAAGTAGTGTATTTCCACTAGACCGATGATAATTCCAACCCGGTTAGGGTATCTGTAGGTTACTCTGTTGGTCATTTAGATTGAAAATCTCTCCCACTCTAGAGCTTTTCTGGTGTGAATTATGTATCGGGCCGTAATATACGTTGAGGCAGACCAGGGCTCTCTTTTCTGTTGCAGAATCTGCTCAGTGTTAGAGAGCTGTCCTTTTTGTTCCTGTTTTATAGTCTTCCAGAATTTGTTCAAAACGAACTCAGTCCCTGCCGGTCATCCGGTCAATCCTGCATTTCTCGTAATGGTGGATGGTTTGCGCTGCAAACCATCCACCATTACGAGAGATGCCGGATTCACGGTAGGGCAGACCAGCAGGTAAAAAGTTTGGGATTGTTACCCAGTATCATTAGCTCTGTTTTGTTTCTGTTTAATTTGAGCCCTTGAGTACTTTTCATTTAAGGGGAGACCGGCCGATGTACAGTCTCCCTCAAATATATAAAATGTCTTGTCTTCCAGGAAAGAACTGAGCCGAGCTGAAGCAGTTAAGGCAATTCCAGCATTGTGTAATCTATCTGCAATGATATTATGACTTACGGTATTGAAAGCTGAACTAATATCTAGGGGGATAAGATCTAAGGGATAATCGCTGACGAAGCTCCTTGATCTAAGAGAATTTTAACTCCTTTAATCATTGCCAGGAGAGAGGGCTCTGTTCCATGATGGGGACGAAATCCGGTCTGCTTTGAATGCAGAACATCATGTTTCTCTAAGAAATCCGAGAGAAAACAATGTATATGGCTTTCCAGTATTGTGCTTATTCCAGGCAGGAGAGAAATTGGGTGATCATTTCCTAGATCGAGTGGATCAAGGGTAGGGTTTTTCAGGAGTGCTTTAACCATTGTGTGTTTCCACGCCACTGGTACAATGCCTGTGATTAATGAGAGATTCACCAATTCGAGCAGGGTGGGGAGGATCACCTCTGCTCCACTGTAAAGGACGCATGGGGGGACCGGATCTTGAGGGGAACCATATTTGATTCTGCTCAGAATATCTGAGAGACTATTGGATGTCAGAGATGGAAACGATGACAATTTAATTATGTTGGTGGCCTACACATTTTCCTTAGGACAGTCCTTGTCAAATTGGGGGACCAATTGGAATGTATCATATATAGTCCTAATTTTCCTCTGATAAAGGTTTGCCGGGACATTACACCATTCAGGAGAGACTTCCGGAATAGGGCTTGTTGAGGAGAGCTCAAGGAGGCGAAACCTTTTGCACGTGGAATTAGTGGAGCCATTAATTTTCTCCTTGAAATATACAGCTTGAGCTTTTTTAATTTCTGTGTGGTGAAATGTGATGGTGTCCTGATATTTCTGTTTGGTTACCTCTCCATAATCTCTCCTTCGAGTCGCACTAACAGTGGCTAGACCGGACTGGGGAGTCGTGTCACCTACAACGACAGCTGATGGGAGTCAAACTCTAATTGGTGTACAAATCCCTTAGCTGCCCTCATGAATTTAAAATGTTTGGGATCCTGGAAACAATTGGGAGGTGACGGGGATGGTAAAGGGGCTGGAGCTGCGAGGATGTGATGCCCCCTCTGGTTGGGCTGCTGTGAGGAACACCAAGAAATAAACTAGACCCAGTGGGACATTGGGGGGTGGCAGGATGAGACTAATTCTTGCTGTATTTTATCACGGGTGGACATGCAAAGGAGCTTGATTGTTGAAATGTATATTTCGAAATTCGAGGTTATAGCCGGTAACTGTTCGTTTTTGTTTGTATACATCTGTTTTGTTGTGAAACAAATAAACTGATAAAAAACAAAATAATAGGATGCTATGGCCAGAAGGAACTTGTACTCCAGGCATTCAAGATGGCTGCCGCCTTTGGCAAGTCTTGTGAGATTCCTGTGGCTTTATGGGACAAGCAGTTCCGCTTTGTGTTACACAGGTGTTTACCATAAAGTGTGACTCTGAATATCAAAGCTCCTGTCCAGATGGTACCCATGCTCTGTATCGCTCCATCCTCTCCTGGTCCCGAAGAAATGCGTTCAGGACCTTCAGAGTACTGAGTCGTACGGGACTGCCTGGTAGATATAAATGTATTCCGCACTTGATCCACACGCTTAAGTAGAGAGGTGGTACCAGGTTGTCTTTATTTTCATGGCGATGTGTTCTAGGAGGGTGAAATTGGTGCCCTAGAGGTTCGGCATTTCAAAGTTGGGGTTTAAATATGTCCATATTTATGTCATTGAGCCAGGTTTGCTCAACAAGATGCTGATGACGGCATTGTCTCCGGATGGTTCGAGGTCCTTTTGTCTCAGATCTCAAAATCGATAAAGAAGAAGCCCACTGAACCTACTCTGGTGCCAGCCAAGGGGTTGATGGGAGCACATTATCTGTATCTGTGTAACAAAAGAGAAGGCAAGTTGAATTTTGATGATGAACCACTGCGTGAAGCCCTCCCCAGGACCCAAAGATTCATATGCCTAGAAGAAAGATACTGCTCACGTGGCAATGCTCTGACTGTGGAGGTCCTGCCACCCTTATAGTACTGATGATATTTATTTGGGCTTGCAAGATGAAACCGTCTAGATACTTCACCAGAACGGAAAATCTCCTAGCCTTTTGGTCCGACTTCAGAGTAGATTTCCTCTAGCATAACAGTTGTTCAGAATTCAGAGGCCTTGAAACTGACTCCAGACACTGTTGGTTTGGACTATGGGTACAGTTGACACACTATCTTTTTTTAACTTTATTTAGCATTTTAATAGAAAACAAAGCAAGGCACTGAATAGCATCAATTTCCTTCTCAAGTACATCAAGAAAAAGTAGAGCTAACGTGTTTTAGCAGACTTAGGCAGGGATGCGACAATGCATTTTTTTGCGTGAATAGGTCCAATAACCCCCTTCTCAGTTATTCCCCCAAATTCCATACCCATTAATGTACATACAGCCCACATTGCAAATGACAACTACTTAAACAGTTCGAGATCATTGTCATGCATAATTTTTATGACATGTGGGTTAACAATTTGTGCAGATTTACCATCGGTATAACCCACCCCTGTTGGGACTATCCCTTGTTCTTGTTGCGTAGGGGGATCTTGTTGCTGCGAGGTCAGGAAGGATCGAAATGGGCCCCATATATCTTTGGGTCTGGAGGTGTGGGGAATCATGTTTGCTTATAATTCACTTCTCATGGACCAAGATGCCAGGCTCCGTAACCACCCCTTTACTGAGGATGGCGACCTCTCGCTTAACCAGTAGTAAACAAATGGCCACAAATCTACGGGCTTTTTGAGGGAATTGCACAACATATCCTAAAAGGGCGATCTCCGGCAATGGAACCATTGGCACCTGTACCATCCCACTTATTGGCCAGAAAGCATGTATTTGGGGGCACGTCTAGGCAAGGAGTGCGAAGTCAGCTTGTGGGGCATTGCACCTCGGACAGTGGTGTGACCTGGAGGGATCAATCCTATGGGCTCTAGCTGGGGTGACATAGATCCTGCGCAAAAACTTAAAATGTATCAGCTTATGGCGACTATTCAAGGAGACTTTATTTGTTACCCCGCAGCAAGCCGCCAATTGCTCGTCCGTTATAGGGTTACTTTAAGTCTAACTCCCAGTTGCTGCGCACCATAAGATCGCTGCATGGGATGATGTCAGCACATGCCTCGTAAAGCTTAGATATAAGGTGAACCCCTCTCTCACTGTCAATCACCAATGTGAGCTGGAGGAAGGAGGCAGGTTCCAACGGATAATCTGGGATTATGGCTCGCAATGCTGAATGAAGCCTAATAAGAACAAATCTATCCATAAATGTAATATCAGGAAAGGAGGGATTCATTATCCAGGTCGAAAATATGGCCATTCGGGAACGGATCGCCCACCTTAACAATGTTAAATTTAGCACATATTTTCTGTACACATTTTTCGCCTGTGAAAGGTATCCACTTGTTATTTGGAAGTGGAAGGGCAGGGAAATAGAGCAGTGGAGTGTTTGTGATGCCTCTCAGGGTAACCCATGCCCAACTTGTGGTTGAGGCAGGTTGAATGTCCTTGGGGTCTTTGGGGAATCCCTGTGGGAGCACTGTCGCCAAAGTAGCCGGGAGAACCAGATCAGATTCTGGGCGCAAAAAAGGGATCCTAGCATCTGGGTGGTACCATGTCTGTGCGAAACTGCACTGAGCGGCTAAATAATACAATTGCAGGTCAGGGACCCCGTATCCTCCTCTATCGCAGGGGAGCGTCATGACCTGCCAGCATACCCTTCCACTTTTATTACCCCATACCAACCTAATGAAGTGGGAGCGAAGGGTTGAAAAGGGGGATTGGAATGTTCTGGAATAAATACAGAAATTTGGGCAACATGATTATCTTGATAAGGGCCACCCGCCCGGCCATGGAGAGTGGGAGTTTAGCCCATTTGCCGATTTGCGTCTCTAATGTGGAAATTGCCGTACCATAGTTACATCTGATGATCTGTTTCCGTCTCTAAGTGTACATGTATACCCAGATACTTCACCGACTCTGTGCACCATTCCAGTGGGAACTCTAGGTTCCATTTGACTGTGCTCGCTGTAAGGGGGAAAATCACTGATGCCCAGGCCAGAAAATGTTCCGAAGCGGAGTATTTCTAGGACAAGGGGATCCAAATTTACCTGGTGATTGCGAACATATAATATGATAGCATCAGCATATAGAGATACTAATAGCAGGCCAGTATTGAACTGCAAACCTCTGTGTAGGTGTTTCTCCTGAAAATGTCTTATCAGTGGGTCCATAGCTAGAATAAATAGTAACAGCGATAAAGGGCAACCCTGCTCGTGCCTCGCGAGAGGGAGAAGGGTGCCAACAACGAACTATACAATCGAAGCCGGGCTGTAGGTTTACTGTATAATAAGGCTACGGTGGCAATGAATCCTCCTGGCATCCCCATTCGCTGCATGACGGATAAAATAAAGGTCCACTCCAGGGAGTCAAAGGCCTTTTCTGTGTCTAAAAGGATTGCCGCTGTGGTGAGTTCAGGATTTATTCTGTGCAGGGTGTTGAGTAAAGTGTGAAGGTTGAATGCTGTAGAGCGATGAGGGATGAAACCTGATTGGGCCGGGGAAAATATAGATTCCATCAGGAGGGAGACACGACATGCTAGAGCTTTGGCCAGTATTTTATAATCGAGGTTTAGTAGCGAGAGCGGCCGGTAGGAGCCGCATAATAATGGATTTTTCCCTGCTTAGGGAGGAGAATTATGACTGCCTCGCGCAAGGTAGGTGGTAAAACTTGCCTCTTCAGGGCCTCTGCATACACCTCCAAGAGGTGTGGGATCAGTAGATCTTTAAATACCTTGTAAAATTCGCCTGTGAAACTGTCGAAGACGGGGGCTGTGGAGGGCTTAAGGGCAGTGATGGCCTTGTCAATACTGTCTGCTGAGATAGGTTCTGCGAAGAAATCCTGCTTATACTTCTCAAGATACACCAAAGCGATCTCCGATAAATAGTTTTCCTGCTCTGTGCGATTCTGTCCTAACCTAGTGGCATACAATGTTTTAAAATATGACCGGAATTCCATCCGGATTGTTGCCCCGATGAGGTGTGTAGTTCGGGGATATATGCCTTACTGTAAGGGGGTCTGATCATTTGCGCTAATACCCTACCCGGATGGTAAGTCTTGTGTGATATTTCCCCATAAAAAGGATCTCCCTCTCAGCAGTATCCCTATATTCCAGGAGCAGGGCAGCCTGCTGTTTGTCCGTTTGTGGGTCATTCGCCAGCTGTTGTCTAGCGTCTAGGGAGCTCAGATCTTTGTCCAAGCGGGCTAGAGTGCTGCGTATATCTCGCAACACTCTGGCGCTCTTGGAGATACATATGCCTCTCATGTAAGCTTTAAAGCACCCCCCACAGCATTGCTGCTGAATCAACCGATCCCGTGTTTATGGTAAAATAATGCTCAATTGCCTCCCGCAATTCCTGTCTAAATACCTTGTCGTCTAATGCGCGACTGGGAAACCTCCACTATCTCTCAAAGCCTTCGGGTCGAGGAACCTTCAGCATCAGTAGTACTGGGGAGTGGTCGGAGTAGGTTCTTGGGAGTGTCTGGATCGTGTGGAACCAACCTGTTATCTCTGGGGAGATCAACCAATAATCTATTCTCGGCCACGTGTCTTGAGAGCTAGTATAGTGCATATAGTTGGTGTGTTGTGGAGCATGTGTACGACTCACATCCATTAAAGCGAGCTGTTCTTGCAGTGCATATAAGGCCTTACATGCCCTAGGCTTGGGGACTGGCGCAGTGAAGGTGCTGTCAAGTGATCGGTTAAGGGCAATGTTGAAGTCGCCAGCCAAAAGGAGGAGCATGGGGCCAAGCTGTATAATAAATAAATCGGGCGGGGTATGAATAATAAAAATCGGGCGAGTCGGTATTGGGGCCATATACGCATACCAACGCCACTTTGTGGTTCATTAGTGTACCCAAAAATATTACATACCTGCCCTCCTCATCGCATGTTACGGAGTGGCAACAAAAGGGAATCCTTTTGTGGATTAGAATGGCCGTGCCTCTGGCGTAATTACTGAAGTTAGCAAAATATCTATGCGGCCCCCAGGTCGTGGCGAAACGGGTCTGATCACTTTTGGCAAATGAGTTTCCTGTAAGAAAGCTATTTCGACCCTGTGTCGGAGTAAGTAATGAACTATTTGTCTCTTCTTTCGGGTGTCATTTAGACCACGGACATTCCATGTGGCAAAATTCAGATCCGAAGGGCCAGAGTTGTGACCTAACTGGGCAATGTCAGCGACATAAATTGTAACTGAAAAAATAACAATTGTGTATTCTTGAAGGTTGTGCCTATATGCAAACATAAAATTATCTCAGTGCAATGCAATGAATCCCATTCCGCTCCCACCACCCTCCTCCCAGCCTCACCACCCGTCCGGAGAGGCAACACCAGCTCTGTCCAAACATAGCTTAGTACCAATGGTATCCTTAATATAATGAAAAGCAACCAAATTAGGTACATTCTGGTTATGCAAAACCTTGTAAACTAGGTGAACACCAAAAAGGGGGGGGGGTGGCGGCAGCACTCTCCCAGCTGTGTGGCATATACAGTGTAATTTAAACAATGTACCAAATCTCAGCTTTGACCATGAACTACTGAAAAAGTTAGACCTAAGGGACTGATGATACCGCTGGTCAGGCTGGACCTGACCAGGAAAATAGTTCCATACTTGCATCTGAACCACTTTGCGTAGGGGAAAGCCTGTCGCTATCTTCGGCAGGACGCTTATTGTTGATTTTGAATTTGTGGCAGAAGTCCTGCACCTCTGTTGGAGTGTCAAAGACACGTGCCCGCCCATTTACCTCTACCCACATCCGGGCAGGGTACAACATTCCGTATTTCAGTCCGAGATTCCTAAGTGTTGCCTTGACTCCCAGATATTCCTGCCGGGCTTCCTGGACCATGATGGTAAAATTGGGATATAATGACAGTTTAGAGCCTTGCCACAGGATTTCGCCCCTTCGCGTGATAGTCGTAGGGCAGTGTCTCGGTCTCTGAAGTTAAATACACGGGCAGTGATGGGCCGAGGTGGGCATCCCGGATTGGGTCTGGGACCAATGACCTATGGGCACGTTCTATCACAAAGCCTGGAGTGAAAGAGTCTCTCCCAAACACCGCTATCACTATCTTCTCCACCAAAGTGTCTATGTGTCCAGCAACTTCGGGATCGCCCAAAATGCGAATGTTGTTTTGGCGACTGCACGCTTCCAAGACCTCATTCTTTATAGCAATGTCTTTAAGGATACGTTCCATGCGGTCCAACCTCTTCAGCCACTGCGCCATGCCATCTTCCAGATCCGTAGTGTGAAACTCAACCACATCTAGGCCCTTGTCGTGTACTTGACCTTAGTCCCCAGCTCCGCTATGTATTTGTCCAGCGTATCAAATCGCACGTCCAATGCTTTGAACCCCGCCCTCATCTCCTGCAGGAGCGAACCCAACTGGCTGGTGCTGTCCTCAGACATATGGGCCGTCTGTCCACCCTCTGCCATGTCGCTGGGTTGATCTTGAGTGGCCTCTATGGCCTTTTCTAAAGGTAGCAGGTGTTGTTTGGGGTCCTTGCGGCCCATGCCGCAGTTGTACCAAAGGATTAAGGATAGGGCCCTCAACTATGGCAGCAGGGTGAATGCGATAAAGTGGAGCGCCAATTGACCGCTTAGTAGTACGAAGGCTCACTCAAGGGACACGCTGTCAATCGCCCAATGCGCGGGTTAGCGCAATGTTTGGTAAGGGTCCCTGCGGCTGTGGGGGTCCGTAGGTAAAGAGGCTGAGACCACGTCTGTGCAATCTGCACAGTTATGGTGCAATGAGCTGCTGGAGAGAGGCTTCCAGTGATGGTCTTGCGGGGCAGTTACTGCTGTGGCTGGGTAGAAATCAGGAGCTGGTCTTGTTTACCCACTCCCTGCAAAGCTTCCCCAGGCAGGGGGGCCCAGCCGGGCCAATATCGAGCAGTGGAGGGGATGCGGTAGGGGATGTGTCCAGGCGCTGGCTCAAGACAGTCACTGCGTCTCCCAAGAGCACCGGTCAGGCCGCTTTGAATGAGGCTGGGGCCTATACTGCAGGGTGGGAGCGGGCCTTATCCCCGCTTGTTCCGGTGCTGGCGCCGGAGGGGAGACACCACGCTCGCCGAGCAAGAGGCCTACGGACCCCCTGCTGGTGTAGTGCCGACTCGCCAACTGCATAGGTGCCCAGCGCCTCTGAACGCGACCCACCACTCACCGCATCCATTGTGGCCGGGGCTCAACTCCGCTCATCCTCGTAGCTGTGGTAGGGTCTCAGAAGTCCTGTCTCTAAAGTGCTTCCTAGGCTTCCTGAATTCGGTAGCACCACTCTCTTGTCTACCCTCTCTTTCTCCCTTGGGTGTTGATTGGATATCTTAAGGGGGATGTTCTTCCTAGAGTCTCCCCATTTCTTAAATGGAGGACCCGCCACTTCTCTGTTTCCCCAAAACGTTTGGTCTGAGTAATTGAGAGTTGGTGTTGAGTGTCCCCTAGACTCTCCTCCAGCCCTGTGTATTTCATACTGTGAGTGTTATATGTTTTTGAATTATGGCAGCCTGCAGGTCAGCTCCCTTTTCCTCCCTTATTCCACGACCACCAACCACCAACCACCATCCATCTGTGAAAAACAGCAGCGGATAACATGAGTGTCTCAGGAGCATTGTTCCTGTCTACTGTGGAATAATGCGTTATGATGACCCAAAGGAGTGCAGTATTGGAATTAGGGCTACTTCTGGGATGACTTCTGTTAAGCTGAATTGCTTCTGGCTTAATGCAGCCCAACAATCTCCAAGGCGGACGAATGCCTGAACCCCATCCAGCGTCTCTGTCTTCTGAACCGGTTTATGTAGCAGGACAAGTTTAAGATGAGCTAGGTCCTCTTGGCCTGGGCTCATGAAGCTGATTTGTGACTATGAATCTCCAGGATACCTGCTTCCATCTTCTGATTCTCCTTGCCAACAGGTGCTATTTGACGACTGTACCATGTGTTTTTATGAAGGTGTTGGTGGTCGTGGCAGGTCACTGAGGGGTTTGGGAGTCCATGTATTTCCATACTCCGACGACAGGCTGTTGAATGCAAAGCTCTGAGTAATGGCCCAGGAACATATACGGCAAATAAATGTTATCCTCCTTGATCTGCGAGTGCTTTACCATCAGAAATCTCATTCACTCCGACAAAGAGGCCGAGTTTTACTGCAGTGGTGTTTGACACAACCCTTATGAAACCCTTCTGTCCTACTCCGAGGATCACGGATATTCAGACAATGATTCCCATTTTTTAGACTCGTGCTTGGATCCTAGTCCTGAAGGTCTTATTTATCCCTGTTAGGTCTCATTACGGTTTGAATTCTGTTGCTATCTGAGCTCATCAAGGAATGATGTCTCTTATCTCATGTGGTGATTTTTCATCAGTATCTGCACTGGTGGATCCACTAACCTTCTGAGGGTTGCCTCCTCACTACCAACCCAATTCCAACCTCCATCCCTACAGGCTCATGCTACCATTGTCACAGACCCCTCCTCGCTGGGCTGGAGGGTTAATTTGGACAACATGACTATACGCGCTGCAGCACATACACATAAATGTGCCCCAGCTGCAGTTGGTTTGTCTTCTCCTGAATGCCATTCTCCCTTTCATCTAAAAGAGCAACCTGCAAATTGTGTCCAACAACACCACTTCTAACCAATATATCAAAAGACAGGGTGGTGTGTGTTCCTATATCCTTTTTTGGGATGGAATTTGTCTGTGGAAGTGGGCGCAATGACGGGGAATCTTCCCAGCAGTACTTCACCCTTGGAAGCTCCCTCAATGTGAGGATGGATTATCTGTTTGTTATCACTGGAGGATCACACGTGGGCAGCTACACCCTGAAGTGAGGAAAGTGATCTGCAGCTTGATGTTTCGACTCCGTACAGGAATTGTTCTTAGTTTTGTGCCATCCACTTCCCTTGACTAGTTAGTGTGCAATGCCTTCAAGTTTGACTGATCTCAGGGCCTACTATATCCATTTCTGCTGATCCTACTTGTCTCAAAAATCATGCGGAAAGCATGGGAGTATCGAGTCCAGCTTATAAGATCACTTCATCTTTTAGCACACCTTATCCGGCTGCACCTTCCTCTCACAGCCATCCTAGTCGCCAGATGCATCTTCTGCATCTTTGGAGATTTGCTGTGCCAGTTAGAGTTCTTTTTCCTTCCGGATGTGGTTTCAGATGTCATCTTGGCTACCAGGATGCCTGCTACTAAATCCATCTACACACTACTAGAAAGGTTTGATTGGTTCATTTAGGCCTATTGTGATTTGCATTGTAAGACTTGTAATCCCAATTTTTTTATAACTATCAAGTTGCAGAATCCAAAGAATTAAACAGAAAATTGTGAAGGTGGACTGAACAAGGGACAACTAGTAACTCCTAGGTACTCAGGTGCCTGGGGAGTAGTCACTGATTATAAGGATTAACATATATAAAACTATGCATGAAAAAGGATATTTCAAGACATCTCAGAGTTTTTTCACTTCATAAAGGCAGTATGACTGTGCCCTCGTTCCATTATATGGTCACTGGACTCCTCAGTCACTTGCAATATCCTTATAGCGTGCAGTTGGGTGCATATTATATATTCCATCATTGATAGAGAGCTAGAATTACAAGTAACTCGTTTTTTCCTCTTTTTGTTGTCGAGTAAGGGGGACAATAACACTTCATATTAACGTTGTTCACATGTCACACATGCTTCAAGGCGGGCACTGCATCCCAGCCATTCACTGGCCTTCATTTTCAAAATCTAGATAAAGAAATTGTGAAGTGGAGGATTCATTTGTAGAAAGAAGAAACAAACCACCGCACAAATGTCATTTATTTTCGAAAACGTGGTATAAGAAATGCTGACTCTAAAAGTGCACTTTATTTTATTTTTTAAACCACAGGTTGGCAGTATGTTCATAGCTGATGCCGATGAGAAAATTTCCATTCAGTAAGTCCTTTGTCGTTATCTGTACGGTGCCATCTTACTGAGATCTATAATTTGTTTATCTTAGGCATGAAATTTGTTTGCGTTATCAAGTGCGTTCACAAGTCATTTTGAGCCTAAGTCAGTTGAGCATTTATGCCAATTATGTGCAGGGTATAAATCAAAGGCTTGGAAACCGCATAACCACCAATTGCAAATTACCACGCATACATAGGCATTATATGAAAAAACATTGTTGTGTTATGGTTCCAATGCCAAACCAAAACCATCGAAATTCTCTAAAATTCACACCCCTGCTTACTGTGTTCAGGCCCTTGAACATAATATTACTGCTAACATCTCAAATGATATTGCCAAAACAAATCACCTGTTCTCTGTCCGAGCTCACTTCTCCCTGGTGTTTACTGTGCACAGAAGTACAGCCTTACAATATGCTTTGTTGCACAGAAGTACAGACTTACAATTTGCTTTGTTGCACTGTTGATTTTTATTTATGTTCAGGATTCTCCAAGACGGATCTGCATTTGCAAATCCAACACAATGTGCTGCTCACAGATATGGCAATCTTGCAACAAATGCTTGAGGATAGTATCAATTGGTGCTCTAGTGTCCCTAGATATGCTCCCCCTATTCCTTATATTTCTATACGCGCACACAGTCCTTTTGAGGACACATACTCTCATCTAGTAATAGTAATGTCCATAAAAACAATGTTCATAAATGTTTAGTTGTGCACGGCCAATCACGGTGCACAGATCCTACAAAGTTCAGGGAATGTGTCTTTCACCAATGGGTGAATATCTTACCTTGTGCAATCCTATAATTTTATTTTTGCAAATTAAAAAATATAGATTTTATTAGTTTTATGCAGTGACAACAAAACGCGCCCGCCCCTCCCCCCTTCCACCACGGTACATGCAGCTATGTACCATATTTTAAAAAAAAAGAAATATCCAGGTCAGATTGCCACAGTGTTGCATCCTCGTAAAAGCATCCTGCACCACACATGTACAGCCCAGAATGTCCTTTGGTGTCTGCATCGTGAACGCTACCTCAGTTTGCAGGTATCACCCTTGTAAAAGTCCCTTTCAGCCAAACCATGAGACCGTGCCAACCCAGATTTTCTCATATTTCTGTTCACAGCCCCTACATCGAAAGACTTCCTTTTCCAATATTCTACAGTAGTCCGTGCCATCCATTCGTTCTTGATGTTGAGGAACATTTCCCAGAGACCTATTTCCAGGCGATATGCCTGCTCACCAGCATGCATCCTAGGTTGACTAATAGTTTGTGGTATCACATAGGATCCTTCTGCCCCAGTACACCCAGCAGCGCCAGTCCAGGCTGAAGCCCCAGGGGTATCCCCATTGCACCTTCCAATGTTTTCCTTACCTCCTACCAGAAATTCCCAATTTTTGGGCAGCTCCAGAGAATCTGATAGAAAGTGCCCTCCAGGCAACACCCCCTGAGACAGCCGGAGTTTGCCACCTTGTCCAATCTGTAAAGCAGCGTTTATGTGTAGTAAACTCTATGTACATTTTTACGTTGAATAAGACAGAGAGACGCCGAAATGACCACATTCACTGGAAACATAAGTGCCTCACGCCACTCGTCTTCATCAAGGTCTACACAATCCCACAACCATCTATCCTGTAGGCCAGACAATGGCGGTGGTGTGTTTCTCATCAAAGTCCCATATGTTAGGGAAATCAGTTTTACCTTTACTGACCCATCCAGCAACCCTCTCTACAATGGAGAGTCCTCCTGCATCGCCTCATCAGTGGGGATGCTGTGCAGAGGAACGTCTCTCAATTGGGTGTATTTAAAACCTGCGTGACAGGCATCTGGTATTCCGTTTGCAAATAAGCAAAGGGGACCAACCCGTTAGCGTTCCAGACCTCTACAATTGTCGAAGTGCCAATGTTGCCCCAACTTTGAAAGCCCTTCAAGGCTGCAACTCAAGAGCGATTCGACCCCTCCCACAGTGGTATTCTCTGAGCCAGTCGAGTGCCCCATCCAATTTCTTTAGTTAACTTCCTCCAAGTCTTAACCACCACTTTCCTAATTGGACATAGTGTTGAATTCAGTTTACCCCCCATACAGCCAGTGCAGATAGCTTCCATTCCCCAGAGCCTGGCAATCTACCCAGAATGCCGGGTCTCCCCAGTGGGCATATACCCAATAATTAACCACACAAACCGGCACAGCCTCATAGTCCTTATGGAGATTCAACAAAGCTATCTCCTCTTCATATTTATACCATTGGAGGGTACGCAGAGCCTCTCATGGCTGCCCACTCACCCTTAGTAGGATGCTCATCAACACATCAACTCATACAAAGAAGGTTTGTGGGAGTATGTATGGTGAGCTCTGGAGAATATAGAGGAAATAAGGAAGAGACATCATTTTAAACATTGCTGCCCTCCCCAACAGGGATATTGTCAATGACTGCCAGTGCCTTTCATCCTGGTCAAAGTGCTCCAGCACAGGGGCCAGATTTGCATCATAATACAGATCCCAGCTCCTGGTGATACAAATCCCCGAATATTTAAATGCAATAATGTCCACTATAAGTGGTAGGGTCAGTGGCTGGCCCCAATCTCATCTGCCTATTGGAAACAGTAATGATTTGTCTCAGTTTAAGGCAAACCCAGAGACCTCTCCAAAGACCTGCACGATGTCCTGAACCTCCGAATTGTCGTAGGCACATGGGTCAAATATAACAAAGTATCGTCCTCATACAAGGAGATTCTTTCCTTCCTACCTGATACTCCCAGCCAACCCCAGATCTGCGAATCCACCCTTATCCATTCTTCCAGACTCTCTATTGCCAACGTAAAAGCATCAGCGAAAAAGGGTAGCCCTGTCTCATGCTTATATACAACTGAAACTCTTGGGAGGGGCACACATTAACCTTCACCCTTGCACTGGTTCTGTCATAAAGCAGCCCTACCGATCGACAGTATTTGGAGCCAAAACCCATTTCCAGGAATCCAATAAGAAACAGCCACTCCACTGAGTGAAAGGCCTTATTGACATCCAGTGAGACAATAGCACAGCCCATAGAAGATGACTACACTAAAGCCAGAATATTGTGGCGCCTGCGGAGTTTCAGAGCAGTCAAGCGACCAGGCATAAACCCATTCTGATCCAGTGTTTTCACAGCCTTTCTCAATCAGTTAGCTAGAAGTTTGCCCAGGATTTGAGATCTACATTTAATAATGATATTGGTTGGTAAGATTTACAACTATCTCTTGGCTTAGCAGGTTTGGGGACTAGAATTACTGTTGCTGAACGCATATCCGCCAGGAGTTCCCCTATCCTAAATGCCTCCTCAAAGGCCGAATGCAAAGGGAGGTCTTTCCAATTGATAGGTTTATGGAAGAACTCCACCAGAAACCTTTAAGGGCCCAGGGCCTTCCCTGCTTACCGTTGACTCACAGCCAAAGACACCTCTCCCACCGATATGTTCGCCTCTAAATCGGTCATTTGGTGTGAGTCCAGTCTTTTCATGTGGCAATCCGCTATGAAATTTAAGATTTACGGCTCAGGGCCAGATCAACCATTTTTTCCAATCTGGATCTGTTCTGTTGTGAAGCAAAATAGTATGTACATCGACCTCCCCCTCTGAAGTGTTATTGTTTTCAGGTGTAGGTATGGGCGGATTGTTCAGGTCTTTGATCTTGGCTAACCCAAGACAAGACGTCTGTTGGACAGTGTCATTCAAACACATAATTTGCTCAGGGATGATACAGGCTCTAAACATTGCTTCTATCCCCTGCACCTGCCAATCTTTTGTGCCCCAGACAGTTTTCGTCTCAATGTTGTCTTTCCAAAAGTCAAAACCTAGTTCAGACAGTTGGGCATCAAAGGCTGCAGAATAAATCTGTTTGGTATTTGTTAACATACTCTTAATGCCTGTTTTGTTTGCATTTTTAAAGTAAAATGATTCAGCATTGGATGCATTGAACCCTGAAAAGTACAGACTTTTTTGCACATGTTTTCGAGCTACCCTTTGGTGGTGTTGGACAATGTTTCCATTAGTTATACATTAATACATTTCTAGGATTTGCAGATTTGTGCAAGAAATGACCATAATTATTATAACAATACATTTGTTCAGTAGTCTGATGAACCTTCTAAATAGTACACAAAAACTTTAAATAGAGGGTCCTAGGGAAATTTTGAAAGACCAGGTACTGTTCAATCCCCATCGGCTCAGTTTCTTTCCGAGGTACCGACGGATAGAGCGGGCCTCATCCCCTGATCTGTCACCAGGAGAGGTGAGGAGTACTCCCACACAAAGCTGGGAATGCGTTTGTATGTTCCTGCAAGGTAGGCTTACCTGATGGGAGATACAGGACACTGGTAGGTTGTATTGCACCAAACCAGATATTTTTCTCTTGGTTTGATTGCACTAATATTTTCTGCAGTAGCGCTATATTGGACCACAGACCACAATTGAGGGTTGAATTAGGCCATATCATCCCTAACTGTTGCGCCTCAGTACCCCTCATTTTCACTCATTTTAATAAGGCAGTGAGCCATGCTATTAAAGGTTTCCTCAATGGACTTTGCTGACCTTTTTTAAATCTCACTCACGATCACTACTATCTATTATATTCCTTCTTCTTTTTGGCCCCTCACACGCATGCACCCATTGGCTTAAGGAATAAAAGAACTCCGCAAAAGTGTAGCACCCTGTGCTACCCGACAGGCATTGCACCGCCAGCCTGCCGTGGGAGCAGGAAGCCAATGATGACACGATACGATCATCGGGGGGATGGCAACAGTCGTCCAACCTGTGCATTGTGTGAGGCCTCCTCAAATTCCGTCAAGGGACCACCTTATGCCCCTTTTACTCGCCCGCAAAGAGATAGGATTGCTTTAGCCATTTAAGCCCACCTCCCTTGGGGAACTCTGTACACTTTTTTGTTGAACTTCTTGTTACAGGACATGTACATTGGACCCCGGTAAAAATTGTCCGCCACCTTGTTCCCTCCTTTTGTTACAAAAAGAGTGCCTGTACCAATCACTATGGTACAAAACAAGCTTAGTTTTTATACTGTACTTGGCAGGTTGCACAAGTTGGGCAACTTATCATCAATCCCAGATGACGATGAGTAGCCACTTAAGTGGGCTAATGGCATTCTTTTGTACCTGTTGTTTCTCTTTCTTCTATGGCCTGGACATCTAGGGGTCTCAATGTATCCGTTTTCTCATGTGTATTAGACCGGTAGGTTCTTTGAACCTTCTAAATATTCATGATTTGTAAATACTGCAGACATTTCTAGGTGTGACATCGTATTATTAACAGTCTTCAAGTCCCAATCATCAGAAAAGTTACTAGATGAAACAAAGTCACTTAATGAAATCTTGAATAAGTGTGGAATCTTCAGCAGCTTCGATGGGCCAAAAATGTCATATTCTGTTTTGTCCCAAGCTATACCCCCAGGTATAGGAGCGGCTGTGATGTTCACTGATGACAAGTCTCTTTTTTCACAATGGGATGATTTGTGTGGCTTGAGGAGTAAGTTGACGTTCTTACTTGCTGTGTCCATTTTCACATATCTTCCATTTATCAGCATTCCCTGAGTTATTAACAGAGTAAACCAAAGTAGAAGAAAACATATTCACAACACAATCCAAAGTTCAATCCATGTTGAAATCGGATAAGTCTTTTCTAGGTGATGAAAAGGTCTGTTGCTTGCTCTTTCAAAGTTTTTATTTGCTGGCGTCGTTTCAGGTTCGCTGGGATCCTCAGAAAAAGTATCGAAGTTAATGAAATAGCCAGAGGCACTTCTGTCAATTGTTGGGATTGTATCCGGATTCGTTGAAATTGATCGAACCACAGGATCACTTGTTACGTTTGTGTAGACAGATGCTACTTTATTGTAGACAGGGGTTTCTTGACGAACTGTTATTTGGGACTCAAGAGGTACAATTTCCATAGCTTTGTTCCATAGTCCTTCTTTGCGCACTGCAGATTCCTCAAAGGTGAAGAGTCTCTCAGTTTGAACCTCTTGGATTGTAGCGAGAGGATTGTTGCTTGGACTGTTGGTAGATGTCTGCTACATTGGCGGAGTCCACTTGGCCTACTGCTTATTTTCGGCCACATAGTGTGGTTTAATCAGGTAGATGGACACAAACCTGTTCTCCTATTTACCAGCAAGGGGCGGCAGCAATACTGTTCTTGATCAGTGGATTGCTAGGACAGGTACTGGTTGTCTGTAAGAAGGCCCAAATTCCATCTTGTCCGAGATCTTTTCTCTGACTAGATCCCCAAGCTTTGGGATCCAGACAGGCCTTGCTGGGACAGTCGGTTGTTCTCCAGTGGTGGTTGGCTTCAGGATCACGTTGCTTTGTTTTGTTCTTATTTCTTTTTAGCCCTGTAAAACAGCCAAACGATCTTTGATATCAAAATCTTTTTGGTCCAATACTGATGTCTGACAATCAAGGTCCACGACTCGCATTCTTGTCCCAAATAGGACCTCATATGGAGTGATACCCCCTAGAGAACTTCTTGGCAAGTTGTTAAGACTACGTCGGACACTTATTAGATGTTTGACCCACCCGTCACCCGAACCTAATACCCTAGCTGCTATAGATTGTCTTTATGTCCCGTTATTTTATCTATACAACCGAATTTCCCTCAGGATGTAATGGACTAGAGTACCGCAATGCAACGCCCAAATTGGCCATAGCCTCTTTGTAAGCTCGAGAGCTAAACGCAGGACCCTGGTCAGAATGTAGCGTCCCGACTGCGTCTGTGTCGATAAAGACTCGCAAATCTTTTATAACAGTTCGAGCGCCAGGCGAACGCTGAGGCCACATCCAAATGAACCGTGTCTTAATATTTGTGGGATTGCCTTTGTCCACAGGGACGTTTGCGTGTAGATAGTCTAATGCTGTCTAACAATGGTGTCTAACAATGGCTGTAGACCATAATCTGGCGGCTTTCTGTGCTACGATCTCTATTGCAGTCTATGCATTCAATGACAAACATATGAATGTGAGCATTCACTCCAGGCCACCAGTACGTCTCTTTTACAGTTAATATCGTTTTAGAGATTCCTTGATGTATCAGACCCTCTCCCAAATGTTCTTTGTATATCAAAGCTACTCTATGTTTCCTGTTTGGAATTACCCTATCCCCCACTCCAGGGATTCAAGCAAAAGGAACACTGTTTGCATCAATTATATATGAGTATTTGAGTGGAAACCCTTTCGGTAATGTTTTACCACTGTCTTTGCTTGAAGCATTGACAGCCAGCATTATTTCGCTGTCTATTTTCGTTTTTGAATTTTGCAGCTACGGAAGCCGTTTGCACAGCGCCTTTGCAGCTTCATCAGCCAATAAATTCCCTTCAACATGAACACCATCACGTTGATGACTCAGCGTGTGTATCACGTGAGTGTTTTGTAGTCCTTCTCGTAACTGAACTACTTGTTCCCAAAACATTTTATGCTTGATGGTGCCACCTTTTGCATCTTTGAAACCATTTTGAAGCCAGTTTTGCAAGTATTAATTGAAAGATTGAACACAATAATACGAATCGCACCTTATGAGTGTGGGGAATTCTCGGTCCGTATTCTCAAGTTCCATCTTGAATGCTTGTAGTTCAGCTCGCTGAGCTGTACAATCTCCTAAGGATTGAGTTTTAGTGACCATGGGTCTAAATTTGCCATTACGCCAACGACCTTTAACGATCGCGCACGTCTCACTATATGCTTGTTTCACACCCCCCCCACCGTAGCGGGTTGAGCTAATCCGTCAGTATAAATTATACATTCATACTGGTCAAGAGAGAGAATTTCAGTAGGCAGAGGACATTCTTGTTCGTATTGTAGAAATGCTTGTGTTTTTAAATAAGGATCAAAAACGTATTCAACATCTGTTGCAGTAACAGAATTAACCCATTGTATCCATCTTGGATGTAAAGCTTTAGCATTAGGAATGCTCGCTTTTGTCACTGTTTCTAAGGCAGGTACAGGTGTCACGACCATAATGCGCTTTCCCTGTGCGAGGGCTCTTTCTTTTGCTACAGCAGTTTGAACAGCTGTCAGAATTTTATCTGTAGAAGTGAATTTAATTTCTGCTTGTGTGTACAAGTGTGATTTGTAAGCTATTGGTACTTTTTCACCTCCGTTAAAAGTTAAGTACGTGAATCCGCATTGCCTGGATGATTCGGATCACTAAGTTGCATATGTTTATGCAGGTTTGCAAATGCTTCGTTGCCAACATGTCTGTTTGCAATGAACGCAAAATTTCTGTGTGGTTTTGAGTCCAATTTACTGTTTTAAAATCAGGTTTGATTAATTCGTAGAGGGGTTTAACCCTTTCTGCGTAATTTAGAATGTGAGTTCTTCCGAAATTCAGGAAACCTAGAATCGACTACGTTTTTCAGCGTTTTTGGTGGTTGGAGCAGCGCACACTTTTCTAAAAAGTTGGCTGCCAAGCTTTTGCCTTCACTTGACAATTCATGTACTAGGAAAAGGATGTTGAGGAGGGCAATTCTTGATTTCTTAAAATTCAATTTGTTCCCCTCTGAGGCGAATCCAAGTATAATGGTGTTCACCCTGTTTAAGTGCCTATCCAAGTCATCGTCTGTCAGATACATGTCATCGACATATGACAATGCCTCGTCATCATAAGTTTGCAGTAACTCTGTTACCCTTGCTGAGAATTACCCAGTACAATTCTTGAATCCCTGAGGGAGACGACAGAAGTGACGCTGTGTCCCCATTATTGAGAAAGCAGTCCAATACCTACTTTCTGGTGCAGTGTTTTGACAGAAGAAACCATTTGAAATATCTAATGTGGTTTTATATTTTTTAAGCACAATGTTATTCATTAATTTCGAACTGTGTGCATTCTGCACTGCAAATGTTTTGCAACAAGAGTTTAGATGTCTGTAATCCAATACTAGAAGATATGTATTGTTTGGTTTGGAGACCGCAAACAAAGGATTGTTCATTGATGAGGTGCCTGTTTCAATCCCCCCCGGTATTCAATATGATCTAAGATCTCCCTGACCTGATTTTTAGCTTCTTGCTTAACTGCGTACTGTCTATGTGCAGTTGGCAGATTTTTTAACTGGATTTATGGTGAGGAGAATTCTCATCCCATCCTACAAGATTTTTGTATAATGCAGGAGCTTGGGCAACTGCCCATTTCCTGGCATAAGTATACTTGAAATCAATTGGAATATGATTAGTGAAGGCTGGCATAATGATGTCTTCGCCATGTGGGCACTCCCTGACAAATTCTGGTGGCCAGTCTTGTTCAGCTAGAAGAATGTCATAACCCTTAGAAAGTCGCTCCCAAAAGAGTGCTCTTACTTTTCCTTGTATGTCTCCCTCCACCCAGAGTGTTATTTCATATAACTTATGTGGAAAACTAACCCTGGTATCTGTAGTTTCAACTTGAATGAATTAATTCAAGTCCACTGTCTCCAGAAGATCCTTCAGGTTCTGGCGAGCTATTGTGCCTTCTGCTGCGCTGTCCAACATTGTCTAAGCTCATTCTCCATTCTTGAGTTGTGTCCTCAAGATCCTAGGCATGTCTGATTTTTAGACCTGCTACCATCTTTTTGGTGAATTGAGCTTTCTTGCTTTTCTGATCGTGCTGATCGTCTTTGGACTTCATGCGTTCTTCCGTGTTTTCTGACCGTCCTCTCCTTTCGGATTTCTGTGACGAAGGCTGAAAGGTACGAGAGGAACGTGTATCAGTATCTTGATATCTATGAGGTTTTCTCAAATTATACCTATTCCTGAGGTTACACCTCTTTTCAGAGGGCTCCTTTTGAGGAGACCTACACCGGGAATGAGAATGCTTCTCTTTAGAAGTTTGTTTGCTATTTTCCCACTTCTTTTTAGAAGAAGGAGTAGGAGTGTTTTTAGTAAAGACTTTTAACTGTATAATTTTATTAAAATTTGTATGTAACTAAGTAAGTCCTCGTCCGACATTGATTCAATGTCAGGGTCTGGTGTATAGTCGGCTAAGGCCGACCATGTTGCTCCTGGTCTACCTAGTGGACCGAGCCTGGTAATGTGATTTAAATGTTTTAGGGCGCCTTTAAACCAGAGATCATGCTCCTGGTATGTGAGTGGAATTTCAATATCCTCGAAAGTAATGTATTCCTCTGGTGGATCGTTTTCTTTGTAGAAGTGAAACACATGTTTTATTGGATTTGCTTCAGGGAAGACTATCCATGAATAGAGTACCTCTGTCTAGTGATCTTCATGTGCCTCTATCACAAAAAGTGCCTTACCACCTCTTGATGTTAGGCCATGTTTTATAAGTTTTATAGTGATGGCTTTCCTTAAATTTAGAGGAATGGATATAGCATCCTCGTCTGTTTCTTGGAAACCTGTACAATTAAAAACTGCATCGGCTGGATCAGCCGCAGCTCCACCGGTTTCGGTGTTGTTGCCGTTATTCGACATTGTTTAATGAAATTTGCAGAGCAAGTTTCAAGGAAACAAAGATAAGGTGCACAATATTTTGGAACACTGTATCCTTCAACGATGAACAAACCAAAAAGATAATATATAGGATTTTTCATCCTACTCAGCTATGGCGGATATTATCCCTTTACCCACTCCAGACGTCTATTGGAGTATTACGGAAAAAATAGGTCTCTGAAAAAAGTACGACTGAGTTACTTCAGTATCTAGCTTAAAATTAGTGCCTTACCAAACCGCTGGGCACCATGTAGTGTAGTTCCAATATTCCCAATAGGCTCTGCGCATTGGAATAATATACACTATAGATTTGACATAGGACTGAGGTCAGTATGTCTCTATCAAGTATACTAAACTTAATTGTGTGTGCCACCTAACTCAGAGGTCACTAGAAACTTTCTCGAGTAAACAAGAAGGAATTAGTTTCTGACAACCGCATAAACATGACAACTTTTGTTTTACCCTAGAATCGAAACATATCTTCAGAGTCGTCGAAACAATAGATAACTATTTCACTCAGTCAATCGTGCATGCTTCATTTCTACAGAGTTTGCACAGAAATAGAAAGATGGGTGTTTCAATAAAAAGGGTTTATTAAACAGTCTTCTTTTCCATGCAAGAGAGGTGAACTGCTAAAATCGTTAGTAGGTGAAGTATAATGCGTAATTTGTAAACAGTACTATTAAATAATACTGTAATAGCGTGGTCTGTTGCTATGTCATATAAAAATACATACATAAATAACACAGGCTCAACTGATGCTTCTAAAATACGCCTACCCCAGTGTACCTAACCTACGTCTAGTACGAGGGAAGAAGTAGGTGTTTGTCTTTTAGCATAGGTTTAGTTTTGCCAAGAATTGCCAAAGGTTTCTCTAGGTTCTAATCAGCTCCATACCTTAGAATGAGAGAGGTTGGTATCTGTGTCTCGGGACTCGATTTCCCAACACCCCGCAAGGGGAGTCAGAAGCACTGGAGCTGGATTTCTGGGCAGGAGGATGACAGCTTCTTGGTCAGTGCGTCAGCTGGAGAGTTGGCTTTCTTCGGCACTTGCTGTAGCGAGCTGCGTCGTGCAAGTAGGTAGTGAAACTGCACCGTACCACACCGTGCTTTGCCATAGCAAGTGAAGGTATATTTATACCTTGAGGGTGTTTAGGAATGCCAGCTTTGACGTAAAGTCGGGCATATGAACGTCATGAATGAACCCCTAAGGAATAGATGTTCATGTATAATAATGAGTTCTTGGAGGAATCAATATTCAAGCAAGTGGAAGTCCCTAATGGCTTAATAGTCTGGTTTTCCAAGAAATCGTTGTGACATAGTTGAACGGATAAAAGTAGCCATGCCTGTATTTGGGTAGCAAGGACTATGCCTAAATAAGGACTGGATATCTATGCCTATATAAGGGCAATGTGAAATATACCTATGTAAGGGCATGTTTCGGGAAATGCATAAAGAATCTAAAATCAAGCACAACAGCTCCAGATTTGACTTGGAGAATTTGCTGTCATGACCTGTTAAGCATTGCCATCAGTCCTCTGATCCGGCTGCCCCTCAGGGAGTTTCTTATGTTGCTGCAGCAGGGTAAGGTTCTCCAACCAAACCTGCCAACCCTCCACCTTTTTTCATGGAGATTGAGTGGCTGCAGTTTGCAGCTTTTGACCTTCCGCCTGAAGTCTACAATATTGTCTTTGCAACCAGTTGTCCCTCCCCCAAGACTGTATACCCCTGCTGTTGGGGCAAGTTTGTGGCATGGTGTGCAGAGAAACAGGTTGACCCTATTCTTACTCCCCTCTCAGGTCCTTCTCTTTATCCTTTCTTTTTCCCAGCAGGGCTCTGCTTTGGGTACCTTAAAGGACTATCATTCTGCCATCTCAGCCTTTCTGCGGCCCCCCTTCAGATCCTCTGTTGTAAATAGATTCTTGAAAGGTTTGCAACATGTTTCCACCTTTGCCCTTCATCACGCCTCAGTGGGACTTCAATCTAGTCCTAACTTTTCTGATGTGCTCTCCCTTTGAGCCATTGCACAACTGTCCTCTCAGGCTCCTTACCATCAAGACGGCCTTCCTGGTGCCCATAACATCTTCCCAGAGGGTCAGTGTGACTCAGGACTTATCAGCCAAGACTCCATACCTGAAAAAGCTCGCTCTGCGCACCAGATCTTTCTTTCAGCTGAAAGTCGTCACTCCCTTTCATGTTGGCCAGTCCATCAACCTGTTTCCTTTTTACGTTGCGCCGTATACCTCTAAGGAAGAGGAGTGACTTCATCGTCTTTACCCAAAAAAGAGCATTGTTATTCTACCTTGACCACACGTGATAGTTCCGGGTGGATGACCAACTCTTCGTGGGGTATGTAGGAACACTGAAGGGAAAAGGCTGTGCAAACACGAAACATTTCCGAATGGATCATGCTCTGCATTATTATCTGCTACGCTTTGGCCAAGAAGCAACTTCCTGAGGGTTTGTGTGCTCATCATTCCAGCAGAGTTAAGGCTACGACCACTGCGTTAACAGTGTACTCCTGCTCCTAGATATCTGCCATGCAGCAATGAGGCTCTTTTTTGCACACGATTACAAAATACTACTGCCTGGACTCTCGGGTCCTTTGGGACGGGCTCTTTGCCTGGTGGGTCCTGCAGGACTTTTTAGTGTGAAACAGTTTCGCAGACCCACCTATGAGGAGGTATTGCTTGAGTTTTTATTATAAGGTAAGGAATCTGTGGCTAGAAGTCTATATTAGATGAGCAAGTTACTTATGTTTGTTAACACTGAGACTATCTAGCTGCAGATCCTTACCGACCCGCCTTTTCAGGTCCCTTGTTTCCCACACCAGCTGTCAGTGTTCTTCTTGGCTCTGCTCTCCTAGCTTGGACTGTTGCAAAAAAATTAATCTGCCGGCAGCACACATGGGTGGCGCCTATATAGGCACTGCGCTTATCACTTCCAGTGCGGATGATGACTATGCCACGTGGAGCCGAACAACACCATCTACCGGTGTGCATGGGTACCGCTCACAAAAAGCATTCTGGATCCAGTCAGACTCCGGGGGATAATTCTAAGGTAAGGAATTTGCGGTTAGATAGTCTCTACCAGATAAGGTGTTACCGAATGTAAGTAACTTGCTCAATAAAGCTAAGGAGGAAAGCGTAATTTTCCCCTCCAGTCTTGACATTGAATTGGATTGCTATGTGAAGTTACTGGAACATACAATTTGTGAGGCGGCAAAAGTGTTTTACTGTAGTCCATTTCATTGTGCTGTGGTATTGAGATAGATTTAGATCTTTGCACTGTAGAATTAAACGTGGAAATGCGCGTTTGTTAGTTCAGTTGCTCTTGATGCCATGTTTTATTGGCCCATATTTATTGTCGCTACCAAGGCAATATGATAATTTGCAACCAAAGCATCCAGAGAAATGTGGAAGAAGGAAAATAGTTTGCTCCGTTTTCTCTGTTTGTACCTTCACCGTGTTTTTCTATTTATTCTCAGAACCAACGAGGCAATTCTCTTAGCCCTGTATGAAGCAGTGCATTTGAACAGGAACTTCATCACGGTGTTGGCACAGGTATAGTCTTTGTGTTATTCAATTAACATACTGTTTTTGCGCCAAATACTCTTTAACTGTATTGAGTTATACAAATTCTGCATTGTAGGTTATTCTTAATAACATGGTAAAACGAGTTTTAACACATTGATGGACTTGGTTTCTTAGTATGTATCTAAACCAAGAATTTGAAATGAATGAATGATAAAGGATTGATTGTGTGCGTGCCAGGCCGTTGCTTCATTTTGCGTCTTGCAGCTCACCATTTTGTGGCACAATCTGTCACGTTCTGATGTGTGTGTTTGTGCAATTTATATGCAAATTTATATAATCCCAATAGGTGCCTTTCAAGATCTGAGACTTTTCTAAGGGGTTAATTGAAGGGCGAGAGAGGCTTTGATATAAACATGCTGGAGTGCTTTACAGAGCACTGTAGGTTTTTGTTATTGAGGAAAACAAAACCATTAGTTAAGCAAGCATTGGCACACTGGCATTGATCTGTATCTATTCCAAAAAGCCTAATTGGAACTTCAGCACTGTGCCAAATCGCATTGTGTAATAATAGACCCATTATGTTTTGTATAATTTTCTGTTTGTTGATTGAAAGGGAAGCAGAAAAGCAAAACAGGAGCTCAGATTTAATTCAGTGCGGTCATGGCAGCTGAATCTTTTCCCACTAATGTCCTTTTTTTTTTAATAAAGTCGATGGCAGTCGGGGTTAACCTCCATTTAAGCTCTTTTAAATGTTGCATTTAAGAGAATTGATAATGAGATTGTTCCAAGCGTTACATGTGACCAAGGGAGCAAGCCGAGATATCAACCTCTTTTTTCAGAAAATGTATCTAAAAAGAAGAATGCTAAAGAAACATCAATGCCAAATACAGTATATTAACTCATAAAATAGATTTTTTAGTTTCACTTTAGTTTGACTATGCCTTAATGACGAAGCAATGACATCAATCCTAAAATTACTCTTGCACTAACTTTCTCTATTTGTAGCTCTATTTAAATACAGTTCTTAGCATAACAAGAATTTCAACTTCAAATTTCACATATCGAAATTACCTTATTTTAATGTTTCTTTTAATTTTAACCTTCATTATAACCAAAGATTATTTTTTTTATTTTCACATCTCTTCATTTTGTGTACATTAGGGTGTACCTTCATTACAGCTTCTTATTTTCACAAGATGCCACTTCAACAGCTGACACTTTAACCTCTAACCTAATGTTCTCCTTACATTGGATCACATAGGATTTTGGGCAGCTATCGGAACTGTGGTCACATGTGGATCAATACATTGGAAATTTCCACTAAGAATTTTAGTCCTTTTCTTTTTTGTGAAGATTGGCTTGATTACAATATTCTTCTCATGTTCTGAGTCAATGTTCAATTGTACAGCTTTTACCACATTTTGGTTGGAAAATTCAGGTCCAGAATAGCGATGTATTAGCGGATATATTGCAGTCATTTGATATTTCCACTGTTGGGCTATTGTTGATATTTTCATATCGCACATCTCATTAGTTCCCTGGAATAATATTTTGTGGAAGACAATAACATAGAGCAATACCACTATGCAACACCACATTGTAGGAAGTTCTCAGACAAGCAGCGTGCTTGTGAATGCGCTGAGGTGCAGACTTGTTGATTCTTTAGAGAATATAAACTTTTAATTTTTCAAATTCCTGGGAATTCTGTAATAAAAAGTGGCAGATCCTTTCTTCAGCTGCTAAATGCAACCCTGCCTAAATGTACCTTTCAGATTTAGAGATCATAAACTAAAACAGCATTAAATGGGTCATTCCATTAATTTGGGGTGTCTATTGCCCTATCTGTATTGGTCTGTTTATCCCGCAAAACAGCACTTTATCTATATCTGATGAAAGCAAAAAAATGACGTAGTTTAAACAACAAAAGAGTGTGATTACTGTGACCTCAAAAGAGGGAGCATGGGGACAGATATATAAATCTGTTTGGATTTATATAGAAGGCCCTCACTCACCAACCTGGTTGGTGACATGCTTCATCATTGGGCCCCACCAGGAGAGGCCGAGTGCCTCCCCGGTGTGCTTCGACGTCAGAGTTACTGCGAAGCTGGTTATTTTGTGTTGTGACAAGTGAGAGGGTGACAGAGTGATTTACTTAAAAATGTCTAGATTGTGTCACAATTTTTTTTTATTGGGTGGCCAATCAGACATATTAAAAACAAGGTGTGGGAAGGGAGCCAAATAAATTGTTCGGCTACGTCCTCTTAGGTAGGGTCAACATGTTTCTGCCATTGTGGTGTAAATTATTTCATTCGTCAGGACCATGAATGTTGAACCTCTGCGGTATGGGCGCGCTAAAGCCCACCCTAACCTGAGGACGTGAAAGTGAAAAATGAGTGGAAAATGTGCAAGTCGAAAAAAATGGGTGCTTAACCTCTAATTTAGAGGAACCTGTTGCACCTGTAAAGAAAAATGACAGTAACAAACACAAAGAGAGAAGACAAGACAAACAATTAATTACTTATCTTGCACAGTAGGTTTGTTATAGGTATACCATGCTCTCAATAAGGTGCTTTTGTGCTCAGAGATCATCAGCTGGCCATTAACCTGTACTCCTTATCTTATGAGTGGTGGTAAAGTTAGCCAGAATGGTCAGGCTAGTTGATGTGCATGATTTGGGGAAAAAGTTTTCATAAAATATAAACACACCTGCAAGCCAGCTAGGGCGTTTAGTGGTAAATGTTATGTTGGGTGAACGATCAAAAGCCCACAAATTGGCCAGAGAGCCACAGTGGCGTGACACCAACCTCACAAACACATGCACATTATCAGAACAAATGCATAATTAAAACATCTCACGTTTAGTGTGAGAAATACTCACACCATGGGTCTCGGGAGGGGGGTGATGGCAAGGGGAACAAAAAGAGGGATCTAGGGTGAGTATAGAGCTAGCTAGAAGCGTGGGTTACATAGCTGAGGATCTGTAGGAGAATTCATGGCCGCGTCGGCAGGCACCCGTTCGGTGCCTGCGTATATCCCTCTGAAACCGGACCAGTGGATGCCGCGGTATTTAAGCTCTGTAATATTCAGGCAGACTGGAGCATCTTTGTGGAAGCGGGGGGCACAGCCACACATGTCACGACGTAACAGTGGAACGTGGAGAAGCGTGACTCATTGGCTAGAGCGGCAGACCTTGATGCAGAGGTCTGGCCCGGGACCAGGGTTCAATTCCCGCCTAGGCGGCTCTTGGACTCAATCTCCCCGGACCTGATAATTCTCGCCTCGGTGCCTAGTCTAATCATGGGTCCCACTCTGTAACTCTGGGCAATAGCTTGCTTAATCTCCACAACGGCCCCAGCAGCGCTTGGATGCCTGGCTTCACCTTGGGGGTGCCCAGGAGTGGCCATCTCACAGGAAAGCCAGGAAGGGTTCCATAGCAGTATGAATACAGCGCTACGAGACCTCTGGGTAGAAGGCCCTATATAAATACAAACCCATTTACATTTATGGGCACGCCTCACCCGCCAATCATGGGGCGCGTTGAAGTGAGGGAAGCGCTAGTGGCGTGGACACACTAGAACGCTGCCTCAAAAGGACAGAAAAAACTTTAACCATTCTAAAAGCGCGCTGAAGTTAACAGTAACGCGGGTGAGAAACAATAAAGGAAAAATGCTTTCCTGGCCGGGGAACGGACAACAAAAGTTAATTAAACAAATAAACATACCGAGAAGGGGCTGAAGACTAACACCCAAAAGGTAGATCATTGATAGTAATGTCAATGCAGTAGACAGAGAGAGGACAGAAGTTACTGAACAAGAGTCCAATCTTGATGTTATCAGTGAGATAAATGAGCTAGATTTACATTTGAGGGTTAGCTCGGCACTCCCATTGTCGAGGTAGCGGCATTCTACTTAGCTGAGATAAAAGTTCCCCAAAATAAAATAACACAAAACCAAAGGGGGGGTATGACAATATTCCCTAGTTCAGGAACGTGATGCTAGCAGGATAATGGACTGGTCCAGTGTGGGGGTATCTCTGGTCCATGAGCCGGTCGGGGCACCAGTGTGAAAGCTGGACTAGAAGACCAGTATGGATAAAACCATTGTGTATTATTATCTAGATACTGTTACATTACCCAGTGGGGGTGCCAGCTAAAGGGTTGGGCTGAAAGATAGTTACAGGTTAAGCCCTTTCCGTACTAGTGTCTTAATACTGTCATTTAGGCCATGTTTATGAGTCCCCAGGCGGTAGACCCACCTTTGTTCTTTTTCGAACAATGTTTGGGGGATGTTTTTACCAGTACACGCTTGCTCAATGATGGTCCATTTGAGGTAGTTAGTGGTGTGGTTCTTCTGGAGGAAGTGTTCGCTCATCTTAGTGGGAACTTTGCGGCACCTGATGTTACTTCTTTGTTCACATACTCTGTTTGATTTTGCGTGTAGTCATTCTTACGCACCTCAGTTGGCACGGGCATGTGATTAGATAAACTACATTCGTAGAGTTACAGTTCGTGTGAACACGTTGCATCCATGTTTTCCCAGGTTTTAGATCTAGGTGTTTGGTGTGTGTTGTTAAATGACACACGCTACAGTTGGAGCATGGGAAATGGCCTGTTACTCTTGGGAGTCCCCAAGTGTCTGTGACTGATCTCACTGCCATCGGCAAATTGTCCCTCGGACGTGTGTGTACTAACGAATCTTTTAGGCTCCGTCCTCTTTTAAAAGAGAATAGGGTTTTTTTCCAAGTCTTGTTATTGCTTGTGACTATCCTCCAGTTTTTATTGATTTAATTTTTTAATTTAATAGAACTTGTTAAGCGCACGAATACCCGAAGGTGTCTCGGCGCATGGATAGAGTAATCACTAAGTAGGAATTTATTGATTGAACAGCCATGTTTTTACTTGTTTACGAAAGGATATTAAAGTTGCAGTGTTTTTTATTTGGTTTGGCAGTGAATTCCACAATTTGGCAGTGGCAATTGCAAAGGATCTGTCGCCCCATGTTGATTTACTGGTTTTTGTAATCTCGAGGAGATTAGCCGAAGAGGATCGTAATGTACGTGATGGTCTGTAGGGGCAGAGGGAGTGTTTTAAGAACGTTGGTCCTTTTGCATAGATGGACTTCAAAGCTATGCATAAAGCCTTAAATTTGATTCTGTGTCTCACTGGTAACCAATGAAGTTGTCGAATAGTTTTTGATATTGGCTTGAATTTGGGTAGTCTGGCAGCGGTATTTTGTATTAGCTGGAGTTTATTTAAAACCTTTTCTTGAGCATTGATCAAAAGGGCGTTACAATAATCAACTCAGGACATTACCAGGGTACTGACCAAGGTTTTTATTGTGTTTGTGGGGAGATAGGGCATAAGTTTCTTAATCATTCTTATTGTAAAGAACGATGCAGAGACTATTGTGTTTGCGTGCTGTTGAAATGATAGTTTATTGTCAAAGATTACCCCTAGGTTTCTGACTTAGTTAGTTGGAATGGGTGGAGGTCCAAGATCTTGTGGCCACCAAATAGGGGACCATGTAGCGGTTAGATTGCCGAAAATCATGTCCGAGTTTAGCTTTTAAGCAATTTTCGTTCATCCATTTGCTGATGGATTTCTTCACAGCATTGGATAAGCTGCTGTATGTGGTTACACAAGTGAGAGGGGTTTCCGGGGGTTCCCTCACATTGTCTTCCAGCAGAACTTCAGAGGGTTGATTGCGGGCCCTTTTGTAACCTTTGTCCAGAATTTTAGAAGGGTAGCCTCTTGCTTGGAGTCTGGAAGTTAGACCAGAGGCTTGTTCAAGGAAATCTTTGATGTTACTGCAATTTCTCCTGATTCTAAGATATTTGCCATACAGTAGGTTTTCCCTGAGTGGCCGTGGATGGAAACTTGAAAATTCAAGGAGCTTGTTTTTGGAAGTAGGTTTATAGTGTGTTCTTGGTGGTCAGAGGCGTGTCTTTAACTGCGAGTACCACTTCCAAGAAGACCACTTCATGTTGACTACTGGAATGAGTGAATTTTAGGTTCTCATCTAGGGTGTTTATCCATTCCAGAAAGTCTTTGAGAAGAGATTCTCCGCACTTCCAGATGAGGACGTCATCTATATACCTTCTCCATAAGCCTATGGAGGAGGCAAAACGGCTGTTCGTGGGCAGAATGTGTTTGGCTTCAAAGTCATGGACGTAGAGCCCAACCACGCTTGGAGCAAAAGTACTGCCCATTGAAGTGCCCGTGCATTGGAGAAACAAATTGCATTTGTATTAAAAAAATAATAATTCTTTGAGGGCCAAGGTGGCACACTCCAAGATGAATTCCTTTGGTGTCTGGTACTCCCAATTGGTGGAGTTTAGAGCAGACCCCAGGACCCTGATGGTGTCATCCTGGGGGATGCTCGTATATAGGCTTTCAATGTCAAGGGTTACAAGTATGATAGACCCTTCTTCAAAGGTTAAGTCCTGTAAGAGTTGTAACAAACTCTTAGTATCTTTCAGATACGTGGGAGTACTTTGGATGATGGGTTTCAAAAAATGGTCAAAAAAACGTGACGGTGGTTCCAGGAGTGAACCAATCCCTGACACGATAGGTGTTCCTGGTGGGGGGGGGGGGATTTCGTTTTTGTGGGTTTTTAGTAGCGTGTAAAAGTATGGTATCACACTATCCACTGTGGTCAAAAATTCTGCTTCGTGTCTGGAGATATGACCATTCTTTTCAGCTTCCTTGACCAGGTTGCCGATACGTGTTTTGAGCTCAGGTGATGGGTCTTTTCTGAGCGGGGTGTAGTTCTTCCTATCATGTAGGAGGTTCAGACAAATGTTATCATAATCCTTATATTCTGGATGACTATACCACCCCCTTTATCAGCTGGCTTCAGAGTGATATCTTTGTCGTTTTGGAGGTCGTGAAGGGCTTGGTATTCCAGTGCACTGAAGTTTTTGAAGGTTGTGGGTTCTTGGTAGGCTTCCATGTTATGGAAAACTGCTTGTTCGAAGGCTGTTATTTCCGCAGGCACTGTGTAGGGCGGTGGTGTGGAACCAGATTTTAATCTTAGGCAGTGTCCCCTTTGGGAGTTTCTGAGGTATTGTCTTCTTTTCCTTGAAAAAAGGCTTTTAATTTCAGTTTTCTAAAAAAGTCTGATAGCTCACAGTGCAGTTTGAATTTATCTGGTTTGGCTGTTGGAACAAATCTTAGGCCTTTTTCAAGTACTTGAGTTTCTACAGGAGTTTTGTCTTTGTCCGAGAGGTTAGTGATCAGACTCCCTGTGCACTTGTGCTTGGTAGTGGTGCCTTGCTGCGGGTGTGGCTGCCCACTGAGTCCTCCGTCTCCCAAGTGACTTGATTGGGTCCTCTTCTTTTGCCTCTTCCTCTCCGGCCTCGCTCTAAAAAAGGTGGCTGACCTTGATTTGTATGGAAGTGTGGGGGTTGCATATATGCTAGATTCCATCCCATCAATGGAAAATGCAGTTGATGGAAATGCATTGGTTGGGGTCCACCCCCAGGTGTGGAAAAAGGGGGCCACCTTGGCTGTTGGTTGTTGTGTCCATATCTACTCCTTGTTCCTCGTCTCTGTTTGTAACTCCCTTTGCTTGACCCACTACTGTTCGATGAATTTCCATCCCAGTATGTTAAAAAACACAAGAGGGAGGTAGAGCGAAGGGTTGGATTCTTGCTCCACAATAATACTTAAATAAACATAAAAAATCCAACTCAAAGGAAGGAAGGGGGGGGGAGTGATCAGCAAATGTTGAAGCACTCAGTGTTCTGTAGAATACCCCTCACACACCAAAAGGCCCCTTGGGTCCTCGCACCCCTCTATCGGGATGCGGCGTGCTACGACCTGCGACTACGCGGGAGCACTTATAGGAATGACTATGTGTGGTGTGCGGTGTGTGGGGTATGTTGTCATTAGTGAGTGGTGGGATGTGGTGAAAGATTAAAAAGTACCTGGCACATGAGTGTTTAAGAAAAATTTTTATTCTGAACTCTGGCTGGTACTATTAAAAGAAGTGCAGTATGAGGTCGAACCTGTTGAATTAAGGAAGAGGACCTCTGGTGTGCGTTGTCGACATGTTTCAGAGACAGGCTCCTTCTTCAGGACGGGGTCACAACCTCCCCACCTTACTCACGTCTTGTTTTAATAAAAAATAGTGTATTTACAAAAAAGTGACAATTTTTAGGCTAAGTGTGCCTACAGCGGTCTGCTACAAGTACAATGACCTGCAGAAAGACAAAAAGAACAACTAATGGTTACCCATGTAGCGGGTAGTTCAAGCAGGTGCAGTCACCTGGAACCTCACCATATGCTTGTATTAAGCCTGTTAAAAAGGAAAAGTACTCACAACACAAACAACATAAAACACAAAAGATACTAGGAGTTATACTTGGTTGTAGTCATACTTGTGAAGCTTGCTTGTGGGCTTCATGAGCAGAAAAAAGGACGTCAGGGGTGTTGCTTGATGTGCAATCTGTAGTGAGGAATGATGCAGGTTTTAATAAATCATTCTCACTTACTTAGGCGGGAGAAATCTGATGGTGGTTTTTCAGTTGTTTTTCTGCATGATACTCACATGATCGGGACGCTTTGATCACCGTCTTACCCCTAGCGCTGCTCCCCTGGTATGAGGAGGTAGTCTGGTTAATACTATTTATACCCTGAGGGACAAATGGGCGGAAGCATCTAAGTGACCATATAGGGGTGTTCCGGTGTTTAAGTATGTGCCCATGTATGGAGTATCCGCTCATCCACCACACATAATCCTCGTATGTTAAACGTGGGTTCTCACGGGATCAGCGTGTTGCTAGACGAATGTTGCGCATGCGCGTGGATATCTGTCTTTTCTTCCGCGCATGCGTTTTTAGGCCAAGGTGCTTATTGCGTGACGCTAAAGTATAAGTGTAGCGCACGCGTGTTAGTTCCATCTGGGCACAACAGAAGTTGGTTTTTTTAGGGGGCAAACCCTAAACGGTCCTGAAGTCCATGAAGACATTACAACAGTGTGTCTTGTATTTGTAATGATCCCCTTTTAGTTGGACAGTTGGCTCCAGGGCACATCATCATTAAGCCCTGTTAAGTGGGTCCCAAGTCTGAACACCCATCTTTGTTCCTTTTGAAAAAGACCAGCAGCTGTGGGCAGTTGCTCTATAATGGTCCACTTGAGGTCATTAACGCAATGTTGTGCAGTCAGAAAATGTGTGGCCATTTTTGTTGTGCTTTTTTTGCAGCGCACATTGCTCTTGTGCTCATTCATCCTCGTTTTCATTGCACGTGTAGTCATGCCTACATACTCAAGGTTGCAGGGGCACCTTATGAGGTAGACCACATTTTTAGAGTTGCAATTGGTAAATCTTCTTTGATCCCAGGTGGTTCCATTGCGGAAGGTGAGTTGAGTGCTTTTTTCTGTCAAGTGGCAGCTGCTGCAATTCCCGCATGGGAAATGACCCTGGATGCCTATAGATGGTTGTGAGGCAATGGTTGTTGATCTTGGTCTGGTGTGTACCAGCATATCTCTGAGATTCCGTCCCCTGCGGTGAGCAAATAAAGGTTTTTCAAAGTTCAGTTTGCCACAAGTTAGTATCCTCCAGTGTTTATTAACGATTTTGGATACCTCGTTGGACATTGTGTTGAATGTCGTCACACATATTGGTCGTTTGCTCTCCTTTGGTTCTGTGCTTCGCTCCTCCAGTAGTGCCTCCCTTTTAGAACAATAACAGGGAGGCACTACTGGAGGAGCGAAGCACAGAACCAAAGGAGAGCAAACGACCGATATGTGTGACGACAGCCATCTATAGGCATCCAGGGTCATTTCCCATGCGGGAATTGCAGCAGCTGCCACTTGACAGAAAAAAGCACTCAACTCACCTTCCGCAATGGAACCACCTGGGATCAAAGAAGATTTACCAATTGCAACTCTAAAAATGTGGTCTACCTCATAAGGTGCCCCTGCAACCTTGAGTATGTAGGCATGACTACACGTGCAATGAAAACGAGGATGAATGAGCACAAGAGCAATGTGCGCTGCAAAAAAAGCACAACAAAAATGGCCACACATTTTCTGACTGCACAACATTGCGTTAATGACCTCAAGTGGACCATTATAGAGCAACTGCCCACAGATGCTGGTCTTTTTCAAAAGGAACAAAGATGGGTGTTCAGACTTGGGACCCACTTAACAGGGCTTAATGATGATGTGCCCTGGAGCCAACTGTCCAACTAAAAGGGGATCATTACAAATACAAGACACAGTGTTGTAATGTCTTCATGGACTTCAGGACCGTTTAGGGTTTGCCCCCTAAAAAAACCAACTTCTGTTGTTGTGCCCAGATGGAACTAACACGCGTGCGCTACACTTACACTTTAGCGTCACGCAATAAGCACCTTGGCCTAAAAACGCATGCGCAGAAGAAAAGACAGATATCCACGCGCATGCGCAACATTCGTCTAGCAACACGCTGATCCCGTGGGAACCCACGTTTGACATACGAGGATTATGTGTGGTGGATGAGCGGATACTCCATACATGGGCACATACTTAAACACTGGAACACCCCTATATGGTCACTTAGATGCTTCCGCCCATTTGTCCCTCAGGGTATAAATAGTATTAACCAGACTACCTCCTCATACCAGCGGAGCAGCGCTAGGGGTAAAACGGTGATCAAAGTGTCCCGATCATGTGAGTATCATGCAGAAAAACAACTGAAAAACCACCATCAGATTTCTCCCGCCTAAGTAAGTGAGAATGATTTATTAAAACCTGCATCATTCCTCACTACAGATTGCATATCAAGCAACACCCCTGACGTCCTTTTTCTGCTCATGAAGCCCACAAGCAAGCTTCACAAGTATGACTACAACCAAGTATAACTCCTAGTATCTTTTGTGTTTTATGTTGTTTGTGTTGTGAGTACTTTTCCTTTTTAACAGGCTTAATAAAAGCATATGGTGAAGTTCCAGGTGACTGCACCTGCTTGAACTACCCGCTACATGGGTAACCATTAGTTGTTCTTTTTGTCTTTCTGCAGGTCATTGTACTTGTAGCAGACCGCTGTAGGCACACTTAGCCTAAAAATTGTCATTTTTTGTAAATACACTATTTTTTATTAAAACAAGACGTGAGTAAGGTGGGGAGGTTGTGCCCCCGTCCTGAAGAAGGAGCCTGTCTCCGAAACATGTCGACAACGCACACCAAAGGTCCTGTTCCTTAATTCAACAGGTTCGACCCCATACTGCACTTCTTTTAATAGTACCAGCCAGAGTTCAGAATAAAAAAAATTCTTAAACACTCATGTGCCAGGTACTTTTTAATCTTACACCACATCCCACCACTCACTTATGACAACATACCCCACACACCGCACACCACACATAGTCATTCCTATAAGTGCTCCCGCGTAGTCGCAGGTCGTAGCACGCCCCATCCCGATAGAGGGGTGCGAGGACCCCGATGATGAAGCATGACACCAAGGGGCCTTTTGGTGTGTGAGTGGTATTCTACAGAACACTGAGTGCTTCAACATTTGCTGATCACTCCCCCCCTTCCTTCCTATGAGTTGGATTCTTTATGTTTATTTCCATCCGAGTAGTCAGAGTTGTTAGTGTTCCTGATAGGTGGTGTATAGGTTGTGTCAGCATACGAATAGACCTAATTGAATTCAAATTTTTTTCAGGTCTTTCTGGAATTTGGTCACTTTCGATTGCATTAGGGTATCTTTGTATTCTGTCATTTCTTTATTAATTTCATTGAGTTTTTTCTTGTAACCTGTCGTGGTTTTGAAATGTGCCTCAGTCTGCTGTATTTCCACCATCAAGGCTTCTGATAGGCATAGTGCAGTTTTAATTATAAGCACTAGCCAGTCGCGTGTACAATGCCACGCTATCATTGCCCACTCTTGCCGGAAAGTTGCGTCATTCAGAAAAATTCGAGGAGCATTTGTCACCAGAAGTCCTCTTGGTGCGGTGTTGGTATGGAGGTATTCTTTTAGTATGGTCCCATGTAAAATGGTCAGAATCCTTTCACGTTTTTGTTCAGTTAATTTTTCCCACTCTGTAGTGTGGGCGATGGCCTGGGAAATTGCAGGGTCAGCAAAGAGCTGAGCCGCTAGAATTGTGTCTACCTCTGACTCCGAGTATGTGAGTCCAAGGTTCGCCATGGTGTAAGAAGAAAATGTTTTGTAAAAAGAAATAGTAGAGAGTCAGAATAGATGTTCTGCTTCAACTGTACTCTCAATGCCAGATAATTTACACCACAATGGCAGAAACATGTTGACCCCACCTAAGAGGAAGTAGCCAAACTATTTATTTGGCTCCCTTCCCACACCTCGTTTTTAATATGTCTGATTGGCCACCCAATAAAAAAATGTTGTGACACAATCTAGACATTTTTAAGTAAATCACTCTGTCACCCTCTCACTTGTCACAACACAAAATAACCAGCTCTGCAGTAACTCTGGCATCGAAGCACACCGTGGAGGCACTCTGCGTCTCCTGGAGGCGGGGGCCCAATGATGAAGCATGTCACCAACCAGGTTGGTGAGTGAGGGCCTTCTATAGAAATCCAAACAGATTTATATATCTATCCCCATGCTCCCTCTTTTGAGGTTACAGTAATCACACTCGTTTGTTGTTTAAACTATGTATTGGGGGACTAAGAGTGTATTCTCTACATTATCCCTCCCTCTCTTGTTGATAACAAAAATGCAAAAAAATGACGACATCAGAGCATGTTGTTTCAGCAAATGCATTACTGCAGCTTAGATTTACAAAACGTGACCATCGTCAGACACAAATTGCTGCACCCCATATGTACAACAAAATACATTGAGGTTTGTGCATTTTGATAGCAGGAGTCAGATTAGGTAGGTGTTAAAATAGGTCTCACGTAGACCCCAGATTTGGTGTTGGTTTATTTTGGGCAGCCTCTGGTTTGGAATAAAAAGGCTTCTATCCACACCCATAAGTCACTCATCTGTCGAGGGCGCATGTTTATTTCTCTAAATCCTATTGATGATCCAAACTCAGATTTAATAGAGCCTAAATAGTTTGCACCCCCTTGTCTCCCTTTCACCATAACACTATATCAGATGGATATTACATCCAGCACATCGAGTGCAGAAAGTCTCTCTTCTTAGCACCACACTTCGATCAGTTGGGGGGCAAAAGTATTTCATGTGTCAAAGATGCAGTTGTATATAGGATGTCAGATGAAAAGTATTAAATACATTTTTTAAAGATGGTTGTTGCTGTTTCAACCATTTTGTTCTCCTTCCAACGCTTGTTGGTTAATGTTTCCAGTCTGACTTTCCAAGCAACCGTCACATGCAGTAAATGGTTTAACAATCCCATTTGATATATCGATGAGTTTCAACCCCGAAAATCTTTCCATTCCTTTCACCTTCTTTTGCCATGTATCTTCTAACCCAGATGCTTCTTTCTTGTTATTCGACCCTCCTAACTCACCATTTTCATTGCCTGGCTGGAGATGCCCTGCTGCAATATGTCCCTCATAGAGGATATGTAGGGGGCTGAAATGCTCAATGGTTCATTTTAACCACAGTAACGCTTCTCGATATTAACAACCATTTATTCAAAATATCAGGGGGTTGGTCAGTAACACAGCTAAATAGTCACCATTACAAGGTCACTGTCAAAAGATGATTGTTAACACTTCGACATAGACATCTTGGGACCGTTCTGTGTTTGATGTGATGTTGAAAGACATCTGTGTGAATTAGATGTGGGTAGTATGAATGATGTAGAAGATCTTAAGGAGAGACTTCTTTATAAAGTGAACTAGAGCACCCATAATAAATGTCAAGAATGTATTCCTGTGTTTATCGCTTGTGACAGTGTGGGGCCAGGTCGTTTAAGGCTAAGGGGGTTGGGACTCTTTTTCCTGGGAACTGTTTTGGGGCCCTATAGAGAAATCCTTTTGGTTACCCTTGTCCTCCCCACCCTTCTGCTGGGGACCCTGCCCACCTTTGGCTCTTTGGCTGTGGTACCCACAATCCCCTTGTGAACCCTGGTGCTGGTCCAGAAGGACCATGTTTCATGTTTTGCACACATCCTCTTCCATGGAAACATGAACACCAAGGTAATTAAATATAGTCAGATCTACTGTTCATACAGACTGCCATGCTGTTGCCTGGTCCTTAGCTTCTGTCAATCCTCCTACCACTTATTTGTATACATTATGTACTTGGACCACTTATGCTGCAAGCCTGTCTTGACAAATCCCCAACTTAGTTGATTATATCAATTAATCTGTGTCACCATTGTCACCTGTGAAGTTTTGTCTATACATGCTTAGTAATTACTTACATCTCAATACGTCGTTCTATGCACTCAGTGCAGCAACTACAGGGGACCAATGTATGCAAATCGTTCTTGGTCCTACAATAAAGGAACTGTCCAGCCTGAACTGCTAGAGCGCACTGGGGCAAATTCAGTCACACAACGAGCTAAAGGACAAGAATCTGTGCTGGTGCCCTTTATACATGTCAGGATAATGTGAGAAAACAAAGAAGTTAAGGATTGAAGGGTTAAATTAATTTTTGCAACTCAAAGTTACTCTCAGTATTCCATCTTTTGCTTTCTTTTTTTTCTGGCCCGAAGACAGTAGACATTGAAATTGGAACATGCAGTACCAGGCCACACAATGATAAATTGTGAGTGGGCTATACTCCTAGGATATTGCCTTAGTGCATCCCTCCACATCTCAGCAGTTCATTAGTGTCGCATCACCACGTCTTATCACCACGTCAGCAAGTTGATAACACTCCCCTTTTTGGGTGGGTTATACGCTGCTTATCGCCACTTGCAGAATCCACTGCCAATATCAAAGTGGTTAATCCGTTCTTTTAGCCAGGTTACACAGTAGGCAAATCCCACAGCAAATGAAAACTTGCCGCTAGACTTATTTATGGAAGAACATCACACAATCAGGAGGAATAGAAGGCAGACCGTAGATGACAAATATGTCATCCATTTTACAGTTTAATTCACGTTTATGTACCTTTTTGACCAGTATGTGTGTGTGTGTGTGTATGTATTTATATATATATATATATATATATATATATATATATATATATATATATATATATATATATATATATATATATATATATATATATATATATATATATATATATATATATATTACCTACTGGCGGTCGCCAGTAGGTATATATAGTTAGGATTTTTTCCCTATGGGATTTCTGAAAATTCTATGTCTAATAACTTTGGCGTTTGTGGACGGAATCGGCTGAAATTTTCAGGAAAATGGCACATTTTGTTTCTGAGCAGCTCCTGAAAATTTGGGGGGGGTTCGTCAAGGGGGGGCCGAGAAAAAAGGGGGGTCCCAAAACGCGTTTTTCCCATGTTAATTTCCATAGGGCGCTTGGACTCACTTTTAGCCCGAACGGCTGAATGGATTTCCACGAAACTTGGCAAAATTGTAGGGACTGTTAGCCCGATGTGCCTTTGCTAGGTCTCAATATATGTGCTTCAGTGGATTTTGAGAAATTAACGTTTAAATCAAGATATATATCTGTAACAGCGCTCCGGGCAGCGATCCGGTTCGCGTACTTTTCGCTTATCGGAACTTTGCGAAGCGAAGCTGATTGGCTCTCCGGTGTCTGTCAACATTCTAAACAGTCCGGTGCGGCCGCCATCTTGTCTCTCGGTAGGATCGAGAGACAAGAGGAGGCCAAAACAAAGGGGGAAATGAAGGAAAGGGGGCAAGGTAGACCCCTTCTGACCCCCTAGGATTGATGAGGGGATATTATAGAGCCACGCTGGGCCCAAAAAAAAAAAAAAAAAAATTCCGATTTTTTCGCCGTAGAGACGCGTCTTGGTACGCGAACCGGGCAGCTAACTGGGCAGCTAACCGGGAAGCTAACCGGCAGTGTAACGGGAGTCTGACGAGTAGCTGATTGACTGTCAACATTGTAAACAGTCCGGAGCGGCCGCCATCTTGTCTCTCGGTAGGATCGAGAGACAAGAGGGGGCCAAAACAAAGGGGGAAATGAAGGAAAGGGGCAAGGTAGACCCCTTCTGACCCCCTAGGATTGATGAGGGGATATTATAGAGCCACGCTGGGCCCAAAAAAAAAAATTCCGATTTTTTCGCTTTAGAGACGCGTCTTGGTACGCGAACCGGGCAGCTAACCGGCAGTGTAACGGGAGTCTGAGGAGAAGCTGATTGGCTGTTATCATTGTAAACAGTCTGGAGCGGCCGCCATCTTGTCTCTCTGTGGGGTCGAGAGACAAGAGGTGGAAAAAAGGTGTAAATGAATGAAAGGGATAAGGCAGACCCCTCCTGAACCCCTAGGATTGATGAGGGGGCTATTAAAGTTCCCTGGGGGGTGAGAAAAAAAAATGCGATTTTTCGCGGTAAAGGTGCTTCCTGGTACGTTAACCGGGCAGCTAACCGGCAGCGTAACGGGAGTCCGACATATTGTGTTTTTTGAACGTTTGTGATATGTGCACGTGTGGATTTTGTCTAATTAAGGTTAAAAAAATATATATATATCTTTAAGCGTGTTTTGGCGCGCTTACGTTTTGGGTTTGGTTTGCGCTGCAGAGACGATACGTCACGGTTATGCGATGCATCATGAGGCGTCTCACGGGCTACGTGATACGTCACTTAATAAAGAATATATTTTACAGCTATAGATATTAGCTTTTAAAAAACCAATGAAATTCACAGAAAAAACCATAGGTTATAGACCATATATAGTTAGGAATTTGCATTTACAAAACCTTGAAAATTCACTGAAAAAACCATAGGTTATAGACCATATATAGTTAGGGATTAGCATTTAAAAAAACTTATTTTATTTGCACAAAACCATTGAAATTCCATATATAGTTAGTTGCACTAACTATATATCGCGGACCCGCAATCCACTGCTAATGATGTCACATATTACATCATTCATGACATGGTCAGTGACATCACTGATGACATCACTGATGACATCTCAAATGACATCACTGATGACATCTCAAATGACATCACTGATGACATCACTGATGACATCTCATTTGACATTACTGATTACATCACTGATGATATCATTTATGTGATAATACATCTTCAGACTCTAATATAACCTTAGATACACTCAGTGTAAACAGGCACTCACAGACTGTCGCACATCCATGGAGTTACTCACACACCTAGTCAGTCATGCAAAGAATCAATCACACCTCCATTTCCTCAACTATACAGTTATACACACCTTACTTATTCAAACATATACTAACACATATTTACTCTCTTATACAATCCTTGATACAAGTTCACAATGATTCATACAGCCACTCTCACATTCACTGGCTCTTATGTTCAGTTATTTATATATGTCAACTCTCACATGGAGTGTGTTTTACATATGTACTTACTTTGACATGTAGAACTGAGATATCCATTCACTCACCAATATACTCATGCACACAGTCAACTGTCCATACAGCTGTTTCTACATGCACTTTTGAAGCCATACACCTAGGGAATCAACTGCTCACACATCTATGCACAGAGTTATACACCTCCCAGCCACCCACACACATACTCAGTCTCCCATACAAATACTTGGGCAACCATTCAATAACCCATATAGTTACTGATATAGCTACTGATTTAAACATGCAGCAGTTTACAGAAGAACATAAATAATGATTGCCAAATTAAGACACTTTAATCACTAACCCATGCACTCAGTGAGACACATTTAATCATTGTCTCATACAGTCAGTCATGCACCTACTAAATCCTTCATCCAGACACTTATACATCCACTCATTCTTCAATATGTAAGACATATTTTAACTTTACAGAAACATACAGTCACTGGGTGTTGTCATCAGTGATGTCATCAGTGATGTCATTTGAGATGTCATCAGTGATGTCATCAGTGATGTCATTTGAGATGTCATCAGTGATGTCATCAGTGATGTCACTGACCATGTCATGAATGATGTAATATGTGACATCATTAGCAGTGGATTGCGGGTCCGCGATATATAGTTAGTGCAACTAACTATATATGGAATTTCAATGGTTTTGTGCAAATAAAATAAGGTTTTTTAAATGCTAATCCCTAACTATATATGGTCTATAACCTATGGTTTTTTCAGTGAATATATATATATATATATATATATATATATATATATATATATATATATATATATATATATATATATATATGTATATGTATGTGTATATATATATATATATTTACATACATACATACATACATACTTACATACCTTTGTTTGGGATTGTTTATTTGTCTTTAGAGCCACCCAGAAATGGGATTGATGACGGTGCCAGTGAGTCCACTTCCTACAACACCAACCACCCCTCTTGGAACAACGCCTCCTTCTTCAGATGGTAAGAGTTCTTGCAAGGTCTTCTGAGTTTTGCTAATGATAATTGTACATATAGGACTGGATGGTAACAAATGTTGTCTGATCCATACTTTAACTTTTATTTTCATGATCGCTGTGCATATACTTCAGTTATTATGTTATTTATGATGGTTGATTGATTTATTATAAAGGCAAGTATCCCTCATTTGTTTTTTATTTTATTTGTGTCAGTTCTTTTTTATTGCTGTATGGATGATATGCATCTTAATGCACTACAATCTTATTCATTCACTATCATCGATCTCCCCAGGATTACCCAGAAAACCCACAATAGCAGTACATGAAATCCCTCTAGCTGTGTCATGGAGCTTCTAAAGACCACAGGGAGAAACACGACAAAATGTTAGATTAGAGCAAGCATTACTTAGAGTTAACAAGCAAGTGACATAAATATACACCATAATGTGCAAGGAAACTATAGACTCACCAAGTTAGCCAAAGATAAAATGCAGGGATGCATTAACTGGCGAAAACCGTGGACCCCGTTGAAAGAAATACCTAAACATGTTCTTTCCTCATTTGTTTCCAGAGGACACCGTGTGCAGTACTGGTTCTAAAAGAGTACTTGGATGGAAATCTACAACGTGAAAATGTATATATCTACGTTAAAAATCAGAAAATGACTCTAGGCTGAGTGGCACAGCTTGTAATTATGAGCAGGCCGATAAATCCTTATGAGCACGCTCATACATTAATAGACTATAACAAGAAAGGATAAATTGATCACAAATCTAGGTAAACTGTATGAAACCTAGCAGGGCAATGTTCTCTCATGAAAGAGATTGAAATGAAGCACAGGTGAGCACATTTAACCACAGTCTCGACCTCCATGCTGCACACAAGAGGTAGAATAGCAATAGGGAAAACAGGAAAGTGATTGCCTGAAATAGTTGTTTTCTTTAGGAAGCCCAGTTTCTGAGGGAGCTGAAAAATATCAATCCGTTCTCCGACTGTGGAAATTGAACTGTCTGGGAATAATCATTATGCATCTGATCTGAATGTATGATTATATACCTGTGTAAAACGATATGCACCTAATGTTTTAAAGTCAACTGATATGTAAATCAATACCTTTTTTGATTGGAAGTTTGATAATAATAAAATAATTATATTAAAAAATATACATCAAGCCATGTAATTTCTTTCAAATGTAACAAACCCTAGGTTTTAGACTATCCCAGCAAACAAATTGGTAGCACCTTATAGAAGCAGCGTTCACGAACATACAGACTTTCTAAAATAATAAAAGATCACTGTTAACCTGATAAATATTTTGCCCAGCACAGAACGGCTAGGCTACGCAATCAAAAACTGACATTGATCCGAAGAATCATTCAGACATCCAGAAAAGGCTTGCCTGTGGAATTTATGTGCTTACTCAGGATGCTACCCAACGGTGTTGACAGAAACTGTAACATGAGTAAACTATTGGTTGTTCTGCTGTAATGCATTAAAGAAGCTCTGAAATTAGGGTTTATGGAGGTGGAATTAAATGTGGGAGGGGTCAGTATTTAAGTAGTACCCGATTCTGTGTTTGGAAACCAGATGGACAGTCAAATAACATCACAAAAGTGTTGCTCAAAACGTGGTAACAAATGTGACAACTGGCTTCATAACTCCCTTGGTATAACTTCATGCTCTGCCTACCTCAGCCCCATGTATGGCAATTGAGAAGTTGGCAAATAGCCAGATCAGACCTGGTGTTAATCCTGCCCCCTGATTTAAAGCTTTAAGGTCCACTTCTGGAATTCTGTAGTTTTAAGTTTTAAGAGCAATAGTCAGGAAATTTGGTCTGCAAATTTTGGTAGATTTCCACATGGCCCCACAAAATCCATGAATAAACACCTATCAAAATAGGACATATACAGTCTGCTGTGCAGCCCACTTGCCTTAATTGATGGTTCACTGGATTCTGTTTCTGGGAGTGACAAATTAATTGTAGTCAACTCGCTGCCCTCCTTTTTAATTACCAGTTCCTGTGAGTGTACTTGAATTGGTCATAAACAGTCTTCCTTAGTGGCTCTGCTATTTTTGTGAAGGACTTCTCATTCTTTTCACTTCGCACCTCAGGTTTTTACCGTAGTTATATTAAGTTGTTTGCTGAAAAAAAAACTTGAGCGAATGTGTGTAATTTACTCTAAAATCTTCCCAAATCCCTGCAATCTTCCCAAATGCTGCCTTCACTGCAACCTCATAACTTCTAATTTTCCCCAACCCGCTTCATTGAAGGAGACACCATTAGCTCCCTTCCCTGCTTCTATCCGTGTACTATTTAGATTCTTATCTTTAGGTCTGCTTTGTTTTTAATTCCACCCTGCGAAGTTTCGGGCCTGGATTATGATTGAATTGCTTGCTGTTGACTTGCCTATAACAGCGAAAACCCAGGTGGACGTCCCATTCCACAAAGTAACTGCATACTTTGAAAGTCCACAGCCATGTCCAAATTGGTCTAGATTGCAGCAGACAACCCTCTACTTTTACATTTACCTCTTTCCTGTTCCCAACCTGTGGTTATCCTACCCACCCAGTGGTGGAACCAGAAACTGCTTTTGTCTCACTTTAGAATTAAGAACTTTCTGCACTGGCACCACATGCACATGCGTATGTCATAAATGCAGTGCCTGCTTCTTGCACATATTACTTTCTCACCATTTTCCTTATTTTTCCTCCCATCAGCGTGGATTTCGGAACTACTGCTCTCACACCCAATGAATATCCTGCTTAGTTTTTGATTTTTTTGTCTATATTCTGATTTTATTTCCCACTACATCTCCTCCTTCCTTATTATGTAGCTCATGCTGCCGCACATCAGCTTAAACTGTTGGCCATTTGCAGCATCAGACCCACTTACCCACTGCATTCCATGATTAGGGGCAATAGTTACCCAGTACACGCCACCACTCTTTGCTGAAATATATGTTGATTTCATTGCAAGGAAGAAGAATTTCGAGATACGTAGAGGGCCTTTGCTACCAGGTGCATTACTGAACTCCCTTCCTGCCAGTGTGGAAGCAAAGCATCCTCCCTAAGGAAGAGAGCTGATTAGTGACACTCAGGTTTTCCACTTGGTGCTTAGATCATCCAAGAATCAGCTAGGGGAAAGGATGGAGGACAGCATGAAGGCAAAACCTGCAGTCAGATCCACAGACAGCTAAGAGGGATGTGGCATCCCTGCTCCTTTCGGCCATGGAAACCACCAGTCCTGAGTGAAGGACAGCCACTGAGAACTGTGTCCTCAATAGACAGACTTATTGTTGAGAGTGGATTCCTGCAAGAAGACGGCTGTAAAGGAGAAGTTGTTGCTAAGTGGAATATGTGATGTTACAACGCGATCAAAATGATCGCGGTATGTAATATTGCAATTTTTACATTGCAAGTCGTTACAACGACTTGCGCTGGAGGGAGCTGGACTTAGGAGTACTAAGATTTTCTATTCCAACACCAGTCTACGTACAGTAGGGAAGGTGTTGGAATAGTAAATCTTACTATTCCTTAGGTTATAGCGCTATCAGGCGCAAGTCAATGCAACTCTTGCGTTGTAATGGCTGCGTTCTAAATGCATCGCGGTGTAATCACTGCGATGTAAAGGACGTTTCCCTGCTAAATGCTGCTCCTCAAGGCAGTGACTAGCAGAATAGGTAGCTGGGTTACTCTTAGTCCATGGGCTCTTTCCATTTGTGAAAGCTTTACACCAACTCCTCTGCCATCAGCTAGAAAACTCCCACCAATCAGCTCCTGATTTTTTAGGTTGAACTTAACTGTCATAGGAATGAATCTGTGAAAAGGTTGGGGACGTTTTACACTGGACATATAAAAGCAAATGTACTACAAGTAGACTAAACTCTGAATAAAAAAAAAAACATAGGAGCATATTTTATTCCCTCCACTAACCTTTAATCATAAACATATCACCTGTCAATGTTGATGTTTTGTAAGTGCAGCTTCTGTTCCATGCTTCTGCTAACTAAAGCTTCTTCTGCAGTATTATTGTATTGTATTGTATTACAGCATTTATATAGTGCTTACTACCGCATGTAGGTCGCTGAAGTGCTTGCCTACATGAGTAGCATGCTACAGCATGTAGGTGTGTAGTTGGAAAGATGTTTTTGTTTTCCTATGTGTGAAGGGTTTCCATTTCGTGCATTAAGACCACCGAAGTGAGGTTATCCTGTATTGGCACGCAGTGAGTAGTGGTCTATTGGATGAGGAAGTGTAAGAGACAGACAGATAGTTATATTCACCACTAATCCTTCATGGGTTCCGAAGTAGCGTGCTACTCACCAAAAGAGCGCTTCAACACCCCATCAAGAGTAACAAGTGCTATATCAATGCAAACCTTTTCCCTCTTCTATCCCTCCACTATCCTTATGAATCCAAATAACTGACTAAGCTATCCACCACTCAAATTGCTTTCATATTTCGCTATACTAATTCAACACTAATCCTTTATTGGATCCGGAGTAGCGTGCTACTTGCCAAAAAAGCGCTTCAACGCCTCGTCAGTGGTAGTAAGCGCTATATAAATGCAATTACAATACAATATGATATTGAGTACGTTGGTGCATTTGAACAGCTCTTCAGGTCCCTTTATGGTATTTCATATGATAGTCTGCTTAGCTGGTTACTGTCCTGAGTTGTACAATCTGAGATTTTATGTATAGTTGTGGTCTTGAGCAGGCATGGTTGGAGGGAGAGAGAAGAGGGGATATCTGTTTGGATGGACATTTTCATTATCATTCCATATATGAGTGTATTTGCAAGATGTAAAGAAGCAGTCAGATTGTCTAGATATTTGAGTCCAACGGTAAATGGACTATATTAAGGTCCTCCAAATTGTTCACTAGTGTATGACATATCTCTTCAGTTAATCTATGCCTGTTCATTTGGTGGTGTTTGCTTTTTTGGCTGTCCAGTGCTCTGATGGACAACCCTCATAGCAGATATGTCTTATGTGAATTTAAGAGGCATAAGTTACAATGTGTTGCTGACCACTGCCTATTATGGGTACAGTGTTATTGTTGGCCATAACTGGTATTTATGGAAGTACATAAGTATACAATTCCATGGCACATAATAGGTCATCCCTTTTTTTGACTACCTGCATAATGAAAGCATTTTGCTGGTTGAGTTGTTTGCAATTTGTAGGTTGTAAGCCAAAACTTGCGCTTTAGGGTATGACTGTTTTATCTGCTCTTCTGCCGGGATGTGAGCAGTGCTGGCATCTAGGAAATATGCAAAAACCACAGTTGATGGACAGAATGCAGAACAATGTCATACATTCACCCCAGTACAGAGATCTGGGCCCAAATCCATCGCTTTTTTGCACTCCACACCACCCCAGTTCAGACATGGCCATATGCAAATCAGTCTGACCCTGTGCCTCATGGGAACAGTCCAGCCCGAACTGCCAAGCCATGCCTTTCCTGGACCGGAAACAAGCTTCAGAGGATCGGTTTCTGGCATTCCAGCCGTCTTCAGCCCAGCTTGCTTGAATCCAGTGGTGTGGAGAGCATGAGACTCACGTCTGAGCATACCCATCCCACTCGGGGTGACAATTGCAAAAACCACAGTTGATGGACAGAATGCAGAACAATTGAAAAGAAAAGGAGAGTACCCTGCCGCAAGATATTGAGGCCCTAGTTAGAGGGTCCAGGAGATATACAAAAAGGGGTGATTAACCTAGGGTTTGACACTAAACATCACAATCACATGGTCAAATCAAGTAGACTAAACAGTTCATATTGAAAAATATATTTTTTTTTATTTTTAATTTTCTGATCACATAGATATAAAAGGTTTCTTCTTGAAATATAGAAATATATTTTTTTAGTGTATCAAAATTGCATATATATCATAGATAAAACATACAAAGAAAACGAAGGGGAAATTTTGTCCTACCCAGTATCGGCCAATATTTAACACACACCATGTCATTCACATTCAATCCTTCCTCACTCTAACCAGTCTCATACCATACATCATTCATTCTACCAATCAGTTATCTACTCCTTGCAGGTATGGCACAACGATGGTTCATGTGCTGGATATGTCAAGATGTTAATCCAGATAGGTGGTTTCAACTACGGGTCCTGTTGTAATGTGGACTATAACCGTGTTCCTGGAGACATACGCCGACGCGCGTTTCGGTGGCAAGCCAGTGAGGCTGCACCTTCGTCAGGGCAAGGGGCAGTATACTGGGGCGGACACAATGATAAAATTCTGATTTTAGTTATGTAGTGCAAGAATTTCAGGCATCAGGCACCTTCTTAGCAGGTATAGGGCGATGGTATCAGGAGCCAGACTTCCAACTATTCAGATTCGGGAAAGTAGGCTTCTAGGGCTGGAATACTTTTTTCAATATTTAAAACGGCACTGAGTGGCACATTTGTCTCTGACGTTCCTTAGATAAACGTAGTTCTTCCTCTTAGAGGGGGTTCCAGAATTGCTGTACTCTATCGTTCTCCTAATAGTCCCAGAAGGATAGCGCTGCCTTAATGATTTATCAGCTGCTGCTGTACCTTAAAGTAAACGTAGTTTTTCTTCCTCCTAAAGGGGGTTCCAGTAATGCTGCACTCTATCGTTTTCCTAGTAGTCCCAGAAGAATAGCGCTGTCTTAGTGATTTATCGGCTACCGCTGTACCTCCATTTCGCCGGTAATCTTCTTTCAGATGGGGTTCCGCCGACCCGGTCCGTCGGCCGATGAACAGGGATGTAAGCCAAAACTTGCGCTTTAGGGTATGACTGTTTTATCTGCTCTTCTGCCGGGATGTGAGCAGTGCTGGCATCTAGGAAATATGCAAAAACCACAGTTGATGGACAGAATGCAGAACAATGTCATAAATTCACCCCAGTACAGAGATCTGGGCCCAACTCCATCGTTTTTTTGCACTCCACACCACCCCAGTTCAGACATGGCCATATGCAAATCAGTCTGACCCTGTGCCTCATGGGAACAGTCCAGCCCGAACTGCCAAGCCATGCCTTTCCTGGACCGGAAACAAGCTTCCGAGGACCGGTTTCTGGCATTCCAGCCGTCTTCGGCCCGGAATTTTGTGAGGGGGCGAGTGGCTGCCTCACGCACCTGAGGGGTAAGCACCTAATGCAATAACTGGGTGTAATGGTATCATTCCGTATCCCCAACTCCATAATCTCTCTTGCAATTATCGAAAGTAAGGGGGTCAGAATTGTGGTATAGATGAGTCAGAGCAAGACAGCCTCCCTCCCTCCAAGTGTCAAAGGGCCCCTCTTGTAGTGCCAGGGGGAATGCTGTGTTAAAATGGAGCGATGTAAATGGGGAGGGAAAAGTAGTCCACCTATCGCCCCCTGCTACGGAGTCCCATACCCATAAGGTGGTGCGTGTGGGGGTGCTAATGTAGACGGTCTTAGGTCTATTGCTTTTGGGACGCCAAATCAAATTCCATATGGTCCTTCCAGCCACACTGTGGCCCATATGGAGCCAGTGCTTTTCAGATTCCTTCTGTGACCACTCGACCAACACTCGAGAGAAAGGAGAAACGGGCACGCCCCCCTTGCCAAATAAAGCGCAGGATCATAGCTTTCACCCGCCTAAAGAAGTCCCCTTCTAATTCAATGGGTAGGGCCTGGATTAAATATAGAAGTTTAGGAAGAAGAGTCATTTTTAGGTCTCGCCTGTCGATGCGCATGCGCATCGAGCTTGCGAGACTATGGGGGCTTATCCACTCTTGAACCAACTTGCAAGGAATCGTGGCGATTCCTTGCAGTGCCCGTGACTTTTAAGCTCAATGCGCATGCGCATTGAGCTTAAAAGCGCGTGCACATCAGTTCCCTCAGCCGCACTCCAGGCCCCCGCTCCGCCCCCTCCCCTGCCCGCCGTGTCGCATTTCTCCTCCCCCCTCCCCTTATCTGCCTTCTCTCCGTCTGTTCCCTCTCCCCGCTCCGCCCCCTCCCCTGCCCGCCGTGTCGCATTTCTCCTCCCCCCTCCCTTTCTCTCTCTTCCCTCCAGCGCCCTCCAATGCATTTTTTATTTATCAGAGCCGTCCAAGCCGATGCAGTTACATCGGAAGAAATTGGCAAATGTATCCCCAGACCAAAACAGATGACGGTATGCCGCTGGAGTTATGTTTTTTTCTGTTCCTTTTGAAATTCATTTTATTGCCGGTTGCTGTCACGCAGTGCCCTCTCTCCCCGGATCGGTTTTGTTTTGTTTCCCGGCATGTGTGCAGCCGGTCTTGCTGTTTTGTAAAGCGACACTCGGGCTCGCCCCCTCCCCTGCCCGCCGTGTCGCATTTCACCTCCCCCTTCCCCTTCTCTGCCTTCCCCCTCCGTCTTGTTTAGTGTAACCCTCCCACCTTGTTTTTACTCGCCATTTCTTCCTGACGTACTGTTTAACAATACAGCTGTAGTGATAACCAGCACAGAAAGAAAGCGTCCATCCACTGTATATCAAGTCTAAATCGACATTGTCCCGACAAATTAACAAACGTCACAGACCCGGTTTCCTGCTGCCCTTTCAACAGCCCCACACAATCTGTAAAGGGCGACTGTGAATATAATGGCGGAGCAATATCATAAACATAAATTAATGAGCATATTCATGAGATTTAAATATCGGCAGGCTGGAACAATACATTCCTCTCTCGGTGGAGCTCTGAAATAAAAAAAGGTGGGGCCGGCTGCTTTTAGGAGCGCTTCTGCTCGCGTAGTTTTTTTCGTCTTTCGCTAGTCGAGGAGCTGCTGCGTTAGCTAGAGTTAGTATTTTGGTTGCTAGATAGCGAGGAAGGAAATGTTAATCGCAAGTTTGGCAGCCAAAAATGTTGGCCATCTAGAAATAGTCCCTCTACCCGCCCCCCTCCCAAAAAAATGTAGTTCCTCATTTTGTGATGAGGATGCAAAGAAGATTTTTGTCTGTTTTTCCATTATTGTATTTTTTTTAAACCAGGACGTGAGCAGTTGTGTCCATCTTACAGCCGCTGTATGTTATGTATTATTGCAGCAGGTTTCACAGAACATCAGAGCAAAAGAAGGCATAGCCCGGACTAGCGCCTTGAAAGACTTGGAGTGTACTGAGCACTACAAGTGAATTTAAAAAAACTCTACGCCTATATTTTTAAATAATCCTATATATATTTTGTATTCTGTTGGGATCAAAATCGACTTGGTGCTATTGATTGCTTTGTTGGTTTGTAGAAGAAGGACTCCAGAATGGAAACATAGCTTAATACATAAATGATCGACCATTTAGTGATTGTGTATATAATTCTAAATTTGCATGGTGTCAATCTGACGGCTGTTTTATTTATTATTGGGGTACGTTTATAAGGGGAGTTTTTGTTGACAAAAGTATTATAACATTTTACAGGATACTTACTCACTTTTGCTACATGAGCGCCGCAAGACTTTACAAATATATAAATGCTACAGTACAGTATAACTGTTCTGCCACAGGGCATCAATTCTCAGTATGTACAATATGAAAAAAAAATATTTAATAATAAACCTTTCACTGTACTGTGTATCTAGTTACAACCTAGGCCATGCCGGGTGATTATCCTACGATATCGCTGGTCTCGGGGGCATAGGCTTGTGGCATATGTGCTAGCTTGAGGGATAGCTCTGATGTTTACAACATGGTACGCATAGCCATAGAGTGTATCCACAGCTTCTTGGCAGCTGCCCTCTGTACGGAGCCGGGCCTGTGTTCAGCCGTGTCACCAGCTGGTCAATAATCTGTTGTCTGCAGTTTCCAAGCATATCCTGAATTTTGCTGTCTCTAATGTGACCGTGAAAAATCTAGTGAGAGCTCCGCTTTCTCATGAATCCAAGGCATAATCCAACTCTTCTGTGGAGTGTGTTTATTTGTTGATCATCTTTGTCACCCAAGTTATACCATCAGTTGTAGTGATACTCGTGAAGATAAATATTTCAATGTTCCTATTATTTCAACACGCGCTGTTAATTTTAGCATATTTCCTAGCAGTTTCTGATCTTAGTGGGCTTTAAGTGTGTATTTCCACTGTCCTACATCCACCACCCCATCCACCACCACCCCATCCACCACCACTGCATCCACCATCACCACCGCATCCACCACCACCACATCCACCACATCCACCACCACATCCACATCACCTGCACATCCACCATGACATCCACCACCAAATCCACCACCACATCCACCACCACATCCACCACATCCACCGCATCCACCACCACCACATCCTCCACCACCACATCCACCGCATCCACCACCACATCCACCATCACCACCACCTCCACATCCACCATGACATCCACCTCCACATCCACCACCACATCCACATACACCGCATCCACCACATCCACATCCACCGCATCCACCACATCCCCCACCACCACCACATCCACCACCACATCCACCACCACATCCAACACTTCCACCACCACCACCGCATCCACCACCACCACATCCACATCCACCACCACATCCACCACCACATCCAACACATCCAACACCACTTCCACCACCACCGCATCCACCACCACCGCATCCACCACCACCGCATCCACCACCACCGCATCCACCACCACCGCATCCACCACCACCACCACCACATCCACCACCACCACCGCATCCACCAACACCACATCCACCACCACCACCACATCCACCACCACCACCACATCCACAACCGCCACATCCACCACCACCACATCCACCACCACCAACACCACCAACACATCCACCACCACATCCACCCCCACATCCACCACCACATCCACCCCCACATCCACCACCATCACCACCACATCCACCATCTCCACCACCACCATATCCCCCAGATCCACCACCACCACATCTATATGTGTGTGGTTCTGTGTGTTTGTAGGTGCAAATGCAATGTTCTTGGATTTTTGTCACAATAACATACACTGAACATAATCTTCACAAAAGTTATTTACAAACGTTTAAGCGATTGCCATTATAAATTACAATAACTTTTATTTAAGTATTAATTATTTACAAAATTAAAAGCCATTGTTATTTGTAATATCAATACATCTAAGTCACGTAAATACAACACACATTGCATTACAAATGCTATAGGTGTCACATTTGCAAAAGTTAAAACTATTGACATTGTAACTGACAAAGCTATTAATTTTGCTACTTTCAAAACCAACACATACATTAAAAAAGTGTCATTTACAATAACAATAGCTCAAACTTTCCTAATGCGAGACCTATTGCATTTCCAATGCTTGTTACTGTATGTATTCGACCCAACCATGACAAAAACAACGGCTACCATCTCGTGAGTTCTGTTTGGATGCGGGTGAGAATGGGGGAAAAGTTGGCTGAGTATAATTTCACTACTGTTTGTGTCAGCTGGATTCCTAGGTATTGGATGGAGGAAGTGGTCCAAGGCAAGGGTGTAAGTGACTGGAGCCAAAGGACCTCTGTCTGCAGAAGGGTGAGATTGAGTATGTAGGATTTATCTAAATTAACTTTGAAGCCTGCTACCGCTTCGAAGTGTTCAAGTTCCCGTCGTAGTTGTGGAAGGGATGCAGCTGGGTCTGAGAGAGACAGGAGGACATCATCCGCGAACAGGGAGATCTTATGCGATTCACCCGTAAAAGGCAGGCCCTGAATCCCAGGGTTGGCTCTGACCGCTAGTGCTAGTGGTTCAATACTGAGAGCAAAGAGCAGGGGAGATAGAGGGCACCCCTGCCTAGTGCCTCTAGAGTGAACAAAGGCGGAGGATTGCACCCCATTAACCGACACCCTAGAGCAGGGGTGTTGATAGTTGGCCCAGAGCATATTCATAAATTTGGATGAAAAGCCAAATGCTTTAAGTGTGTGGAATAAGAATGCCCAATCGACCCGGTCAAATGCCTTCTTGGCATTGAGCCCAATTAAAGCCGCTAGAATCCTGTATCTGTTAGCCTTTTCTATCAAGTGAATAATGCGGCGGGTTTTGTCATGTGTCTGGCGACCCTTAATGAATCCAGATTGGTCCCGATGAATGAGGACCGGCATGAGATCATTCAACCTCTTGGCGATAATAGAGGAATACAATTTCGCGTCTAGGTTCAGAAGGGCAATAGGCCTATAGGAGGCGCAGCGGAGGGGGTCCTTCCCTGGTTTAGGATTCACCAATATCACGGCTTCGGACATGGAGCCTGAGGTCTCTTCATCTTCAGCGATCCTATTAAAAAGCCTTACAAGGTGGGGGCTAATATCAGAGGAGAATGTCTTGTAAAAAATAGCGGTATACCCATCAGTGCCAGGTGCTTTATGGGTTTTCAGAGCCTTAATAGCCGAGGTAACCTCATCCAGGGTGATTGGGGCAGTGAGTGCCTCATTCCAATCAGCGGAGACCTGGGGCACGGGCAACGTTCGAAGAAATTCTTGCTGCTTATCCGAGTCCAGGAGTTCTCCAGTGTATAGAGTTTTGTAAAAGGAACCGAAAAGCTCTGCCTTATCCTCCTCTCTATGAGTGACGTCTCCGGAAGGTCCTTGAATGCCCCCTATATACTCCCTCTCCGGCTTATCTTTTAGTTGTCTGGCGAGATGTTTCCCAATATTGTTGCCCTGTGTATAGGACAGATGTCGTAGTTTAAGAAGTGTGAACTCCGCCCTATTGGTGTAAATAGCCCGGAGTTTACCTCTGACCGCCGTTAAGTTGCGCAGAGTTTGTCTAGTGGGGTTGAGTTTATGGGTATGTTCAAGGGCAGACAGTTACGTCTCTAATGGTTCCCTCTCCCTAGTACGCTGTCTGTTGAGGGACGTATTGAGAGCGATACATTTACCTCGCAGCACAGCCTTAAAATGAGTCCCAAGTGGTGTATTCTGGAGTGTCCTCTGGCTTATTAAAAGCAAATAATTATTTAATGGCTTTGCGGTGCTTGTTACAAGAGTCCTTGTCCCGAGCCAGTGATGCTGGAAATACCATCTAGGGAATGCCGGGGTGCACCCATACCAATTGAGACAAATAGAGTATAGGCTATGATCTGAGACTGACAAGGGGAATATCTTGGCTTCTCAGAAGGCACCCTGCAAGGATTGGCTGGTAAAAATGTAATCTAGACGGGAGCAGCTACGGTGGACGTGAGAGTGGAAGGTATAATCGCGAGTTCGGGGAAAGAGAAAACGCCAGGTGTCCAACAAGCCCAGGTCCTGAATACTCTGTTGTGTGTCACTGGCAAAGGAGCCCATTGCAGAGCGTTGTGTGTGTGCTATCCAGGTCGGTCTGCCAAACCAAATTGAAATCCCCCATAAGAAACATAGGTCCTCAGCGAAGTCAGTTAGTTTCCCCAGAAGGGTGTGCAGGAAGTCAGTCTGGCCAGAATTAGGGGCGTATAGCGCTACAAAGGTACACACCCTCCCCTTCAGGCGCCCCTTAACCATAACCCAGCGGCCATCTCTATCGCTCTGTACCCCCACCGGCTGAAATTGTATAGTAGATCGGAACATAAGTGCCACCCCTCTGTGTTTCGTGGGAGCTGAGGACTTATAAATGAGCGGGTATTGTTTGTGTTTACGACGTGTATCCTCAGCCCTGGCCAGCTGAGTCTCTTGAAGGGCCACTATGTCTAGATGATGATGGATAATATACTTCCATATTTTCTGACGTTTCTTGGGGGAATTGAGACCTTTGACGTTCCAAGTGCCAATGGTTATCGGCTTTGTGTTACGGGAACAAGGTACTCCTCTCTACGGGCTCTGTCGATCTCTCCCCGTCCCCACTCCGCACCCACCGCCCAACCGCCCAGCCGCATGAGTGTAGATCTACTGTACCGTTACATGGAGCAGAAGAACCCGCAACGATCATCATTAAAAAGCCACCACCACATCCCTCCCCCCCTCCCCCAAAAATCCCCACAAGAACAAAAACAAAAGTGAACAGGAAAACAATACACAAACCATATCTAGGTCTCGCTGCGGGGATGGGACGCCCCCACATGGACCAAGGGGGACAACAGGTCCAGGGACCCAGTCCGCGCCCATCCCGGCAATCCCTCAGGGAAGAATCATTGTGCCCAAGCATCATTTGGGCTTACCTGAAGAACCCGAAGCACCAAAGGAAGTAGAGTCGCCCTGCTTCTTAAAGAGTGAGAAAAGTAGGGACTAGGCCAATAACAACAGAGCCAGTAACGCCCGGACTAATGGCCAATTGACCCTCCAGATCAACAACTCTATGGATAAGATAGAATTCCCACATATGGAGCTCTCTCAGTGCCTAGTGCATCCATAGGTCCATTAGTGGCTCACGCCCCTCAAAGTAGGAGCCAAGGGGAAGTCTGAGGGTGGAGTTCTACTGACATAAAGTGTACACAATCTCACCAGTCCAGAGATCATATGCACTGTCTGTGGACAAGTTGGCTTGGAGCAGTGCAGAATACCTCCATTAAGAGCAAGAGAGCCCGCTTCCGCGGAGCGGTCACCTGTAAGCCATCACCAACGTCTCCTGTGTGAGCCCGACGCCCAAGCAGCAGTGAATTTCGCACCATGGGAGGAGTCCCCAGATGTACCGTGATTGAGACAATCATCCTCCGGTGGTAGGCCCAAGAGTTCCAAGCCGTCCTTCAGTTCAATGATGTGTCGACGCTTGTTCCGATATTCAAAGCTGAGCCCAAAGGGGTAAGTCCAGCGGTACCGGATGCCATCCACTTTAAGCTTGGTGGTGACCAGCCTCAGGGTCTGTCTGCGGGTCAGTGTAGAAGGAGCGACCTGATAGATGGTCCGGGAATGGTTCTGGAAGGAGATGGAGTCCTTCGCTCTAGCCGCCTGCAGCACAGATTCTTTGACTTTATAGGAGTGGAACTTCGCCAAAACGTCGCGGGGTCTCATCCTATTGCCACTCTGCAAAGGACCCACTCCAGGTTCGGTCCCTTCACACCCTCCTCCAGGTCTTTGACCCAAATGTTCTCCCTCGCACGATTTTCAAGATCCTCCGCCTTGAGTTGCGTCTGCTGCAGTTGTTCCTTAAGGGCGCGAACATCTTCACACAGCCCTTCTGTATGTTGCCGTTGTTCCTGATGCTGCGTTTCCAAATCTAGTACTCTAGTGCCCACAGAGTCTACGTCCTGCTGGAGAGAGGTCAAACGGTCTGAAAAGTCTGATCGCAATTGATCAATGGAGGACTTGATGTCTTGACCGAGCTCGGTTTGGATGTCAGATTTAAATTCTTTTAGCATGGTCATCAGGTCTGATTTCGAAAGAGCCATGGCAGCCCTGTCCGTGTCACCCCTCAGTGTCGGGCGTTTGTCAATGGCGGAGAAGAAGTCCAAACCTTTTGCTGGTCGCTTTATTTGTCCCTTTCTTCGACGGGCGTCGGTGGTCAACGCCAGAACATTTCTATGGTCGCCAGATTAAAAGGTGGCCGCCACCAGCCAAGGGGAAAGCAGAGACCTGGAGTTGGTTACAGGCTGAATCTGGCCCAGAGACGCGGGTCAAGACAGCTGGGGCCCTCAGGTGAAGCTGAGGTCCTCAATCAGGCGCCGATGGTGCAGGTCAGGGTGGGAGGCGCAACGGTGCCCAGCGATGAACAATCTGTGTAAAACGGCTGTGGTAGGGCTCCCCAAGGGGGTCACATGCATTGAAGGCTGAGCGGGAGGACTCCCTGACCCACAATAATCCCGGCAGTAACGTTATGAGGAACAAAGAGGGCAAATCACTGTAGCTCCCCTGAGGCACGCTCTCCCTTGGTTCGCAGTCATTGGCTCATGGGGAGGGAAGATACTCTGCAAAATTCGCCGCCATGGAGAGGCATCGCGGCCGCCATTTTATAGTCCAGCAAGTGCGGGCAGGCCATCCCGAAGCCTCCGCTGTTGCAGAAGACCCACCATGCGCTTCATGTAGCTCACCACAAGTGTCCCCAGTGCTCCGGTGCAGCCGTCAAGCCAGCGCGGGCGCTGCGATGCACCGGGGAACCCGCCTGCCGTCTCTCAACGCCGAACTCCGCCCGCCATTTTCGCTCACACAGGATAACCCTCCGGGGGATGGACGGACGCTCACATCCTTCAGAGGCCTTCCGAGGGCAAGAAGTTCTGTTTTATGTAATGTCATGCCATAAAAATGTGTGCTTTCTTTGTGTAAAACATTATAAAATATCTGTTGATGTTATGTCATTTAGAGACTGCAAGTGATTTAGAGAGAGCTAGTCAATTGACTTGCCTTAGATATTCAGGCCTTTTAAACATTAGACATTTTGGCATTGTAGCATTTCACATTTAAAAGTGCTAAGTGTTAGTTTAGAGAAGTATTGCTTAATTTGATTTAGTTTCGGTATTTGGCATTTTGCTTGATTTCTCTTGTTCACACATGTGGTCCTTTTGCAATAGGGTTTATCTGGTGTGGTCACTCTCACAACACCAACATTTTCTTATGGAAACTTCTAACCACAGATTCTTCATCTTTAGAATATTCCCTGGTTACTAGACTGGATCTGAAAATTCCCAGTTACTAGACTGGATCTGAAAATTTTCATAGCGATACCAGACACTGCTAGGTGGCACTGTGCGGCTCTGTGCTGGATTCGTTCCACCCCTGAAGTGAGAGTGGAGCCGCAAATAAGCACAGCCACTACACATCGAAGTGAGTTATTTTCTTTCCACAACTTCAAACGTGGATGCAGAGCTTTACTCCCTTTTCGTCAGTTGACGAATTATTTCAAATTTTCTTTCAGTGCGCAAAGGACCGATGTCCCAAAAAAATACTAGAGGGTTCAAACCAGGCTGTGACTGTCAGAAACAGATGTCGGTGACAGACCTGTACGAAGTCTGCCTGTGGTGTTTTGGGCTCAGGGCATGTCTCCCAAGTCACGCAAAGTATGTGCCATTATACACTCACATGCTTTCTGGGACCGTGAAGTGAAGATGTATGTCGCCGAACACTGAAAGATGTCACTTATTTCACCCAAGTCCCACTCACACTCCAAATCAAGGATGTGGACTCTTTCCCATGACAGGCCTTCTTTGCGGTTTAAGTTGTCTGGTAAGTCGAAGTCCAACTTGAAGAACTATCATAAGAAGTTGAAGTGGGACCCCCCCCATCCTGTCATTCTGACCAAAGAGAAGTCATGAGGGCATCAAGGTGCCAATCTAACTTGCTTCTGATCAAAGAGACGATCCTACAACTGGACCTGCCACGCCCAACTCTCCCAGGCCATCACCGACACCAGAGCTGGTTGAGGCTGCATTTTTTGTCACTCTCCTGTCTCCTGGCACGCCTTTGATCCCCAAGAATCCTAAGGGACCGACAGTTGGGTTACCTCTGGTGTATCTGTCCTTGGTGCCTTCTGAGCCCCTGGAAGCCACTTGCCTTTCTGCACTATTCTGGTTTGAGACTCCAATTCTGGCTGCAAGACTTGCACCGGTCCCGTCTTCATTGATGCCAATCCAGACGTTGCTGGGTCCAGAGATTGAAATGCTGCATAATCTGGTGACTGGCCCTGAACTGAATGTTTTGCAACCTCGGCTGAAGGCTTCACTCCAGTGCACATTGTTCCCTTATGGTCTAAATCAGACAAAACACCCCATCTACAATGGAGCTATCCTCTGATCCGCTACCATCTTTTTGGCTCCGATTCTGACCAGAGTTTGCCAACACCTAATAATATGAAGTGGATGATGTAGCCCCACATTACGATGATAACGAATGTATACATATGGTCTTTCAGGGGGACAGTGTGTTTGGTAAAGGGTTGTTTTTGCCCTTTGCGCCCCCAACGCAAGTTCTTCATTTGCCATAGTGATTACACGCGCAGCTAAAGTCCTGGACCTACAGCTGACCGTCTGTTGAAATCAGTATACACGTATGTAATATCCTGTTATTCTCAATGTGTTGGCTTTCCACCTCCAATGGAATGTTCATTGGAGTAGCTGTCAGAATGTTGGTGTTCTGCCTAGATAGTGACAGTTGGATGGGCTGAGCACCTTGATGGATGCTCCTGGTGGGGTCTCCCTATGGTCTCCAACTGAGCTTATTGTTGACTTAACCTAACTGCTCAATAAACCTACTTGGGAACTACCTACAAGCGTGGACTACGTTATTACATTATTTTGGCGACGAGATTTAAAGAACCCTCTTCTGTCACCTCTTCAAGCGCTACAAGCAATGTACAAGCAAGTTACTGGAACAAGATATTCTGTAATTTAATCAAGGCACCTCAACTGGCATCGTGACCCCACCAGTGACCTGCCACTGGTCGCCCACAGCAGTCTGCCAGTTGTACAAGTGTCTGGTGAGTCAATTCTTGACTGTAACTTTATCTCTACAAGCTGGAGCCACTTTATTGCTTTCTAATTACAAGCCTTGTCTCATCCAGTGCTTTGTCAAGCCTTCTAACACCCACATTTGACGCCCTGCACCTTTGACTTTTTGCTCCATCATTGCCAACCTGCCTATTTTCTGCCTTTCTGCTGTGCTGGATGTGTATTTCAGTCCTCAACCTGACATCTGTTAATTTTTTTTGAGGCTCTGGTGCAACGTTTTTTCTTCAAGAGAGCCATTTTGTTACATACTGCCTGGAGAAGGAGTGTGTTATGGTCTTTATTGTCAGCACCTGCCTGCACGTCAGTACCTACGACCTGGCACTTTGAAATATTCTTCATTAACAGGGTTTGTGTTCACTTGACTATGTGTTCGAGACAGCGCTGTGCACAGCGATATTTTTGTGAGTGGACTTTATTGTTTTTCAACATTTTCCCCTACTATGGTGTTTCAGCTGTATCTTTTCATATTGCAACCATAGTGCATTTTATGGGCGCTGTTCTTTTATGGCAATTTTTTTTTTTTTGAGTATTTCAAGGAGCATTCAAGGAGCGCTGCGCTTTTCTTACTGTTTTCATTTTTCAAACGATTTCAGCCCTTAGCGCCTTTCATCGATCTATTTACTCACCGTCTTTCTTGTTGATGACGGTTGAGTGTCAGTTGGCTGGCAGCGATCCTCACTGCTCCTCTCCTTCCGTCCTTCTGATGACGTCGATAGAACGCTTCTGGGAGTTGGTGATCAGTGTTTTTTCCACAAAGGCTGACGTTCTTCACTCCTCTGACACCTTCCTTTCTACACACGCCCATCTTGACCTCACGCATCTTACGTTGTTATGTTCGACGTGACGGCCATTTTCAATGCTATTCCGTTACCATGACAACAACTTGCCCTGTTCTCCTCATTTTTCCTCTTCAGCATATCGAACGACAACTGTTCAGCGCTTCGTTGTCTTCACCAAAGGAAACGTTCATATTGAAGCTGGAGCGCTCTTTCTTCACACTAAATGGCGTAATGCTTCCTGTTCACTTTTAGTTATTGGAGCAAAAGGTATTTGGACTTTGACACTTTATACCAAATCGTCTGAGAGCACGATCCTTTTATTGTGGTGTGTGACATTTGTGACTAATTGTTCAGAGAAGAAGGCATCTCGGGTGAGACAGTTCGCTCACCGGTGTTCTCTAATTTTCTTTTCTTTACAGGAATAGTTGTAATTCTTGTGCATTTTGACAACATTTGTTCTTTTAACATTCTGGTTGTGATCTGCCTGTTTAATATGTTCTCTGCTATTACTTGCCTGTGTATAGTTAGGTGATATGTTGTTTTATGGTGATGTTTGGGCACATATATGGTGTAGGTTGTTATGTTTGGGAGCTGGTCTCCTTATTCTGGTTCATTCTCAGTGTTGGGTGGTGCGCACACTCCTTCACTGGTCCCTCCTTTATGTGCCTGGTCTTTGTTGCCTATGCTTTTCACCTAACTCACATGCTTGCCATGCATTATCTGTACACTCTCATGTACTTACAGTTTATTTTACATGTTATTCTGAAAAGGCAAGTTGTTTTTGTTGCTAAGGGTCCCTGTATGTCCCTTTTGGTTCCATTTGTACGCGCAGACCTCTCTAGTATTTGCAATAGTGCACGACAGTTATTCATTCACAGAGATCTCACTAAATTTTGTTGCCTGTTTTTCGCATAGGGTTATACTCCCTTTTGATTATAGTTGTGCACATTTAGTGTTGACACACAGATCTCATTAATTTTGTTTTTCTGTGTTTTGCTAAGGTTAGTTGTCCTTTTTGGTCTCTAACAGCTCCACAATAGTTGTCCTCACATGGAACCCATTAATTTTGTAGGTACATTTTGTTATGCTTGGGATACTGTCTCTTGACATTATTGTAATGGGTTCCTACTCATACTTATTTTTGTATTTCTCTTCCTGTTTAGGAGTTGTTTTAGGGTGCAATTCCCTTTGTGTGACATGGGTTCCCACCCATACTCTGTCTTTTCGATCCAATTTGAAGGGATTTTTGAAAAGTTTAAAGTCTCTTATATCTCTTTTCACGAGTTTTACTCATTTTTGCTAGTTATTTAGCATTTTATTAAGTGCACATCGTGGTTTTCCACACAGTTTTGTCTTTATTCTTACAATGCCAGTAAGTTCTGTTTCTATTATGGTGCACTATGTTTTTTTTTTATAAAGAGATTTGGTCTTCTTATCATATTTAGCTTTAGTTTTATGTTTATTCTAGTGCTTTCATGCATATTTAGCTAAATATGTTCTGTTTTATTGTGTTTTGATTAACTTTTCTCACTATTTCCATTGCATTACTGATTTGTATTTTGTTTATGGTTAATAGTGCTTTGATGAGGTTCTCCCAATTTGTTCCTCATCTTCTTTTCTGTTTTATTCTTCTTTCTCTGCTTTTCTGTGTTCTACAATTTCCATTCTTTTTCATTCTCCATTCATTCCTGTTCTGGCCAGTAGGTGTGCGTTGGAGTTGTTTTTCGTATTTTCTTCTTTTCTTTTCTTTTCTTTTCTGCCGTGGTGTGAGAAGGGAGGATGGTTTGTATGTTTGGTTCTATTCTTCTATTCCTATTTCTGGATTTCTCTTTGTTTGTTCCTATTCCTATTTCTGGATTTTTATTTCTGGTTTCTTCCTATTCCTATTTCTGGAATTCTATTTCTTTATTTCTCTTGTTGCTTTGCTTGTGACAGGTTGTTCCCCTTTCGCTGTTTCTTTCTTTCTTTGCTTACTTTCCTTGTTTTATTTCTCTAGTTCTTATTTGTGGTTTCTAGCTTTTGTTTTCTGTATAAGAAAAGGGGATATGTAATATCCTGTTATTCTCAATGTGTTGGCTTTCCACCTCCAATGGAATGTTCATTGGAGTAGCTGTCAGAATGTTGGTGTTCTGCCTAGATAGTGACAGTTGGATGGGCTGAGCACCTTGATGGATGCTCCTGGTGGGGTCTCCCTATGGTCTCCAACTGAGCTTATTGTTGACTTAACCTAACTGCTCAATAAACCTACTTGGGAACTACCTACAAGCGTGGACTACGTTATTACAACGTCCTTATGTTTTACATCCTTGATCAGCCTCATCTGAGCCTTTTTCTTCCATTTAATGAAGCCCTGATTGGCACCCTTATGGGTATGTGGATGAAGCCTGCTTTTGCCCACCTGTGAACAGGCAGGTGGGAAAAATGCCACAGTGCATGGCAACCCAGCTATTCCTATGCAGAAAAATGAACCCTAATGCATTCACCATGACTCCTCCAGATGAGTTGAAAAGGATAAAGACATTTGGCAAGCTAATGTACTCTTCGATTAGCTAGGCATTGAGTTCATTCAATGCCCTCTGCTTATTAGGCTGCTATATGCACTCCCTCTGGGACATGGCTAGTTAGATCTCTTTTGCAGTACCAGATATGTAAAATCATTAAGGACGGCTGAAATCCACTGACTTTTTTTTAAAACTTGCAGGCATCCTTTATGGATATGCCCTTTTGCCCTGACCTCTATCCCCTAAACTTACTCGCCCCTTTCCGACCTATGTCCTCTCATTTGATCCTTCTGCTCTTCATGTGCCCCAGATGGAGTTACCAAGATCAAATAAAATGAAATGAAAATTAGATTTATAACGTGTGCTAATACCCGGAGGTGTGTGAGGCGCGGTGGCTCCCCCTGATATACTTACCAGAGTGTATAATTAAAATGCTGTGATGGGCTAGTTAACAAAAAGCTGAGTTTTTAAACGTTTACGAAATCAAAGTAAATCGTTTTCTGTCTTTAGAGCCAGTGGGAGGCAGGTCCACAATCTGGCTGTACCTGAGATAAAGCTTCCACCCCACCCCCCAGGAGGCCATCTTGGCCCTGGGATTGTCAGATTTGCAGAGATCGCAGAGCTCAACTGCCTTCCTGGAATATACCGCTTGAAATGGTCTGTGAAAAATTCAGGTCCCAGGCCATGTAATACTTTAAAGGTGATACAGAGGGCCTTGAATTCTATCCTTCTTTTAACTGGAAGTCGGTGTAGAATTGGGACAGCATAGGCCACTGATTGCCGTTTCGGCATGTCAAGTAAAAGGCGAGCAGCTGCGTTTTGGAGGACTTGCATTTTGTTAGAGACATGACTGAATATTTAGAACCAGCCCGCTACAGTACTCTATTCAAGATAGGATCAAGGCTGTAACCACCGTTTTCGGGAGTTCTGACTGGATGTATGGGAGAATTTTCCTGATAGTTTTGATCAAATAAAAGCATGCAGAGGTGATTGCGTTTATTTGTCCCTCGAAGGACAACTTGGTGTCAAAATAGACTCCTAGATTTTTCAAATTTGAGGTGGGAGTACGAATGTCTCCCATTTCCTGAGGCCACCAGCTGGGTTGCAAAAAAAAAGGAGGTATCTCGCCCAAACATGAGAACCTCGGTTTTCCCTGTGTTCAGCCTCAAGCAGTTTTGGGACATCCAAAGCCCAACTTTGCGTATATAGTCCTGAAATCTCCAAGCAGTGTTCATTGAGTCCCCTGAAAAGGACGCTATGATTTGTGTATCGTCTGCATACTATACTGTCTTAAAACCGAAAGACCTAATAGGAGAGCAGAGGGGGGCAACGTATAGATTGAAAAGTGTCTGGCTCAACGAGGAACTCTGTGGCACCCCACATTGAAAAGTGAACCAGGAAGACGTATGTCCGCCTGTTTTGACTTTGACTTGATGAGTCCGCTAGCCGGTTGCAAAAGTCTTTGTCTACTACTGTATTTTTCTGACCAGGGAGTTTACTCCGCTTCTGCACTGTGTAGAAGAGTTCTTTGGTGGAGTTAAGGGATGCGCTAATTTTGGCCGAGTAGTACTGTTTTATTTTGGTTAAGATTTTTTCTTTGTACTCTGCACCAGGATTTTTGTATATGATCTTATCATCGTGGTTATAACGCAAATGCCATTTTCTTTCCAGCCTTCGACATGCTTGCTTAAGTAATCTCAGGCTAACGTTGAACCATGGCTCAGATGGACAAGTACTTTTATTAGTTGTACTTTTTAGGGGGGCATTGTTGTCGAGCGTGTCGATAATCCAGTTGTGAAAGGTAATTGTGGCCTCATTCTGGTCTACTGGAAGCCTCGGTTTAGAGAGGTGTAGGTGGCTGATGACATTTTCTATGGTAACTTTATGCAAGGGCGTTTCCTAAAAGTGGGTGGGAGGGATGTCCCTGGTTCAGTTATCATCTCTGGACTGATGCTGAACATCATCACTGAATGGTCTGGCAAGGTTAGAGGAATAACCAAGAGAATTTTAAGATGGGGATTGTCGGAAAAAATGCCATCCAGGGTATGTCCTGCCTTGTGAGTAGGACTATCCACTAATAGTGTGAGGCCCACACTTCCCATCAAGTCAACGAGGGCAGCCTCCTCTTTGGCTGCTAGATTTTCAAGATGCAGATTAAAGTCTCCTAAAATTTTGAAGTCGGAAGTAGGACTTTGATATCTATCAGTTGGCTGGTATTATATAGAAAATTCGCACTCTGACCTGGGGGTCTATAGAGAAGCACCCTGTTAAAGGAGTACCAGCTGGTCAGGGTGATCTTGAATATCAGTGCTTCACAGTTCGATGAGGCTTGGATGGGTTCAAAGGAGACTTTCAGCTGTTCCTGAAAAATGATTGCAAGCCCACCGCCCCTTTTATGAGTCCGGTCTAGTCTGGAAATAGCAAAGCCCGAGGTATAGCCAAAATAAGATCTGGATCAGACACAGCGTCAACCCAAGTTGCAGTAATGAATGCTAGGCTCAGACCCATAAAATCAGCGAATGCCAGTGCATTTTGTATCAACAACCTTACGTTGATGAGTACAACTTCAAATGTGTCTTTCCCAAGCGGGTGGAGTTAATGAAGTGTGTGATGCTTCGAAGGGGGGTGTGCCCTTAATGTTATGGCCCGTTGCGGAAAGTTGACTAAGAGGGCAGGATCTGAGACCTACATGTTTCCCAGGTTCGAGAGTGGGATCAGGGCAATAAGAGCCTGAATCTCGAAACCGGATCCGCTCCCCTCGTGAAAATTGTAGATCAAATGCAGCTTCATGATATAAAGCACTAACTTTGTTCTCCTGGTGGATGAGGCCTTTGCCCCGTGCAGCCCCTGACTCCTGCCCTCACTAACAGCTCTGAGGAAACAAATGGAACACCGTTGATTGAAAATCCTAAAACAGAAAGACAAAACAAGATGTTGGTTCACCACAAGTTGTAAACGTTTGCCAGTCTAGAGCACCCGGATAATAAAGGTCCAGGAATAACTCACTAGGCCTCGCACTGCAGTGCAGTCCAGGGTTTTCTCCTCTGCCCTTCAGATTCATCCACTTTCTGCCTATTCAAATCAGTTTCCTTTCCTAGCATCTGTTCTCTGCCTGTCAGATTCGTTCTTATCTACCTACCACTGCTCCGTCGCTTTTTGCCCCTTGTTCTTGTTCTGTTTTTCATTGCAAACCCGTGACATTCACGAATGCTCCTAAATTCTGTGATTCTATTATCTCTGTGTATGTGCACCACACGAGGGGAAGCTAGCGTGTCACAATGTGTGCTGTTATGTCCGTTTCCTGAAGCTGCAGGGTCCATGCTGGATAGTGAGAATGAATGGCAGAGAAGGCCCTCCCTTGCTTGCATTCTGTCCCCGCCACCCCAAAAGACAGCTCACTTGGGCTTTATCTAAAGCGGAGCCCAGGAGTGGTCCGTGCCAAACTCCAGAATGAGCTTAGACGGATCACCTCTTCGTTGTAGGGTGATTTCTGATATTTAAATGTCATTTTCCTCGTTTTAGATGTCCTTTTTGTAGTAATGCAAAGCAAGACAACGTCCTACGAATTCTTACCAAAACATGAGCAATGGGAAGCAGCTGCGGTCCTTGGCCACCCCTAATTCACGCCCATGCTCAAATATATGTGGAGATTCCTTCTCAGTTTTAAGGCTTTTAGTGTCTGCACTGGGGTGGCCATTTTGTAGAGGGATCCATCCAGTGCTGATTAACACTATAGAAGGAGAGAAAGAGTCTGCAGTTTTGATGTAATTAGCACAAAAAAAACTGATTCCACAAAGTGTTTGAGGCAATTCAAATGCGATCATCAGGTTTAGCAAAAAGCGGGGCAAAATAGGTGTGCATAAGGGAGAAGATTAGTATTATTATTCTATCAAGGCAATCTGCCACCTTCCAATTTTTAGCCCCCGTCCTAAGCAATGGATTGAATCAAAAGTATAAACAGATCAATCGGGGTGTTTTTCTTTATTAAGTGATTTCCCTGGCCGACGCGTAATGTCTGCTCAAATGTTTGTTTCGCTAAAGTATAAATTGCAATAGTTTAATGGCGATAATATCCAGGACTTGACTAGTCCTACATTTTGAAATGTAAGATTTAGGTCACTTTAATGTTCCGTCCATAAAAGGCTTTCCTTCTCATTGAATATATCTGTCTTGTTTCCATGGATATCGAAGGGCTCCAATAACACTGCACACTTCACGGAAGATTTTTAGAGCTTTCTTGCTGTCAGCTTTTTCAGTGCTAATAGTCCCTCCCACGCAGTTCATTCTACATTTGCCTAAAAAGCATGCTTACCTATATTTATTTCTGTTTTCAATAAAGGATGTTCTTTTTAAAATTCATGGAAGACACCCCTTCTCTGCAGATTTTTTTAAAAGCATCTTTTCTGCAGTTGAATCGACCTTTTCATATGAAGGTGCACATAACTCCATGCTGTGAGACTTCAGCATTATTCAGGCTTCGTATTTTTGTCAGGACTTGGCAGAATAAGTGGCTTGTTGCTACTGTACGACACATTTCTTTTTTCTGAGCGTCCTGTCTGATCTGTCCATGTTTATATATGTTGCGTATCACACGCATTCGTTGGGATTCGATCGTTGCTTTTTCGTGGAGTTGGTGAAGTGCAAATTGGTTTCTAAAGCAGAACGTCACCATGCATAATACACAGTGATTGATGGATGCCGGTGGGGCGCACCGGTACTCATTTTTGGGCGCCGTTTGACCTAGAGCAGGAGAGTGAAAAAGCCACAAGTGGGAAAGAAGAAGAGACAGCGAGAAAACCTTGACAAAGGGCTAAAGGAGGAACGTGCAAAAGTAAGATAGAGGGACAGGGAGTGTCTGATGGTGGACTAAAGAGGAATGAGGTGGAATCAAGGCTACTCATACTTGATGTTATGTGCCCGGGTTAGTCAAATGTAGCGTAGCAGCTCATTTCTTACATTGTCCTATTTTTCACAATAACATTTCTGCTGTGACCTTCTGCACATTTTTGTGTGCATGACCATGTTGGATTAGTTTCTCTGAAACTACTTTGTTTACTCATCTAGCGTGGCACAACATTATCACGATACTTCGAACATCATACACAAGGACCTTCTAGGCACTGTGTACAAATGCCGTTCTGTCTTCATCCACGGGGCGACAGGGATGTCCATATCCATAACTTCGCTAATCTATACGCACATCGCAAGGCTGCTTTCTATTATAAAAAAAGCATCCCAAAAGATTAGCAGAGGAGGCACTTCAGCTGACACTGAGGATGCCTGCATGATGAGACTGCACCATGCAGCAGTCTGACATCTCCGTGAGGGGGTGTCTAGTTTGTAACCAAGACAGGCTCCTACATTCTCTCCCGCCAGGTAATGGGGCTGGATCGTCCCTTGGGGGGATTTTTGGCTTTACACCTATACACACTTTAGGTACACTTAGAGTAGGGTTCGCATAGTAGGAGTACGCCTGATTACTGCTTTGTTTATATGCCTGCATATGTACACTGTTTTAGCACCATGGTAGAACTATATCTACTATTTACGCTTTTGGTGCTTGCAATCACTTTTATCTGCTGCTGTCTGCTGATTATCGCAGCACATGTATTCTATACAAAAATAACATTGGTTCAATAAATATATTGAAAACATCCCACTGTGTATTCTCTGCATATTTACTTGAGCACAGGTAAGCACGAGTGACGAAGCAAAAGGTTTTGACCTGTTTCCACAATCCCTGTGGGGTCAGAGCCATGTTCAGTGGTTGCCATAAACAATTTGCTCCCTGGTAAGGATAGGGGGCTTATGGTGGCACTGTGAGCTAGCAGGTCTCTAGGCCAACATATCATGTGGGAGGACCCGGAATCAGTCGAGTCACCTCACCCAAAGCTTATGTTGTCCAACAAACGTGCAGGTCCTACGGATTAGTGGAAACTGCATGATTGTATTAGGCACCCCAACTGTTGATTGAACTGGCCACGGCAGTCTGAAGAAAACTTTGGGCCCAAGCACTTAGGGGCTGATTCAGAGCTTGGTGGAGAGGGTACTCTGCCAAACTCAAGTACCATCTGCAAAATGTGAGGTGGGCAGACCTGAAATTTGTCGACAATAGAACCTACTTCTGTTCTATTGTCGACCTACTCCAATGACAGCTCAACAGAGTAGTGGCCGTGGAAGTTAAACATCCGACGTCCACTCGATTTAGAGTGGATGGTCGGATGTTTTTTTTTATTGTCCATCACTGCCAGGTTAAACTTGACACTGAGGGACAGTAAAAATAAAAACAAAATACCCGCACACCATGGGAGTTTTCCCCGATGGTGTGCGGGTATTTTGTTTTACATTTTTCAGTGCCAAACTCTAGCTTTATTTGAAAAATGTAAAATATATGTAAACGTTTCATTAACACCCGTGACGTTTACAGCAATTATAGAAACTGCTGCAAAAGCAGTTTCTGCTAATATTAATATTAAGAGTGTGCTACTCAGTCCTCCACCTCTCTTCCCCCAGTGACTGACGGAGGACCATCTCACCTTTTTAGCAGCAGGAATTACTAGCACTTTTCGCCAAAGGTGCTGTTGAGAGGGTGCCAGCACTAGGAGTAGGACCTGATCATTATTCCTGCTGATTACTGGTGCCTAACAGGGACAAAGGTCTTTGGCCTATTCTAGATCCATGCCCCCTCAAAGTCTTCCTCTGGAAGGAAACATCTAAATGCTCGTCTGCCTTCGACCGTGGAAACTGAATGGTGGTGTTGGACCTGCAGGACGCCTATTTTCAGGAGCATTTCCAGTGCACTGTGCTCCCCTTTGGTCTCACCAGTACCCCTCGAGTGTTCATGAAATTGATGACAATAGTGGCAGCAGACCTTCAGAGGTCAGTGGTGCCAGTCTTCTCCTACCTTGACAGCTGTCTATTGAAGGCGGGCTGACTGCAGGCAGGCATCAAACACCTCCAGACACTGGCGAACATCCATTGATCTCTGGGGTTCACTGTAAACATTCTAAAGTCACATCTGACTCCTTCTCAGATGCTCCTCTTCATCAGAGCCATTCTGGACATGGTTCGGTGTTGTGCCTGTTCCCCAGGAAGAAGTACAGAACATTCAGGCTATGAGTATACTCCTGGTAATAGTTCTCAATTGTATGGGAAATATGAAAAAGGTACTATAGGAAGTCAGCTGATTTGTTAGAAGTAGATACTGCTTTGCTGTAACCTCCCTTTTTATCTTCTCTTTTACAGTAATGATTTCTGGTGAGCTCCCTTTGGATGCTGATGAGCAGAGCAGCAACCTACTGATCACCTTCCTGAAATACAGCTCCATTGTCATGCAAGACACAAAAGGTAAGTTGGTGGCATCAAAGCAGTTAAATTTGGCTTGCTTGAAAATCTCGGAAATGAAAATTCATGCAGTACTGAATTTTGGTTACCTCCTGAATCAATTGGAGATGTCTGTGTTTGACATACTCTATATATTTTCATATTTTATCTTTCTAAATTGTATATTAAATCACTGAATTTCGAAGTCTAACAAAAGAAACCCTTAATTTTGCATTAACTTATCGTACTTCTGTCTTCCTTCTTAGAGCCACATGTCTTATTTTTGTTTATCCTGTATATCCTAAACATATATTTGGAGAAAGCGATAGACGGGAGTTAGTTGTTCTATAAACATTCTATCAGTGAAAACAACCAGTTATTATGTCCAGCTCCTCTAAGTTAGAGGTTTTTGTGGTCTTAATCATGTAACTATGACCTGAATATTTCAAGGCCAGTTTAATAAAATACCTATTTGTGTGGTTTATATAAACATGCAATGTGCTTCCTGTAATGTTGTTGGTACACCGACCCCAGATGTGTGGTAGGTATGTAACTTGGAGATTCTTTATCATCTTATGTAGAAAAGTTAATTTTTCTATCTTTTCTTGCAGATGAACACAGACTTAACAGTGGTAAACTATGTTTGATCATTCTCACCTGCATAGCAGAGGCAAGTTGTGTGTAACTCTCCTAAAACAAAACTGTATTTCTTTCATATGATACACAGGGCCACTGGAATTATGTTGTATGGGACGGCCAAATTATGCAGCAGGTTTGACTAAATTAGGCATCAAGAAAATGCGAATTATGTGACATAATGCAGCAGATTTCTTTTTACAAGTATTTCCTCATTATTTGATCATTTATGCTCTTGTTAACACTTTGTGAGCAAAGCTTTCACCTCACTATCACCAGTGTGACACCCAAGTAAAGCAGTAAGCAACAGAAAGTTGACCAGTCAATGTTTGCGAAGGGCATTCCGGTGTGTGGCAACACCTGTTGCCATATTTTTAGTAACGTTTGCTCCGTTTGAGCAAAAACAACCTTTTTTTGTTAAAGTCTGCAGATTATGCAGTTGATGATGGTTTATGTGGCATATCACTGATAATGCAGAAAATGCTGCAGCAGCAAAATTGCATGATACCAGTGGCCCATATATATATATATATATATATATATATATATATATATATATATATATATATATATATATATATATATATATATATATATATATATATATATATCTCTTATCCATCTCAGGTTCGTTCTTGGCTTAAGGGAAGGTTAAATGCATATATTTATAGTGTCGCTAGGAGTGGTTGATGCGACAGAGAGGTCATCTGAAAGCAGATAGCTTATTGATGTACACTACAACATGTTTCATGAAGTTAACTTTTCTTCAGACGGACAAACTGCAAGTGCGTCTGGAGCGATCATTGTTGACCACATGTTTACATAAGATGACTGGTAGCCACTGACAATTGTCTGCATCTTTTAAACTCGCATTGTGCCTGATTAGCCCATAATCAGTGGTAAAATAAAACACAGCATGTTGGGAATCCGAAAACTCTAACTTGCGTTTGGTACAAAAATAGCAACCAGTGCAGCAGATAATCAGGAGACCATTGTCATTTCCACCGAATAGCTCTGTTGCCCAAAAAAGCTCTGTTGGAGCATGTACTGCTAAAATTCATACAATTTTGAACAGTATTGTATACACCTTTGCTTCTATACAAAGTCTATGGACCATAAACACGAGAAATCGGTAATTTCATATAAACGTAACTAATAAGAAGGTGGTAGTATCTACTCATTGAGAAAGATGCAAGACGTTGTTGAGATGAAGAATCAAATGCATGAATGCACTGTTAAATTAGTTTTCTAAAATCAGGCTTTTGGTGGCTAACATTAAAAATAAGGCTAGACTTTACTACATGATGAAGGAAATGGGAAAAGGCACTACCTTTAATAAAATGGTGTATACGCCTATTAGAGACCTCAAACTTAGGATGCACATTTATGCTGATGGGCACTTAAGATTGATTTAAAAAAAATCCTCATTTCATAATAAAATACATCGCTGTACATTGTGGTATACATATGCAGGGAAACTGTAAGGTTAAAGTAACAGGAATACATGATTTTTCACAGCTAACCCCTGTAGGCAGCTGGCTCTGTATATACCATACCAAAGTATGGTGTAGTGTGCACAGAGTACAGGGAGTCCCCAGAGGTATAGCAGAGGCTGAATTAGGTAAGTACTAACAGCTCTCTTTGTGGTAGTGCGGACAAGCAGTTAAGCTTATACAGAGGGTGTGTTAAGCATTTGTTGTATTCTCTTAATCAAGTACTGATTACACACACTCAGGTACAGAATCCAGACCAATTAGGTAAGTATGAAAAAGGTATGCTTATGTTTCATTTTAGAACCAAGCAGGGCTTGGTACAGGCAAGTAAAATATACTTTTAAATGCAAGACTGTTCAATGAAATGGTTGTGCTAGGGGTTGCAATTGTTACAGGTTTGTATATGCTTTGGAAACAGTTTAAATTACACAGTAATTCTATTTCATTACTTTTGGATTACTTTGAGTACTGGGTGATATGCCTAGACACCACATCTTAGGATCTCTAAATACAAGGTAAATAGGACTTTTTATACTTTGCAATAGAATTCTCTTTTCTTCATACCACACAGTTCATCAGCTATTTTAGGCCAAAAATCTCTTTACATGGGTTCCTATGGGAAAAAATGTGGTACCTGTTTCACAGGTAAGTACCAGACTTACGAGGGTGAGTTTTTAGGGTAGGACCAAGGTTCCCCAAGGTCTAGAGGGGCACCCGGGTTGCACCACGAGCGGCACTGGGGCTGCTTGGGTGCAGAGGGAGGGGCCCGATGTTAGTCAATGGGGCTAAGGGGGCCTTTGGTTAGGGACTGCTTACAAGCAGGTCACTTGGGTGTGGGAGCAAAGCTCCTGGGGTTAAGGTCAGCACTGCAGGGACCAACAATCCGCATAGGAGCTGCACCACCAGTGGCACTGGGGCGGTGGGTGCAGGGAGCAAAACGAACGTCGGGACCCTGTGTTTTGAATGGAGACCTTCGATTCTGTGAAGTAGCTGTAGGCTCGGGCAGGGAGATTTCTTGAAGGCAACCACTGGCTGGAGAGGTAAGTTTGGATCTTGGGGGATGCCTGAACACCGTTGGTTAGGCCACCCAAGGACGTGGGGCGTTGGGTGCAGGGGTGTCTTCTGGCGTCAGATTTTCTTACCAACTCCGGTCGAGGGGATCTTTCAGGTTGAGGCTGCAGGCGTCGTCTTGAGGCTTGAAGAAGGTCAGGGATCACCAGATCCCAGGTCAGGATAACTCGGGAGCCCTCTTTGTGGTGTTGGGCTACTCGAACTCGGGCCATGGGCGTCATGTGCAGAGTGGTGCAGAATCGTGGAGTTGCCGGAATCTGGATTCTGGAGGTGAGTCTTTGAGCAAAACTGGTGCTCAGAGGAGGCAGAGTCTGTAAGAGGGTCGCAGGGCAGGTCCTTCTAGCTTTGAGGGTTGCTGGCTGCTGGACTCGCCAGGGTTTTTGCTGTAGGCAGGTCGTAAACGGGACAGGCTAGGGGGGCTGGGGCCAAGTCTAATCTGAGGAGGCAATGTCCAGGTTCGCCCCTAAATACTAAATTTAGGGGCGTTAAAGGGGTTTGCAGGTCAGGACCAATGGTTCAAAGAACAACAAAGAAATCCTTGGGTCTGTACTTACAAAACAAACATACAGAGGCACTAGAGGTTAATAAGAGAGACCAGTGGGGGAATCCCTTTTAGGACAAAATTCCTCACCCACCAAAGGTGGCATGCTTCATCATCTGGGATTCTCCTCCTGGCGAGAATACCTAGTCCCGCAAAGGGCTACAACTCCCTCTCTGAGAGGAAGGAGCTCAGGGATGTTTTATTCCTACTCTATTGGGGTTGTACTAAATCCAACAGATGAAAGAGAGTAAATCGGGTTCGGGTAGGGGCGCAGCCAACAAAAAATATCTAACTGTGTGGGTAGTATTATTAAAACTAGCTAACGGGAGCGAAGACGTTGCCTTTATTAGCTCATTCCCATTGCCAGGATTAAAAACAGTTCACTTGCAGTATGGATTTAAAACTGCATGTGACGGATGAAAAGTGGTCTACATGTTTCAGCCTGAGAGACCTGGAAGGTGTCAAGGCTTTCGTCAGGACCAATAGAAATGCTACAGCGAAAATAGTGAATGGTGATGAAAAATTAATGAAATATAAAGAATACAAAACCAGTAATCCTGCTATTTTCAGTTAAGATTTACTGGTAGTACCTGTGGTGTACGGATAAGAACCCTCACCTCAACCTGGCGACAGCTCAGGGAAGGGGGGCACCTCCGGTTGCAGCTTATGTCCCGCCAGGGTTACCGACGGACAGAGCGGTGCCTCCCTTCCCTGATCTGAGGCTGGGAGCAACTTGCTTTCAATGAGATGGTCCCACATCACTAGACCGCAACAACTAACAGCTGTGTTGGTCATGAGTTGAATGTGTCTACGCTAGCGGGACTGCAGTGTGGTCTTCCTCTTCTGTATGCATGTGTACACCCCCTCATCAGGATGTATGGAGGGGCAATCCTCGGTCGGACACTCTGGTAATTTTGCTTGAACCGGAGCACAGAAACTGTAGAGCCATTGTATACGTTTTATACAATACTGTAGGACTGTATCATTCAGCTGTAAATCAAACTTAGCAGCTGAGACTGGGGTATTTGAGGGTAACGTCATGAGTCAGACCATGACTATTTCATATGGGCTCAATTTGTTTTCTGTGAAGGAATTGTGCTAAGAGGCCATAGTGCTTTGACAGGGCTTAAGGTCATTTCATTTGAGTGTCTGAACTTATCTTAGCTATCTTGCTCTTGAGGGTACCATTGTTTCTTTGTAATTCACCCAATGATTCTCTAAGATTTCCTCAGTGGAAATGTTGGTCTATTCATACGGGCTTGCGAACTTCTTGTACTTCTGCTATATACCGATATAAGTATCTAGGTGTGATCATGGATAATAAGGGGACTTTCAATTTACAAAAAGAAGCAATTAAAAGAAGAGGCAACTCGATCGCGGTAGCCATAATATCGATCAAACAGAAAACGGGCGGCCCTACCCTTATCCCACTGCTACAAGTCTGGCAAGCGAAACTCATCCCGGCAATCACTTATGGGAGTGAGTGTCTGAGGGGAAGAGATGCATTGACTTTGGACAGAACTGTCTCAAGAGCTGCCAGGATAATATTTAATTTATCAAAGTACGTCTCACCAGCCCAAATAAGGCTAGAATTCGGCATGCAAAGTCAAGAAATAGCCCGCAAAGGAGACTATGCTAAGACCTGGTATAGGATAAAAAAATCTGAAGCAGGCACACTGAACTCACATTTATTGAATGAAATACATCTAAAGAGGGAGTGTGCAGCAAGGACTTATTTGACAGCATCAATAGATCGTCTGGGACTCAAGGAACTCTGGGCCGCCTCAGGGTCCTATCATTTTTTTAAACGAATTGTTAACAAGACAGTGAAAAAGCTATCACTAGTAGAAGACAAGGCAATACTCACAGAAAGAGCCCACGGATGGTTTGTGGTTCACAGCTATGACAAATCCTCTCCACAACCATACTTAGGCACAGGCTTTAATAGAAAGAAGAAATAAAAATATCTTCACTTTCGATTAGGTATTTTGCCATCTTTACCGCATCTTCCCCCGTGGAAGCGACTCCAGGGTCAGTCAATATGCCGCCTATGTGAGGACGCTAACGAAAGTGTATTACACCTACTATGTATATGCAGAAATTTACAGACCGAACAGCGACAGTTACTAAAGCCGCTCTTTGTAAGTAAGCGGATAAGAACATGCAGACAAGCTGTGAAGGCATGTTTCGGAGGTGGAGATGTACAGCTAGCGTGTCACTTTGTTCAATTCATGGAAGCGGCAGGGGCAAAAGCTCTTGCGTCAAGCGACCAGACTGCTTAATCTTGCATCTCACGGCCCCTTAAAGCTAACAGCAAATCTTCTCTCATTACTGTTAACAACCAATTGATGACGGAACAGTCCCTCCCTCTTTCTCTCTTTGAGAATTGAGCCTTGCTTTTCTTAACTTATGGTCTGTTTAAACATTTACTGACAACTGCTCTGTGCACGTTAATATAAGTAATGAAAGTTTTATATGTTTTATTTAAATGGTTTTACAATATGAATTGGAAACTGTGGGTACTGATGGCAGAGATGAGTTTTGAAATTGCATTATTCAGCTCTTAAAAAGATTACATTCGAACACCTCTGTCTCAATAAGATTTGGCACTCACAGGGAAAGAACAAAACCTATTGCTTCAACAGAAGGAGTGCGCCAAGGGTGCATTTTAGCCCCTTTCCTCTTTTTAGTATACACAAATGGTTTGGAGGATTTCCTGTTGAGGCAGAAAATTGATTTCCCCCAAGTCAAGGGGCAACCGGTTGCGTTACTTTCGCACGCAGGCGACGCGGTTCTTATGTCGCTGACAGCGAACAGCTTACAAATTTCCTTGGATGCCTTTACAAATTATATGGCAACATTAGACTTAAAGGTTAACTTTTTTAAAGTCTTATATAATGGCCTGTGGTCCAAAACATGTTAAATCCAGGAGTTTTAATGTCAGAGGCAAACCGGTCGAAAGGGTGGAAAACATTTTATGTATTTAGATAATACGTGCAGCAGGGATCTTAAATGTTTTTTTTTATTACAATGAGGGCCCAACAAACCAATAGAGTAGTGAAGGGGCTTTTTAGGTTTGCCCGTAAGCTAGGTCCTAGGTCGGTGCCACAGCTTGTTACTCTATATAATGCAAAATGTGCATTGGTGGCATCATACGGGGCTGGGGTTTGGGGTCATCAAAAAAGCCGCGTGTTACAAGTGGTAGAAAATACATTCATAAAACGCTTATTGATGATCCCAATCAGTACGGCCACCTCGTTCTCTCATCGAGAGATAGGGTTGGATTACCTGGAGGATCGTACTAGCTCTGCCCCTTTGCTTTTATGGTCTAAAATTTGGATGAAAGAAGAACTACAGTTTACTAGGGAAATAATGAAAGAATGCCTTAACCTTGATAAGGTGACGACTATTCCCTGGTTTCAGTATGTGAAGGAAAGATTCTATGATATTGGGCTGGGTGAGTTTTTTATGAAAACCCAACAAATATCCCCATAAATGCCAAAGGCATAATCAAGAAGCAATACGGGGACTGGGCACATGTGAAACATTTTCAGCAAGAGGCGCTTGGCCCTAAATGTGCCTTTTTGTCTAACCAGCAGTATTATCTATCCTTTTCTACAAATTGTCAGATGCGTTTTTATTTAACCATTTTTCGCCTTGGCACATTGCACTTTTTGCTTGCTTTTCCTAGACAAACCGGGTGGGTGGAAATCCTTAGTTCCTGTCCCTGTGATAACAGTACTCCCCAGATCACTATGCACCTTACACTTTTTTGCACACTCTATGATGATCCTAGAAGGAGATTTTTTAGACCAATACTAAAAAATATCTCTCCATGTACATATCTAGAGGGATATGAGTGTTTGCAACTATTGATGATGAGATTCATTAAAGTAGCACTGGTTATTAGGAGACGATGTGCAATGTAGTAATTGAATCAGGCAGGGAAATGAAATGGTTTTAGTTTATGGAAATTATAATGTTCTTAGCGCAATTAGTGTTTTAAATTTCCAGGCAAAATTTTTATTTTTTTGGTTTCAAAGATAAATATGGTCTTCTTCCCAAAATGCACTTAGCACTTTATGTATAGTGATAACCTGGCTTGTAATTGAACTTTACATGATTTTTTATTATTTCCCACGGTGATAAATTATTTATATCCCACTGTGATGATTTATGATAAATGTTTTAACGTTTTTATACTTGATGTGTTATAGAATGCTTTTGTGGTTGTTTACTAACCGAATAAAGCTTGTTTTGATTGATTGCATACTTGGAGTCCGTGTACATAGTCACACACTTTTCTTTGGCTAAAGTAGAGGCTCTGGTGAGAGTAATAAGCTCTGCAACTTGAGCAGATCTCACATTTTGCAAATGACAACCATGTCTCATACTCAACCATGCTTTCGGGGACAACCCGTCTACTTCGTAGACTGGTTTTTCCTGCATGAATTTAATTTTTAGCAAATAATTGGAACTTCAGACTTTGTTTCTATCTGATGACTACTTTTACCTTCAAATTCCTCACCTCTTGAATTTCCTGAGGCATGAGATGGGATCTGGAATCCTTTCAAAATTCTCCTATGCCACTAATTTGCGCTGGGTCAATTTATTTCCCGAAAGCGGCAAAGGTGCAACATCACCAGAACCATAGAGTGCCTTCCTTGTGCATAGGTGGCAATTCCCTTTTTGTCTGCCCTCCTTGGCGAGGATCTGTAGTTTCTCTCTGACTTTCCTCATTCTCTAGTATTGTTTCAACACATTTTATCCAAATTTCTAGGAGCAGTACATAGGGATTTTGTCACAAAAAAAAATATCAGGATTCAAACCCTGTTATCTTTGCAGTGTATTGATGTCCATTTCTGACCCATTGAGTTCTGCCTCTGGCCAGAGCTTGACTCACAGTTGTGCAACAAATGAAGCCTCAAGCCTCATGCATGACAAGGCCATCAGAAAGTGCACAGTCAAACTTTAATGTTCCATAACGAGTGTCTGGCTTACTGCAGGTCACCGTTGACATGAAGGGCATCCTCTGTGTTCTTCATCCTTATCCAAATCCTTAAGGGGGAAGAAGAGGAAACAAATAAAAGAAGAACAGAATACCATAAAACCTGTTGTCATTGCTCAAGGTCTTGATGGAAGTGACCTCGCTGGAGTCCTCCTCCGCAGTAGAGCTCGTTGTCATCAAGCTGCCAGAGGAGCCCATTCCAGCAGCACCACTGACTCTGGTGCCTCCCACGGGGCCTATTCTGATGGATACTACTTGCCACAGATTCCTCACCGTGTGATTGTTCCCCAGGCGGCAGACTGGATCTGGAAATGTTCTCAAAGTACTTTCCAGTGTGCAGGGGAAATGGCCAACCCTAAAAGGACAGGGTTTAAACCTTGTAGGAACTGTTGCAAACAGATGTCTGTAGCAGATGCTCATGAAGTGTGCCTCTGGTGTTTGGGACTGAACTCCAGAACCTGCAAGACTGTACCCAGATTAACCAGAAGCCCATACGAAATTGCAATGCTCTGCATTGTAAAACACCTTAAGACTCCACTCTGTTCCCCTTTGAAATCAAGAGCGAGGTCCCGTCCTTGCTCCCAATGTCATTTCCACAGCAGAGTTTTGGATACGTCGAAGAAAAAACATAAGTAGTCGAAGAAGGATTTGGCCCCTTTTCACAATTCTGTTCTTCAGTGAGGGTGCAAAGCCCTAAACATGCCAAACAGTCTCACTTACGATCTCCTCTCAAGCAGATTTGGTGTCTGGTCGAGAAGCAACCTGCCTTACTGATACATTACAGCAAATTGAGGCACTAAGGGAAGCTATGCTGCACATTTTTGCCATGCTTGCGACTCCTTCTGATGTGCCTCTGGGCGGCAAAGATCCTCAAGGACCTCCAGTCGGGTTACCTCTGGTATTTTCTCCTTTAGCACCGTCTGTGCCCCTTGAACCCGATTTGGGTTCTGCATTGACTTTGGTGCAGACTTTGGTTCTGACGTATACCACAAAGTGATGGAATGAATGCTTGAACTAATATCAGCCACTGGTAATTACTTGGGGCTCCATCTCAGTCCCTCGTTATTTTGCACACAATTCCACCTGAGTTTGGACCAGTTTGAGCCAGATTCGGGCTCTTTAGTCTGGAGTACCTTGGTGCCACTGGAACAGACCTATGCTTGGTCCGGCTTATGGGCCCTAATGAGGGGAAGCTATAGCATTATCTGCCTTACTAATGCTCCATTATGTCAGACCAGTATGTGCTTGGATTGTTCTAGTACGACATGCACTCCCCTTTCTAGACACTCCTCTCCGTATGCCCCAGGCACTCATACTTTTGCAAATCACGTTGGGATTCTATCAAATTAAGTGCTGATGCTGCTTGCATATGGGGTGATCAAAATCATACCTGTGGTGGAAAGAGCATTGGGCTGTTACTGTTGGTATGTCTTGGCCCCCAAGGAGTGAGGAGACCTGAGACCAGTTATAGGCCTCAGATATTTACACTCCTTCCTCAAAAAGGGAAGTTAAAAATGATGCCACCTGCTCAAGTTCTGTTGGTCCTGGTCTTTAAGGGCGTGATCATGTCCCTGGGTCTGCAGAATATGTACTTTCATGTGCTGATAGTGCTGTCCCAAAGCAAATATCTTCACTTTGTGGTGTGGTTGAATCATTCACAAGTCATTATCCTGCCTTCCTGCCCTAAATTGGCACAACAAGTCTTTTTGAAGATCAGGTTTGTAGCCAATCTTCTCAGGTTCAGCATATACGATGACTAGCTGTAGAAGGTGGGATTGCTTTGCATAGTCTTTGACTACCTGCTGACTGTAGTGTTGCAGCTTTCCTTTGTGGGATTTTCTATGAAAGAGTCCAAATCCCATTTCCAAACTGCTCAGAGAATTATCTTTATTGAGCCATTATTGACTTGATCATATTGAAGAATTTCCTGCCTCCACAATGAGCCTGGTACATTCAGGCTATGGCTCAATGCTTTAGGCAGAAGCTACTGTTCGACTTTGATGGCTCTGGGAATTCTTGGTCCTTTGGCATCGGGCATAAAACACTATGCTGGTGTCTTATGCCTGTTCGTACATGGAGGCCCTTCAGTCACATCTGCTGCTGAAATTGGACTGGCAAAGAGGATGTCTTTCAGACAATATTCATGTGTGTGTGTGTGTGTGTGTGTGTGTATAACATGGCTCAAAACTTTCAGTGGTGGATGACAGATGTCAGTCTGACACGCGGCATGCTCTTGTCCTTGGTTCCTCTGGAGTTCATAGTTGAGATGGATGCCTTTTCTCTGCACTAGGGAGGTCACCTTGAAAAAGTGGCAATCACAGTGCTTTAGTCGCTGATGGAGTAGTGTCTCCACATAAATATTCTCCATCTGCATGCCTTATGGCTTGCCCTAAAGGTCTTTCTGGCTTGCATCAAGGGCAGGTCAATTTTGTGTTGACAGACAACACAATGACATGTGGTACAGCAACACGCATAGCATAATTGTGTCTTGTGCCCTCTGTAGTATGGCTCTGTCTCTGAGTCACACCACAGGATTTCCCTGTTGGTCCATCATACAATAGGATTGCTCATCAGCAGGCACCATCTTACTAACCTTGACTTGCGTCTGCACCCAGAAGTGTCATGGGGTGTTTTTCCCAGTGGAGTGCACCATTGGTAGATATTTTAGCTACCTTTGAAAACACTCAGTGCCACGACTTCTGCGGCCTAGAGATTCCTTCTGTGGTCGGCTTGAGAGACACATTCTGCCTTTGGAGTGACTTTGGCATCCTGTACACTTTCCTCCTCAGCCTCTGATTCTGCGAGTTCTAAATAAAGTCAGGCCCACCAAGCACAGCTGCTTCTAGCGGCCCCAGATTGGGCTTGAAGAGTTTGGTGCTTTGCAACTGCTGACTGAGCATTTGCCCTCCACTTGGACTTCTACAGGAGGATTTACTGTCATAGCAGTAGGGCACAGTGTTACATCCTAACCTCCACTATCTACAGCTACATGTGTGGAGGTTGAGCAGGATCAAATAAGGGTTTAAGTCCCTTGATAGGAGGTGGATGTCATTTGCGCCCGCTGTCCTTCTTAGAAGATGATTTATTCAGGTTGATGGGCCAAACACTTCACCAGATGTCAAGAAAAACCAGTTCAAGCGAGCTTGTGCTTAAGACTCGGGCACCTGTACTTCCGAAAGTGGTGTTGCTTTCAATTATGTGCAGTTCATCATGCTCCTGCATTATTTTCTCTACCAAATTGAGGGAAGACGGAACTTAAGAAGTCACTGGTTCTACAAAGGGAATGACGAATAGCCTGGCCTCCTGGTCAGTGTGATGAATGTCCTCGTAATCGCTGAGTGAGACTCGTAAAAAGGATTTTTAATATTGGATTGATCCTTGTCTAAGGTGATAAACGTAACAGAAATTTGTTTGGAAATTTTGTAAATAGATCACCTAGAGGGAGTAATTGGTATCTCCTGGAACATGTTCTGAAGGTATCTTTGCTAATTTAGGATCCATTCTAAGGAGAATGATTTTATGGCTCTTAATGGAGATAGGTGAGTGTGCAGCACAAAAAATGATCAGAGCACATTGAGCCCAACCCCTAAAGAATTGAATGTCTTCCTTCTTGGGCAAGTTTGCAGTGAGTCAGGGCATCCATGAGGTGAATCAGAGCTGTAGTTGTAAAGAAAGAATTCCTTGCAACTCTTTAAGGTGTGATCAACACCCTTGCGGATGCCTTGACCCAATCAAATGGGAAGATGTTGAGACAGGAAAGTCAGTTGCATGGTGATAGATTTGCATCCCTGCCTTGAGTGCTCCAGCTGTGGTGATATCTGATCCTTGGTAATGATTTTTGGTCATTAGCAAGCATGGATCATGCGAGTGCACTATGACCTAGGCCTGTCTTATGGACTTCGATCTGCTGGGAAGGGCACCAAAATCATTGTAAATAAAGGGTGGGAATGGCCCGGCTATCCAAGGGACAGGGTACCAACAATTGCTTACCACCCAAATCATTACCCTCGAGTGGTAGAAAGGTACTGCCTTCATCGGTAAAGTACCCTTCCACCACTTGAAGCTAATGATTTGGGTCCCCCTCCCATTCTAAGCCGATCAAAGTCCATGAGACAGGCCTAACCTTAAGTGTGGAAGGGTACTTCCTTCTCTGGTAAATATGTAGCACGAGCACGGTGGTGGCATCATAGTGTTTTCGTTTTTAGTGCTCAGTAGAGTGAATAGGCCTCTTTTTAGCTATGTCAGGAGTAGTGATAGAACAGTAGTGATTCCTGGCCCACACACTGGTACAGTTCCATTGCTGAGTGCTCAACTGACCCTTGACCTGCACTAGATTATGTGCAGCGCTGAGATGTATGTGTGCCTTTGGAAGGTGCAGTGCATCAGAAGATAGTGTGCAAGGTTGCATGTGTACGTTGGGATACACGTATCTACACTGGGTTATATGTGAACCTGTGAGCTGGTACTACTTGTAGGCAATAGCGTGTGGTATTGCCTGAGCGCACGGGGATGTGTGGATGCCTGTGCGAGGATACAGTGCATTGGAGGCTACACAATTGTTTGTGCGTGCACACGCAGTAGAGCATGCGTACACACAACACACCAAAGATACCGAGTTCCATTTTGGGAAGCCCAGGGCTTGTGGGAGGTGCTGGGAGAGTTGGATGTTTCTCCCAGATAGATTTGTGAATTGCTGCATTCCTGAGAACTGGGCAAGACTTACATTGGAGGAAGGAAAAGCCTAGCTCTTCAGTGCACAACACTAGTGGTACTTTGATTCTGGAAGGAGGTCACTGGTCAAAGGATCCTGTTCACGTCTGAAGAAGGGGATGCGCTGAAAAGAGAATCATAAAGAGTAGGCTGGGGCCCTTTGGTAACCTTTTGATGTGCATGTCTTGAGGCTGACATCCAGATGTGAACCTCTAGTCCCTCATGGCCTGTGTTTTGGGCTATCAAGATTGTAGTCAGTCCTGCTGTGATAGACTGCTCTCTGGAGGAAGAGCACAATGAACTAGAGAGCATTTCAAAGTGGGCAATCCCCAGAACACGAAATTCAAAGACAGAGACACTAACACACAAGTATGTCTCTCAATGGATTATAAAGCTGTAGCTGAAGCTGTACATCAGCACGAGAAGCTCATCACGAATCCTGCCTGTTTTGACCAGATAAAAAGTAAACCAAGTAAAATAAAAAGCAGAAAAAAAGTAAGGGGAGTCTGTGTGATGTTTGCAAAGTGTGAACCTAACTAAAAAGGCGGTGGAGTGCTTTATTCGCTCGAAGGCAAACATACAGTTGATTAGTTGTAGGAGGTTGCTAGCTATTGGATTATTACTGCATTGTGATGTAGTGTTCATTAAAGAGGCGTATCTTCAACTCTTTCCTAAATTGGAGCAGCATGGTGCAGTCCTTATGGATATGGGGATCTTAAACCAGATCCTTGATGCATAGATAGAAAAGTTCTACTGCATTCTTTGGTTTCTTTTTTACACTTCTTAATGTATGATGGTGTCCCAACTGCAGGAGCCTCCAGAGATGCTCTTTGAATCCTTGGTTACTTTGTCCCCCAGGTTGGCATTGTGGTCAGAAGTTGGTACTTGGAGTTAGATAAACCTAGTTCACTGCTTTCGAAAGCCTATTGATCCTTGGTGATCAATGCTAACAAAGCTGAACTAGTGCAGTGACCTCTATTGTGGCCTCTATGAAATTGCCAAGAGTGCAAAATGGTGCTGTTAGGGCTATTTACGGCTGATTGATACAACCATATCTCACTCGCAAGGAGATCCTTACGCTGGCTTCTTCTGGCTAAAGTATTCACTGCATATAATTATCTGCAGCGGCTGGCTGCTGAATACATTGTCTTCGACATTTTACTCGATGCCCCTACTAGGAGTCTCTGTAGTGCTAACCAGGTCAGTAATTATTCCACGGTGCAACGTTAAATATAAGGGTAGTTGATCCTTCTATGTCCAGATGCCTTCCATTTGGAACACTCTCTAGATATGTTAGATGCTCTGCCTTACTACTGGCATTCAGAAAGAAGCTTAAGGCAGTTCTGGCTGGCTAGGCTGCATTTAGACCAGCTGCAAGGGAGCCTTCAGAAGATACTGGCACAATACAAATGAGTAATCAGCTAAAGAGCAATGCTGTCCTGTAGTATTGTGCTGTATGAAGACTGCACTGAAGTGCGGATGGCACCTCATCTTTGAATAACTTATATTGCACTTGCCTAAATACCTTTCCGTATGAACCCATCACACAAATGCGGAATACTATGTTGCCATCACTCCAAAATCTGAAACATTAAGTATGTAAACTGTTGTCGCTTACCTTTGTCTGCTAGAAGCAGAAAATGCTTTTATGTCAAGCTGTCCTATTGTTCTTATTTTATGCCATTATGCTGCACTACAACAGCATAGGTGGGCTCTGTGCCTGTGCCCTTTGCAACACATTATACTGCTACATTTGTTTGCTAGGCACAGACAGGCACTTGCCCCGCAGCGCCTACATATTCTTTGCATGATCATGGCAGCTTACATTATAGCAATTGGCTGTGGCTGCTAGGTACTGGTGCAACTACAGTATTTGCTTCTTGGTTGCGAGATACTGGTGTGACACTTGTGCCAGCTACTTTTCAGTTCAGATGGGGTCTGCCCCTTTCAACCATTGACTTGCTTTGATCGGCCATAGGTTTGGACTTAGTGAATTGCATCTAGACACAGCCCACTGGAGTATTCATCGCTCAGCTAATTCCATTGGCTGTTTGGGTGTATTTTTCTGCATCCACCTGAGTGCTTATTGAACTGATGGAGAGACTACATGTTATGTTACGTTAATTAAATTTTTGAGCGCACAGCTGCCCCAGCGAAGGGGCGTCCCGGCGCTATATCTGAAAGGTAACATAACTAACAGAATCAGACAAAGTAGGGAGTTTTTAATAAGGCAGGGGGAAAAGATACGTTTTAACAGCTTTCCTGAAAGCAAAAAGATCTTCTAAAGAGCGAATGTAGACTGGAAGCGTGTTCCACAGTTTGGAAGCTAGCACCGTAAACGATCGGCCACCTAATCTGCATTTTTGGAAACGTGGGACAAGTGCTAGATTCTGACCGGCAGAACGGAGGCTGCGTGAAGGGGTGTACAAGGTCAGGAGGTGCTGGAGGATGGTAGGGGTATCAGTTTTAAGAATTTTAAACGCAAAACAAAGAGTCTTAAATTCTATGCGTCTAATTACTGGTAGCCAGTGCAATTTAGAAATTGTACTGCGGGCAGAGCAGAAACGCGGCAAGCCCACCAGGGCCCTGGCTGCCGCGTTCTGCACTCGTTGGAGTCGCAGGACTTCCGCCTGGTTGGCGCCCAAAAACAGTGAGCTCGCGTAATCGAGCCTCGATAGTACGCCAGCTTGAAATAACCATCTGACGTGTAGGGGCATCAAAAAATTTGAGGGTAGGCCTCAAACCACGCAGAATGCCAAAGCACATGGATGCCACCTTCTTAGTATGACACGAGAAGGTTAGTTTGGAGTCCAACCAGACGCCAAGATTTTTAAGTTCGAACACAGGTTTTGGAGGAGGTCCCAGCTCCTTAGGCCACCAGCTCGCACCCCACAGATCAGGATGTTTCTCTAGTACCATCACCTCGGTTTTGAGGGCGTTGAGCTGTAAACAGGTGGCTGTGAGCCAACTAGCAACAGCCCTCAAACCATCCGCAAAGTTTGATGCCAGTTGGTCAGAGTCCCCGTTTAGAGCCACCGCCAACTGAGTATCATCGGCGTATGATACCATTGTGAGACCCCAACTCTTCGCCACATTACATCTACAGCCCCCTCTGTCCACTCCAGCTTCCTCCTGTGTGCCTCGTTGTACTGTTCTAACGCGACATGCATTAGCAGAGTAAATCCAGACGGTGAGCTTTGCAACGCTTCTTAATTTATAGAATTTAGTAAGATCTCAGTCCCTGTATTCGTTTGAATTATTCTTTAATAAAGTAACTACACTATGGAGGGTTAACCCATCTTTCTTAAATCCCGTTTGTTCTGCGAGGTCTTTATTCTTTAATGAGACAACCTACTTTTACTTCGAACATTGATTGAGTCCGTTTTAATAGAAGCCTGATAGGGTCGTTTTAAAGAGTTACCACGAAGAATCCTTTGTGAAATGTAATGAGTAGCCTAATTTTATTTTAATAATATGTCATTAAATCTATCCCTGCAGTTTCAGAAAAAATACCTAGTTTTCCATTTAAACTTCAGAGCAGATCATTGGAACAAGGACTGTAAATCCAGCTTTTGTTGAAGTAGTGAAAAAATGTTTGCAGAAACAGAACTCTTTTCTAGAATGTTCCAGTTACTCGGTCTTGTTAAATAGCTGATTTTGGCCTAGAAAATAATCTTCCATTCACCAGAACCTCATAAAACATAAATATTCTGTTTTTATATTCAACAGGATCAATATGCAAATGCATTTCTACACGATGACAATATGAATTTCAGAGTCAACTTACATAGAATGGTAAGTGTTTTATTCAGTGACAATTTTAGCTCCATAAAGTTAATCTGCAAATGAGTAAATTTATTTAGTGAGCTAAGTAAGCAACCAACTCAATCGATTCCAGGACTTATTTTGTGCACATTGTGTCTTCTGTCTCCAGTTTTATTGTTCAGCTTTTAAGTGATGTGTATGGTGCTATTGGCAGTTTTCAGTAGTTAACCATAATAATCTCTCCATTAAATGCCTGGTAGAAGAGTAATGTGGTGTACACCCTCACTCTGTGTGCTGCCACTGGTATAAAACCCTCCGGAGCCACGTGGTGTGCATGAAGAACAAGGGCTCACCATCCCTGAACGAAATATTGAGTTTTGTCCACGGTAAGAAGAATCAGGCAGTGAATACAGAGTGTTGTCCTTCAGGTGCGGACTCAGCACTCTTCTTGTCAATGCAATAATAAAGCCTCAATCTGAGGTGCCCTACTCCTCCCCTGTGTAGGTCACCTAAACCGGCCTTATGCAAGGGGTTCAAAAATTCCTGGGAAGGCTAAAAGCACTAGGTCAGAAGACTATCCACCCTCGGATTCTGATTACTTATTCCAGTGGACCTTGTTGTCATAGTCCAGGGGTGTGGTCTAAAGTGGCTACACCCTGATAATCACCTAGGATCTAAATGACCTGCACAGGAGACCCTGTTACACTGTCAAGTAGAGTATCCACACCTTGGCATTTTGCCCTAAAACCTGTATAGGTAGCTACTGATAAGTACAGTACATCCCAGTCAGTCAGAGGTGAGCCATAGCACAGACAAAAAGCTCAAGAGGCAGTCTTTCTCCAATTGTCAGGAACTTCCAAAGTCAATCCCTAAGTTCAGGTGGCAGAAGGAGCATCAGAAGCACTAGAAGGCATCAGCCCCTGCTGTGATAGCTCCCTTGCAATCCCGACCCCTGTCCTGCTGAGAGTTAATTCCAATACCAGAAGTACACCATAACAAAGAGTTTGGGACACCACCTTGCTGGTTCACTTACTTACTCAAGTGACTTGGCAACCGTTTAAGTGGGTCAAGAGTTGAGCTATCATGAGTTTGACCACTGTAGCATGGGCCTATCTTTTCAGTACTTTCACACCAGCATTCTTTCCTTGAGGAGGTTGTGGCAAGGACAACTGGAGGAGAACCCACTCTACTTCTGTTATCCCGCTGACCCAATTGCATAATTTGACCACATGCTATCCTCCATCCTCTTAAACTTCTACCAAGATGCTCTAAGTCCAGTGTTGAAAGCCACCAAGTTCCTCTTCCTAGAGTTCTGCTGAAGCTCTGCTGCCTCCCTTATGACTTCTGAGGCCGGAGAATCATCCCACAGTACTCTTCCTGAACATCTCTGTGATTCATCAGTTCATGGTGCTACAGCTCTAGAAACTTTTGTGTATGTGTAGCATCTTCCTTTAGTTGTCTTTCTGTGAAAAGGCAAGAAAAAAACAAAGCACTATTGGTGCAGTAATAAAATAAAATGCAAGCTGGACTGGAGCCCATCAGTTGTACAAAGAATGAGACTCATTGCTAAAAGGACACAAAATATTTTTTTTAAACTTTATTTTTCCATTTACCAAACAAAAAACACAAAAAAACGAAAAAGAAAACATACAATGAAATTACAATCTGAGAACATCAAATGACATTTACCAAAAATCTGAAAAACATATTCATAAAATATGACTACAAATCTTGAGGACAGAGAGACTAAAAAAGGAAAGAAACAATGTGGTACATGAACACTAACAACTCCAAATATGCTATACTCAATGAAAAATCAATTACATGACAAAAACGGCAAACAATAAATACTGCTGAGCACAGAGACCGATAACCAAATAGATGTAAGGACAACTCTCCCCTGTTGTTCCACCCCAGAGTCCACAAGGTGCTTTCCCACACCGGAAGGGGTGATGCCGGACTGTAACTGAGAGTCTTGGGCTAATTGGTGCCAGGAGATATAGTCCCTATACGGGCCCCAGATGTCGATTGGTCTGGAGGAGGTGGGGAGTAAGGTGCTGAAGTCTTCGCAGTTCACATTGCAGAATGCTAAGCTGTTCAACCAGGAGCGAAGAGTAGGGGCGCGCCTGCTACCCCATAGCAGTGCTATCTCCCTTTTGGCTAGTAGGAAGCCAAGAGCCGCTAATTTACGAACCTTCTTTGGGAAGTGCTCAACATACCCCAACAGTGCTATCTCAGGTGTGGGAAGGAGCGGCATGGACAGTATATCCCCCAGGGTGGAGTGGATGTCTAGCCAATATGGTGTATTTTGGGACAAGTCCAGGACAAGTGTGCGAAATCAGCAAAGGGGGCAAGACATTTCTGACAATGGTGGGGTCGGGAATTGTCAATTCTGTGTGCGCGGGCAGGGGTAAAATACATCCTACGAAGGAATTTGAACTGAAGCAATTTATGGCAGCTGTTCAGTGAGACGACTGTTGTGGTTTTACAGCAATATGCCCTATGATCATCAGAGATAGGCCCACCCAGGTCCCCCTCCCAAGCGGCCCTAAGCCTAGAGTCATCAATTGGTTTGAGTGCCCCACACTGTTTGGGAGGCGTCTCATCCGGGGCTAAAGGAAATGAGGGGAAACCCGCCCTCAAAGCAGAGCGAATCCGGGTGAGAAGGAATGTGTCCATGAAGGAGCGCTAGCTAAACCGTGCCTCCTCTGACGCGGAGAATACATGCCCATCTGGGAATAAGTCCCCAAGGATGCGTATGTTGAATTTCGCCAAGGTGCGCTCTACCAAAGCCTCCCCTGTAATGGGGAAAAGGGGTGCATTGGGAAGGGGGAGGGCCGGTGAATATAAAAGATCAAGCCCCAAATATCTACGCAGTCTAATCCAGGCCCAACATGTAGTGGACACAGTCTGGATGTCACGGGGATCACGAGGAAAACCAGTGGGAAGAATTGTAAGGAGCCGTCTTGGAAGGACTAGATCTGCCTCTGGCCGTAAATATTGTATGCGTACGTCTGGATGGAACCAAACATATGCGTAGGCGCACTGCGCAACCAAATAATACAGATAAGTCTGGCACACCTAACCCCCCTCTGTCAGGTGGCAAAGTTAATACCTTCCAGCTGACCCGGGGTGTCCTATCTCCCCAGACCAAGCGAAGCAGTAGAGAGCTGAGTTGCGTGAAAAATGCCTTGTTTAAAGGAACGGGAATATTATTAAAATAGTACACAAAGCGGGGCAACACTATAATTTTAATAATTGCAATTCTGCATGCCATTGTTAAGGGCAAGCGAAGCCATCGGGTGATCTGTGATTCCAATGTGGCAATAGTGGAGCCATAGTTGAGACAAATCAACGATGCAGTGTCTAAATGGATGTGGATGCCCAGGTATTTAATGGAATCAACACACCATTCCAACAGAAACTCGAATGACCAAGGCGTAGTGCAGCCAGTGAGCGGGAAAATGACTGATTTGTGCCAGTTGATATGGAGCCCGGAAAAAGTGCAGAATCGAATAATTTCCCGAATCAATGATGCCAAATTATCCTGAGTCTGTCGAACGTATAATACCATGTCGTCCGCGTACATGGACAACAACAAAGGACCAGTGCGAAATTGCAGCCCACGCTGAAGGTGGTTCTCCTGAAACTGCCGAGCCAAGGGGTCCATGGCCAAAATAAATAAGGGGGGAGAGGGGGAAGCCCTGCTTAGTGCCTCTTGATAGAGGGAAAGGGTCAGACAACGTACCAAAGGACAAGAAATATTTTACTGAGAAACAGTATTTTTTTCAAGTGAGTAGATCTTTAAGATATTGGTGGCTCATAAATCTGGGGTCCCTAGGAAAAAACAACATACTCTCAGGATAGACTACAGAGATAAGTAGAGTGCACTTTGTTACATCTGTTCCCTCTGAGATTCTAGTACATTCAGTTCAATTCCAAATAGGTTGATTACTAGAGTTTGCTACAAAACTCATTTTTTAAGACCTGCCGTAATACCTTGCTTGTTTTAAGAGCACTAGCAACATAGAGGAAAAGCAATTATTCAGAAAGCAGATGTCTAATTAACCTAGAGTATGCTCATAGTCTTCTGTTTACCACATTGTGGCATTTGTAAGTCTTTGATTCATATAGGTTCCCTGACACGTCTCACCAAAGCCCAAAAGTTTGCTACATATCACATGGCCAGAGATACATACAAAGGGTTAAGTTGCTGTACTTCTATACCTGTGGATTGTTGTGTTTGAATCAAAAACACCTTAGTGTACTCCAGTAATGCACTGTATTTTGTGTCAGTTTAAGGTGGCCTATCAGCCATAGTCGGTAACACAGTGTGAATTGGGTCTTTACTTATGCAAAACTGTACATTACCGAACCGCAATAATGATTCCTCAGTTAGCATGCTGTAGAAACCATGTTTTTCCCATCAATTTACCTCTAATTCCAAAAATAATCACAAGGGTTGAGCTGTATTTGCATCCTTCCTTTGGTCTTAAACCCAGACAAATATTTAGAATTCCATGAGCTGATTAGTTAAATGAAAGTATATGGTTTGTAATGTATTTACGTTACATGAAGCTGTCAAAACAATCACCCTTGTTACACAGTACTGAAGCACGAGATTGCACAAAGGGGGCTATATTGTGTGCTCCTAATATAACACCTAGGATGTACAGGCAGGCCTGCACCCCCTCCACTTCGATCATGTTCTCTTCTCCCTTACTTTTATTTGTTCTCTTCCTCTCCTCCTGATTCTGATTACAACTCTCTCTACAGTACATTGTACTTTAAAGGGATTGCAAGCTTCCATCTTTTGTCCCCTCTGAGATACAAAGCTGTAATATTGATAATCACCTGCATGCAGCCGACCCTTCTCAATCATTTGGTGCTGATCCCTACGGGCACAGGTTGCTAACGAGTGGAGAAGACCATATGGAGATGGAGGAGGAGTAGCATAAGCTCTCTGCCCGTGCTCCTGCATGATCATCTGTACTGCTATGAGGCATGTAATTGCACAGTAAAATAAACATTTCTTGACATTAGCAGGGGTGTGCTATATGCAGCCAGTGCACACTCACGTTTCGCTGGTACCGCTCTGACAATTAGAGGATTGCTGGATTGTAACATTGTAACCCACTTTAGTAGCACAAGGTTGGGTCTTCAGTAGATGTGCATTTAGCCTACGTGTATTTTATAACATGCTCAGTTGCTTACTTTCTTTTGCTTGTCCTTTGCTTTGAATTTACAAAAACAGGTGCATTGCCAAACCCATATGAAGTATTCTCTGAAGCTGAAAATTCCAATGTCTGGGTTAATTGTGTTGACACTTCATCTAAGTGATAGATGTTCACTAGAAGTTATTACTCTCATTTTTGATAACATTGGTCTCTAAAAATGTATTGCACAGCACATAATGTTTCTGTGACCCTCACCAAATATTGTTGCTTACCACGTGTCCTCAGAAGTTGCAGGTTTTGACTTGTATGTTGCAGACAGAAGCCTGAGCACACCTATGAAAATCCATGTGAGTTTAAAAAAAAAACGTTTCCTTGTATTCTTGTCTGCTTTAACATCCTCCACTCATTCTAAAATTGACAGGGCCAGGATTCTTCAGCTAAAATGACCAGTACCATTATTTCTGAAGGATATGTCTAGCCACATATTCTTCAACTTGTGAATATCACCAGGCACCAGAGTGGATCTGAGATATGGAAACTAAAAAAGCAGTGCTTTCTCCACACCGACAAGTGGTGTGGCACAGTCAGTCATCACCCCTACTGACTAAGACACAGTACCATTACCGTGCAGTTGCGCACTGAAATTGCACCAACATTTTGGCTCAGGCTCCAACCAGAGTCTGCCTTTTGGAGGTGGCAATTGGGGTGATGGGAAAGTCTTTTGCTCACCCTGTGATGAGGACAACGGGTCTGATGACAGTGGACTGGATAATTCAGCCTTCACTGGATTGGTTCCTGCCCCTCAAACCGTCAGCTGAGAAAAATATATTCTTTGCCACAGTATTAGCAGGGTTGCTGACATCCTTGATCTCCATCTCCCAACTGGGCAAGTAAAAATACATTTTCCAATTGAGGTTCTTCGTAACCCTGACCCAAAGCCGACTGAACCTGTCCTGCTCTTCAGTGAGGCCCTCACTGACACTCTCTTATGCTAAAAGATGTTCTTACCATACGGTTAATTGATAAGTCCCACATCACCATGGACCAGGTTCAGGCAAGTCAAATGTTTTTAACTCTGCATCCAACCCCTGAGGGTTTTGCTAGTGCAGGTGTCCACTAGCGCAGGGGACCCTAACCTCTTTCTTACTGCTTCTCCTGAGTCCAAACATATTGGGACATTTGGAAAGAGAACATTTTCATAGGCCAGCCTTTGTTTTAGGTCTGTCAAAGCCAGCTGCCTCCTGAAACGCTACACCCATGCACTTTGGGACATCATTGGTGGGAGCTTACCGGCAGTCCGAGAACCCTTATAGTCCTCCTTCACCCAAACCAATCATGATGGCTAGCATGCAGCAATGTTTTTCATCTGATTTAGGCCTAGTCATCACAGATTGTCTAGGACAGGCTATTGGGACACCTGTGATGCTTCAGCACCATGCTTGGATGGAGTCAGCAGGCTTCTCCAGGGACATTTCAACATCCCTAATACACATGTCTTTTGATTAATCCAGTCTGTTTGGCAAAAAAGCAGACTTAGCCACAGAGTGTTTTAAAGTGACCAAAGCTGTAGCACATTCCTTGGGTCTTTCTTTACCAGTTCGACAATCTTCCCCAACAGTTATATCACTTTCGGTGATATGCCTGGGGCATGGCTTATTTGGAGCACCAGGCACCACTGTGGCCCCAACAGTCCAATAAGGTAATCAGGTACAGCATGTCTCCGTTCCCAACCTTCTGGCATCAACTTCAATAACTCTTTAGTGCACCCTTCGTGGCACACAACCATCTTGTAGGAGGCAGGGTCTGCCACTTTCTCCAGGGGTGGCAGAAAATCATTTCTGATAAGTGGGGCCTTGAAATGATCTCACTGGGCTACACCTTGCCATTTCTTTTTTGACTTGCCACCTCCTTTGGAGCAACTTTAGCTGGACCTTCTGTCTATTTTGTGACAGTACATGCAAGCTCTTTTGGCCAAAGGGGCCATAGAGATGCTTTCAGCCTCAGAAGTGAGGAGTAGTTATTCCCTGTACTTCTTTGTACTGAAGAAGAAACTGAAGAAGAATGGAGGCCTTCATCCTATTTTGTACCTTCATCCTCTCAACTCATTCCTTTGACAGGAAAAAATCATTATGCCCATGCTGGCCTAAGTTATATCTGCCCTGGATCCAGAAGCCTTGGATGGTAGTGTTGGGCATGCTGGATGCCCATTTTCACATTCCTGTCTTTTAAGCCCACAGGCACCACCTGCATTTCAAAGTGGGCAACAAGCATTTTCAGTTTGCTATGCTTCTTTCAGACTCACCAGTCCCCCATAGATGTTCACAAAGGTTATGGCAGTGGTTGCTGTCCATCTTCGGAGGTCAGGGTTACTAGTCTTCTCCTAGCTTGATTACTGGCTGTTGAAGGTGGGTTCACCATAGTCAGATGCAGACCACTTCCAGGAGATGAAAAATCTTTTTACAGCACTGAAGTTCTCCGTCAACCTGTTACAGTCACACCTGACTCCTTCACAGAGGCTCTCTTTCATTTGGTCTATCCAGGATGCTGAATGTTTTTTTACCTTCCCTTGATATCCAGGAGTACTGGACATTTGGGCTGTTTTCCTGATGTTTCAAAATCTATCCTGGCTTTTAGTGAGGATCACTTTAAAACTTGGTCTACTGACCACCTGCATCTTGCTCTCTGACCATGCTAGATGGCACATCTGAGCTTTGCAGTGGGGTCAGATGTTGCAGTGGTCCCAGCACCAGGGGAACATGTAAAAGATCTAAATTGGTGGATGATCAACCTCAATTGGACTAGCAGCAGTCCCCTCTCCCTCTGCCACCTAGAGTTGATGGTGTGACGGACGTGTCACTACTGGATTTGGGAGTTCATCTGGGAGATGGGCAGATCAGAGGTCTCTGGCGCTCCTCTGCATCTATTTGCTAGAGTTCTGGGCAATTAGGTTGGCATTGAAGGCCTTCCTGCTAACCATCAATGGGAGGCTGATGCAGGTTCTCATGAGCAATATCACTGTCATGTGGTACTTTAACAAGAACAGGGGTGGGTTCTCGGGTCTTGTGACAGGACACTCTGAATCTTTGGAACTGTCTGTGTCAACAGTGCATTTCCCTGGTTGTAAACCATCTGACAAGATCTGTGAATGCCAGAAAGGACAGACTCAGTCCCCATTGCCTGGCGGCTCACCAATACTAGCCATACACAGAGATGGCATAGGGTGTTTTTCAGCAATGGGAAGAACCCTGGGTTAGTGTCAACACTTTTGCCTGTTGGAACTCCGAACGGTGCTCTCTCTCAGAGACACATTCCACCCTGAGTGGAGAATGGGAGTTCTGTATGCCTTACTTGCCGCTCCTCCCCAGATATCTGAAGATCAGAAGAGACTGCGCTCAGGTCATCTTAGAGGCTTTAGATTGCACCGGGAGAGTGTGGTATTTGGAACTTATGGATTTGAGCATCTGTTCTGTGATCAAACTGCTGCTTTATGGTGTCCTTATGTCACAGCAGCAGGGCAGGGTCTTTCACCTGACCTGCACAAATTGCACCTCTATGCATGGAGGTTGAGTGGCAGCAGTTGATCTCCTTTGATCTTCCTTCCAAAGTCATTGATGTGATCTTGGCAGCCAGGCGGCCAGGCGCCCTTCCTTGAAATCTCTGTATGCCGGCCACTGGGATAAGTTACTGGGGTAAGTTGATGGCTTGGTGTGGCACTTGCAATGGGCCCAGGTCAAAGTGTCAGATGTGTTATTGTTTATTTTATCTTTGGCCAAACAAGGACTTACAGTGGACACTAAAAGGTCAGCCTTTTTACATTTTCTGGACCAGCCATCTTTGTTTAAATCACATGCTGTGATGAGTTTGCTTAAAGGTTTGAAAACCACGTGTCCACCAGACCCCTTTGTAATGCCACAATGGGACTTTAATTTGGTAATCGCTTTTTTAATCTTTACCCCTTTTGAGCCAATACACACTTGTCCTTTAAGCCTCATGACCTTGAAAACGGTCTTTCTAGTTGTGATAACACCAGAGCTTCTCATTAGTGTGCTTCAGACCCTCCGGGTCCAGCCCATAGTGTTAAGAACTCTGGCTGTGATCTTGCAGGCAGTGATGCCTTTTTATGTTTGACAGGATATCTCTTTTTCAATGTTATGTGCTCTGCCTAATCCCTCATCCCTCGAAAGAATAAGAGAGCTTTCATCTCAAAGAATATCAGGTGGGACATCAGCTCTTAGTGGGGTTCCATGGAGCAAAACACAGGCAAGGCAGAGCAGAAGTGGACCATTTTCTCCGTAGTAAGATCTGCTTCACATTAGCTTAAAAAGCAGCCTCTGGAAGGTCTGAGGGCTCATTCTAACAGAGACAAGACTGCTACCACTGCATTGGCACGTGGAAATCTGTTACCTTGCTACGTGAGCTTCAGTGTACACATTCACAAAGCACTATTGTCTTCACAGTCAGGTCCATCAGGATGGGAATTTTGCATGTTCTGTCCTGCAGGACTTTTTGTTTTGAGCCATTCCACAGAACCATCATCTTGGAAAGTACTGGTATGGTATCTATTCACAAGGTGAGGAATCTGTGGTTAGAAGTATCAGTCAGAAGAACAAGTGACTTACTTTCAGTAATGCTCTTTCTGATGGATATTCTATATAACTGCAGATTTCGGACTGCCCTCCCACTTCCCTGTTCCGTGTAATAGTCTCCTTCTCCATCTAAAAATGGCCCACTTTAGGAATCCGTACACTGGTCCTTCCAATCTGCTGATGGGCTCAGGGTCTGAGGGTGCGGGCAAGCTTACAAAAGATAATTACGCCAGCGTGTATGGGTGATGCTTATATACGGCTCCATTCATCACTTCTGGAGTAGAACGAAGTTGGCGTGGACACGCACAATGCCACCTACTAGCTCACAGGAGCACTGCTTTGCTTTTTGAGTTTCTCGAGCCAAGCTGATGGCTGGAGATCTTCACATAGTGAGGAATCTACGGTTAGATTCCGTATCCACCAGAAAAGAGCAGTAACATGTTCTTATTTGTGAGCGATTTTGTTTTAGCCTGTGCCACACCTCCCAAGGGCTCTGTCATAGTTGAATACAGGGCTGGGCCGGCAGTAGCAGGTATCGGACATTTGCCCAGGAGGCTGGAAGAGCGGGCCAGTTTTGTTACTGGGGGCCAGTTTTGCAGCAGTAATGCAATATTGGCCCCCCAATAACAAATTCAACATTGCTGGAGGCCGGTTTTGTTAAGCAACAGTGCTTCACGGTTGCCACCCTCTACCTCCACCCCAGGGGTGGGGGCCGGTTCGACAAAATTGGCAAGGCTGCTTTGGGTTCCCAGTCCGTCCCTCGTTGTATAGGTACAGCACACACTCTGTAAATCAGTCACAGATAACATATTCTGCCACGACCAGTGAAGTGCAGATTATGGTCACAATAAAAATACAAACTAGACCACATTTGGTTACTCATGGTTAACTGATGTGTAAAAATGTCAGAGTTCACTAGGTACATGCATAGTTTGATGGGATTTAATGCTTTTTGAGGAACTTAAATGAGCTCCAAATTCATACGACATGGACAAAGCACATACGTGGTTCTGTCCAAGAAGCAGAAGGGCACTATCTTTATCAGCTATCGTTAAACAGCATCACCATTGATGGGATCCTGCCTGCCACAAAAATGACAACACTCATACTGCTATCATGAAATTGGGAAGGAGGCTACTGCTAGGGGAATTGCATCTGGCACATATGGATCAGATGCCAATTGCCAAAGACTTGGGCTCAAAATGACTCTGTGCCATGATGTTGATTGTTAATGTATGTTAAGGCTGTGTTATTTTTATCTTCAAGATTGCAAATTAAAGGCTCTGAATGTTAGTGTGTCTGATGGGTGTTTCAGATTGCATTTGGAAGGCAAAGCAGTTGCGTACAATTTTTTCTGAGTTCAGTCTAAAAGGATGATCAAGTTTGAATACAACAGACCATAGTTGTGCTCAATCTTGGCAATGTAATGGTAATTTATGTATTTCTGTGCAGTGCACAATTTTCACATATTATATCCTTGATTATGAGTACAGGGCTAAATTATGACATTCTGAGTTTGCACACAGTTTGAAATTATGATAATTCATTTATTAGTGCCCCCTGTCCTTTTCCCCTGGGAAATTTCTAAGGCCATGACCTACTGAAATGTAATTTTGGAAACTCATGGAAATTTTCTGAAGCATGTCTTACTATATATATTCCTCAACATACAGGTCAGTTATAGAAGGCGCTCAGCATAAAGCACAGTAAAATGAGGGAATGACTGAGTTCATTACCAGGGTTGAAACTAGAAACACTATATCCTTCTTGCATTCCGAGGTAGAGTGGGTCCAGTTTAACTTGGACACCAGGTGCTAAATGCCGAGGAAGTGGTTTAGGGGTCACTTCTGATGGACAGTTGTGGAATTGTAGTTGTATGCAGGTTATAGAGGTCCCATTTAACAGTAGTCCTAAATTAATTCATTGAAAAGTTTTCACCGCCTTCACTCTACCCCTAAGGCAGTGGTTCCCAAACTGTGCACCGCGGCACCCCGTTGCGCCGTAATGAGGTGCCAGGGGTGCCGCGGTACGATGTGTGAAATTGCAGCCGCACCGTAATCATCCTGCAACATGTTTGGCCCAAGAGCGACGTGCGTACGTACGCGCTTATGTGCTTTCAGAGGCTTAGTCTCTGCCATTGCTTGAGAGGCTGGAGCCAGTGTGTGTATGTGTGTGAGTCATCTGGGAAGGGTAGTGACATGCCTGTGTGAAAGGAGGGGATGTGTGTGTGACTGGAGCTACAGGCTGATGGACCCAAGTGTGTATAAACGTGAGATTGAAGAGGGAGGTCTTGCTCTTGTGTGTTCGTGTGCATGTCAGCATGAATGTTAGAAGAGAAAAGGTGCTGACAGGGCCGGCTCTAGGATGGTGCGATCGGTGCCATAGCACTGGGCGCTGACTTGGGGTGGGGGGGCATCATTTTTAGGTCTCGCCTGTCAATGCGCATGCGCATTGAGCTTGCAAGACTATAGGGGCTTAAACAGTGTTTAACCATCAGGCGATTCCATGGCGATTACGTGCAGTGCCCGGGAAAAGCAAGCTCAATGCGCAAGCGCATTGACATTGAAAGCGCGTGCACATCAAAGCGACAAGGCTCCCTCCCACGGCTATCCCCAGCGTCCGCTGTGCCTCAGGTATTTCTCCTCCCCTAATTTATTCACTGCCCACGGCTTTCAATTTGACGGCCGCCAGGCCGTCTCTCCCCTTTCTCAACAGCACGCTATCACGCAGTTCAATGGCTCACTCCCATTGGCTCTTCAGTCTCTCCAGCACGCTATCACGCAGTTCACACCCTCTCTTCCATTGGCTCTTCACTTATTGCACGCTGTTATCCGGTCACTCGCCTGATTACACCACCTTTCTGTCCTGCACGCTATCACGCATCCCATACCCTCTCTCCTATTGGCTCTCCACTTTCTGCACGCTGCACATTTAGCCTTTGAAAACACACTTGCACGTTATATGTTAAGCATTTCTTTTAGTTTATTAGTAAAAGTTTGTTTTACGTAAAAACATTTTTAACTCTCTCCCACACAGCTGGCTAATACCCCCCCCAAAATCCGTCTGTACCGCGCGCATCACATCCATACATCATCAACACCCCAGCCATGTCCCCCACTACATTCATATATCCGCGCACTACATACATCCATTTCTCACTTGCAACACACTCACACTCACACAGCATCACATCAGAAAAAAAATAAAAATACATCAAACACTATGCATAACGCCACAACACACAATACACTAATAACACTTATCAACACTACAGCAGTAAGACACACCATCACAACAAAACACATGCTCTTTCCAGGGTATAATTGTCCCAAAGACCTGCTGGATACTCTTATTATCTACCTCATCTTCGTGTTTTTTGTCATCCATGTTTCCCATTCTCTGTCTTACTTTCCTGTCCCTATCTCTCTCTTTCACTGTCCTTTCCTGTTCCCATGTTGCATTTGCTTGATTGTCCCTGTGCTTTGCTGTCCTAATGCCTTTATGTCTCTGTGCCCATGGTTTACTGTCCCCATCTTCCCTCTTTCTTTCTCCTGTGCACATGTCTCCATGTTGCTGTGTCTCCTGTACCTCGTGTCCTTGTATAGGTATAATAACTTCCCTGTTTCAGTGCCTCTGTATCCTTGCAGCTGCCTTCATGCCCCCTTGTCCTGGCATTCCCCTCACTGGTGTGTTTTTTCCTGACTTTTCTGCATGTGCTACCCGTTGCTCTACGTTTCCAGCCTCCATTATCCAGTATTACTATGCCCCATGTCTCGGCAGTCTCACCCTCACACTCACACCGTCCAAGTCCACCCTCCAACTCCACCCTACAACTACAATACCACCCTACAACTCCACCCTCCAACTACAACACCACCCTCTAACTACTAATCCACCCTCCAACTCCACACGTCAATAGCGTTAGGCAACATTTATTTCAGTAACTAAACATCGGGTTACATACTTGTAGGTATTCAATAATGAAAAATGCATTTTCCCTTCTTTCTTTTTGAATTGTCTTACTATAGCACATACAACAAACAATGTTTTACTAAGGTGAGTTTTTCCACACCAGCAAGAGACAGTGGTATAATACAGCATGTTTTCTACTAAAAATAGGCAAACAGAGCTACCATGAATTATAAATATGTAAGACACCACATCAATTCAATCCACAACACACAATTCCACATCATCCCACAAAATTCAACAGCACACCACATAATCATAATACACTACATACAAATCCACAACGCAATCATATCACATATTTACACTTCATAACAAAATCACACTCCAGTTAATTCCAGTACACTCACAACCACATAATTACTATCCACATAATTCCACTGCACACTATGACACCTAATTTTCATACACCATACAAATACACTGCATACCACACAATTCCCCCCCGAATTCAACACACATAATTCCACTCCGAACCACATATATCCAATCCACTCCAAACCAAAACAAATAGGTAAGATACAATTCCAATAGCTCAGGTGGTGGTGCTGTATAATAATGTTGTTGTGCAAAGTGCTGCTGTGGTGCTGCAGAGTGATGCTGTTGAAGAACAGAGTGGGACTGTAGGGGTGCTGACTGATACTGTGGTGGTGCTGAGTGGTGCTTTGGTGGTGCTCAGTTATGCAGTGGTCGTGATGAATGGTGCTGTTGTGGTGATGCATAATGCTGGGGTGGTGATCAGTGAACACCAACACAGCAGCACTCATCACCAACACAGCACTACTCAGCACCACACTAGCATTACTCAGCGACATACTGCATCACTCAGCAACACACCAGCATCACTCACCACCACCACAACACCACTCACCATCACAACATCATCACTCAACGCTACTACAGCACCACTCATCACAACAACGTTATCATACATCACCACCACAGGACCACTCAGCACTACCAAATCACCTTTGACCACAACTACATTGTCACCCATCACCACAACATTATCACTAGACAACAACACAACCACAGCAGTACACATAAGCACCATAACACTAGTCAGCACCACAACACCATCAGAAAAAAGCTAACTTATACTAATTAGCAAACATATACAGTGACATTTCATTATAAAAATGCGCAACCAAAAAAACATTCAAAAAAACAAACAATTTTTAACATAGCAATTAATACGCATCTGTGGTACAAAAACTTAAAAGGAGGTAAACATTGTCTCTAATGAGCAAACACAAACAAAATAACTGCGCATCTATGTTAATGCAAGCGAAGCTTTTGCAGTGCAATTTGATGTGTACCTTACTAAAAAATTGATAACTTTTTTAATGCATAGTATTCAAAAAATTACTGATGTGTTTCTTTTTTAATTCAGCGCAAATACCAGCATCAATCAACATTACATAGGTCTCTTTTAGCTTCTGAAACAACGTTCACAACATTAATACATTTTAAGTCTACAATATTCACGGAGAAAAACTGATCACTTATAGGCACCATCTCAACACCTCACACTCACACCCACTCACACCCTCACCCACCCTCACCCTCAGCCTCACACACCCTCACTCACCCTCACCCTCACCCTCCCTCACACCCTCACACACCCTCAATCAACCTCACACCCTCACACACCATCACTCACCAACACACCCTCACCTTCACAACCTCAACCCTCACCTTCACAAACCCTCACTCACCCTCACATCCTCACCCACTCACCATCATACACCATCACTCACCATCACCCCCTCACCCTCACACCCCCTCACACACCCTCACACACCCTCACCCTCACCCACACACACCCTCACCCTCACCCACACACAGTCACACACTCAACCTTTAAACTCGCACACTCTCACACCCCCTTACCCTAACCCCATCATCCTCACACACCCTCACCCCCTCAACCTCACAACCCTCACACATACTCACACCGTCACCCTCACTCACCCTCACACACCATCACACACCCTCACACCCCCTAACCCTCACATCCTCTCACCCTAACACTGACAAAGTCCACCCTCCAACTCCACCCTACAACTACAATACCACCCTACAACTCCACCCTCCAGCTACAACTCCACCCTCCAACTACTAATTCACCCTCCTAACTCCACACGTAAATAGCGTTAGGCAACATTTATTTCAATAACTAAACATCGGATTACACACTTGTAGGTATTCAAAAATAAAAACGTAATGCATCGCGAGGACAGTGCAGCAATTAATACATCATAATGCAGAAAAAGATTGTAAAAGAAAACATTTTTTTAGAAAAACCATAAATGCAATATCTGAATACACAGCGAGCAATAGAACAATTCAAAAGGGCACAAAGCCACACCCTCACCCCCCTCACCCTCAGCCTTACACACCCTCACTTCTAAAGGACACGAGTTCACAACATAAAGCAGTTACTCAAGTAAGCAAAAATAAAACCATTAAACAATGGCGGAAATAATCCACCAAACATATTAAGTGCGTAATCACAAGAGCACAAGACTTCGCAGCCTAAATGCAATTCTTCCAAAACTACAATACAGTATTTCGCTCAGACTAACAACAAAAGAAAAATTAAGGTTGCTTCATACGTATACTTTGCCATTAATCATACGCATCAATACATGTAGGTTTCAAACTATGCAGCAAATATAGCTTCTACGTACCATTAAAATAAGTACTAATATTTAAAGAGGGGTGAAAATCACAAAGTTTACGGATAACAACAAAAAAAAGCATAAATACGATTTAAGCAAGACTAAAACACAAGGAAGAATACTATAAAGTACCGTCTAAATAACACATTGTTAACCAAAAAAATATAGCAACATGTGGGAAGAGTACATCCAAATACTTTTTCTTTATGACATACATTACATAAAAGTATACAAAAAACATTAAATACGGAGAATTTGAAACATTCCATAAAAGTACAAAAGTTACATACACAAGCCGAGTACGATCGCAAAGAAAAAACTTTAAAAAACATTACGAAACATTACAAAACGTAATAAATATATATATAGTAGAGAAACACTAGGTAAACAACAAAAAAATTTTTTTCACATTGACAACTTACCTGTCAAATGACGCAGCTACAATGCAGGAAGCATGACACGCCATCCCCAAACGCCGGTCTGTGAAGATCTGGAAGTTTCCCAATTAACGTGACGCAATTGCAACGCTACGTAGGAGAACGTTGCCTATTTGATTGGACGGAATACACGTCAATCAAAATGCAAGGTAACTGAGGGAAATAAACTAGAACGCTAACCTAAAAATCATAGGTAGCGTTATGGCACTGGGTAGCGTCCGCCATTTTTACGCACTAACAAAAAAAAAAGGGACCAATTCGAAGACTACGCCAGGATCCGTACTCAGAACGCACACACATACAAACTCACACAGCCACACACACACAAGCTCACAACAACACACACACTTACAACAGACTTACAGTCACCTGAACTTACTCACTATCACACCCACACTGACCCTCACTGCCTCACACACCCTCACTCTCACACACACTCACTTTCCCTCACACCCTCACCCAATCACCCTCACACACACTCACTTACCCTCACCCAATCACCCCATCACCCTCACACAACATCACTCACCATCACCCCATCACCCTCACACCCCATCACCCACACACCCCATCACCCTCACACACCACTCACCCTCACACACCATCAATCACTCACACCCCTCACCCTCGCAACCCCTCAGCCTTACACCCTCACCCATTCTCACTCACCCTCACCCACCCTCATTCACCCTCACACCCAAAACACCCTCTAGCACACTCACCCTCACACATCCTCAACAACACAAACGTCACATCCTCAAATCCTCACTCAACCCCTCACCCTCACCTACCCTCACACCCTCACACACCCTTACTCACATTCACACCCTCACACCTTCACACCCTCACACCCTCAACCCCTCATCCTCACACACCCCCATTCACCCTCAAACACTCATCCCCCTCACCCTCACAACCCTCACACCCTCACTCACCCTAACACCCTCAATCACCCTCACACACCATCACAAACACTCTCACCCCCACACCCAATAACCCTCACACACACTCACTCACCCTCACACCCTCTCCCTCCCTAACACCCTCACACACACACACACCCTCACTCACACCCACCCACCCTCACACACCATCACTCACCATCAGACCCTCACCCTAATCCGCACACAACCTCACTCACCCTCACACCCCTCGTCCTCACAACACTCAAACACTCACTCACCCTAACACCCTCACCCTCACTCACCCTCACACATCATCACACACCCTCACACCCCCTTACCCTCACCCCCTAACACCCAATCACCCTCACACACCATAACACCCCCTCACCCTCACACCCCCTAAAACTTACATCCACTCACTCTCACACCCTCAAACTCCGATTTCCACACTCCAACTACACCATCCAACTCAAACGTCCAAGTCCAAATACTACTCCGGCCTAAAAATCCACCCTACAAATACAACTACACCATACAAATCCAACTCCACCCTCCAAATACAACTCAACCCTCCAAAAACAACTCCACCCTTCAATTCAACCCTCCAACTCCACCCTCCAACTCCACCTTCCAACTCCACCCTCCAAATACACACTCCAAATTCACCATCAAAATCCACCCTCAAAATCCAACCAACAAATCCACCCTCCACCATCCAACGCCACCCACCAACTCCACCCTCCAAATACACGCTCCAACTCCACCCTCAAAATCAAAATCTACCCTCCACATCATCCCTCCAAATCCACACACCAACTCCACCCTCCAACTCCACCCTCCAACACAACCCCCCAACGCCACAGCACCACTCAATGCCACAGCACCTCTAAATGCCACAGCAACACTAAATGCCACTGCAGCACTCAATGCCACAGTATTACTCAATGCTACAACATCACTCAATGCCACAGCATCACTTAATGCAACGGCATCACTCAATGCCACAGCAACACTCAATAGCACAGCATCACTCAATGCCACACAAACAGTCAAGGCCACAGCATCACTCAGCACAACTCAACGCCACCGCAAAAGTCAACGCCACAAAACAATTCAATACCACAGCACCACTCAATACCACAGCATCACTCAGCATCACTCAGCGCCACAGCATCACTCAGCGCCACAGCATCACTCAGCGCCACAGCATCACTCAGCGCCACAGCATCACTCAGCACCACAGCATCACTCAGCGCCACAGCATCAGTCAGCGTCACAGCATCACTCAGCACCACAGCATCACTCCGCGCCACAGCATCACTCATCGCCACATCATCTGTCAGCGCCACAGCATCACTCAGCGCAAACACAGCTTCACTCAGCGCAACAACAGCATCACTCAGCGCTACCACAACATCACTCAGCGGAACCACATCTGCACTAAGCGCAACCACAGCATCACTCAGCGCAAACCACAGCATCACTCAGCTCAACCACAGCATCACTCAACGCAACCACAGCATCACTCAGCATCACCACAGCATCACTGGTTCAAATATGTTCTCTCAATGTTTCAAGCTTTATTACACATGTCAAAAAAGATATTAATATTTCACTTCTGTTCTTGGATTTTCGTCACAATAAAATACACAGAACATAATCTTCACTAAAGCTATTTACAAAAGTTTAAGCTATTGGCATTATAAAATAAAAAATTTTATTTACGTATTAATTATTAAAAAAAAGTTAAAAGCCATTGTTATTTGTAATAATAATACATCTAAGTACGTAAATACAAAACATGTGGCATTACAAATGCTAGAGGTATCAAAGCTATTAATTTAGCTATTTTAAAAAACAACACATAAATAACAAATAAATGTCATTTATAACACCAATAACTCCAACTTTCCTATTGCGAGACCTATTGCATTTCCAATGCTTTGTTACAAGTATCTTATCATTTTGAAAGCACCTGCTTCAGCCTTCTTGGCCTCGAGCAATTTGTCAGGCATCAATTAAAATGTCAAGTTAAAGCGGGTGTTTAATGTCTTCCTGGAAAAAGACCGGAGGTTTGTCTAATGTAAGTTTTTAACTCATCCTAGGGAAGCGCAGAGCGTTAAAATGCCTGCTGCTAAGAACGTGTACTATGCAGATAAAAAACTGCATATAATGTAAATAGGTCAGGGGGTTACTGCTTCGGTAAGAGAGCTCCTTTTGTTACTTGTCATTTATAAAGCAGCTACTGCAGCTCCTGCGCCCTGGCACACGTCAACTAGCATCCAGGTGAGGCATGCACACACGATCAAAGAGCGTGCGTACACACTAAAACGCTGAATGGCTGTGCGTGCACATAGAAAAGTGCACACACTTCAGAGAGAGAATCTCAAAAGTGTGCACAAAGGAAGGCACTTCTGAGCGGAGAGCGTCTACCCGTGAGAAAAGAGCATGCAAACATAGGTAACGTGCACACCCTTGAGATTGCTAACACACACAGGATACACAACTTCCAAAGAGAGAGCATGTGAAGTGTGCACATACCGCTGTTAGCATGCCTAGACAGGCGAGGCGAATGCATGCACGTGCTTATTGACCGTGTACACCAGTAAAAATATGGTGGGAGCCACGGCCAATTGCCGATTAGGTCAAGGGAGCTGAAATGCATTCATAAGGCGTGTGCTACAACCAGAGCCATCCACGTCAATAAATCCATAAATGAAGTAATAAGTAAATCAAAAACCCTGTTCACTGTGGTGAAGGAGCTCGCTGGTTCTCAGACCACGGCTACACTTCCCCAACTATCCAATGCGAAATGCGATGAGCTTGCCCAGTACTTCACTTCTAAAATCACGATTATACATCAGGATATCCTTGCTCAAATCAAAATACCTATTCCCCCCACCTCCCCCGAGACTAGGAACGTGCCTACCAACTCCTCTGGGTCACCTCTGCCACTACTGCTGTCGTGGCCTGATCTCTGCTCGGAAACTCTTTCAGAAACACAGAGCAAAATTAAATCAGGTTCCCTGCTGGACCCATTGCCCGCCCCTATTCTGCGTTCTCTGAACTCTTCACATCTATCCACCATCTGTAAGATGCTAAACCACTCACTCGATACTGCTACTGTTCCTAGTTGTTGGAAACATGCCATGGTCACCCCGTTATTGAAGAAACCACAGGCGGATCCAAAAAGTATCCGCCAATTATCGTCCCATTTCTTTACTACCGGCATTCACGAAAGCTTTGGAACGACACATCCACTTCCATCTTTCAAAATTTGTGACAGACAACAATCTGTTACATCCTTCTCAATCGGGATTTCGCCCCGGTTTCTCTACGGAGACGACTTTGTTGGGCGTTACAGATAACTTGCGTCTGCTTTTGGATCGAGGAGAAATAGTTGCGCTGATCTTGCTAGATCTCAGCGCAACTTTTGATACTGTGTTACACAGTATCCTTCTCAAATCCCTTGCTGCCTTTGGCATCGGCAACAAATCAATGGACTGGCTTGCATCTTTTTTTATCTGACCACACTTTTCAAATTTACTCTAAGTCATCATCTAAGAGTCACTCCTCCCCCCCCTGGGGTACCCCAAGGGTCTATCCTTAGCCCTCTGCTTTTTAATTTGTATGTCACACCTTTGGCTTATGTTGCACAATGCTCGGAACTAAATCTTTTTTCATATGCCGATGATTCACAAATTGTTTTTTCACTTTCCCAAATTGATCCCACGGCCCCCTCCCCTTTGCAAACTGGACTCAGCAAGATAGCTGAATGGAACAACTTACTTAAGTTAAACGGCGGGAAGACGAAGGTCCTGATTCTTGGCAACAAACCCGATCTCTGGAACCTGACTCATTGGCCCACTTCCATGGGTCCCCTTCCAACTCCATCTGAACAAGTGCAAAACTTGGGAGTAATTATCGACAGAGGTCTTACCATGAAAGATCAGGTCAACAGAGTCACAGCCATCTGTTTTACCATCCTACGATGGCTGCGTAAAATCTTCTGGATGATCCCTAAAAACACCCAGAGATCTGTCGTGAACGCCTTGGTGACCTCCAGATTGGATTACGGCAACATGCTCTATCTGGGGTCTCCAAAGGCCGTCATACGTCCCCTTCAGCTAGTTCAAAATGCTGCAGCTCGGCTCCTCTGTGGCTGTCGTAAACGTGACCACTTCACAGAATGCCTGAGAGAGCTACATTGGCTTTGTGTTGAAAACCGGATCAAGTTTAAAGCGCTGTGCTTTATGCACAAGATCAAAGCCGGATCAGCACCCCTCTACCTTCAAGCCCTTGTCAGCCCTTACCTTCCAGCTCGCTCTCTTCGTTCCTCATCTCACCATCTTTTTAAAGTACCTAGGTTCAAACTTACCAGAATGGGCGGTAGCTCCTTTTCGAACTTAGGACCCAGACTGTGGAATTCACTTCCACTGGCCCTACGGATGGAAAATAGTCACACGCGATTTCGCAGAGCAGTGAAAACCTGTCTCTTCGACCTCTAATTCTTCTGTCTTATGTTGTCATTCTGTCTCTTAGCGCCAGGAAATCCTTACGGGTAGCTGTCGCGCTCAACAAAATCAATAAATAAATAAATAAATAAAAAATAAAAGGGAGCCACAGGTCAAAAAAGTTTGAGAACCACTGCCCTAAGGTGATGGCAAAATTTGAGTCAGAAATTGGTAAGTGCATACCTTGTTCTGCCAGTGAAATAGATGTTCTTACACTTGGTGTACCGCTTCTCTGCAGTGAGGAAATACTGGTCTGCACGGTTTACCTCTCCAAATGAAATAACCTCCTTGGGGATACTATCCCTCTCATTGCTCTATTGGCTCCTGTGACCGATTTTTCCCAGAATCTTCAAATCGTTGTGGCCATTACCCTGATGTTGGTAAAGGAAATGGTCGGGATGCGCTAGTTAAATGCTTTCCTCTACTTCACAGGGACTGACTGAACGATCTTGCCTATTACAATGAAATGTCCAATACCTACTCCACCTCAGTACATCCTGCAACTAGGCAGCGTGAGTTGCAGGTCCCTTCGCCATCATTTACTCACCAAAGATAGCACACACAACTTGTCCATTAAATCTCACACTTGAATTGTGTTAAATGTCTTTCCACATTTCTTGCCTATTGCTATTAAGTCTTTCTTCAAAGGACATGGTGTTATAATGTTTATAACACTATCCCCATGTCTTATTTGTGACCTGAAAAGTTTTTACAGTCTGGAATTACCTTTTAATAAGTTTCTGTTGCAAGCGATTCTAACATGCTGTATAGTAAGGAGACAATTATCCTCAGATACCGCCTGGGATGGAGAAATTCATCAAGAATGTAACAGATCATCTCATTGATCCAACATGTATGTGATTTTTGTATGATTGATGTTGGTATTTCTCAATAATTGCTAAAAATGTCAACTAAAGTTTACATATAATTGATACATGCAAAAACAGGTGCTGTAGGCACCTGTTTTCACATGTAATTCTCTATTTTTTTTGTCCATTTCGAATGAGTTTTTACCTTACCCAGTAAATACTGCACTCTGGGGTATTGATATTTACCGGGTGCAGTAAATTCCTCACTCCTCTCCCGCCCACTCATAAACTTGGTCTACATGAAGTTCAATTTAATGTGAAAACCTTCTAAGTTTAGATTCAAGAAATGTACTTTGTAAGACCATGACAATGATTAGCATTTAAACAGTTGGACACCTGAAATTGTGTGAAAGGATACATTTATCTTTTTCACCCCTAAATACCATTATACATACTGATTAATGTCCTCTATCTGGGGGTTTAATGACTTTTGCAGCCAGTGATAGTTTGGAAGGTATAATGATCAGTACAAATTTGCATATGATCCCCAATCAAGAGTTGGTTCCAGTCATATCCTCCTCAAAATTACTACAGTGTTTTGCCTCCACTGTTAAAGATACTATCAAATTGAACACCTGCTGTCGTCAATTATCTACAGTGATCATGTCTGAAGAGCATTTCTACCTTGATATGAGAATCTTGGGTGATAGTCGGCTGATTAGTCTGTATTGCCAGTGTGTGGTTTTATTGATTTGTGTGTACAATTTTTCTAATTTGATGTTTTGTTAGATAAAAGAATCTCCTAAAAAGAGATACCCTTTTGAAATAATAATAATAGTATTCCAAAATATTGATCTTATTTGAAGACATACCTAAGATGCAGTTACTTGGGTGTAAAAATAAACCCTTGTACTTGTGCTTTAAAAACCTTAATCTCTCCCAGTACGATGTAACAAATAACCAATTTCAATCCTAATTCAATCTCGTGCATTTTAATACCTCTACAATTTAATTTGAATACAATGCAGAATATATAAAAGTGGAGTCAAGTGTACTGTTTTATCCAGTTTAAGCGTTTAACGTTAATTTTCATAAATGCAGCAGAACACTAAAATTGTCTAAGTTACATTAAAGTTTTTTGCGTCTCTTGCATTTACCACGTCTGAAGGTGGGGGGTGAGTGCATCTCATTCCAGATCTTCCAACTTCCTCAAACCTTTTACCTGTTGGGAAGGGGGGCATGGCCCTCATGGGAGTGAGGCTTTATGCCAAGAACTTCCAGAGAGACACCAATGCCTCTCCCTAACAGCCACCCCCTTCAAAAAAATGAAAAGCTTGCTGACAGTGCTACAGATGTCTTGGGAGCTTTTCACGGCCCTTCATAATCCTCAAGCAGTATAGAAAACAGTGATGGATGGAATGCTTGAATTAATCTCAGCCACTGGTAATCGCTCTGTCTGCATCCCTGTCCATCTTTATTCTACACACCATGCCACCCCAGTTTGGGCCCAGCTATATGCAAATCAATCTTGACCTTGTGTCAATAGGAACAGTCCAGCCCAAACTGCCAAGCCGCTTCCTTCCTGAACCAGAACACAAGCAACCCAGGACCGATTTCGCCCTAGTTAGGAGCTCATCAGTCAGGTACAGCTTGGTTCCAGAGACACAGGGTGCACAAGGCCCACGTCTGGGCATACCCGTCCAACTTACGAGGACACCTTAATAAATCTCAGCTGCTTAGAGCATTCAACAACGTGCATAAAACTCACTCAGTGCTGGGGTTTGCAGCTCACCTTTCCTGCCACTATGTGATATTGGCTTTTCACCTTGTGGATGTGTGAAGGAAGCCGATATCGAGTGGCACGCTGTGACACTGTGTGAGTTGGCAGGTCGGTCATTAACATTTGTTTGTAAGATCTTCTGTCTGTAAGTATGTGAAATGTTGTGTAAATAGACAGTCTCATAGGGAAGTGGGTCTGAGATGGAAAACTCTTTTGTATGGTTGAGTTTTATTTATATTATGCATCTTATAAAGTGCAAACGAGCTGTGCTAATAGCCGCTTGTAGGGCTTGTCTAACCGCAGAATTTCAGTATCTGTTCCCTGGCTGTGGATTTCTAATGTACAAGTACTTACGTTTTTTGAAAGACATTTATTTAGACTACATTTTGTTAAAGTTAAGAAATATGGTTGCATTTGATTAAGTTCTACATTGCTTACTGGTGCCAGAGGGCTTAAAGAGTGATATACAAAAGCAGGGGGTGCCCCAGGAAGTGGGAAAAAATATGGGGTGTGTGGAGAAGATACAGAGGGGAGGTGATGGATACTCAAACTATTTCAACGCCGAACTGATGTGGTATCAGGATTTAAGACCGATTGTACAGATCATGATGATCGCATTGACTTTTGTGTATTTATCTGTCGCCTGTATGTTCAACTACCATCAATTGCTATGTGCTATGTCATTGTCAACATAGCCTGTTATCTTAATAAAAAGACATAAAAAAAAGTTCTTCATTTCTTTGGAGGGAATTTTATCTGAACGTCCTTCTGACGGGTTAAGAGTACATATGGTGAAAAAGTTGTCATACTGCCACCATGTCTTGTCACTGGATTTTTTATTTATTTATTTATATATATTTTTAAATTTTAAACCACTAACCCTGATGGGTTGGTACTTTTCTCCTAGCGGATGTGGAAAACACACACAGATCTCTACATGAGATGTCTTAACCCTGTAAGATATTTTAAAATGCAACCTCTTTGTGATCAATTAAATAAGTTAGAACCGATTTGGTGTCAAATGTTTCCTTGTTGTCCATTTGTTATCAACTGATAAAAAAAAGTATCAGTCGACCATTGTGAGAGCCGCGTACATGCAGAGTCTTTCTCTGCCCACCTGCAAATGTGGCATCTGCCGCAGAGTTTAGAGCAGCATGTGGGAGGACTGTTTATAGCAGCTATTTCCTAGAAACACTGGGCAGAATAATGCCACCTTGCTCTGCGCAGCTTTATGAAGCTGTTGCATGTGTAGGAAGCCCTGTTTTCCCCACACCATTGCTGTTCACACTTCTGGGATCAGCAATCATTCCATCTGTCTAGAGTACTGGTGACAGTACTTCTGGTGACACTTTAAATATACATGGTATGACTTTTTATTACTTTATTGCTATTCACTTTTAACTACTACACGTGAGATAGTTAAGGCTGTTGTATGTTAGAATAGTTTTGATGTAAATATCACTGACTTTAGTAATGCATCCTAAGTATTGTTTACAAAATTATCCATCCACTTGGTGTACATTGTCAATTTTGAACACCATTGACATCAGTGCTGAAAAGTAGGAGGATCGCGCCGGATCTCGGTTTCGGCAGCTAAATCGGGGAGTTGGCCAATGTGGGTAAATACGCTGAATTCGCCTGGTGTCATTTTCCGACACCTGGATACAATTCAACAGCTCCTGCACATTGTCTGCAGGCAGAACAGGTGCTTTCTTATTCTCGCTTCCATTCAGTCCCAAAACAAAGGCCTAATTTAAAGGGCCATCAGCCCTTCTTTTTTAATTATTACCCTCACTGGGAGTTATCTAGAGTCTATTATCTAGATGCCAATGGAATGAAAGGAAACAAAGGCGCACAGCCTATCACTTCACAAGCACTTTAGAGAAACTATGACTTGGATGCACGTTTTTGACTTTGTTCAAACACCCTGTGTAAGAGATGTGCATGCACTGTAAGGGTTCAAGATTGTCCTGTGTGTATGATCAGTTACTCTAATAATGATTTAAACGGCATGTACTACTTCATTTTCTTTTTAGTGCTATTATAACGCTACTCATCCCAGTGTAGGTGTGCTTTACATCACACACAGTGACACAATAAATCGTACAAGTATGTACATCAATGTATAGGAAATGTTACTTAAGATAATGAGGTTTATAAGATGTAGGAATTGCATATTGTTCATATTTGAAGACATTATATGTTAAGAGTGAACAATCTGGAGAAACATAAATTCAGAATATAAAAGCGTAGCACAGTGATTGTGGTTGTCTGTACTAACAAGACTTTATTAAATCTCAGAACAGCCTTACTTTGCAATCTTAGAATTGTAACAGATTGAGAAAAAAATAATAAGGATCTAAACCTACGACTTACAGTCCTCATGCAGCATCTTGATGCCTGTAAATAGATCACTGTGCTATATATTACAAGGATTGCAACTTTTGAAGTGGAAGTAACAAACTGATTTCAGTGTCAAAAACAGTAGGCCACTTACCTGTCTGCATAAAATACAAATCTGTGATCTGCATGTTACACAGTATGATTTGCAGTAGGCACGTTAACCCTCCAGGCTACGTTCTGAGTCAAAACTGAGATTGGAGAAAATAGAACTATTCCAGAGCTGCATTAATCGCCAGAATTATCTTACCGCTGTTCTAATTCTTTGAAAATGTGTGCTGGGCAAACCACGATCTAAGCAGCAGGTGTCTTAACCATGTGAGATATTTTATACTGCAGCCTCTTTGTGACCAATTACGTTAAAACAGATTTGCTGTCGCATTTGTCCTTCTTCCCAATTTCTTTGCAGCAGTTTTTTTTTATGTATAAGCTAACTGTCAGACTCTGCTTTTCGAGCTCCGCCCTTTGTGACTCTACCCTCATTCCTCTGCCACATCTTGACCCCCAAATTATGGGTTTGCCGGAGTAACTTGCTTCCAATTCCAGCGCTGCCTAGGATCACACAATTTGGCGAATCAGGGATGCTGGGATTGTTTCTGGATTTTCCAGTTTCAAACTCTGCAATTCACCCACTAGACTGCATTCTCTTTCTGCAATCAAAGTATATGGCTGTGTGCTTATTTTTTGGAGGATGAAATTAGAGTCTGGGTGACTGGCTGATTTCACATGTTATATTGGGAAGTTTTACATAGCACAAACCTTGCCCAAGTGCATAAGTGCATGTCACAGCAGATACAGAATACTTGCATGTTCTGTTTCTTGGCACGGGGAGATTCGCCAAGATTCAGAGGATGCAGAGTGGAGGCCGGTATTAGAACCTGGCTCCCGATGATGCATGGTCAGCAGCTGTAGCCAGTAGCCAATATCGTTGTGATCAAAGCTCAGCTTGTTTTGGGTCAAGGAACGCAGATGACGTCGAGCTGACCAGAGAAATGCATTTTGCTCAAGCCTGGCTCAATCTTTCAGTGGCTCACCCACCTAAACGATTAACATGAGTGATGTTCACACTGGCCAGTGACTTGGAACGCAGCAGCCCAGTCAAAGAGTTGGCATTTTATTTAACCAATAAAATATGCATTTGTTTGCCGTTTGATATATCAGCTCCTTTTTGCCTTGGGTCCTTCCGAGTCTGTGGAGAGGCAGTGAACCAAATAAGATCGATATCCCTGTTGTTTAACAGATGTATTTTTTCTGTTCATATAATTGACTATTCTACAGTTATTATGAATTACACATTCTATGTGTAGATAAGATGTTAATTGAATATTTGTTCTCATTGATTTCTTAAATGAAGCACTTCCCAAGTGCCAAACTGGTTCTGGAAAATTATCTGTAGCAATGTGGAGCCAGCTCCACCACATTAGCAGTGGTACCTCACAACTTCTTCAGAAATACGCAACATTCAAATGTACTATTATGCCACATGCAAATGGTATGTTGGTTCCTTTTCATTCCCGACACAGATGCCGGATCTTGAGTTGCCCTGGTTTCTTCCCAGGTTCGTTGATACTTTTTGCAGTTTTTATTTCTTAGACTTAAGGTATGTTGTTACCCAAACTGTAAAGTCCTTATTTAAACATATCCGGACTTCGCAGCATTTCAGCTCCACTGGATGTGATCAGCTTCACTTCAACTTTTGACAACGTCTGCCTTGTACCCACCTCTTCATTCTCCAAGCCTGCTCCCGCTTCTAAGTCAACCCTGAAGTTTTATTCAAAGATGGGCATGAAGCTTCCAACTTCGGCCTCAAACACAATATTGGAGTCCACACCATCTGAAAGTTGCTGGGGTCTTCAAAATTGAAGCCTGCCACATAACATTTATAAATTGCAAGATCCTAAACCGAACAGTTGCTTCAGGTAAAGGAATTTCCCATGGTTATTTCCACATCCAGGCCGGGAACATTCCTGTGTGTGAAAGATCTCTTTGGTTTGGATTTGAACCCTTTCGCATTTCGGATACCAGGTATTCATATTATTATTAAGTATTTATAGAGCGCCTGGCTAGCCTTATGCATCCCTGCGCTATTAGTAACAAGAAAAGTCAGAAGGCAGGATGATTATGGAAAGATTTGGAACAGCCAAGTCTTTAACTGTTTGTGAAAGGTAAGATGGTGTGGGGTGGAACGTAATGGAAACGGGAGGGCGTTCCAGAGCTTAGCTGCATTATAGGAGAACATGCGGCCCCCAGATTGTACTCTCTTAATTTTTGGGACCACTCCCAAAAATTGATCTGCAGACCGGATGTGCCTCGTGGGTTGGTAAAAAGCCACCAGAGATTGATTTATCTTGGGACCAGTTGACAGGCGCAAAGATTCTTGAGGTGTTGACAGTTCATTGTAAAACATTATTGATACTGTTCTGGACACATACAGTGTCTGCTTCCGGCTTGTGGGGCATTGACAGTCAGTAGTTCGGCATGTAAAGTGTTCATTGTGAGTCAGCCCGAAATTGCACAACTTTTGAAAGATCTTTTGTAAATTGAAATTCATTTGTGAACCGCAGATTATTCTTTCCATAGCATTTGCAATAGCTGGGTACATAAAGGATGATCTTATTTGAATGTAGGTTCCAAATCCTTTTACTGAAAATGTACTGCTGATGCCAGAGGTTGAAGGTCATAAAACAAGTATCGAAACTATGATAAATGCACTAGGAGTGGGATCAGAGATTTTTCGGACGAAGGAACAAGAAGTACAGGAACCTGTTAGTGCAAAATTAATACAAATAAAGAACTTTGGATGCCAATCCCAATAGATGCCACCTACTCCAACCACTGGCTATTGCCAGAGGAGTAATCGGTGCAGCAAATTAAGGGTCCGATTAGGATAGCGGTGAATCCGCATCCTCCGGGCCGGCGGAAGCCACCGCCGGCCCGGAGGATGCGGATTCACCGCTGCTGGTGATTCTAAAGACCCCCCGCCAGGTTAGGATGGCTGGGGGGTCATCGGCGGACGGGAAGACCGTCCGCCGCTTTTCCGCCGCAGACCGCGGCGGAAAAGCTCTAATATGGTGGCGGTGTCTATCAGGCACCGCCAGCCATATTAGGATTTGCATTGGGACATGCCTTTCCGTAGCTGCAATGCCGCCTAGGAAAAGGCATACGGTCTTTTCTTTGGGGGCTCGTTGCGGGCCCCCAGGGTGAAGGGGGGGTGGGTGGTGCACATGGGGGGTACCTATGGTACCCCCTGCATTTACATGCACAAAGCTGCAGGCACCGCGCGATGCCTGCCGCTTTGTGCATGTAAATGTAAAACATGCTTTTTTAACCTTGCGGCGGGTGCTGCTTCAAGCAGCACCCGCCGTAAGGTTAAAGATCCAGGATGTGACCGCCAGGGTGTCGGTCACATCCTAATTGCACCGGAGGGACCGCCGCTGCCCCTGAGGACGGTCCCTCCACCTCGGGGTGGCGGACGGACGCAGGTCCGTCCGCCATCCTAATGAGGCCCTAAGTGTGGTCGATTGGCTGGAAGAACTAAGCAAGGCACAGTAATGGACATAGCAACATTTAAAGTGAGAAGGTGACTTCACATGGTCTCACGCATCTTTTCATCATTTCTGGAAAGGTGCTGTATAACTAGCCCATTGTTGTTTTATATACACCAAGTTCTGTTATATCTTAAAAATGATGTCATAATTGTCGGAGGCTTTCCTTTTTTCTATTCTTGTTCTAATGTGAAGTGTCCTCTTTTGTTTATGTGTAGTGTATAAATTGTACTTGCCGAATAGGGAAAACAGTTATTTGTGCTATTTATTTGTAATAAAAAAGAAATGAGTCCAACTTCGTACATTAAGTTGGAGTAAATCCACTCTTCCTCCCTATTTGTGAGGGGAGACCCTCAATTAACAATATAATTCTTTATCCTTACCTGGGCGGCTAAAATATCCCTAGTTGTGAACAAACCACGTCTGTGTACTTAGTCAAGATTTTATTTACCAATAAGGTTCCATCATTTTGGTTCACTTATGTGTCTCATTAGTCATGTATTTTTATGTTTCATATGAGATGATATGGGTTCCCATTGGGACAGTTTGATCATTAATAAATCTCACACTCACACACACTGTATTATTTTCTCAGCTTTTGAAGTTGTTGCATTTTATGGGCTTAGGTTCTTATGTTGGGTTGTTAATACAAATGAGTGGGTAATAAAAATATGTAGATGCAGTTAATATTTTATTTATGAAACTTTTTACTGAAATGTAGGTCTCAGGCGTTAAACCATTTAGTAAAATAAGCACATATGATTTTTCATACTGACCATGACTGGCTATTTGAATATATTAAAGCATTTGTCATTTGAAAAACCAAAATAGTTCATGTTAAACTTGGATTAATATCTTATGTGAATGTTTTGAGCTAGTTCAATTTTAGTATTTGTGTTTAGTTTCACACGTCACATGACATCTTAATAGAAAAGCCAAAGCAATCTAGCTTATCAGTTAACATTAGGTTGGCTTAAATGTCTGTTTGAAAGTTGAAGCAATTCATTGATTTTTGTTTGGTCCTTCTGTGTTTGAAGCCAATGAGACACAGGAAGAAAACCGCTGACAAGAACATTCCCTGTCGGCCTCTTGTATGCGCAGTGCTGGGTAAGTGAAAATTACTATGATCTCATTTTGCATGCTGTCATAGCTATACTTATGGGAAATAAGAGAGACTCAGGGCTGAGAGACCGCAACAGCAAAGGTACAAATATTCACTGAGATGAAGGCTTTAGATATCAGGCAGAAATGGTATTTCCAGTTAAAAATACCAAGCCTTGTTCATGACTTTCTCACCACATGTACGGAAAGTAGGGTCCATTGTCAATTTTGGGTGATGCGAAAGCTGTATTGACTCAGCCTAACTCGGTTGGAGGAATGGCGTGAGACCCAGGCTTCCAATTTTACCAAACTAGTATTATAATTGCATGCATCATATGACCGAAAACAAACAAAAAACATAGTGACATTATAACATCCAACTCAACTCATAAAAGGAAGCTACTTCTGAAAATATTAACTACATGAATAAACTGATGGACAGATTAACGTTAACTTTTTATTTATTTGTTTTATACAGTAACCACACTGCAGTGAGGCTGTTAAAGAGCATTAAGTGAAGGTTGTCTGATCTTTGTGGGATCCGCATTATGAGGGGACTTGTTGAGGTAGATGGATGGGAGCTAAAGGTACATCCATCTGCAGAAAGAGAATGTTTTGAAGTCAATATAGTTCTTGGATGTTGGGCAAATTATAGCATTTGGTAAAACTTGACTGCTTTGGCTGGGCGAACCAGACTGTTCCTGGTGGGTGGTCAAGGGGTACACTGTGATAGAAGAATTTTTTAGGTTCAGCTTGCAGAGGCATCTACTGTTGATGCAGTATTGTACAGGGAACAAAACAAGTAAACTGGCACTGGATGACATTTTAAATACACTAGAGGTATTCATGTTTTTTCACCCACCAGCAGCTCATTTCTACTGCATTTATCTCCTGATGATGAAATGCCCTGTGCTTTAGAAAGCAATATGTCTATCATTGGGCATTTGGGCATCCCCCCTGGATGGAAAGAATTTAAAGGACCAGAGTAAAGGTCCCAAGGAAATGGAGGGTTGAGCTTGTTTATTTGGCAGATTTTGGAGTAGTTATTGATGTTGATCTCAATACAAAATAGCTTTTAAGTTGAACAGTAAGTCAGTACTTAGTCAAAACTACTGTATGATGTACAAATTAAAAACTGAGTGATGAGCACAGAAAAGAGAATTAAATGATATGGGAGAAGGGATTGTTGAATACAGAAAAGAGAACCCCGAAGTCTACTGTCCTGCAAAAGGTCATTTATGAATTAATTGATAAGGCAGGGAAATAGTTGACATAGTCCCATTAGATGAATAAGGAAGAGGGGTTGCAGCATGTAATAACTATAAAAAATACGTACGGACATTCTAGTTGAAATGAGTAAAATAACTAAGGAACTAAGGTTTTTGTGAAATACTCCAGCTCATTTTATAACGCGCAATAAGCCTTTGTGTAGGAGAATATCTTTCTTGAGGATAACTCTCTTAAAGCCACAACGCAGCTAGACCAGGCACGGTGAGGCACAGAAATGTAACCTGTAGTAAAACAAAAGCGCAATAGGAAATCACGAGAACTCAATGGCGTCTTGTCAGAATTCCTTAAAAATAAGTTCTGATATTATGCTTTGCTGGATTGGTGGTTTAGAGACTGGAAGCAATCCTCACTCTGAACATAAAGCATAGGCATATTACACTGATCATGAAAAGGATCAACCTACGGATGAATTCTTTATGTACTGTCAGATATCCTTTAGGAATTAGGAGACCACAATGCTGGCTGATCAACAGTGCGTTTGGGCAAATTCGTGACATTTGAAAACGTGTATATCAGAGGAGAAGCTGCACTTATATGGTTTAGAAGATGTGTTTGCTGTGGCATAACTTGTTGTCTTTTTTTGGGAGACGGAAGTTGAGAAACGGACAAGAGCACTAGGATAAGATATGCTATTCAGGTAAAGGACATACTCAGGTATACATTCATCAAACTTTAAAAAAGAAAGAAGAAGTTAATTAAGGGCATGTTCACATTTGCAAACTAGGTATATATTATCTTTCAGAAATAGTAGCTATGTTTGCTGTCATTTTTCATTGTTGCGGAGTTCAAAAGAAGTATATGAAAATAAATATTGAACAGTGTTTGAGTAGTTTAGATCCATATATTTGATGAACACGTATCGGCAAATTGGTAATATTGTAACTAACTTTTCCCTCGAAAAATGTAAGTATGAATCAATGTCGAATTGACTTCCAATACTGTTTGAAACGTTTTTCAATTGGACGTGATGTGTATGCTACGAAACGTAGACCATAGTTTGATAGAATGTTAGTGATGCGTTTACTACGTGACCATACATGCAAAAAAAAGAGGGAAGGAAGCCTAGTAAAGGCACGATAAAAGATGCTGTATTGCCTCATCTGCAGTTTCTACTAAACTAGTTCAAGATAAGCTAGATCTCCTTGAACACCTTATACATAGATTTCAAAACCGGGACATACTGACAACTTTATTCTATATGAGAAGGTCTCCTGCTTTTAAGGACTGCATTGGCCTGACTGCAAGAGACATCTCACCTTCAAGGTTTCGATTACAAATTTTGGACCTTTCACATGGAAACTGACTATTCCCTAAACAGGCAGAGAGAGACTGAATGCATTCTCAACACATAAATGGAATGTTGGAGAAACACTTGGTGTAGAACCTTTGTGATTTCCTTTTCACAGTCTCAATGGCTAACAAACTTTCACTGATATGAAATACATTTTCTAATATCTCGAGGAAGTGCTAAGTGTATCTATCTCCCAAGAGTCATGAAGTCCCTTTGTTCATCCAATTATTGTTTCATGTATGAAGAAATATTATCTTGTTCTGTTAATCTTCTACCATATGCTCAATGGCAATACCTTCACTTATGTTATATGTCAGAATATTGTGCGCAAACATTATTTTCATTCAAAAATATTGTTGCCAGAATATCGACTACCACAATATCGTATATATAGTAAGTGTAGAATTACTATTCTTAACTCCACATCTACGTACCTTTAACTTAGGTATATATAAGATTTATGCATACCTATATTTAAATCTGTTGATTCTACACTTCTCCATATATACTTTAATTCACAATATTGTGGTGGTTAATATCATAGATACATAATTTTCACCTTACATAAATAAATACTACTTATGCACTGGCTGTGTTTGAAATTGTGATACACCACAAACAATTATGTTTTAGGGAATTTAGCCTTTTATTTGAACTTGAGGTATAGACTGTTATACCATATTTGGAGATTAAATTACCCCTGTTAGAGTATAGATTCTGCATTTATGTATTATGTAAATGTTCTTTGTACTGTGTGAACCTATCCAGCGTGGTGCTGTAGATGGTCATAACCAAGCTTGAAGGTCTGTAGTAATAGGAAACGGACCTGAGATGTGGACTGTTATTGCATTGTGCTGTAACATTTTTTAATGAGGTGAGTATTAAACTCTTTCCTAAATTGGAGCAGTGTTGAGGCAGTCCTGATGGATACTGGAATGTTGTTCTACTTCATGGGTGCATAGAGGGAAAAAGCATGTTGCCTTGTGTTTTTTAGGTCTCGCCTACGCAGCGAGCATGCGCTGCATAGTAAAGAGACCTTTAGCCATTGATTCAGTTTGGCTGCCAAAAACATGCAGGCATTGCATTGCCTTCAATGGCAACGCATGCACGTTTGGCGATTCCCTTGCGGGAGCGAGCTTTGACATATGATTCCTGCCCACTCCCGCAAGGGAATCCGGCGCAGGCCTCCTTCTCTGTTCCCCTCCCCCTGCTGCCTCCTCCTCTCCTCATCAACGCGAGGCGCGGACTTGTCTTTTTTGGATCCATTTCACATGGAAGCAACTAAATGAAAGAAGGAAAGAGAGGTTTTGAACCGTTTCTTAAAGTCATGGTTTTCAGTAAGTGAGGAGCAAGACAGAAAGAGAGGGAATAATAGGAAGAGAGGGGTGTGGGCAGCTGCCAGCACAGAAAAGAAGAGGACATTGTCTATGTCTTCGCTGGGCAGTAAGGAAGAGACAGCATCCTTTTCCTTCTCTGCCCGTCCCTGAAAGCAAGCCGAGCCTCATCTGAATGCCTTTGCTATTTCTGCCGTCCTGGGACACAATTTTGAAAAGAAAAAGTAGGGGAACAGAATCTTTAGCAGCACAAGACAGTGCTTGCACCCAATGACTTGTAGGTTCTGATTGTCTCCTTTTTTTTAAATGTATAAGTATGTGTTTATTTACCATGGTAAAGAATACAAACTTAAGGTAAATAGTGTAGCATGTTCTTAAGGTGACATGAATTTTACTATGTTAATACGTCAGATGAACTTAAATAATATCTAGCTAGCATTAACCATGTGTTTTGAGCCCTCAGATTCAGCTCACTTGTTATCTCCGTTCAGAGTTCATGCGAATAATCCCTGATATAAATAGTCTATTATTTGCTAGTCAATCTGGCTCTCAGTATAAACGAAGTAAGAAAAGATTGGAACCTAATAATTAATTATAACTTTACTGTTTAACAAGTGATTTAGAACTTATAATCGGCCCAGGTTTCTTGTTTTGATTGTGTAGCGAGGTTTAAGGTTTTAAATCATGTTTTCGGCTTTTTTGATTTCATGAGCCAACTACTTTTTTTCTGTGCATTACTTTTGCGCCTGCTCATGTTACAGAAGTTCGAATGTAATAAGGTAATTTTTACAGTAGGCAAGATTTGGGCATCTTTTATCCATGCTTTAGGATTTGTCCGCCCCATTCTCGCACAAGAAAGGTTTTGGTTGTGAAACTCATGATTCCTATACATATGTCAAATATTTTCCTAAGAGACCTGATCCCTTCAATCTTCTGACTTCCGAACTGCCCCCAAGGGTTTTCTACAATTTTTCACAGCCAGGATTGACAAATTCTTACTGTCGCTTCATGGTGGCACATTATATATGTGGCTCCATAGCATAGTGGAAAGGTTGTAAGATAACCCTCTGATTGCCTGGTAAATTCAGCATGCCTTGCATTATATCAAACCATATAATTGACCGAATTGTGTACCCCTCACGGAAATGCAATGCAGGTTTGCCATTTGTCAAATTGGGACATGGTAAACTAAATGGATAATACATTTCCTCCTCCCACTCGCGTGTGTACTCGGCATTATATCTGCCTCCTCCAAGACATCATGAAACTGTTGAAGGCTCGACTGCAAAAAGAGGATCAAAAATGTTGAAAGGATGAAAACCATTTCAGCATCTTTGACCAGATACTGAATGGAGCTAATCAATCTGAAGGAGTCTCAGACTTCTCAGGATTAACTTTGAAAATGGTGTTTTTGAGTCCCTCCATTCTAAAGAACAAGAACTTCAAACATACGTTGGGTCACTATGGTGTACTGTATGGATCTTTGTTGCCACTTGACTGCTTTTTTCCTTGTAAGACGCTTTACTATGCAATTTTTTTATTCCCCTATCTTTCATTACTTTGTCCATGGTCTTCTGCAGGCACAGACTTCCTATTTTTTCGTGCTCAGTGGTTCTTACTTTGAACAGCACATGCTTCTCGATTCTCTCCTTTCACCCCACTCATCTCCTTTGGTGCATAAATTAACATTAACATTTAAGGACCAAGGGATATGTTGATGTGGAATATGAGCTATCTTCTAGCCTACCTGACCAGAATAATAAACATACTACTGTTTCTCAAGGGGGTGCTTGCCCTGCTGTGGTAAATTTCTGTTTCTGACGCTCTTTATCTTACGACTTTCTCAAGCATTAGTGCGACCAGGTTCTAAATAACCAAAGGTTAGAGTCAGGTTCAGTCTGAAATATGTAGTATAAAAACACTCTCTCATCTTAGTGTCTAGGAGTACTGGAAAATCTTTTTGACCTATCGTTTTCTCAAGCCCTTTTATCAGTGATGGCTTGTGTCATTTGATAGTGGTGGGGCGTACAAGTTGAGTACTAGTGTTGTCACAAGCATAACCATGATACATTATTAAATGATTCCTTGCAACACAATTAGCTAATTGCATGATACTCTAATAACCAGTTTTTCAGGACATTATTTGCATATTCCGTGAGATATTATTATCAAGCTTTCTCAGACACTATCGCCCAATTTCTTGAGACACTTTAAACCAATTCTATTAGAATCTATTAACCAGTTCCATGAGACACTATTAACCTGTATCTAGAGGTACTATTAATCAAATATGTGGCATACAATTTACCAGTTCTTTTTTAGAGTCTGTTAACTAGTTTCGACTCTATTAACCTGTTTCCTAAGACACAGTTAATTCTCTCAAAACACAATTGAAAACCTGTTAACCAGTCCCTGCGAGCTGTTCTACAGCTTGATGGCACACCATTAACCACATTCACAAGGTACAATTAAGCAGCAGAACGAGACACCATTAACCAGTTCAGTGATACACTTTTAACTGGTTCCCTGAGAGAGTATTAACCATCTCCATGACACACTATTGAACAAGTCTCAGTGAGACTGATTTTTTACATTTGCTATTTTTTTATTTTATAGGTTTTATAAAGCGCTAGCTAGACCCGAGGGCATGAGAGCGCTTGACATGATCATAAAGAACACAGTATAATCAAGTCGCTCACCATGTGATGCAAGACATATTAGATTCTAGAACTCACATACAAATATAAAAAGAATAATCAGCTCTATAAGATAATATTAACCAGCTCCATGAGATACTATTAATGAGCTCTGAGACGGTGTTCGCCAGTTCCATGATGCGACCGAAATCAACCAAACTGATTTGAAATTTAAATTCACCGGTTGCAAATGTCTTTTGGAAGGTTCCAATTGCAGGGCATGGTGTTTTTACAACAGGCTATATATGTCCGTAAGAAAAACAAGGGAATGCTAATAGGTACTTATGTCTGGTTCCAAGATGCAAGCGGGCTGTTTTTCCATATCAGTTATTTAGATGTTCAAAATTCCACCTATGCTACCAATTGGATCATACTAATGGAAACCCTGTGTAACTCAAATTTCCTCCAAAGATCTCTACCCTATGCTCAGAGATTTGGTGTAGATAATATAAATGGTAAAAATAGCATAGCCTTTAGGTGAGTAACTTCCCAAGCTACATTGGGTAGGGACAAAGGTGACTTTGGCACCTTAAGCAAAACACAGATCAGGCAGGCCGAGAGTGACTGTTGCTGTGACTGTACACCTAGAGACCGGCACAGCCTATGTGAGACAGGCAGAGACTGCTGAGACAGGCAGATGACTGCACTCCTGGAGAAAGACGCACACTGTGACAAGCAAGAGACAGGCCGGGAGTGACTCCGCTTTGAGACAGGCAGGTGACTGCACTCCTGGAGGTGGACACACTGAGACAAGAAAGAAACAGACACCTTCTATGTGAGACAGGCATAGACTGCTGAGACAGGCAGGTAGCTGCACTCTTGGAGGCAGACACTCTGAAGCAAGCCAGAGACGAGCACAGCCTATGCGCGATAATGCAGAGAGTGGCTTCTGTGAGACAGGCAGTAACTGCACACCTGGAGACTGACACACACTTAGACAGGCGCAGCCTACGAGAGACAGCTCAAGACTGCTGAGGCAGACAGGCGATTAAACACCTGGAGACGGACACACACTGAAACAGTCACAGCCTATGAGAGACAGACCAACACTGCTGACACAGGCAGGTGACTGCACAACTGGATACCAACACTCATTAAGACAGGCACAGTCTAATAGAGACAGACAAAGACTGCTGAGACAGGCAGGGGACTGCACTCCAGGAGACTGACACACACTGAGACAGACCAAGACGGCTGAAACAAAGAGGTGATTGTACACCTGGAGACGGACACACACTGAGACAGGCACAGCCTATGAGAGACAGACCAAGACTGCTGAGACAGGCAGGCAACTGCACTCCTGGAGACAGGCATATACTGAGACAAGGTACAGGCTTAAACTATGCGAGATAGGCCGAAACCGCTAAGGCAGCCAGCTAGGGCACTGCACTCCGGGAGACGGACATACACTGGGAAAATGAAGAGAAGCTTGCAAGCTGTACACAGCTGAGGCAGACATAGGTTGTGCAGAAACAGACAGAAGAAGTGCAGCTCAGCAAGAGGTGGGCATGCTCTACCCTGTAGACACGCATGATAAACACTGCAGCAAGAGACAGACAGGGTGTACACTAGTCATAGATGCAAGATAAGCACTACAGTAAGAGACCCACACCCTGTACACTGCAGAGACAAACACAAGATGAACACTGCAGCAAGAGACAGACACAGGGTGCACTTTGCACACACAGGACTTCTAAAGAGGTACACTTCAGAGAGAGACATAGGATTAACATTAGAGCAAGACACAGACAGAAGAAATTCCCTACCGAAAGAGACAGACACAGGCTGTACACGGCTGAGACAGACACAGGCTGTACATGGCAGAAAGACCACCAGCTAAACACCGCACCCAAGCAGACACAGGCAAAGGATGAGAATCACAGGCAAAGGATGAGAATCACAGGCAAAGGATGAGAATCACAGGCAAAGGATGAGAATTACAGGCAAAGGATGAGAATGACAGCAAGAGTCAGACACAGGTCGTGCTCTGCAGAGAGACACTGAGAATACGGAGAGAGACATAATAAGTGCTCACAGAGATAGACATGGGGTGACCACTACAATGAGCCTCGGGCATAGGATCTGCACTGCCAAAAGAGAACAAGCAATGGCACAGCCAATAGGTCTCGCTTTTGGGACCTTATAAGTATTTAGTTGTGCAGCACAATATCCTTGGTGCAACAACAACTGTTGCATGGCTAAACACTTATAAGGTCCCAAACGCTTGACCTATTGGCTATGCCAATGCTTGTTTTATATGTTGTTGGCTGCGGATTGCATTAGCCAGGAAAACTTTTGTTTCAATATGTGATAGCACTAGACTTCGTTTTAATCTAGAGTGATCTGTTTATATATTTATTTATTAACTTATTTCTTTTCAAGTTTCATCTGCACATATAATTTTAAGAGGTGTAAAGTTCGACCATATCACCTTTTTCCCAAAAACTCTTCATTGGCTATTTAGATGTACCCCCAGGTATTGTTCGTTGTCCATCAGGTCGGGCTCTGTATTCAAGCATTTCCTTTAACTTCATCACACTTGTTTTGTGTTTATAAACCTTAATGTCTAATGATTGTACCTCGCCACTGGTTTGAAAGATATTGCAGAACCTTTTCTGTCCTTTGCCCAATACGATGAAATTACCAGCCTTGTAGCTCTTTTACCGAAGCTGATTTTACTAAATGTTCTGGAACTGAAAACCATTGTTTTAATTCTCTCCTACAGACAGCTTTAATTGTCTTTAAGCAGACCTGTTATTTCCTATAAATTATACATACCGAGGGTGGTCTTTAGAGTAGCTCATTGCTCATGATTGGATAGCTTTGTTGCCTGCCTCAGTTGTCTGCTTTGGATTTGATTTCTTTCCTCCCTGTTTTTGTGTTTTGTCCCACAGGGAGCATTTGGCCTTCGCAGTGTTCTGATTGGATAAGCTTATATCTTCCCACAACATAAATGTTTTTAATACTCTCCGATGCTCCCTGCCCTATCCATCTCCTGTCCCATTCCCTCTAGCTGTGGCTTCAGATCATGGTTATTTTGTTTTGCAAGGGCCCTTCAGCTTGTTGCGACTTATTTGCATGCATGTGTCACAATGCACACAAACACATTTTAATGCAATGCACGTACCATGACGTGGAAATGCCATGTGTGAATGGGTACCCTTTAATAGTTAACCAGTTCCAGCATTGCTGACTATTCGTGTGCATGCGTCTTAAAGTATGTGTTCCTTCTTCAGGGCCAACCAGCATTGGCAAAGGCAGTATCCTGGCCATTTAAAGTTGAGACCGCTTAGCTTTTTACAGTGCTTCTTTTTGTCTTGCTAGCACAGGTTTCAAGATATTTGTTGTTGGTAACTGCATGTATTCTAATTGTTTATAATGGTCGTTACAAGGATTTCTGACAGGCAAGTAGCGCACCCCTGTAGTATAGCAAGGTGTCTATGTGGGCTAAATGGTTCTAGCACGGATTGTGACCAATACTGCACAGGGTGTCACCCTTCAGCTACTTGTTATAAATTGCAGCCTCTTCGTGTCGCTTCAGCATTGTAATTTGACACTAACCCAGCCTTGTCTATTCAGCTCATGGTTGACAAAATCTTGCCCCTAACAAGGGTGCCATAGGCACCAAAGTACATGTACAAGTTAAAATGCCTTGAAAGTAACGACTGCTACTTTGCAATCAGTACTCTGATTGATTCTCTTCCCAGGTATAACTGTTCCATCCCATTGAATACTGTTTGGGTGGTCTAGGGAAAAAGATATTCCTGAATAGTTTGCTCAGACAATGCAAAGAGGATTGAATTAAAAACTGGCTACCTTATCAGGAGTCAAAGGACAGTTCAGCTAGGCTGAAACACGGGCTTCTGGCTCATTACCCCCTCTCTTGACGGTTGGCTTCAAGATCCAAAAGTTGACTAGAATCACTCCGAGTGTTTAAACCACTCAGCCTAGGGCCAGAAAGCGGATTTAGGCAAATTGGATTCTTCTAAAGTGCACTGCATTACATGCATGCTACAAGCCAGACAACATCATCCTTGAAACCACTGAACAATAGGAATAATGCCAGTGGCGGCATCACTGGAATACATTAGCTAATGTATTGTTACACTTTAGTAATAATACACAATTCTTCTATCAAAACACAGGGTCAAATTGATTTCACATAACCTGCTACCAGCGCATTTAGCTGCCGCGCTTTTACTCGCTATTACTCGCTATAATTTTTAAGTGTATCTGTATCTGTATTTTAGATCCCGCGGCGCTTTAAAGCTCACCTTGTCAGCGCTCACCCTCTTGGTCAGAATCTCCCTTTACCATTCTTCATTCTGTTGGCGTCCGCAGGCCGGGGAATTTTGTGAGGCATACCGGCACATAATTACTCACTTCCTCGCATTCGGCGGGGATTAGACAGACTTAGTCGGGTCCGACATCTTGGGTTGGGTAGTGAGGCGAGGCACTCCGCGGCCATCTTGCGTAAGGCAAGAGGCTAGTAGGCGGTCCTCCGCTCAGCGTAATAGTATTTCAGGATGGATAGATCGACGCGCAGCGCTCGCGCGCAGCGGGCGCGCCGGAGGTGCGCCAGAGGTAAGCCCGTTTGCGCCCGTTCGCGCAACGGACGCGTTTAGGGCCGCTACCTCTGGCCCCTCTGGCCCACTTCGTATTGCCTACTCTCGGGCTGAGCTACTTAGGCTCCGACCTTGCCAGAACCCGGTTAGGCAGCCAACTATTAGGCGAATTTCCTGTGGGCTGCTTAACGTCAGATCCCTCTGCAAGCACTACACGGAAATTGCCTTCCTTATCGAATCAGAAAAACTCGATGTCCTCTTTCTCACAGAAACGTGGACTCGGGAGGACTGTGAGGTTGAGCTGGGCCTAGCCTGCCCCTCAGGCTATAAAATCAGCCATACCCCTCGCCCACTCAATCGAGAAGGGGGAATCGGGTTCATCTATAAAAACTCGCTGACCCTTTCCCAGCTAAAGATTCGAGAGGTTCCGGGATTCGAACTGATGGGTTTTACAGTCAAACAGCAGGAGTTGATACTTTGCTCGGGTGTCCTGTGCTATCGTCCCCCGGGACCGGCACCTTCCATATCGCTCCTTATTGACCTGATCTACGAACTCGCTAGCTCCCACTCCAAGTTACTGATTCTTGGTGATTTTAACTTGTGGGCAGGTGGCTCACTGGACAATGCACTCTTTTCCCTCAGTCAAGCCTGCACGGACATCAAGTTGGAACAGTTGGTGAATGCCACCACGCATCGGAAGGGTCATATCCTGGACTTAATATTTGCGGATCCACAATGGGTATCAATAGAGGATATTAAGTGCCAGTTCTGGACAGACCACTTTCTGATTTTGTTCTCTGTTTGTTCAGAGGATCACACCTCGCGGAAGGCCGGATTACCCCAAGCCAAGCTAGAGAGACCTTGGTCCCGAATTCTCAAAACCTCTCCACTGCCGAATATCTTAGGTAAGGACTTTAAGCTTGGCAACACAGCTGAAGAGAGTAACACTCTCTTCTGCCAATCCATCTCGAGCTTGCTGGATAAGTTGGCACCCCTCCGGAAGTCATGAGGGAGGGTGAATCGAGCTAGCCCTTGGTATACGAGCGAATTACGCCAGCTTAAACTTGACTGTAAACGTGCAGAAAGGGCGTGGAGGAAACAGTACTTAGAATCGGAGAAAACTGTGTTCCGGACCGCCATACAAAAATACAAGGCTCAGATCAAGATGGCTAAAGCGACCTATCTTGAATCCACCTTGAATCAGGCCCCAAATAAGGCACAGGCCCTCTTCAAAATTGTCAGGGACCTTTCCCACCCTACGTGCGTGGCCAGCTCCGTCCCCTCATCGCAAGTTCTTTGTGACTCACTTGCTGATGCCTTTGAGGAGAAAATCAGCAAAATCCTGGAGGGTCTGCAGGACCCAGTTAATTCCACCACTGGTTTGGGAGCTCCGGAGGCGATGGCCAGTCGACCCCTGCAGAGGGTTTCTCACCTCTGTTTGGAAGCTCCGGCCACGCCTTCCAGTCGACCCCGACCAGAGGACCGGGCCCTCAGCCTGGGAGCTCCGGCGATTGAGGCCAGTCGTCCCCAGCTGAGTAGCTTTCCCCTTCCCTCTCTGGACCAGGCCCTCAGTCTGGGAGCTCCGGCGATTGAGGCCAGTCGACCCCAGCTGAGTAGCTCTTCCCTTCCCTCCTTGGACCAGGCCTTCAGCCTGGGAGCTCCGGCGATTGAGGCCAGTCGACCCCAGCTGAGCAGCTTTCCCCTTCCCTCCTTGGAGGAGTTTGGCAGCCTAGCCCTTACGATCTCATCTGGCTCGCCTCTTGATCCTCTTCCTCCAAAACTCTGGAGGATGTTTCAGGAGGAACTCTTCCAGCCTTTGCATTCCATCTGCTGCCAGCCGTTTGAAACAGGGACTGTACCGGGTTGCTGGAAGAAGGCAGTGGTATCCCCGCTCTTAAAAAACCTACGCTTGACCCTGCTTGCCTCTCCAATTACCGGCCAATTTCCCTGCTTCCTTTTCCAGTCAAAATCATGGAAAAATTGGTTACCCGCACTCTGTCCGGCTTCTTAGAAGGGAACACCTGGTTGGATGAGACGCAATTCGGTTTTCGCCCAGCTCATGGGATGGAAGCCGCGTTAGTGACCGTGTTAGACAATCTGCGGGCGCGAGTCGACAGTGGTCGGGCAGCCTTTCTGGTGCTGCTCGACATGTCGGCCGCGTTCGACACGGTCAGCCATCCTACCTTGATATCGAGGCTGGAAGAGTGCGGGGTCAAAGATAAGGCCAGGGACTGGCTAATTTCCTATCTGGACAACCGTCAGCAACGGGTTTCGCTCCCTCCCTTCAGCTCAGAGGAGCGGAGAGTAGGACAAGGAGTACCTCAGGGCTCAGCCATCAGCCCTATACTCTTCAATATTTACCTCCGCCCTCTAGTCCAGCTCATTAAATCATTTGGGATCTCCGCATTTAACTATGCGGATGATACCCAGCTGGTCTTTTCACTGGAGGGACAGGATGCAGTCCCATTGGAGACCTTCCACCGGTGCATGCAGGCTACAGCGGAATGGCTCCGTCTGAACTCGTTACAGTTCAATGGAACTAAGACAGAGGTCCTGCACTGCTCCAACGACCGAGTTCCCAGAGATCTCCCAAACAATTTTTGGCCCCCGTCATTTTCAGAGACGGTGTCAGCCGCACAATCGGCGCGTAATCTGGGTGTCATTTTTGGGCCCAACTTGCAGCTGGATCTGCACGTAAACAAGACCACCTCAACGTGCATGATGCTTATCCGTATGCTGCGCAAGGTTTTACCCCTCCTCCCTGAGCAAGCCAGACCCGAAGTAGTGCGGAGCACCATCCTAAGTCGTCTCGACTATTGTAACGCACTACTTCTGGAAGCCCCGGTAACACTTCTGGGCAAGCTCCAAAGGGTGCAAAATTTGGCTGCCAAACTCGCCCTATCCCGCCCCTACCACAGCTCTTCCACGGCAGCGTTACAGGAACTCCATTGGCTGCCGGTCCATCTACGCGTTCGTTACAAAGCAGCGTGCATTGTGTTCAGAGCTATCCATGGCCTGGGCCCGATCCCTCTGCGAAGAATGTTTGCCTGGTACCTTCCATCCCGAGCTTTACGTTCCTCTTCATCCAGGCTACTAGTAGTTCCGCGTTTCCAGAGAGTGAGGATGGGTGGCCGATCGTTCAGAGTAGCGGCGGCCAAACTCTGGAACTCCTTGCCATTATCCCTAAGGAGTCTTGAGGATCTCTTGGCCTTCAGAAAGGCGTTGAAAACTTACCTCTTCCCTAGGACAGGCTAGTTGCTGAATCTGCTGGATCAGTGTTCAAAGCGCCAGGATGCCCTTGGTGGTGACAGGTTGCGCTATATAAGTATACCACAATACAATACAATACATAAAGGTGGAAACATGTTTGATTTTAACCTTGCTCAGTACTCAAGTAAAAATGATATAATTGAAGAGGTCTATGAGTGATACTGGCACAACTGTAGTTGTAATCCACAAACCACCCGAGGGCAATGCTGACTAAACCTACCAAGCATAATAGGATTGGTGGGGACAGGTATTTAACATATAGGAGAAGCCAACCTTTGAGTTGTAGCTGGAGCATACATAAAATGCATTGGTTCATAATGCAGATTCAAGTGAAATAGGGTATACCCCAATACCATAATCATGGAAGTTCATTCCTGAGAAAGCAGTAATTGTGCAGGGAATAGCATTCGATTTCAGACATGAAAAGTGCTAATGTTGTTTGGTATGGCAGTCTTTTGTGAAGTATCATACGGGCACGCCTGATAGTACCAGGTTTCCCCATCTAAAGATGCTCCCAGTGTCCAACTTCTCTTGCAACTACAAGGAGTCTCACTGTCCATGGAATTAACTCCCTCTTTCCCTGTCAGTCTGTTGCCAGTTAATGATCATCCATTTTCAAAATAGGCAACCTATAAATTCTGCAATACTGTGGTTCACTGGATCCCAACATGTCAAACATGGCATTCTCTTTAGCTAAATGTAGTATTTTCTGAGGTACATATACTATAATAACTGAGTTCTAGGACGCTCGTTCACATTTAAGGGTTTTGATACTATGAACGTAGAAATGCGAGTGAAATGGTCTGAAAATAGAGTACCTAAACTAAATCTGGAGCATTCACCACCAATTTGGCAGCAGTGTTCTAGACAATCTGAAGATGACAGAGAAGGTAGTTAGCCATGCCCAGATAAATACATTATAAAAATCTAAACAAAAACTGATAAGGCCTACATAATCAGCTCAGGAACAATTGGTGTTAAAATAGGGCAACAGTTTAAAAAGCCTCTTTAATTGAAACACTCATGTTGAGGCTAGGGTTTAAACCTGTGCTTTATGCTTGAATCTAGAACTGATATTTATGTACAGGTTCATTACAACAGTCACTGAGACCGGGCAAAGACCCACAGCCAATGGCCAGTTTGTAGGGCTCCAGTGGTACATACTACTACAAAGCACCATAATCTCTGGTTCATTTCACTGTAGTTGATGTTTATAAATAATATTCCCATCTGCTTTATGATCTCTAGTAAAAACAAATATCATCTTCCAGGGTTACCTCACTCCCCCTAAGCAGGACGGAAGCTAAGTATCAGCCATGCAGTTGTAAAATTTGGAGACCAGTGAAGTGGATGAGAATGGGAGAAGGAGTAACCTGTTTATGAAAAAAGTGAAGCAAGAGTGTGGATCCCTACTGTAGCCCGCATGACACAATAACTGCTTGAGAGATGTGCAGTTGAATCAAGACTCGTTTGTATTGTTCAATGACAAAGGATTCTTCTCACTTCCCGTCGGGGCCAGCTATACTTAACTGACATCCACCCAAGATGAACCACATGTCAACGGTCTCTGGGATCCAGGGGTTGATGTAGTTATTATTTAAAGCCATGTAAAGATCATGACCATGATTAGAATTGATTCAGTACTATGGTCCAGGCAAAGCTTACCATGGCTTTCATCCATTGCTTTAGTGTTTTTCTAAAAAGTCATTTAGTTGAGTACCTACATGACTATCAAGACATTTTGCGATAGGGATAAGATAAATAGTTGTACAAACTGACCACCAGATCAGAAAGCTGGTCTTTCTTTTACTTAATAATAGAATAACTATAGTTTCCTTCAAGGTGGCAGGAAGAGTGTGTTGTCCCAAAGAATGACTGATGATTTTACTAGAAAGGTCCCTCAATTTCAACTGAGATTGAGGTCCTGGGTTAACTTGTTCTCTTTTTCTTTGGAGAGGTATTGGGTTCCCCTGCAGGTGAAGTACCTGAATGTGGCTACTGATATTTCACAGAAGCTGCTGTGTACCCTAGTGGACAACAGAAAGATTTACACTTGATACAGACTTGTGCTCAATAAACCCTTTTATGTAGCAATTTGGGAATGCAGCCAGTTTATTGTGGTGTTCTGATTCATTTTGTATTCAGATTGTTTCTGTCTCTGTAAACCTGAGGTATTTGTGTGGAGAGGGCGCTGCTGGTTCCGGTTTCCCCTCAAGGACAAGATATGGTACAGACATTGGAGAATTCTCTGCTACTGTGACCTGGATAAAGTAGAAAGTTGTACTCCCTGATGTGAGAGAAGCCCTAACCAGGAGTGTTCAGGTGCATGGCTGCACTGACTGGCGCCTCTGGGGGCGTCATTTCAAGGACATGAGCTGACCAAGTACAAGAGCAACATTGCAACTCTGATGGCTAGAGCTAAACAATGAAACCCACATGCATGACCGGAAGGTTGAGTACATGGCATGAGCATTCAAGACCTACAGGTATGTTGAGGGTGCATCATCCTCTATCTGCCATGCACCATCCCTGACTATGTGGAAGCCCATGCCCACTCCTTGCCAGCCCAAAAGTTGATACAGAAGTTTTTGCTCTCCTTGGTCCCTGTGTAGCATGCCCTGTGCCCTGTTCTGATTCTAGAATGTTTAATACTCACTCAAGCATCTATTGTTCCATGTATATCTATGTTTAGAGTCTTGAATGATCACTGACCCTGAATCTCAGTTCCCAATGTAAGTCTCTCTAGTTAGGTGCTTGTCCCATCATGTGGGCACTCTTGTCAGCAAAACATTTTGATTATGATCTGGCAATTTCAATCTACTGGCCTGTATATCTTAAGACACAATTTAGAATGTCAGCAAATGCCTGATCTAGTAATTCTCCCTACAATAAATCTTTACTTAGATGAGCTCCTTACATATATCCTTCCTGAATTGTAACAATTGTCCTGTAATCTCAACACCTGGATCCCAATATCCCCGTTAGCTAGTCAGCAAGACCTTTGTCAACTGGCCACCAGCCCTGGATATCCAGAAATGTCCATTCTGGCCATTGAGTGTGACTGCTATTTATTTTAAGTTGGGTGTTTAGGAGACCATACATTTTGATACTGTTTTGTGGATTCTGAGCCACCAGTTATCACACTTATTGGGTTGTTCATCCTGCACCAAGGACTTCTTCAAAAGCTAAGGAAAGGGTAGACTTTTTACTGCAAGCTAAGTGCATTGTAGTATCCTGGGTGATTGTGTCCATTGTGTTGTGTTATAGAGTGTCTTGCCTCTACCTACATTAAGTGTTATGTCTGTGCCCCACAACGTGTAGGGGCTTGATTTTTTTGTAGGTTCTTTATTTTATTCACTTAATTTACTACCTATGCATAAAGGCATCTTTTTTTCTTTATGGCACTGACTGGGCATTGGGTGTTTTGTGTAATTACACGCCATAAAATATCAGAGTTTTTAGTCTTGTTGTTCTTGAAAAGCAATATACACAGAGGGAGATACTTGATTTCCCAGTGGAGTGCAAGAGTGCCAATGAAAAACAATGCCACTGATAAACACACAACGTGGCATCCACTACAGATACCTCCGAGTGATTACCACGGATCTGACATAAAGCCATTTCTGGAGAGAAAAAATACTTATAAACATCGTTCTCCAGCACTGGTATAGTTCAAGAGTTTTGTTAATATTCAGATTACGATACAAATTGTGTATAAGACTGTAGCTGTAGAGCAAACTACATCTACTGAATGTAGACATTACCCCAAGATAGGGCTGGAAAATTAAGTGGTATTTTATGCATCATAGTTGTTATAATGATAATTTCCCCTTCTTTTGTCTGAAGATGTGTTGTATTCACATTTTTGACACAATTGTTTATTGTGCATTTTCAAAGGAAAGCAATACTAGAACCATGCATGAATATAATATATTGTCACTCAACACTAGAATAATCTTACATCTATGTCAAATCTAGAAAAAGGCATCCTCTTGTTTAAGACACTATTCATGTAGGGTAGAAAGTGTGGAAAGGGAGGCGGGGGCTGTCAGGAAATAAAGGGAGAACGAAGATCACCATTAGAGGGGTAGGGGGAGACAAGAGACTCTATTCAACCAGGGAAGGCAATCTAGATTGTGTGTGAGTGACAGGCATTTTCCCTAGAAGACTGTTGGATGTGTGAGGGTGGTGGGCAAGGGAAATGGAGGCTGTGGTCCATAGGCCGTATTACAGAAATGCCCCGGGGACGCAAGAGGTGCGTGTGCCCTCTATGAGTGCCCTCAGGGTACTTTAGTAATACAGATAGTGCTGCTGCACATGTAGCTCCAGCGCTATCATTAGAGGGCGTTCCCTCATTTGCATGGGATGTGGCTCCATGCAAATGAGGGAATTACTATGCCTCTGCGCCTGCACTGTATTATGGACGCGGGGGCAATAGCAAACATGCCTTTAGGAGGCTCACTGAAAGTGCGCCACAAAAAGGTCTAAAGCTTGTATAAACGCAAATGATGTGAAGGAACTAATACAGAAAAAATCTTTTAGAATAGAGAAAACATGAATTAGTCTCTATTACTGGGTATCGTTATCCCTACCAACGTACATTGGTTTCATTTCAAACTGTGGTCTTAATATTAAATGTGTGATGGTGATTTTGTGTATCTGTGGTGCAGTGTTCAGAGTTGGAAGTAAAGGCAAAAGATAGGAAAAGATGTATTCTTAGATCTTACATCGTTTAGATGCTACTATAGGATTACCTGTTTTGCCATCGAATTGGCAGTGGAATATCAGACTTCTTTTGAGGTAGGAGTATATTGTGTTTATTCTTCATAATTTGCGAAGTAGGAATCTTCAAGTGCTCTACATGTAAGCTGTCTTTGATGTTGGATTGAGATTAACTATATTAATGGATTCAGGAGGAACGGATGTAACTTTAATGTATATCAGACTTTTAAGCATACAGTAATTGAGTTCTGGTAACCCAACAGTAAATTATTCCATATTCATTTGTGTATGTAGAACTTAAATTTGAATTGATCTTGCTCGTGTTTTGAACTTGTATAACACAAGTTGTTCAAGTGTGTGTTCCTTATTACTTTTACCTTAATTTTGTACCAAATTGTGTTGTCTTGAGTTGTTTGTAGAATTGATGTAAATGTTTGTGTGTGTACTATACGCTATACCTTTTGCTTTTGCTATTGCAGATGTAGGTGGCAGCCTAGTTTTCTTGTACAAGGGTTCAAGTAACTATATCATTCAAAGTGTTAGTGAAGATGGGTCAGCTGGGAACTATTGTGTCAATATGTACTTCTCCACCAGACATCCTAAATGTTTTGCTTCCTTCTGCTGTCTAATACCTTTATTCTACTTGTTAGATCTGATGGTGGAATTCATTGTAACACACATGATGAAAGAGTTCCCTATGGACCTATACATGTAAGTGCAATAATCTTGTGACCAGAAGAAAAGCATAAAATGTTTTACAATATGTGAAAATTAACACATTTCATTATTATAAAGAGTATGGCACATAGAGTACTATTTATGTGATTGTTGCTTCCTATAATGTGATAAAATCAGGTGTTGAATATTGTGTGAATCATTGTAATGTAACGTTTCTAAAATAAACCAGAGCTTGTACAAAATATAATAGACCTATAATCATCAAGAAATTGGATCCAGAGCTAAAATGGAGTAGATAAGGACACGTAAAGGATGCTTATTTTAACTAGTACTTTTCACATTATTGTAAATAATTACATTTGTAAATCAATTATTAACAAGTTCACAGATTGATCCCTTTGATATGCAGAGCCCTAATTAATGATGATAATATTTACTTTTATAAATTAAAGGTTGAATACTGAGTTGTGTAATGTATGGGACTCAGATGTACAACCAGACTTTCTCTCACATATCATTGGTGTTAGTAAAGTATTGAGATTAGTATAATCACCCTTGCTCTCTCTCATTTTCACTTCAATTCAAATTCCCCATGATTTTAAAGCTCATATCACACTACTCGAACGTACCGCTATTTTTAATCATTATCCAAGAATAGGAATTAAATAGAGCAAACAGAAATATGTTATTGCACAGTCTACCAGAAAGCCCTCTGAATGTTAAAAAAAAAAGAAGAAACAAACCTCATCAAACCGGTTTCAGACTTTTTTCTCAAGAGTCCAGTTCCTCAGATGACCTGAACATGGAACATGCACCGCAACAGATACTGGTGGAAATTAAATGAAAAACCAGCAAACAAGGGCAAAGTGACAATGGAGTAGTAGGGCATATGTTAACATCCAAAAACTTGTTGCCAGAAAAGTCAGGAAAACTTGCCTGCAGGCCATCTGCCAAAAGACCCATTGCTGCACACAAGCATATATTTGAGACAATTCATAGTATTTGGAAACTGAAATCAATGTTAAGCTCCTAACATTTTTTTCATTCTTTATTTATTGTTTTTGTTGTCCAACATACACGAGAGAGTAGAATACAGTTGGTTACAGTTAAATCAAGTATTTTCACAGACATTAATTTTCTGTAGCATTGATCAGAAAGATGTACACGTGGTGTATAGTGGACTGAAATAACAGTAGAGGTCATATATCTCCGCACATTTTTAAAAATGTATTTTATTGCAATTTGTTCACAATATATTGTTGATCAGATAGTACATTTCTTTGACTGCATCAAGTTTACAAGTGAACAAACCCTTTCTTCAATTCCCCAAAAAGAAGAAAGTATTGTCAGCCTCCCAGTTGGTCATATAACCCCATGGGTTTACAGGTTCGACACTTATGCCTTGGAATGATGGTACAACATCAGTTACTTCTCCCCCTGTGTAAGAGGTCTAAATGCTGCCTCTTTGATGCACGGTCGGAGCACCCAGTAGCGGATTTGTTGGTACTAGAAGCTTTTATTCTTAAAGTCCATGTGTGCATTTGCAATCCACAAATGAGCTGATTTGTTCCCCTTTGAACATGTCTTTGAGCATACAACAATCCGCTTCCCACCTTTTCAGGAACCCTGTGTAACGCTTACCTGGGATGAAGTCAGATTTTATCAAGAATGGGTGTCAAAGGGGAGGATAATGAGGTTATTCGTTATTCCTCCAGTTCTAACCAGTGTATCCCAGATATCCAGGATACTATGTGTCATCTGACCACAATAGACATTCTGTGCTCTGGATCTCCTAGGCACCCAAATTAGGTCCCACCTCTACGTACTCCCCCTCCCCGCCTTACACATGTGGACCCAATACTTCTCTATTTTTCTCTTTGACCCTTCCACAATTATTTCCAGTGGGCGGCTTTATAGTAGTAAAACAATATAGGTAGATCCCAGGCCCACTTTTTCGATGGGGGCTTTCAAGACATCAGAGGAAGCTTTAGGTCTTTTCACTCTTTGCACAAAAAAGGGCATCTTGCATGTCTGAGTGAGTCCCTCCCAAATGTATTGGTAATGCCTGAAAGTCATATAGATATCTAGGTATAACGTTCCTCTTGACAATTGTAATGCTAGCGAGCCAGAAGACATACAGGTGTTGCCATGCTTTTTTGATTATTCTTGATTTCTTTCCAGAATTGAAGTTTATTTTTTACATGTAGTCCTGCCAAAGAGGGTGCTAGATTAACTCCCAGATACCCAGATTTGTGATCGTGAATGGTTCCTCTTGTTCTGGTTTCCGAGGGTCTAATTCGTCTAGTCCCAAGGACAAACATTTGGTTTTACCTGCATACATTTTGTAGCCATAGTTCCCCAAGATTGTCATTAGGTCTAGGAAAGAAGTGTCCGGGACAGATGGCAATGACAGAATGTCCTCAGCAAAAGAAAATATTGTGGTCAATTCCCCCAAAGTAGCCACTCTTCTTGCCAGTGCCATTTGCTCTATAACCATGATATGTAATAGGGGTGACAAGGAGAATCCTTGCATAGTCGCCCCTAGTAGGTTTGTGAGTGCTGACCTAACCCCATCTACCAACATGTGGCCTTCGGGTCCGAGTAGCTAGCCAATACCATGTCTATAGAATGGTCTCCCAGGCTGAATCTTGTGAGGACCTCTCTCTTAAATGTCCAGTCCAGCCTGTTGCAGGCTGTTTCTGCATATACTAACATACCTTTTAACTTCTTTTGTGAGCCTTTTTGACAAGTGGAGCTATCCTTTGAACATTGTCAAGTGCCTGTCTTCCCTTGACGACTTGTATTGATCCTTATATGCTAGATCTTGAAGAAGAAAAGCAAGCCTTGCAGCTAGTACCTTCATTTATATTATAACATCTACATTTAACAGTGTTATTGGTCTGTATACTTGAACTCAATTCATACAACTCCTTCGGAAACATTTGGAGGCATATGGGAATAGCATGTTTTCCTCAGCCAGTCTTGCCATTCCCTCTGTCAATGCTAGCTGTCTCCTTGGACGATACTGACGTGCATTGTGACATATGGTCAGTGAGATATTTCCAGCAGTCCCTGATAAATTCCGCTTCAACCTAGCACAAATCATTTGGGATTAACAGGGCTAGGCAAAGTATGGCATCCGTACAGCACTGCACACTATTGACTGTTTAAGCAGGGTGGTCGGTACCAGCGTAGTGCTTTGGCGCCACAAAGGGATGAGATCAACAGGTTTTTTGGGTGGCATTCAGTCATCAATAATGGCTACCCCATTAGACGGCACCCGTCTATTTGAAAAGAAAGAAGACCTAGCACTCGGGTGCTTTAAAGAAAAGAGGGATGCAGCACACCCCCTTGGCCTTTCTCTGCCAGTACGGTAGTATCCCTAACAATACCACCCATTTCAAGGCTCCGGAAGTGGTGTCGCTTACAGACCACGTTAAGGCACATAACCTCAGTGGTAGGCACCCCAGTCCTTTCGAGGTCTGGATTGGTGATCCAGCTTTTGCACGTTCAGGCCAGCATGTACAACGTACTGCCTAGTCCTCTGCTCCTCACGCTTCAGCTTCCAAGATGTTTCAGTTTGCCCTTAGCATCACATGACCACCCTGTAGAAGGTGGGAGAAGTTAGTTTAAGGGGCGGAAGAGCATTACATCCAACCAGTGTGTCCTTGTACTAGTCCAACAGGGTTATACTCTGCCATTCCTGTCTGACCTGCTGCATCTTCGCCTACATCAGAGCAGCTTTCAAGGGACCATTTGTCCATCCTGTAACAGGAATCCAGGCTTTCTTTCACAAAGGAGCCATAGAGAGGGTTTAGGCATAGGAAATAAGGACTGAATGTTATTCCCGCTATTTCCTGGTGCTGAAGAAGGGCAAAGGCCTATGTCCTATTTTAGATCATCACCCTCTCAACTTAATCCTGAAAAAGGGAAAATTCAAGATGTTCATGCTGGTCTCGCTTATCTGTCCTGGTCCCTGGATCCTGGATGGTAGCACTAGATCTACATGTTGCTTACTTTCTCATTCCCACCCTGCAGTCTCACTGTTGTTATCTACGGGACAGCTGGAAAATGAGCATTTTCAGTTTTCCATGCTCCCTTTTGGCTTTGCCAATGCCCCTCAGGTGTTCACAAAAGTGGTGATGGTATGTTGTTGAGGGTGTATAATGCTGTTTGCTTCTCTTTCCAAATACTAAACAAAGAGATATTTAAAATAAAGTGGTGATGGTGGTTGCAGCACATCTTCGTAGGTTGGCATACCAGTCTTCCCCTACCTCGACTGTCTGTTGAAGGTGGGCTCATCACATTTGGTCATAGACTCCCTCCAGCTGAAGGTGAACTTCCTAACATCTTTGGGGTTCTCGATCAACATGCCAAAGTCAAACCTGACTCCTCTGCAGAGGATCCTGTTCATGGGAGCCATTTTAGATACGGTGCAGTTTCAAGCCTTTGAGGTGGGTCAACGAGTCCAGGACATTGGGGCTATCATCCGAAGGTTTCAATCTCAATCCAGATCTCCAGGAGAGTGGCTCTGAGACTTCCTGACCTCTCGGCCTCCTACATCCTGCTTCTTGACTATGACAGATCACACTGCAGACCCTGCATGTGTGATCCCAAGTCTTAGTGTGCTCAGTACCAAGGGAACCTGTCAGATTCCACCCTCTCCCTACCACACCCAGTGGTGATAGTGGTGATGAATGTATCTCTGATGGGTTGTGGACGTCACCTGGAAGAGGTGGAGATCAGAGGACTCTGGCCTGTGGTGAAGACCCAGCTCACATCAACTTGTTGGAGTTGCACTCGGTTCTCTTGGTGTTGAAAGCCTTCCTTCGGCCTTTCAAAAGGAGTCTGGTACAGGGTCTCTCGAACAATATCATGTGGCATTGCAACATGCATGGCAAGGTAGGGTCCTGTAAAAGAATTTGGTTGTAATTCACTTTGATATTCAAAATTCAAACAGTATATTTAATGTTTAACATATTAAATTAAACTTTGCATGCAACGTTGTAAGGGGGTCTGCCCTGACCCTGAAGAAAATTATACAAACATAACTAGAACGAATGTTCTAGGACCAGCGTGCAGTGCTATGCCCTAAGGCTTCCCGTATTCAAAGGTAATCAGTCTTTAAATCAAAGGCCAAACAACAATAAACAGGTGGTGTTCCAATGAAGTAGTAATTTTAATCCAATTGACTGTAGTACTCAAAAGTAAATCACAAATGTTGACATCACACTTGTGACTGTAGTTGAGATGGCATGTATTTTTTCTCTATACATTAAATCCACAATAGCCATAAAAACCCAATGCCTTTCGGGTGTAATATCCTTCATCCAAGTGGCACCAGAATGTGCCAGGAGTATGGGGTACCCAAAACCTATGAGTATGAGCATGTCCGATAATCAGGCTACTACTTTGAGAGGGTTTTCTGTAGCAGCAGCTGGACAGGATCTTGTACCCAGGCCTACGCAATCTACATCTTCATGTGTGGAGAGTGAGTGGCGGCAGTTGACTACATTCACCTTCCTTCCAAAGTTGTGAATGTTATTTTGTCAGCCGGGTTCCTACCAACAAAGTCTGTCTATACCAAGCACTGTCATAGGTTTATGACTTGGTGTGGTTCCTGCAATATGGACCCATTACAGGCAAAGCTTTTGGATATCTTATGTGCGAGGCATGTGGGCTGCTGAATTCATATCTGTGCATAGATCGCCGCCTAGTGTTGGGTCCGGATGATTGCACATTGTTGTCCTGGAAGAGTCTTCGAAGTATCACGAGATAAGTGGCTCCTCCCCTGGACTACAGTGCGCATGGGCATCCTCTCCATCCTCAGATTGTTTTTTTCCGCCATTGGGTTCGGATGTACTTTTTCGACTCTAGTTCGGAAACTTTGTATTGATGTTATATATATAGGTCTTCTATAGCGCGAGGCTACTCCGAAGAGTGTCCCGGCGCTTTGTACTATATGACCTAAGAAAGAAACAGACAAACATAAGAAAAAAAGAAACAGGGAGAATAAAAGCAAGCAGGCACAGTACTGAAAAGGGTAGGAAGTCTCTAACAGGTAAAGAGCCAAGTCTTTAAACCCTTCCTAAACGCGAGTAAATTAGGCGTGGAACGCAGGGTCAGAGGAAGGGAATTCCACATCTGAGGAGCCAGCAGCCAAAATGATCGTCCTCCAGTGCGAGCTTTTTTTACTCGGGGGACTACCGCCAGAAATAGGGACTCCGATCTCAAGGATCGTGCCGGATGGTAAAAAGCCAGCCTCCTTTGCAAGTATTGAGCTCCCATGGCATGCAGAGCTTTATGGGCCAGCGTCATAGCCTTGAATATTATCTGTTTCCGAATGGGGAGCCAATGTAAAGCTTGCAATAGGCTGGAGGCGCTGGCTCGCCTATGAAGGCCAAAAATGGCTCGAGCGGCAGCATTCTGGGTCACCTGTAGACTTTGTACAAGGTACTCCGGAAGGCCAAGGTATAAGATGTTAGCATAATCCAATCTGGATCCAATGAGGGCCTGAACAGTTGTTCTCCTATGTTCCTCCGAAAGTAACAGGAAGAACTTCCGGAGCATCCTAAGAATGCCAAAACAAGTCCCTGTAAGAGTCATTACCTGGGATTTGAGCGTCAGTCCATTGTCGATTTTAATTCCCAGGTTCTTGGCTGACTGGGATGAATGAGCTGGCGGGAACATGTCAGCAGGCCACCACCCATGCCAATCCGGATCAGATGAGCATCCGAAAAAAAGTATCTCAGATTTGTCTGAGTTGCACTTGAGGCTGTTCAGCTGGAACCAATTAAAAACAGCTTCAAGGCACTCACGGATACCTTCACCATCGAATTCTTCACCCTTCCGGCAGGAAAAGAGAAGCTGGGTGTCAATTGACTCTTTCCTAAGGCCAAAAGGCTTTCGAAGCGTCGGTATTGTCTCTTTCGGTACCTGTTTCTTTTCCAGTTCTTCGAACCGGACGTCGGAAGCTGCTTCTCGCTTTCGACACCAAAGGCCCAGACTACGACGACGATGGATCGGAGCCCGTTTAAACGATGCCCCGTCTGTAATTCAAAATACCCCCACATTGATGTGCACCTAGTGTGCAATAAATATTTGTCCCCCGAGCACAACGAGGCCAGCTGTATGGCCTGCTCGAAGTTCCGCTCCAAGAAGACGCTTAAACTTCGACGCGCAGCAAGACAGTCAGCGCAAAAGTCGGCGCCGAGCCGTTCGACATCTTTGAGGCCGGTGACGAAGAAGAAGAAGAAGAAGAAGAAGAAGAAGAAGAGGTTCCTGAAGAGCAGTCGGAACCAGCGTCGGAGCATGACTCCAACTTCGAGGTGGACGAGCAAGTTGAAGAGTACGTCCACGAAGAAGATGTAGTCGCGGTAGGGGACGACGAAGGGGCCATCGGAGCTGTCGATGACGACTCCAGTGATGAGCCAGGCCCAACCGCAGTAGCGGGGCCTATAACTGACATTACGCTCCCTAAGGCTCAGGTCGAGGCATCGCCGAGAGGCCTTAGCCAAGATCTTCCTTTACATTCTATAGCCCCGCGTCCAAGCCAGGCTAACAATACATCGAAGGAGCCATCGGTCGATTCTTCTAAATCGAAACCGAAACCAACAGAGCCAAAATCGAAACCGAAACTGCTTAAAATGGTGGTCGGTTCGACGTCGATGCCAGTCAAATCAAAGACTATCGACGACCCTTCGGCGTCGAAAGGGGCCGTCGCCTCGAAGACTGGAGCGTCTAAGCAGAGCTCGACCGTCAAACACGTCACCTCGACACAGTCGACGTCGACGCTCAAACATGGCGACAAGGCCAAAGGCCTCCAGACCAAGAAGGCCGTCGAGCCGAAGATTTCAGCGCTCAAGCCACTGCTGAGCAAACACCTCGAGTTGGAAACCAAAGCCGACCCGAAACAGCAAGTGTTGTCGACGCCTAAGGCCGGGCATGCTACATACCGGGAGCTCGAGTCGACGCAATCAAGCAAGCGTTCTACTCAGGCGCCGAAGCAACTCGAATCGACCACTACTACGAGCACCCAAAAAGTCGGCCACCCTCCGATTAAGTTCGGTCTTCCGCCAACGGCTCGAGCAAAGCATCTCGAACACCACGGAGGCACCGACCCTTCAAAAACGTTGTTGGCGCCTTCGAAGCCCACCCCTGAAGGGGTTGTGTTCCACGAACCCTCGTACGACAACCAGTCGAAACTCTTCATCGACTCGGAATCGGGCAGGCTAACCATCCACAAGCGGAAGATCGCACCTGAACATCCCTTGGAGGGTTACAAAATTCCTCTTAAATGGAAGAAAGACTCGGCCACCTCACCAGTTCTCTTTGAACGCGTTCAGGACTATCCACAACAAATGGCATATTCTCCAGCACGAGGAGGACATGGGTGAAGACTATGGTCAAGCGGCCTTCACTTATCACGCTGACACTGATCAGGACGAACCACAACAGTGGTCTGAGGCTGTAGATCAAACTGTAGACCCTGATGATCCACAAGCTGCACCGGGCTCTCAGTCCTACAGCGTCAAAACATTGCCAACTGAGGACACGGCGGCTTTTAACGCTATGATAGAGAGGGCAGCCCTCAACCATGACGTGGAAATGCACGCAGAACCTGTGGAAGAAGATTTCTTGTTTGACACTTTCTCCACCTCTGAAAGATCCACTAAGACTTTGCCTATGCTTAAAGGGGTCCTCAAGCATGCTGCGGACATTTTCAAAGAACCCACGAAGGCAAGGGTTATCAACCCACGGATTGAAAAAAAATATAGGCCTGCTCCAGTGGACCCCACCTACATCAAAGGCCAGCTCCCATTGGACTCCCTTGTAGTGGCCAATGCCCGCAAAAGGGCAAACTCGCAAACTAGTGGTGACGCTCCTCCTCCGGACAAAGAATCAAAGATTCTGGAGGCGTCAGGAAAGCGAATGGCAGCACAGGCTGCTAATATTTGGAGGATTTCAAATACACAGGCCCTGTTGGCTAGATATGACAGGGCTCACTACGACACACTAGAACAGTTGTTGCAACACCTGCCTGATGTTTACAAGGAGGGAGCAGAAATGATTATACAGGAAGGGAAGTTGATTTCTAATGCATCCATCTAGTGCGCACTGGATGCAGCAGACACGGCAGCTAGGGCCATCAAGACTAGTGTAATGCTAAGACGTCACGCATGGCTCCGCATCTCTAGATTCAAACCCGAGATTCAAACAACTCTGCTCAACCAGCCGGTTAACCCAGATTTCCTTTTTGGTCCCGAGGTAGACACAACACTCGAAAAAATAGAAAAGGACACTGAGACAGCGAAATCCATGGGGGCTCTGCAATCTCAGCAGTTTTGTGGCAGTTCCTTTCGTCGCTCCGGTAATAGGGGAGCCACTAGAGGACAGGCTTTACAGCAGGCCCAGTACACCAAAGGGAGCACGCGATCCACCTTCACAAAGAATACCAGGGGTGGATACCGTGGGAACAGCGCCAAAGGCAGAGAACGTGGCAATAACAACGCCAGATCCTCCGCTCCCAACAAACAGTAACGCCTTGTCACTGCCCTCGACCATCTAACACCTGTCGGGGGAAGACTCCAGCAGTTCCTGCCAGTATGGGAAGGCATTACCACGGACAGGTGGGTGAGACAACTTATCCGATACGGCTATTGTCTAGAACTAACCTCCACCCCCCCCAACATACCCCCAAGGCACCGTCCTATGTCCGCAGAGCACATGCACTTGTTGCAGCAAGAAGTACTCTCCATGCTGCAAAAAGGGGCAATAGAGCTCGTGCCTGCAGAAGAACGAGGTACAGGGGTGTACTCTCTGTACTTTTAATCCCAAAAAAGGACGGATCCCTGCGGCCCATTCTAGACCTCAAACCCCTCAACCAATACATACTTTCAGAACACTTTCATATGTTAACCTTACAGCAGGTCCTGCCGTTGCTCAGTCAGGGCGACTTCCTAGCAACCCTGGACCTCAAGGATGCATATTTCCACAGTCCCATTCACCCGAGTCACAAGAAATATCTCAGGTTCACCATCAACAATCAGCATTACCAATTCAAGGTCCTGCCTTTCGGGGTCACCAGAGTGTTCACCAAGTGCTTAGCGACTGTGGCTGCGCACCTTCGACGACAACATATTCACGTCTATCCCTACCTGGACGACTGGCTCGTTCAAGCCAAGTCAGCCCAGCAGTGTGCCAACCACATGTCGCGCACAATTCACCTCCTTCACAGTCTAGGGTTCTCACTCAACTACACAAAGTCACACCTGCAGCCCGCCCATGTGCAACAGTACCTAGGGGCAACATTGAACACTCTGACGGCAACAGCGCAGCCGAACTCTGCCAGGGTCAACAGCATGCAGCTGCTCATTCGGAAGTTCAAGCCTCAACAATCGCTCCCAGCGCAAGTGTTCATGCAGCTCATCGGTATGATGGCATCCTGCATATTCATAGTCCCGCACGCGAGACTGCACATGCGTCCCCTTCAAGAATGCCTAGCACGACAGTGGAACCAGGCTCATGGGCATCTAAAAGACCTAGTGTTGGTGACCGGTTGTGCTTACAACTCTCTGCATTGGTGGAATCCACAAAACCTTTGCAGGGGACGACCGTTCCAAGAGCCTGTCCCACAGATAGTGCTAATGACGGACGCATCTCTCCAGGGTTGGGGAGCGCATGTCCTCCATTACACGGTGCAGGTACTATGGACAACACAACAGCAAAAGATGCATATCAACCTGTTAGAGCTGATGGCAATCTTCATGGCACTGAAAGCAGTCAAGTTGCACCTGTGCAACAAGGTCGTGTTGATCCGGACGGACAACATGACTGCCATGTATTACATCCAGAAACAGGGAGGCACACACTCCCCGCAGCTATCTCACTTAGCCCAGAGCATGTGGAAGTGGGCCATTCAGAGGAACATCTTCCTCATGGCGGAGCATCTCCCGGGCGTAGACAACCAGATGGCGGACCTGCTCAGCAGGCACAGTCACCAGATGCACGAGTGGGAAATCCACCCCTCGGTACTCCAGCCATACTTCCAGTAGTGGGGTCATCCAGAGATCGACCTCTTTGCCACAAAAGAGAACGCAAAATGCCAAAGCTTCGCCGCCAGGTTCCCACACCCGCAGTCTCAGGGCAATGCGATATGGATGAACTGGTCAGGCAGATTTGCGTACGCTTTTCCCCCAGCCCCAGTCATACCGCTGGTGGCGCGCAAACTGCGGCAGCACTCCATGACGCTCATCCTGATTGCTCCAACGTGGGCACGGCAGGCTTGGTACACCACGTTCCTGAAACTTTCAGTGGTGCCTAACCAACGGCTGCGCCTCACTCCCAGCCTCCTCACTCAGAGCCATGGAGACATTCAGCACCCAGATCCGCAACAGTTGAGCCTAACTATTTGGCTCCTGAGGTCATAGAGTTTGGCTACCTCAACTTGCCCCCTGAGTGTATGAACATCATCAAAGAGGTAATCAAAGAGGTAAGGCGACCTACAACTAGGGCGTGCTATGCAGCCAAATGGAAACGTTTTGTCATATACTGTTCCAACAATGACATTAATCCGCTAGATGGGTCCACGCAGAACATCATATGTTACCTGCTGCATCTGTACCAATGCAATCTAGCGTATAGTTCCATCAGGATACATTTGGCTGCTATGGCCGCTTATCTTCAGAACAGACAGCACCTTTCACTTTTCAGAGTGCCTGCCATCAAAGCCTTTTTGGAAGGCCTTAAAAGAGTGATCCCTCCCAGACACCCTCCTTCGCCTGTCTGGAATCTGAATATCGTTCTCACCAGGCTCATGGGGCCCCCCTTTGAGCCTCTCCATTCTTGTGAGATACAGTTTCTTACATGGAAAGTAGCTTTTCTAATAGCCATCACATCGCTACGAAGAGTCAGTGAGCTTCAAGCCCTGACAATTCAAGAGCCCTACCTACAAATTCATGCTAATAGGGTAGTGCTGCGCACCAACCCCAAGTTCATGCCAAAGGTCATCTCGCAGTTCCACATTAATCAAAACATAGAACTGCCAGTTTTCTTTCCAAACCCAGATTCAGTGGCAGACAGAGCACTGCACACCTTAGATGTCAAAAGAGCTCTCCTGTATTAAATCGACAGGACAAAAGACTTTAGAAAGACTAAACAACTGTTTGTTGCCTTCTCTCCACAACACAAAGGCAACCGTATTTCCAAATCAGGTATAGCCAGATGGATTGTTAAATGCATACAAATCTGTTATCAAAAGGCTATACGCACTTTAACAGTTCCCCCAAGAGCGCATTCCACACGCAAGCTAGGGGCATCCATGGCTTTCCTAGGTAATATTCCTCTAGAGGATATATGTAGAGCAGCCACATGGACCACCATACATACATTTACCAAACACTACTGCGTAGATGTACACTCCAAGCAGCAAGCTGCTGTAGGACAGGCTGTTCTCAGAACTCTCTTTCAGACTGCTGCAGATGGCACGGGCCACCGCCGATAAGGAGGTAACTGCTAATTATTCTATGCACAGATATGAATTCAGCAGCCCACATGCCTCGAACGGAATATGCTACTTACCAGTATGCATCTGTTCTTGGCATGTAGGGCTGCTGACATTCATATCGCCCACCCTCCTCCCTGGTGCCTGTCGCAGCTGTAGCACTCAGAATAATTCTCAGGCATGGTCATCACTTACTGTATTACACTCCATCTTGGCCGCAATGGCGAAAAACAATCTGAGGATGGAGAGGATGCCCATGCGCACTGTAGTCCAGGGGAGGAGCCACCTATCTCGTGATACATCGAAGACTCTTCCAGGACAACAATGTGCAATCATCCGGACCCAACACTAGGCGGCGATCTATGCACAGATATGAATGTCAGCAGCCCTACATGCCAAGAACAGATGCATACTGGTAAGTAGCATATTCCTTTTGTGTTGTTTTTAGCCCGGCAAGGACTCGCATTGGGCACTGTTAAAGTTTATTTGTTAGCCCTTTTGGCCTTTTTGTGTTTACTGGACCAACTGTCTTTGTTTAAGTCACCTGTTGTGATGCTTTTTCTTAAAGGTTCAGTGCATATGTGTTCTCTTAAATCCATTGTGATGCCTCAGTGCGACCTTAATACGTTATTCAAATTTTTTACTTCTCACCCAATCCACAGCTGTCCTTTAACTCTCCTGACTCTCAAAACCGTGTTTTTATTGGGAAATATGTCCATAGCCCATTTTAACAAGGCTGTTGAGCATTTAGTACTGTTCCTCATATTGTTCAGCTCATGGTGGAGACTTTTTTCCAGTCTTCTCTCCATTCTAAGGCCTTGAGATGCTCTTTTGTCAGAACCATGTCAACCTTTCTTGCCGCCTTGTTGAGTCATGCTCTGAAAGAGTCCTTTGTCTCTCTGCATCCACTTTCTAGGGGTTGATCGAATAGTTGTTTCGTCTGAGACAATTTTCCCTCAAATTGCATGGCATTCAATATTGCAGATGGTCTGTTGGTTTTTGAACTTAGAGAGAGTCGACCCTCCAGATTCAGGAGTAGGCTTGTGCGGTGTCCAGGCATAGATTTCTCATTCTGCCTCTTATAGTAGAGTGTGGGGTGAAGTTGTGTTTAAGTTCCGTCTGGCGGTGATGGCTAAAGTAGTCCATTAGTTGCCTTGTCCTTTGGACTAATGGGATTTTGTAAATGGTTGCCGGGCTTCACATGGTGTTTTATTTAAACTATAGTGCTGCTAGCATCTCAGATGAGAACCACTGGGTGCCAGTCTGTTCTTGTAGAGTTTGCAGGCAGCTCATGTCCCTCTAGTTCATTAGGAGGAAGTGTGCCTAGCGATTTGGCCAAATCCAATATGGTGCTCCCATCCCCCAGGGAGCGATGTCTTGGCTATACATTCATACAGTCTCCAGAGCTCCTGCAGTTCTGCTTTTGTCTCCTTTCAGGAGGGGGTCAACATGGCAGGAGGCAGAGCAGGTGGAGACCACTTTCCTACCTCACTTCCTCTGCTTGGCTGCCTCCTCTGTGTTACCTCCCAATATCTATTGCTTCATGGCCTCTGCAGTCTTGGAGCCCTCATGGCCCAGAGCCCAGCTTCTTCTGGCTATAATGGTAAATTTAATCGGTTCATCAGAGAAAATGTACTTTGTATCTGCCGCTGTTTCAAGAAGTCTGCCATACTGTTGATATTGGATACTTCCAATCCCGATTGTTTGCTTTCAAGGTGATAAGCAATTGTGGGCTCGCTCCCTGAGCTCCTGCAAGCAGTGCATAATGTGGCTTGTTGGTGTACTGTTCAAGCATCCTAAAAGTCCCAAGCTCTGCAGCCAGTCTTTTGGGGATTCGCATTGGTGATGCTGAGGGATACAACAGAGGCAGTGTGGTGCAGACAATGGAGATCCCAACCCTGGTGTGATGCCAAAAGGTACACCTTTGTTCTAATGGATACTTCAGTCTGCAGATTCCTCACCTGTAAAACAACCCACGACATCAGACTGGACTTGGAAACTTCAAAGCAACAATGTCGACGGCTGAGGTTGCTGGACGCCGTCTGCGCCGGAAGTGATGTCAGGTGATGCCACCACGGCCATAAGTGCCTGCTCTGGAGTATCAACATCAGTTCCCTTTTCTCCTTGCATTTGACGCCAATTCAGAGCTCCTTCTCTCCGAGGAATTTCCTTTCACAAATGAGTAAATAACCACACAAAAAAACACCAAATATCTCACCCCTAACAAATCTGGTTTTAAACCCTGTAGGGATTGCGAGGGACAGATATCGATCACAGACCCCGACTCGGTTTGTGTGTGATGCCGGGGGCCACCTATGATTCAGAGACCTGCTCCTCGTGTCTCAACATGAATCCCAAGGCCATCAAGGGAGTGGGAGGTCAAGTTGTTCATGCCTATGATGAAGGACAACCACTGGCTTCTGAAGCGTTCTCAACTTCGTTCCCACTCTCTATCTTCCTCGTCCACCCAGCGGAGAAAGCACCATAAGAAGGCTAAGATGCACTCGATAGATAAGTGTCACAGATGCTCTCTGACTCCCACAGGACCTTCATCCTCTGAGCCAGTGCTGGTCGAGATAGCACTTGAGGATCCTCTGCACAGCTGCGCTCCTGTATTGAGAAAGGCTCTAGATAGACCTCCAATGTGCCCGGAGCCCTTGGCCTCGGCATCCTTGCCTGAGCCTCCCAGGCCACTATTCTCTGAGTTCCTGACCCCGGGTTCAGATCCAGCGCCGTTCCTCAGTGCCAATGTACAATAGCTATGTGAAGGCGTCAACACTATATGTAGCTCCTTCTGACCCTTCAGATCCACCATGGCTTTTGATGTTCTTACCCTTCCAGCCGACTCCATTCGGTGCCACACCTTTGGATCCAAGGCTGACTCTCTCCTATTTCAATCCAGTACTCCACTTCTTAGTCCAACTCCATAGCTGGGGCTGCCCTCTCCACCTGTACCACAACCGCTGCCACCTGCACATACAAATCCAGATATAGCTTCACTGGCAGCGCAGACCTACATTGATCCACCTTTCCATTCCTGCAGGGAGGCACAAAGATTGCTGGTAAAGGAAGTTTACAGATGCACCTCCACAAAATCTTTGGCACAGACCCTGTTGAGTTTATGCCCTGTGGTGAGCCATACCAGTACTCCCTCCAAGAATATCAGAGCCTGCCATCGGCAAGTTGCCTGGATAGTTCACAGGTTGGAATTTCCCGCTGGACCATCAACGCCATAGGTGGTGCCTCTGCACAGGATAATGCTGAAAGCTGCGGAAGCCTCGGATTAACAGCTGCGATCAGCAGAGAATAAGGCCAATATTTTACTGAGATCCTCTCGACTTTATCAGCCACTTCCAAATCTCTGCTGTCCTTCAATGAGGCCTTACTGGCACCTGACCTTGTGGCTTGGGAGAAACCATTTTCTACACCACCGGTAGAGAGACTTTTGGCCCACCTCTACCATTGAGCGCTGGGTGACAAACCATTTCTCTCCACAAACCCTTCACTGGAGACTCTGGTTATCCAAGCTTCATGTTCAGGCACGCAAAGGGGTGGCGCCTTCCCTTCTTTACCCTCAGACAGGGAGTATAAACACCCGGAGGCTTGGGGCAAGAAGGCTTTCCTGGCAGAGAGTATGACCCTAAAACAGTTAAACACCAACTGTATTTTCTCCTGTTATACCTATGCATTGTGGGACATGGCCCAAATAATGCTGCCACATATCCCTTCCGACATAAAGACTATTTTCCGGAGGTTAACGCAGAAGGTCAGATTGCTTCTTGGCATATTATCAAGTCAGGACTTCGTCACCTGCGCCGTGGGGGCCTCCAACTCCATTCTTCATCATGTTTGGCTCCGAATGTCCAACTTGTCATCAGACGTCCAATCAAACATTATGGACCTTTCCTATGATAGGGTACACCTCTTCGGTGGCAAAGCGGATTCTGCTCTTGAGAAGTTAAAAACTTTGAGAGCCATGGCATGATCACTAGTCCTCAAACTTCCACCACTATCCAAGGACTTCAGTCCTTTTGTCGCTTTTGTGGCTTTGCGCGAGGTTCTTCCTTCTGTCCCAGGTAATATCGGCTGCTCCAGCAACACCCTACCCACCTCATTTGCCAATACAGAGGCCACACCAGATGATGGGCCGTGGATCCATCCGACAACCCTCCTCCTTTTGCTCCTCCAAATCACCCCCAGGGAAGCATGCAAAGTTTTTTTCTTCGATCTCATACAGAACCATTGGGAGGGCGGTTGTCCATTTTGCTCTGGCCTAGAACATCTTTACTTCTGACCAGTGGGTCCCTGAGATCATAGAAAAAGGTTACACCCTTCCCTTCCTTCAAGTTATGCCAGCATCCCCCAATGCCATCATTCCCCCACCTTCTGATCATTTGGCAATTTTACAGCGGGAAGTAACGGCTCTCTTTCTGAAAGGAGCGGTGGAGTGAGTGTCAGACAAGGAAATATGCCATGGTTGTTCTGCACGCTACTTCCTGGTGCCCAGGAAGGGCGTTGAAGCTTTGAGACTGGATGGTGTCACTGGACCTGCATGATGTGTACATTCACATTCCCATTCCTATCCTGCTGTCCCACTGGAAGTACTTGAGATTTGTGGTGTGTTCTATGCACTACCAATGTGCAGTAATTACCTTTGGTTGAAGGTGGCGGCAGTGGTTGTATCTCAATACAGACAGTTGGGCATACCGATTTTCCCATACCTCGATGACTGGCTGTTCAAAGCGAGATCACCGGAGATGCAACCAGTGGTGTCTCTGCTGTTCGACATGGGCTTTTCGATCAATATGTTTAAATCCCACCTGTGGCCCTCCCAACGAATCAACTTTATGGGGGTTTGTGCAGAACACCACCCTTCTTCACACCTTTCCTCCTCTACAGGAGATCATAGACAACCAGGAGATGATTCCATCTTTCCAGCTAGGCGTGAGCGTTCCAGTCCTTAGAGTCTTGTGACTTCTAGGTCTCTTGGCGTTCTGCATTCTCCTAGTCCGAAACAGCGACGACGACGAGGCCATATACGGGATCCCGAACTCGCAGATCTCGGTGGAACTGCCCATTGTCACGCCGCAAACCTCAGACCTGATCCACTGATCCTACGGGGGATGTCTGCACTTGCCTTGCCGCGACAAGGGAAGGGCTGGCAGTGGTCGCCTGGACGATGATGCGCAATTGGCGCCCGCCACTGCTGGAGACACCTCCCCCCCCCCCCCTCCCCCCCTGCCAGCTGACCGAACTGTGGACACCTGGAACAGTGAGTAATGCCCTTATGGCGCTGGTGGTAAGCTGGGAGGGCACTGAGGGGGTGGTCTTTTAGCACGCATCTGCGCCTGGCCGCACACAGGATGGGCAACTTGGAGCATTGGACAGCAGTGGGCGGCCTCTAACGTCCTGTATTGAATGGCTCAGGGAAGCGGCCTGCTTCCCCTAAACTGACTATATATCTATCCTGCCGAACTTGTGCTTAGCACACACTGACCCTTAAACGAAGTAAGAATGTTCCTCTCTCCTGAGAGTATGGACGGTGGCCCGTTCCGCCACTGCCCTTTTGGTATTTTAGTGGGGATAGCCCGCTGTTGGTTGTTGTTCTTTACTGTTTTTTTTCCCTGTCCTTATGTTTTCCCAAACTTTGCTGAGTGTACTGTGGGGGGTGGGAACGGAAGAGCTGGGAGAGCCGCTGCTGGGGCCTTTGGTGGTGCCGCTACTATTGGGAAGGTCAGGGGGGAATGTGTATTGCTGAAATGTCTGCCATAAAAATATGCACATGGAACATTAGAGGTATGCACACACCCGCGCGCAGGTACCAAATCTACTCCTACTTGAAGAGGCAGAACGTGCAGGTCGCGCTATTGCAGGAAACACACCTGAATGGGGCGGAGGTGACTGCGCTGAGGCGGAGATGGAGGGGACAACTGTATGCCACTGAATACTCCTCGTACGCCCGCGGGGCACTGCTGTGGGTAAAGCCGGGAACCCCCTTCGTGATGTCGGACGTTCACATAGATGCGGAGGGGAGGTATGTCCTGGTGAAGGGTCGCATAGACGGGCAACCAGTGGTCCTGGCGTCCATTTACGCTCCAAACACGGATCAGGGCACCTTCCTGGCGCGTATCTCAGAGAAATTAGCGCCCTGGCACGGCGTCCCATGGATCCTGGGAGGCGACTATAACGCGGTACTGGACCCAGTGCTGGACCGTTCGGTCCCGCCGAGGCCAGAGGCGACATCCCTGGGGGCCACGAGGACACTCACACAGTGGGCGACGCAGTGGGGTCTGAAAGATGCATGGCGTGCGCACAATCCGAACACTAGGGTGTACTCATACTTCTCGGGAGCACATGCATTACATGTTCGCCTCGACAGATACATGGTGTCAGCGGACATGTTGCCCCATATCACTGACTCTCAATACCTGGGTAGGACACATTCAGACCACAACCCCCATACACTGCACATGGCCTGGGAACGCCCGCGCCCACCAATCCCCACGTGGCGATTGCAACCTGAATTACTGCTAGATGGCCCCTTTAGAGATTCCCTGCAGGCCAGCGTAGCGCAATACTTCGAAGACAATTCAGACACAGCATCCTCCCCGAGAGTAGAGTGGGACGCATTCAAGGTGGTGGTACGGGGACATTGCTTGAGCACTCAGGGGAGCATACGGCGGAAGCTAGAGGAGGACTTGCGCAGGGTGGAAGCGGACCTACTCGGCGGGGAGCAGGAGGCGGTGGGGGGTGCAGGTGACCGGCTGCAGGCGGCCCGGGCGGAGCACGAAACGCTACTGGAACGGCTGCGGCACGTCAACTTTGCGGCCCATTCGGCGCGAGTGCACCAGCACGGTGACAAGCCCGGTAGGCTACTGGCCTGGTTAGTCAGGCAGGAGGAACGCACGGAGCCGGTCTCCGTCATCCGCACGACTGAGGGAGAACTAGTGTACACCCAAAACAGGATACACCAAGCGTTTGTGGGACACTATCGGGCCCTATACAAATCGCAACTGAGAGTAACTGCGGCCTACATAGCAGAATACCTGGCGGACATCCCGCTGCCCTCCCTTATAGGCTCGCAGCAAGACGCCCTGGGGGCGCCATTCTCCGCGGAAGAAATACGCGAGGCCATTTTCGCACTGTCCAACGGCAAATCACCTGGCCCGGATGGACTGCCCGCCGAATTTTTTAAGGCGTGTTCAGACACGCTGGTTCCGGAGTTGCTCAAATTGTACAATACTGCAATGGAAGAATCAGCACTCCCAGACTCGCTTAACGAGGCAAACCTGGTCTCGCTGCTGAAGCCGAGCAGAGATGGCGCACTCATGGGGTCCTATAGGCCGTTGGCCATGCTAAATACTGATTATAAAATTTTCACCTCCCTCCTGGCCCGCCGCTTGGCCCTGGAGGCACCAACTCTGGTACACGCAGATCAAAACGGCTTCATGCCGGCGCGGAGCACGTCTCGTAATCTACGCCGCCTCTTCCGGATTCAGGAAGCGGCTCTGACGCATTGGCCTATATCGGGGTGCCTGGTCCTGGACCTGGAGAAGGCCTTCGACTCGGTAGAATGGCCATACCTGGGAGCCGTGCTGGACAGATTCGAGGTGGGAGATGCATTCGCTGACATGGTCGGACTGCTCTACCAGAGACCCAGTGTCCGAGTGAGGACGGGAGGGCTGCTGTCGGAGAAGATCGGGGTGCGTAGAGGCACCAGGCAAGGCTGCCCCCTGTCGCCCCTCCTCTTCTCCTTAGCCATTGAACCACTAGCGGCTCTGCTACGGGACAGAGGAGCGGAATGGGGGATCCCATTGGCTGACGGAACGCACATAGTCTCACTCTACGCAGACGACCTGCTGCTTTATGTGCTTGACCTCACCGCGGTGCCAGCCGAGCTATCGGACGTCTTCCAGACCTTCGCAGAGGTCTCGGGCCTCAGGGTCAATTGGGCCAAGTCCGGGGCATACTCGTTCAGCCGTGACCAGGAGGAATGCGATGTGCATCTTGGAGGGGCCAGGCTCGCTTGGTACCCGACCACGTTTAAATACCTAGGACTACACATCTATAGAGACCCACAGGACTTACTGGAGGGCAACCTGGTGCGCGCCATTTCTTCTCTGCGAGCTCAGATGTCCTTTTGGAACACCCTTCCGCTGAACGTGCCCAGCCGCATAGCTCTTACTAAAATGAGAGCGCTCCCTAGGCTGCTATATCACTTCGCGAATATCCCCACGTATGTCCCCACGCGGATATTCCGCGATCTGGAATCAATGCTTCGTGGCTTGATCTGGAACTCGGGGCGACCTCGAGTGGCGCTAGCTAAACTGTACTCCCCGACCGCGGAGGGAGGATTGGCTGTCCCCAACATGGAGCTGTATTACTTGGCCGCACAGCTCCAATGGGTGACGTACTGGCTCAGCGATGCACATTTGGACGATACGGCCACTGCGGACTACCAATGGACGCATCCCCAGACCTGCGCCCTGTTTCACCCATTGACCAAGGGACCCCGTCCCCTGCCCTTGCATGTGGCCGTGGCCCGCAAATGTTTTCTCCGCAGCCTGAAGCTGACGCAAACTACCAGACCGTATGCTCCTGCCCTCCCCCTGCTGGGCACCCCCAGGAGGAGCGGGATGGTTACGCCGCGCAATCTGGACCACTGGGTCACAGCTGGAGTAGAGACCATGGGTGACCTGTATGTTGACGGGGCCCTGCTCTCATTCGCGGAGTTATCTGACACCACGGGACTCCCGGCCGGGCAGTTCCTACTCCATGCGTCGGTACTGCGGGCATACGCTGACTCCTGGGGTGACATCCAGGATGAGCCGCCGATGCACCACCTGGTCCAATATCTACATGTAATGGGCAGAGGCTCGCACATCACGCATTGGTTAGCGCAGGCGCTTCTCATCCACACGCAAAAACCCACACAGCAGATTAGGGCTAAGTGGGCGGCGCACCGTGGGAGGGATTGGACAGATAAGGAGTGGAACCTGGTACTAGCTAGCCCCGTAAACATCCCCCGCAATTCCCGCTTCCGCATCATCCAACTGTATATATTGCACCAGGCATACCTAACGCCAGATAGAATAAACAGATACTTCGCGATCGACACTGCCGTTTGTCCCAGATGTGACCTGTTGGGCGCAGATATCCTGCACATGCTTTGGCACTGCCCAACCCTGACCACGTACTGGGGGGAGGTGACCTCACTCCTGAATCACAGCACGGGCCCGGGCCTGCCGGACACGTGGGAGGCGTGCATTCTCGGACTCTATAAAAGAACCAAGCTGAACAAAACACAGGCACGATTCTGGGATTTGGGCCTCATCACGGCCAAACGGCTGCTTACGCGACACTGGAAACGGCGGGAACCACCTACCCCAAAACACTGGTTCACATCCTTTACAAACTGGGCCAGGGCGGAAGGCACGGCGCTCCACCGGGAAGAAATAGCGGGCCTGCGGCAGTTCCCGATAGCACAGCTCTGGGATGGCATCCTGGGGTCCATGCAGGGGGAGGGCACTGTCAGAGGGCTCACGTAGAATGAGTGACACCGGAGGTGGGTCACAGAGGCTAATGCTGTATCGCAGGAACCACCGCAAGCGGCGCCCCCCCCCCCCCCCCCCCCTGACACAGACAAGAATCAGCCAGCGCGTAGACCTCGGACACGACCCAACGCCCACACGGGCGCCCATCAGTGGCCATTGCCCAGCAGCGCGCCCCAAGCACAGAGTTGCTGACATCGCCCCCGCAAGCACACTCCACCCCCCCACCCCCCCCCCCACCCACTTTCACATATATGTTTGCATGTTTGCAGTATCGGACCCCTGCTCACAGACGGTGGCCTCTCTGACCCCCCGTGTCGAAGTGGGTAGGAGCCGCTGGCGGCACTACAGACGGCGACTGCAGGCGTAGACACCGATAGCCACACCGACAGCGAGGCTCCTCCACCTGATTGCCACATGCTCCACTAGCAAGGCCGGCGGCCGATGACACACCATGGCCCACAGGGGCTGTCCCACTCTAAGTTCAGGCACACTTGCGCACACACACCTCAGACCTCCAGTTGCATTGTAACAGCGTCGGCAAACAACACACCGATCAGAGGTGGCTCCTACTAACACCGTGCAAGTGGGACGGACTTCGAGTGGGGAAGTCGCAATAGGAACATTGGGACATACCGATACGAACTGTTTTGTTTAGTTTGCCGATTTCATGGCTCAGTTCTAGAAAAAAAAAAGAAAAACAAGGCGTCATTTATGGACTTTTCCTTTCTAGACTTACGAAAATGTGACTATCTTATCCATGTCCTAGCACACCGGGGACACAAGGGACGCAATGACATGCCCTTTTATGATGGCCCACACCCTCACGATTCACCGTTCATTTGCAGCCGGCCCGCAGGGTTGTAGGCTTTGCTATATGTACTGTACCTTTGAACATTAATAAACGTCTTAAAAAAAAAAAAAAAAAAAAATGAGGGCCCTCGCAGGCAGTGGCTCCAGTACTGGGGAGTTCTGTCCGACTCCATTGTGATCTCCTGCATCGCAAGCGGCTTATACAAAGTGATGAAATATTTTTTTTGCATGGTGGGCAGACAATGGTATGAATCCCAGCAGATCAAATTATCCTAAATGCTGCATTTTGCACTTTTCTTGACTCATAAGGGTTGGGTCATTGGCACTGCGAAGGGTTATTATCTGCCTTGTATGCCTTCCTTTGTCTGTGGATCAGCAATCTCTGTTTAAGTCCCCAGTTGTCATGCGTTTCCTTAAGGCTTTCACTAATGTTTTTTCGCCTACCCGCCTTGTGGTTCCTCAAAGGGACTTCAATTTTGGTTTTCATGTTTTTAATGGGGACTCCGTTTGAGCACCTGCACAGTTGTCCCCTTCGCTCGTTGACCCTTGAATTGTGTTTTTGATTCACGTCTGATAGAAGGGTCAGTGGGTTGCAGGGCCTTATCTGTTGGCCCTCGTTCACTATCTTCTTCCCAGACAAGTTGGTGTTGCGAACCAGGGCTGCTTTCCTTCCTAAAGTGCCTAAAGTGATCATTCCCTTCTAACTTGCCTAATCCTTTCCGACCTTATAACCTCCCCTTGATCATATGAAGTAGGTGGAACCTGGTTATTCGGCTAATGACCCTCAGCAGCATCTACACCATCACCCCCTCCCCACCCCTACCCCCCACCTCCACGTCTACGTCTGGATACCCTCACAGTGATAGGGATAAAAAAAATCCTGTTTTTTGAGTTGCATCAGTTGGACCCTAAGTGTACCGTTCATTACTACCTGGATTGCACCAAGGAATGCCGGTTGGACAACAGGCTCTATGGGGCTATTGTGGAGCCAAGAAGGAGAAGGTGGTTCAAAAAAGGACCGTATTCCCCGGTATCATCCTCTGCATTGAGACCTGGTAGGCCTTAGCTAAGAAGAAGTCAGCTGAAGGGATCAGTACCCATTCCACCAAGCACTGACTCCGACCCTGAGAGCTTCCTTTCACACCTTTGCAAAACATTATTGCCTTGATGTGGAGGTGCATAGGGATGGACACTTCGCTAGATCCGTCCTGCAGGATTTCCTGGTTAAATCATCCCTCAACCCTCCTCCTGGCCATGGTATTTCTGAAAGTTTCTCTATAGGTGGCAAATCAGCGGGTATAATTAACCATCAGAAGTAAAAGTTACTTACCTGCAGTAACTATCTTTCTGGTGGATACTCTGTCTACCTGCAGATTCCTCACTAGCCTGCCCTCCTCCGTTTGATGGGTGGCTTATAGGCGAAGTAAAAAAGATTCCATATTGCTAATATGTTGGTGGTGGCATTTCTCATGATTTCAATCTCCCTCTCGCCTCGATGGATTGGAAAAAATGCAGGTAAACTGACGCCGAAGCGGGCGCTCTATCACCTCGGTGGTTTCGCAGGACGTCACTTCTGGCACCTACTGAGTCCTGCTGCAACACTGTTGCTTTGACGTTTTCCGTATACAGTCTTGATGCCTGGGGATTGTTCTACAGGTGGAGAATGTGCAGGTAGATTGAGTATCCACCGAAAGAGATCGTCACCGCTGGTAAGTTACTTTTTCATTCTGCCCACTTTCCCTTTCGGGCCATCTTGTGCCATTGAGGTAATGAAAGAGACAGTGAGGAGGTGGTCGTGAAGATATCAGTCTCTTTGTTGTGGGAGACAGGGACTCATCGAGACTGAGTTCCCTTTTTATTTTTTGTTTTTTTTACTCTGCTTCTGTCACATCCTAAGACAACCATTGTGGCTTTTAACATGTAACCATGTACTTTTATCACGCCTCGGCTGGCCTACCTTATTCTGCTAAAGTTCTGAACTCTACATACTCTGACAGCTGACACATCCAATATAGAGTGCAGTGCTAATAATTGTATTCGGTTACCACCCCTCCGATGGGTTCAAAACATGGTTCATCTCTTTGGTGTCTTGTGTCCTACAATATATAAAAGTTTGGAATATAGACTCTTAATTAGTACACACAGAGATATTCGAATTGATCAGACTCCCTACTCTACCATGGTTGTGAATGATTTACTTAGAAAATGAATGATTTTTTGTTTTCCTGGGTAGGGCCTCCAGTTTTGTTTGCACGATCCCGACATCAGGGTAGTTTACATTTGTGCTCGTTCCCTTTGCAAATATCAAATGCATTTCCTAAGGAATGAGATTTCCAGGTAATCTGTATTTTTGCATAAGTTACGTTTTTCTCAAAATAGTGCAAGGTCAAGAAACCTGAAAGACTTGTACTACTTCTGGGCACATTCTGGATTGTAGGTCTGTCACTCAGTTTCCCTTCTGCTGCTTAAACCTTGTTCACGGTTTACCATAGGAAGGTTTTTTGGGCAACAGAGTGGGTCCAGCTGATACACAGATAAACAATAAAGCAGTTCTGTATCCCATCATCGCCAAATAGTGTAGCGAATAGCTTAGAAAAGCCAGATAGTAATCAAAAGGAGCTTCTATTACTGAAGGCCAGATAGTGATGAAAAGGAGCTTACTATTAGTAAACAGTAGGTTTTAAAAATAGTCTAGTGAAAAGCTCAGAAAGTCCAGATAATAATGAAAAGGAGCTTCTATTAGTGAAGACCAGATAGTAATGAAAAGGAGCTTCTATTAGTGACTAGCAGGCTTCAAAACTAATCTAGTTAAAAGTTTAGAAAGACAGTAATGAAAAGGAGCTTTTGTTAGTGAAGACCAGATAGTAATGAAAAGGAGCTTACGATTAGTGAAGACCAGATAGTAATGAAAAGGAGCTTCTGTTAGTGAAGACCAGTTAGTAATGAAAAGGAGCTTTTATTAGTGAAGACCAGATAGTAATGAAAAGGAGCTTACAATTAGTGAAGACCTGATAATAATGTAAAGGAGCTTCTGTTAGTGAAGACCAGATAGTAATGAAAAGGAGCTTCTATTAGTGAAGACCAGATCGTAATGAAAAGGAGCTTTTATTAGTGAAGACCAGATAGTAATGAAAAGGAGCTTCTATTAGTGAATAGCAGGCTTAAAAAATAATCTAGTGAAAAGTTTAGAAAGAGAGTAATGAAAGGAGCTTCTATTAGTGAAGACCAGACAGTAATGAAAAGGAGCTTCTATTAGTGAATAGCAGGCATCAAAAATAGTCTAGTGAAAAGCTCCGAAAGACCAGATAGTAATGAAAAAGAGCTTCTATTAGTGAAGACCAGACAGTAATGAAAAGGAGCTTCTATTCTATGTAAAAATGCAATAATTAGCGATGCTGGGTGAGTAGCAGTTCATTCTTCAAAATTTGAGGTGAGCATGCAACAGTTTTACTAACATGGCCATCACTGAGACTTTAACTTAACTAGCGGCAATGTGAGGCGTGTGCAGAGGCAGATTGACAAGTAGGACACACTTTAATCAAATATCTATCTGGGTGAAGTACCAAGCCCCAGCATCCACCTCCCTGACTACACACCCCCAGGCCTTTTAAAGCAAGTACACAGATCTACAAATGATTATTTGCTGAAGAATATGTTCTCCTGTAAATAGGCGGTATCTTTTATAGATTCGCTTGTGACTAATCAACTCTCCAAGTAGGCTGATAATGTTATTCCCTGATGTGACTATATAATGGACATAACGTGTTTAAAAGTTTGGTGAAAATAAGCTCTTCTGAATCTTGTGAAATGTTTATCTAACTTACAAAGATTTCTAGAAATATTCAAAAAGGCTCCCGAAGTCCCATTACTAGCCTGCAAGTTAGAGTTGAGCTAAATTGGGTTTAGAAATTGTGTCTATTGCTACAATTTATCATCTTTTCCCCAAAACTTTAAAAGTCTACCACTAACACATAACGCTGTTTCTACTGCTTAAATTAGAAAATGTCAGAGATGATGTATGAACCGAATCAGTGCACACCGAGTGTATGAGAAAATCAAGGCCAAGCTCCACTTTAACAAGAAAGTTGCAAAGTCTGTAGAATGAAACGCGTGTATAGTCTTGCATCTAACATTTGAGAGATAATTACTATAACCAGACAAACCTTGTAGAAAGCTCTGCTGAGTAATTGATTAATGCTACATTTCTTTGGAAATTGCGAGAAGATTGCTGCTAATGCAAGTTGCAGCACAGGTTTAAGCGAGCAAACCTTTCTCATTTTTCAATGTCAATCAACAAGCGGTCATCTGTTGAAACCTTTGTATATGGTAGATGTGGATGAGCTTTGAATCGCTCCTGCAGCGGTGTGCAAAGGTGGTCCACATTTGTCCAATCATTGTGACATCTTCAAGATGACAGCATTGCATAAAAATATGCATTAAATCTAAATGACGATAATTTGCATATCAGTCTTTATCCTGCAAATCTACTATGGTTCTGTCTTCCGTGTTTTAACATGGGACAAGAATGGGCTCGCATATTTTCTATTAAAACGCTCAGATTGGCTAGCAAACATTTCAGCTGCTGGTCACTGAACACTGTGTTTGTGCCAGAGATCTACCGGCAGAGTAGCCCAACTGCACGAGAGATGATGTCTCTAAAGTGCCTCTGTCCTGAAGATGTGTTTAAATGATCTAGGGCCACATGAATTTGCCATCACTTAAATTGCGATTGCATTTACGGAATCGCAAATTGCAATTCCTTAAATGCAAGGCGCATTAACAAAAAAATAATTTGCGATTTCGCAAACAGTTGCAAATTACAGTCAATTTGATGTTGAAAGTAGTTTGCGGACACTTTGAAAAATGCACTAAAGTGCATTTTTCAAAGTTTCATGTTACACACACACATGCCCTTGGGGCATGTGTGTGCGCAACGTGTAGTAAAATGGAAATTTCAGGGATGCAACAGGGTGTCCTTTTGGCACCCTTGAAATTCCATGCGGAATTTGTGAGTACCTATTGGGTACTCGGAAATTGCGCATGCAATTTCCATTCATTCCTGTGGGCCTCTAGGCTAAGAGAAATGAATGGGTAGCCATTCCTTAATTGCGACTCGCAATTTGCGAGTCGGAAATATGGAGTGTGTAGGAATCACAATTTCTTTTGCGATTCCTACATGCATAGGCAATTGCGATTCCTTGATTGCGATTCCTTAATAATCACCATTAAGGAATCGCAGTTGCCTATATTGATGCATGTGCACCCTAGTTTCTAATTTTCAAGGCAGCACAGCTCCCCTGTAAATAAGCAGCAGAATGTAGTCCTGAAAGTGCTTCCACAGAAGCTCTAAAAACGTTTTTCTAATAATTTTGCTTGATGTTATCAAGGGCTATGAATAAATCCTGATATCACCAGGTAATATCCTCCCTCCCCTTGGTGACTGCGGGGAGGGAGGTGGCAATAGAAATAGTAGGGATCACAAGTGGGATCATGAGGGAGTTTTGGGGGAATCAGTAATTTGATTGCAGTATTTCTCAATTAGGCACCCCCTGCATTCAGGAGGCAGAGTGTCTGGGTCAGCATTGGGGTGGGGGTGGGGGGTTGGTTAAGGAGTTTTTAGGGTTCTGGATAGGATTGGATTAAGGGATATTATGGGGTTTTCAGGATTCTAGGAGGAGTAGTGTTGAAGGATAGTAAGAGCTTTTTAGAGTTCAGGGAAGTGTATTGTTAGAGGATAGAAGGGGCTTTTAGGCTTTACTTAAGGATAACATTAGGCACTAGTAAAAAGTTTTTAGGTTCCAGGGAAGGATAGCGTTAAGGGGTAGAAAACGGATTTTAGGGTTCAATAAAAAGTAGCATTAAAGGATTTTAGTGTTTAGGGATCTGTAACATTAAGGTGTAGTAAGGGTTAAGGAAAGGATATACTTAGGAGGTTATAAGGGGTATTAGGGTTCAGGAGAGTGTGGTGTTACGCAGTAGCAGCAAGTTTTTAAGGTACATGGAAGGGGCGTTAAGGGGTGGTAAAGGGTTTTATGGTTTAGGTATGGGTGGTGTTAAGGGGCAATAATGAGGTTTTAGGATTCAGGGAAGGGTCGCATTAAGAGGTAATAAAGGGTCTTTGGGTTCAGGAAGAGCAGTATTGGGTGGTGAAGACTTTTAAAGTTCAGAGAAGATTATGGGTAAGGGGCAGTGTAGTTTTTAGGGTTCATGTAAGGTATAATTAGGGGCACTAAGGGTTTTCTAGGCATAACGGATGGGTAGTGTTAAGGGGCAGCATGGGTTTATAAGGTTCAGTGAAAGTTAACGTTGAATAGTAGCATGGGGTTTATTGAAGGGTAACATTAAGGAAAAGTAAGGGGTTTTTATAATTAAGTGATGGGTACAGTTATGAGGTAGTTAGGGGCCTTTAGGGTTCAGGGAGGGTCGCGCTCAGGGTTATTTAAGGGGCCAGGAAAGAGTAGCATTGAGAGATAGTAACACTTTTTAGTTTTAGGGTTCACAGAAGGGTAGCATTAAGGGGTAGTAAGGAGTTTTTAGAGTTCAGGGAAGTTGAAGTTAAGGTTACTAAGATTCTTAGTGTGCAGGGAAGGGTAGCATTAAGGCATAGCAGGGTGTTTTTAGGGTTCTAGGAAGAATAGCATTAAGGAGTATTAAGACCAGTAGTAAAGTAGTTAAGGTTTTCATGGTTCAAAGATGGCTAGCGTTAAGGGATCATACGTGGTTTGTAGGGTTCAGGGAGTCAAAATATTATGAGTTTGTGGGGTCAGGGAAGGGTAGTGTTAATAGGTCGCAATGGTTTTTTAGGCTTCAGAGAAGGGTCACATTAAGTGATAGCAAGGGATTTTAATGCTCATGTGTTGGGTAGCGTTAAAAGATTGTAAGGATCTTTAGGGTTCAGGGATGAGTAACATTAAGGGGTAGTATGGGTTTGTAGGGGTCATTGAGGGACAGGGTGTTTAGGGCTCAGAAATGCATAGCATTAGGGGATTTTTAGGGTTCAAGGAAGGTAGCATTGAGGAGTAGTTAGTTTTAGGGTTCATAGGTGAGTAGTATTAAGGGATAGTAAGGCATCCGTCGGGTTCACTCAAGGCTACCAGTAATGGGTAGTAAGAGGTTTTTAGACTCGTGGAAGAGTAGCGTTAATGGGTAGTTGGTGTTTTTTTAGCGTTCAGAGAAGGGTAGCCTTAAGAATAAGTAAGGGATTTTAAGGATTTCAGGTTGGGTAGCTTTAAGGGGTAGTATGGGATTTTCAGAGCTTAGGGCATGATGGCATTCAGGGGTAGTAAGGATTTTTAGTTTCATGGAAGAGAAGCATTAAAGAGTAGTAAGGGTCTTTAAGGTTCAGGGATGGATATTGATAAGGGGGGAAAAAGTTTTGTAGAGTTCCGGAACGAGTAGCAGTAAGGGGTAGTAAGTGGTCATTAGGGTTGAGGGATAGGTAACTCTAAAGGGCGGTAACCATTTTTAGAATTATGGGATGAGTGGCATTTAGGGTAGTCAGGGTTTTTAGGGTTTACAAAGGATTAGCTTTAGAGGGTAAGTAAATGTATTTTAGAGTTCAGGGATAGTTTGGGATAAAGAGTATTAATGTTTTTAAGGTTCAGGCAAGAATATTGTTTAGTGGTAGGAAGAGGTTTATAGGTTTTAGGGATGGCTAGCAGTAAGGTGGTAGCAAGGGTGTTTTATGGTATAGATAAGGGAATCCTTAAAGGGCAATACAGGTTTTGGGGTACAAGGATGTATACCGCTTATGGGGTAAGAAGGGCTTTTCAGGGTTCAAGGATGAATAGTGTTACGGGGTAGTTAGGGTTTTCATGAATAGATAGCAGTAAGGAACAGTAAGGGTTGTGTATGGTTGTGGGAAGGGTAGTGTAACATTGTTTGTTGAGTACAGGGAAGTGTATCGTTAAGGGGTAGTAAAGGGTATTTTGGGTTCAGGAAAGGGGAATGTTAAGTTGTAGTAAGGTGTTTGCATGATCAGGACAGGAGTAGTGTAAAAGGGTAGTAATTTGGTTTTTTAAAAATCTTTTTGGAGTTCAGGGGTGGGTAGCTGTAACGGGTGGTAAGTTTTTTTTTTTTAGGATTATCAGATGGAAAGCATTAAAGGGTAGTAAGGTTTTAGAGTTCAGGGATGTATAGCATTAAGAGGCAGTACTGATTTTAGGGTTTAAGGAAGGTGTAATTAAAGGATAGTATGGGGTTTTTAGTGTTCAGGAAATGGTAGTGCTAATGGGTGTGTAGGGTTCATGGAAGGGTAGCAGTATTGGGTAATAAGAATGTTTAAGTTTTCGGGAAGGGTAGTTTTAAGTAGTAAGGAGTTCTTAGTGTTTAGGAATGGAAAGCATTAAGGGGTACTTCAGGGAAGGGTAGTGTTTAGTGGTAGTATAGGGGTTTAGGGAAGGGTAAATGTTAGGGGAAGTAAGGGTTTTAGGGATAATATCATTAAGGAGTAGTATTCGTTTGTAGGGAAAAGGGATGAGTAGCTGTAAGGGGTAGCATGGGCATTTATGGTTTAGGGAAGGGTAGCAAGGCTTTTTAGGGTTCAGGGATGGGACCGTTAAGAGGTAATAAAGGGTTTTAGGGTACATGGAAGATTGGCATTACGGGGTAGTTTGGGTTTTCAATTATATAGGATATTTATTGCATTGCAGTGGCATGTGTTTGACATAATGGTGAACTCTGATTGTAAATCATATCTAAAGTTGACAAGGAGCTGTGGCTTACACTATTTGATAAACAAATGATTGCAGCTCTTGCTTTAAGCAACATTTTGACATCCAATTGGTCACTTTTTCCAGGCAGGGTACCAATTGTTGGTTTTCAGAATTAGGCCCATTTGTCAGAGAAACAACCAGCTGGGTATCGTCTGCATCGGAGACAGTAAGATGTCAAACTGCTGCATTATGTTAGCCAGCTGTCTAACGTATAAGGTAAACAGCGTAGGGCTGAGTGATGGTCTCTGTGGCACTCCACATATAGATAGCAAACTATCCGAGAAGCAGGTCTTTTCCATAACTTGGTAGGATCTGTTTTCCATGAGAGATAAGCCAATCTAGCGCTCTATCCTGAATTCCTACTTCCCTTAGCCTATCTTTCAAGATGATGTAATCAACTGTATCAAATACCGCGCTCAGGTTGAGTAGTAGGATAGCGGACGATCCTCCATTATCTAACTGTGCTTTAAGTTCCACTGTGACCACCAGGAGTGCTGTCTCTGTGCTATGCTGAGCACAAAAGCCCATCTGGGTTGGATGGAGAATGTCATTTTCCTCCAAAAAACTGGCTAAAGACCACTTGACATGTTTCTCTAGATGTTTGCCCAGAAAAGAAGCAGTGAAATGCCACTTGCTCTGTCTGATAAAGCAACTGCACCTCCATCTTGTGAATATGAACAGGTCAGGGGTTTAAAAAATGGAACCCACTGGCCACCGTCACTCTGGTTCACTGAGCCACTTAAGTATTCAAGTCAAGTCAAAATAACTTTATTCGGTTCCATCGACCAAAAAAGTTTGACACACATAGATTAGATTCTAAAATTTTCTTGGCATATTTGTACAACAGGATAAATAAAATCAATAAAAACAAGCAATTCGTAACATTCAGACAATTTAAGAAGAGGGATATGATCCCTAGTACCAGATATCTGATGCAATGGACCATATCACAAATCCCAAAATTTCACAATATAAAAATTATTTTTTAAAAAGTTACAGCGGTCCTCTTCATCTATTGTGACTCATATCGTGTTATAATGGCTATTGCAACTTTAATGAAATCAAAAACTGCAGTACAAATGTCGAAAGTAGCCAAAGAGTGCAAAACATGAAATCCTTCAATATAGGCACAGGGCCAAATTTCCCTGAGAAGTGGGGCTAAAAATGTTCCCCTCTGCTCTTTATACCGTCACTCTGGTTCACTGAGCCACTTAATTAGTATATAACATGGTTCACATTCATCCATGCCCTCAGGATCTCTACTCCAAGACTCACAGTTCAGCATTAGCAGTGGACATTTATAGACATAGGCTAGTAGGCTCTCGCTTACCTGACGCAGATGAAGAAGGCCTGGTCACAACAGGATCACTAGAAAACACGGTATGTTGACAACACTACACACTACTCGTCCCTTAAGGTCTGGATAGGTCCAGGGCCTGTCGCATGTCAAAGGCAGGGCTAGGCCTTTGCACACATGTTAGAAACAGGATACCAGTTACTCGCGGTTGGGCATAGAAGATGACTGCACAGTACACAATGAACAGCATACTCCCATCCCAGCATCTTGTCTCATGGGGCAATTAAAGGTAAACCCAGTGCAAAGAAAGCTGATCTTCTTGCGAAGGTTATTTATCACAAAGCGGAGGGTAAATGCTTTTGAAAACCTGATCCTATGGCTCACTTCAACAATAAAGATATTTTGACCTATATGCCCATATCTGTACTTAGCTACATTAGCCTTGCTTAAGAAAGCCAATAGTTCTGTAACATTTTCCATTACATTTACCAACCTAGTTGCTTGATAGTAAAGTAAGTAAATGGTTACAAGCTTTTGTTGAATAATAGAAAGCTTTGCCCCTCACATCCAGAATGACTAGAGGCTAGGTTGAACAAAGCTTCAAATAAATGCTGATGGTGCCAATGTCTGTGCACTAATCAAATTGGAAATTTTGCCTCTACCAATGGCAGCATACTTGCCTCTCTGATTTATGTCCTAAGGCATGTTCCACATTAGCTCAGCTGATTTCACTGTGAATGCGGACAAAGTACTGGTAGTCCTCCTTTTATGTCTAATAGAAGTCACATTCTGTGCAGTGTGGCACAGATCTTCTCTCTTTAGTTTAATCTTTGATGCAGGCATTAAACCTGTTTTCAAATTTCTCTTTCGTTTTACTAGATGTAGATGAAACACAGATCGGGGAAGGGTCTATTCAGTACTGTGAAATGCTTCTCATGTGCCTGATAGAAGGGTTACACAATAATTCAATCTATAACAGAAATTCTGGTTTGTGAGTCCAAGCACAAGGCCTGAAACTCCAGCTTCTGGCCCACCTCAGTCAGAGATATCTATTATAACTGTGCTTGTACTCAAGAATTTCTTTTGTACCCAACTTCAGATGGTTTCTAGAGACGGTTTCTCCGGTTTGAGTATTATTGCCAGATCCTACCAGGCATTACTTTCTTGGCAGTGAACATATTTTTGTCCTTATGACTTGCCTTTGGGAAAAACGTTCCGAGTAGCTACTCCATCTGCAAATTGAACCACTTTCTGAGAGTCAGCAGGTGTGATCTGATAATCACAGTATTGTGCTTGGTCCACTGACTCCCAATCTGACATTCTAGTAGCTTTGCTAATTGCATCAGACTTTCAGTGCTCCTGGTCCCTCCTTTCTTGGTCACACATTTTTCCATTATAGATCCAGCTTAGCATACTTGTATAGTTCTCTATGTCCCCATGCTCCCTGTTTTTGTTTTGCCTGTAACTTTGGTACTGCTTCACGAAGTCGCACGAAATTGTCCAAAAACAAAGTTCAGCCTCCTCGGTTCCTTTACGGGAAGTGTTGCACTGATCTGGCAAGGTATACACCCGTTACAACGCATCTTTTACTCCGCACTACCATTACAACGTGACTTTTACTCCGCATACCATTACAACGCATTGCGCTGGGGGGCGCTCTAGGATAGGGAATAAGTATAATTTACTATCCAACACCTTCCCTAGGGTCCACGGGGACTGGAGTTAGAATAGTAAATTATACTTACCACTATCCAGCACCCCAAAGCGCTATGCGTTGTAATGGTATGCGTTGTAAATACCGCATTGTAACGGTATGCGGAGTAAAAGTATGCGTTGTAACATCATATATCCATCTGGCAAGCAAGGGCCAAAAAAAGGGAGGAGGGTCTTCAAAAGATTAATGTCCCATATTAATTCCCATTGGCAAATTTTGCAGTCTGATGCAGAAACAATGGTTGAACTGAATACCACCACATTTTGCAAAAAGGTAAACTTTTACTCACAAGCATGCTTTTTGTGAATTGATGTAAATCCGTTCAGCTATTTTCGAGAAGTTTGGGTTTAGGGAGATGCTTTATTTGGGATTGAACTTGTTAAAAAGTTAGATATATCTGGACAGTTAGCGCCATGGGATCCTGCATTACCAAATTTTAAAACGAAAAATATAATAATGTCCTCCGATTGGCATGGGGAGCTTTTTCTACTGTGGGTCTAAGCAATCTGATTTGCTGGCCGCAAACCAGAAGAACATGTTGCTGATTCCATTACTGGAATCAGTGTCTCTGTCCCCCTCTCCTGCAAACGGTTTGTAAAATCAGCATAAGAGGGTAGAGCAGGGACGCCCCTCCTGGCACATGGGGGGACCTATGGCGTTTTTCTTTGTGCCGTGGGTACCGTAATACTCAGATGTAAGCTGCTACTCAAGCTTCATCTCCATGCTACCGCAGCACTGGGCAAGTTTTCTTGGGGAAGCTTGCATGGTGCCTCAATACATTGATGGTGAAGCTTGTCCAGCAGGTACCATGGAAATACTGCTGTTCCTGAAAAGCAAATTAATTTGTAATAAAAAAACTAAACAAGAGTTGGGCATTAGGGGCCAGACGTGGGTTGGGTACAGGCAAGGCCCTGCGTACATCCCCAAAAGCTGAGCACAGTGGGGTCTTGCGTGTCCACTGAGTGTTGGGTGCAGGCTATGCACCTAACCCCCAGCTGTGCATGGCCAAAGGCTGTGCACAGCAGGCAGTTGGGTGCCCGTTGTTGATTTATGTGTAGGGCATGGCCAGGGCCTGCCATCAACCCTCCACTGCACATGGCTGAAGAATCATTTGAGATGTCTTCAGTGATGTCATCCGAAGGGGCTACACCCTCCCCTTTGAGTTTGACCCCCCCCAGCCATGCCACCTCAGTTCCACCGCATGTCGGGTGATCACTTTGCGCTTCACCAACTAGAAGTCACGGCCCTCTTGGCCAACGGGGCCATCAAGCGTGTCCTTGGGCGAGAAGTAGGATGTGGTTGTTATTCCAACTACTTTCTGGTCCCCAAGAAGGAGAAAGGGGGCCTGCACCCCATCTTGGACCTTAGGAACGTTAATCGCTTCCGGCGGAAGGAGAAGTTCAAGATGTTGACTCTGGCTCAGGTCTTGGCTGCCCTCGACCCTGGAGACTGGATGGTAGCGTTGCACCTAAGTCCCTCTCAGAAGCTCCCCTTCATCGGAGCGGTTCAGGATTCGACGCAGTTTCAGGTTTATCCTCCCGAGTAGCGAGTCTGGGATATTCAGGCTGTCATTCTGATCTTTCGGCCTCTATCCCGGGTTTCAGAAATGATGACCCTCTGGCTCCTGGGCCTGATGGCCTCCTGCATCCTGCTGGTGCAACATGCCAGATGGCATATGTGGGCTCAGCAGTGGGACCTGAAGTTCCAGTGGGCACAGCATCAGGGCAACCTGTCCAATCGTGTCCAGATCTTGGAGGGCACTGCACAACATTTGCAGTGGGGGCTCACGAATCGCGATTGGGTCAATGGCAGATCCCTCTCCCTTCCCTAACCAGAGCACACAGTGGTGACGGATGCGTCCCTCCTGGGATGGGCGGCCACTTGGGAGAGGTGGAGATCAGAGGCCTCTGGCCTCCAGCGGAGTCCCGGCTCCCTATCAATCTTTTGGAACTTCGGGCAATCCGACTTGCACTGAAGGCATTCTTTCCCTCTGCCCGGGAAAGTGTAGTGTAGGTGTTCACGGACAACACCACTGCCATGTAGTATTGCAACAAACAGGGCGGGTGGGGTCGTGGACCCTATGTCAAGAGGCTCTGCGCCTCTGGACATGGCTGAAACATCAAGGCATTAACTTGGTGGTTCTACACCTGGCAGGTTCTCTGAAAGCCAGGGCGGACAAACTCAGCCGTGGGTGTATGATGGATCATGAATGGTCTCTCAACTCGGACGTGGTGCAAGGTCTCTTTCTGCAGTGGGGAGAGCCTTGGTTAGATCTATTCGCCACCGAAGAGAACGCGCAATGTCATCAGTTCTGCGAGTTGGAATATCCAAAGCTGCACTCGTTAGGCGACGCTTTTTGTCGCGAGTGGAGCTGCAGTCTGTTGTACGCCTTTCCGCCTATCCTACTTCTGTCCAGAGTGCTGAAGAAGATTTGGCGCGACCGGGCCCAAGTCATCCTTGTGGCTCCGGATTGGGCACGAAGAGATTGGTATACTGAGCTACTCAGCATGGCAATCGAACTCCCCATCCGACTGCCTCTTCGGGAGGATCTTCTGTCGCAGCAGCAGGGGATGGTCCTCCACCCAAACCTGCCCAGCCTCCACCTCCATGCTTGGAGATTGAGCAGATACAGTTGAGGTCTTTCGACCTTCCCCCCGAAGTCTGTGATGTCATTCTGGCAGCCAGGTGTCCCTCCACTAAAACTGTATACACCTGTAGGTGGAACAAATTTGTGGCATGCTGCACAGAAAAGGCTGTGGATCCCCTTTCTGCACCTCTTTCTGAGGTCCTTCGGTTCCTTCTCACTTTGGCCCAGCAGGGCTCTGCTCTGGGCCCTATCAAAGGTTATCTTTCGGCCATCTCCGCCTTTCTACGGCTTCCAGATCAGCTTTCTCTCTTTAAGTCCACAGTTGTTAATCGCTTCCTCAAGAGCATTATAAACACGTTTCCTCCTGTTTCTTTCATAATGCCTCAATGGGACTTAAATCTTGTTTTGACCTATCTGATGTGCGCTCCCTTTGAGCCCCTTCATAAATGTCCCTTACGGCTTTCCTGGTAGCTATCACCTCTGCCAGAAGTGTGAGTGAGTTCCAGGCTCTCTTTTCTAAACCTCCTTTTCTCTCTGTTCATCCGGACAAGGTGGTTTTGAGAACTCGTCCTTCTTTCTTGCATAAGGTTGTCCCGCCCTTCCACATCGGGCAGACCATCACTTTGCCCACCTTCTTTCTGCCTCTGCATCCTTCAAAAGAGGAAGAGAGGCTCCACCGTCTGGACCCAAAACGTGCGCTCTCGTTCTGTTTGAAGCGCACACAACAGTTCCGGTGGATGACCAACTTTTTGTTGGCTATGTGGACGCCAAAAAAGGTCGGGCTGTGCACAAACGAACAATCTCTCGGTGGGTCGTTCTGTGCATCAAAGCATGTTACTCGTTGGCTAAGAAGGAGCCTCATGTGGGGCTGCGTGCCCATTCTACCAGGGCAACGGCAGCCACTACTGCCTTGGGATGTGGCGTTCCCTTGCAGGACATTTGTCTGGCAGCTACGTGGGCCTCGCTGCACATGTGTAACAAGCATTATTGAGTACTGTGGTGCCATAAAAGGTAAGCTGCTCAAAAGAGGGGACTCTCCCTTTGGAGCATATTTTGCATCAAGATCTGCTATGCCTTTGCCAAGAAATAGCCTCACGAAGGGATAATAGCCTATTCCATCAGGGCTAAATCCATCACTTCTGCACTTGCCACAGGAGCCTCAATTGCAGAAATTTGTAAGGGTACAATGTTGCTTCTGTGCACACCGTTGCAAAGCACTACTGCCTGCATTCAGAGGTTTGCAGGGATGGACACTTTACCAGGTTCGTTTTGTAGTATTTCCTTGTCTAACTATCCATCAACCCTTCTCCTGGGTGTGTTGTTTATGCAAAATCTGTTCTACCGGTGAGGAATCTGAAGGTAGATGTATCCAGTGCTTCATTTGAGCCAATGGTTTCCGTTGCTCGGCACCAGCACTTAATTGTCAGCACCGGCTCTTGTGACAGTCCACCCATAGTGGCACTGTCTGTGATGAGCACAGCAACCGTGTTTATCAAGTCAAATCGCATTGATAATTATTAATACTAACCTATCATGTCATTATTATAGCTTTCTGTGGCCTGAAATAGTGTGAATTGCCATACTTGTAGGAGTGCGGTGGTTACGTGTTATGTTGGGACTGTCATTGGCAGCGATGGCAGGAGGACTGTCTGGTGAAGACTCCAGTGGCTTTCAAAGAAGGGCCCCATCCCCAGCACTTAATTTGTTCAAATTAAGCACTGGATGTATCCATCAGAAGAGAGTTAGTTATACACTGTAACGACCCTTCTGGTGGCTACTTTATCTCCCTTCTTTTGTGCTCACAAGTGGCATTATGTACAGATTCTAAATCAACAAGTAGGGGAGCACGATCTTTGGCAACCGATGATCAGCCTTTGGAGCTCGGTGCTAGATCATCAGCTATGGGTTTTAAAAGCCCATTTCATTAGGAGGTCAGACAACTAAGCCAACTAACTGAGGATTTGCCCTGCTTATGAATGGGGGTTGAACAACTTGTCTGGTTTCTGAGTGTTCACTTTTGAGAGACACTAGACATCTCCCACAACACTGAGCATAGTCTACTTTGCACGCTTCCATAATGCTCTCAGTATGCACGCTTTCAAAATTCCTATTACCTCAAATAGGAGTTTACAAGTTTCCTGCAACTATCACCAAACTGAAAAAGTAACAATATGAAGACATTGCTAAGACTCCTTTCCTAATTACCCCTTAATTATATTAGAAATTGGACCCACTATATACCCAATCTGAAGGCATCTCTCTATTAGCTAGTCTTCCTCTGGATGGATATCAAATCAAATCAGTCTTTATTCAGTTATGTTAGATAAACCATAAAAGACATCAGCAATGTTAAAAACAATACATAGAACCAAGTCCATGAAGGCCTATATATAAAAAACAACATGCCCTAGGAAATAAATATCCAGGTTATAAGATATACAATTAATCATCCCGTATGCTCCGTAAAAAAAACTGCAGCTTTTCAAAAGCTTTCGACATTTGGTATAACAAATACATCTGATAACATCTGTAAATAGAAAACACCCAGGCGAACTTGTCAAAAGCATCTTCCGTGTAAAATAGGTACAATAAAAGCTCTCCTGGATTCCGCTTAAAAACTCCAATATATATATATTTTTTTTTTCTCTCCTCTCCTGTTTTCTTCTTTCCTTTTCTTAATACACAAAATACCCAAAAATGTGATGTCCTAAGTGCAGAAAGATTTCATTTAATAAGTGTATGATGTACTCCTTCCTTTGTATTAAGTTGCAGTATTGTTTTGCCTTTCTGGTTAAAATTATATTTCATAGCTTGATTTCTCCTTCTGGGTAGTATTTAATTCTGTACATTCATATTTTATTCAATAAAGCTTTGTTAACTAAATAAAAATGCAAAATATAAAATACAAAGAGTCCTGACAGGATTTTTATTCACAATCACATGGGGCCCAAAGATTACAAATCAAAAAGTCCTTTGGGGTAACAAGTGCCAGGTGCAAAATCTCTCTGTGTCCTATCTTCCAGGAGGGCCTCCCGGTTGTTGTTTCGTGCCCTCTTCATTGCTGAGTTTATTACCCTATCCGGGTACTTTCTCTGTCTCAATTTCTCTTTAAGATCTTGGGCTTGTGCTTTGTATTTGTCTATGTCGCTGCAGTTCATACGGATCAAAATGGGCACCACTTTGGAGCTACCTCGCGCCTGGCAATGTATCTATTGTTCAAGAAATACTTGGGTCATATGATTTCTAGAATTATCATTCCTTCCCAGAGCTGTCATTGATTTTAATTCGTGGTTAACAGATGTTGTTGTACTGACTTTATGTTCCTGCTTATGCTCCTGATCTTGTTTTGGGTCTTGTTTTGTGTCCTCATTTTCCTTCCTTGGTTGCAGATTTGTATTTGTTGTGAAGCGCTCTGATACCCTCGGGTCCAGCCAGCACTATACACAACTTCAATAAATAAATAAATAAAATACAATTAGTCAGCTCCAGTATTCCTCAAAAGGATTCCACGTTAACTAGAAATAACCAGATAGACCATGCAACAATGAATTCAGGTTTTCAGCCAGTCGGGCTGAAAACCCTCCCACTAAATCATGCAAGCTGCTGAAGCAATTCAAAGCCGCCTCAGATTGGACTGAGCCGTATGTAAAGCAGGCTTGACCCAGGCCCGGGTTTGCCCTTGTTTGGGCTTATCAGTCCCACTTAGGGTGACACACTAAAGTTTACAAGCAAAATAGTGGATGGAATGCTTGAATTAATCTGGGCCACTGGTAATTACTCGGGTCGCATCCCAGTCCATCGTTATTGTGCACACCATCCCATTGCAGCAGGGTCAAGACTGATTTGCATATGGCTGGGTCTAAACTGAGGTGGCACAGTGTGCAAAAAACGATAGCTTGTGATGCGGCCCGAGTAATTACCAGTGACTGAGATTAATTAAAGCATTCCAACCATCACATTTTGTATACTACAGATAATGATGATGCATTATATTTCTTTTAAATCATTCCACAAAATGGTATCATCCTGCCAAACAATGTGATTGCTTGGAGTCCATCATATAGTCTGGGCCAGTGCAGACTAAATTTGGGGCTTATTGAGATTGTGTTTAGCATGTATGCTACAGTGTAACTTCTCCAAATTGTTTTGCATTTTTGCCTTATGTTTGACTGTTAAATTGTAGAAAAAATTTGTTTAGTCTATGCCAAAAAAGTCCCATCATTAAATTTGGTCTTTTGTTTATTTTGTAGACGATGTATTCAAATTGTTCATAAGGTCCTCTGTTACCAGAAGAAATGCCGTGTGAGGTTGCATTATACGTGGCGGGAACTTTGGTCAGGTAATCTCTTCAAATGTTTTGGTTTGATTAACCTGGCCCTTTTGTTTTGTACGGTGTCACTTTTTAAAAAACACTGTGTAATGTACTGTATTTGGCTGTAGGCCTTTTCATATCACTGACCTCTCATTTTAAACTTCAATCTGGAAGAAATGCAATTGTGTTTTTTGTCTGTTAGTTATGTGTATGTAGGGTCGGCTTTAGTGCTGGTGACGCCCGGTTCGACAATCACTTTTGGCACCCATGACTGCCTCCTCGGATTCTTACACTACCACTGGGCAAAAGTGCCACTCCTCTCTGTAATCATAAGATATTGCTAAATACAGCACCCCTCCTGAGGTAGGCGCCCATCTCCACAGGTCAGCGCCCAGTGCGGTCACACCAGTCACACTGCTAAAGCAGGCCCTGTGTCTATGCATTTGTGTCTCTGCAGGGTGAACCTAGCTACAAAGAAACAAAGTTATACACAATTGGAGGGTTTGTGGATGTAGGACATGATCATCAATGGATGAGGGAGGGGAGGCAGACAGGACAATGAGATCACCAACCGAGTGTGCATCGTCCAGCTGGGTGCACTTGTTTGAAGAGAGGAATACTCCGTTCCTTCACGAAAATCGGGAGTGAGGATCTTGATGAGGTGGAAGTTTCAGGTCCTAGGAATTTACAAAGATATGGTTTGCTGTCTTGTCTTGTCTTTCCTGCATCTTTTTTTTATCTTGAGCCTATTGATTTTACTACACAAAGTGTTGCATAACCGAGCATAGTTTTTGCTCTTCAGCTATGGCACAAAACGTGCTTCTATCACGTTAAAGGTGATGCAGCACACCTTATACAGGAGAGACTTTAGTGAGAGCCTTTGGAGGTATTTAAGGTCAGATGAGGTTCCGTCAAACCTCTTGAGACTTTACCTGCAAGACAGCAGCTTGGACACATTTCACTGAGATGGGATGTGATTCTGGGACTTTGGTGAGCAGGGCATCGCTTCTGTGGAGGAGAGATAGGACCATGACAGCTGTGCTGACATCTGTTGGGAGAAGAACTTTGAAATGGTGAGCATGATTAGTTCATCCAGTCAATGTATTTTTTTTTTTAGATGTGTGTTCTGTAGCTCAGGGTAATGTGATGTGAATTAAATTGTAGTTTCAATTCAGTTGGTAGAGAGGAAGTCATATCTGCGGATGTTCTGAGCCCCCATGCAAGCGGAGCAGCAAACGCGAGGGGAAGCAGCATTTAATCACTGCATTGGTGCTTTATCTTCCTATATGATGATCAGTTCATAATGTTGTCCTGTAGCTTCCCCAGAAAACTAGTGAAATACTTCACAAAAGCAAACAGCAGTAGTTGTAGAGTGTACACAGCCTTGCAAGAGTAAACTATCAGGGCTCACCTCGTTGACCACCAAATAGAAAATTCCAGTAGATTTTCCCCAGTGATTAACAAATGTGCAAATAATTTATGATGGCATTCTATCTATACCCATATATATTCACTGTTGATGTAATGAAAATCTGATTTGATGTTACTGTTCCATGTACCGAAACTCCCAGTACTTCTCTCGCTAACCCATGACAGAGGTGTGTTGGAGTACGATTTCTTATAAAGAATTATATGTCTGCAGGTACTGTACTAACCTGTGTATATGTCCTTGGAGGAGCTAGGCTTACCAACCTCTTGTTTTTCTCACTCTATACCTTCTAGATGTAGAATACAGTATATTGCTTAACAGAGTGGCTATAGAGGCAACTAGTGCAAAGCTTAAAGGTTACACTTTTGCAAGAGTGATTTCTGGTATTTTGCCTGTTAACTCCCACCTTTTGCCCTTCATGGCCACCCTATTCCTGTTTTGTTAATAGAAGATCTGGATGGTATAAAATTTGAGTTTACACACTTACACACTTACACACACACACACACACACACACACACACACACACACACACACACACACACACACACACACACACACACACACACACACACACACACGCACGCACGCACGCACGCGCACGCACACACACACACACACACACACACACACACACACTTGTGTGGACATGCTTTGTCCCCCTACAATCACAATACGCCTACATTTTTACGGTGGCTTATACCGCCTGACTGACCATCTCTGTTTGATTAGAAATTCTCTTCTCCTTCATTTTAAACCTTACTAGAATGAAGCACTGAATTAACCTACATCTCTCTTGCCTCTATATCTTGAATTCAAACTCTGACACCACAGCTGTTTGTGTATATTAAACTCCTACACCATATTTCTCTTATGAGGCTGTGTTAACCATGAATCCGTTTGTGGTTGTTGAATTTTGGGACAAATGAATCCGTTCTTTCCTAGCAAATCCACTTGTAGCGCATAAGGAACACAAATGCCTGTAATCATCGCACGGGGTCCTCTCTCGTACTGAGTGATCCACCTCATATCTGAGCGACTTCCCTCAGAAATCCACATCCGAGCCTCATTCCTCGCCCCAGGGGGACAATCGCGCCCATTCTGAGTGATGTCCATTCTCTCGCTCTGCTAGTACAGGATCTGGATCATACGAAAGGACAGTAAGGCCCTTGTCAAGGGCAACTGTTCATCCTACTGGGATCTGTGACACTCTGCACAGGCCTCATCGGAATTAATCATATTTTACTTTCATATTTACATATTTTATTTTCATCCAGAGTTTAAAGTTGCTAAAAAACGCTTAAAACTCCAGGTGAAAGTCCCACCCAAAAATGATGGTTCGTGCCTGAAAGGCACGCATTATTGGCACTTCCATTACAGCTGTACCGGTTTATGTTTCGAGTTGGCATTGATAAATATTTGCGTCCACGAGAGCTCATGACTAATAGCCTGTAGAATATAAAAGTTAAAAATTAGGAAATGGTTTCGAAAATCAATCTTCATTAACTGCAAATCAAAAGTCTCCTGTGATTGTTGTGGTACAGTGAGAAGCAGCTGGATGAAAATCGACCACTAAGTCAACCCTATTACCTTTATAATTAATGCTGCCAGTGTGCAAGGTTGTATGTGGGTACCTTGCTCTGCTGTCAGCATCTATCTATACATAGAGCCGGTCTTCAGTCAGCTCATATGTGCGTGCTGCTACTGAAAATGCATGGGCCTCTGAAATGCCAATGGAGAAATTATATGTGGCTTAATCAATGTATTAGCGCTTCCAGTGTGATATCAAGACATACAAATTGTGGCAATAAAAATATACGTTGTCATGCCTTCCAGTCGTGAAAGTACTCAAGATATGATGGTTCATGTAAGTCATGAACACACTTATTAAAGGTGTGCTTGAATCATTGAATCTCCACGTGGTATGGCTTTTACAAAGGACAGTCCCAAAGATGTTGCACTGAACATAAGATATGGGGGTCGATTAACAAAAAAAATTTGGTAAATCTACCCTCAGATTTTTACGTCTACGCCTGAGTGTAGATTTACTACTTTTTAGGTCTCGGCTAGGGTAGGCTGCGCACATGTGCAGTCTCGCTGGCGAGATTTAATGACCCTGAGTAGCGAGGGTAAACCCCGCCCCTCTTCTCCGTTGGCTGGCCTCCTAAACGGCGGCCAGCCATTGAAGAATAGGTCTCAGTTACGTCATTCTGTCGCTCTAAGCCCGTCTTTTTCGGATTGGGGAGCGTGTTTTTTAGGTATGTTTTACCCTCTTCTCCATTGGCTGGAATGGTAAACAACAAGTCAAAAACACGCCCGTTGTTTACATTGCAGCCAATGGAGAAGAGGGGAGAAAGAAAAACACGCCCCCAGTCTGAAAAGGACGGGGCTTACAGACGCAGCCTGGCTCGAGGCAGGTCACTCAGGGAAGAAGCGTCGTCGGCGTCAGGCCACTACAGTGGGCCGCTCCCGCGTTCCTCCCAACGCTCATTTTCCCTTCATGCCCAGAGCCCGTTGCATCCTCGCTCCACTGCTGCGCTCGAGTGTGGGCACAAGGCAGCTTCAGAGCCTTTGTTGCGACAAGAGCCCTCAAATGTAGGCGCTGGGTGGCCTGAGGCCACCAACCCCCAGAGTGAGAGGAACAAGCGCCGCAGCCGCGCGATCCTCAGCAGGGCCAGGCGGCCTCCCGTTCACAGTGCCCAGCCCCCGCCCTCACTCTCAAACCTGCGAGTCGGAGGCGCCGCTTCTTCTCACAGACACCAAGAGGCGGAGCCGGGCGGGGGAGAAGGGGAGACAGGGAGCCAAGAGCGTCGAGCCGGAGAGGACGAGTATGCAGAGAGAACGAGTATGCAGCGCAAACTTTATTTCTGCAAAGGGAAGTAAGTGCACTGACTTAGTAAGGATTCTATTGGCCCCGGTGCAGCCAAATGCAGCCTATTGGGGAGGTAGTAAAAATACAGCAATGATCGTGGTGCAGTGGGCCCCGGTCCCACTGCACCCGCTTCACCAATGTTAGTGCTCATCTGTCATAAGTGACAATTGCGTTGCTTGACCTGAAGGGTACACGACTGGCAGGAATGCACGGGAGAGGGTGCGTACACCGATAACTTAACACGCGTGTTAGTGTTAGTTGGGAGGGGATCGGCTTCAGGCAGGCACTAGCCTAGTGCCAACGGGTGTGTACATTCGGGCTTTTGTTTGAGTTTGTCCAGTTGCCGTTGGTGATGGCATTCCGGTGTCTGGAAGTAAAACTCAGGGCTGTTGGGAGGGATCAATGTTTAAGGGGGAGGGGCTTGCAGTAATGAGACGTGTGCAATGATGTGGGGTCGCTCCGATGAACAGACGAGCGAAAGCCACTGTATTAATGAGATTGTGAACCGCGTACCAGAGGGGTACGCTGTGCCCGGTATACGTGTGGCACCGGTTGTTGTCTGCCTTTGAAACTTCGACCTTGGACTATGGCCGGAGGGGCAGGTACCCCCAACATGTTGACGTCAGGTCCGCTTGGGTGTTAGCCGGATCAGGCTGTGTTGCGGATAGCTCGCTGCGCAACCTTGGATGGGCTTGGGGAGAGCGCTCTGGGGCATTTATCTGACTTTGTTCAGGTTGAAGTTGTTGGCGCGAGGGTTCAGTAAAGAAGTCTTAACTTCATACATATATCGATATTGACGTCTTTCATTATTAAAGTGCCTAGAAACGTTGTAGCGTGAATTTAAAACACTCCTCTGCAGTGTCCCTACCTCGCGGCGTATCTAGTTCCGCTACAGGTCTCGCGCTGGTCTGTCCGCCAATGTTGATGCGCGTTCCGATCCCAAAGGGTCCACCTCCACCCCTCCAGGCACACACCCACTTTGCCCTTGGACACCTCGGCGGTGTTTGTGCCTGAGCCGCCTCTGCTCTGAAGCCCGGTAATACACGGTAGCCAGCCAGCTTCAACTATGGGCCCAGGGAGTCTGGGGGATGGGGATGTCGCAGGCTCCGCTTTGGTTTGGGTGGGTGAACGCTGGTCATGTCTGGACCACTGAGGTGCGCCCGCCCATCCACCCCTTGTTCGTACCTGCGCCGCTGCGCCTCAGAGGCAGATCAAAGACTCATCTGGTGGTGGGTGGGAGGGACGCTGGAAGGGCCCTTTGAAGTTAGATGGAGAGTGAAACTTTCCCTAAGGCACCGCCCCGCCACATTCAATACTTATTTTTTTTTCTTTTGGGTGGGGGGAGGGTGGACTCTGTACAACAATAAAGTCCGTGGGGAAGATGCTGGGGAGGGGGGGGCGTTGCCACATCACCGGCCTTGAGGGTTCCCATGGAGCGGCTGGCAGACCTAGCACTGATCATTTCCCATTAAGCCTTGTGACATTTCAGTGTGCGTGAAACGATATTACCCCCTCGCGCTAGCACCTAAAACATTGCATTCCTTCGATCAGTTTCGGAGTACACTATCTTCATCCACTTCCCTTCCTGTTTACTGTGCCCGTCGCCTGAGGCTTCGTTGCAGAGTCCAAAAAGATCATCTGTCCAAGGGTATAGTGAGTGTTCCCGTTATAGGTTTAGCCCCTCTAAACCACCTAATACCTGTTTAAAAAAATGATGGTAAACCATTGTTCCTGAAAGCCCCTACTTACCTCACTACGAGCCAACACAATTGAGGTAGGCCTGCTTTACCCCGTGACAGCACAGAGCTCCCGAGTTTCGGTTTCTCTCCCCCACCCCCTCCGGACAACACTGGCAACGCGGCCGAGTGAGTTCAGTGTCTGAACTCGACTTGATTGTGACCTGGCAAGGCCAGTTTCAATCATGGCATGTGTAACCGAAATTTGCTTTGTGTGTGGCTGTGTGTTTGTGTGTGTGGCTCTGTGTGTGTGTGGCTCTGTGTGTGTGTGGCTCTGTGTGTGTGTGTGTGTGTGTGGCTCTGTGTGTGTGAGTGTGGCTCTGTGTGTGTGAGTGTGTCTCTGTGTGTGAGTGTGGCTCTGTGTGTGTGAGTGTGGCTCTGTGTGTGTGAGTGTGACTCTGTGTGTGTGAGTGTGGCTCTGTGTGTGCGAGTGTGGCTCTGTGTGTGTGAGTGTGGCTCTGTGTGTGTGTGTGGCTTTGTGTGTGGTTGTGTGTGTGTGTGGCTGTGTGTGTGTGTGTGTGTGGCTCTGTGTATGTGTGTGTGGCTATGTGTATGTGTGTGTGTGTGGCTCTGTGTGTGTGGCTCTGTGTGTATGGCTGTGTGTGTATGTGACTGTGTGTGTGGCTTTATGTGTGTCTGGCTGTGTGTGTGTGGTGTGAAGTGAAGGGGTTTTGTAGTGCGCGACTGCTGCCCGAGGGCGTCCAAGAGCTAAGTAGAGGTAATGGAACTCTGAGGGACAAGGGGAGAAGACCAGGTTGGGAGCTAATTTCTGAAAAGGAATGTTTTCAGCTCTTTACGGAAGCACAAGAGAGTCGGTTGGACTCTCTCGTGCTTCCGTAAAGAGCTGAAAACATTCCTTTTCAGAAATTAGCTCCCAACCTGGTCTTCTCCCCTTGTCCCTCCGAGTTCTATTACCTCTACTTAGCCCTTGGACGCCCTCGGGCAGCAGTTGCGCACTACAAAACCCCTTCACTTCACACTTCACTTCACACACACACACACACAGAGCCACACACACAGTCACATACACACACAGCCACAGCCACACACACAGAGCCACACACACACACAAAGCCACACAGTCTGTGTGTGTGGCTCTGTGTCTGTGTGTGGGGGTGTGGGGCTCTGTGTGTGTGTGGGGGGCTCTGTGTGTGGGGGGCTCCCTGTGTGGGTGCAAATGCAAAAGATCTCGCATTTGCGAGAGATTAAGCTATTGGCATTGTAAATGACAATGCCATTTATTTATATGTTTTAAAAATAAAACATAAACAAAAATAATGTCATGAGCAATGCCAATAGCTCTAACTTTAACAAAGACGAGACCATTGCATTGTAAATGCTTGTTGGAACATACACACATTTCCAGGAATCCACATGGAAATCTGCCCCATGTGAAGGTTGCCATGCAGATTCCTGGAAAATAATATGATTTTGAAATCCGGATCCCATTTCTGCTGTCCTACATTGTAAGGAACTCCCAAAGGGATCCCCTGTGGAAATGCACTTGTTTTCGTTTTGTTTTCGTTTTGTTTTCTCTACAGTAAAACTATTTCCCTGAGGAGAAACTGGGGATGTGCCATTCCTCTTCCCACCCTGAAAATGGTATTTTCACCAGTATTGTGCTGGAGTAAAAATGTGATGGTTTACTCCTGCCAGCAATCCCTTTATGAACTCCTTCCTTCCCTTCTTAAAGTAAGGTGAATTCAACAGTAATATGTTTTCAACCAAATTTATCTTCGTGAATAGGTCCCAGTGTTTACTTGTTCCAAAGAGTAGGTTTAGGTTACTGAACTTTATGTAATTGTTTGTGAGATATTGACCTTCTCTCGCCGTCTTTGCTAAGGGCATTTACTGTACTGGAGGATATCGATCCGGCCTGCTTCTGAGCATCGATCTATGAGCTTGCTCAGATTTTTGAATATGTTAACAATTTAAGATAACCCAGTTGATCCATTTCCTTGTCTCTTGTCAGTTTCCATAGCGTCAGACTTGTGAGAGGGGGTTAAAAGCCTGCATTGAGTTTTGAAAGTTTGAAAATGTGTTTGCCAGTTTCAAGCTAGGAGGTTACATTTGAAACAAGCATTGGGAAAGCAATGAGGTTTCGCCTTTTGAGATCTATTGGTTTTTTCAATGTTTTTGACAAGCTGCACAGCAGCGCGGGCTGCTGTGCAACATGACTTGAAGTAAAGAAATAAAAGTGCTATGACTTGGCCCGCATCGACCATGTCATATCACTTTTTTTCTTTAAGCGATGTTGCACACACTGCTGTGAAATATGGCTGAAAAAAATATTAAACAAAGCCAAATAGCACTTGCATCCTTGAGAGCTATTTGACTTTGTTTTTTGTGGCGGACAGGGGTGTTGGCGGGGCAGGGGGAACTTTGGGGGTGGGGCATCAGCACTAGGGACATTGGGAGGAGGTGCTCTGGGGGAGGCAAGCATCTTGAAGGTGGTATAGCGGGGCAGGGAGTGAGCAGAAACATCGTAGAGGGCGGAGGAGTGCAGGTGGGCCAGCAATACGAGGAAAGTGTGTGGGGGAGGGATGGAGCACCACGACAACATGGAGCCGAAAGAAGGGGGTTTGGAGCAAGATCATGGACTGTGGGAGGAGGGAGGGACCGAAGACACATGCACTTGTGTAAAAGCATGTAAAAAAGGTACCTGCAGGAGCGGAAGGGCACTGGTCTCAGACAAGAATCTGTACTTGGTCCATGTTCCACTGCAAGGATGAACCCTGAAGCTCCTAAGGTGGCATGAAGGAGGCAGTGACGAATAAGAAGCAAGGAAACGAGTGACGTCGAAGCCAACCAATGGTAAGTAAAGGGCTCACTCTAAGCCCATTTTAGGATTTTGTTTTTGTTAGCAAAAGATTTTGCTGACTGCGCATGGGTGTTCTCCCTGGCGAAACATAACAATTACATTTCTCACTCTCTATATCCGCAGAGTGGGAATCCCGCCTTATACCCCACTCTTGAGTAACCCAAAGTTCAATCCCAAGACTAGATATGGGGGCATCCTAGAATTGGCAGATAGAAAGATGCATTTATATTGGGCATATGTTAAAAAAAGAGAAGATTAAGTTGTTTGATAAAATCAAGAAAGATTATGAATTATAGTGAAAAAGTTTATGGATTATAGCGCGGTAGAAAGTTACCACTAAACAGAAGTTAGAAATGGGGCAGTGAATCCACTGAAGAAATGAGTGGCAACACATAAGGTCAGAGTGCATAGATTCTGTCCTGCCAAATTTGTACTGACAAACCTGAGAATTGATCATAAAAACGATGCTCCACCTTGTCCTGTGAGTTTAAATGTAAAAGACTGTGTGCATATTGCCGATCCTATTGGTACACCTGTGATTAACTAACTAGATCCAAGATCAAACCATGATGGGTCAAGGTCACACAGTGTCTAGCCTTAATCACATAATGGTGGGGCAATCCTAAATCGTGCAGCACTGGGACCAAAAAGCGTTTGGCCAAAGTCAGTTTCCCCCTGAAAGCGCACAGTGCTCCTGCACATGATGCAGTTCTTTACATCGGACACATTTGTGCTAAAGGTCCAGATACAGAGCAATGACGGTCCAACCTAATCTGTCTCTCTTATGCAGTGGACTGCACAGATACCACAGATGGTCAACATAGCAGACTCGGTATTAATTGTTTTCCTGTGGCACAATGCAGAGTCAGTTTGCACATTTGATACTTTTTAAGCAGACTTAAATACACCTTTCATGAATGCAAGGGCAAATCGAATACGTTATAAAAAATGACCCTTATCACTACCCAGACCCACCACTATCCCCCCACCTGCCCAGGCCCCTGGCTCACTTGGGTGAATGCCAGCAGTTCTTTTTTCCCCAATGAAAACACTGCTTCGACACGAACTAGCCAGGGCATAGCACAATCACTGCGTAATATTCACGATTCACAATCCTCAACTCAGTGGACGCCGTTGGACGTCAACCTTCAGCTGCACACTCAAAAGATGTCACTCCTGACAGAACTCTCGCCTGCAAGAAAGCCCCGACTCCGAGCATCGCGAGACTTTATCAGTGGCGAATATGCTGCCTACAGAGGTCGGAAAACTAGCATAGCAAACCTTTCGGCCTCTCAATATTTCTTTCATTTATGGCTGCCGAGGCGAACACCTGCCTGTTACAGGGCCATTATTTTACTTTTTGCTCTTGCAAACTTTGCCTTGAAATGCATTGCCTCTTGCTGATTGACAGCCAGGCTATCAGTTGTTGGCAGTGTCGCCCAGTAATTGGTTACAGCGTACATAGATGCTGAAATAGACTGCAGCTCACTGTGCCTCAGGGAGTTTTGTTCCATTAGCTTGTAATAGCGATTCGGTTTTTTCAGCTGCGTAAACTTCACCTTGCTGAGTGACACTAGGATTTCTCGTCTGTCAGTCACTGTATGATAAATCATTTCATCCGGTTACTCTGCTCTTTTGGGTTTCCTGTGCTTCAGCTGCAGATTACGTAAATAAAGTTTATAGCAGACCATTTTCTGATCAACCAGGCACCTGCAAAAAAATGTACGTTTTTATCTTCATTCATTTCTTTAACTCTTGACTGATTTTCTTAATCAAGGTGCCTTTTGAAATGTATTTTCAGTTGAATTTGTGCGGAAACAGTTAGCTACCTGTGCGATTTAAGGGCCTGACATGTTAGCACAGGGATTCCAGATTTATGCTTCCAATACATGGCCCTTTGTCAGTAGGATCTGTGATTCATTCATATGTAACATGGTTTTTGGAGTCATGAGTGACACCGACATTTGCGGGCTGGTGTCAAGGGTGCTGGTGTACACAGAGATTGGAATCAAACTTCAAAATAAAGTCCTGCTGGTAGCTGGGTCTAGGGTAGAATTCTTACTGCTGTTCACATGTGATTGTAATCGGCTTCCAATTATTTAATGGTGTCATGCATGTCATCATGTAATTTGGTATGGGTGTTTCAGATTAGGGCAAATAACAAAGAAGAGTTTGCTTTGATCTGATTTGATTTTTATAAAGCGCAACAATTACCCAAAGGCATCTAGGCGCTTAAGCCGAACTTTCAAAACGGAACCGTGTCCACTATATTAAATAATAGGGCGAAATGCTGCCTATATAGTGTAGATCCAGGTTTAAGTGTCTTTCTAAAAGGCAACAGCTCTGTGATCGTGGTAAGGCACTGCGGAAGGGAGTTCCAGAGTCTGCCTGCGGTGACCGAGAAGTCTCTGCCTCCCCATTTCTTTTTTCGGGTCCTAGGCACAGAGGCCAAATGACGGTGTGTCGAGCGAAGGGTTCTTGCTCAAGCGTGGGAAGGACTCCGGTGCTAATTCCCTTGGAGTGATGTTTTTCGGCCCGGTGTGCTTTTCGTGTGGTGCGGGATTCATACACCTCAAGAGCCAAGCTACCCACAAGGGCTGGGTGGCGCACCGCCCTTAGCGCCCAGAAGTTGCCAACCTTCCACCGCTCCCAAAAAACGTGACTCCTCTTCACCACCGCCGTGAGCTGCATTTGACCCCGTTCGTGTTTCTGGTGTGAGCCAGGGTTTTTGAAATGATAAACGCTCCACCGTTTTTACGTTAATAAGCAGTGCGCACGACTGATGGTGGTCTCGAGCCCCCCTGCCACCCTCCCCACGCGGGAGCAGAAGTTTATCGCTCACACCCCCGGGCACCCCCTCTCTATCTCCAGGCAGGATCATTCATTCATCTCTGAAGCTCTCGGTGAGTCTGCAGCAAACCTTCCCGGACACCGTTTCATCCGTTTCCAACGCACGCCGACCCGCACCCTGATAGGAGCCAGGAAGCTGATAAAACAGCTGCACAAATAAACCACTGAAAACGCCAACAATCCGCAGATTCTCCTCCGGCTTTGGATAAATCACAGTGTGATGCCATCGCAGATTTTTTCATCTCTAAGGTGGAGCGTATTCATGAATCCTTGATTACTCCTCTGCCATCTGCTGATTCCCTACCGGTGGATACTTTTAGCAGTCCTCTTCCCTCTCCCTCAATGCACATCTACGACTGGCTATTGTTTGATGACATCACTTTCTCACCGTGCTTGAACAGTATCAGGTCAGGCTCCCCTCAGGACACTGTTCCTATGAAAATCCTAAAACTGTTGGACCTCGAACCACGGAGAGTCCTAATGAGACTTCTGAATACATGTCTTACAGAGTCTATGGTGGCACAAGAGTGGAAGCATGCCATGGTCGTTCCCTTGCTGAAGAAGACCGGCGCGGACATCACTAACTTAGCCAATTTCAGGCCCATATCCCCGCTGCCTGCATGTTCGAAAATCTTGGAACGACATGTGAACACTCAGCTTAATTCGTTTGTTGAGAACGTGGGATATCTACATCCGTCCCAATCTGGGTTTCGCACACATTACTCCACTGAATCCGCACTCCTCGGGGTGACGGAGAGGCTTCGGCACGGTATTGATCGCGGGGAGACCTTTGCACTCATCCTTTTGGATTTGAGTGCAGCGTTCCATACCGTGTCTCATTCCATTCTTCTTGACTCTCTCCGCTCCCTTGGTGTTGCTGGATCTGCGCTGGCCTGGATTGCCTCCTTTCTAAGTGAGCGCACCTTTCAGGTGTTTTCGACAGAAGCTGAATCTGCTGTCTATTCCTCGGCATATTGCATCCCCCAGGGGTCGATTCTCAGCCCTCTGCTGTTTAACATCTATGTCAGACCCCTTGCTACCATCGTGGAGGACGCCGGTTTGACAATCTATTCGTATGCCGACGACACGCAGATTGTGTTCTCTCTCTCCAGCAGTGAGGGCCATGAGGTCTCTGCCTTGAAATCTGGCCTGTCACGCGTTGCTGCTTGGATGCATGACCATCTGCTCAAGCTCAACGGTGACAAGACTGAGGTTGTTATTTTGGGCAAGAATAAAGATCTGTGGGGCCCTCTGCATTGGCCCTGTGATATGGCTCCTTTGCCGAATCCAGTCCCCGTAGCCCGCAACCTCGGCTTCCTCATTGACGACAGGCTCTCTATGAGACAGCAGGTAACAAGGGTTGCTGCAATCTGTTTTTCCACCTTAATATGGTTGCAGAAGATCCTATGGATGCTGCCTCGCTCTACTCGGCGAACTGTTGTCCAGGCTCTTGTGATCTCCCGCATCGACTATGGGAATGTGCTTTATCTTGGGGCCGATAAGGCCACTATAAATAAACTTCAGGTGGTGCAAAACTCGTCAGCTCGTTTATTATGTAATGTACCCCGGAGATCTTCCGCAGCTCAGGCTCTGCGTGACCTTCATTGGCTTAAGGTCCCGAATCGTGTAAAATTTAAAACCTTATGCCTTCTCTTTAAAATCAGGCAGGGTACTGCCCCTAAATACCTACAGAACCTGGTTCAAGTCTATAAGCCTGGTCGCACATTAAGATCTTCCACTAGTGGCGATTTTTCTGTTCCCAGAATGAAACTGGCCAAAATGGGTGGCCGCTCGTTTTCTTATCTTGGCCCAAAGATGTGGAATGCTCTTCCGCCGGCCTTGAAAGCCGAGACTGATCTCCTCCCTTTTCGTAAAAAATTGAAGACCCTTCTGTTCAATTAATCCCTCTGCACTGTTTGTTCTGTTTTGGGCCTTTTGCTTGTTTCTCTTTCTTTTATCTATCCCTGGCGCCGGGAAACCCATTGAGGGTAGCTGTGCGCAATATAAGTTTAAATAAATAAAAAAAAAAATAGACTGCAGCTCACTGTGCCTCAGGGAGTTTTGTTCCATTAGCTTGTAATAGCGATTCGGTTTTTTCAGCTGCGTAAACTTCACCTTGCTGAGTGACACTAGAATTTCTCGTCTGTCAGTCACTGTATGATAAATCATTTCATCCGGCTACTCTGCTCTTTTGGGTTTCCTGTGCTTCAGCTGCAGATTACGTAAATAAAGTTTATAGCAGACCATTTTCTGATCAACCAGGCACCTGCAAAAAAATGTACGTTTTTATCTTCATTCATTTCTTTAACTCTTGACTGATTTTCTTAATCAAGGTGCCTTTTGAAATGTATTTTCAGTTGAATTTGTGCGGAAACAGTTAGCTACCTGTGCGATTTAAGGGCCTGACATGTTAGCACAGGGATTCCAGATTTATGCTTCCAATACATGGCCCTTTGTCAGTAGGATCTGTGATTCATTCATATGTAACATGGTTTTTGGAGTCATGAGTGACACCGACATTTGCGGGCTGGTGTCAAGGGTGCTGGTGTACACAGAGATTGGAATCAAACTTCAAAATAAAGTCCTGCTGGTAGCTGGGTCTAGGGTAGAATTCTTACTGCTGTTCACATGTGATTGTAATCGGCTTCCAATTATTTAATGATGTCATGCATGTCATCATGTAATTTGGTATGGGTGTTTCGGATTAGGGCAAATAACAAAGAAGAGTTTGCTTTGATCTGATTTGATTTTTATAAAGCGCAACAATTACCCGAAGGCATCTAGGCGCTTAAGCCGAACTTTCAAAACGGAACCGTGTCCACTATATTAAATAATAGGCAAACTGCTGCCTATATAGTGTAGATCCAGGTTTAAGTGTCTTTCTAAAAGGCAACAGCTCTGTGATCGTGGTAAGGCACTGCGGAAGGGAGTTCCAGAGTCTGCTTGCGGTGACCGAGAAGTCTCTGCCTCCCCATTTCTTTTTTCGGGTCCTAGGCACAGAGGCCAAATGATGGTGTGCCGAGTGAAGGGTTCTTGCTCAAGCGTGGGAAGGACTCCGGTGCTAATTCCCTTGGAGTGATGTTTTTCCGCTCGGTGTGCTTTTCGTGTGGTGCGGGATTCCTAAACCTCAAGAGCCAAGCTACCCCCCCCCCCCCAAGAGGGCACCGCCCTTAGCGCCCAGAAGTTTCCAACCTTCCCCCGCTCGCTCCCGACAAACGTGACTCCTCTTCACCACCGCCGTGAGCTGCATTTGACCCCGTTCGTGTTTCTGATGTGAGCCAGGGTTTTTGAAATGATAAACGCTCCACCGTTATCACGTTAATAAGCAGTGCGCATGACTGACGGTGGTCTCGAGTCGAATCCCAACCCCCCAGATCCCCCCCCCCACGCGGGAGCAGGAGTTTATCGCTCACACCCCGGGCACCCCCTCTCTATCTCCAGGCAGCATCATTCATCTCTGAAGCTCTCAGCGAGTCTGCAACAAACCTTCCCGGACGCCGTTTCATCCGTTGCCAACGCAGACCGAGCCGCACCCTGATAGGAGCCAGGAAGCTGATAAAACAGCTGCACAAATAAACCACTGAAAACGCCAACAATCCGCAGATTAGCCAGGAACAGCAGTGCATTTTTTTCCAGATGAACAAACTTTACATTTTGGGGCCAAAACATAACGTATTCACACTGCAAGGGTGCCAAAAACAAGCAAGCCGTTTGGGTGGCCACCCCATCCCATGTTATCATGGGATCCTGTCCCAGTTCAGGCGTTTGTGTGAGCGTTGCAGCCTCGCTTAGTTGCAAGTGAACTATGAGACTATCACATCTGGCAGTGATGATCTGCAAACTAACAGCCCAGGACTGGAAACAGTGTCTGGTGACGTGGAGGCTGCAGGTCAGTTTGGAGTGCATTCGGCCCCTCGCACCCTTAGGCCCTAGTGCCCTGAACCTGCTGTGTTTTTAATACAGCGCGTACACAGCTCCTCAGCAGATATGGAATATTCTGCAATTGACTGAAAGTACCTAACCCACAGCCACGAAACAAACTGAAATGATCAAGTGACATTACAGCAACAAAAAGAAGATAGGTATGCTAGGACAGACATGAACAAGTTCTAATAGTGATATCTAACGCGCAATGACCACTGGCGCTTACACAGCTCTTGGGCACATGTACAATATTCAGCAGTAGACTGAAAGAACCTCACATGGCCGCTGGACCATCCCTTAAACATTTTCCTAGTTTTAACTGCCCTCTGTGTTGGGGTATCATCACCCTATTTATTACACATGGCATATTCCTAGGGGCTTCGGTCCACCACGTAAATGTGTTCCCAATATTGTGTGGCACACGGGTACCGTTCCAGCAGTGTTCACCCCAGCCCCCACTCAACCCAGGTCTCCGCCATGTCCGCCCAGTACCAGCCTGTCATTTGTGGTCGGTGTGCAGCTTGCATTGTGGCTGCCGTTATACAACGCCTACAGAAGGCAAGGTTAGGCTGCTTCCCACACTGGGGTGGGGGTGGTGCTTTCTGCTCATTAGCATGTATTCTGACTGTGCAAGGTTTGCAGGGGTTGCAGGCAGGCGGTGATTTTCTTCCTTTGTGTGAGGAGCTCCAGAAGATGGTAAGTACTTCATGCTGATTCTTTGGAAGGTACAGTTCTGCTTGGGTGTGAGAAAGTAATGCCCACATCCACTAATATCTGACATGCATGAGATGAGCAGAAATCAGTTTCTGTAAAATTCTCAGCGTCTGTGATTAACATTATCATCACTCAACACCACCACAGCATCACTTTGCACAACTACAGCAACACTCAGCACCAACAGAACGTCACTCAATCCCACAACAAATCACTCAGGGCCACAACAACATCAGTCAGCGCCACTACAGCATCACTCGGTGCCACCGCAGCATCGCACTACGCCAGCACAGCAACACTCTGCACCACCTCAACATCACTCAGCACCACCACATCATCACTCAGCGACACCACATCATCACTCAGCGACACCACATCATCACTCAGCGACACCACATCATCACTCAGGGCCTACACTACATCACTCAACAACACCACAGGATTACTCATCTCCACCACAGCATTACTCAGCACTACCACAGCATCACTCAGCACCACCACAGCACCACTCAGCACCACCACAGCATCAATCAGCACCACACAGCGTCAGTCAGCACCACCAGATACTCACTCAAAACCACCACAGCATCACTCAAGGCCACCCCAGCATCACTCATCTTCACCACAGCATCAGTCAGCACCACCACAGAATCCCTCAGGGCCACAGTAGCATCACTCACGGCCAGCACAGCATCACTGAACGCCACAACAGCATAACTCAGGGCCAGCACAGCATCACTCAACAACACCACAGCATAACTCAGTGCTTCTTACACTTTTTTAATTTCAACTTCTCAGCATGCTGCACAGCGGCCACACTTCTCTACAGCACAACTTAGAAACATTGGCAAACACAATAGCTCTATCGAAACACTTATAAGGCCCCCCAATGCATAGCCAATAAGTCTCGCCTGTGGGACATTATACGTGTTTAGTTATACAGCCCAATATCCTTGATTAAACAACATCAAGTGTTGCATGGCTAAACACTTATAATGTCCCAAAAGCGAGACCTATTGGCTATGCCAATGCTTGTTTTTATTACGATAAAGAGGGGAGCCTAAAGCTTTGTTGTGGAGGTAGAATATATGCAGAAACTTTCCAGACTGCAAAGCTTTTTTCAATAAATGTTTTGCATGGTATCTTTGAAGGTTGCACATGCACTGTTGGTCGGGCATGTTGGACATTTGTTGTCATTTATTGATCGCTGTTTATGGGGACAGTATTTCGCGTGCATAACTCCAGTGTATACCTAGGCCTAGATCAATTGTGATCTATCAACCAAGTGTAAGGCATTTTTCTGTTTGCCAAGAAAATAGCGAATGTGCAAAATCAGAGCCAATTGTAGAAAGCTTTTGAAACTTTAAAAAAAGAAAAATCAGTAACCCACCTTAGAATATTTTGTTCTTATATTGCCTACCAAGATTGACTGTGCTATTTGAAGACTGCAAAACATTACAGCAATCCGGTTGTAACACATTTTTATGAGGTGTTCACCTTCCTTTTCTAGACCTCTAGACTGGATTGAAAAGTATAGATTCTTTCACGAGACAAGCATGTAAGGACAAATTAGACTAAATAATTTCAATAAATATTCGTTTTAGGCTTTGTTCCCCCCCAGAATGATTTAGAAAACCTTTTACTGAGTTAGTAAAAGGTTTTCTCCCCACTTCTCAGGACAGTCTTGCTATGGTCATCTGCTTGACATAGGGAGTTACAGCGCCAAGATGCTCCTTGGAGTGGTAGAGCGCTATATAAGTGCTGAATCACATCACATCACATCACAGTAATGTTCTCTCACGTCTACTATTTAATTCTATTGCTTTTAATCTGATTCTCATACTATGGCAATACTGTACTGGCACAACCTAGTAACTACTAGTGTCACTCTCAGCTTCTAGTTCACTTTAGGTTCAAATCTTTGTATTGGTTTGAAAGACAAAAGAACAAAACACGATGCACCAGTCAATGTGGCCCACTTTGTCAATTGAAACGCTACATAGGGCAATCAGAACAGTCGAGAAAAAACAACCTGACCTCCCCCCAACCCCTTGTCCTCCCCCCACCTCTGTTGTTACCAAAGAGGTATCTGAGGCCAACAGCAAGCAAATTAGCAGCCCTGGGGCAGAGTGGAATCTTGCGATAATGCAGTAAGTCGCAAGAGGCGCATGTACCTAGGGCAGGTGAGTGCGCGGAATTCAGAGCATAGGTAAGCGGTGAAAGAGCGCCCCAGATCCGGAAAAAAGGCTCTGTCACCTTGGACAGAGAAAGAGATGCGCTCCATGCCCAACGCGTACCATAGCCTGTGCATCCACCCCTGTATCGAAGGTGCCCTATCCGAGCCCCATGTTGACAGTATATTCTGTAGAGAAGCCCCTAGGGCGATACCCATCTGCTTCCCATTGCGTGATTTGAGGGGAAATGTAAGTCTAAGATAATGTATTCTGGAAATCATAGGATAGTAGTATCAAAGTGGAGGTCTATTTCATCCAAGATTTGTGTCCAATAGGACTTAAGAATGGGACATTCCCACAATATATGCAGCAAGGTGCCAACAGCTCTGCATCCCCTCCAGCAGCTCGGAGAGCGACCAGGATCGCTCTTGTGCAGCCTATGAAGGGTAAGGTACCAGTATGTCGCTATCTTAGTTGCAGACTCTACGCTGGAGATGTTGCCTGCTGAGTGTCGCTCCACTCTTTCTGGATTAATGTCAGCCCCGGCTCTGCCTCCCACCTTTTCGGTCCTGCCGACTTGATCTCTTATTCCGGTGGTGTAATATGTGATAGAGTTCTGTGATGAGTCATTTGGAGGATTGATTGGATAGTAACCATCGTTCGTAGGGAGTAAGCCTTCTCTCAGCCCCTTGATGCACCTGGGGTTGCATCACCTAATGCCGTATTTGTTGGTAATGATACCGCTTCGTTTCGGGCATGGCAAAATCAGTTCCATGTCCTCAAAAGACATGGGTCCCTTCTCTTTAAAAAAGTGTCCTATAGATCTGCGGAATTCCTTATCCCAATGGCAAAAAGCTGTCTGATCGAGAACCGGGGTAAAGTCAGGGTTGCTAGTGAGTAGAGGGATGATGGGAATGTGATGAGGCCATTGCGTGTGGCCGTAGAGTCCCAAACGTTGAGAGTGACTCGTCCTATCGGGGGGCCATAAAGACCTGAAAGTCTGGAAGCTTTGCAGAGAAAAGGGATCTTCCACAGAAGCTGCCCAGCCAGTGCTCGTTCCATAAAAAGCCAATGCTTCTCAGACTGTGACTGAGCCCAGTCCAATAAGCTGCGGATCTGAGTCGCCTTGTAGTAATAGTCCAGGTTAGGCATTCCTAAACCCCCTCCCCTGTGGATCTAAACCTCATGTCTCTGCTTTCCTGTCTGCCCAAACAAAAGACGAGAACCTGCTTAGAGCTGCTTAAACATGCTCGGGTGGCTCCACAGGCAATGTCTGGAAAAGGTCGAGAATTATAAGGAATGTATTCATTTTGAGAGCTGCTACCCGGCCCAGCCACGAGTCCAAACGGGCTCCAGCTCTGCAGGTCACGCCGTATCTGTGCTAGTATACGCGTGTAGTTTAAGGAGACTGTCTCCGCGGTTGAGACTGCCAACGTTCTACCCAGGTAGGAGATGGTTTTGTGATCCCACTGAATGGGGCATGCCTGGACGAGGGCGTCAACAGTTGAAGGCTGCTAGGAGAAACCCAAGGTCTGCTATTTAGAGACATTTACACAACAGCCAGAGGGAGTGGAAAACTCCTCCAGTTCCGCGAGGAAGACCAGGCCAGATGAATGGGGAGACTCAAGCGTGGCAATGATGTTTTCTGCATAAAGGCTGATGGTGTGCCTCCCCTCCCCCCCCCCCCCCAAAAAAAAACCCCTGCTGATCCGCTGATTTTCCCTGATCCTCTGGGCCAGCATCTCCATATAGAGGGCAAACAGTAGTGGGGAGAGCGGGCATCCTTGTTGCGTGCCCCTGGCTATCGGAAACTGTTCAGACGTGCAGCCAATTCACTCTGACGGTGGCCGAGAGGTGGCTATACCCGCTATGCACCCACCTGCGAAATCGGTTCCCTATTCCAAACTGCTCCAGCGTGGTCTCTAAGAAGGGCCAGTGTACCCTGTCGAACGCTTTTTCGGCGTCGACAGATAGTAGCACTCGTTCCACTGGTTGGCGGTGCGCCTTGTCTAGGAGGTGGAGTAGCCTCCTGGTGTTATCGCTGCACTGCGTCATCGTCACAAATCTGGCCTGATCTGGTTCTATTAGTCCAGTGTTCAACGGGCCCAGTCTAGGCGCCAATATCCCAGTGAAGATCTTAAGATCTATGTTCAACAGGGAAATAGGCCTATGCGAGGCACAGTACCTACTGTACTTTCCGGGCTCGGCCAAGACTACCACTGATGCCATGAGTATCGTGGGGGCCATCACTGAGGTGTCTCCGATCTCGTTGAATATCCGTGTCAATATTGGGGCTAGGTCTGAGCAGAAGGTTTCATAAAAAATGGCTGTAAACCCATCCGGGCCGGGAGATTTAAGGAGGTTAAGCCTGAATATAGCTGAAATTACCTACTTGACTCGGATCGGGGTATCTAACGAGGTGGCCTGATCAAGTGACAAACGAGAATGTTATGAATCAGAAGTATGCCAAGGAGTTTTGCTCTGTAATTTGCTAAGCCAAATAGAGATGGCCATAAAAGTCTCTGAAGGCGCGAGAAATATCAGCCTCTTTGGAAAATTCAGAGCCCCCCTCATCTATGATCGTTTGGACTGCCGCTGCCTGATGTTGCGCGTGCAGTTTGTGCGCCAGTAAGTGTCCTCATCTGTCTCCTCCTGTATAAAACATGTGTTTGAGTCGGAGGGCTGCATATTCAGCTCGGTCCAAGTCCAAGCTAGCTAGTTGAGCTCATGCAGACTTTAGTTGCCTCCATACCCTCGGAGCACCTGTTCTTTTGTGAATCCTCTCTAATTCGGAGACCTGCTGGGAGAGCTCCTGCCTTTTCTACCTACATATTCTATCGTCCGCAGAGGATGTGGCTATTACATCTACCCTAGCCACCAGTTTGAGTGTTTCCCATAAGGACACTATGGAGGTTTCAGGAGTGCCATTCAGTTAGGTAGTCCTTTAGTGTCTTAGTGAGGCAGGCAATAACTTCGGGGCGATGTAGGAGTGTGTTCCTAATCCTCCACGAAAAGGATGGGTGAGAGGCAGGGGGAGACAGCAGGGCCATGGTCAATGTTGCGTGGTCAGATAGTGACTGAGGTTCAATAACTGAGTCTTGTAGTAAGAGGACGAGAGATCGAGACCCAGGGAAATAATCTAAGGGAGCATAAATTCCATAGGAGTGGGAGTTGAAAGTGTACTCATTTGAGTGGGGGAGAAAGTGGCACCACACATCGAATAACCCCAGGTCGTGAAACCACTGCTGCGTGCTTCCCAAGAGAGCACCTGTCTGGCCCTGCCTCTGAGCTGAGCAAACTTGCTTGCCATCGAAAACAATATTCAGATCACCCCCAAAAGTATTTGCCTATCAGAGGAGGAACTCAAGTCAGCCACCGCTTCGCGTAGGAACGCCTCCTGGCACTTGTTGGGAACATAGATGATAGCTAGTGTAAGCGTGTGTGACCCCACAGTAAAAGAAAGTGCCAAAAGTCTCCCTCTAATCTATAGCACCTTCGCCCAACCACTCCAGGGAAAGCGCAGGAAATGAGAATGGCAAACCCAGCCCTTTTAGTTGGGAGAGACGAGAAATATTGCTGAGGAAAGGCCTTCGAGCGTAGCCTATGTGTATCGCTGCGCATTAGGTGGGTTTCTTGTAGCTAGCAAATATGAGCTTTGGAATTCTCCAAATAGGGCAGGATGGCTCTGCGTTTGATAGGGTTGTTGAGCCCTTTCACATTAAGGGTCAAGATTTTAATACTCAGCGGAGCATGTAGAGGAGGCACAGTGCAAAATAATTGCAGTGGGGCAAGTTGTGCATTCCCTGTTCGGGCCCCTGTGGGACAGCATCCATGAGGCTCTAGCTAGGCAAGAATGGCAGGCATGCAAGCAGGCCAAGAAATGCGTGTGGGAGAGGGGAGGGAACCGATTACAAACAAGAGAAACACCCCAACGTAATAAAAACATTAAAAAAGAAAAATTGCAAACAGTCAATGTCCAGAGCACACTGCTCCCAGGAGAAGAAGTTTAGGGTACCTGTGGCCAACAGCTCCCCGCTTCCCCCAGGCAAAGCCCGCATCAATAAGTAGACTATATCCAGCGGCCATCAAAAGTTAGAACTGCAAATTGCAGAGCTTCTGCCTTGGTGTGTTTATTTACTCCGAAAACGCCCCAGAGAGGGACGCCAGGACCACCTGGCATTCTCTGGCCAAAGTGTCTGGATCAGGGTGTGTTGATGGGCTGGGAGTTTTGATAGTGGTGCACGCATGTCCACTTTGGTGGCTGCGTGGAAGGTTATTCTGGAGCGATGTGCCTGCAGTAGGGTCCTCAATGCCCAAAAGATTACAAGCAGCATAAAGAGATCGGATTTGCCTTGGTTCTCCCTTGAATTGAAAGATCAATCTAGGTGTCCCCAGGGATATTTGATACCAGTGTCTCTGAGGTAGGACGTGATCGGGCGGAAAGTTTTGCGTTTGAGTAGGGTGGAGGCTGCCAAATCCTGGTATAGTGTAGGCTTTGAACCTTCGTAGGTGAGGTCCGAGCAGCACTGGGCCTCTCTGAGAATCCGCTCCTTTAGCTGAAAATCATGTCCGCACGTCAGGATATCCACCGGTGGGGAAATCGCCGCTCTCCTGGGGCCCACTCTGTGGGTGCAATCCCACTTGATGGGGAACTCGGGAGTCTCCCCCAGAATGGAGCGAAAGAGGCCCACCACCCTTGCCTCGAAAGTCGCCGTCCCCCTCACCCTGAGCCATTCCATGAATACGGATATTGTTCGGGCGGGACCTGTTCTCCAGGTCCTCTGTGTGGGACTGGAAGTCCAGGTTCTGTTCTTGCAGTTTAAGGACTTCTTGCTGGAGGTGCTCAAGTTCTCCGTCCCGGCCTGCCTCGTGTTCCTCCAATGTGTTAACCCGTTCCCCCAAAGTCTCCACATCACGCTGGATCTCCCTCATGTCTGCTGAGAGCTCACATTTCATGGTGGACAGGTCCTCGCGGAGTGAGGAAAGTAGCGACTCCATGATGGATTTTCTGATCGGACCCTCCGGTCCCCCACCGCCTTAAGCCTCGTCCAGGTGCTTCGGACCCTCCACTTGCTGTGCTGCCGGCTTGAGGAGCAAATCTTTTACCGATCTGTCCTTCTTGCCTTTTGGGGCCGCCATTTCGCAGTCACTGTAAAGCCTTACTGTATGGGTGCCGGCCCAGAGTAGGAGGGCCCGATGGGCAAGGCGGTGCAATGTGGTCTCAGATGTGCTAAGGTGCCATTGAAGTGAGCTTGTCCCATCCGCCTGTCTACAATTACCAGGGGATGGGTACTCGCTACGCCACCAGATGCCTAGCTTCACAACCTCCCCGAATCAAGTCCGGTGAGGGCAGTTGCAAGGGTACACGGCCGGTAGTTGAGCTAGGGGTCTAGAGGAACTTGTGGGGCCAAGCCCTTCAGCTTGTTTGTCTCTGGCGTAGTTTGTGTTTGCTCGTGCCCCCCCCTCTTATTCCCAGGGTGCAGTTACCTACTTCCTTCAGGGCCCACCACACTGGTTCTCCCCCGACGAGGCCTGTAACCTTTCACAGATCCCAAAGTCCTGTATAGCTTACATCTGGTGCCCTGCAGGGATCGCCTTAACTATGACTCTGGGGCTCTCGGAGAGGGACCGCTCATTCCAGATGGTGTCTGTTGGGTGCAGGCCTCTGACCCCTCAGTTAAGTGCTGCCGCAGGGGAGGTCCTTCTTGGCCAACCAAACTGGAGCGCGCAGCCCGGGCTCACCTCCAAGGCCTCTAGTTCTGCTGAAAGTGCTGTCTGGTGCGGGTATTATGTAGCAGTGGCGTCTCCCTTATACAGATCTAGGGGGACTGCATGGAAGCCCTTAATGTCCAATGGGGGAGAGTCTTTTCAGGCCTGGCGGTACAGCGGTCCCCACTATCTGCCGGACTTAGGTGGCCGCCCCCTCAGGCAGGTGCTGCCGCAAAGAAGGCCCTACCATGCCGCGGGCCCCGGGGAGAGTGCGCAGCCCAAACTCACCTCCCGCCTCTGGTGCGTGTCCGTGTCAGCGCTGCCGGGAACATTATTAGAAGGCATGCGTGGTATGCTGGTGGCGACCCCCTTATACTACTCCGGGGGTCCACCAGGGAGTCCGCTATGGCTTCGGGGTGGGGTCCGCTCAGGCTAGACAACAGTGCGAACACCCCCCCCCCTCTGTAATGCGCATGCAACCATTTTCCCAGCAGTGTGCTGACTCAGGAGAGGCCCAACCAGACCAGCCAAGCTGGAGCCTCATGTAGGTCGCGCCACCCAGGCCCTCCCTGGCAGCCTCTGGCATATGCCTTGCGGTTGCCGCCGGGAGTTCTGTTGAATGGCGGGTGTTGTGTGGCAGTGGCGGTTCCCTAAAACTGCTCCAAGGGACCACCAGAAACATGTGCAGGAGCTCGAAGATAAAGGCTCACCACCGTGGCGACTCACAGGATTCCAGCACGCTCCCTGCTGCTCCACCGCAGATCCGCTGCCGCCTCTTTCCCGGGTGTCTGGATCACCGCTACCTCGCAGATGTGTCGCAACTCTCCCTCGGCAGGCTGTGGCGCACCTACGACCACAAGAGGTGCGGTAAGGGGCCAGCGGAAGCGGAGAGATAAACTGCTGCGTCCTATTGGGACTCCATCTTGGCCACACACCCCTTCTAGTTCACTGTAAAGCTGACGTTTTCACTATCCTGGAAGGACACTAAAGTCACTTGAAACCCTAGGCCTGTTCCTGAGGTCCTTTGTTGAACATTTGTTTTTATTTTGAAATATACAGCACATGTTATGGGGATATGCACCATAAAGTCCAGACATAATTGGTCACAAATATTCCCAGCAGACAGTCTAGACCAAACCTGAGAGCCGCAAAAAATGAGAATGAAATGGGGAAAATTCTCTGTAACCTAGACAATGAAAGATGGCTCAGTATAGTTGGTTTTAGTTACAGAAGAACAATCTAGTAATTGGAATCAACCAAGGGTTCTCCACTAGACCTCCTAGGTTCATGGGCAGCTCCACTGCAATGGCGGAGGAGTGTCGCCCCACTGGCAGAGTTTTCCAGATGGGATACTCCAATATGTATGTGATGGAACATTCCATGTGCTAAAGTCCCTTTAAGTATCCCATTTTTCTCAATCATCGATGTATCATCTGGATATAACAAAGGACATTAAAACATGGTTTGGGGTATGTTTTACTCTGTCACATTCCTGTGTTTGTCCCAAAATTGTATGCCTATCACAATTATTTGCCTAAAAAAAAAGCGTGGCTTACATGCACATTTGTTAAGGAGTAAGACATCATGCAAACCTGTCACTTTTAACATGAATGAAATAGTATTTTTCAATCAAACCTCATTTGGGTTATGTTTTGAATCGAAAATGTAACCTTTTAATCTGATGTTACTAGTCATATTGGCTCACATGCTCACTCTTGTATGTGTATAAAACCAACTTATCAATATGGTGTGTGGAACATCCTCTGTATCATAAGTGCATTTTATGCTATGCCACCTGTAATTGGGCTAACGTTACATCATTCACAATAGTGAAGGAGCATCACACCTGACACAATAAAGACTAGTTGCCTGTTTGGTGTAACTGTCCTTCGTCAAACAACCTGATGTATATTTGTTGTTTAGGCAGGCATGTGTCTGCTCGAACCAGTCCTTTGGTAGTGAACAGAAATTAGGTCATATCCTTTTCCACAAATTCAAATATGAAACACATCATCATACACCTTTTGGAAAACTTACACCTTCAAGAATTCTTCTTGTGCGTTGAACATGTATGAACCTTAATGGTGATGGCAACATTTGTTGCTGTAACAAAAAATAGTTATTTAAACTGTTAAACTCAAACTAGAACTTACCCCCTTGATGCTGCTGTTATGCTCTCAACTGCCCATCAAGCTCTTGATAGGCCGGAAGCACTTCCAATCTTGGGAGGACTGGTCGAGCTGGACTTCTGTTGACTTCCTGGTCCGGTGTCAAAGGTCTGTCCACCTATTTAGACAATGAATGCTGCACCACTTGTAGACCCCCAGGGTCCCCACCTTCTTAGCGATGACCTTCCAAATGGTCTTTTTTTGATGGGCGTTTACCTGTATAGATACCAGAAATTAAAGAACAAATATTATTCTTTGTGAATTTTTTTGAGTTGATGTAACACAATTATACTACATCAATCATAAGCATTATTCAAAAGTTACTACAAAATATATATTTTTTCATTCTGCCAAAATAAAACACTAAATATTACTTTTGTTGTAACCTGTTGACTAGCCTTATCCTTTGTCTTGTCCTAAAATCACAAATCCAGGCCAGTGGAATCATCTAGGCCAGGGGGCTGCAACATTTTCTGCAATGAAAGCTACTTCCTAACCGTGAAAATCATTTTGAAATGCTGAAGGCTAAACAACTTGCGCATTGTAACCAGACAACCACATGCTCAGCTACATTGACTTGAGGCCTAATGTCCATAGAGCCAGGTACTATGGTTGGATCTAAATACTATGACTGAGGGCACTATGAAAGGTCTGCCCATGTGTGTCAGTGAGAGTGTGGTCTTTGGGGATGTATGGACATGTGTGCTTATGAAGAGGATGTATTTATACAGGTGACTAAGAGCCTGTGTTGTATGTACTTGCAGCAAAAGACATACCTTTCACCACGTGACACCGTTAGATGAATGATACAAGCATACAATTGTATGTTCCTTTTAATGTGGATAAATTAAAACTACAGATACATATTCAACCAAACACCTAATATGATGGAACATTGTTCTGCACTTTGAATTTCCCTCATGTAAAAAAGGGCTGTATTTTTCCTATATACTTATGGCACAGTGTATACTGCCCACTGGGAATGAGGGGCCTGCTTTTCGTAAATGCAATACTTTGAAATGGGAGAAAATGTAAATAAAGAGTTAACTCCATTAATGTAATTCTTCATTTTATTGTTCGTCCTTTTAAAGCATTCAGATGCATCATTTTGTTCACAACTCCAATTTTGAGTTGACAAGGAATTATTTTTAATGGTCAAATCCCTCAGTGCTACAGTTGTTCACCTCTATGACTCCGCCCCAGCCTGGCCCATAAATTTGACCGAGCACTCCTCATTGTCAAGCCCTGCTATCTGCAGCCTGATGAGCATGATGTCAAATTAACACAGCCTTTCCTTAACTAATTGAAAATGTGCTCATTTGAAAATGAACTCAAGGCTGTGAGCTACTCTGAAGGTGCCTGGGAGCTACTGGTAGCTCCCAATCGACTAGTTGGAGACACCTGATCTAGGCTGAGGGATTTGTGGGATAATACACATAGCACACATCATTTTAATTTGGTACGTAAAAAATTATATATATGTACAGTTGTAAAGAAAATATAACGTGTTTTCTAATTTAACATGGTGTGGAATTTCTAAATTTCACATGAAAATCATACATATACATAGATATTTCTCAAAATACACATTAAGTAACATGTAGGGCTTAAAGCACACAACACATACAAATGTTGTCTTCTCTAATCATAAAGTGCTTTAAAAATTCACACAATCATTGTTCTATATAATGTAAACAATAAATGCCACTTCTCTTCAATCTCTACACGTCACTCAGGAACTGAATGGGCCTTTCTAGCCTGTTTTCTAAAAAATAAATTACAAAAACAGGTACATTTACAAATACATTTTAAACATGTACCTGTTCCTCTGGTGACCCATAAAGCTGGCTGTACAGGAACAGGACCTCCATTGCCAGCAACTCCAGCTCCTCTGGCGAGAAGGCTGGGTGGGGCCTCATCACCTGCTCTTCCTGGTATCATGGCTTCTGGAGGTCGTAAACAGCAGCAAAAGTGGAGGAGGACTTCGTGGCTGCAGTAATAAGCTGTTGTTGCAAAGTACAAAGGGAACATGAATTAATCCTGTGAAAGACACACACACATTTTAGGTGTACATATCTTGTACAAATAAAACTTTCACAGTTGTTGATTTGAAGTTATTAAGATTGCCGTAGACTTGTTTTTCTTTTGAATGATGCCATCAAGCCAATATGTGCTGCTTAAATTGCTCTAACCACATGTGGTATTCGAACCAAACCATACTAATCTTCCTTCACATTGGTAAAATCCACATTTTTTTGTTAAGTGTACGAAGCTGTTGATGTGTCTCATCATTGTAGAAAGAACTTCTTGCATCACACCACTTAAAGTTGGTATTGACATTTCATCGGATATGGTAACAAAGTCTTGGAATGATCCTGTGGCCACAAAATGGAGAAATGCCAGGATTTTCACTATTGGCTTTATTGATGTTGGATTACTATTCTGAGCCAGAAGATCAGGCTCCAGCTGATGACAAAAATCAATGATAGTTTGGCTATTTAATCTGTTTTTTTGTATTATATCACAGTCTTCCATGGTGGCAATGTCTGGGCTGTAAATGTTAACATGGCACTGATGATTTGGATTATGCATGGGTTGTAATGTTTTTAATAAACTATGACAAACATTAATTTCTTACATTTTAAGAACATACATCATTTGGGTTTATGCTCTTAGTTCTTTTTGGTCATTTTTAGAGATTGTGAGAAACATAACCTACATGAAATTAATTTATGAATAAGCAATCACTTTAATTTTGTATATTTTAATATGTGATGGAAGGAAAACAGTGATTGGGAAGAAATTGGGGACAAAATATAACAGCAGTCTTTGACTTTGTTAGTTTTGTTTTTTATTCAACAAAGCCAAATAAACAAAAACAGGATGTTAACAAAAGAAGATAAACAAAATGATACAAGTCAATTATGATAAATGAAACTATTATTAAAAAGCCAAAAATGTTAGAAATCCAATGTCCAAAATACAACTGGTATCAGAAAGGTAAATGTTTCCAGGAAATAGGTAACAGAGTGAATGGTAGTCACACATTGGAGGAAATTAGGTCCTACTTCGCTTGGTGGTGTTGGTCTTGTCATCCTCACCTGGTGGTCCAGGTGAACGTGCTCCTTCGGGGGGTAGGTGGATACACAATTACAGGGACTGAGGTGGGTGCAGGTGTTGCCTCTTGTGGCAGGGCCTCACTTTCTGTAGCTGAGGCAGATGTTGTTGGCCCAGATGTTGTTGGCCCACAGAAAGGGAAATATGGTGCTGGAAAGGCCCTGCACATAAGGGTGTAAATGTCATGCAGCACCCCAGTCAGGAAGTCCCCAATTGGAGTTCAGATTTTCCATCTGCACATTGTGTTCCTCTGCAACTGCTTCTTCTCTCAGAGCTCTGTAAGGAGCTGGCCCACCATCCCTTGGGAGTTGGGGATAATGGAGGGATCCCGAGACTTGGGCAATGGTGGTCTAAGTGATAGTGAGCCCAGTTGCCTCACTTTGTTGGCCCACAGATTCCTTCACACGAACCCTACCCCCACTATCCTGTGGCCATGAACCAGTGTGCCCATCTCACTGGTTTCTGTCTGAACTGGAGGTGGTGGTGGTTTTTGTTGAACTGCAGCCAGGACTATGGGGTAGAATATTGGGGTGGTATTGGTATGTATACCGGAAGTGGAGATACCTATAGTCTAATGGCTGGTAACAGCTGGGGTAGGAGGTTTAGTTGTGAGCCGAGTGTGACTCACTGGAGCTGTCTTCCCAGGCATGCCAGATGGACCACGTTACTCCTCATCATCCTGACTTTCATGACCAGAGTCATCCCTGAAGGTTTGTTCCTTTTCTGGAGTGTGGAGTATACTCAGTGGCAGAATGTTGTTCACGTACTCTGGGTGTTGGACATATAATGAATGTAAAAAAATGAAGAAAGTTGTAAAAGTCCGGATTATACGTCAAATGAGTTTGTAGCTCAAAATAAAGTAGAATAAAAGGAAAAAATGAACTTTTCAATGTTATGATAAATTACACTATCAGTTTAAATTACACACAACGGTATCTCAAAATAGCAGGCAAAAAGATATCCTGAAAGGAAAATAAATTGGTAAGTATACATACGATATACTAATGATTAAACACAAAAGTAGAGAGGAGAAATGGGACAGAAGCCATTCAAAGGCTTACCAGGCTAAAATTCTGACAATGACTCAACTTGGGAAGATATATAGCATTACTCCTCATATAAACTTCGCAGAGTACATTTATTAAACAAATGTGTTTAAAAAAAGACAATTGATATTCAGCATACAAAATCCAATCCCTTGACATTTGTAGGTCAGAAAACTTTGATTTTTGAAACAAATACCATCAATTCAATGAGATACGAAGGATAGAACAACATTAAACACAAACACATTTAATAACATAGCATGAAATAGAGATTGATAAACGGCATAACACTTCAACATATGTGAAAATCTGACAGAAAAGAGATAAAGAGCAAAATTAAATTGCAATATTATTTTCATATAACAAAAACAAGACATGGTGGTTGTAGTCATTTCAATTAAACATGCACAACAGTTGCAAAATAGTAAGTAAAACATACAAAGTGAAAATATGCAGTAAGAACAAAAAACGGTCATTTAGGATAGAAACACATATATGAAATATATTATTTGGTTGAAAGCCATTACATCATGTGAACGGTAATTGAGATTGAAACTTGTAATCATTCAAACAAACAATACAAAAAATATGATACTAATATATGTAGGTTTATGTGTTTAACAAAGCTGCAAAACACTTAGCAGCAGCTAAAATAATATGCAAAATTAGATTTAGGTTTAGTGACACATTTAAAAGCATAAATTACTAGTCTCTACTGCACCAGGGATTCCTGTCAAGTCTTTAGGATGTCGGATCTGTAAGACCTTCTCCTCCCAAGGACAAAGTTGTAAGGGTGGCTGGAAGAGCCACCACCAGTCCTCTAGGGCTTCAGGTGATGCTTGGAGGCCAGGGAATGCACTCTCCCCTGCAGTTCATTCTACCTCTTTCTAATTTCCTCCTGTGTGCACAGGTTGTGTGCTACATCATTCACTTTGTCAACCTTTCTGGCTCACATTTGCCTTTTCTGAGATATGGTTGTATTTTGGACTTGGGCTCCAAACAATTGTGACTCTAGTCTAATGATTTCATCCACCATTACTGACAATTCTCCCTCTGTAAAAGGGGGATTGTCCTCCCTGCCATTATAATGTAATTAAATTAAATGAATTTGTGATCCCACAAGTAAAAGAAAATAAATTGTAGAATGCACAAGAAACAGAGGAAGTAAAATTATAAACTTAGAATACTCTGATAAAACTTCTCCAGGAAAATGTTGTGCTGTGTTGGAATGGCAAAGGATTGTGGTCTGAAATGTAGTGTGTTTTATAGGGTGGTGTGCAGGTGCAAACAAATGGATAGAACACTTCACGTGTGTGATGCCAGCATCCATCCTACAGCAACAGGAATAGTCCAATGTTGATCGCGTCCCACGTAACCTGCCGCTAGAACACCGCCTGCACAACTGTTATAGCTAAATAGGCTTAACGAAATCCAGCCATGCTGACGTGAATGGAGTAATGTTAGCCAGCAGAGAAGTCTGCTGCTTTGACATCGGCAAACCATTTTGCGCGAGGGGAAACACTCTATTGATGCTAGCGGCGGTTCAGCCAGCTCACCTCTAAATAGGGCTGGCGGGATTCCGTCAGCTTGCGGAGTACTTGAAAACTTTGCCACAGCGAACACATATAATCAATACAACTAAATTGAATTAAAACAAGTCAAAGTTTGAGCACAAAATATAGCAGACAACACATATAATCAGTATAGGTGAAATGAATCAAAGCAAGTCAAAGTATGTGCACAAATTATGGCATCAACAGAGCAAAGAAATCTTCACTGCGAAGGATTTCACCTCACCATCGGCCGACTCTAACTCGACCACTCTCTCTCAGGACCTCTACAACAGTCCCTCTGAATTGTTCAGCATCAAAATCAGCGCCATTTAAGCCAACTTCAACCCGAAACCAAACCCGACAGACCTCTCCAAACACCTCCTAATCTCATCCAAAGAAGCAATGCTAACCTCATGGCCCCTCATCATCCCAGAAGAAACCACTGGCACCATGAAGTCCTCCACTTCCATGGGGCAGGTGCCCCTTTGGACCCCTGCCACTCCACGCCTAATCCAGAGGGCTGCAACTCATCAGCACAATGTTCACATCCATTCTCAATGCCTTCATGTCTTCAGCAACCTTCGCAGATTCTTGGAAGCATACAATTTCCCTCCCATTGCTGAAGAAACCATTTGCGGCTCCTTCAATGCTCACCAACTGTAGATCGCTCACCCTACTAACATTCTCGGCCAAGGTCTTAACGAACATCATCAACAGACGCCTCACTGAATACCTTAATGGCCACTAGCCCCTCAACCTCACTCAGTTTGGTTTGAGATCCAATCACAGCATGGAAACTGCTCTCATCGTCGTCACAAATGACATCCGCATGACTCTAGATGGAGGCGCAAGGAGGATGTTGGCCCTCATCCTCCTGGACCTCACTGCAGCATTTGATGCTGTCTCCCACCCCATCCTCACCCTACTTGCGGATTCCACGGCCACGCTGATGGATCTGCTTCTTCCTGATTGGAAGGACTCAGTCAGCATGGCACGGTATACCTTGGACCCTCGCAATATCATCTGTGGAATCCTGGAAGGATCCTCTTGAACCCGACCCTCTTCAATGCATACAAGATCCATCTAGCCAGCATGATCTGCTCTCACGATATTAACGTCCTTTCCTATGCCGATGAAATGGAACTCATTCTCGCTCTCCGACAAGATGCCCAGTACCCGGGTCAAGCTCAATGCCTGCATGACTGAAATCGCCCAATGGATGAAGACCAACTGTCTGCAGCTGAACATTGATACGACTATAATTTCCAGGAAGAGCCCTTCACTGTGGGACTCCGCCTGATGGTTAACAGGCTGACACCCACCCCACCACCCATGCCAGGAACATCTGGATCGTCATCAACAGCAGACTCAACATGACCATCCAAGCCAATGCCTCACCCTTCCATACCATGAAGATGCTGAGGAAGATTTTCAAATGACTCCAAATCAGCACCCAGTAAACCGTCACACAGGCCCTCGTCACAAGCAAGCTGCACTATGGGGGATCCCTCTATTCTTGGATAAACAAAAAGCTCACCAGAAGACTGCTGATTATTCAGACATTGGTGGCCAGAATCACTCTCAACCTTCCATTCCACACTCACATCACACCACTCCTCAAAGATCTCCACTGGCTCCCCATACAAAAATTAGCACAATTCAAACTCCTCCCCTGCACTTTTAAGAAACTATGTAATTCTGGCCCAGTATAACTCAACAATCGCATCTGCTTTCACAAACCTTCCAGACACCTGTGGTCAACTGGGCACCTGCTTGTACACATCCACACATACTGAAAACCAGATCCAGTGGTTGAGCCTTCTCCTACATCACTCCTAAAGCATGGATTGACCTGCTGCTACGCAAGTCTCCTTTTGACTTCTTGAATTTCACAAGAAGCTGAAACCCTGTATTTTTAGCAGTCCCACTAGGTCTTAGGTTTGGCTAGACTCACATCTTCTCAGTACCTGACTCACTTCATGGGTAATAGTGCACTCAACAAATATACATAACATAACACCTCCACAAGCCCCCCTCATACCCTCTCTATGAGCTGGTGCATGAATCTAAAATAGTGCTTGTTGTTAGCTCTAATAGCTTAAGTCAGATAAGAGGTTGTTGATTGTAATCCCCTTTGAGAGTGGGGCTTTCCCCGTGTTTTGTGATCCTGTAGCCAGCCAGAATCCTGCTTAGTCAGTTAGTTGAGATTGGCCATCTAACACTCTTTCACAATATGTCTCTATTGGTCAGTGGCCAAAGAGCCACCTAACTTCAGAATACAAAATTCTGACATGTTCAGTATATTTATAATATTAGTGTGTGATTTTTCTGATTTACAGAGCCCCATAAGAGCAACTTCCAAAACGAAACCCATTCCTTATCTTTTATGGACACTTGCAGATCTTCCCAGTTTGAATGAGCATATTTTTCTTTTTTTTACAGTTAGCTTTTTAGATGGCTCTTATTTCCGGTACTTCTGCCTTTGCTTTGTCTCTGTGAATTTTGGAACACATAAGCCTTTTCTTCTCCAGTCTCCATTCATTGTGAACCCACCCTAAAGATGTTTTGCTTTTCGTTTTCCTGATTGTAATAGCGAACGTCTGTCCTCAAAAAGAAAAGGTGCATAGAAATTACTAAAATATTTGGCTTGCTTTGCTTATTATGGGTGTGTCAACCAATCAACTCAAAATACTTCTTGTCCAACTTGAGGAGTGACCACTCAGCTCCTCCTTAGAACTCTTTAAGAATAATGAGGCCACTGAAAGTTTGCTAGGTCTGGTCTCCTGGGCCTGACATGTAGAAACATACTTTTATGCACTATATTAAGAAGGTATTACTTGTTACTTAACCTGCATCTATTTCTTTTATTTTAGCTTTGATCAACTTGTTGAAGTTCCTTATGTCCAATGAGACGGGGCTATTGGCAAAACACAACATTTTTACATTGGCTCTAATGGTAAGCATTATGAGAGGAGAGGTAAAAGCTTTATAACACCTTCTGCATGTATATCATTCATTTATCTAAAATGTAAAAAAACAAGGTCACATTGAGATATCAAATATCAGCCTACTAGACGTTGAACACCAGATGTGGGGGTTGAGTGGTGTGCTATTGGTTCAGCTGTGTATAATGACAAGATGTTAGGGGTCTCCATATACAGTGCTAATAGGTTTTTAGGTCGAGCCTAGGCAGCACACATGCGCTGTCTGCAAGACCTGTTGTTATCTCCTCTATCGGCTTTTGGCATGCCCATGAATTGTCATTTGTTTGTTGTTGTGCCTTTTAGAAGTACAGCGTTTTTATTGGTGCATTGGGTCTGATTCTCCTGCCTTTGCATGCTTGGTGCACGCTCAGGTGATTTAACTCATTGTTTACTTGCATTGGCCATCCCAATATGTCCCCTGTTCCTCCTGGTCATTCTGATCTGCCTTTTATTTTGTAGGCTATCAGCATTGTTTAAGGCTTTCAGGACATTTCACAAGCAATGATCTGTTCGGCACCTGCAAAGTGGCAATTTCTGTCCGGTAGCTGTTGAGCTATGCCAATAGCTCTAACTCAAAAAATGCGAGACTTATTGCATTTCCAATGCTTGTTTAGATTGTTGTAGACTCACGGAGTTAGTTTTTCTAGATCTTCTGGCACTAAGGACTCAGTCAATGTGGCAACCCAAATCAGAAAACCAGGTGGACTACAACCACGCCACAATCAATCCCATGACACTTTACATGTAGCTAGTGGAACCCTCTGTCATTAAGGGATAAAACACTCAAGAACACTAGAAAACAAGGAATGCATTTTAAAAGGTAATTTTAAAATTGGACATCTAGTCTGGTGCATACAATATAAATTGTAACCACAATCAAGACACACAAAACTGCAGCAGCATTTATCAAAAGCCTTGTCGTGTAGTTCCTACAAATCTAAATAGGACATGTTTTATGTTTTAGACAACATTAACTAAGGGATTGGTGTCCAGACTGATTCCAAACACCCCCGAAGGATATGTTAGCCTGTAGACTAGCTAGCTCACAGTGCCACTATAAGCCCCTATTACCAAGGAGTGAATAGTTTCTGGGAACTATCGAACATGACAACCAGACCCCTCAGGGATCTGGAAACAGTACAGTACTTTTTGCTCAGTCACTCTTGCTCACTTTGTCTCAGAGAGATACACAGAATATAAAGGTGGGGACATATTCAATAAGTATTTATTGAACCAGTGTCGTTCTAGTATAAAATACGTGTGCTGCAACAGCCATTAGACACAAACAGATATTTACGGTTATTAGCACTAATAGAGTAAAGAAAAGGTAGAATTCTACCATATGCTAAAACAATGACTATATGCAGGCATATATAAACATAACAGTAATAATTCATACTCCTACGATGCAAACCCTTACTAGATGTACCTAGGATGTATGTTGTTGTGTAGCCAAGAATACCCCTAGGTTAGAGCCAACCCCCAATACCTGAGGTGGAGATTGAAGGACCCCGTCTTGATCTCAAGATGGACACCCCGCAAGGGATGTCAGACCACTGCGTGCTGGAGTGTCTGCGTGCAGGGACCTCAGCGTCTCGCATTAGCTTGGAAGTCTTTCTCCTCTAGTTTGCCCAACAAAGATGTAGTGCTTATATACCCAAAAGGTACCCTCAGGGGTTCTACCTAGAAGTGTACTATGGGCATGTCAAGCACGGTTGACGACAGCGGTGACCCTTATGCAGAGTTATTATGCAGAAGATGGTACCCCTGCTGTGATACTGAGAATCCTCATACATAATACATGAGGCTAGTTTTCATGGAAAACCACAGGACAGTCTTGTAGCACCTAACTAGGTAAAAGGTCAGCGCAAAAACCCGTTATGTAGAACAATGGTAGGACAGATGTAGGTAAAAGGTCATGTAACTACCTTGGCCTATATTGGAGTACATTGGGGTTCATAACACCCACTCCTCATCCGACTGGACGACATAATACTGAATGCTAAAATATGCCTGTTTTTAACCCCTTCTGTGCGGCGCCGATTCCCCCCCGGTGCTGCGCTCTAATAGAACCGGGCGTGGTCATGACGGAACAGTTCCGTCATAAGCACAGCTCGACCGATGCTCATGACGGAACCGTTCCGTCATGAGCATGGAAGGGGTTAAATAAACAAATAGCTAAAATATGAGTCTAAAAACATAGTAAGTGTTAAAAAGTAATGATTGGTGGAAAAAAAGCTCTGGTAGTCCTCTAGAAGTCAATATACTGTTAGACCAACTGAGCATGCTGAAAGCCACAGTGCTCCGTGAGAGCAGAAGAGTGAAAATAAAACAAAAATTATGTTTTCGAATTCCATTTGTAGTTGTTTTTGAATAAAGGTCAAATTGTTCCCAGCACACAGAGAGCCAAATATTTGTTTCCTGTGCTGGAGACGCAACATCACTGTTGCCTGCCTTCGCAGACGACCGTCCCTGTAACACTTCTTGGATCAGGTCAATGGCACACATGTGATCTTCTCCGGTTCCCACAGCTGTTGCTGTGGAAGAGTTCAATGCCTGTAAGCTTGGTGTAGAGCCAGTGTCCATTCCAACAGGTGCTGAAGCATCCTGTGGTGGCTCCAAGAATACAGAAATTAGGATTGGGATACGCAGAGGACACTGCACTACATAGGCCTTTAATGGGTCCAGCAGTACATCCATGTCTGGAGGCGCAACCAATGGAAGTGTTAGACGGAAGTCCAACACGCATTCTTTCTGCAAAATCTATCCAGACTGATCTGAATGACAGAAACCAGTGCTCCGTTCCTGAAGCCGATTCATGCCCAGATGTTGTACCATGCATTCACTGCAACTTCGCTCCAAGAGTGCATTTTCCAGCTCCTTGGTATTTGGAAAATCCATTGCAGAGCAAAAAAAATAAAACCAGGATACCCACTACAAGTAGCAGGATCAACAAAAGACCTCCAAAAATGCTTCCATATACAGAGAGTATCAAAGATGGAATAACTCCGAAAACCATCTGAAAGGTGCTTAATAGCCCAGAATCTATGGTCTTAAATATGGTTGTCTCATACATGTTAAAGATACGATGTGCCATTTTCCTCGAAATGGAGCAGAAAGTTAGTTTGGGCTAGGGCCTGTATCTCAGCCGAAGACTTTGCAACCTGTAGATCAAAAGACTTGCGGACCTAGGTTAAGGTCACCTCTTTCTGTAAAAGTATGGCTTTCAGTCTCCTCAGAGAATCAATCCGTATTTAGGAAACGTTCATTAAAGGTCATAGCTGCGCCTCCCTGACTGTGTGGGTCGGTGGAAACAATACTTGCATACAACAAGTAACCCTGGATTTTACTGTGACCAGATATGCGATGCCCTGCAGCATCTCGCAACAACCTTGATGATTCAACATCAAATAACTCCCGTTTGACAGTAGTTTGAACACCAGAGCAACCAAAGCGTTGCAAGCTCCGTGAAGCATAATATCCTGACAAATTAACGATCCACTTAACAAATTCTCACAGTCTGAACTGCTGAGAGACTTCAGTATCACTATTTCTGCATCTAAATCTGTAAGGTAACTCCCACGATTCATGGATGTACTCCCTACCCAATGCTTCATACCTTCCTACCTGGTGGTATTGTAGGCAATATTGAAATTGTTATGTTGTCACTGGCAATGTGATATGGCCCTGGATTAACCATTCTGTGGAAGGTGATTCAGCCACGGTGAAAGGTAATTGGTCTAATTTGTCAATGTGCAACATTGTATATTTTGCATCTCTTTGTACCATTGTGGTCTACCTTTTTGTTAAATTATAATGAGAGAACAGAGACGTACTGTTAATATATTGCATGGGCACGTGTCTGGAGCGCTATGAAGGTAACGTCCAGCTTAGTAACAGAATTGATCGTAGCTGTGATTTCCCATGTTGAAGAATGGACAAATCCAGTTCCAAAATATCTATAGCAGAAGACACAATGTTGTCCAGTGAATAAATCCTTGCTGTTAGTATGGTCACGTCATTGTCGACCATTTCCAAAGTCTTTTCTAGGTTAGCTCTATCAATTTCATGTAATCTTCAGCAGCCTCCTATTAAAAGATCTTTCATACTTTGTTGTAAACAGCATATAAGAAGTGTTTTCGCTGCGGTTTCCGGGGACCTTAAAAAAATCCCTTAGATCCATGTCATCTTAAAGTAAGGATAAGTGTTGTTTGCGCTGGGACAGTGTTGAGGTCTTTAGCCAATCTAGGCATAACTTCCCAACACTTTATGATGTCACCACCCCAAATGTTCCTGTTGTACATAGCGTTGATCAGGCCTATGGATACTAAACCCTTCAGTGTTACCCCTGAATCTTGATTAACATTTATTTGTGTCTGTTAGCCAAACCTACCATCCCTTCCAATTGGGGTCTGATGAATTGTGTGAAACCTCATGCATGATGTCATCAAGCGTGCCCTCACTATGTTCTGTATAATTTAGCCATTTCTCACAGTGTGAAGGCCAGGGAATCCGAAGTGTGTGTGCCTTCGCTATGTTCTGTATAATTTAGCCATTCCTCAAAGTCTGAAGGCAAGGGAATACGAAGTGTGTTCAAGCCTTAAATCTTGGCTAACCCAACACAGGAAGTTTGTTGCACAGTGCCTTTAAGGAATATAATTTGTTGTGGTATAAATAATGCCTCAGTCCCCTGAACCTGGCATTCTTTAGTTCCCCAGGCTGATTTCATGTCTATAGTGTCTTTCCATAATTTGAAACTGTGTTCAGACAGTTGGGAGATAAAAGAAGCAGAGTATATCTGTTTTGTGTTGGTGAGCATATTTTTCTTCGCAGGTGTAGGTGAAAGTTTATATTATTATGAGCAGCGATCTGATGTTTTAAACCCAGAAAAATAATCAAACTTTTGTGCAAACGTTTGTGAACTACCTTTTGGTGGTGTTGGGCAATGTTCCAATTGGTGGTATGCGAAAACATTAGGTGGAATACTTTTTTTGCGGAAAAATTGATGAACATAATGTTGGTAACAATACTTGATGCCAGAATCAGATGTATCATCATACATTTCATTTTTCGAGAATCCAGCAGATTGTTTTAAATCAGGCTGCATACTATTTGTATTTTCTAAATCCCAATCGTCAAACAATGTACTGGAGGTGATATCATTGAAAGAAATTTTAAATTCATGCAATATTTTTTACATTTCAGTTGAACTAAATACATCAAATGAAACCCTATCCCAAACTATCCCCTCAGGAATCGGAACTGCTGCAATGTTCACAAAGGACAGTTCTCTTTGTTCACGATGAGATCATGTATGTGGTTTCAGGACCATGTTCATATGTAGTAATGCGTTCTGGGAGGTAATGTCTATTTAGAAGCAGAAAAAAGACAGTCACTACACCTATCAGTAGACAAATTGCACCCCAGATTTGTAGTTGGGAGAAACAAAGTAAGTTTTTTTCCAAAGGTAGATATGATACATTTTTTCTTTGCGGCAAACTTGAGCTGGTGGTGACTCTGGTTCACTTGGATCCAGAGAAAAGGTATGAAAATCAATGAAGTAGCCAGATGCTGTTCAATCTATCTTTGGTGGCTTAGCAGGTTTAGTAGAACTGGCAGTTGGTTCATTTTAAGGCATATTCACATACATGTTGGTATTAGGCCGAATCTATGTTTCATTTGAATTTTGTTCAATAGGCACGAGTTCCATTCCATTGTTGGCAACTCTGTTACTTCGTAGAGTAGAATCTTCTAATGTTATTAGTCTTTCTGTCTGAACTTCCTGTATGGTAGTGAGAGGAGATGGACTCCTACTCAGAAGCCCATGTGGCCTGCTATTCAGTATTGGCTGCATAGTGTGGTTTGATCAGATCAATGGAGACCAATGTCTTTTCTTTCTTGCCGGCAACGGGTGGAAGAAGTACTGTTCTTGTTCCTTCGACAGCCAGGACAGGTACAGGTGCTCTGTAAGATGGCCCAAATTCTTTTTTGTCCCCTATCTTTTCTTTGACCAGGTCCCTGATCTTTGGGACCCAGGCAAGTCTTGCTGGTACAGGTTTGACTTCCCCAGTGGCGGTACGTTTTACTTGGACATTGCTTTTAATGCCCAGAATTCATTGAGTTCCTGCAAAACAGCCAAACAATCAATGATGTCAAATCCTTTTGTCATCCACCACTGTTCTGCCACTATCAAGGTCGGGTACCCACATTCTCATCCCAAACTGGACCTCATAAGGAGTACGGTCTCTGAGAAAGCACAACTCAACTACTCAGATATGACAGTTAAATAAGAACCATACAATGTTGGCGGTGCCATGTCTGTTAGTTCCTACAAATCTATATAGGATCTGTGTTTTAGACAACATAAACTAAGGGATTGATGTCCAGACTGATTCCAGACCCCCCGAAGGATACGTTAGACTGTAGCCCAGCTAGCTCTCAGTGCCACTATGAGCTCTTCTTACGAAGGAGCGAATAGTTTCTGGCAACTATCGAACTTGACAACCCTGACCCATCAGGGATCGTGGAAACAGTACAGTACTTTTCACTCAGTCACTCTTGCTCACTTTGTCTCAGAGAGTTGCACAGAATAAACAGTGGGGCCTTTTTCAATAAGTATTTATTGAACCAGCGTCATTCTAGTATAAAATACGTGTGCTGCAGCAACCATTAGATACAAACAAATATATAAATGTAGAATTCTACCATAGTGCTAAAACAATGAATATATGCAGGCATATATAAACATGACAGTAATAATGCATACACCTGTGATGCAAACCCTAACTTGATGTACCTAAATGTACCTAGCATATATGTAGGTGTGTAGCCAAGAATCCCCTTAGGATAGAGCCAACACCATGACCTGATGTGGGAGAGCGAAGGACCCCGTCTTGGTCACAATAGTGTCTGCGTGCAGGGACCTCAGCGTCTGTCAGATTGTCAGCATGGAAGTCTTTCTTCTCTAGTTTGCCCAGCGAAGATGTGGTACTTATATACCAAAAAGGTACCCTCAGTGGTTCTACCTAGAAGTGTACAATGGGCATGTCGGGCAAGTATGACAACAGAGGTGACCCTTATACAGAGTTATTATACAGAAGATGGTAATCCTGCTGTGATACTAAGTATCCTCATGCATAATACATGAGGCTAGTTTTCAGGGAAAACCACAGGACAGTCAGGTAGCACCTAGCTAGGTAACATGTCACTCAAAAACATGTTATGTAGGTAGGACAGATGTAGGAAAAAGGTTGTGTAACTACCTAGGCCTATATTGGGGTACATTGGGGTTCATAACAACATGAACAAGAAGAAATACTACAACATGATTGTGGTTCTATATTTATAGCAATTCTCTCCCCATTCTGCTGCTTCTGGGCACTAAGCTGATTTTAGCACATTGGAAAATAAAACCTATTTCAAGTTTCAGAGATGGTTTACGACTGCATACCAGTTTCAACAATAGGATTTATGTTCACTATGATAGCCAGGCCTGCTGTTCTTGTCTCTCAAAGCCAGCTGCATTGATAAGTTCAGCCAGCAGAGAATTGAATGCAAAGTGCCTCTCCAGTACCCTTCAATCACAATCTGTGATGTGATTTTGCACTGTCTGTCCCAGTGTCGCCTGGTGTGAAAGTCTCCTCTCTAACCCTTTTCTCTTTGGTTTTGGCTTTTGTAACATTATTTCACCTTTCTAGAAACTCTATGAATAAACAATTAACAGAGAGTGGCATGATGCAATTTGACTTATTTTAATTCTGGAAGATCATGTTCCTTTGAACAACAACAAATGAAACATGTAGTAATCAACCTTCTACGAATGCACCAGAAATCAGTAACACATAGTGCAGGACAGTACAGTCTGCACTTAGCTAAAATACTGCAAATGTATTCAAGCAATACTTAATTTTCACTGTGAAGAACCTAATAACATAAGTTAAATGCACTTTCTTTTAATCACTCTTACCCACTTTTGATTGATTCTCCGACACACATGTGTCTTAAGCAGGGGAATACCCAGGAAAGACCGTGCAGTGTGCAGTGTGGAAGTGTGCAGCTTTTACAGTTAAGGGGCATGGTGAAAGAAAAATGTTAAACTTCCCCAACAGGTCTCTTTTATTGCTTCTGGAAGTGATTGTGAGGTGTTTAAGGGAAGAGCCTGTATTTCACCCTATGTTATTATAGCTCTGAATTTGGTCCAAAGAACCTCTGGCCGCTTAGCTATAACTAATCTGTTGAGCAGGCATTAGGCTCTGAGTCTTCCCTGAATGAGACTTTAGGGAGACTCTCAAAATCATAGCACTTCCCAATCGATCAATAACCTCATTTTGTGAAGTTGCGCTTGCACCAGAATGGATCTGAAAGATTTTCATGGCAACTAGCCCGTGCGCGGTAGGCGGCATTGTGAGTCTTTCTGTCGTATCCGTCCCGCATCAGATGTGAAGTCAGAGCCACTATATCTACACCACCTCCATATGTTGACATTGGTTCCTTTCTTTCCACACCTTCTGCGCAGATCTGGAACTTGCTACCTTGAGTCTATCAGAAATTACAGTTTTTCCCTCAAAAAATTCCAGTGTGCAAGGGCCACTTACCCTCCTACAGCTGCAGTTTATAAACCGCATAACGACTGACACAATCAGATGTTGTTGATGTACAAACACAAGGTTTGTCTCTGGTGCCTGAGCTCTAAGCCGGGTACAGTGTTGTGTGACTAGTACGCCAAGATGAATTCCAAGGCCAGCCAAGACCGCAAAGCCAAGTTGTACCTTGCCGAACATCAACAGAAGTTGAAGAAGGCCCAGTCAATCTTGTGAACCAGTCATCCTCAAAATCGTAGTTGTCCGGTAAATTCAAAAAGAGTAAAAAATCATAAGTCCAAAGACTGGTCTCCCTTGTCCTGCCGCTCCTATCACTCTGTATTGTGCAATGCCCCGGACACCCAAAAGCTGCGAAATCCCTGGAATCTATTCTGACCCTCATAGAGGCTATATGCTGAATTTTTGGTACCCAACTGGGCCCCTCTGATGGTCTTTAGGCCCCAGGGATTCAAGATGGCCTCCCGTCAGACCACTGCCGGCAGGTCAACCAACTGATGCTGACTATGCCACTTATCCCACAGCCACCCCGGCCTCCAGATCAATGCTGATGCTTCATGTCATGTTTATTAGGATGAAAGCTTATTTCTGAACTTGCATGATGCCACTAACCTGGATACTTCTCATGACACTGGCTTCCACTCCCATCTCCGAGATGTAGTCACTGAAGAGCCTGCTTCCTTTGTCATAGTGATATGGGCAAGCAAAGTCTTAGACCTCACTCTATCCACCACTGAGGTAAAGGCTAATTAATGTGTTGACAGAATGCTTCATCCTGGACAAGCTAACCAGGAGCCTCTATTGCCATTCAGTGAAGCCCTTATGGACACACTATTGGGCGTCTGAACAAAACCAGGATCTTGCCCACCAGCGAATTTTTTTTTTTTTTTTTTAGTGTATTTTGTAAAGCGCACAGCTGCCCCAACGGGGCGTCCCGGCGCTGTATAACGCTGTGGAACCCTTCCTGGCTCTCCCCGTGAGTTGCCCCTCCTGGGCACCGCCAAGGTGAAGCAAGGCATCCCAGTGTTGTAGGGGCCGTTGTGGAGATTAAGCAAGCTATTGCCCAGAGTTGCAGCGTGGGACCCATTATTAGAGTAGGCGCCGAGGCGAGAATTATCGAGTCCACGGACATTGAGCCCAGGACCCTGCCGCGTCAGGACTTGAACCCTGGTCCCGAGCCTGATCTCTGCTTCAGAGTCTGCCGCTCTAACCAGTGAGCCACACTTCTCCACTAACAGGTAAGTTGCAAGGCAGCTCCGGATGTCCTACCTTTATGTCACCAGAACACTTGGCAGTGTAGGCCACCACCAGCCGCCTGACCACAATACGTTACTGATCACCTTTCCAGAATGAGAGTGGAAACTCCTGGAGCCATTCACCAAAAGAATGTTCTCCTGTGCTAGCCTTGCCCTCAAGTCTGTAAATACCAGCTGCGTCCTGGGGGAATAAACTTATGCATTATGAAACATGGTGCAAGGTATCTTGCTTAAAGTCCCAATTGATGTAAGGCCATACCTCCAACAACTTTTTCAAAATGGACAAAATTCAGTGAAAACTGCAAGATACTTCATTAGATTAGGCCTGGACATGACCGACTCTGAGTAGAGCAGTCTGCACTAGTGTGGTGCTGAGGTACCATGCTTGGATATTCTCCACTGGATTCTCCAGTGATGTCCAGCAGCCACTGATGGATATACCCTTTCATTGGGACCGATCTCTTGAAAGACAAGGCAGATTCGGCCCTAGAGCATTTTAAGGACAACAAGGCAATAATTCGCTCTCTTGTGCTCACTATGGTGCACCAGTTTCCTCAACAATTTTGAGGCCTTGAGTGGGTATACTAACAAAGATAACACTAGAGTTTGCCTTAACAGTAGCAGCCCTATGTCCTTTCAAAGATAAACGTTGGGGATCTTGCTGGCAGTGTCCAGGCACGCAGGGGAAATGATCTACCCAAACCCCGGCATCAAAGATCGGGACTGGCTGTTCTTCCCATTATTTCCTGCCACCTTTGCCCCGTACTAAATCTTCGCCCTCTGAACTTTTTCCTTCAGAAGGCCAAGTTCAAAATAGTTACCGGAGCCCAAGTTCTGTCTGCCCTGGACCGAGGAGACTCGTTAGTGGTATTTGATTTACAGGACGTCGGTTTCCACCTTCCCTTCCTGCATTCCCACTGGTGTTATCTGTGGTTTCAGATAGGCCAAGACCGCTTTCAGTTCTCTGTGCTCCCCTTTGGCCTAGCAGTGAACCTCAAGTGTTCACAAAGATTATCCTGATGGTCGCTCATCTGTGGAGGTTGGGAATACCAGTCTTCCCATACCTTGACGACTGCTTGTGGAAGGTGTGCTCAGCTCTAACAGTCGTAAACCAACCCAGATGATGGCTGATTGGTTGACATCATTGAGCTTTTCCAGCAATGTGCTGAAGTCACACCTGACTCTTTCATCGAAGCCAGGCTGGATAAGGTGCTTTTCCGAGCCTTCCCTGTGCCTCAACGAGTCAGGCACATTTGGGCTATGACCCTGATGTTTCATCTTTTGACCTGGGTCTCAGTGAAAGTGGCTCTGAGGTTTCTTAGCTTCTTGGATTCCTGCATCCTATTTGTGGACCATGCAAAGTAGCCCACGTGGGCTCTGCTGTGGGATCTGAAGTCTCAGCACCAAGGGAAACTTTCAAATTCAGTTGAGTTTTCAGAGAAGACTACGAAAGACCTGCAGTGGTGGCGGCATGATCACTGTTAGACTGGCGGCAGATCCCTCTCCCTACCCCACCCAGAACTAATAGTTGTGGGACAGATAGAGGCCAGAGTACTCTGGTCTCCAGTCGAGACCATTTTCCATATCAAGTTGTTGGTGTTGCGAGCGTTCGTCCTGACCATCAGGGTTGAACAGGTACAGATTCTCACAGACAAATCGACCGACATGTGGTACTACAACAGACTGGGTGGTGTGGAATCAAGGGTCCTGGGCCAACACACTCTATCTATTGGAGTGGCTGAATGCTCAGGGCTTCTCCAGAACACCCAACACCTAGCAAGATCTTTAAATGCCAAGGCGTACGAACTAAGTTGACATTACCCAGTAGATCATGAATGGCAGTGGCACAGGGTGTGTTCCAACAATAGGGAGAAAGTTGGCTCGATCTTTTGGCCACCAGAGAAAATGCCCAGTGTCCAAGCTTTTGTATGTTGTAGTTCCCAAATCCTGTTCTTCCTTGGAGATGCCTTCTGCCTGGATGGGGGGTGGTGGTTTGTACTCCTGTACGCCTTTCCTTTCCTTCCCTTCCCTTCCCTTCCCTTCCCTTCCTTCCCTGCCCAGCGTATTGAAAAAGATCAAGAAAGACTGGGCCCAAGTCATCCTAGTGGCTCTGGACTGGACGAGTGTGGTACCCCGAACTTCTGGCTGTGGGCAAATCTCCTCCAATCCAGGTGAACGTCTGTTAGGATCTGCTGTTGCAGCAGGGTCGAGTCTTGGGCGCGAGTATAAACAACCTACACCTCCATGCATAGAGATTGAAAAGCAACAGTTGATGGTTTTTGATCTTCAACCTGAAGTTGTCCTTGGCAGCCAGGCATCCATCCACAACATCTTTCTATGCAGGACTCTGGGAGAAGGTTATTGTTTAGTGTTTCTCCCAAAATATTCATCCCATGAATGCACAGTTATTGGATGGCCTGCTGTTTTGTTTGTCCTTAGCGAAGCAAAGCCTTCCTGCAGCAGCAGTTAATGTTAATGTTACTGACATTTATAAAGCGTGCTGCTACGCGGCTACCCAAGGGTGTCCTGGCGCTAGTTAAGGGTTACCTTTCAGCATTTCTAGGTTTACCATATCAACCATCCCTCTTCAAGTCATTGGTTGTGATGCGTTTTCTGAAGGGGCAGATCTACATGTTCCAGCCAACTCTTTTTGTGATACCATAGTAGGACCTTAATTTGATTCTCACCTTCCTGCCTCAACGCTTGCACAGAGTAGGGAACTCGTCGTGAGCCTTACCGGTGCGGAGGTGATGCGTAGACTCTCGGCTTGCGGGCCCGTTGTGGTGCGCAAGATGGCGCCTTGATGCAATGCGACAATCCGGTTGCGATGCGAGAAGATGGCGCACATGATGCAGCGATGTAATGACGGTGCGATGATGCCCTGGCAGCCTTGCGACGACTCTATACTTTGGAGCCGCGACAGGCCCTGCGACATGCTTCTCCGGTGATGCTATGGCGACTCTCACGATGGCGTCACGCTTCTCCGGTGATGCGACAGCAGGCAGCTTCGATGAACACACGCTTCCAGGGAGATGCGACGAGGGCTCGCTTCTCCAGCATTGCGACGATTTCAGCTGAGGCGGCGACACGCTTCTTCTCGATGCGTCGCACTTCCAGCTCCCAGCAGCACGCAAGTGTTTGGAGTCAGAATTCCCAGCAAGGAAATTCAGGAGGGAGCTGGAGGTGAAGTCTTTTGTCTCTGAGACTTCAGCAGGAGGCAAGCACAGTTCACGCCCTTGGAGAATATTCTGTAGATGAAAGTCCTTACAAAGTTCCTTCTCCTTTCCCTTGGCAATGAAGCAACGTCATAGGAGCACGGCATCACGCGCGACTCAGTCTGACGTCACCGACCCCATATTAGACCTACGTCGGCGTGATGACATCAGTTCCCCGTTTTCTGCGTTGTCGACGCCAACGGTTTCTTGGATCTTCTGTGATTCAGATAGTGACTTTGTTACTATTTGTGTGTTACTGTGTTTCTGTTCTTCGTCGAAGATGTCGTCGATGACGACGGGATTTAAGCAGTGCAGCTCGTGTGACCGGATGATGTCTATGACAGATCCACACGACGATTGTTTGAGGTGTCCGGGTTCTGACCATGATGTCAAAGGCTGTTGATCCTGCTTTAAGATGAACCCTAAGGCTTAGCGTGAACGGGAGGCAAAACTTCTGCTGGCAAAGGTGATAGGTAAAGAAGCCAAGAGATCTTCGAGGTCAAGGTCTAGACGCTCGAGATTGAAGCCGAAGTCAAAATCGAAGTCGAGATCGAGGTCGAGGGCCAGGTCTGAGTCGGCGTCGAGGTCGGCTTCGGGACATGCTTCGGGTTCCTCGAAGAAAAAACACGAGAGGAAGAAGCATAGCTCAAAACATCATTCTGGGTCATCGGACTCGAAGAGGAAGTCTTCTTCTCGAAGACATCATAAGGATTTTATGTCTCCTTCTCCTGTCTGTGAGCCTGAAGGTGGTGCCTCGCCTGTACGATCTTGAGAGAATTCACCGGATCCGGAGCTGGAACCGAATCCGGATTCGTGTCAGTCTTCGGAGCATGAAGAAGACGTGGAGATTCCTCAGGCACCGACTCCGGTGGATAACCCAGAGGGTCAAGAGGAGCCGAATCCGGAGCAGCCTCCTTTGGAGCAGCCATTGGGTTCCTACCCTCCCTTTCCTGGTCCTGGTCAGGACCCTTCGCATTTCCTTAATGCCATGTTTGGCGTCTATGCGAGGGCAATGTACCCCTCTGGAGCACCTGCGGATCCCATGGGTCCATTGTCGTTTACCTTGAGTGTCCCTCAAGCTTATGCTCCGGCACCTTTTCTGCCGTTCATGCCGACGCCATATCCACCTTGGCTCGGTACGCCGCCACCGAGGTCATCGATTCCGCACACAGCTTCGCCGGCTCCGGAGCGACCTCGGAATTTGGATCGGGGCTCGACGCCGGTTCTGGCTTCTCATCCTCCAGCTGTTCCGGTTCGTCGTTTGACGCCGGCTCCGACTCCGTAGCAGTCATTACCGGATCCGACGACTTCGATTCGTCTGGAGTGGTCGAGGAGTAGTGCCCAGCGTCTCCTGGAGGAGAAGGAATATGAGGACCCTGAAGTGGACGAAGGAGAAATTTGGATCTCCAAAGTGCTAGTGGCCTAGAACTTTCTCCAGAATGGGGGTTGCCTGCAGTTTCGGATGCACCCTCTAGGGATGTGGCGCCATACCATGTGGTTATTAAAAAGGCTGCTGAGCTGCTAAATTTGACTTTGCCTACGGTGGAGTTCAAATCTAATATCCTCACGGAGGTTTTACATTCGCCCTCTTCAGTTGTTGAGCCGACTCTGCCATTCACTGAGGCTCTGACTGAACCAATTTTGGAAGTCTGGAAAAAACCTTTGTCTGCTCCTGCGGTTTCCAGATCAGTGGCGAGACGATATAGGGTGGCACCTGGTGACCCTGAGTTCTTGACTTCCCATCCTTCGCAGGAGAGTCTGGTGGTGCAAGCTGCTTGTTCGAACAGGTCAGCAGGCTCTTTTCCCCAGGTACCTGGAGATAAAGACTCAAAGAAATTAGATCAAACTGCTAAAAAGGTTTTCTCCTCAGGTAGCATGGCTCTGAAGTCTACGAATGCTACTTGCCTGCTGGACAGATACGTGCATGCCTTAATGGATTTGGTTAAGCAATTGTCATCTAAGCTTCCGGAGGAAGATAGAAAGAACTTCAATGAGGTTATCTTTGACACTCAGGCGGCAGCCCGCCAGGTTATTCAGAGTGACATGGACACGGCGGACACTGTGGCTAGGATTATGGGTTCTTCAGTGGCCACCAGAAGAGCCGCTTGGCTAAAATCTACTGAGTTTTCAGCAGACTTTCAGGCTGCTCTTATGGATTTGCCTTTTGACGGCACTGGCCTCTTCGGAAAGAAAGCGGATGCGGCATTGGAGAGGTTCAAAGATAGCCGGGCGACGGCTAGGTCTGTGGGCCTGCAAACTAGCGGCTCTTCCACCAGGAAGTACAGGGGCTTTGGGAGGTCCACTTTTCGTCCCTTTAAACAAAGCCAACAACAGCAGCAACAACAGAACCCTTTGTATAAGTCATACAGAGGTAGACAAAGGGGCCGTGCCCGTGGACGTCAAGCCTCCTCCTCCTCTACTTCCTCCTCTAATACCCACCCCCCACCTATAACAGCAAAGCAGCCCTAGATCCACCATTCCGGATCATGCGGGTCCGGTAGGGGGTCGGCTTACTCATTTTCTACGGGATTGGGAATCGGTTACATCAGATCTTTGGGTTCTCAATCTCGTAGAAAATGGGTATGCTCGTCCTTTTCAGGAGTTCCCTCCCAATTACCCTCCTTGCCAAGGTTATTGTTCGGAGGACCGCCTGTTTCTCCTGCAGGAAGAAGTTCTGGCACTGTTCAGAAAGGGTGCGATAGAGGTGGTTCCGGAGCAGGGGAGGGGTCGGGGTGCTAGTCCCAGTATTTCCTGATCCCCAAAAAGGATGGCAGACTTCGTCCAATCCTGGATCTCAGGATCTTGAACTTGTATCTGAAACAGGAAAAGTTCAAGATGCTCACTCTTGCGCAACTTCTTCAAGCGCTGTTGGAAGAAGACTGGATGGTGTCGATCGACTTGCAGGATGCTTATTTCCACATCCCCATCCTGAAGTCGCACAGGAAGTATCTCCGATTTACGGTGGGGTCGCAACACTACCAGTTTGCGGTCCTTCCGTTTGGACTACTACTGCGCTTCGAGTTTTCACCAAGGTGATGGCAGTGGTGGCAGCACATCTCAGGAGGTCGGGGATACCTGTATTCCCGTATCTGGACGACTGGCTGATCAAAGTGGAGTCGCCAGAGAAGGTGCTCCATCATCTCCAAGAGACAACTCAGTTGTTGCACAGGTTGGGTTTTTCGATAAATGTACCCAAGTCTCACCTGGTGCCCTCCCAGTGCAATCTGTTCATAGGTGCGGTACTGGACACTACTGTATGCCGTGCATTCCCTCCTCCTCAAAGGATTCGCGACATACAGAAAATGATTCCTTTATTCTACAATGGAGCGGTTGTTCCAGTCCTGAGGGTCCTTCGGTCTGATTGCTTCCTGCATTCTGTTGGTCAACCATGCACGCTGGCACATGAGGGCACTCCAGTGGTGCCTCCGCAGGCAGTGGTATCAGCGCAATGGAGATCTCAGGGAGTCCGTGAGGATCGACAGAGAAACTGCAGCGGATTTGTCTTGGTGGAGCGTGGAAGGCAATCTGTCTCAAGGAAAGCCTTTTCAACTTCCTCCATAGTTGGCCACAGTGATACCGGATGCATCCACTCTAGGGTGGGGTGCTCATCTGGGGGATCTGGAGGTCAAAGGTCTTTGGTCTCCAGAGGAAAGGTTGCTTCACATCAACCTTCTAGAGTTGCGGGCTATACGTCTGGCGCTCAAGGCCTTCCTCCCTTCCCTTCGCGGTCAGTCGGTTCAAGTCCTGACGAACAACACGACCGCGATGTGGTATGTCAACAAGCAGGGAGGAGTAGGGTCGCAGTGTCTCTGCAGAGAGGCTCTGCGTCTCTGGTCCTGGGTTCAGGACCACCAGATTTGTCTGATGGCAAATCATCAGGCCGGAGTTCTGAACGTACGTGCAGACGTTCTCAGTCTGCAGTTCTCAGCTGACCACGAGTGGAGGCTCCATCCAGAGGTTGTTCACGACATCTTTCAGAGGTGGGGGACTCCTCGGGTGGACCTGTTCGCCACTCGCTAGAATGCTCACTGCCTGTCATTCTGCAGTCTCCAGTATCCGATGCTAGGAGCTTTGGGGGACGCGTTTCAGTTGAGTTGGGGAAGTCAACTCCTTTACGCGTTTCCTCCCATACCCTTGATTCCTCGGGTTCTGAGGAAGATTCGCCAGGACCGGGCCCAAGTCATATTGGTCGCTCCGGATTGGCCAAGAAGGGTGTGGTACACGGATCTTCTCCACCTCTCCTCTCACACGCCGCTCCGACTCCCTTTCAGGGCAGATCTTCTCTCTCAGATGGAGGGGCAGGTTCTACACCCCCACATCCAGACATTACACCTTCATGCCTGGAGATTGAACGGGGCAACTTGAATTTCTTTTCTCACCCACACGATGTGGTGGATGTCATATTATCGGCCAGGCGTGACTCCACTAAGTCCATCTATTCGTATAGGTGGTCTAAATTTGTTGCTTGGTGTGGGGAGAAGTCTATTGACCCTTTGAGGGCTCGCTTGTCCGATATTTTACAGTTTGCTCTTTCTTTGGTGCAGCAAGGATTTGCTGTCGCCACAGTCAAAGGTTACCTTTCGGCGTTGTCGGTATTTCTCTGTTTGTTGCATCAGCCGTCTCTTTTTAAATCTCCAGTGGTTTTGAGGTTTCTGAAGGGCCTCACTAATAAGTCCCCTCCTTCTCCATTTATCGTGCCTCAATGGGACTTAAATCTTGTCTTAACATTCTTGATCGGTTCTCCCTTCGAACCCTTACACAAGTGTCCCATGAGGCTTTTGTCTTTTAAGACGGTCTTCCTAGTTGCGATCACCTCAGCAAGGAGGGTAAGTGAGCTTCAAGCTCTTAGTTCCAAGCCCCCATTCCTGACCATACATGCAGAACGTATGGTTCTTAGGACCAGGGCTGCTTTTCTGCCTAAGGTGGTAACTCCCTTTCATCTAGGTCAATCTATTACCCTTCCTACCTTTTATCCTCCCCCCTCACCCTTCCAAGGTGGAAGAGAGACTGCACCGTCTGGACCCTAAGAGGGTGGTGTCCTTTTATCTTGATAGAACAAGAGACTTTCGAGTGGATTACCAGCTGTTTGTTGGTTTTGCTGGCTGCCGGAAGGGTAGAGCGGTGCACATGCGCACACTTTCCAGGTGGATAATTCTGTGCATCAAGATCTGCTACTCCCTGGCGGGTAAGGACCCTCCTGAGGGTATAAGAGCTCACTCTACCAGGGCAAAGTCTGCTACTTCTGCGTTGTCTAGAGGTGTACCTGTTGAGGACATTTGCAGAGCCGCGACTTGGGCCTTCCTCCACACTTTCGCGAAGCATTACTGCTTGGATACCGAAGTGAGGAGGGACGGCCACTTTGCGCGCTCTTTCCTCCAAGATTTCCTGGTATAGCAGAGTGGACACCCTCCTCCGGGAGTGGGGACTGCTGTGGGACTCTATTCACAAGGTGAGGAATCCACTGGCAGATGTATCTATCAGAAGAACAAGTTACTTACCTTCGGTAACGCTTTTTCTGGTAGATACAGTATCTGCCTGTGCATTCCTCTCTGACCCACCCGCCTCCCCGTTGTCCGCTCTGCTTTACCTGTGTTTATGGACATTTTTGTATATTTATGTTTGTTTGAATGAGGTTTTCTTACGTTGGCTACACACTATGTGTGTGTAATTTTGAAATGTTTGTACTGTGTACAATGTATTTGTATATATCCACTGTCATTGGTCCGTCCAGGTGCCTCGAAGGCACGGAAAAAAGGGCGGAACTGATGTCATCACGGCGACGTAGGCCTAATATGGGGTCGGTGACGCATTGGAATAACATAAACAGCAGTGTAGACGTAGGACTGCGGTCTTCTAGGTCTCTACTGACTATGTTAGACTTAATTTAGATTTGTGCCAGCTAGCTCAGAGGTCACTGGAAACTTTCTTGACTGAATAGGAAGTGATCAGTTTCCCTGGCTCAGACAAGAAGGGATTCAGCTTCCGACAACTGCATAAACATGACAACTTTGCTCCTCAGAATAAGAGTCAATCTCTAGAGTCGTGTGAAACAATAGACAGCTATTTCACTCAGTCAGTTGTGCAGATTTACTTTCACCAGAATGCAGAGAATAGAGAGACAGGCGTTTTCAATAAAAGATATTATTTATTGAGCAGTCTTCCTTCTCATGCAAGAGAATTGAATTGCCACAATTGCAAGACTTGGTATTATGAAAAGTGCGTACAGTAAAAGGAGTATTACAAAATAATACTGTAAAAGCATTGATATGGTTTCTTAGCCATAAGATAGTTAAAATGAATAAAATATATACATTCATATATACATTGGCTAACTATCTCAACTGGTGCTTCTAACTACGCCTACCCCAGTGTACCTGACCTAAGCCTAATACAAGGGAGGGAGTAAGTAGCAGTTTAAGTTAAGTTGGTTTTGCCAAGAGTTTGTTTCAAGAATTCTCTCTAAGGGTTTAGTCAGCACCGTACCTCTGGAATAGAATGCAGAAGGTCTGGTATCTCCTTTTTAGGACCCGATATCCCAGTCACCCGCAAGGGTAGGCTGGAAACGCCGGAGCTGGATTTTCTCGGCAGGAGAAAAGACAGTGTCTTTCTCAGCGCGTCAAGGAGGAGGGGCAGCGTCCGTGGGCTTCTCGCATCTGCTGGGCTCTACAAGGGGACAGCCGATCTGCTCCAGTATTCACCACCACCGTGTGCTTGCTTAAGGCAACGTTGGTATATTTATACCTGAAAGGTGCCGAGTTTGACGTAAGTTTTTGGACATAAGACGTCAATAAAGATGTCACTAAGAACTGGTCGTTCTTACAGTGCTCGCAAGAGTTCTATTACTAATCAAAACAAAGCAAGCTGGGCTTTCCCAGGTTGCTGGGGGTTTGGTATATCGAAAGAACTAGGTTTGCTATCTAGGAATCTAAGGAAGTGGCTTCTGCTGTGTCATGGACTGTCATGAACTGCAGAGACGAGTTAATGAAATATGTCTCTGATCGCTATGCCATTATCGGGATATGTATTGATTATAGCCGTATAGGGGCATGAGGTCACAATATTGATCGGGGTCCTAGATAAAACACAACAACCCTATAAGCAGCCCCCTGAAGGTTTGCACACACTCTCTACCAGAGCAAAGGCTTCTACCACTGCGTTGGGTGCAGTGTGCCAGTCATGGGCAGTTGTCGGTCCGCGACAAGTTCGTTTCTCCACACATTAACAAAACATTACTGATTGGATAGCCAGGTCTGAAGGGACGGGCACTTTCCCCGGTCTGTCCTGCAGGACTGCCTCATCTAAGCATCTCCTGAGATTTACTGGGGAGGTGTACTGTCTTGGCATTTATTCAGAATTTTGAGGAATCTGCGGTTAGAAGTCTTGATCGGAAGAACAAGTTGCTTACCTTCAGTAATTCCTTTTATGGTAGAGACTTTATCTAAACACTGATTCCTCACTGACCCACCCTCCTCCCTGTCCTGTGGAATGGACAGTCAATAAGATGCCAAATCTCCAAATCTGCACAGTGCACTGTCTGATTCCTATGGCTCCGCGCCCGAGAGTGCAGACAGAAAGAAACTGACATACGTGTGTAGTGGTGGCGCATATATGGGACCCCAAAATCACATCATGGATGGGATGAATTAAACTTGGTGCTGCACAGCGCCACCTACTGGTGCTCAAGGGAAATCCTATAAAAGTTTCTGGACCTTATATGGTGCCTATGAAAATTCACACGGTGAGGAATCTGTGGTTAGATAGTCTCTGCCAGAAAAGGTGTTATTAAAGGTAAGTGACTTTTTCAAGTAGGATGTTATTCTGAGAACTTGTCAGAAGTATTGGATCATAATAGGGATTTGGAGGTATTGTGCTAACTCCGACAGTGGGTGTTGGGTCTTTAAGGTTATTTCTATTTTTATTTTTATGATTTTTTGTGTTCTGTTTCACTTCTGACACAAGACTTCCACTTTCACAAAAGACATGTTATACGCACTTCTGTACAGTGAAAGATGTGCTTTATTTCCGATTCCAAAAACAGATTTGATTAATAGTAAATTGTTATGCAGTAGCAGATTGACACATTACGTTGACAATATTACTTTTTAGTTGAAGAAATGTGGTTTGTCTGGCTTGTTAATCCCAGAAATATTTTGCATAAATACCTGGCACTAAATAAAGATCCAATCTGTTTTTTCTTTCAGGTAGTGAATTTATTCAACATGTTCATCACATATGGGGATACCTTTCTTCCAACTCCCAGTAGTTATGATGAGTTGTACTATGAGATCATTCGAATGCATCAGATTTTTGACAACCTTTATTCAATGGGTGAGTATATAATGTCCATCTATGTGAACTCGATCATCGTGTTGACGCAAGCTGAATATTTTCTGTGCTGGAAAATGTCCCTTTTTAGGTCGAGGACTCCGTCGCACTGCTGTAAGCAGTGTGGGCGGAGCCCGAAGATTTAATGTTTCTTAGAGGGGACTTGGAACCCGCCCCTCTTCTCCATTGGCTGGCCTAGTAAATGCTGGCCAGCCATTGGAGGAGAGGGGCGTCACTCCCTTTAAGCCCCCTCTTTTTCGGATTCGGGGGCGTGTTTTTTGCGTTCTTTCTATCTGTGACGTCATCCGTCACTCAGCAAAAAACACGCCCCCCGATTCCGAAAATTTCGGAGCTTTGCGGCAGCCATTTTTTTGTTGTTGTTGTTGTTGTCAGGAACAGCACCGCTGCCACTCCAGGTAAGTTTTGCTTGTTTAATTTGCTAATAGCTTAGATGCTTCAGTTCGGAATCTGACAGACATTTAGCATGTTTAGCTCACGGTTGCAGATTAATTCTGTCATTTAAAACATTTTTGTCGCATGCTTAATTACTTCCAATCCCGGCTCCCCTATGTGACCAGTTGTGCGATCACCGGCAAATCACATTCACAGATGTGTGTGCCGTGGCACACTCTAGCACACTGTATAACACCCATTTTCATTACATGTTTTAATGCAAATGTAGAACTTGTCTTCCGTCCCCCTACTTACATTTTACCCATTCTACCTGTTAATTAGAAGAAACGTTCATCAACACATTGAAAAGTTGGTAGCTAGACGCTAATCTCTCTACAGACAATTAATTTACCTACCAAAATGTAGTAGTGCCTAGAAGAAGGGCGAACGCCAGAATTAAACGCTATAACATCGGGCATTCATGTTTAAAAGCCAACACTTACCCTTGTATTCAGCCGGACAGACGCTGCAGCCCAGAGACCTCTGCAACACGAACAGGCGTGAAAAGCAGCGAAGTTTCCCAAAAAGAGCTGGTTGGGCAGTGACTGCGTGCCGGACCTCCTGTGTGACTAAGAAGGCAGACTTCCGGGTCTGTGCGCTCTCTGAGTCAGAGAGGCCGGGCCCCGAGGGTTGGCGTGCCCCGGAGCCACATCTGGGCTGAGAAGGGGCCCCCTCTCTCCTAGCAGCCAGTCTCTGAGCACCAGGGGTGGGCCTAGCAGCCTCTCAGCGAAAATAAACACAGCGTGAAACGCACACAACCGCCGCCCCCAGCCTGGCACTGCGCGCACACTGGAAAAATTAACACGACTCATTTAAAATGTGTATTGAAAGCAGAGGTGCCGGAAAAGGAAATGTAACTCCTCACGAATTTAAACCACAAACAAACAACTGTGAGCAATGTATAAGGAGTAGATGCGGTCAAGTGGTTTGTTAGTCATGTTATCTGAGTTAAAATCCCGGCTTCTCCGCTCCAATTTATCACAATGTGATCCTGAGCAGATCACTTTTTTTTTTTTTTTTTATTAAAAATTTATAAAGCGCACATACGCCCGAAGGCTTCTTGGCACTGGAAAGAGATAAAAAACATAACAAGGGGTGAGTCTGCAGGAATCTTTATTTCAAGTAAGCCTGTGTGAAGAGGTGAGTCTTAAATGCCTTTCTAAAGGCAAGGAGGTCCTTACTCTGTCTGAGGGCTAGTGGCAGAGAGTTCCATAGGGTAGCTGCTAAGAAGTGGAAACTGCTGCCACCTTGTCGTTTTTTCTTAAAGCGTGGTACTTCAAGTAGGTCTTTGTGGGCTGATCTCAGGTTGCGTGAGGGAACATATCTTCCAATCAGCTGCCTGATGAATAGAGGTCCCTTGCCTTGCAAAGCCTTAAAGATGATGCACCCAGCTTTGAATTCGGCTCTTTGAGCCACGGGTAGCCAGTGCAGGGTCTCTAGGCCTGATTTGATCGATTCCCATTTGGGTACATTGCAGATCAGCCTGGCGGCCTGATTCTGCAAGTACTGCAGTCTTCTAAGTTGTCCTACAGGTAGGCCAAGGTATAGACTGTTTGAGAAGTCGATGTGGGAGAGGACTAGAGCCATGACCACCTGGATTAAGGCGGAAGGAGTGAGGAAATGGGCGATTTTCCTAATTTTCCTCAATTGGAAAAATCCAGAGGAAACCACGGTTCCAATTTGGGATTTTAGCGAGAGGTCCTCATTGATGGTTATCCCCAGACTTTTTACAGTCAGAGATTTCTTAGGGGGGAGGCCCATATCAGCAGGCCAGAAGTTAGGGCTCCAACTGATTTCGCTCTTGCCGGGCAGGATCAACTCAGTTTTCCCTGGGTTTAATTTAAGGAGATTTGAGGACATCCAACTCTAGATTAAAGTCATAGTGGCTTGGAAGTCCTCCACAGCATTTGGGGAATTAAGAACGAAAACTAGCTGCAAGTCATCTGCATAATTGTATACAGTGACTTTGTGCTTTCTCAGGGCAAAAAGAAGGGGCCGCATATACAAGTTAAACAATAGGGGAGATAACGAAGAGCCTTGGGGCACCCCGCAGAAAGAATTGACTTTGGCAGCAGAAAAGGAGCCTAAGCGAACAGACTGAGTACGTTCAAAAATGAACGATTTCAACCAGGCTAGGGCAGAGTCTCTAAGGCCTGCCTGTTCGACACGGTTGACCAGGATAGAATAGTCAACCGTGTCGAATGCGGCGGACAAGTCAAGAAGTACCAGGGCTTGGTGAAGGTTTTTGTCAGCGTTGGACCTCAAGGTGTTCTGGACGGCCAATATTACTGCCTCAGTGGAGTGACCAGGCCGGAATCCTGCTTGGTTGGGTTGAGGAGCTTACATTGTCTGCAAACAACTCGGAGCGCCTAGGAGCGATTCAGATCCCGGTAGAAAAGCGGAGTTAGAGCAATAATTTGAAAAAAGTATTTCTTTTTGCTCCGCTTTGTATTTTTGTAAGGGGGAGTGGACTCAGATTGGAGCCTAGCGGGGGAGGATTGGTGTTGTTGCACACCCCTTATAAATGTATTTTCTAGTAAACAGTTGGGTATAGGTGCTTTCAGTCGGGGTTGGCGAGGTGTCAGATTTCACAAGGAATTTTTACTTAAACACACAAAAACACACACTCTCTCCTTTTCTGCTTTGAAAGTCTTCTAAAGTGTTGGTTATTTTACAAACTATTGTTTTATCTTACTTAACACCCCTACCAATCCCCATTCATCTCCCTTTCCACTGCCCCTTTAACCCCTGGCATGCTCACTGCTTTTCGTTTAAGGTATTTTAACATTGTGGGCCACATTGCCAGGGTGATAGTTTAAAAATCTAAAGCTCAAACCCCCTCCCCAGTCTTACTTGCCAAACTACGCCCCTGCTCAGATATAGCACCTCAAGTATATGAGACACAGAAAAGGGGTGCTGTCTTTAATTAGCAATGGGCCTCAACTTCTGGGGGGGCTACTGCAGAGTGCTCAGAACTGGCCTTAAGATATCAAGGACGCATGCTGTGATCCTTCAGTGCCAGACTTGGCTGCATAGCAGAATCTATCTATGGCTTCATGCGCCTGCAGCAGAGCTCTGTGCAGGACCTGAAGGTCATCGGTCAGGACCTCAGCAGGACTGGCTTAGTCTTTCACTGGAGTAAAGGGCAAAGGTCACATCTTATTACAGTGCTACAATGCTTGTCGAGTGCTGTAGCAGGCGTTGCACCACTGATGACTTTAGTGCTTGCTGGCGAAAGCCTATTGTCAGTGGCACTGGAATTATGCTGCAGGAGAGGGCCAAATTATGCGGCATTGCAGAGTACATTATGTAGCAAAACCAGGCAAATTATGCGGCCTAATGCGGCCCTTTTTGTAATGGTATTACTTTATTAGTTTGTCATTTTATAACTTGGTAACACTCTCTGGGCATTGGTTGCACTTCACTAGTACCAGTTTAACACCCAAACATAGCAATAAGCAACAGAAAGGTGACCCGTCCAGGTTTGAAAGGGCCTTCCAGTGCGCAGCAACACATGTCCTGGCATTTTTTGTAACTTTTGAACAGTTCGAGTTAGGAACAAATTATTTTTCTAATCTGTGGATTATGCGTCAGATGATGGATTATGTGGCAAACGCAGCAAATACATAATTATGCGAAAAAAGATGCAGCCGCACAATCGCATACTTCCATTAGCCTAGCCTATTGTATACAATACCAACACCTAACGTCCAAGTTTTTTGATGTCTCCATACCCAGAATGATTGGGTCCTCAAACTCTGAGGAGCTGCGGGGGCTGCAGCTAGCTGCGGTGTCCAGCCACCACCCGCACTTAAGCTGCGGGGAGCAGAAAACGTCTATTGAAAGGAACTCTGGCCACCAGAACACCTTCCGTGGCTGAGAAAAAAACCTCCAAAATGTACCACCTGCACCTGGCCGGTAGTCAAAGTTTGCAGATTTGAGTATGGTATTTCCCCAAGAAGAGATGAAAACATGCGGAATGGGGTCTGGTATTATCATGTATGCATGTCATTCCCTACTCCAGGGGTCCAGGGAGAAGTAACTTGTGATCTCCGTTATCTAGTTAGTATAGTTAAATCCCACCTAGTATCTCGCCTTCTGAGATAAGATGGAACTCGGAATGAGGCTTTAAATGGCCTTTGGGTCAGTAACATTGCTTTACATTTGTTGCATTTCTTCTTAGCTGCTTGCTGCTCATTGAATGGCTTACATTCTTCTTCTGGTGTTTGGCCCTCCCCAGAGCACAGCATCTTTGGCCATCCTTTGGATGACTTCTTTCCTTGCACGGTTTACACCAGGGAACTGAGTTTTTAGGTCGAGGACTGTAGGCTGCGCTTGCGCAGTCTCGGTCAGAGAATTAATGTCTCCTAGAGTGGGGCATTAACCCGCCCCTCTTCTCCATTGGCTGGCTTCCTAAACAGAGGCCAGCCATTAGAGGAGAGGGACAGCACTCCCTTTAAGCCCTGTCTTTTCGCAATTCGGGGTGTGTTTTTTGCATTCTTTCTATCTGTGACGTCATCCGTCACTCAACAAAAAACACGCCCCCGAATCGCGAAAATGTCGGAGCTTTGCGACAGCCATTTTTTTTCTTGTTTCCTGGTTCGCGTGTCCTCTTTTCTTCCCTGCTATTACATGCCAGAACCTGCGGTGCCCACCTCCTTACCACCCTCTGCTGGCTGTCTCAACGCCACCCACCGACAACGGAGACATGGAGGCGAAATTGGCTAATAGGTATGGAGGGGGACAGGGCGCAATGCTTGTTACTGCAATATGATTTGCCTTTCACTCTGACCTGTATTTCCGCTGGATTCTGCAGTATTTCATTTATGTTAAGGCCGAACGGCGCGCTGTCTGATTGGCTGTGTGACAGGCTGTGTTGGCTTATAGGTACTTTCAGGCAGGTACTAATGATTAAAGGGCGGCAGCTCCTCGCAAGGTGCGCCTGTAGGCTCCGACGTGTCACCAGCCAGAGATGGGTAGTGTCACAGGGCGCCCCTTGGATTATGGCCCGTCAAACTGTCAGGTGGCGGTAGGGTGCTCCTCGCAGGCCTGCCCTGTCATTAGCAGCCTGCACCAGTAAACAGCATTTGTTGTGGGTTTATTGTTAGCGCAGTGCATGACGGAAACGCCTCCCTACCAACATGGCGTCCCTCTGACAGTTGGAGCAGCTACCGGAGTCTGCCTGGGCTGGTTTGAATCACAGACAGTGGCAGTCGTTGCTGTCAAAGCCGCAGAGGAGGACCGAACTTCACTGCTGCCTTTTTCCATTCAGCAGAGCTGTGTGAGGGGCTGAGACCAGATGAGCTGCACCGGGGCTGCGGGACTCCCTTCCTCCTCGCCCGGGCTGCCGGGCTCTATTCCTCCTCCCTCGGGGCTGCCGCTCGCTGACCATGGGAGAAGGGTCAGCCAGCCGATCGTTCTTTCACGCAGGGTGTTAGCTGTGGCTACTTGTGTTGCCTTGTGGACCTGGACAGCCACTGCCCGCAGCAATGGGCTCAGCTGCCGCTGACTCTGCTCAGTGGCTGCCGGTGAAGGAGGAGACAATATTCCTGCATGACGGGCTTATCCGGGTCACCGGTCTAGCCGAGCTCCCCAGCGAGATCGGGGTGTCCGAGTCTGGCGGCACAGAGCTGGAGGGGAGTCTGTGCCCGGGCAGGGGGTTATCCCCTACCTGCTGATACCAGTCCACTGTGTGTACAAGAGGGCAGGGTGAGTGCATGGCTCATACCTGGGAAGTAATGTGGTCTGACGCAGAGTATGTGGCCTTTGTACAGAAATGGGGCTTTGGCGACAGACAGCCTGACCCCAGACCTGGGTTATGTGCGCATTTGTGGGGGAGATGGGGTGCGCATTTGTGGGGGAGATGGGGGGTGGGAGAACCTTATTCTACAACTGAAGGTAGTAGTGTGCGTGGCTCTGTCTGTGTGTGTGTGTGTGTGGCTCTGTGCGTGTGTGTGTGTGTGTGTATGTGTTTGTGCGTGGCTCTATGTGTGTGTGTGCTTGGCTCTGTGTGTGTGCCTGGCTCTGTCTGTGTGTGTGTGTGTGGCTCTGTGTGTGTGTGTGTGTGTGTGTGTGGCTCTGTCTGTGTGCATGGCTCTGTCTGTGTGTATGTGCGCTGCTCTGTCTATGTGTGTGTGCGCAGCTCTGTCTGTGTGTGTGCGCGGCTCTGTCTGTGTGTGTGTGTGCGCGGCTCTGTCTGTGTGTGTGTTTGGCTCTGTGTCCGCGAATACTCTCTACTACTCTCTAATGCTCATCTATTGCCATTGTAAATGACAATACCATTTATTTATGTTTTTTTAAAAAAAATGAAAAAAAATGTCATGAGCAATGCCAATAGCTCTACCTTTAATAATGCTGAGACCATTGCATTGTAAATGCTTGTTATTCTTCTTATTCAGTTTTGAGACTTTCTACGAATGCAGGCCAGTGGAAGGAGCCAGCCAGCAAAGTGACCCATGCACTTGTTAATATAAGGTAAGGTGAAAAATCACACATTAAATTTCGATGTGAGTTTTTTTCCAGAAAATGCTAGGCCTTGTGGTCATGTCTCAATGTTTTCAGTTGCTTTATTGTTTCTCTTTAAGTTGTGAACTTGTCTAAAACTTTTAGCAGTCCTTCACCAAGAAAATATCAATTGTAGGCATCGGAAATGTGCTTCACATTGCATTTTCTTGTGTTCAAATAATGTCATATCTCAGCACTTGTAGGTTTACTACTTAGTAGCAAAAGTGGAGGAACCAGGGGAGGTAGTGAGAAAATAAGAATATCTGCTACAAAATGGAAGGGGTTTACAAAGGGCTAAACTACTAAATTGAAATCAAAAGTTATACATCTAAAGTTACTGCAGCCCTATAGATGATAAAAAAAAGCTGTAAATGTACTTTAGCTCAGCCTTGGAGTAAGTCGAGCACCACACACGGCCACTTACTGGTACTGCAACACTTTCTCATAGAACGTTAAGGAGGCTGGGACCTAAAATAATGCAGAACACACAAAAGGTGATGAAGGAATGTTTGCATATAGTCCAACCACTTGCAGTCACTCTGGGTAGCATTTCAACTAAGCATGGGCGGAAAATCCGTTTCGCTCGCGGATTTTGCGGATTTTCGGGAAATTCGCAATCCGCGAGATTCGCGAATCTCCCGCAAAATCCGCAAATCCGCAAGCAGCGGATTTTGCTCGCACTGCTCGCACTGTTCGCGTGAGTTCGCGTGAGTTCGCGCCCCGCGAATAAGTGCAAAATTGCAGAAATACGATTTTAGCAAACTGAAAGTAACTACTTACCAGGTTCAAAAGTTCAGGCTCATCATTAGTAGCCATTTCCTGTAGTGCTTGCTGAGGGGCCCCTCCAGAGAGTTCAGTTGCCAGTTGCAACTATTATGTGACCCTGCTCTGAACCTCAGAATAGTTACACATATGCCACAAAGGTCCTGAATTACAGCTAAGGGAGACAAGCAGGAGCCAGGCTGGCAGTTCAAATCCATTAATCAGCCCCTAATTCATTATTGTCAGTTGGGGCAGGGCAGGTGTTGTAACTAATTTTGCAACAATGAAAGCACTTAGCAAGTGCAAAAGTTCACTAATCAGGAAGCACTAAGGAAGCAGGTGCCAGCTAAAAAAATATTCTGTGACACATTAATCAGCCCCAAATTAATTCAGGTCACTTGAGGCAGGGAAGGTGTGCTTGCGTTGCCACAATAATGTACACTGACTGGACAACCAGAGGGTGCTGTGATGAAACAGAGGGTGGCATGGGTGGGCCAGAGGGTGGCATGAGTAGTCAGAGAGTGGCAGTGGTGACAGAGAGTGGCAGTGATGAAGAAGAGTGTCCCAAACAGGCTGGACACGTAGAAACAACAAGTTCGCGAAACTTGCGACCCGACAGGTAAGTTCGCAATTTGCGACATTGTACAAAACCCTCGCGAACTGGCAGAAACCCGCGCAAACACACAAAAAAAAAAAATTCGCGAGAATTCGCGGATTTTGCGGATTGCGAGTTCGCAAATCCGCAAAATTCGCGAACGCGAGATTCGCAAAATTCGCCCATGCTTAATTTCAACCCATTGTTTTTCGACCACTGTGCCACTCTAGATAGAGGCTTACTTAATGCAAATCAGTACTGACCCTGCTCGTCATGGGAACAGTCTTGGCTTGGTTTAATCTGAGGTGTCACGGCAGGCACAACAAGCATTTACAATGCAATGGTTTCGGCATTATTAAAGTTAGAGCTATTGGCATTGCTCATGACATTGTTTTTATTTATGTTTTTAAAACATAAATAAATGGCATTGTCATTTACAATGCCAAAAGCTTAATGGCTCACAAATGCGAGACCTATTGCATTTGCACCCACACAGAGCCACACACACAAAGCCACCCACACACACATACAGAGCCACCCACACAGAGTCATTTACATAGAGCCACCCACACACACACAGAGCCACCCACACACACACAGAGCCACCCACACACACACAGCCACCCACACACACAGAGCCATCCACACACACACAGCCACCCACACACACAGAGCCACCCACACACACAGAGCCACCCACACACAGAGCCACCCACACACACAGCCACCGACACACACAGCCACCGACACACACAGAACCACCCACCCACACAGCCACCCACACACACAGGGCCACCTCCAAAAAAAGCTACACACACACAGAGCCCAATACACAGAGCCACACAGACAGAGCCCAACACACACACACAGACCCCCACACACACAGCCACCTACACACACAGAACCACCTCCAAAAAAAGCTACACACACACAGAGCCCAACACACAGAGCCACACAGACAGAGCCCAACACACACACACAGAGCCCAACACACACACACAGAGCCCCACACACACACACAGATCCCCCACACACACAGAGCCCCCCCCCCCCACACACACACAGAGCCCCCCCACACAGAGCCCCTCCCCCACACAGATCCCCCCAAGCACACACACAGCCACACACAAACACAGAGCCACCCACACAAAGCCAACCAGTACCAAAAGCCTCAAGCAAAATGGGGTACACAGAGGGCGCCAGGAGGCATACCCAACAAGGAAACTGAGAAGGAAATGAGGAAGCACTTTAAGGTGACTGGCAAGGGCCCAAAATGAACTGATGGCAGTACTAGGTCACCCGGAGGTCCCATGCAAAGTCTATACAGAAGCTTTTCACCGCTCCCTAAGGCAGCCTCCAGCATGAGGAAGGACTGTAGAGACCTGTACGGGGCAGTCAGCCAGCTCTGGGAAGATGTACGTCTGCTGCTGCTTGGTCTAGTCAAACTAACAATTTTACTTACACAAAAATCAAAAGATGCTAAAAAAGCAACGTGACCACATCCTGTAAAGGAACTTTTGAAATACATCTGCACAAATCAATAAACATGCATGAAAGTGAAGTGCAAGGGAGAGTGTGTCAGATGGAAGGGGCATGCATCAGAGGACCCTTGTGCGTCGCTCTGTCCTATTGGCTCAGCTGGTCAACAATGCCATAACTACATTTTCACAAGTTATACATTTCAGCGTTTCACAGAACTGTTAATAATTAGAATGACCCTAATGGAGTCAACACTTCTCCGAACTCGGCACATGAAGGCATAAATGGAGGTTTGGCCTCCTAGTCAGAAATGGACAACAGCCTGCCAGTACCTACATAAGAAAGCAGCACACCTGCATAAACCCTGTTATCCGGGTAAAACTGGATTTTTAACTCATGAAGAAGCATGCCATTGCGGTGGAAACCACTCAGCTGCTGCAACTTATGGCTAACTAGATAGTGTAATTTAAATATAACCCTGAATCTTGCTCGACGGCGAAACAATCCTAGCCTGTCACTACCCTACTACATCCTAGGGTTTGCTCGCCTACGGAGGAGCCTTTTTTTTAAAGGTAAAGTTTACAGAAACCACCACCGTCTCTCTAAAGCCTTTCACCGCCAACCCCCAAGGTCTTCAAAAAGCACATGACCCAACCCTGGCATTTCTCCACACACCTGCCCACAGAAGCATTCTCGCCCTTCGACTGGTATTTCTCTGTAATACTTACCAGTTCCCCGCTGGTTAAGTTGCTAGGGCGCAGGGTTCTCAAGCCCTGCCGCTATGTGGCTCTATGCAATACACTCAATGTAAATGCGAGGACCAACCATGTAATGCAAGTTTGATCACTTGTTTCATACTTTGTGCTAATAGCTCAAGGCAAGCAGAAATTGGGTTTTCGGAACCCGGGCCACCAGAGCCATCGGTGAACAGCCTCTTTATGCCCTTCAGCGTGATAATGGTGCACACATTTCAAAGGTGATACTAGGTTAGCGCCACTGGAAGTATTCTATTCTGCATCCGTGGCGTTGCCTGCGTAGTTATAATTTTACCACATTTGCCACATAATCCATCATTGACGGCATAGTTTGCAAATTGTAACCAAAAAATTGCTTTCAGTTCAAACTGATGAAAAGTTACTCAAAACCAAGCCAATGTGAGCCCCTGTGCAGTGAAGGCCCTTCGCAAAGGAAGACTGATACTCTTTCAGTTGTCTATTGTTGCGTTTATGTAGTAAACTGGTGCTAACAGTGAAATATTTTCAAAAATATTATTACAATGTGTACAACTTAGAAAACTATGACGGAATACTATCACAAAATGTGGCACAGTAAGCCAAATATTTTGACTTTTGTTGCTGCATAGTTTACTTAACCGTGCCACATAATTTCACAGTGATTGAGCTGGGTATTAGTAATGAAAACCATGTGCTATGAAGATGAGGAAAAGGGTCCGGATGACAACTGTGACAGGATGCTGGGCCTGACATACTAGAGGTGATGACTGACATATAGGGGGCACTCACCCTGAACGCATTTCAAAAATAAAATGGGGTAAACTGGTTGGTTAGGCTTAATTGAAGCACAGTAAAATTCTAGAAAATTCATGAAGTGCCCTTTCAGAGCCTGTGAATGCTTAGCAAATTTATGAGAAAACTCTACTTCAAAATGTACTATTTTACCGTATTTTGTCCCCTGAATTTTCTCGAGGGGAGACCCAACCGAGCCACGCTAGAGGAACTCGGTCTCACTCAGTTCTGCGCACTCGAATTCGTGTCAAGGATTACACCCCCCACTTAAAAAGATCACCAGATCCCTCGGATCGACCACGCCAATCACATGCCTTCCCTCGGGTTCATCCCTTACCCTGGAATAAAAGAACGAAAACAGATTATCATACGTTTAGCATGAAGAGGGCTTTAAATTGGATAAAAAAACTGGGGGAAGGGGCATTGAGCGAAGCCATTAGCGCAGGAGAACCCAGCACGAGATAATAGCACTTGTAGAATCGATGCACTGTGGAACGCGTTGCGGTAGTTGTCCATAGGCTTGTCCACAGACCAGGCGTGTTCTCAGCCCAGTATCCACAGACCAGATGTGCTCTCAGGCTGGTGAGGGCAACTGAGTGAACATCAGATTTCATGGTTTACCGAGCAGGGCCCGATCAAGCATAGATCTAAGCGCTATGCCGACGCCCGCGCCTCAGACTGGGGGCTCTCTGCTGAGCAGCGCGGCTCCACGGCCAGGCCAGCGCCTCGCTGCTGGGGGGCTGCTTCTTTGGGTATAAGCCTGCCTTGCGCACCCTGGCTGCTGCACTGAACGTGTCTCCTCAGGTTAAGAAACAAAGGCTGTCTGGAGAGTAAAAAACACACGTGCGTCACAACTGGGGCAAGTGGATTTCCGTGCATTTAACTGATTTTTCTTTTTAGAGAAAAGTGATATTACTGCCACTTTCCCAACCTTCTCTAAAGATTTAGGAGACTTTTAGTATGCGCATGTTGTTGAATGACTAAATGCACAGATCCGCCAAAACACGAAGGTGCCTTTCTATTTATGCGGCTGGCAAACAAACAAAGCGCTGAGATTTTCGGAATCCGGGGTGTGTTTTTTTTGTTGTTGAGTGACTGCCAAAGAAACGAAAAAACAGGACCCCGATTCCGAAAAGGACGGGGCTGAAATGGAGTGACGCCCCTCTGCTCCAATGGCTGGCCTCCGTTTAGGAAGCCAGCCAATGGAGAAGAGGGGCGGTTTAAGCCCCCATATTGCAAATCATTACATTTCGGCTGCACAAACACTGCTGCGCAGTGTATCGCTAGGCCGAAACCTAAAAATTATGCTTTGTAAAGCTACTCTGAAGGGCTGCCACTATTTTGATTATTTGCAGGCATTCCTCCCATCACCTTTTGTTTGTTTGATGTAACACCCGACGTGGCAAGGGTATGCCCAGATGTCAAGTCAAGTCAAGTCAATGAATTTATATAGCGCGCTAAATACCCAGAGGGTCTCAAGGCGCTTGAAGAGGGGTGGGGAATTACTGGTCGAATATCCACGTTTTAAGTTGCTTTCTGAATGCTAGGTGGTTCTGAGTGAGGCGAAGGTGAATGGGAAGTGAGTTCCATGTTTTAGCAGCCAGGTAGGAGAAGGATCTTCCTCCCATGGTGGTTTTGTTGATGCGAGGTACCGCAGCAAGGGCTTGGGTGGAAGAGCGCAGCTGGCGGGAGGGGGTGTAGAAGGAGAGTCGTGTGTTGAGGCATTTGGGTCCGAGTTCGTAAAGTGCTTTGTGTGCGTGGGTTAGGAGGTGGAATGTTATCCTCTTATTGACGGGGAGCCAGTGAAGGTCTTTCAGGTGACCAGAAATGTGGTCTTTACGTGGGATGTCTAGTATGAGTCTGGCTGCTGCGTTCTGGATGCGTTGGAGTTTTTTCTGAAGTTTTGCGGTGGTACCGGCATAAAGGGTGTTTCCGTAGTCCAGTCGGCTTGTAACCAGTGCGTGGGTGACTGTTTTTCTAGTTTCGGTGGGGATCCAGCGAAATGTTTTTTTGAGCATGCGGAGAATGTTGAAGCAAGATGATGAAACGGCGTTGACTTGTCTGGTCATCGAGAGTGAGAAGTCCAGGATGACGCCCAGGTTCCGCGCGTGGTCCGTTGGGATGGGTGCTTTTCCAAGGGCCGCTGGCCACCAAGAGTCGTCCCAGGCGGAAGGGGAGGTACCTAAGATAAGGACTTCTGTTTTATCTGAATTCAGTTTCAGCCGGCTGCGCTTCATCCACTCGGCTACTTCTTTCATTCCTTCATGTAGGTTGGTTTTGGCGGTGTTGGGGTCTTTGGTGAGTCAGAGGATAAGTTGAGTGTCATCAGCGTAAGAGATGATGTTGAGGTTGTGTTGGCGTGCGATGGCCGCGAGGGGGCTCATGTATACGTTGAAGAGGGTGGGGCTGAGTGAAGATCCTTGTGGCACGCCGCAGATGACTTCAGAGGCTTCTGACTTGAATGGTGGGAGGCGGACTCTCTGAGTTCTTCCGGCAAGGAACGAGGTGATCCAATCAAGAGCTTTTCCTTGGATTCCGATGTTTGAGGCGTTGTAGCAGGGTGCTGTGACAGACTGTGTCGAAGGCTGCGGAGAGGTCGAGGAGGATGAGGGCGACTGTGTCTCCATTGTCCAGTAGAGTTCGAATGTCGTCTGTTGCTGCGATGAGTGCGGTCTCAGTGCTGTGTTTTGTTCGGAAGCCGGACTGTGAAGAGTCGAGGGATTTGTTGGTTTCGAGGAAGGTGGCGAGCTGGTTGTTGAGAGCTTTCTCGATGACTTTGGCCGGGAATAGAAGGAGCGAGATGGGGCGGTAGTTTTTGAGTTCGGTGGGGTCGGCTGTGGGTTTTTTCAGAAGGGCGCTGAGTTCGGCGTGTTTCCAGCTTTCCGGGAAGGTGGCGGAGTTGAGGGAGCAGTTGATGACGTCTCGGAGGTGTGGTGCTATGATGGAGTCTGCTTTGTTGAAGATGTGATGAGGGCATGGGTCTGTGGGGGATCCTGAGTGGATGGAGTTCATCAGTCGGATGGTGTCCTCCGTGGAGATTGGGTTCCAGTCATAAAGGATGTTCAAGGGGGGTGAAGGTACAGCAGAGGGTTGTGTGGGTTGGTCTCCGGGTTGGTTGTCGAAGCTGCTGTGGATTTCAGCGATTTTGTCGTGGAAGAACGAAGCTAGGGAGTCGCAGAGGGTTTGAGAGGGAGTGATGTCGTTGGAGTTGGCAGTGGGGTTGGTAAACTCTTTGACGATGTTGAATAATTCCTTGCTGTTGTGGGCGTTGATGTCTAGTCGGCCTTTGAATGCGGCTCTCTTGGCAGTCCGGATCAGTTGGTGGTGTATTCGGGTGGCGTTTTTGAAGGCGTCCCTGGTGCTAGTGTTTGGGTCTTTTTTCCAGGCCTTCTCAAGGGAGCGACAGTGTTTCTTGGATTTCTTAAGATCATCGTTGAACCAGGATGCGTTTTTGTTGCCTAGTTTGATTTGACGCTTTTTCAAAGGTGCTAGGATGTCGGCGCTGTTGGTTAGCCATTGATTGAGGTTAATGGCTGCTTGGTTGGGGTTCGAGGAGTGGGCGGGGGGGTTTTGAAGAAGCGATGAGGAAATCTGGTCGATGGTGATTTTGCTCCAGTTTCTTCGCAGAGTAGGTTGAGGATGGTTGTGGGTCGTGGTCTTTTTGTAGGTAAAGTGAACGCAGCTGTGGTCCGTCCAATGGAGAACTGTGGTGTGGCTGAAGGAGATATGTTTGCTGGAGGTGAAGATAGGGTCGAGTGTGTGCCCTGCGTAGTGAGTGGGGGTATTAACAAGTTGTTTAAGTCCGAGGTTGGCGAGATTGTCCAAAAGGGTGGTGGCGTTGCGGTCGTTGCTCTTTTCCAGGTGAAAATTGAGGTCTCCCAATAGAATGTAGTCCTCGGAGGGGAGGGCGTGTGGGGTGATAAAGTCTGTGATGTCTTCACTGAATTGTGCACGGGGTCCTGGTGGCCTGTAGAGGAGGGTGGCTCTGAGTGTGGTCTTGGGGTCGGTTTGGATCTGGAAGTGAAGGTGCTCGGTGCTAGAGAGGTTGACGTCTGAGCTGGTTGTGATGCGGATGGAATTCTTGCGAACGATGGCGATGCCTCCTCCTGTATGGTGGGTGTGGTCTTTTCGGATGATCTTGTAGCCTTCCGGGATGGCGATGGTGATGTCTGGGGCTGAGGAGGCGTTCATCCATGTTTCTGTTAGGAAGGCGACGTCCGGAGAGATGGTGTCTAGTAGATTCCAAAGGTCGATGGCGTGTCTGTGGACCGAGCGGGTGTTGAGCAGGATGCATTTTAGGTGGTTGGCATCAGATCTATGTTTGGTGTTAGTGGATGAGGGATTGGTTTTTGTACAGTCAAACTTGCAGGAGTTGCAGGTGAAGGGTCCATGGGTGTGTCCAGGTGCGGCTTGGGCGCAGTTGGGGAGTCGGCCGGGGTTTAGTGCAAGGAGGGAGGAGGAATCGTATGTAATGCGGTTGGGCTGGGACTTAAGGGAACCAGGGGGTCTGTCGCTGGGCGCGGGCTTGGCCCGGACGGGCGTAGACGGGCTTACCTTTGGCGCACCTTCGGCGCGGCCGCAGCGCGTGGACGCTGCGCGTTGGAGCATTGGTCATTGATATGGATGGCTGAGGGTGCGGAGCGTGGGAGGGGCAGCAGGGAGGCGGGAGCGAGGTCGAAGGAGGGCTCGGGTCAACAGCCAAAATGGCAGCAACAACAACAACAAACGCGGCAATGCAGGGCGAGAAGGGGCACTGGCAGTGGGGGCCAAGGGGCGCTTTGAGGTCCAGGTATAGTATGGGTACTGCCGCAGTGGGAGCGTGTACAAGCGTGGGGTGGAAGCACTAAGTAGAAAGTGATTTCAGCCCAAAGAAATGAACAATCAAATGCACGCAGGCAGAGTGCTATGCAAATTAAGTACACTCTAAGGCGCTTTTCACACGATCACAGTCTAGTTCAGAGTAAATGGCCAGAGGTGCATTCAGACGCAGCGCTATCACAATAAATCACAATCAATGCAAATGGAGCCACTACAGTGCAGTAAATAGTGTCTAGCGGTGCACGTAGTCAAGGCGCTAAGAAAATGCAATTATTCAACAATGTACAGGGATTAAGGTAGAGGAGCGCGCGAGCGGATCACAGTGCAAGCAGAATAGCTGAACGATACCACAGTAATCAGGAGGAGGATGCGAGGGGAGCGACCACTCGTCAGGACGGCAAGATGTGGGCCCAGTGCTTACTGTACCACTAGAACCAAGCTGCACCTGACTGGAAGAGGTCCAACTAGGCCGAAACCAGTTGTGGATTGTTTGGGTTTTGGTTCAAAGAGGAGCTGGCTTGGCAGTTTGGGCTAGACTTTCTATTGGAGCAGGACCAAGGCTGATTTACATTTTCTGGGTCTTATCTGTGTTGGCACGTTGGGCAATACAATGATGGGTTAGAATGCTACCCTAATTGATTGCCATTGGTTAGGCTATTTGTAATCATTCGTCCCATCACCTTTTGTGTGTTTGATGTAACGTCCTATGTGGCCAAGGATATGCAAATACATGGTTTCTGTCCTCACTATGCCTTTGAAACCAAGTTGCAGCCAACTGAAGAGGCCAAGTAGGCCAAAACTGTTGTTGGAGCAGGACCAATGCTGATTTGAATTTGGCTGGGTCTAACCAGGAGGTGCATGGTGGGCAGAAAAAAAATGATGGGTTGTTATGGTGCCCTGAGTGGTTGACAGTGGTTAGACTAATTACAAGCATTCCTCTGTCAACTTGTGATGTTTTTACTTAAAATAACACTACATGGGAAACAATGTTAAATATAATTGATTCAACTTTAAAAAACAATATATAAATATATTCATTCACAGAAAAAATAAAGGTTAGGGGACGTTTGAGTTAGGCTCAGATTTCACATGCTCAAAACCATAGAAGTCCAGCAGTTTAAGTTACCTGAGCTAACTATAACTTAGGCCCTGACAATGACTTCATATAATACATCACTCATGACATGGTCAGTGACATCACTGATGGATCTCAAATGACGTCACTGATTACATCATCCACAGAACCACTCATGCACCCACACAACCACTCACACACTCATACAATCCCTCACACATCCTTACTACTTTTGTACCGTCACAAACTCACACAACCACTCACACACCCATACAACCACCCACACACCCATACAACCACCCACACACCCATACAAACACTCACACACCCATACAACCACTCACACACCCACGCAGCTACTCAGGCACTTACTCACACAGCTGTACAACCCTCACACACCCATACAACCACGTATGCACCCATACAACCAGTCACAGACCCATACAGCCACTCACACACCCTCTGACAGACCTTTTCAGCCATTCTCACACCCAATGATAGATCCATACAGCCGCTCACACACCAACTCACACACCCATACAGCCACTCAGACACCCACCCACTCACTCTGTGAGAGGGGCTGTTTGAGTGGCTGTATTGGAGAGTGAGTGTCTGTGAGAGTGTCTGTATGGGTAATGGAGTGAGTGAGTGTTTCTATGTATGTGTGAATGTGTATGTAAGTGATTGTGTGGGTGTGTGAGTGATTGTATGGGTGAGTGGGTGGCTGTTTGAATGGGTGTTTGCTTAAGTTAGTTGGTGTGTGAGTGGCTGTTTTGTAGAGTGAGTGTCTGTGTGAGTGGCTGTATGGGTGAGTGAGGGGTTCTATGGATGTGTGAATGTGTATGTAAGTGATTGTGTGGGTGGTTGTATGGGTGAGTGAGTGGCTATGTTGAGAGGCTGCATGGGTGAGTAGGTGTGTGAGTGAGTGGTTGTATGGGTAAAAAAGTGAGTGTGTGACTAGCTGTTTGAGTAAGTGTGTGGCTATGTGAGTGACTATGGGTGAGGGAGTGGTTGTGTGAGTAGCTGCATTACTTTTATTTTTCTTTCCGTCTTAGTAAGAATAGGGGAACACAAAAGTATGATTCGGAACCAGAACATTAAGTCCAATCTAGCGGCCCATTGGATCACTAACCAACACAACATATCCCAAGTTCGGTTAATGGTCATAGAAAAGATTGAAGACAGAGAAGGGACAGATTGTCGCAAGATCTTATCTCAAAGGGAGGTCATGTTGATGTTTTTTGTAACATGTATTAAAACATAGGGACATAGGATATTGGTTGTCATCTGCACGTGAAATTCAGTTATATATGTGATGCAAATGTCAACACGAAGGTGTACACTCAGGAAGCCATATGAATGATGCATAGAATACATGTGATACGTGACACAAGACAAGTTAAGCAGGAGAAGCCTAACATTACGACAGAAGCCACGGCACTACAGCAGTAATTTAGGTAAGTTTGCTTTATTCAATTAAAACACCATGTGCAAATTGCAAATATATATTCAGGCAACAAATGTATGACTCTGCACTCCTGGGGCCTCCACTTGCCAAATTGATTCCATAAAAATCCGCAAAACGTCAACGCTTTTCAACCATTCCGGTCTTGATCACTGCAGCTGAGTGAGTGTTAAATTGCGATGTTAGTTCTCATGCCTTTTATACCCTAATCGGCATGGTGGTACTTGGGATCCGTGTTACTATCCCACCTTGAAGTTTTTGCTATTTACAAAATGTGTGCACGCCTCAGAACAATGAATAATTGGTTAACCCAGCACATACTTCAAGGTGGGATAGTACAGGGACCACAAGTACTAACATGCCCATTAATTTTAACATACTCTTTGTTCTCTATTTAAGTAAATGTTGCAATGGTTTTTAATAACTATGCAAAGAAAAAATAAACTTAAACTTAACAAGCCCATTAGGTCCATGATGCCCGATGGAGCTACCTGGTTTAGCTATAGGGGAGATGGGCCGTGGACTCCCTCCTTGGTCGTCACCTACCCAGTCGGCCTTTTCATTTCGTCTCTCCTTGTTGTCTCTTCCCCTATCCTCCCTTTCTCACCTTCCCTGTCCCCTCCCCTCTGCGCTCCATTTATTTTGCCATCCATGTTCCTTAAATTGTTTCGTACTGAGACCTAGCTATTTGGCCAAAGCCCGATGGAGCTACCTGATAGCTATAGAGGAGATGGGTTTTGGGACTCCTCCTCGACCGTCACCTACCCAGCCGGTCTTTGGGCAGACTTTCCTTTTTCTTTCTGCCGTATCCCCCTCCCATTCGGTTTTTCTGCGAACCTCTTCCCTCAACACCTGAGACCGAGCTACTTTGTCTGATGCCCGATGGAGCTACCTGGTTTAGCTATAGGGGAGACGGACCGTGGATTCCCTCCTTGGTCGTCACCTACCCAGTCGGTCTTTAGACAGACTTCCTCTCTTCTCTACGGTTGTCTCTTCCCTTATCCTCACTTTCTCACCTCACCGACCCCCCACTTCTTCTGTCTCTCCTTTCTCTCCTTTCCTAACGTATTGCTGACTGTTCGTTGTAAGATATAATTTTTGATCTTGTTCTGTTATACTGTTAAACCACATTGTTGCACTTCCTTTCGTCCCTCCTGTTGTCTCCTCCCGCATCCTCCCTCTCTTTATGTCTCCCCTTCTCCCTTCTCTCAATGGATTGACACTGAACTTTTTTTGCCTGATGCCTGATGGAGCTACCTGGTTTACTTATAGGTGCGATCGGCTGTGGATTCTCTCCTTGGTCTTCACCTTACCCTGCCGGTCCTTAGACAGATCTCTCTTTTCGTCTCTCCATATTGTCTCTTCCCTTATCCTCCCTTTCTCACCTTCCCTGCCCCCTCCACTACCTCTCTCTCTCCTTTCTCCCCTCTCCTAATTGTATTGCCTAATCTTTTTGGGGGATTTTTGTGTAATTATTGAACTTTTTCTGTTACATTGTTTATTCTCATGTAAAGCGCTCTGATACCTCTGGGTCTAGCCAGCGCCATATAAAACTCTTTAAATAAATAAAAAATAAAAAATAAATAAATAAAAATGACCACTAACATTGTAATTAAACACAGATTTAGCTGCCGTGTTCAAGACCAGAATGGTTGAAACGTGTTGGTGAGTATTGCTGAGTTTTATTACATCAATTTGGTAAATGCAGCCCCCGGAATGCAGCGTCATTAATTCGTTGCTTGAATTATCTCGATAATACTGGTCATCCCCTAACGACTGCACCAGCAGTCCGAGTGCGCCACTTGTGACCGCTTTGTGTTTATATATCCCGCCTTTATCATATAGATAGGCAGTCCCGCCTTTTCATCTCTTGCCCTCTCTGCCACCCTCCCCACCGAGTAAATTTGGGAGCCTATGAGGAAAAGAAGAGTTGAATCCTTTCTGAAGTCTCTAGGTGCGACGCCACGAAGCATATTTTCCAAACCAGTAACTCATTGTATTATTATGCAAGGAGTTGCAGTCTGATGTGTCCGTTGGAGAGCACAGAATGCTCCCAGTCCAATGTTTTTATTCCGATAAAGCCACATTTCCGTATTAATGTAATAAACTGATTGTTTGAATAATGAGAAAATTTGACTGTGTCGCATTTGATTAAATTTGTAACTTGTCCTTTTCATAAAAGCCCTAATTATAGCATTTGGACATCTGAAAAACTATTCTTTATGGAATGTCTGATTAGTAATGCGCTCAAATGTATCGTTGGAAGATTAATTGTCAAATGTGCCGTGTTCATTCAGTGTTATTTAAATTGTTTTTGATTAGTAAAATTAAAAGTATCACATTTTAGAATTCAGTTTCATGAACATCGGAAGGAATTTCTAGTGTAGTTAAATGTCTTTTGAAGTCTGGACCCCGGCAGCCTGTTTTTCTGCATGTTCGTGCTGTGTCTGGTATTGGGCTTGTGATAAATGAGTTGATTTACTGCCCCTGATTATAGATTCGCTCCAGGAATCTGATAGTGTACATGCAGTAAACACAGTAGGGATTTCTGGTAATTGGTGTCTGTTTAATTTAGTTTTTGTTAAGTGATTTAGTCACTAGCACGCGATTGTTTTAGGTGGTTTAGTCTTACCACAGGATTCTCTAGCAATGCATAGCATCGTTGTCTTCGTTTTGTAGGGTTTCTTTTATTCGTTTTATTTCATTCAGGTATTTTAGGGAGGATTAATATAAACAAGTCCGTCATACTGAGTGCATGCTGCATCCTTAAAAGCTTCTATTTGACTGTTTTTCTTGTCATTTGGACAGTCTTCCATAAATCATATATACATTACGTTTGTAACGCGCACTCCGCTCATACTCCATGCGCGAACATCGCATTCCAGATGCGCCTGCTCTGGAGAACAGTTTTGGAGCATTTTCCGTTCCGTTTTCTCACTTGAGGGCTGATCATAAGATTCATAATATACAGAATAATTGATTCGTTCCAAAGAAAGCTTCTGATATTCGACCCCCCAACCATCCTGCTTCCCACTTACACCGGCCCGCATTAAGAAAGACCTTTTAAAATCTAACTATGCCCCCTCGCGCAACTTACGATCTGTGCATAAAGGCTTGGCAACTATCCGTCCGTTTAAGAAGAAACGCCAAGGAGGTAATTGCTTCCATCATTTGGCGGCCACCTTTTGGAACTCCCTACCACTTGTCTGAAGACAATGTCAGGACCTTCTGATTTTTAGACAATCTCTCAAAACTTGGCTTTTTAAAGAGGCGTATGCTTAGAGTAACTGTGTTTTGTGCCCTGTTTTACCAGTCAGCGCCAAGAAACCTACGGGTGTATGAGCGCTTAAGAAGTTTATTTTAACATAACATAACATAAAATCCAGATTCTTCCTTGCCGCTGAATAACTGTTGCTGGAAATCCAAGCTACTCTTGATCTGGGGAAAAGTGGAGATTAGGACTTTTTTATGCTTCTAAACCCCTTTGTTTTACCCTCCCACTGACATATGTATAACTTCAGTGGATTTGGTAACTTTTACTGGGCCTGTCTCAATTTACTGGCCGATTCTATTGAGGGCCTATTAAATGTGCGGAGATCAAGAGCAGAATGGTTGGTGTGGCGGCCATATTTATGTGCTTCCCTCCCAGAGGGCATGTGCAGTGGCCGAGAGAAGGCAGTGTTGTGTGTCGTTGCAAATTGCAGGTCTGACATAGAGACTGCTTTCACTATTTTGTCAGCCTCTCTGTTTCCAAAATAAAAAAAGAATCCGAGTCATTTGCATTTTATTTCCACCGTGTACAGAATACAACTTGGGGCAGTGTGCCAGCTCACTTCAGCCATTGGCACTCTTGGACTGTGAGTCCGGAACAAGGCTTACCAGAACCGCATCGGAGAACACGTCTCGGGAAATCCTCCCCGCACCGGGGCAGAACAACGTTTTGGAACCTTCGCACCTGAAGACCCATTTTCCTTTCTTTCCCATGAGACATCCTTTACCTCTTACGTATTCACGAGTTTAGGCAATCACCCAATTTCTTGAAGACTCCGCCTAAGACTGGAACACTATTCATGCATGTTACTTAAGAAAGATTTACAAACGGAGTAGTCTGGAGAAACGCACAGTCCGTGATACGTTTCATTTCTGTACACCTGGTCTCGAGCGGGCCGGGTTGGAATTATCACCGGCCTAGCGACCTGCTGTGCGCCATCATAATCATTCAGCCCTGAGGAGTTGCAGAATCATCGCATTCCAACGCGACGAAACACGTGTCGGCTGGCTATCAAGAATATTAAATGAACAGTGGAACAAAAAGACATTGGGGTTCTTTCTGACAGCTACAACTTAAACTTTTGAGGTGCCAACTAAGGCACCAAATCTATACTCTCTTTTCTACTGTGGTGTGTGCGATAGGCATTTGTTTTATTTGGTTGGCGGATGAAGACCCCTTGGCCGCTAAGGGTCCTTAGGGACCAAGCAAGGCCTCCTGTTACCTCCACCAGGCCCCACACAGTGGGATTGCTGAAAGGTGGTTGGAGGACACGCCCCCTTTCTCCACCACTCTGCAAAAATGCCTCTTGGGAAACTGCTGGTGGGGGGATGAGGGCCTCGTGCTTCCTGAGGGCCTCCGGACTAAAGTGGACTTAATACCCCAAGCAGCAGTGCACCAGGAGGTGCATTTGCAGAGTGGTGGGGAAAGCGAGCATGGCCTCTGATGACCTCTCAACAATCCAGCTGTGTGCATCTTACTGGAGGTAACCAGAGGGCTTATTGGGCCCCAAGGACCCTCAAGAGCCAAGGGGACTTAATTCCCCTACTAGTAGTGCTCCAAAAAGTGCGATTCCAAGGTGGAGAAAGGGGGTGTGGCCTCCAAAAACCTCTCAGCCACTGTGTGGGACTTGCTGGAGGTAACAGGAGGGGTAGTTGGCCCCCAAGGACCCTCAATAACCAAGGGAACTTCTAGTAGTGCACCACAAGGTGTTTTTGCAGAGTGGTGGAGAAAGGGGGCTTGACCACCTACGATGTATTAGGAATCCCGCTGTGTGGGATTTACTGGAGGTAACAGGAGGGGTAGTTGGGCCCCAAGGACATCCTTGGGGGCCAACTAACCCTCCTATTACCTCCAGTAAATCCCACACAGCGGGATTGGTAAGAGGTCTTTGGAGACCATGCCCACTTTCTCCACCACTCTGTAAACGCTGCTCCGCTCGTGGTGCACTAATAGTTGGGGGATGAAGTCCACTTTACTCCCTTATGGACCTTAGGGGCCAAGAAGCCCTCCTGCTATCTCCTGTAAGTCCTACCCTGGGGATTCCTGAGAGCTGGTCGGAGGCCCAGCCCTCTTTCTTCACCAGTCTGCAAACACGATCACTAGTTAGAAAAAGCATAGAAATTCACTCAAAAAAACAAAGGTTACATGGATGTTGAGTTTGCAAATAAAATTAAAAGAACCTTAGAAAGTCAATACAATTTGAAAAAAAAACCCTTCGAAATTTACTAAAAAAATCAAAGGCTATAGGGACGTTATAGTTAGCAAATACAATTTTTTTAAAAACTGAAAAAAATTCACTGAAAAAACAAAGGTTACAAGGATGTTAGAGTTAGAAAATAGAAATTATAATACCATGGAAATTCAGTGAAAAACCCAAAAGTTACAGGGATGTTATAGTTAGGCTGACATTTCACTCATACAAAACCAGTGAAATGTAGCCGTTATAGTTACCTGAGTTAACTATAACTCACAGCCCGCAATGCACTGCTTATAACATCACATATTACATCACTCATGACCTAATCAGTGACATCAGTGATGTCATTTGAGATGTCATCATTGATGTTATCAGCGATGACATCATCCAGTGACTGTTTTAAAATAGTTTATGATTGTTAAATATATATACTAAGGTGCATTGCTGAATCAGTGGGTGTACTCTGGCTTCACCTTCCTGTTTGACTCCATTGCAGCTTTCCCACATCTAACGTCAACTCTGCAGGAAGTCAAGGCCTTCAAAGAGGACAGGCTGCAATTATTCACACCTATTTTAGCTCCCTTTTGTTCTCCATCTGTCCTTATGGGCCCACCTTGACCAGCAACAAGCTCTTCCCCAGTACTGCTGATTGACCCCAAAGAAAGTATGCAGACCTCTCAAGTTGTTCCTCTAGTTGTGCCAGTTCCCGATCTGATGTTAGCTCCTGCCCTGAATTCATACCACCTTTGACCCGAGTTCACCCCATATCGCAGCTTGCCATAACAAAAACACAACGTTTTTGACGAAGACAACTGTCCGGTTCCTCTGCAGCACTACTATAGGAGGCTTGAGGCTAATTTTCATGTCTGCTTCTGGTCGGGTGTTCAACCTGCCCAAAATGATGACTCTTAGAATGCTCATGGCTTGTTTGAAGTGCTATTGCAGCCCCTCCCCACTGACATTTTTCTTACAGAGAATTTGCCATTTAACGAGGCGCTGTTTGATACAATGAATTCAGCTTGCTCAAAAACCATTTTTTGGGCTGGCAACAAATTGCCCCATTGCTAGGTGCTACAGGCCGTCTCACCCTCTGGCAATTGAGGTTCTCCCAGTGCTGAATGAAGACCATGAAAATGTGTTCTCACAAGCAGTGATGGACAAGGTGCAGTGTAGCATTTTATACTTAGAGTATTATCATCTTTCTGTAAACCCTGCCATTTGATTTCTGCTGCTCTTGCATGATGCCCTAGTGTTCCTAAAATGTTTTGGTCTGTTGTTTTGCCAAATTCTGATATTTGTTAAGAGCTTACCTAATGGTGTATTCCCTGTTTCTCTGAATAAAACTGACATCTCACCGGCTTCTCTGTGTGATGAAATTACTACATGTAGCTATTTAGATTTTAAATGTTGGCCTTGAATCCACAAACCCGGGTGCTTGTGCAGCGGGCACCAGTGTCATTATCAAACAACATGCCTGAAATACACTCCACTGGATTTTCCAGAGGTCTCGAGGCATCAGTGATGGATCTGCTCTTTAATGCGGCCAGTCATTTTGGAGTAAAGGCTGATGTGGCGCAGGTTTGTTTCAAAAAGAGTGAAACCACAGCTATATCCTTGGGCAACCCGTTCAACCAGTAGTACAGGACGTTTTGAGGTAACTGGGCTCTTTCCTTTCATCAAAGGCAGCTGTCGCAGTCCATCCAGCAACCTATACAGACTTTCTGTGCGCTAGAGGAAGAGGCAACAGCAGCATTAATCATCTTTCACCGCGTTTCTCGGCAATGCTTGCACTCTGTCACGTTGGACATAGAGATCTTCCGTGGTGTACAAGGTAGCTTAGCCCTTCTATTTCTGGACACCCATCCTCACATTCCCCTGTTTTCACTCAGACGTCGCCGGGTCACCCCAATATCCTTTCCAAAGAAGTGATGATTTTGCTTGCCAAGATGCTATCGAGCTTGTATCTGAGGTCGGGCAAGGAAGGATTTGTTGTTCTTGTTGCTTCTTGTTCCCGAGAGTAATGGGAGATTGAGACTGAGTTTAGACCTCGGAGTTCTTAACTCATTCCTCAAGAAGTTCAGCATTATGACTCTAGTGTAGGTTTTGCTGCCCCTCAAACACGAGGATCTGATGGTGTCACTGAAGCTGCAGTATGCATACTTTGTTGTATTAGTCATGCAATTCCACAGGAACTATCTCTGCTTTGTGATAGGGTCAGACTACTTCCAGGTCACTGTCCTGTATTTCAGTCACACATCAGCCACTGAGGGCTTTACAAAGATTGCCAGCCCTTATTCATTGGTCATGCATATACTCTTTAACTGACTGGTTAAGGCTGTCTCGCCTCTGCTAGTTTTAGACCACCTGCAGAAAAAGATGTTGCTGTCATCCCTTCAAATGCACCAGCATGTGCAGTGAGCTCAGTAGTCTCAGACAAGGCTTGCACTTTCAAAGGGTAGGCTCAGGACCTCCAGTGGTGGATGATGGGGGCCAATCTGACCTAGAGCAGACCATTCTCCAGACCACCTGCATTAGTTTCATTGGTGACAAATCCATTGTCTGTCAGTTGCAATTGTTACTGTCGTAAAGCAAAATTAAGAATGTCACTTTCAGGTGACACGTCCAACTAGAGAATATTTGGGACATTTCTGATGAATACTTCCAACTGCAGAATTTACACCTTTTGGAGTATTCAAAGGCAGCAGCTGAATTCTGAGATTTTTCAAACAATAGCTCCTGTGTGCTGGTAGATGGGGTTGTGCGACACTGCAGTGACTGCGCTCCATCTCAGAAGCCATGTGACGGAGTGACATATAGGCACCACTTCTGTATGCTGATGTCCGTTTCTGTTTGATCCTCCTTCTGCACCCTGAGGCAGGGGACAGTGCTTTATCAAAGATAAGTAACATATTCTTCTGATGGATACTTCTATCTGCAGATTCTTCCGCTTTATAATAGCTACCACAACAGTTTCTTTCAAAAAGTAGAGGGTCAGAGGAGTGGGCTCAGACCAAAATGTCCTGCAGGTCTAAGTGAGCAAAATGCCCCTCTATGCATCCTGATTGTCAATGCAAGAAATTGGTGAATGTGTGCCTTGATGTACATGTTGCTGCTTGACAGATGTTTAAAATGCCCAACTTCCCTTGCTAACGCTTTTATAGCAACCTTTCATCAGGGGTATCCGCTTTGGCTAGGGCGTAACACATCTTTATTCATTGGATGATTCCCTTCAACAGAGTCGTCTTCAGGACCACCTTTCCCTTTTAGATATTGACAAACCCCACAACAAGTTGATTGTCAATATGATACTCCTTTCTGTGTGCATAGGGTATCCATCAGAAACCGCATTACTGAGTTCTTTTTGGCTCTCCAGCCTATACTTATGTTCGCTATGTGAATGCCACTAGTGTAATAGTTATTGTTGCCTCTTCCGTTCCCATAGTGGGTTCTTGGATGGTTTAGTGCAGAATTCACACCCTTAGGTTGAGTGCTGACTTTGCATTTAAACCTACTCTATTGTTGTATTTGTTGAAAATCAGGCTTTCTACAATGCTCTGTAAAAGCTCCGCTGTAAAACACTGTATAAAGAGAACTAAGGGCAATTCATACAAATTAAAAATGATAAATGATATATCCTGAAAGTGCAACGCATTAATTTTGCTTAGCATTCAATTTCTTAATTGCTTGCCACATTAAATTGCTCTATAACAACGCAGAACATTTATTTGAATTTTCTTCATGGTGATTAATTGTGGTGTGCTTTTCCTTTCTATATGTTAATGATGTAGATATGAATTTTCTTCTGTCATTTATTAGCTACATGTGTACATATTGCTTATTTAACTTCATCAGAAGTCATAGTAGATGCATTTTGTCCTGATAAATAGCTTTTAGTTATATAAGTAGGAAACACAAATCTGCTTAGTTATGAATAAAGAAATATTTTTTGTGCTTTCATTCCGTGCATACTGTTCATGCAAAGCTCTTTCTTGAAGTACTAGCTCCAATAAGTGTTCATCGTTTTAAAACTCATCATGTGCCAGATTAGTATTTAAGTAGTCTCACTTGAGGACATGATGATGTCATATGTACTTTAGATTCAAAGTATTTCTCTACTCAAACGAGTATACATAATCATCTCATGTGTTATGGCTTTTGAGACTTCTCCCATATTTCCAAATTGCTCTTGAAAATGATACAGTTTGGACGTTTGGTTAAATCTTTTCATTTCATTGCTGGGTCCTCATCAAGGATCGCTAAAACACTTTGGATTTCAAGCCATGCAGTTAATGCAGCAGACCTATGTGTTTGGCAAACCCTCAGTGCTTCTGGATTTAGTGTTTGATCTTTGCTGTATTTGGCCATCCTCGGGAGGAACCGTTGGCTTCCTTAGCTGTTCCCCTGTTCTGCGCTACGGGTTCCACCTGGGATTGGCTGTTGGTGTGGTGTGTGAGGTGCGAGGGTTTCTTTGATTGATGTGCGGTCTGGCCCTGTGTTATGCATTTTTTACTGTTCAGGATATTCCTTAGATGCTTTAGAAGGTGTAGAGGGACTGATCACAACTGATTCTAGACGTGCCAGTTTGGGTGATGGTGGCTGATACTCTGATCTGTCCCCGATTCTGTTTCTGGACAGGGAGGGAAGATCTGTTGTAGCAGAGGTCCTCCCGGTCTCCAATCCAAGGTTTATGACTTCTTCTTGTGGTGACACAGCTGTTGAACACTTCTCTTTATGCAGGCTGCTGGTTGCATTTTTGCTTCCTAGTTGTCTTCAGAGTTAGTGAATCTATTGCAGGTGATGATCTCAAATATGTTGCTCTCTTTTGCTGCTGGCACCAAGCTATACCTGCCTGATGAGCCCTAACAAGGGCGAAAACGGTCCTGGGTTACTTGTGTTCCGGTTCAGGGAGAACCTGGCCTGTCAGTCCGAGCTGGAATGTTCCCATAGGTGCATGGTCAAGACTAGTATGCATATGACTGGCTCCAAGATGAGGTTGCTTGGTGAAAATGCATTGGGATGAGGACCTGAGTGATTGGCAGTGGCTGCGAACAATTCAAGCATTCCACCCCTCACCTTGATGTTGTTGCAGATGACGCTCTAAGTGCAACAGCTATACCAAGATGTGGGTTCCGTGCTCACTGTGCCACTGGAACCAAGCTATGTACTTGGCAGTTCCGACTCGATTGTTCCCATTGGAGCAGGGTCAAAATTGATTTGCATAACAATACACCTGTTGCCTACACACAATTGAAAGCGAGCTGGGTCCCTCACTTGGGGGTCCTTGATGATGACAAATGGGAGGGGGACCTGGCATCCCATAGAGAAGTGGCTTTACGGTCAGGTTTCTGCCTCGCCAAACAAAAAATCCTTCACCTCTCCTTTTGCTCTCAGACCACACTGGTTAAGATGGGTAGGGCGCCGCATGTTTACTGCAGACGTGGCTGTGGCCAGGGTGGCCTCTTTTATCATACTGTTTGGGACTGCCCAATGCTACAGAGCTTCTGAGTGGCAGTGGTTGGATGTTTGAGTAAGGTGCCCGAGACTACTCTTATCCCCTCGAGGAATCTGCAGTTAGAAATATCCATCAGAAGAATAAGCTGCTTTCTGATGGATGCTCACTGTCCTCCCTCTTTCCTGTTCTGTGTACAGACCTTTAGAATTCTATAAAGGTCTCAAGTAAGGTCAGTCTTGCCATGTTTGCAACGTGTCAGGGTGGATCCATGTCTGAGGGCGACGTAGAGTTGAAAAAGAAAAGGGACGCCAGTATGCAAGCGTGACTCCTATATACAACTCCCTGTGGTCTCTTCTGCAGGGAGTGCGATATCACCTCAAAGTCTGAGAATGCCACCTATCGGCATGCGGGAGCAATTGCTAAAACATATTCTGGATCCAGTCTGGTCCATGGAAATTCAAAAGGGGAGGAATCTGTGATCAAACATCCACTAAAAAGAGGGTTGCCAATCATAAGTAACGTGTTCTCTGCAGTCTATGTTGACAGTATTTGGATAGCATTTAGGAGCGCAGCCAAATGTTTCCTTGAGACCGTTAGCCAAACATTTATATGATCATAGTGCAACGCCTTAAAGCACCCTCTACTAGGCATGATCGAGTTGAATATGGAGAATATTAGAAACGGGAATAAATGTACTCCCTTCGGAAGAAGATGGGAGAAACAGGTGGAATTTAGAAGCTAAAATGCGGCCTTTATTGTGTATTGCTAACTAATTATTAAATGGCTGAAACACTGATTTTTCTCTTTGTAAAACATTGATTGATCCTAAAACAACTGGCAGTCCTCCAAGCGTGTTTAAAAATACGAGCAGGGCTCCTGTCATTTCACGGAAGCACTTTTAAGAGGGCCAGAGAGTTCATAGCGAATGTTGTATAACCAAAAGAGAATGCGAGTAGACAGGAGGAGCGGGTGTGCTGGACCATCTAATCCTCTGTCGCTGACTAATTTCTGCTGTTTCTATGAAGTTACGCCGTCAAAGAGGAATAACGAGAAAACATGAGCAGATTCCTTGTTACATTGTCGTGAAACTTCGTGGCTATTAATTCTAACCATAAATAAACAATTAATCCTGCTGGCGAGGTGAATTGGTTTTAGGAAGCGAATTTATTTTTAATGAGTTCGAGATTTGTGTACTACTGCTCTGCTGCTACCCAGCCCCCATGCTATGTGTGACCTCTTCAGCCAGTGCTGGCTTTTTGCCCCCAGCTAACTGAGGTTTGAGCCCACATTCAATCTATATAGCGAAAGTAAGGACCATGATTACAGTGGAATTGGCTACAAAGACATGACTGGTTGGCGGTGTCAGCCATTGTATGGGGCTTGTGTATAGCCGGGCGAGTGCAACTTGCACGACTGCAGTCCATGCTATACAAAGAAAGCTGCGTGTGGGAGAACGCATGCAAGCTACTCCGCGTTCTGTAAGAGGGAAGCTTGCACAGTGACAATGATGCCTGTGGTGCACGCTGCATGGACACAGACAGCTGGCACTCACCTCAGATGAGGCAAAGCCTCGGGTCCCTGATTCTTCTTCAGCTACAGCAGACTCGTGCTAATGTGTCACCTGCATTAACTGGGCGGTCTGCTCACATCATGCATGGCAGTGAGGCGTGTGTGTGCGTGCATGCGGGAGTGCGTGTGTGTGTGTCTGTGTGTGTCTGTCTGTGTGTCTCTCTCGCCCCACTTCCGAATTAGGTAGTTATTCCCCCAACTCTTTTGTGGAGCTGGGGAACCGGATTCGAGTCTCGGAGTCGGCTCAACATCCTGTGATTCTGGGCAAATCGCTCAATCTCCCTGTGCCTACCAAAATGAATGTGTCCTTGTGCAATGTAACTGGTGATCATGTAAAGTGCTCCAATACTTTCGGGTCGAGTTCGCGCTATATAAACCTGCAACAACAAAAAAAAGTCACTTCCAACGCCTTCTGTCTGAGACCCATGTAATTGTGAGACAGACACTTGAAGGGAAGGACCCACGCCTTCTTGCAGAGGGAATTGAAAACATTGCTGCCAGCGAGTGGCCTTGACTGGCGGATAGGCTCTGCCGGGCTGTTTAGCCGGCAGGTTTATCTTCCACAGCCGGAAGCAGGCCAACGACCAGCGTGCATCTGAGAAGTTACCCGCCAGTATTAGGATAACGTGGATTCCGCAGGAAAGAAAACTCAGGGGCAGAATTTCAAGAAAGTGGCGCATCTGTGGAGATGCGTCACTTTCCCTGCGCCACCATGCAAAACCCTTGTGTTACCATGGATGCGCCGTATTTACAATACACTCCGTCAGTTCTACATGACTTTTTGCGTGGGAACGCCCACCCTGCATACATTATACCTGACGCAGGTATAATGTAACGCAGGGCTTTACAACATGACGCATCTCCCTAGATGCATCACGTTGTAAATGGGCTGCTACTTTTCGGTGCCGCTGCATCACAAATGTGACGCAACAGTGGCGCAAAAGTGACGCAAGGGACTTGTAAATCTGCCCCTCAGTTTGTCCACACAAGGTAGTGAGACATTTGGTTGGGGAAGAGGAGGCAAACTGCCGTACAATTTTTTTAAAACCTAGATAATACTTTTTCTCTCCCCATATCAGCATTTTTTTCTCACACATGATTATTTTCACCAACCTTATGTTCGCTGCTCTCAGTGGCCCTTTTTATCATGAAAATCCTGGTGTTTTTGCAGTCGTCCTGTGTCTGTCTCAGGCCATCATTACAGCTACTCCTTCCACCAGCTGCGGATCACAGGTAAGTACCACAAAGCATCTCATTCACGCACAGTCTTCCTAGAAGTCATTAAAAGCATGCAAGGTTGGTTGCACATGCTCAAGAAACACCCTAATGCGCATGCTCACCTTAGCTTGTAGTTTAAAACATTATTTGGGCCGGGGGCACTTTTTGAAAAACCCAGAATGTACTAGGAAAGGTAGGCAGATGCCCTCAATCAGCCCAGCTGACCATCCAAGCGCCACAAGGGCCGCACATACCTGCCAGCATTTTAATTAGTTTGTTTTGCTATGCATCTGAGTAATTTTGCTGCGCTGCGTGCACTGTATATGCCTTCATCCCCGTGCTTTATTGGGAGAACAAGTATGGATCATTTTTATGTTACCCCAGACCCCATCCTTCTCCCCACAGAATCATTGCAATTTTCTGAATGTGGTTTATTTTATGATTATTGTCCAACTGTTTTAATAGTGTTGGCAGTTTCTAGGGTTGTATGTCCATGGGAGGTTTTAAAATATCTAATGCTTCCAAGTTTCGGTGTTTTAATTTAGCTTTATTACAGAAGCTGTTTTGCGGCAAACGCTGCATGAAATGTGCAGTGAATCATATGCTTAATCACACCATTGAGTGCTAATAGAGCGAATGCAAGTCGTTTACTCTTAATTTCATTTTATGAACTCAGACATGAAGATGTTGAATTGCAATATTCTGACCGTGCTCGGCCAGTTTTAGCTTATTCAGTTACTTTGTAATAGCAGTGGAGAGTGGCCACCAGCTCCATGGGCGCCGCGGGACTCAGTGTGGACCCTCAAACTCCTGTCATTCCAAAGACCCCCTTGTGGAGAAAGTGCCCACATGCATTGGTATTAGGCAGCTGACCGTTTCCCCATCTTATTCACGTTTTTTTAAGTAACAACTGAAGTTATTGGTGCATAACTGTTTTGCTTGATGTAATGCTGTTCAACATTTTATAAACAAAAAAATCAAAAAATATTTTAAAAACTGAAATTATTGGTACCTCTTGCAACTCAAGAAAGATGCAATAAATGATAATCTCTATGAGCCCGTTCTGTTGGGCAAGAAAATGCACTTTTATGGTGTAAATTGCGTGCAAAAAATATAAAGTGTAACAAGTTGTTGTGAAGTGCCATGAGACTGTTTGAAGAGGTTTGACCAGCAGAAAAATGTAAATTATTTTATAACTGTGTAACTTCTTGCCATGATCTAGCTTTGAAATATTGTACTCTGTTGTAGCATCCATATCTGAACCAGGGTAAAGATAGGTCCAAGATTGTGCAAAAGGTCAAGTCAAGTCAAGTCAAGTCAAATAATTTATATAGCGCGCTACATACCCAGAGGGTCTCAAGGCGCTTGAAGAAGGGTGGGGGATTACTTGTCGAATATCCAAGTTTTAAGTTGCTTTCTGAATGCTAGGTGGTTCTGAGTGAGGCGAAGGTGAGTGGGAAGTGAGTTCCAGGTTTTAGCCGCTAGGTAGGAGAAGGATCTTCCTCCCATGGTGGTTTTGTTGATGCGAGGTACAGCAGCAAGGGCTTGGTTGGAAGAGCGTAGCTGGCGGGAGGGGGTGTAGAAGGAAAGTCGTGTGTTGAGGCATTCGGGTCCAAGTTCGTAAAGTGCTTTGTGTGCGTGGGTTAGGAGGCGGAATGTTATCCTCTTATTGACGGGGAGCCAGTGGAGGTTTTTCAGGTGACCGGAAATGTGGTCTTTACGCGGGATGTCTAGTATGAGTCTGGCTGATGCGTTCTGGATGTGTTTGAGTTTTTTCTGGAGATTTGCGGTGGTTCCGGCGTCTAGGGTGTTTCCCTAGTCCAGGCGGCTTGTAACCAGTGCGTGGGTGACCGTTTTCCTATTTTTGGTTGGGATCCAGCGAAATGTTATTTTGAGCATGCGAAGAATGTTGAAACAGGATGATGAAACGGCGTTGACCTGTCTGGTCATCGAGAGTGAGGAGTCCAGGATGACGCCCAGGTTCCGTGCGTGGTCCGTCGGGATGGGTGCTTTTCCAAGGGCCTCTGGCCACCAAGAGTCGTCCCAGGCGGAGGGGGACGTACCTAAGATAAGGACTTCTGTTTTGTCTGAGTTCAGTTTCAGACGGCTGTGTTTCATCCACTCGGCTACTTCTTTCATTCCTTCATGTAGGTTGGTTTTGGCGGTGTTAGGGTCTTTGGTGAGTGAGAGGATCAGTTGAGTGTCATCAGCGTAGGAGATGATGTTGAGGTTGTGTTGGCGTGCGATGGCCGCGAGGGGGCTCATGTATACGTTGAAGAGGGTGGGGCTGAGTGAAGATCCTTGTGATACGCCACAAATGACTTCAGTGGCTTCTGACTTGAATGGTGGGAGGCGGACTCTCTGAGTTCTTCCGGCAAGGAACGAGGTGATCCATTCCAGTGCTTTTCCTTGGATCCCGACGTTTCTGAGGCGTTGTAACAGGGTGCTATGACAGACTGTGTCGAAGGCTGCGGAGAGGTCGAGGAGGATGAGGGCGACTGTGTCTCCATTGTCCAGTAGAGTTCGAATGTCGTCTGTTGCTGCGATGAGTGCGGTCTCAGTGCTGTGTTTGGCTCGGAAGCCGGATTGTGAGGAGTCGAGGGATTTGTTGGTTTCGAGGAAGGCGGCGAGCTGGTTGTTGACAGCTTTCTCGATGACTTTGGCCGAGAATGGAAGAAGCGAGATGGGGCGGTAGTTTTTGAGTTCGGTGGGGTCAGCTGTGAGTTTTTTCAGAAGGGCGCTGAGTTCGGCGTGTTTCCAGCTTTCCGGGAAGGTGGCGGAGTTGAGGGAGCAGTTGATGACGTCTCGGAGGTGTGGTGCTATGATGAAGTCTGCTTTGTTGAAGATGTGGGGAGGGCAAGGGTCTGTGGGGGATCCTGAGTGGATGGAGTTCATCAGGCGGATGGTGTCCTCAGTGGAGATTGGGTTCCAGTCATTAAGGATGTTCAAGGGGGGTCGCTCCAGTGCACTGCAAGGTCTGCACCATATATTTGTCTGACGTGGAAGAGAATAGGGAAGGGGAGGACATGCTAGAGGCTTCTCAATTTCTCAGGATTATAAACCTAATCAGGCTTTGCCACCTAAGCCAGAGAAGCAACAGTTAATCCAAGAAAGCCCAAAATATGTCATGCTGAATCACAACCCTGCAAGACCGCAATGTTATATCAGGGAGGGCCACCATTGTGCAAAGGATGCACCTAAGTGAAAGCATTCATCTCTCATATAGTGACATATGGGGCTGAGCTACATGTACGCGAGCTACTTAGTGGCAGCTGGCTCTGTACTGACTCCATGTGAGGCTCTAACAAGTGACTGCAAGATGTGTGGCCCATTAACCGATGCTGCACATTGCTCCTTTTGCAGAGCCGGAGGTCTCAGTAGAACCATTACATGTCATGCACGTAAAGTGAGTTTGTCCCAAATAGCCTGATGATGAGACTAGCGACAGGAACATCTCTAGACCAAAGGTGTTCAAGAGGTTTTCCTCCTCCTTTGAATCCGTTGGATCAGAAGAGCCAGCTTCGCTCAGATTTGTTGACCCTCACAATACTGATCAATCAAAACCGGAAGAGAAGCCATTTCTCTGGTCTGCTTCATGACCATGAGTCTAAGAGGGTGGATTTCCAGGTTTGAGATGCTTGTCGTGTAGGTAGAGCTTTAATTAGAAAAGTCTCATTGTGGTTTGGATTTCATTGGTCAGTAGTTATTGAAATGTGCGAGTTCCCCAAAACTGTTGTGTACTTTGAAGGGTTCACATTTTTTTATACAATATTGCATTTGATTAGTCAAGAATTTATTTTTAATTGGAGGGACATGTTATTGACCGAGGCAGCTCTTTTAACTGCAATTGATTCACAAACGGGCCTTTAAATGTTCGAGTACCGCCGCAGTCTGATCCTCTCGGTGATTAACAGTCTTGCTCCAACCATAATGACTGTATGCTAGCACTTCTCAAAACTGTACCACGAATAAACATCATGGATGAAGGGCAGCCAATTAGGAAGAAGAGTGACACGCCTCAGCAGTTAACAGTGGCCATTCTAGACGGCTGGTAAATGCTCTTTATTCCTAAGGAAAAAAAGCTTACAGTTTGGACTCAAAGTTCGAGATCCAAAAGAAGTTTTCGAACCAAAATGTGTTTTTTTTTACTTGAGGTAGAAGAACACAAAAAACGTATATCCATTATAAATAAGGTCTGAAATTGGCGCTATCTTAAATGTGATGAGACTTGTTTGATGCTACTTTTCCAGAGGATATACAGATGCTTGAGTATTCTATGAGGAGGCTTCCATCCTCTCAATACCCGCACGCTCAAGCCGCCATTTCTCGCTCAGACATTGAGACTATTGAAAGACGTTTCCCCCTCCATATTTTTATTGTTTTAGCTGACATGTTTTATTCTTACCCATCCATTTACTTTGTAGGACCAGTGACTATGGATGTAAAGTGCTGTGCTGTCCTTTTTTGGGTCTAGTTTGTGTTCTATAAAGCGATGAATGAGTGGATACTTCCAAAATAGTCCTTGAATTCAGGAACAGTGTTTTAGTGGCAAGGTACTGAGTATGGCCGAAGGCCAACCCCTCCACTCAGAACCCACTGTACATATTCTTCAGTAAAGCGCTGTGCGCTCTGGACGTATTTGGGATAGGTGCATTTGTGGCCAGTGGCCACACACCGCAATCATTGCCCACAAAGCGGAAGGCCATGTTCAGTGTACCGAATGGCCACAAGGCTGAATATTAATATTGTATACTTTTATGGTCACATTTGTGTCCGAAATAAAGTGATTTGACTGATTGACTGAATGTAAGGCATGGTTGACGGCAAGCACTGCGGTCAGAACCTGCTGCACATGGACAATGGCCTCCACTCGGTCTGTTGTAAGCTTTGGTTCTTTCATTGAAGGCTGTGCTTCTTACTACCACACTGTTAACCATGGCAGGTCCATGTCCACCACTTAAGAGCCAGGATTCTGCTTATGAGAAAGCTTTTACTTTAGAGGTGTCTCCATCATAGTAAGACTCTGCTGAGACAAATGCTTTGTTTCTTTGTTTGAGTCACAAGCTAGTTACAGTGAATGGCTGATGCATACTGAATGCATTTCTGTTGAATACCTAATTTCCAATGGATTCTTTGCCCATAGGACCCTGATTTATCCCATGTGGTTAAAAATTGCAGCTCGCCATTAAACATCCTGAAAAACACCATGTCTTGTATCAATAATGACCCCAAAAATACCCCTGACCAGAGCCACCGTATTTCCTAGTTCAAATTACAAACAAATCTAAATATGGCACAGTTGGCCGTTCAGATCATATACTCAAGGCGCGCACACAACCTGCTCTAGTCCAAACTCTTGCATCGGCTCCTCTTCTCTAGCGGTGAGTGACACCATGTGCAGATGCTGGAACAGCAGTGAAAGGCGGAGGACTCGAAAGCTGGATGGTGGCGTTGCATGTTACAGACTCTTCCTTGACGGTCTCTTCACCATCCAGCATGCAACGCCTGTTCAGGAAATCTTGTCTCATGTAGAGTGGATTCAATTATTTTGAAAGTGCAGTAGACGCTGTAGACAAACTGTGTATCCTGAAAACAATGACCCTCATGCTCTTCAGATGCAATTTGGCAATGCAAGGCCTCATTGGGAGTGCCCCGGTGTGTGGGTGTTAATTCTGCACCTCCTGAGTTAATGATTCAGCGGTGCAGAATTAAAGAGGATTTCTGGCTCAACCCCTAGAAGTGAGACATTATCTATGGGAGTCTCTCCATTTCACCCCTGTAGTTTGTCCCAGAAATGTAGGCTGCTGGAAACTATGAGAGGTCTGTGGCCAGTAACAAAAGGTGCAGCCCATGGGGAATTCTGGGGCACTCTTATTCAGGCCCGCAGAGTACCCTTCTACTCTCAACCGCTCTTTGTGTACACAGCATTGTGGCTCAAGTCTCACACCTGGCAATCGTTGCTTTGATGATGAAGATTTGAAAAATGCTTGTCCAGTGACTCTTTCGACCTTGGGATTACTGTTCACGCGTTGCCTGCTTTTTATATTTATTTAATGGGTCAGCGTGGATCTTGCATTGCGTATGTGAGTACCCCGAATAAAGACTTAGCCATACATTTATGCTCAGAAGGCTAGTTATTTATCCACTGGTCCCAGGAAATTACTTACACAAAGAGGGAAAAAGCCATACCTGTCTGGCAGAATATAAATTACATACAGAAGTGTTGCACACCCGTGACATCATAGCCGTGCACAAGGTCTTGACGGCCTGCCCTGCGGTTAAACATATTATGTTTCATAGAGTCAATATTGTGCTGGATGTTCCTAATTTAATTTTCAAATATGTTTCTCAATAATGTAAGACAGGTGTATTTGGTACCTTAAAAATAACTCAGTCTTCCGAATCACTGGGGCATTTAGACCTCGTTTTGTTACCCAGCGTTCTTGTTCGTAAATAATTTGTCATATTGCAATTCTGTGTTCTTTCAGGGCAATTATCAACCATTTCAATCCCAAAATCGAATCCTATGCTGCAGTGAATCACATATCTCAGCTGGCCGAAGAGCAGGTAAGATAAGTCTCATTTAAGGTTGCCATTAATATATCGCTGCTGTTGCTGACTGGCCCTGCACAGAACATTTATTTGCTGGTTTTGATAAACGTTTAGGAATTGTATGCTACTGTTCTCTTTGTTTCTACTGTGGATACCAGTGTGGTTGCAGTGAATAAAAATGTCTGAGTAGCATTATGCCATCCAGCTGTACAATGGTTTGTAGAGACATGTTTGTAACATCATCTCAAGTGCAGGTGTTTGTGTGTGTGTGTGGGGGGGGGGGGGGGGGGGGTGGGTAGGGGTGTAAAGATCAGGCTGTGCAGAAAATCAAGACTTTAAGCCGTTCATCAAACCTTTCTTCTTTTTAAACAAGTGGAGCAAAACGTGGAGCAAAAGCAGTCGTGGGTGCTGCCCATTCTACATGGTGGGGAAGTACAGGGAAAAATAAATATACATTTAACTTCTACTGCAGTGCTGCACCTCACTGCTCCTCTGCTCCATACACCGCAGTTCCCATGAGCACAGGCTCCCAGCTCACCATGCAATCCCAGCGATTCTCTCATGCCATTACTTCCAGCATGAGAGAAGTGATGGGGTTGGGCGGAGCGGGCTGGTTTCACGGTCCAGCAGGGACTTGGGGCCTGTGCTCCTGAGCCCTACAGATATCTCCGAGGAATATCCTGAAGATAACCAAGTGCGCATGTTGGTTTGGCTGGCCCTAGTCGGCCGGCCAAACCGAGATTTGCACTTTCAGTGCCCTCTACTCCTGCTCCTCATGCTGGTGATGCTGCGACATGGCCCCGCCCCAGACTCGGCAGACTCAGCAAACTCAACAGAGTAAATAAAAAATAAAATTAAAATACAAGTGTTTTATTATCATTTTATTTTTCATTTTCTGCTTTTAAGCAATTGGGCGATGCTCCTCCGCCATAGCAGAGAAGCCGCCCCTGAGCAAAAGGGAAGGGTTGAATTATTTTCAGATTTTTGTGGCATTCGAAAAGTACTATGCTGCTATAATACTGACTTGTTTGATAGCCAAAATTGTCTTTAAACCTAAAAGCACATAGTTCAACTTTGTGGTCGAACTTCAAAGTAGGAAATTGAACTGAGACCAATGTGATTTTTTTTTTTTTACCTAAAATTAGCAGACGCTGATTATTTGATCTATATACCAGAGTGGAAATAACTCCGAAACCAGCTGTGCAGGAGAGAAACCCCTAGTGTTTCTTCCACAAGAAAGGCATTGCTCATGGATTACATTTCCAAGAACTAGTTAAAAGAGTTTTATATTGAGTTGCCAGTTGCACAAAACATTTGATTGGAAGCCCTGGGAGTCAGAGCCATCACAATAAATGGACCAATAATAATGGCTTGTGAAGCAAAATGTTGGTCTTCACTGAGAGCATATACAAATTCCTTTAGAGATAGAAACATTCACTGCCCCTAAAGGTCCATTGTCCTAAACATTTTCCAACAGGATTGCTCACAAAAAGAATCCTCCTGGAATGTAGACTCCATTTTGCCAGCAATAGCTTGGAAACATACTTTACTAAACTGTTTCCCAATCACACTGGCTTATTTCAAGACCACGTTTTTTGGGCCATTTTATCCTAATGGTAGCTAGCAGGTCCTGAATACAGACTGCACTTTATTTGCTGCGCTGTAGCATTCTCTTGGCCTTTACTAAGTGCCTCATTGTTGGTCGAGAAACGTGATCAAATGTTGACACTCTTTAGCTCCACAGTGCACAGATTCCCTATGTAAATTTGAACATTTGCTTCTGATAGAGACTTTTAACTGCAGAGCCCTTACCATGGGAATTTTCTCAGGCACCAGACTGGATGCACAAGATTTTCATAACAACTCCCATGTGTCCCAGTAGGTGGCAATGTGCAGCTCTGCATTAGGTCAATCCCATTCTGGATATGATGTTGGGGCTGTTTTCTATCTATAGTGGAGCTTGTGACTCCTGTATACCACCCCCCTGCTTCATCTCCTGCCCGAGTTCTGAAGAAGATCAGAACTGAGCAGGCCCAAGTCATTCTAGAGGCATCGGATTGGGCCAGGTGAGTGTAGTATACAGAGCTCCTGGGCATGAACATGTGTCTTCTGATCAAGTTGATACTTACGAAGGATCCTCTGTCATAACATCAGGGCAGGCTTCTGCGGTCAAGCTTGCACAATGTGGATTTTCATTGTTCGCGATTGAGCACTGACAATTGACCTCCTGAGGTCATTGATGTTATTTTTTAATGGTGAGGCATCCCTTTACAAAATTAGTGTATGCCAGTAGTTGGTACAAGGTTGTGCACCCAATAAATTGGCACACTATTAACTAAGTTGTCTGAAGTTTTATTTTTTGTGTTATCCCTTGGCCCAGAAAGGACTTGCTTTGGGCACCGTTAAGATTTATTTTGGCTTTTTTGCGGTTGCCGGGCTAGCCATTTTTATTTTAATCACCTGTTTTAATTAGGTTTTTGAAAGGCCATCGACATTTATTTCCACCAAATCCATTAATGATACCATAGCAGGAGTTAGACATAGTTCTTGTTTTTTTTTATGTGCACCCTTTATTAGCTATTGCACGGTTTTCAATTAAGACTTCTGACATTGAAAACGTTTTTTCTCATCACCATAACCTCAGCTAGGCATGTGAACGGGCTACAAGTTCTTTCTATCAACCCACCTTTCTCAACATTAATTCCAGGTAGGTTGATGTTGAGGACTTGAGCATACGTTGTATTAAAAGTGATCATTCTAGGGGGCGTGGTCTGGCCATGCAGCAAGAAGGCTGCTTGAACCCTGAGCTCCACGCTTTGGAGAGCCTCAGACGGCGGCGTGAGGGCGTTCTTGCTGAATTTTGCCAGTCTGAGCCCTGATATTGGATTACAGAACAACCGAGAATGACCAGCTGACAAGTCAGATGACAATGGACGGCCTTAAGCAAAGTTCTCCGGTAAAGAGTTGTGTGGCTCTATGAGCGGAAAATGGTGGCTCATGATGCACACAGGAAGCTGTGAAACGGTCCTGTGAGCCTGTGTGCTGAGGAGAGGAGGAGCCTCTTCTCATTGTTTTGCTGCTCCGGCCCGTAGCTGACCCGACTGCCATTTGGCTCCGTTGTCCATGGAGTCTGGTGGCTGTAGCCTGGTGACACAGCCCCTTGGAAGATGAGGCGGATGAGGTGACCTGCTATGCTTCTGGGGCTTGACAGCGCCCACCATTTTAATCATTTTGGCTTCCTGACCTTGGATGGGAGAGTGGTGTGCACCGTAGTGCACATCGCAGCGCTCAGGTGAGACTGGCTACTAACGAGCCTCACAGACGAACAGGGTACTCCTTATGGATCCCTTTGGCACATCTGAAGTTTACTAGTCCGCCATTTTGTGCAGACCCACAGCGTTGTCTGGGCCTATTACTGGACCGTGCTCCTAAACGTATGGACAGAGAACTACTCGCCTGCTGACATTCAACAGCGACTGATCCTGGAGGCGGCCTGTTGACGCCGGAAAGTGGTGCGGTAAAACAGGATGTTGCCCATGACTTCCCTAACCAGAGCAATAGTTTCCTGGCCTGCCGGCCTGTGCTGACTTGCAGTGACAGCTGGACCTACTACTACTACTACTACTACAGTGCATATCTGAGCACTTGGACGGAGTACTGACTACTGAATGCTGGTCTGCCACTCTGTTGGACCCTCCTATCTTAACCAGGTCTCTCCTGCTTGTAGTCTATACTTACAAGCCAGACGAGTGAAAGGACTGGCTGTTGAATGCCTGGCAGTCGTTGGCGCATCTGGATGTGTGTGCCTTGTGAGATTCTTCAGTGGTTGGATTACTCCACAGCCCCAGCGAGTCTTTGCTGCTTTTCACTGCCCTGGTGGGACTATCATACCCAGGGCTCCCTGTAACATGGCTGCAACACTACTTACCTGTTTAGCCAAGAGTGGACCGGTCTTCGACCCCCCCGGAAAAGTCTGGGCATGGACCCCTCACTTTCATCGGTGGTCTACTATGGTAATCAGCTGAAGACGTCTTCTACATCCCTGATTATCTGAAGTTTATTACTGTTCATTGTTGGTCTGAGCTTACTGATCCTCTAAGACAGGTTGAGAAGGCGGCACTGAACTGAGGTGAAAGAGCTGCGCGCCATTTCTCCAGGCTCCCCAGTAACTCCGAGGCAGGGTTTCCATTTATTTGGTCACATGCTGAGATGAGGTGACCTCTTCCTCCGAAAGAGCGGTCTATGCTACAGTTGTGCTTTGGCATCCTTCTTGTTTGCCTCACACCTCATGCTGTACTGAACTTTGCTGATTTGCATCGAACTCGGTTGGATTACTTGTCTAGTGACCCTAGTGTTTTTCTTGAGGAAACCTATTTACTATATCATAATATCAATTGCACGAAATAATTCATATGTCAAAAGACTGTCACAAAAGAGTTGGTGATGCCTTCTGGTAATAAATCTGGTAAACCAACAACACAACTCTTTTCGGAAGCCTCAAACCAGGGCCGTCCCACCTAAGATACTAGTGGTGCCCCTTTCTTGACTCAGAAGTCATCTAATCCTACGATGACAACCATAAAATATTCTACCTTGGAACGGATACTTCAAGAAATTTCTGCTGTGGGCCGACGATTAAAGGGTATGGAGACCTCTAAATCTACTCTCACGACTAAGACTAAATCTATACGTACAGACATTGCTGGATTACAGAGCGGGATGCATGGGCTAACTGCGTGGGTTGTAGCGGTTGAGAACTGCCTTGATGTTATACCAGACCAAGACCAAGAGCTTTTATTTCTCAGGAGTATGGTAGTATATCTGGAAGATAGAAGCCATCAAGATAATGTCCGTTTTTTTTGCTTTCCGGAGAAAATAGAAGGCTCGGATGCAAAATCCTTTCTTAGAGAAACCCTTCCAAAACTCACATGTCTTACTTTTGATCCACCATTGGAGATGCAGAGAGCCCATCGTATTGTTCAGCCCAACACAGTGAAAAATATTCACCACGCCTGCTCATCGTCTGTGTCCTACGACTTGAACAGGCCCGCCAATTGATCATAGCTGCTCGTACCCATGTCTCATATATATATACATTCAAAGGTCCTGAGATCTGAAGGGCAGCGGATTTCTCGAAAGACACTAATGACCGTCGCAAAGCTTTCCTTTCTCTTAGAGCCTGCCTACGACAGCTTGATAGCAAATATGGCCTCTTCGAGCCTGCACGTATGCGGATTACCAAAGATGGGATTTCCAAGGAGTTCTTTAATCCTTGAAGGAAAACGGGATGCATTTAAAAAAAAAACGTTTTTGTTTAATTTGGTAAGGGAAGGTAGTGGTCCCTGGGACCACTGCCTGCCCCTAAAAAATATTTTTCCCTGCATTTGGAAAGGGGAAGGGATCCCCTGGGGACCCCTTCCCATTTGCGAGTGCATTACCAACCTGTAGAAGAGGGCGGTAAATTATGAGTGTTTTGCAATTGTGGTTGCAAATCATTCTTACATAAGGTAGCGAGTCGCAATTAGGAAGGGAAGCCCTTCCTAATTGTGAGTCGTAAATCCTATTTAGCGAATCGCAAATAAATTGTGACTCTCTAAATAGGGTTTGTACATGGCCCTTTAGGTTTTTGCATGCGCAAACAGGTCGCAAACCCGTTTACGCATGCAAAATCGGGTCATGCATCTGGCCCTAAAACTCCACTTTGGGGTATTGAAAATATTCAAATCAATGGTCATGCTATTCACTGGTCTGGTTGGAAATCGAGAGGAATCCAGACATTAAATCAGATTATACTAAACGGTGAGTTGAAATCCTTTGACCTGCTTTGTGAAGAATTTGATATCTCTTTGCTCCAAGCTTCGCGACACTTGCAACTACAGCATTGCCTAAGGAGATGTCTGGGTCCTTCTTCCTGGATGTTGGAATCATAGCCGATACTGGATTATCTTCTTATCTGGGACCAACATAAGGGAGGAATGTCGGGATTATATTTTGCTTTAACTAATCACCTATACTCACAACCACTTCTTAAAGCTCTTCGTGAGAAATGGCAGAAACGCTTATACATTACCATAGATGAAGATGTCTGGCCGGACATACTCGAAGCCTTAGACAAGGGCACCTCTCCCATTATTTTATTGCATGATCTTGTTGTTCACCTGACATTATATGTGAAGATTGTGCCCTCATGAATCCAAAGGCAATCCAGGTACGTGAGATGAAGCAGCGGATTGCCAAACACCCTAAGAAACCTTGTAAGTCCCGCTTTGGCTCAATGTCAAGGATGTGGATCCGCTCCCTCTGTTAGAGCAGTCCTTAGCAACAGGTCCTCATCACGGTCGGAGTCTTCCAGTAGGTCAAAGCGGAAACACAAGAAGACTAAGCAGGATTTGTCCCAGTCCCACCACTCTCTGCCTGAGAAGTTGTGAGGGTATCAGGGTGGTCACGGTGCCTCTTGGTCTCATTCCTGTAGCTTTGCTGAGGAGCCGATTCCTCAGCTGATCCTAACGCACTCCAAGTTTCCTGGGCCCTTTGCAACGTTGCAAGAGATTGAGGCCTTTAAAGTGTCAATGTTGCATAGTTTCAGGGCCCTTCTGGCTTCCTCTGGCTCTTCTTCAGGCCCAAAGGATCTGCTGAGACCTCCAGATGGCTCATCATAAGCAGATCCATCCTCGGTGCCACCTATGGCTCTTGCACCTGGCTTTGGTTTTGCTCTGGCTTTGATACTCTGGCATCAAAATCCACGTGAGCCCGACAATGCTGGAAGATGCCAATCCACTAGTTATGTCTGACGTCAAGCGGAATTAATCTCTGCTCTGAAAGATGTTGCTTCCCGAATTCGCATGACATATCTGGTTCCCTACAATCCAGTTTGGACAGGACAGTGGATCTGCTGTGAAACTGCTCTACAGTCTTCCAGCAACTTTTCGGTTCTGGCTTTGACCAAAGTCAGCCACACTTTGCAAATAACATTGTTGGTGATGAGTTAGCTATGGTTTGTGATGATGATTTTATATAAAACAAGGCCAGTGTGTTGGCCACTTTTGGTAATACTGGAATGATTCCCTCCCCACTCCACGGCCACCATCTGTAGAGGAAAGTGTTTTATTTGCTATGGTGGTATGCTGTGCTGTGCAGCTGAGTTTTTGGACTTAAAATTTCCTTCTATTGAAGTCAAAACAAATATTCTCATTAAAGTTATGCAGTCTTGACAGGTTTACTCCGAACCTCTACCCTGGCCAACACATTACTAGGCACCTGGTAAAGATGTTTTCTTGCAACGCCGGATGCCAGAAAGTCTGAAGGTTCAAGTTTCCACCAGCAGGACCCCCATTCTTTCCTATGACCCCAATTCTTTCCTGTGACCCCGTACTCCCAGACGGAGAGTCTAAGAGAATTAAGACATTCACGAAACAAATGTTTTAATCTGCTAGCCTGCCCTGTGGTTGACAATGCCAGCTGTCTGTTAGGGCAATGCTGACCAAGTCTTAGAACACATGTGAGTGAGATTTTGATGGCAGTCCACAAAGATGTTTAGGCCTTCCTGGTTCAACCCATTCATGATGATCAGGATGTGGCCAATAGGAAACACATTACAGATTTGTCTCTTTGGGCGGAGCAGTTGGAACTTGTGTGGTGCTGCAACATCACGAGGGGATGAGATCCACAGGCTTCTTTGGAGACCTGCAGGCATTACATGGACCTGCCTTTCGACTGATCTCAGCTGCTTGGTTGGAAGGCTAATTCGTCCCTGGAACAATTTAAAGAGAGCCAGACCATAACAGACTCCTTGGGTTTTTCTTCTCCTGCTAGGCAATTTGCTCAGCAGTTTCACCCCTTTTAGCGATACCCCAGAGATGTGGTGTACTGGCAGTACCAAGCACCTCAGTCCTTTCAGGGTAGGGATCAAGCAGACAACATCCAGGCAGCAGTAGGAACAAACTTTCCAGTCCCCACCCTCACCCTACAGCAGCAGTCTGCAAACCAGTTTAGTTTGCCCTTAGTGGCACACGACTACCCTGTGGGAGAGGAAGGACAAGATATTTCCCCCAGGGATGGCAAAGCATAATATCAGATTGAGTTCTTTAACTCATTCAGTGGGGCTATGCCCTGTCATTCCTTTCCAACCTGCTGCATGTTCCTCCCCTATCAGAGCAGTTTCAGAGGAGTACCTGTACATCCTACTTCTAGAACTGCAGGCTCTTTTGACCAAAGGAGCCATAGAGATTGTTCCTGGCCCGGAAATAGGGTCTGGCTGTTACCTGTGTTATTTCCTTGTGCCGAATAAGGACAGAGGCCTTCATCCTACTCTAGATGTCTGCCCTCTGAAGGCCTTCTTGGGGTAGGACAAATTCAAGATGCTCATGTTGACCCAGGTTCTGTCTGCGGATGAATGATATCTGTGGATCTGCAAGATACCTACTTTCATGAGCTCATCTTGCAGTCCTACTGACGCTACTTGTTCTCCAGAGTAAAACAGGAACATTTTCAGTTTGCCATGCTTCTCTTTGGTCTCACCTGTTCCCCTTGGGTTTTCATAAAAAGTGATGGTGGGATCACAGCACACCTGTGGAGGTCGGGGGATTCCAATTTTACCCTAACTTAATGACTGGCTGTTGTAGGCAGGCTTGCCCCAGTCAGTCGTCTAGCACCTCCAGACGATAGTCAACTTCTTGACATCATTGGGGTTCACTTTCAACATGCCAAAGTCACACCTGACTCTTTTGCAAAGGCCTCCTTTCATTGGAGTCATTCTGGATACAGTGCAGTTCTGGTCTCCATCTCCCTTACGTGTCCTGGACATTCAAACTGTGATTTCCACATTTTAGCCCTGGTCCTGGGTCTCAGTGAGAGTGGCTTTGAGGTTTCGGGACCTTTTGGCCTCCTGCATCCTGCTCTTCGACTATGCCAGGGGATTTATGAAGGCTCTGTAGTGGAGCCTGAAGTCTCAGTTGGTCCAGCACAAGGGGAACCGTTTCAGGTTTTGGAGGAGACTGCAAAAGAACTGTAGTGGACTGTAGTGGTGGCTGCTCGGAGGCAATTGGAACAGTGGCAGATCCATCTCTATGGCCTATCCTGAGGTGATGGAGGTGTCACTGTTGAGCCAGGTTGGCCATCTGCAAGAGGTGGAGATCAGAGGACTCTAGTCTTCAGCAGAGACCTTATTCCACATCAACTTGTTGGAGTTGTAGTTCCATTTGCTTGGTTCTGAAAGTCTTTCTGCCATCCATCAAAGGGAGGCTGGTTCCGGTTATCATTGACAACATCATTGCAATGGGGTATTGCAACAAGCAGGGTAGGTTTGAATGCAAGGGTGGATGAACACAGCCGGCGATGGTGGACGGATCACAAATAGTGCTTACATCCGGAGGCGGCACAGGATGTCTTCCAGCAGTTTAGAGAACCCTGGCCAGATCTTTTTTTGCCACCATCAAGAACACGCAATGTCAAATCTTTTGCATGCTGAAGTTTCCAATCAAGCTCTCCCTCAAGATGTATTCTAGCTAGAGGGGAGCACAGGACTCCTGAATGCCTCTACCTTTCCTACCCCCAATTCTGAAGATGATCAGGAACGACTGGGCCCAAGTAGTCTTTGCAGCTCCAATTTGGTTTAGGAGTGTGTGATACCCAGGAACATTTGGCCATGAGCATCTGTCCAATGATCAAGCAACCGCTTTAGGATGGTCTTCTGTTGCAGCAGCAAGGCAGGGTAATACACCCGGACCTATGTAATATACTCTATACATGGAGTTTGTGCGGTAGTAGTCGACTGCATTCACTCTTGTTTCAAAGTAGTAGATGTTATGTTGGCGGCTAAGTGGCATTCTACAAAATCTGTTTGTCAGATGATGGAACAAGTTTGTTGCATGGTATAGCGTCAGTAATATTGAGCCACTGCAGGCCAAACTGTCAGAATTGTTACTTTTAGTTTTGACTTTGGCACAACAAGGATTTGCAGTGCGCTTTGTTAAAGGTTCCCTGTTGGCCCTATAAACTGTTTTGCAGTTATGGGACCGGAAGTCTTTGTTTATATCAGCTGTTGTGATGTGTTTCCTAAAAGGTTTGCCCACGTTTGCCCCAGAGCCCTTTGGGATGCCTCAGTTCACCTTTAATGTGGTCCTTATTTCCCGTGTGTTTATATCCAGTGCAAACTGTTGCACTGCTGTTCCTTGCTTCTCCTGACCCTGAAAATAGAATTCCTCATCGCAATCACTTCAGCTAGTGGAATGAGTGAGTTTAAAGTTCTTCAGTACAGCTGACCTACACCACCTTATTTCAGGGAAACTGATGCTTCGGACTAGTGCTGCCTTTCTACTGAAGATCATGTCTATACCAAACATCAAGATGGGGTACCTTGTTTACCTAAAAAGAGTTCCTATAGAGTCTCTAACTCACAGCAATAGGGGGGAGACCTCAGTTTTTTTTAAGAACCCTCACTCACCAACTGAGTTGGTGACCTGCTTTGTCATTGGGTTCTCACCCTGGAAGCCGAGTGTCTCCAAGGTGTGCTTTGACCCCTGATTACAGTGGAGCTGGTTGTTTTTGAGTGAAGTGAAAAAAAAGGTGCAAGTGATTTAAAATTCACTCAAGGTCACCTGCCCGAAAGGTATTTTAACAATGGTGACCTTGGGCAGGTTCCTCCCCTTATTACTGTGAGTTCGAGACTCTATAGGAACTCTTGTTAGGTAAACAGCTGACTTCTTTCTTGTTGCTAGGTATATAAAGTGAAGGAAAGACGGGTGGGTTTTCGTTCTCTCCTGTTTGTGATCCCTTTCATGTCTGTGAAGTCACATTTTTCCCTTTGGAACCACCGTTAAACACACTTATCTATCTATTATAATTCCTTCATACATGCATTTACAAAATCCTGTGCATCCACCTCTCATGCCCCAGCCTGAGTAAGTCAAGTGCCACAATAGTTTACATAAGGTTTCCAATATTTAATGTAAAAAATTCATCACACATATCATTCAATGGATACTTCATTTAAAGTATATACACATTACATGAAACATGAGTATAATAACCCTCTTTTAAAAAAACATACAAAGACGTGACAAACTTTATGTCACTACAACAGGAGTTTAATAAAAAGGAGAGGAAGAGAACTAGACTATCTCATCTGTCTTTCACTTCTGCTACTTTGTTCAAAACATCAATCCAGACACACGATTATTGACAATCCTCATTTACTATGTGTCTTCCAAATTTAGCACAAAAATAGACATCTTTTATGTTAGCCAGTCCAACACACTCCCGACATTCTTTGCTCCACCTCACCCCTTGCAAGAGGAGGAGAGTCTATTGTTCAGATTCCAAAAGAGCGCTGAGCTTTTACATCGTTCAGACCATTGGGTGGACGATCAGCTCTTTGTGGGGTTCTCTAGGGCAAAGAAACGCAAGGCTGTGAAAGGAGGACCTTATGCAGGTGGATAGTGCTCTGCATCAAGAACTGCTACACGTTTGGCAAAAAAGCAAGAGATCACTTCACCAGACTGGAGCCCGGAATGCCTGCCCTGGATATTTGTCAAGCTGCTACATGGGCATGAGTGCACACGTTCATGAAACACTATTGCCTCGATAGCCAGGTCCGACGGGCTTGCCAGTCCTGCAGGACTTTTTGGTCAGTCACCCCAGAGACCCACCACCAGGGGGAGGTACTGTTTTAGGATCTTTTGTAAAGGTGAGGAATCTGCAGCTAGAAGCATCCATCAGAAGAACAAGTTACTTACATTCAGTTACGCCCTTTCTGCTGGATACTCTAGCAAACCGCAGGTTCCTCACTGCCCTCCCACCTCCCCGTTCCATAGAATGGACTCCATTCTATATGAAATTGTCCCAGTTGAAAGATCTGAACACAGGTTCTAACTTTTGGTCTGTGGGCTTATTCAAGGGCACGGACTGTGTCTAGAAAGCAACTGACGTCATGCGCACCTGGGTGGCTCTTCTATGCGGGTCCGGCCGTCTCTTCCAGGGCAGAGTAGAGTTGATGCAGAGTCGCGCGACTCCACCTACCAATATGCAGGGGCGATGCTGAAAATTCTCATGGATCCAGTATTGATCCTGGGGATAATTTAAAGGTGAAGAATCTGCAATTAACCCAGTAATCTTATCTCTGTGTGTTGACCATTCTCTGGGAGTTGAATCTTGTTGATGTCACACCAAAATCTTACCTCCCATTCGTCCTAAAGACTCATGGGTCACCATCTGCTATAGGGTGACCTCTTAGGAAATGCAGGTAAATATAAGCACTGCCGTGCTGTGCACCAGCCATTCGCTGAATAATGGTCTGCCACTGCCTGCTGCATATGTTTTGGGGTTTCGTGCCAGACATACCTGTATGTGCAGTTCTCTTCCCGATACATTCTGCACAGTGTACTTGCGTGCTGCTTTGTCTTCCACCGCATCTTGAATGTATTCACAAAATGTAATGTAAATTGTAAATTGTATCAAGAAAATGGAAACATGGTTATGAAATTGCACTCCTGTAAACAAAGTGAAACTGGCACAGCACTGTGCCACCCTTCTGGACTCGTACACGCCCTACACATTTGCTAAATAAATAAACCAGAGTGTTACTGTAACAATAAGCAATGTGTGCAATGTACAGCAAAGCCATTGCGAATGTAACTCATGCATCCATGTTCAAGTGAAATGAACTTGAGTCCCTGGTTATAAACGGTGGAGAGCAGTATTTCCTCCACTATTACTCAGCATCATGCTGTTTCGGCTCACAGCTTGAGAAGCCTCTTCTTCATGTGTCTTTTGTGAACTGCTGGTGCAGGACTTGAAGCCAAATCCATCTGTTTTTTTTTTTGTTTTGAATTAATTTGTCTTCAATTCCTGTGTGGCAGATGGTTTGTCAGTGGGGCTGAAAACACCTGCTTTGTAAATTCTGAATACAGTAATTATATCCCATTGATCTCCGTTGTCCTCTAGTGCATTTATTTTGACTATATTATGATAAATGTTCTTTTGCATCAGATCAAATATGTATTTCAATGTGCAAGGCTGCGAGTTTGATGAACTTGGTATTTAAAAGTATGGGTACCATACCTCTCTCACTTCATTATCCTGCTGCGCCATTTGGCAAAAAGCCAAGGAGTGTCGTACCTGCTTAAATGGTTGAGCTGTGTTTTTTAATAGGATCTTTAAATATACTACTGTCAGTAAGCGTATGCCTCAGTTATGATACAATAAACTAGTCGACTCGATACTGTGCATCATATCTCCTATTTTGGAGCTAGTGACTGAGGTTTGCTATTCTTCGTTGGATGTATTTGATTCATTTTTAGTTCGTTTGAGTAAGTACTTTATATTTGTATTCTTCAAAGTTTAATAATATTGTTTTTCGTAAAATGGTTTTCTCTACTAATCACGAGTTTTATGAATCTCAGAGAACCTTTTATGTATCAGTACACAAGGAATGACGAAAAAGGTTATCTACAGCCACACAAAAGACCATTCTGATAGACTGGTCCACCTGAGCAGCGATGACCTCTCTGAGCTACCTACTTCCACTCCCATATATTCATTCCATCGTTACTGCAGTCGCATATATGAGTGTGTTCTGATAACTTGTGGGTATGAAGCCTCCATTTAAAACCGGCGAGGAGGAGAGTGTGCATACTTCAAGATATTGGATCATCATGGAGGTATAGCACTGCAGGGATCCTGAATAAAATACTCCAATGTGGCTGAAGTAGGCAGTGTTCTTGCTGAAGTGCGACAGTTGGGTGAAGACACTGCTCCAAGACAGGGAACCAGTAGTGGATAGCCATGGAAGTCCAGATTTATAATAACAAATCCGAAAACATTCACCCCCGCTCACTAATAAGAATGTATTTTCTTGTAAATGAGTTTCAAGGAGAGTCTACCCGGGTCTGACATCAAGCAGCAGAAGGTGTCGGTTGGGCATTGTCATTATATGTGCCTCCTATAGGCCTGCACCACAGCACTGTGGCCTCTGGCCTGTCTGCAAAAATGCTAAATGAGGTAGGCTAATCTTTTGGTTTTGTTTGCCCCAGCATCTAAATAAGTATGCTGACATGTTTGTGCTTCTTCATGGAGGTGCATGCTTTTATATAGTGGTCTTCCTCATCATAGAGATTTGGTGATTTTTCGCAGTGCGTTCTAAATAGTGCAAGAGAGACTGTTCCTACTCCCCTTGGGGTTCAAGTTCTGGCTCGAGCAATAGCAGTATCTTTTTCCGGCTATACAATATTAATTGGATTCTTTCGTGGAGTGGATTTAACATGAACTTCAATTCACTAAAACGACAGGGGTAGCGGAAGTGACTTCGCAACTCAGTGACATCACAGGAAGTGAAATCATATGATCTTTGACTCTGAATCCTAGTAAATAATGCCCAAGACCAAAATCCTGTTGCTATCATAATAATTTACATGGCGGAACACTACCTTGTACCTCTATGGGAAAGATTATTGCTAGTTCACAGGGAGATGCCGTGGTAAGACCCACTAGTACTGGCTCGTAGGATCTATATGTTATAAATGAACCAATGAAGAACACAGAGGGGACGGTTCTGTTCAAGTTAACACCTTGGATGTGGCGCAAATATCCCTCCCCAGTGCTGCGCTGTCCATTGGAACTAGTGCTGAATGGACGTCCAATGGTCTTGCGCAGCACTGGGGAGGTAGTGCTGCCGTCGGCAAACGCCCCGACGCAGCACTTAAGAGGTTAAAAAAAAACTATATATATATATATATATATATATATATATATATATATATATATATATATATATATATATTGTTTTGTCTAAATTTCTTTGTATAATCAAAGTGCACATTCCACTTCTACATTCATTTTCAATTTAAGAAAATAATCTCCCAGTGTGATCTGCTGAAGGTAAACAGTGTTCTTCAGTACACTCTTTTCTGTGCCTGGTGCTGCTTTTGCCACCTCTAGGACTATCCTGCAAACGTTTTCTGATTTAGCTCCAAATCTGCAGATCATAGGAACACCTGTGGCAACTGTCTGCGTCTCCCCAACATTGAGAGCAGCCCCGACCGCCCCCCCCCCGACTGTACTGCGGATATGCCACTGACATTAATCAGGAGCAGAGCAGGCCTCCGACTGGACCTGCACAACGTGAGTGTGGGAGATATTTTGCTTGATGCTAAGTGTTCTACTCCGATGCTCTTTTTAGGTCGAGCATTCGAGACCTCTTTTATATACTTTAGTATATACTTTATTTTATACTTTTGTATATACTTATATGTGTATGTACGTCAGTCTCCAGAGAGCCCTGAGGTGCAGAATTCCTCCCATCGTTGGTCACCTCAGAGCACAAAGGGCAAAATGTGTTTTTACTGCAGGTGCATGATTTATTTGTGCATATGTATTGCTCCACATTCGTGTGAATGACCGATGATTTGACTATACCTGTCAGTACAAGAGGTCACCCTTTTTCGGTAGCTGTTTGACAGATATTTCACACTCCTACATTGTATTTATTTTTTTTAAATTTTTGAAAGCCTTTATTGTATCAAAGCACACAGCTATTCAGCCTAACATCCCGGAGGCAAGGCAGCATGGTATCAGGAGGAGTAGAGTGCAAAACGATTCATATCAGGACAATGCAGGTTGTTTTTTATTTTATATAGGAACAAAAACCAATACAGAGGCGCCAAAGGGCGCAAAAGAGAGGCAATGGAAGAAAAGAAATGCGTATGAGTCAGTAGGAGGCGTCAGAGGCCAGGTAAAAAATTTAGAGAAGAACGTAAGTAGGATGTAAGAAGGGGGGAGAGGAAGGAGCAGGAGAATTACAACATGAGTAATGTAGCTGGTGTCGTCGGCTACGGCGAAAGGTGTTCATCACGGGGAATAGGCTCCGGAGGTAGGCACAGGTCACCCCTGTAAGCATTCCATGCCCCCCACACCTTATTCCATGTCTGAGGCCTCCCCCTGGCAACGTACACCGTCTTCTCTCGTAGCATACACCAATCCATATTGGCCTTCCATTGCACCACCAGGGGGGCCGTGTTAGCGCCCCATTTCTGCGCTATATCCCTCTTAGCAACCATGTTGCCCAGTGTAGCCCAACGAGTCTGCGCCGTGTTGTAGTCGTTCGGCTCCCAGACATTGAGGAGGCACCTACGCGCCTCCGCTGCCAACTCGACTCCAGTCACCTCCATCATCACTCTGTGTACTCTCTCCCAGTAAGGGGCAATAACGGGGCACTCCCACAAGATATGCATGAAAGTAGCTAGGGCTCCGCAGCCACGACGACAAAAGCCATCAGGCGAGAAGCCCATGCGTACAAGCCGGGGGCCGGTAACATACACCCGGTGGAGGATCTTAAACTGTACCAGCCGCAAACGCGAGGAAATGGCGACCTCCTTAGGGGAAGACACAGCACTCTGCCAGTCCTCGTCGTCCAGTTCCAGGCCGTCGGCTACCCACTGTTCTCGCAGGCGCTGGAGGAGGTCGACTCTAACATTGATCAGCTTCTTGTAGGACAGAGAAATGGCGCTATCAGGCATATGTCCGTCCAAAATTCTGTCCTCCAAGGGGGAGCTCTCGGGGATTTCGCCCTCCTCTGGCCTAGCAGCAGTTAGCGCGTGCTTCAGTTGGGCATAACGGAAGAACTCCGATCCACCCAGGTGGTATTCAGCCTGTAGTTGTGGAAATGACTTGACCTCCCCCTTAACTAACATGTCTTCCACCCTAGAGATACCTATAAGGTCCCATTTGTCAAAACCCTTGGTGTGCCAGAGCTTGCCTAGGATATCGGAATCATACAGAGGGGTGAGTCTCGTCAGTCTGCCCTGCCAGCCCTGTATCTTGGTGATCATCCGCCACGTGTGGACCGCCGCCTTGGTCGGGCCCGTGAGGTACCGATCGAAGGATTTGGAATATAGGGCGCGGTAATAGTTGCCTCCTTGCAAAAGCCACCTATCCATAGCGTAGCCCGGGCTGTCCACAGGGCCATACAGGCCATGGTTAATAGCAGTAAGTTGAGAGGCCCAGTAGTACCTCCGCACATCTGGTAGCGCGATGCCCCCGTCATACCACGGCAATGTAAGCTTCTGGACAGCGACGCGGGGCCGACCCTCCCAAAGCAGGGCACGCTGCAGGCTCTCGATCTCTCTAAAATAGCGAGCCGGAACTAGGTCCTGGGTATTCTGCAAGGCATACAAGAACCTGGGCAGAGACATCATTTTGAACAATGCCGCCCAGCCCAGGAGGGAGAGCGGAAGCTTGCGCCAACTATCCACATCCCTCCGCAGTCGTTGGAGAGGCGGGAGTAAGTTGCAGTCATACCTCGCCTTAGGATTACTCGATATATAGATTCCTAGGTACTTGAAACCTTGTCCGGCCAGCTGTATGTTGCAGCCCCTAGGGAGGCGCGGCGTGTCACCCTTAAGAATGTAAAGGGAGGATTTGGCCCAGTTGATAACCAGGCCAGAGTAGCGCCCGAACAGCCGGAGCACGTCGCAAGCCACAATGAGCGACTTACACACACTCCTACATTTCATGTAATTACCAGGGCAATTAGCAGAGTTTGTCTTTCGTTCCTATGTTTGATGATTTTCTCCATCTTTTGTGGCGATGTACATGTCAGATTAATTCAAACATCTGTTGTTGAATAGGGCTTTTTCAGGAAGACATCCGACACTTCTCAGTGGGTATCAACCAGCACATACCACTGTTCCTCTTATTGGTACGGCTTCTAATGAAAGATAGTTTTGCTAATAGCATCACAGATTTCTGATGGCTACACCTAACACAAATTCCTCACCTTTACAGTATCCCCTAGATGACACACTGGATCTGTAAACTTTTCATAGGATTGGTCCCACACCGAGCTAGTTTGTGCTGTGCAATTCTGTGTAGGCTTTGTTCCTTCGTGCCAAAGACCGATGGAGGGCTTCAGCCTATCTTAAATCTTCGCCCTCTGATTACCTTCCTACCAAAGGACAAAATCAAAATACTCACACTGGTCCAAGTTCTGTTTGTCCTGGATCCCGATGGTAGCCTTGGAACTTCAGGTTATCTATTGTCATATATGGGAGGGCGGAGCTAGCCGGCAGCGAACATGGCCGCATAAACCCAGAGCTCCGCCGTGCACTACCCAATATCCTCCATTATCCTGGCACAGAGTGTAGTTTTTTCGCCTCAAACTCCCCCCACAGGAGCGGGAACCATCAGGGACACTGGCGATCCTGGCTTTGTGGAGATTCGGCGTTCCGTGGCATCGCTATGGCAAAGCATTCGAGTGTATTCAAAGCTATACGTCAAAGGCTACTACACTTGGAAACACGACTGTCCGAGTTAGAGCGAAGCCAGCTTGAGGATACGGGCGAGGACGTGACGGAGGACATCAAGAACCTCATAGTTGAGTTTAACGAGGAGGCCGACAGAGAAGTTCAACATATGGGGAAGTACGCGACGGCCGGGACGTGTAGGGTGGAATATACCTTCTCAATATCAGGCTTCATCTGTTGGTTAGATATTTCGGTCTCCTGGATTTTTACTCTAAATTAAGGTTTTTTTTGTTTAGCGTTCAGAGTAAACCTAATGAAGTGCACCAGTAATGTTCATAAATTGTTTTACTATAACTCTTTCATTCTAATTTTTCAAACGGATCTGCTTTCTACCGCTGCCTGTAAAGTTTTTACATTCATTTAGAAATTTATGGCTCAAGCAAATATAGATGTTAAAAATATTGATTTTGTATTAATGTAATTATGTTTGTATTTATTTTGAATGTGTGTGATGCATGTATTTTTGTTATAAGATTTGTTTTTGTTTTTATTATCTGTGTGAAAATGTTAGTAGTTATTACATTTGTTTGTTCTAATTTTGCATTTTTAGTTCCATAGTGGGATGTGGGTTAATAGGGGAATAGGGTGGGAAGTTATTTAATTGCCTCAAATTGTAAAGCGCTCTGATATCCTTCGGGATCAAGTTTGCGCTATATAAAACTTTATAAATAAATAAATAAATGATGAAGGAGAGCGCCCGGGCTCATTCCTGGCCAGGATAATGCGAAATTCCAGACGTCCTCTGGTGATATCAGAGTTGGAGACTACATATGGTCTTCTCCTCACAGAGGAAGCAGAGATTGTAGATGAATTCAGAAACTTCTATTCGGGTCTCTACACTTCTCGGGCTGCGAATAATGAGGAGGCCATTGACGAATACCTGGGTCATATACAGTTATCTTTCTTGCCGAATTCTGACCAAGAATTCTTGATGCAGCCCATTTATAAAGACGAGATAGCGGATGTGTTTGTGAGTATGCGCTCGGACAGCGCCCCCGGGGCGGATGGGCTTACTGTGGGCTTTTATAAAGCTTTCAAGGACGTTCTACTCCCACATTTATCCACACTGTTTGATGACATCTGCGTGGAGGGCAGCATGCCACGATCTATAAGGGAAGCTCTGATAGTGACTATTCTTAAACCGGGAAAGCCCGCAAATTCCTGTGGCTCTTACAGGCCGTTATCTCTTCTAAATGTTGACGCCGAGTTATACGCAAAGATTTTGGCGACACGTTTAGCATTATTGGCCCCGGAGTTGGTTGGGGCAATTACCAGAGTTTGTCTTTCGTTCCTATGTTTGATGATTTTCTCCATCTTTTGTGGCGATGTACATGTCAGATTAATTCAAACATCTGTTGTTGAAGAGGGCCTTTTCAGTAAGACATCCAACACTTCTCAGTGGGCATCAACCAGCACATACCACTGTTCCTCTTATTGGTACGACTTCTAATGAAAGATAGTTTTGCTAATAGCATCACAGATTTCTGATGGCTACACCTAACACAAATTCCTCACCTTTACAGTATCCCCCAGATGACACACTGCATCTGTAAACTTTTCATAGGATTGCTCCCACACCGAGCTAGTTTGTGCTGTGCAATTCTGTGTAGGCTTTGTTCCTTCGTGCCAAAGACGGATGGAGGGCTTCAGCCTATCTTAAATCTTCGCCCTCTGATTCCCTTCCTACCAAAGGACAAAATCAAAATACTCACACTGTTCCAAGTTCTGTCTGTCCTGGATCCCGATGGTAGCCTTGGAACTTCAGGTTATCTTGAGGTCCTGCGCAGGTTTGATTGCTGCCGTGATTGCTCCTCAGCAGGAAGGTTGCTGGGTTGCTGGGTGCGGCTGAGGGGCGGTGACCTGAGCGTCCTGTAAACAAGTCTTGGGAGTCAGAAGGCCCCCCACGAGTGGATCGGAGCAGCCCCACGGGAGTGCTGGGAGTGCCCCCTGCACAGGCCTATGCTGGCTGGTGGAGGCAGGTGATACTGCGCGGAGAGGAAACTGGACGGCTGCTCCAGCTTGCTGCGACATGGCCATTCTGGCACAGAGTCCCTCCCACGCTGAGTAGGCTGGACCCCACGTGCCATACCGTGACGCCGGGGCTGACTGCAGGGAACCCACACAGACAGTCGACGGGATCTACGATCTCACACTCCAGATCTGCGAAGAAACTAGACACTTAGCCGGGACCCCCCGAGGCAGTGCCCCGCATTTACACTCACAGTGGTGTGTCAGAACGGCCACAACGATGGGTAAGGGCGGCCAAAACGCAGAGCAAACTCCCATTCACGCAAAGAAGACTGCAACTGCAGAACCCAGGAGCACAGAGAGCCGTCACATCCCGCGGAGGAACTGGCAGCTAGTTCCGACATCAAGAGCCTTCTACGCTCCATGGAACAAAGTCTTCAAACTAGCTTATCAGCGCTGGGCGCCAAGATGGACGCTATGACGTATAGAATGGACCGCATGGCCAAGCGCCTGGATAAGCATGCTGAGAAGCACGACATGGCGGAAAGGAGAATCACAGAAGTTGAGGAGGCGCAGACCGAGTTAGACACGGCGCATAAGAAAATAGAAACCCTGATGCGCTCTCTTCACGACAAGACGGAGGATTTGGAAGCACGCTCGCGCCGCAGCAACCTCCGCATAACGGGACTGCCGGAGACCACGCAAACAGGCACGATGGAACTTTTAGTTGAAAAGCTTCTCACTACCCTTCTAGGTGATGGAGTGTTCTCATCGATGTTTGTGGTGGATCGGGCTCACCGGGCCCTGGGCCCCCGCCCGAAACCGAGAGCGCCACCTCGCCCGATTATTGCTAAGCTGCTCAACTATCGGGACAGGGACACTGCCCTCAGACTTGCCAGAGCAAAGTTTATGCTCCAATATGATGGGTCGGCGATATCAATCTATCCGGATTTCACTGCGAAAGTGCAAGAAGCACGCAAACACTTCATCCCTCACAAGAAGCGACTCAGAGAACTGAGCCTTGACTATGCAATGCTGTACCCAGCCAAACTCCATGTCAATAGGCAGGGGCATTTGCATATATTCACAGACCCGAAAGAACTGCTGCAGGCGATGAAGCGATGGCCGAGAGAACAGAGGAACGATAATGCAGAAATTTTGGCTGATGAAGACTATAGCCATCTGGACGACCAGGAATGATCGAGAAACTGGTGCTCTACAGGGTCCTAAACCAGAAGCGCTGGTACGCAGGTTGATGGCCTGCGATCTTTGTTTGAGAGGATTTGATCTGTGTCCTGGTCTGCTCTTCGGATGGAGGAACCCTGTCAGATAAGTTGCAGAGGGAGTGGAGGGTCGCGGGGACAATGTGGATATATAACTGTACATGCAAGTCCTCTTCCGCGACCTGGGTTGGCACTCATTGACCTAAAAAGCGTTGGGGTGTGTGGGGAGGGGTTGCTGGGGGGGAGGGGGAGCTGCGAAATTCACCGAACAGTCCGAAGTACCAATATGCAGCTCTGTTTACATTTACAGTAGTGCATGGCGGAGGGGGGTGCGGACCCGATATATTGCTTGGAGAACATTGGAGGTTACAAGCTGTTAGGCGACCTTGGTCCCCGGGCGCAATGCACCGCTGAAGCTCTAGTTACTATGTTGAGGGAGGTGGTATTGGGGTGGGGAGGGTTGGAAGGGAATCTGCATGACCACTTTGGGGGGGTCTGCTGTGGGAGGGGGATGGAGGGGTCGGGGAGTTTATGGATGTATTTTGGTTTGCTCTGCCTGTTTGCACTGCCCACTTTGGTCTTTGAGAAAATAATTGCCTTACACTATATGGTCCCGCTACTACGATGGCTAGCACAGAAAATGAAATTGTGGATGGGGAATCTGTTACGCTTAGAGCATTGACGTGGAATGTAAGGGGGCCGAATGACCATCGGAAACTCAGAAAAGTCCTGAATTACTTACAGCGCCATAATGTCGACCTAGCACTCATCCAGGAAACACACCTCCCGCTCACGAGTAGAATGTTTCTGAGGAGGGGACTAGTGGGAAACTACACTGCTGCTGGATTCACTACTCATTCTAGAGGGGTCTTGACTTGGGTAAATCCAAAGTCCAAACTGGCACTGTCTTTGCTGAGAGCAGACCTGGAAGGTAGATACCTAATTTCTAGATGTGTGGGAAAGGGGCATGACTTAATAGTGGTTAATGTTTACGGATCCAACTACGACTCCCCGGAATTTTATGAGGGCCTCGCTCAGCATTGTCATGCATATTCCACTACACATGATGTGGGGGGAGACTTGAACCTGGTGATAGACCCAGAGCTGGACCGGTCCTCAGGTCCTCCACGCAGACCTGCGGCAGCCGCAATGAAAATCCGCTCTGAACTCATCACACTTGACTTAAAAGATGACGGGAGAGGCAGACACACTGAGAGAGGGGGGTACACTCATTACTCGGCATACCACGACATACACACCAGATTTGACTACTGGCTGGCGTCATCCTCGATTATGAGATATGTAAAATCGTGTGCTGTGCTGTCGCGCACTCTCGAACCACTCGCCGCTACTATTGACACTCTCGACTCCAGTGAACAGGATTCCGCCCTTCACGTGGCGTTTCCCTCCATACTCTCTTCTAGATGACCACTTTCGTGGTGAACTGGCGGTAGAGATAGAGAACTACTTTGAGACTAACATAGGTTCGGTTGATAGCTTCCAAACAGTATGGGAAACGTTTAAGGTCTATATCCCTGGCATCGCTATGGCGAAGCATTCGAGTGTATTCAAAGCTACACGTCAAAGGATACTACACTTGGAAACACGACTGGCCGAGTTAGAGAGAAGCCAGCTTGAGGATACGGGCGAGGACGTGACGGAGGACATCAAGAACCTCATAGTTTAGTTTAGTTTAACGAGGAAGCCGACAGAGAAGTTCAACATATGGGGAAGTACGCGACGGCCAGGACATATGATGAAGGAGAGCGCCCGGGCTCCCTCCTGGCCAGGATAATGCAAAATTCCAGGCGTCCTCTGGTGATATCAGAGTTGGAGACTACATATCGTCTTCTCCTCACAGAGGAAGCAGAGATTGTAGATGACTTCAGAAACTTCTATTCGGGTATCTACACTTCTCGGGCTGCGAATAATGAGGAGGCCATTGCCCTCGAACCGGACCCTGAAGGGTCTGGTTCGAGGGCGATGCAGGTAGACTGAGGGTGCCGAGCGTCAAGGGCGGTGTGCCGAATACGCTCTCACCCCCCTCCTGAGACCCATGGTGATTTATTTTAATACTTACAAAGTGCAGAAACCGCAAAGTTGAAGCCTCCTAAACCAGGAGTTATTCGGAAGACATTTATTCTTCCTAATTTTTTGCACTTTTTTCACCTTTTTGTTCTTTTTCACTTTCAGGCCCCTAGGAATGGGTGAGCCTTAGCGCGTCCATACCGCCAGGGTATAGAACAGTTATAGTCCTGAAGAATTGCCAGGTAAAATCACATTGTTTCTATGGCAAGAAACATGTCGACTAATATATAGGAATCTACCATTCAACTAAAAGTGGACTGCTTCCATACACATAAAAATGTTAATACTGTCTTTAGTGATCATAGAATAAATAATTACCTTTTGATACACTACTGACTATTTTAATACCCTCACCACTCATTAATTTACTTTCACACAACACGTCCTGAACTCACCATCCCGCTCCGCAGTAGATCTGGCGTTGTAGCACACCAAAGAGACACTCGGTCTCTTTGGTGGAGCCCGATGATGAAGCATGTCCTCACTAGGTGGTGAGTGACATCCCAGTGAGGCTTTTCCCGTATCTTAAGTTTGTTGCTCCCTACTGTGGTCAAGTCTACTCCTTATGACACTCTTTCTTTGTTTATTGATGATTACACGCTGTGTGTGTCAACTCAACATAATAAAGGTTTTTAAAAAAAAACATTAAATAAATAAATCTATAGTCATATATCCGTCCTGCAATCTCACAGACATTACCTATGGATCAAGGTAGGCCAGGAGCATTTTCAGTGTGCCATGCTCCTATCCGGCCTCACCAATGCCCCTCAGGTGTTCACAAACTGATGACTATTCCCCAGGCTTCGGATTGGATCCAGAAACATTTTAGAAGTACCTCTGCATGCTTGAAGATAGCCCCATGCGGCTCTGCACTTACGCTGTTCCACTCCAGAAATGAATTCCAGGCCCTATATAGGTGCCACTCCCATTTGTTGACGTCAGTTTCCTTTTTCTGCACCTTCAGATGCAGATCCAGAGCTCTTTTTGTATCTCCCTAAGATGTTACTTAGCAGGGGTTTTGCTCCCTTGCGCCACTTGCAGTCACCCTAAGCAGGAGCAGTACCACCCTTCATTATCTTGTGCTGGGTCTGACGTAACCCAAGTTTCTGGGGCCTTCAGTCACTGCGTATCAGATAGAAGAATTCTGTGCAGCCATGCACCTGCACCTGCACCTGCACTTTAGATCCCTACTCCCTCTGGCGTACCTTCGAGCCCCAAGAAGCCGAGAGACCTTCCACGTGGGAAACCTCAGATGCGTTTGCCCTGGGTGCCAGCTGGACCCTCCGAACCTGTCTTGTCTCCAACTCTTCTTCCGGCACCATAACCCACACTGGTCCCAGGCATGCCGATGCCAACTTCACTGATGCAGAGTAGCAACCTGGTTGTTCTCTCCGCTGAATCAACACCGGTCCCATGTTGATCCCCCTTGGAGGTAAGAGGAATGTTTTAACTGAGGTCCTTCAACCAAGGCAGACATCTTTGGATCTCTTCTTTCCTTCAACAAAGCGCTGACGGATACCTTATTGGGGACTTGGGCCAAACCATGCTATGGCCCACCGGTCAATCAACAAATTACTTGGTGGCATCTCCCTTTTCTAGACGACCCAGCTTTACTTTCACAGCACCTCTCACCAGAAAGCCTAGTGTGCAAACGTCTACCAGCTGTTCTATTCCCAACACACATCCTACCACTCCCCCTAATAGGAAATCTAAATAAGTTGAAATGTTCGGCAAACATGTCTTTTCTCCACCAGCTTGGCACTCCGCTCTGTTCACCCAAGCTGTTTGTTGGGACGCTACTCTCACACCCTGTGGAATTTAGTGGCATAAGTCCTCCATGGTGTGCCCGAAGACCTTCTCCCTGTGCTCTCTCAGGCAGTTCAAGATGGTCATGATGCAGCCAAGTTCACAACTTGTTGTGGCTTGGGCACCACCGATTCCATCCGGCTGGCCATAGGCACCACATTGCCATTCGCCACTATGCATGGCTGTGATCAACTGGGTTCTCTGGCAATGTCCAGTCCTCCCTGATAAACATGCTCTTCAATGGGAGTTGCCTGTTTGGGAGCAAAGCTGATTTCACTCTCAAGCATTTTAAAGGAGTGAAGGGCTACCACTCACTCTCTGGGCCTTTCCGCCTCACAGTGCCACCTGTAACAGTTCAAAACGCTCCTTTTGCGACTTTGATCTTTGATGTTAAGCCGTCTGTGGTTCTAACCGCAGGTCCTTATGTTCTTGTCCTCTGCTGCGGGATTTTTTCCCTAAGAGTGGTTCTCATGTTTTTCTTGGGACGTGTATTACCCTAAGTGGGGTACTTGTAGCTATTGTATAGCTCTGTCCTACACTGGGAGAGTGTGGACTCCCCTTTGCGGGTTCCTCGCCTTTCCTGGCGATGCTGTATACCGCTGGTGCGGTTTCTTTGCTCTTGCCGGGGCGTAGCTTGCGCTGCTTCAGGGCCTGTTGTTTCAGTATCTGCTGCATCGCTGGACCAGCTTGGCATGCCGATTGCGGCGTTGTGCTGTGGTGTTTCCACCCTTTATTGTTCGGCGTTTTGGCCTGGTCCTCTGTCTGGTGTTCCAAGGGGGATAGGATTTCCTGGTATTTTCATGGGTTCAGGTGGACGGCTTTGTCCATCCTGCTTATTTCTCCTCCTCTCATCTTCTGGCTGGTTCCACTTCTTTCTTGGGTCGGTTTCTGCCCAGAACTTGCGGTTTGTGGTGGAATAGGAGCATTTTTTGTTTGATGTGCTCTCCATGGGTCTCACCAGTACCTATTGGGTGTTCATGTAAATTATGGCGGTCGTAGCAGCACACCTTCGGAGGTCAGGGTTGCCATTCTTCACATACCTCGATGACTGGTTGTTGAGAAAAGGCTCGCACTAGGAAGTTGTCTACCTCCTCCAGACTACAGCAAAACTCCTGTCATCTTTGGGGTTCAATACCAATGTGCCAAAGTCAAACCTGACTTCTTCTCAGACCTTCATCTGAGCTATTCTGTACACTGCTCGGTTTTATGTCTTTCCCCTAGGAAAGAGAGTCCAGGACAGACATTTACACTGTGATTCCAAACTTTCAGCTTTGGTCCTGGACTTCAGTGAAGTCGACTCTGAGGTTTCTGGCAGTGATAACCTCCTGCATCCTGCTAGTCAAGCATGCCAGGTGGCATATGCGACTTCTGCCTTGATATCTGAGGTTCCGGCTACCCCTGCTGGACGACCTGTTGTCACAGCATCAGTGTAGGTTCTGCACCTGGGTCTTCCTATTCTCCATCTTCCTGCTTGGAGATTGAGCGTATGACAGCTGAACACTTCAGCCTTCCTCCGTAAGTGGTTGATGTCATCTTGGCATTCATTGAGCAAAGGGTATACGCCTGTCACTGAAACAAATTTGTGGTTTGGTACGGTACACTAAAGATTGACCCCCAGGCCAAATTATCTGACGTTCTCTTGTTTGTTCTGTCTCAAGGCTTTGATTTGGGAACCGTTGAGGGTTATCTTTCTGCTGATCTAGCAACCCTAAGAAGCCGTTGTTGTTTAAGTCACCATTGAGGTGTGATTTATGAAAGGGCTGCAACACGTTTCCCCCTTATTCCTTTGGAATGCCCCAATGGGACCTTAATCTGGTCTCCACTTATCTGATGTGCATTCTGTTTGGATTGCTTCATATCTGTCCTTTACGGATCCTTACTATTGAAGCTGTGTTCCTCATTCGCATCACCTCAGCATGTCATGCGTGAGCTTCAGGCTCTTTGTGTCACTCCTCTGTACTCGACCTTCTTCCCAGACAACCTGGTTCTGCAGCCTCCATCATCCTTGCTGCCAAAAATTGTGACGCTGTTCCACGTCAATCAAACCATCAGCCTGCTGATGTTAAATGCTCTGCCACCCGCTCTAATCTGAAGGAGAAACTCCATCACTTGGAGTGCTGCATTTCTACATAGATCGTACCAAAAAACATTGGGTGGGTGATCTGTTCTTTGTAGGGTTCTCTGGAGTAAAAAGGGGCAAGTTTGTGCAGAAGAAAACCATCAACCACTGGATCAAGCTTTGCATTAAAATCTTCAACATATTGGCCAGCAATCAAAGTCCAGAAAGATGGAGTGCTTATTCTAACAGGACCAACACTGCTACCACTCCGTTGGAAGGGGAAATATAGGACATGCACTTTATTTCCAAAGGGGAACGGAATCAGGGCAGAGCTGCACCTTGTTACCTTCTGGCGCACAGAGGTAATGCTGAAAAGCTTCAAGAACCAGTCTGACGCCTGGGGAATACTCAAAAGGTGAGGAATCTGCAGTTATATAGTCTACAAGAAAGGATGTAACCGAAGGTATGTAACTTATTCATAACTTGGAGCTTTCTCCCTGCAATCCTAAACTGTTTGATTTTGGCACTTGGTCATCGATTGTCCTGTAAAAGTGTGACGTGATATTTACAAACCATTTTATTGCAACCAGCCTTTTACTGGTCACCTAAGTTACAGGGAATACTGAGGCTATTCATTCTGTAACGTGTGCCCCAAAATCTGGCATAGCTCTGTTTTTTGTAGTTTAATTTAAAAGTATTTTGGGCATCCTGGAGTGTTCTAAGCCTTTCAATGATGGCACAGTTGCTGCTTTTAAGGCATTTTTGCATTCCCTTTTGGTGCTGTTCTAGTATTGCCTTGCGCAAGAACCAGCCTTGTACACTTTAGTTTAGATGGTGAGGTGGGTGCGAAATTTGCGTGAATTCCTTTGTAATAATTATACAATATTTCAGAAAAACTATGTGAACTGCAAAGTCTGCATTTAGTTTTTCATATTTGTGTGCAAAGAATTCATGTTCCGCGAACAGCAGCTGCTCTGTTCTGTTCAGTCATGGTGTTACTATGCTCCCCTGATGGAATAGAATTTTTGCACAAGCATACTTGAAGTTATTCGATGTGGCGTAGTGGCATCATGTTGGGTAACAACCATAACATGCCACAGACGTAATGAAAATTTCACCCAGGCTAGTTTTGAACCAGTTTGTCATTTTGTAAACATTCAATACACAATGCCCTCTACAGACTACCATATTTGGGTGCAGTAGGTGATAATGCTGCAGAGCACATTTGATTTCTTCATCTAGATACAATTAGGCTCTCATGGTTCGCGGAGTCCAGATGAACAGCAGGGGCGGCCTTAGGCATGTGCAAGCTGTGCACCTGCACAGGGCCACCAAACCCCAGGGGCCACCACGCCAATGTATATCCTTAATATAATAATCCTCTGAGTATGGTGGCCCCTGGCAGAGATTTGGTAACCTCCGGTTCTGTTCCACTTCCAAACACCTTCCAGATCTCCGAGGGGCTCCGTCCCACCCAGACCCCTACCTACGCTCCCTGCCCAGGGCTGCCATGAGCCTAGAGCCCCTGCAGAACAGTTCTTTGATTATTGAAGAGTCTTTGGTATAATGAACCATCTCTTGGCAGGTTGTTTCCTACATTGACATTTGACAAGCGTTGGATCATCAGTCTGTGCCCCTAAACATTTGACCCTCCGTGTTTAATGAGGTCCTTTAGTGGCCAAGTCCTTTATTTTGAGGGTTTTGCGTGTAGACCTCTGCAGTATTGCAATGTCGTCCTCATTTCAAATTGTCACCAAGACCTCTAGAAGGATGTTAGTCCTCCGACTGTGACTAGCTTTCACCACAAAACATTTTGGTTTCTTTTGTTTTATAGATTTGTTTAGGCCCCACTATCAAAATAGGAGAGCGCTGTACGCAGAACCTTTCTGGAAGTGAAGAACTTCCTGGGTGAAACTATAAATTAAGAGTAAGGTTTGTGTTTTTGACAGATATCCTATCCCCAGCACTCCGAGCCCATGAAAGAAACAACTGCATGTCTCACTGTTGATGTTGGGCACACCCATCTCCCTCTACTGCAAATTCTGTGTAAATAATTACCAGAAGAAAGTAGAAAGCAGATCGATGCGTTGTATTCTCTCTTTTTGAACCTGTATTATTGGCTTGTAGCTGTGAATGTCTGTGACCTCATAACGTTTTTTCTGATTCGTTGTAGGTCCTGGAAGTTGTGCGTTCTAATTATGACACCCTCACGCTGAAGCTTCAAGATGGCTTGGATCAGTATGAAAGATATGCAGAGCAACATAAAGAAGCAGCTTTCTTCAAAGAGTTGGTGAGCTTTTGCAGTAACTTAAACATTGGGAGCATAATTGCGTTTTGTGGATTGTAATTTATTAGTTTGGTGTTCCATATCCACTAAATATTGGCCTCATAAACTGGTTCGTTTATCTATCCTTGTCTGCCTCATTTGTAATTGATGGGGTATTAAAAGGCACTTCGACCGCTTAGCAGCGCAACATTTACCTAGAAGTTTGAAGATGCATATGCCTCAGAAAAGTAAAAATTGGTATTAATATGGATGCATGCAGATTTTCTCATCCTTCCCTTCTGTAAATCAAACGTTTCTACATTTTTGCAAGTAGCCAGACCGGAAGTTCAGCTGGTATCTAAATTGATTGCTGTAGAAGAGTTTGTGAGAGAACATAAGGACATATTTGGAGTTCAGCAGATGCAGCACATCTGCCAAAAAGTGGTGGACGTCCTGTCCGTCATATTAAAAGTGCATTTACTGATGTTAAAAACACTCTGAATAGTGTGGCTGGGACACACACCACAGGATCTCAGTAAGCATGTAGACGGTGACTTAGGTAATTGAATTCAACTTGTTTGCACCATTGTTTTCCCTCGATGGCCAAACTTTGGGGTAGCACATGGTTATCATGATGAACTTGCTGGTCTCTCTGATCCTTGTTTTGTAGAATTGTCCTGGGATCCATTCTTGATGGCAACCTGCTAGTTGGCTTTTGCAATCCCTTGCGTAACCAACTTGATATAACTGATAGCTATTTTGTCCTCTGCCTTTGCTGCTGACCCCTAAACTTAAATATACTGGGAGGCATACATTTCTATGCATCATCAGATAGTAGTGAGAAAATCCTATTGAGACGTTCCTAAAGTAAATTATATTTTCTCCATCACTCTCTTTGGCCGCACTGTTGAGGCCCTATCCTTTTGAGCAAGGTCGAGCTATACTTTTGTGCTCATTGTTCTTTCCTCCAGTGGCTGGTATATGATCCACTGGGTCTCCACTTTCTAGAAATTACTTTAAAGTCTCAGCTTTTATGTGAATTTACGTCTACAGCCATTTCTGGCTGCCAATATTTATTCTACAGAACTTTGACTAATGTGGAAAATTTCCAGTCTTCACTAGGATGAGTGCGTGGTTGTTTTCAATATGTTCTGGATCCCATTACTCCCATAATCAGAATACAGCATGTCCAGTTACTTACTAATCATTTGCCCATTGCTTTTGCTTCTCTTTATTTGGCTTGCTTTATTCGGGCAATGTAGCTAATATGCTTACTGCCAAGGGATATCACATAAATTGTCAGCATTGAACTATAATGACATCCTTAAACAAGATCCAAATTCTGTTGACTACCCAAACATAAATTGTAATTATGGCTAGTTTGCAACATAATTTTGTGGTGGTCTGTGGCCAGAGACATTTGAAACTGGATTGTGTAACCCTTTTTTCCACAATTACACCAATCTCCAAAATGCGAACTTACCCTAGGTCAGTTAAACTATTGTGCAAAACATGACATATTCAGACATTTTGAAAAGTATACTAACCTAAAATGAAGAAAATTAAAATGATATGCCTGTATAGCCACAGTTATGTTGTTCTGATAGAGACTGCTAGCCTCAAATTTGCGCTGGAAAGTGGAGACTACTCATCGATGACAAAGATCAAGAGGTGGGAGAATGGACCACTTGTAACCACGTTGCCAGGGTTCTTAATTCTTGGTGCCTTTCATAAAAACCCTCATACACGCACGTAGATTGTAAAGCGGTATATCTTGATTCTCCCCTTTAACGTTGCGTTAATGCATCATCATAGGGTTTTGCTTTCTGGTATGCTAATCTCCACCTGGAGTTAACCACTGGGTTCGCAGTAGTGTCCAGAGAAAAAATGTAGTTAAGTGCTCAGAGTGAAGTGGGTTAAAATTCTTTGTACATCCTAATTAATACGCAAATATTTAATGGAAAAAAAGAGGGGGCTGTTCAAGAAATTAAGCGACCCTGTTTGTCCTCTCGAACGCCAACTCCACACCGGTCTGACCTTGACCGATGACGCACCTGAAATCACTCGAAGCACTTGTGAGAAAATGGATTGTATTATATAGTGTGGTTGTGCAACCTCACCGTGTAATACTCTTACCAACCCCTTTAGGACCAGTAGGTTTCGTCTGTAAAACTCAACCAATCCGGGGTAGCTATGTCACTGAGAAGCAAGGCTTACACAAAGGAACGAGTGTTAAGCATTAAACAGCAACAAAGCAATTGAAGAAGGAATTCGGCACCAATTTATGAAAATAGACTGTATTTTTATAAGAATTTAGACACTAAAATGAAAACATCAGAGGGTTCCTGAAATATGGCTTTCACAAGATTAATAAATCAAGGCAATTTCATTGAACCACAAACGAGCCTTGGCAAATTCAATAAAATTCGACACAAACATTTTCAAAGAAAACTTAGAGAAGTGTCAGTGCAGTCGCGCAGAAGTACTTGGAGCAACCAACTTCAACAGGGAGCTAGTCAGGGAGACCAGCAGGGTCTTCTAAAACAGTTATCGTCACAAAAAAGAAGTCTTCAAGCTGTTTTGGGCACTTTATCCGCATTGTAGTGGGTCCCCATGGAGTGGTCCTGATGCAAGGGATGAAGGATGCTGAAGATGCTCTATGGAGCTGTGAGTGCGACAAGGTCCATTGGGGTCTACTCTGTTTCTTCCAATCTGTTGACCTCTTCCTGTAGAGTGTGGCATCTCGCTATCCCAGGGTGCACCATTCTGCCCACTCCTGAGATGGTGAGACCCCTCTTTCGGTGTTCAGACCTCCATAGCCCACCCCTGGGGTTTTTGCTACATGCCCCTGGAGAAGTTGGTTTGACAACTGGTATCCCCTCTCTGCTTCCCATGCCAGCTGTCTGCTTAACTAATGGGGCAGAGCTCCTCCATAATGTGACACATCTGCCCTTCAAAGGCAAATTCTCATTTGAAGCCTGCATTTTGGGGCTAACACTTAAACCTGCACGAAGGAGGCAACACCTCCCTGACCTGCAATCCCTCATTGTTCTCTTTCCTGAGAGCCATTGGCATGTCTCTCCAGAAGGGCAGAAAGCTTTCTCATGGAACAGGCTCCATGTGTGTCATGGAAGGCATTGGAGTTTTAAAGGCACTAAGGTGGCAACTTAGTAAAAGCATTGATTTCCACTTGAGATGCAAAAGTCGGGTTTAATGTAATGAGATATTTGATACCTTGGGGTGCCAACTTTGGTCGCCCTGTTCAGGAGTTAGCACAGCTAATGGGTCAGTGTGTAATCCTCTACTCACCAATTAGACGAACAAGTCTTTCTACAGTAAAAATTGTGGTTTTGAGTGTTTACTGTCAGGACGTGAAATACCTGTCCTACCCGTGTCATATTTTGCACCCTGCTTTAGGACACAGTAGGCCTGCCAGAGGTGTGTCTTACACAGATGTACAGGGGAAGTAGTAGCTTTGTCATGGCTTTTAATGGCAAAGTTAGGCTAGCAATACAGGACTGCTCTACCATTCTGTAGTGGCGGACTGGGGACTTGTTTTACTGGGGGGTATCCAGGGTAGCACAACCAGTGCTACAAGCCCTGGGGTACCCCTCTAACTTACATGCCCTGGGTACCAGGGTACCATATACTAGGGACTTGTAGCTAAGCCATTTACAATTTGGTACAGCCAATTGGACATACACTTTAGGGTCAGGGCACTAGCACTGAGGTCTGGTTAGCTGGCCTCAGTGCACTCTTGAGTTTAAAAAAAAAGAAACCGCAGCCTCAGTCAAAAAACTGTTGTGTTACTATACAAAAAGAGGCATTTCCTTACACGCCTCGTCACCCACTTGAATTCCAACACTCTAGACAACATTCTCTCCATTCCCATTTTGGGACTGACTCTGATAATGATTAGGACCCGGGTGATGAGTTCGCTCAGCCCTACCAAGATGACAATTGGTACGAAGACTTAGAGAAGGTAGTGGCCTTAACCTCCCTGGACATGGTTCTTTTTTCTCCTCCTGGACTGGCCACAGAAGAGTCCACTTCCTATGATATGGTGATGTGGAGGGTGGCTGAAGTACTTGATCTCCAGATCCCTAACTGGGAGGTTAAAACTAATGTCTAGACAGAGGTCTTAAGATCTTCTGAGCTCCTTCTTCCCTTTAACTAGGCATTGATAGATACCGTATCGGGAGCATTGGTCAAAAATTGCTCTGACCCCCATTTAATAGACAAACTAGAAGGCGTCATCCCCTTGCTCCAGGCAGCCCAACATTTCTTTCAGAGTACCCCTCGCTAGAAGGCCTAGTAGTACAGGCGTCTACCAGTCGATCTAATCCCCACACATTTCCCACTACCCACTCTAATAGGGAATCTAACCAAGTGGAAACACTTGACAAGCATGTCTTTTCTTTTACCAGCTTAGCCCTCTGATCCATTTGCACCAGCTATTTGTTGGGACACCACACTCCTGTCCTTTGGGATTATGTGGTACAAGTACTCCCTGTTGTGCCTGTAGACCTTCACTCTACTTTTTTAGGTGATCCAAAATTGTTGGGATGCTGCCAAGTCTTTGATTCGTTGTGGCTTGGACACCACTGATTTCAACGGGTGGGCCTTTGGCACAAGTGTTGCCATTCTCCGCGATGCGTGGCTGCGATCAACTGGGTTCCTGGCTGATGTCCTGTCCTCCTTAATGGACATGCCATTTGTTGGGACTCACCTCTTTGGGGACAAGGCTGATTCTGCATTTGAGATCTTTAAGGAGAGTAGTGCAAACTGTCCCTCTCTGAACCTTACTGTCCAGCCTTGTGAACCGCAAGAGTTCCACCATTTCTTTCACAGCTTTGACAACCCATCCAGCTCCAAAAGAAAACCCAGTGGTACCCAATCCAGCCTCCACAGAGAACGGCCATAGAGCCCATGGTGCCCATTAGCCTGATACCAAGGTAAGAGCGTTACATAGCAAACCCCGCCCCCTCCCCTCCCCCAGAAATCCCCCTGCCAAACCTCTTTACTGTGCCCTTCCCGGGACACAGCTACCCGATGGGAGGCAGAATCCACTGATTTTTACCGGGCTCCTAGGCATCACGTCAGTTAAGCGGGTCCTACAGATTGTTCTCAAGCGATACGCCTTGCCCTTTCTCTCTTCTTCGCTGCACCTTCTTCAGTCCCATCCGTGACTGACAGAGGTCCGTCAAAGGAGAGATGCTTGGACTTACTGCTGCAGAATGCTGCATCAGTAAATCCGATCCTTTTTGGCCAAAAGGCTGTTGAGAGAGTGGCAACAGCAGAAATAGGACATGGTTGTTATTCCCATTACTTCCTGGTGCCCAAGAAGGGTACATGTCTTTGGCCTTTTCTAGACCTGCACCCTCTCAATGTCTTCTTTTGGAATGAGCAGTTCAGAATGCTCACCCAAGCCCTGTTCTCATCTGTCTTTGACCTTGGATGGGTGCATTGGACCTACAGGATGCCTATGTCCAAATACCCGTCCAGCCAAACCCTGGGCACTGCCTGCGGTTCGTGGTCGGAGAAGAGAATTTTCAATTTAGTGTGCTCCTCTTTGCTCTCACCAGCACACCTTAGCTCTTTTAGAAAGTGATGGAGGTGTTGGCAGTATACCGTCCTAGGTCAGGGGTGCCAATCTTGCACCAGGCAGTTGTCAAGCGCTTCTAGACCTCAGCAAACCTCCTGTCATCTCTGGGTTCACTATTAACATGCCAAAGCCAAGCCTTACTCCTTCTCACATACTTACCTTCATCAGAGCCATTCTGGACATGGTTCAGTTTCATGCCTTTCCCTGGGAATGAGAACTCATGAAATTCAGGTTATGACCTCGATTTCAATGAGGTCGTCTCTGAGGCTGCTTAGACTGCTGCCTTCCTGCATTCTACTGGTGGAGCACACCAGTTGGCATATGTGGGCTTGGCAGTGAGATCTGAAGTCCCAGTGTGCATAGTGTCAGGGGAATTTTTACGATCTGGTCCAGATTTTGGAGCAGACTGCAAACTATCTGCAGTGATGGTTGTTGTACCACGATTGGGTCAATGACAGATCCCTCTCCCCTTCCCTACCCAGAGCTGAGAGTGGTAACTGATTTGAGTCAGCCACCTGGGAGAGGTGGAAATCAGAAACCCCTGGTCTCCAGCAGAGTCCTGGCTCCACATCAGCCTTCTGGAGCTTAGGGTCATCTGCTTGGGGTTGAAAGCTTTCCTGCCATCTGTGTAGGGAAGGCCGGTCTAGGAACATAACCGCCTTGTGGTACTACAACTAACAGGACAGGTTGAGGTCAAATACCCTGTTCCAGAAGATCTTGCACCTCTGGAAATGGCAGACATCAAGCAATTTTTCTGGTGGCAAACCACCTGACAGGATCAATTGAATGCCAGGGTAGACAAGTTTAGCTGTTGATGTTTAATGCATTACGAATGGCAGCTACACCCGGAGGTGGCGCAAGGTCTCTTGCGCAAATGCGGCGAACCTTAGCTTGATCTTTTCTTCACCGCAAGAACACACAATGTTGGCACTTCTGATTGTTGGAGCTTTGCTCAAAGACACTTTCCGCCTCAAGTGGAACATCACACTCCTGTACGCCTTTCTGACGATACCACTTCTGCCCTGAGTTCCTAGGATCAGGATAGGCCGAGCCCACATCATCCTAGTGGCTCCAGATTGAGCACCGAGAGTGTGGTATCCAGAAATCTTCACTTAAGCATGTGTCCTCAGATCAGGCTGCCTGTTCAGGAGTGTCTGCTGTTGCAGCAATAGGCAGGTTCAGCACCAGGCCTTCGCAATCTCCACCTTCATGCAGGGAGACCCCGTTCTGTGGTTGGCCTCTATCTATTAATATGATCAGAAGTCTAGGAATCTGTACACTACCAATTTGCTTTTGGGGCTCTGCGTCTGGGGACTCAGACAGTCTTGAATGCAACTGACATCAGCGTGCAGGAGTGGCGCATATATAGACCCCTCACAGCATTTCTGGAGTTGAATGGCGTCTGTGCAGAGGCACAAGGTACCACCTTATGGCTCTCAGAGGTTGTGCTGAAAAGTTTCGGGATACAGTCTGATGCTGGGGGAATATTCAAAAGGTGAGGAATCTGCAATTAGCTGGGTTCTCTACCAGAAAGAGCCTGCCTGTGTTTCTTAAATTTAAATAGGGCCATTTCAACAGGGGCCAGTTTAAGCATTTTACTCACTCATCTGTTGTGTTTTATAAGCTTCTCAGGTGCTTAAAATTAATTCTTTCTGATGTGTACTTAATCCCAAAGTTTCCTCATCTTGAACCCTTTCCAATCCTCAGGCTAGAATCAGAAGATTTTTAGCAATGCCAATTAAAGGCATCTGTTGGATGTTTGTGGTGCTAGTCCTGGACCGACTTGGCCACATCTCTATAAGTGATGAAGTGTTCCTTCCATGTCCAAATGGGGACTGGTGATATCAGTTCATTCTCTTCTGCACCTACAGATAGTGACATCTGGCAGTCGCAAATTCTATCTTGGAATTTTTTCCCGTTCTGTGATGATTTTTTAGACCAATCTCCACTAATATCTTCAGAATTAATGCCTTGTTCCAACTAATTCAGTGAGATGTCTAGCAGAAATTCACATTTGTCATTTCTGTGGTGTACTGATTATAAGAATCATGTGATCTCATATGACCTCTGCACCATCGTGCCCCACAAAGTTATATTGTGATGAAATGGGGTATATTATATGTCTGGTTATGCAAGACCTCTCCATGTAATACACTTAACACCCCCTTTATGACCATTAATTTTTGTTTGTTAAACCTTTAGCTCAACCCTGGGTAGCTGTGGCTCTGAACAGCCAGGCTACTACACCGGAACAAGTGTAAAATACTTAAACAACAGCAAAACAAGTTAAAAAGAAACAAGACACTCAGGAAATCCAACACTAATTTATAATAAATAGATTGCATTTTTATATAAATTTAGACACCATAAGGAAAAGATCTACAGGAATTTTTTGGAGATGCAGAATTTACAAGGTATAGTAAAGCAATATTTTTACCTCAACCGGGGACAAGCATTGGCAAATTCAGCGACACGCCTGCCCCTGGTTACCAAGCAAGGAACAATCAATCACAGCTCCTCGTTAGAGCACACTGCTGCTGGACTCACAGAGAATAGCATCCCACAGCAGAGGTGCTTAGGTGCAATCTTTGGTGGCCCTGAGATAGCGAAACCAGGGGCAAGCCAACAAGCAAACACTTGGGGCCACAAAGAAATGTGGCAGGCAGTAGGCAAGCACATTAATGCAGGCTACAAAGTGGCAGTCCCTCCTAAAGTCCAGAACTCAGCAGGCAACAGGCCAACGCAACAAAACAGTCAGTAAAATCGCAATCCCTGCTGGCAGCACAGTGGTCCTTTGCCATTGTGCACATGTAGAGCCAGGAGCATCTGTTACAAGTCCCACGCAGTTTTTAAAGATATGGGGTCAGAGTCTCTGTACTTACACTCAAAAATGCCTTTGATGTAGGGTGACTTCAAAAGGACCCTTATAGTTGCACAACAATCCCTTTCCACCCAGCCCTGGTTCCAGGTGATCAATAGGGAATAAATCAGCCCTTTGTGGTATGGCAGGACACAACCTATACAAATGTAAATGTGAACCACCTCTCCCTCTCCCAGCCCAGAAAGACTATCAGTATACATATGTATCCCCTGTCACACCCAGCCCTTCTTGTGTTGCGGCTGTCTGGAGAGAATGCACAAGGTGTTGCTGTCACCCAGCCCAGGCATGTTTTTGAGTCAGGCTGCAAAGCTCAAAGAGTTATAAACACAGAGAAATGTCCACTTTCTAAAAGTGCCATTTCTAAAATAGTACTGTAAAATCCAACTTCACCAATAAGTAGGATTTATCAGTACTATTCTGAACATACCAAACATGGCAACGCCAGTTCTTTCTGTCCGGGAATTACCAAAGTAAATAAGGCAATTCCCATTGCTAGCCTATGAGACGAGTAGGCCTCACAGCAGAGAAAAACAAAATAGGCTGTTTGTCACTAGCTGGGCGTACAGAACATAAAGGAACATGTCCTACCTTTGACTTACACAGCACCCTGCAAATAGGGCTACCTAAGGCCTACTTTAGGGATGACCTATGTGTAATGAAATGGGAGTTTAAGGCCTTTGCAAGTAGTTTTAAATGCCTAGTCAAAGTGGCAGTAAACTGTGCAAACAGGCTCTGCGGGGCAAGGCCTGAGACAGGTTTGAAAGGCTACCTTTGTGGGTGGCACAAGCAGTGCTGCAGGCCCACAAGTAGCATTTAATGTACAGGCCCTGGGTATATGAGATACCACTTTACAAGGGAATTACAAGTAAATTAAATATGGCAGTGGTAACGTGCCCAGAGTCCTAAAACCAACAAAAAAGTTAAGAAAAATAAGCAAAGAAAAGTAAAAAGTTTGCGGCTAATCCTGCAGAAAGGGCCAGGTCCAACAGGCTGGGTCTAATCTGAGGTTTAATGGCGAGTAAAAAAACGATGGGTTGGAAAGCTACCCAGAGCAATTGCCAGTGGTAAAGACTTAGTGCAAGCATTCCTCTCATAAACTTCTGTGTTGGTTGGTAAAGCCTTTCTTGTCGTATTTAGTGAGATGGCGTTTAGAGGTTACATTCACCCTTTTGCAATAGATGGTATTCTCACCAGCACTGAGAAATCCTTCCTATCTTCCATTGAGAGTCTTCTGTTGTTCCTGGCGGACCTGAACATTCAGGCTATCAAGGTATTCCAGCCACTTGACAAGTTCCTGGTTCCTTAAGGAATTGCAGGGTATGGAGACTGCAGTGAGACTTGAGTCAACAGTGAAATCATTTTCGGATGGTCTAAATTATCAAATTCACCTTGATCAGACTCTGATTCAAGTGTTACAACAATAGGCCACTGAGAATAACATTTAGTAGGGTAACTCTTCTTTCCACCTTGGCATGATGGGACAGCAATGTTGAACTCTTCCCGGTTAACATGGGGCATCCACTTATAGATGACTATAATGTTCTAAGATCTCGCAGCTGAAAGCAGCAGTTTCACATAAACATGTTGGAATTGTGGGCCATATTTTGCGTAAAGTTTCTTTATAGCCCAAGATTATCTGTTGCCTTGTGTAAGTCTTGATGGTCAGCACTGCTGCATTGTGTATTAGCAAGCAGGGAAGCATCAGCTGTAGGTGCTGTTGTGAGGAGATGATGTTCCTTTGTTCTTGTTGCCCGGACAACACATTGGGTTTGTGCCAGCTCATCTGGTGAACACTTTGAGCAGGTGGTCATCTGTGAACTATGAATGGGAACTGTAGCAAAGTATAATGGTAACAATTTTCCACACATGGGGCATAGTAGAAGTGAGCATTTTGTTTACCATCCAAAAATTAAGTGACCTCAAGATCAAGATAGCTAATCCCACTCCCCCGCCCATCCTAGCCTCCTGTCCACCGGTATTTCAAATTACAGTTATATCAATCTTGGTGTATAATCTAGATTTTAATTTCCCATAGTTTCCTGATTTCAGGAGGGGTTCTTCCAGTCTCACAATTCATACAGCTTTAGATTTAGTAATAAATCATGTTTCCTTTTAGTAGGAGATCAGGTCCCTTCATGTTAAGGAATGTGAATCAGAATTACATTTCTTGCCTAAAGTCCCTCTTTGTAGTTAAAATGATACTGCTGTCTCCCTAAATTTTGTTTGTCTATGCTCCAAATTCTCCTCCCTACAACAAAGAATATGAGGCTAGACTAATCATCCCATCCCCCCAATGTTTATAGGCAGAGTATATCAAAAAGCAAGAATTATCAACCACAAATAAACAGTGATTGGTTGGTTCTCTGTTGAGCTCTACAGCCACGGTTGTAATTTTTGGATTAGTCAGTACTTTTCATTAGCCCTAATCTGGCTCTCTAAATCTGATCTCTTTTCCACAGGATCATCTAGTATGGCTATAGGAATCAACCTTCCTCCTTTACCATGATCCTAATGTTGCCCCTGTCGTATGGGGTCGATAGTTCTGTATTTTCTTTTTTCTTTCTGTGCAGCACTTTATTTCATGTATTTGCTCCTTTGTGTCTGTCCTTTAGTAAAGGGATTAGATTTCATGAATTTTGCGTGCTGTCTGTTGGGGTATTTCCCATCGCACAATGATATGCATATCACTTGACAGTTGAACTCATTCATTTGCATCCCTAATCCTAATATTGTGTCTTCTTGCCCTACTTTCTAAGGGCTCAAATTACTTTAACTGGAGGGCCTCGACCTGAGCAAGAATGTTTTTACTCTTCCTGTGGTGTTCGGCAATTTTGCAGAAGAATCTTGTGCATCCCCTACCACCTCAAAGTCAGTCCCACACCTGTCCACGAAGAAACCCATTGGTTTCAAACCTTGTGTGACCTGTCACAAGCAAAGGTTGGTGACAGGCCTTCAGTTGGTGTGTCTGTGGTGCGTAGAACAGGACCATGACGCTACAACCTGTGCAGATTGCAGGGCCATGAATCCAAAACCATTCGGCAATGGGCCATTAAGCTTCTGCTGGCCACACGACTCGGAAACACTCCAGGTCCTGTACACCATAAGTCACTCACGCTGGTCACTATCGTAATCCTGTACATCTTCAGGTAACTTTCACAAGAAATCCCTTGATGCAGGGGGCTTCCAGGCTTGCCCATTCAAGGGGGCCCCCCTCATACCCTCCTGTGCGTTTGATTGCTTAAAAAAGAGCAGCTCCTGGAAGCCTGTTTACCACCGAGGTGAGAGTATAAAGAAAAACTTGCACATTATTGCTGTTTTTACTGTAAGGCCTCTCAGAAGCTGAATTGGGGTCACAAAGGGCCAGGGTTTGGAAGCCAGTTTCAAACCTGGCGACAGTTGTAGATCTGGATGCCTCTACCCCTTCGCTGCTATCTGTGCCACTTGGGGGGGAAAGCATGGGTCTTGTCGGAGATGGAGTCTCTGTGCTTTGTTGCTGCTTTGGTACTCGGCTGCTGGAAACCTTTGAAGAAAGTCTACAGGCATGCTGAAGCAGGGCACAGAGTCAAGTGCACCGCTCATACCTATCGCTGTTTCACTTCTCTGTTTTATTCGGCTGTGCAGCGACCTCTGTGAGGCTTTCCCTGGTTTCATGGAGAGGGACTGGTAGGTTCTAATGTAGTTCAGTACCAGTGAGAGCTGATGCCCCTAGATGACTTGCATGTTGAGGTTAGGACGATATCGTAAGTGTGTTCACTCTCTAATGTAAAAGGTAGCACAATAACAACTTTGCATGGCTACTGCATACATAGGGTACCCCATGCTCACATTATGAAGCTAACTGCACACATTTTTAAAGTAAATGTTCTTTGAAATGCAAATGTTAGATCCTTCACATAGCCTTGAAACCTACTTGGAACTGCTCGGAGAACCTCTGTCAGACATTCATTTTAAGCATTTCTTTTAAAGTCCATAATCCAATGCATCGGTGCAAATTTGACTATAACTTTGGAGGATGTTGCGGTTTAATTATCCTACTTCAGTAATAGCACCTGGTATAGGTCAGTAGTATATCTACACACATAGCTGCCAATTGACATCCACCCCGTGTCATAAGAATCCAGTGCTCACTTTTTAGCTATCATAAATATGCATTGTGGGACTGTAGTTTTATTTTTACTTTAGAAGGATGGGATTGTGGGATTAGAAATCATTGTTTTCACTATGCCTTTTGGATAGAATGTGGGCGACAAAAATACCAAATAATGTTAAAAATACTCAATTGGCTGGAGATGTCACATACAACATGAACACCACTTTGAACCAGTTCACATCAATGCTTCATGGTTGCCCATGCTACACATCTTTTGTTCTACAGATGTACTATTGCTGACGTCAATCACCTGTTTTCGTGGGAGAGGCTTACATAGCCATTGGTAGACTGGGAAGCCTCAATGTCTCTAATATGCTCCTGGCTTACTGCCCCTTGAGTGGCCCTATACACTGTAAAAAAAATTGTGCCCAGCTGCTGGCCATGCTGTCGGTGTTATGTGAGGTCTTGCTTCCCGTGCTACATCTAATTTTACATGCAGCTGTTGCTTATGCCTTGGTGTTTAGTACTGCTGCGTCCCATGCGGCATCTCCTTTGTGATGGGTGGTGCCCCTGCTCCTTGCTTCCCATGTTATATTTATTTTGTGACAGAGGCTTGCACTGCTTCTTCCATTCCTGGCTGTATTTTTCTTTGTTTATGAGCAAGGCTTGCATTACTCCTGCTTTTTTCGTACAGCATCTGTTTTATAGTGGAGGCTTATAATTCTCTTTTCTTCCTGAGCTGTGTCTATGTGAGGGAGGCTTGTACTGAACAGTTATGAATTATGATCATTTACAATGAGGAGTGCCTTCTGTTTTTCTGTCTTCCCTTTCTCAGTGTTCAGCCTCTTGATGTCCTGGTTTCTCATCTGGCACTGTGTGCTGGAGGGGGTTCTTGAAAATGATGTGGACTTGGAAGAGGAAATCACAGTGCCCATCTTTGAAAGTGGATGGGTGTGATACATGTCCTTGAATTCCAGCAAGCGAGTGAAGCAAGCTGGGCCAACTTTTCCTAGAGGGCTCAAAGTGGGGTTCTCTTCCGAAGAAACATTTGAAAAAAAATTGGGTCAAATAGTTTATTTTAAAGATCTTTGAAAATTTGGTAAAAAACACGGGCTTAAAATGTCACTCAAATATTGAAATAGTTAGTGCATTCAGGTAGTGGGTGCTGCCAAGGTTCACACATAATTGGGCGGGACCCAATCATTGGTTTAGCACATACCTATCTGGTGGTTTCACCTAATGGAAGGTAAATATTTCGGAATTGTGATAGGTCTGTGCCAAGGGTAAATATGTAGAATCCTAGGGTAAGAGAATCCCAAAGTCGGGTATTACTTTGTGGATACAGGAAGTCCAATATTATATTCTAAGTATTTTCCTCTTTATTCAAATGCAAGTGAACACAAGAACAGCCAGCACATGTTTTGCCCAAAAGTCCAGCTGGCCAAGGGCTTTTTCAAGGCAAGCTGTGAAAACTTCTGAGGGAAAGGTCAAAATTTGTTAGATTGTTATCGCTTTGAAATCTGAAACATCCTGAATCGGGATGCGTAGTGCGGTCTCTGTGGTACGGTCACTTTTATTCTCACTTAAACTCTTTCTCTCACTCCTTCACACACTCTCAAACTGCCTTTCCCTCATTCTCAATCACACTAACTCTTACTGTTACTCATTCTCGCTACTGTCTTATGTGTGTACCATAGGATCTGCACATTTTACCAATTAATGCGCCTGTTGAACTCTTATAAATGCTTCAAAGGCCTTTTAGAATATAGAGACTAGTTCAACCTGCAAGGTAAAGATAATGAAAACAGTTCAGACATACTTTGAGAAGTAAGGCAGGATTTTTAGGAAAGTAACCATAATGTGAAAACATGGCACTCTCCTCTCCAAAGAGTCATGTCATATTTTTAGAGCCTACTGTTTTCTATAGACCTGTTGTGGAGAATACCAACACTTACAGTCTGCTTTGAGCTTGCCCACTGCTACTCACTGCTCAGCTTTCTTGTTAATCACAAATGTTTGTTTGTTGTGCAATAGTTTCCTTCCTCCTCTTGTGTTTCTCCCTTCCCTGGAGCATAGCTTCTTAACCATAATTTTAATTAGATGATTTTTATCCGTCCACATCTTGACATCAAGGAACTACTTTTCATCTTCTGAACACCCCATGGGAGTTCATGTGTGTTCATGCTCTCTCCCACATGTGCTGTTCCTCCTCACATCCATTCCACCCACGCTCTCTGTGTTACTTCCCCTCTCTTCTCCCAGTTGCTCTGTAAAAGCACAGTAACGGGTACCAGTGGCGTAACAAAACATGAGGGGGCCCCCCTGCAAACTACATGGAGGGGGCCCCCCTCCCATTCTCCGTGCCAGTCTAGAGCTCTCAGGCCAGCGACCCGCCATACTGCGAGGGATGCGGGGCGATCGTTACGCCACTGTCACCAATCCAGCCGTTATAAGTAACACTGGATGGTGGAGTCAAAGGTTGGGCTTAGTCTGCCCGCAGGCTATCATAGGTGGCGGTCCATTCATTACAGGCTCCCTGCCATCAGTATGCCGGGGAAGTTTGCCCAATTTTAGGTGGGTTTCCTGATGCAGACTCCTGTCATGATATACAACACCGGGCTCACTCATCGTTCAGTTTTGACAAAAGTGCATCCACTGCTCCTTCTCGTTTCCGTTTTAAGACATTGGACAAAGCTTCAATGCAGTATTTCAAAAGCAGATGTAACCACCAAGAGCACATTTTGATAATACATTTTTATTTTTATTAGACAATAGCAATCTTAAGAGGCATTGCATAGCTTCATACACACTTTGACCTCAATTCCATCACAGTCTCTCTCTCTCTCTCTGTCAGTCAGTATCTCTCTTTCAGTCAGTCAGTCTATCTCTCTCTGTCATTCAGTCTCTCTTAGTCAGTCACTCTCTCTGTCAGTCAGTCAGTCTCTCTCTCTCTCTCTTTCTCTCTCTGTCAGTCTGTCAGCCAGTCAGTCTCTCTCTGTCAGTCAGTCTCTCTCTCTCTGTCAGTCAGTCTATCACTCGCTGGCATTCAGTCTCTCTCAGTCAGTCTCTCTCTGTCAGTCTCTCTGTCAGTCTCTCTTAGTCAGTCTCTCTCTCTGTCAGTCAGTCTCTCTCTCTGTCAGAGTCTCAGTCTCTCTCTCGGTCAGTCAGTCTCTCTGTGAGTCTCTCTATCAGTCAGTCTCTGTCAGTCAGTCTCTGTCAGTCAGTCTCTCTCTGTTGGTCAGTCTCTCTTTCTCTGTCAGTCTCTCAGTCTCTTTCTCTCTCTGTCAGTCTCTGTCAGTCAGTCAGTCTCTCTCTCAGTCAGTCAGTCAGACTCTCTCTCAGTCAGTCAGTCAGTCTCTCTCTCAGTCAGTCAGTCTCTCTCTCTCCCAGTCAGTCTCTCTCTCCCAGTCAGTCAGTCTCTCTCAGTCAGTCATTCTCTCTCTACCCCAGTCAGTCAGTCTCTCTCTCTATGTCAGTCAGTCAGTCTGTCAGTCAGACTCTCTCACTCAGTCAGTCTCTCTCTCTGTCAGTCTCTCACTCAGTCAGTCTCTCACTCAGTCAGTCTCTCACCGAGTCAGTCTCTCTCTCTGTCAGTCTCTCTCTCTGTCAGTCTCTCTCTCTGTCAGTCTCTCTCTCTCTGTCAGTCTCTCTCTCAGTCAGTCTCTCTCACAGTCAGTCTCTCAGTCAGTCTCTCTCTCAGTCAGTCTCTCTCTCAGGCAGTCTCTCTCAGGCAGTCTCTCTCAGGCAGTCTCTCTCTGCCAGTCAGTCTCTCTCAGAGTCAATCAATCTATCTCTCTGTCAGTCAGTCTCTCTGCCTCTCTCTCTCAGTCTCTCTCTCAGTCAGTTTCTCTCTACCTCAGCCAGTCTCTGTCAGTCAGTCTCACTGTCAGTCAGTCTCACTCTCAATCAGTCTCTCTCTCTCTCTCTGTCAGTCAGTCACTCTCTCTCTGTCAGTTTCTCAGTCAGTCAGTCTCTCGGTCAGCCAGTATTCAGTCTCTGAGTCAGTCAGTCAGTTTCTACTCTCTCTCCACTCTCTCCATTCGCTCTCTCAACTCTGTCCACTCTATCTCTACTGTCTCTCTCTCCACGGTCTCTCCTCTGTCTCTCTCTCCACTGTCTCCCTCCACTGTCTCCCTCCACTCTCTCTCTCTCCACCCTCTCTCCCTTCTCTCTCTACTCTCTCCACTCTCTCGCTCCACTCTCTCGCTCCACTCTCTCGCTCCACTCTCTCTCCACTCACTCTCTCTCCACTCACTCTCTCTCCACTCACTCTCTCTCCACTCACTCTCTCTCCACTGTCTCTCTCCACTGTCTCTCTCTCCACTGTCTCTCTCTCTCCACTGTCTCTCTCTACTCTCCATTCTCTCTCCACTCTCTCTCTCCACTCTTTCTCTCTCATTCCACTCTCTCTCTCTCCACTCACTCTCTCTCCACTCACTCTCTCGCTCCACTCTCTCTCTCCACTCACTCTCTCTCTCCACTCTCTCTCTCCACTCTATCTCTCTCTCCACTCTATCTCTCTCTCCACTCTATCTCTCTCTCCACTCTATCTCTCTCTCCACTCTATCTCTCCACTCTCTCTCTCCACTCTCTCTCTCTCCACTCTCTCTCTCTCCACTCTCTCTCTCCACTCTCTCTCTCTCTCCACTCTCTCTCTCTCTCCACTCTCTCTCTCTCCACTCTCTCGCCATGCTCTCTCCACTCTCTCTCCACTCTCGGTCTCTCCACTGTCTATCTCCACTCTCTCTACTCTCTCTCTCTCTACTCCCTCTCTCCACTCTCTCTCTCTCCACTCTCTCTCTCTCCACTCTCTCTCTCTCCACTCTCTCTCTCTCCACTCTCGGTCTCTCTCCACTCTCTCCAGTGTCTCTCCATGCTCTCTCCACTCTCTCACCACTCTCGGTCTCTCCACTGTCTATCTCCACTCTCTCTCCACTGTCTACTCTGTCTCCACTGTCTCTCTCCACTCTCTCTCTCTCTCTAGCCACTCTCTCTCTCCACTGTTTCTCTCCACTGTTTCTCTCCACTGTTTCTCTCCACTCTCTCTCTCTCTCCACTCTCTCCCACTCTCCCTCACAAAGTAGTGTGCGTTTCATGGGTGTCCGCAGAAATGTTTCCAGGGGGGGGCACATTTTTAACTTCATCACCATCCCCCCTTGCACCCTTCTCCCCTCTGCCTTGCACCCTTCTTGCCCTCCCTCTTGCACCCTTCTCCCCTTTCCCTTGTACCCTAGTCCACCTCCGCCTTGCACCCTTTTCTACCTTGCACCATTCTCCCCTCTGCCTTGCACCCTTCTCCCCTCTGCCTTGCACCCTTCTCCTCTCTGTCTTGCACCCTATTCCACCCCTGCCTTGCACCCTTCTCTAACTTTCACCCTTCTCCTTGCACCATTCTCCCCTCTGCCTTGCACCCTTCTCCCCTCTGCCTTGCACCCTTCTCCCCTCTGCCTTGCACCCTTCTCCCCTCTGCCTTTCACCCTTCTCCCCCTCCCCCTTGCACCCTTCTCCCCCTCCGCCTTGCACCCTTCTCTACCTTGCACCCTTCTCCTCTCTTCCTTGCACCCTTCTCCCCTCTGCCTTTCACCCTTCTCCCATCCGCCATGCACCCTTCTCCCCCTCCGCCTTGCACCCTTCTCTACCTTGCACCCTTCTCCTCTCTGCCTTGCACCCTTCTCCCCTCTGCCTTGCACCCTTCTCCCCTCTGCCTTGCACCCTTCTCCTCTCTGCCTTGCACCCTTCTCCCCTCTGCCTTGCACCCTTCTCCCCTCCACCTTGCATCCTTCTCCCCTCTGCCTTGCACCCTTCTCCCCTCCGCCTTGCACCCTTCTCCTCTCTGCCTTGCACCCTTCTCCCCTCTACCTTGCACCCTTCTCCCCCTCCGCCTTGCACCCTTCTCTACCTTCCACCCTTCTCCTCTCTTCCTTGCACCCTTCTCCTCTTTGCCTTGCACCCTTCTCTTCTCTGCCTTGCACACTTCTCCCCTCTGCCTTGCACCCTTCTCCCCTCTGCCTTGCACCCTTCTCCCATCTACCTTGCACCCTTCTCCCCTCTGCCTTTCACCCTTCTCCCCTCTGCCGTTCACCCTTCTCCCCTCTGCCTTTCACCATTCTCCCCTCTGCCTTGCACCCTTCTCCCCTCTGCCTTGCACCCTTCTCCCCTCCACCTTGCATCCTTCTCCCCTCCCCCCTCCGCCTTGCACCCTTCTCCCCTCCGCCATGCAACCTTCTCCTTTCTGCCTTGCACCCTTCTCCCCTCCGCCTTGCACCCTTCTCCTCTCTACCTTGCACCCTTCTCCCCCTCCGCCTTGCACCCTTCTCTACCTTGCACCCTTCTCCTCTCTTCCTTGCACCCTTCTCCTCTCTTCCTTGCACCATTCTCCCCTCTGCCTTGCACCCTTCTCCCCTCTGCCTTGCACCCTTCTCCCCTCTGCCTTGCACCCTTCTCCCCTCTGCCTTGCACCCTTCTCCCCTCTGCCTTGCACCCTTCTCCCCTCTGCCTTGCACCCTTCTCCCCTCTGCCTTGCACCCTTCTCCCCTCTGCCTTGCACCCTTCTCCCCTCTGCCTTGCACCCTTCTCCCCCTCCGCCTTGCACCCTTCTCCCTCTCCGCCTTGCACCCTTCTCTACCTTGCACCCTTCTCCTCTCTTCCTTGCACCCTTCTCCCCTCTGCCTTTCACCCTTCTCCCATCTGCCATGCACCCTTCTCCCCCTCCGCCTTGCACCCTTCTCTACCTTGCACCCTTCTCCTCTCTGCCTTCCACCCTTCTCCCCTCTGCCTTGCACCCTTCTCCCCTCTGCCTTGCACCCTTCTGCCCTCTGCCTTGCACCCTTCTCCCCTCTGCCTTGCACCCTTCTCCCCTCTGCCTTGCACCCTTCTCCCCTCTGCCTTGCACCCTTCTCCCCTCCGCCTTGCACCCTTCTCCCCTCTGCCTTGCACCCTTCTTCCCTCTGCCTTGCACCCTTCTCCCCTCCGCCTTGCACCCTTCTTCTCTCTGCCTTGCACCCTTCTCCCCTCTACCCTGCACCCTTCTCCCCCTCCGCCTTGCACCCTTCTCTACCTTCCACCCTTCTCCTCTCTTCCTTGCACCCTTCTCCTCTTTGCCTTGCACCCTTCTCCTCTTTGCCTTGCACCCTTCTCTTCTCTGCCTTGCACACTTCTCCCCTCTGCCTTGCACCCTTCTCCCCTCTGCCTTGCACCCTTCTCCCGTCTACCTTGCACCCTTCTCCCCTCTGCCTTTCACCCTTCTCCCCTCTGCCTTTCACCCTTCTCCCCTCTGCCTTTCACCCTTCTCCCATCTGCCATGCACCCTTCTCCCCCTCTGCCTTGCACCCTTCTCCCCCTCTGCCTTGCACCCTTCTCTACCTTGCACCCTTCTCCTCTCTCCCTTGCACCCTTCTCTACCTTGCACCCTTCTCCTCTCTTCCTTGCACCCTTCTCCCCTCTGCCTTTCACCCTTCTCCCATCTGCCATGCACCCTTCTCCCCCTCCGCCTTGCACCCTTCTCTACCTTGCACCCTTCTCCTCTCTGCCTTGCACCCTTCTCCCCTCTGCCTTGCACCCTTCTCCCCTCTGCCTTGCACCCTTCTGCCCTCTGCCTTGCACCCTTCTCCCCTCTGCCTTGCACCCTTCTCCCCTCTGCCTTGCACCCTTCTCCCCTCTGCCTTGCACCCTTCTCCCCTCCGCCTTGCACCCTTCTCCCCTCTGCCTTGCACCCTTCTTCCCTCTGCCTTGCACCCTTCTCCCCTCCGCCTTGCACCCTTCTTCTCTCTGCCTTGCACCCTTCTCCCCTCTACCCTGCACCCTTCTCCCCCTCCGCCTTGCACCCTTCTCTACCTTCCACCCTTCTCCTCTCTTCCTTGCACCCTTCTCCTCTTTGCCTTGCACCCTTCTCCTCTTTGCCTTGCACCCTTCTCTTCTCTGCCTTGCACACTTCTCCCCTCTGCCTTGCACCCTTCTCCCCTCTGCCTTGCACCCTTCTCCCGTCTACCTTGCACCCTTCTCCCCTCTGCCTTTCACCCTTCTCCCCTCTGCCTTTCACCCTTCTCCCCTCTGCCTTTCACCCTTCTCCCATCTGCCATGCACCCTTCTCCCCCTCTGCCTTGCACCCTTCTCCCCCTCTGCCTTGCACCCTTCTCTACCTTGCACCCTTCTCCTCTCTCCCTTGCACCCTTCTCCTCTCTCCCTTGCACCCTTCTCCCCTCTGCCTTGCACCCTTCTCCCCTCTGCCTTGCACCCTTCTCCCCTTCACCTTGCACCCTTCTCCCCTCCACCTTGCACCCTTCTCCCCTCCCCCCTCCGCCTTGCACCCTTCTCCCCTCCGCCATGCAACCTTCTCCTATCTGCCTTGCACCCTTCTCCCCTCCACCTTGCACCCTTCTCCTCTCTACCTTGCACCCTTCTCCCCCTCCGCCTTGCACCCTTCTCTACCTTGCACCCTTCTCCTCTCTTCCTTGCACCCTTCTCCTCTTTGCCTTGCACCCTTCTCCTCTTTGCCTTGCACCCTTCTCTTCTCTGCCTTGCACCCTTCTCCTCTTTGCCTTGCACCCTTCTCTTCTCTGCCTTGCACCCTTCTCCTCTTTGCCTTGCACCCTTCTCCTATCTGCCTTGCACCCTTCTCCCCTCCGCCTTGCACCCTTCTCCTATCTGCCTTGCACCCTTCTCCCCTCCGCCTTGCACCCTTCTCCCCTCCGCCTTGCACCCTTCTCCTCTCTACCTTGCACCCTTCTCCCCCTCCGCCTTGCACCCTTCTCTACCTTGCACCCTTCTCCTCTCTTCCTTGCACCCTTCTCCTCTTTGCCTGGCACCCTTCTCCTCTTTGCCTTGCACCCTTCTCTTCTCTGCCTTGCACCCTTCTCCTCTTTGCCTTGCACCCTTCTCCTCTTTGCCTTGCACCCTTCTCCTCTTTGCCTTGCACCCTTCTCCCCTCCGCCTTGCACCCTTCTCCTCTCTTCCTTGCACCCTTCTCCTCTTTGCCTTGCACCCTTCTCCTCTTTGCCTTGCACCCTTCTCTTCTCTGCCTTGCACCCTTCTCCTCTTTGCCTTGCACCCTTCTCTTCTCTGCCTTGCACCCTTCTCTTCTCTGCCTTGCACCCTTCTCCTCTTTGCCTTGCACCCTTCTCCTGTCTGCCTTGCACCCTTCTCCTCTCTGCCTTGCACCCATCTCCCCTCTGCCTTGCACCCTTCTCCTCTCTGCCTTGCACCCTTCTCTACCATGCATCCTTCTCCCCCTCTGCCTTGCACCCTTCTCCCCCTCTGCCTTGCACCCTTCTCGGCCCCCCTTTCCCTCTCCCTGCGGATGCCCATGGTGTGTTCTAACAAGCGTGCTTACCTGAGGGCACCATTTTGCTGCCTTGTCCCTTCTCATGTGAGCTTTGCCCTGGAGAATACTCTGTCTGGGGGCCCCCACTCCCACCCTTGTCAGGGTCCCGAGCACTGCTCTGTGCTGTCTCTTGCTCTTGCTCTCTGAGGCCCCTACCCCATCCTTGTCCCTGTCTCTTCTCTTCTCTTGTGGGGTGGGCCCCCCACCCTCTCTTCTCTTCTCTTGTGGGGTGGGCCCCCCACCCCATCCTTGTCCCTGTCTCTTCTGTTCTCTTGTGGGTGGGCCCCCCCGCCCCATCCTTGTCCCTTCTCGGATGGGGGCCTGTCCCTGTCTCTTCTCTTCTCTTGTGGGGTGGGCCCCCCACCCTCTCTTCTCTTCTCTTGTGGGGTGGGCCCCCCACCCCATCCTTGTCCCTGTCTCTTCTGTTCTCTTGTGGGTGGGCCCCCCCGCCCCATCCTTGTCCCTTCTCGGATGGGGGCCTGTCCCTGTCTCTTCTCTTCTCTTCTCTTGTGGGGTGGGCCCCCCCCCGCCCCATCCTTGTCCCTGTCTCTTCTCGGATGGGGGCCTGTCCCTGTCTCTTCTCTTCTCTTCTCTTGTGGGGTGGGGCCCCCACCCCCACCCCATCCTTGTCCCTGTCTCTTCTCTTCTCTTGTGGGGTGGGCCCCCCACCCCATCCTTGTCTGTCTCTTCTCGGATGGGGGCCTGTCCCTGTCTCTTCTCTTCTCTTCTCTTGTGGGGTGGGCCCCCCACCCCATCCTTGTCCCTGTCTCTTCTCGGATGGGGGCCTGTCCCTGTCTCTTCTCTTCTCTTCTCTTCTCTTGTGGGGTGGGCCCCCCACCCCATCCTTGTCTCTTCTCGGATGGGGGCCTGTCCCTGTCTCTTCTCTTCTCTTGTGGGGTGGGCCCCCACCCCATCCTTGTCCCTGTCTCTTCTCGGATGGGGGCCTGTCCCTGTCTCTTCTCTTCTCTTATCTTCTCTTGTGGGGTGGGCCCCCCACCCCATCCTTGTCCCTGTCTCTTCTCGGATGGGGGCCTGTCCCTGTCTCTTCTCTTGTGGGGTGGACCCCCACCCCATCCTTGTCCCTGTCTCTTCTGTTCTCTTGTGGGTGGGCCCCCCACCCCATCCTTGTCCCTGTCTCTTCTCTTCTCTTCTCTTGTGGGGTGGGGCTCCCACCCCATCCTTGTCCCTGTCTCTTCTCTTCTCTTGTGGGGTGGGCCCCCCACCCCCCTTGTCTGTCTCTTCTCGGATGGGGGCCTGTCCCTGTCTCTTCTCTTCTCTTCTCTTCTCTTCTCTTCTCTTCTCTTCTCTTGTGGGGTGGGCCCCCCACCCCATCCTTGTCCCTTCTCGGATGGGGGCCTGTCCCTGTCTCTTCTCTTCTCTTCTCTTGTGGGGTGGGCCCCCCACCCCATCCTTGTCCCCGTCTCTTCTCGGATGGGGGCCTGTCCCTGTCTCTTCTCTTCTCTTGTGGGGTGGGCCCCCCACCCCATCCTTGTCTCTGTCTCTTCTCTTCTCTTGTGGGGTGAAGCCCCCACCCCATCCTTGTCCCTGTCTCTTCTCTTCTCCTGTGGGGTCGGCCCCCCACCCCATCCTTGTCCCTGTCTCTTCTCTTTTCTTGTGGGGTGGGCTTTGTTTATCGAGAGGAGAGAGTGGGGGCCGGGCTCTGTGCTGCCTCAGAGGAGCAGTGGAGACTGCTGTCTCTGGGGCCCCGTCCTCGTCCTCGTCCTCTTTCCGGGACTGCCTCTGGCTCTGACTGAAGAGAAACAATGTATATTGATACTTTGTTTCTCTTCAGTCAGAGGAAGGGGGCGAAGGGCTCCGAGCAGGCTGCACCTGCTTCAGACGCAGAGGGAGAGAGGCTTGCTTCAGCGCAGACCTCTCTCACAGCTCTCAGAAGAGCTGAGGGGGACGGGCCCCCAGGGGGCCCCCTTCATTATCTGTAAAGAGTGAGGCCCCCCCGCAATGCGGGGGCTGCGGGGGCGTTTGTTACGCCCCTGACGGGTACACGTTCTCCAGTGTTTGACTAAAAAAGCAGACTGCTGGTATAGGTGTATCCCCTGGGTTCTCAACAAGTTGCATCAAAGCACAGACCTTCATATACGAGGCAGCATGTATTACACTGGGAGAGGGACAGGTTGCTGCACTCCATCTCTGCTAGTGATGTCCTTTATTCCAGAGCCTCATAAATCATCTTACCGGGCTGCTGCATAGCACAAGTTGTACTGAGATTTTGTTCCAGTTCGAAGACCTGTGAAAAGTAAATTAGGCTTTGGATCCTTTTTACTTTAAACATGGGCCGTCCCTGAACCACAACCTCAGACAGCTGTTATGTTCTTTTAAGTACCTACAATTAGTCCTCGTGTTTGTTTTATTTTTTTAAGGTGGCTCATGTGCAAAAGACAATATAAATTATGCTAAGAATTTCCAGCGTGAATGGTATTTGAAAAATAAACCGCACTGTGTTTGTAAAGACTGAAAACATGATTTAAGGGTTCATTTTTGACATAGCTTAAGATAGGAGTTCGCTTCTCCTCCAGTATTTTAAAATGAAGGTTTTTTGTTTAACTTTTCGTTAAAGCAGAGCTCTTTAAGCAATGTTTTTTTTAAACCGTGCTCTATAAATAAGAATTGCCAACGCCAATAGCTTGACTTTAGCATTCTAAGTGTGACATATTGGCTTGGCAATGCTTTTTAGTGTACATATGAATGGCAGTGGTAAGTTTAGATACATCCAAACACACAGCACAGCTACAAAGAGTAAGTCATTGCTTACATGATGTGCACACTTTAACAATGTGGTAGCTGGTATGGCAATGTGAGCTGTCTCAAATGCAGCCCGACTCCCCTCGCAGTACTATTAATGGTGTCAGTTTGGGAAACTTACTAGGTGTAATGCTGCGCAGTGTGGTGAATGGGGAAGCTGAGATTTTAACAGAGGCCTCGTGGGTCCTGTAGCTGCTAGGCAATTCCCCATGCATGGAACAGTGGCGCATGGGGTACACCGCACCATGTTGACTGTTTTTCTCTGAAAAAGAATAATGCAGAACTGCAACTGAAAAAGAAGGAAATTGACATTTTTAATCATGGGGTGATGGTAGTGAGGGTGACACTTTGGTCTTCCGTTATTTTTTAATGGAATTCACTTGTATCTGCACATCCCTCATAAAATAACTGATTAAAGACTATTTTCTTAAGAGCTGTATTGGGTTATATTTTTGTGAGGCCAGGGACCCACAACGTTAGCCCCTCAACCCATATTGTGTAAATTACATTTCAGTTTGTCCAGCTATAGCCATAGAAGTACACAAAAAAAGTGATGAATTAAATGCTTGAATTAATCTCAACCACTAGTAATTACTTGGGTCGCATCTCAGTCCATCATTAAGGTGCACACCATGCCTCCTCAGTTTGGACCCAGGCATATCCAGTCTTGACCCTGCTCCAGTGACTATAGTCCAGCCCAAACTTCTAGCTCAGGTGCTCCCTAAACCGGAACAAAAGCAATCGGGACCAGTTACACCCTAGTTACGGTTCATCAGTCAGTTGTAGCTTGGTTCCAATCACAGTGTGTATGGGGCATTTGTCTGGCCATGCTCGTCCCACTTAGGGTGACATACTAAAAAATCCAAAAATTGATGGATAGAATGCTTGAATTAATCCCAGCCATTGGTAGTGTCCCGGGCCACATCCCAGTCCATATTATTCTCAACACCATGCCACCTCAGTTTGGACACAGACATATGCAAATCCGTCTTGACCCTGCTCTGTTGTGAACAGTCCAGCTGGAACTGCCAGGCCAGGTCATCCCTGAACTAGAACACAAGCAACCCATGACCGGTTTCTCCCTAGCTAGGGCTCATCAGCCAGTTATAGCTTGGTCACCATGGAAATGCGCACTACATATTTTGATGAGGTACTTGAACATAATGGTTGACTTTTTGATTGTATGATTTGGACACTTCACTGTACCTTGCAGGGGGCCCCCTAATGTATTGTAAAGCCACTGGGCCTTTGTCCTATACTAGACCCTTCTCCCTCTCAACTACTTCCTGAAAAAGGAAAATTTCAAAATGCTTACCTTATCTCAAGTGCAGTCTGCCCTCAGTCCTGGAGAATGGATAGCAGCATTGGACTTGTAGGACTCCTACTTCCATATTCCAGTCCACTCTGCCCACAGGTGTTATCTGCAGTTCACAGTAGGCCAAGAGCATTATCAGTTTGGTATGCCCCTTTCTGGCATTTCAAACGCCCCTCTGGTGTTTACCAAGGTGATGGTGGTGGTTGCAGCACATCTGCGGTGGTAGGGGGCTTCCAGTCTACCTCGACAAGTGGCTGTTGAAGGTGGGCTTGCCCTAGGCAGTCATGTCCCACCTCCAGACTACAGTGGACATACTGCACTTGTTCGGTTTTACTATCAACGTGCAAAAGTCACACCTGACTCCCTTTCAAATGCTCCCTTTCATTGAAGCCGTTCTGGATACAGGGAAGTTTTGGCTTATCCTCTGGAACAGCGAGTCCAAGATATTCAGGCAATGATTCTGATGTTTCAGCCTCTATCCTGGATTTCGATGAGACTGACTCTGAGGCTCCAGGGTCTCATAGCCTACTGCATCCTGCTGGTGAAGCATGCCGTTGGCATATGAAGTCTCAGTGGGTGCAGCCTCTGGGGAATCTCTCCAACCTGGTCCAGATATTTGAGAGACCTGCAAAAGATCTGAAGTGGTGACTCACGGACCATGATTGGATCAGCATCTGATCCCTCTCCCTTCCCCACCCAGAACTCACAGTAGTGATAGTTGCATCACTCTTGGGTTTAGGCGGCCATCTGGGAGAGGTGAAGATCAGGAGCCTCTGGTCTCCAGCAGAATCTCAGATTCACATCAATCTGTTGGATCTGAGGGCAATCTGGCTAGCACCGAAAGTCTTTCTTCTGTCCATTACAGGAAAGTTCTTTCGACAACAACACTGCTATGTAGTAATGCAACAAACAAGGTGGGGTGGGTTGTGGACCCCTTGTTAGGAGGCCCGTCCTCTCTGGACATGGGGACATGGCTGGAACATCAGGGCATTTTCCTGGTGGTTCAACATGTGGCAGGGTTCATTGAACACCAGAGCAGACAAACTCAGCAGTCAATGGCTTGTGGACCACAAAAGAATTCACCATCTGCAGGTGATGCAAGTTCTCTTCACATATTGGGGAGAACCTTGATTAAATCCATTTGCCACCTCTGAGAATGTGCAATGTCAGCACACTACGTCTCGAGTGGAGCTCAGGACTCCTGTATGAGTTCTCAGAAGCACATGGGGCCCCTTTCTCAGCCCTAGGAGTCCCCTGGGACCCCATCCCCCAGGGCCAAACATATTTATATTAGGGGATGGGGGCACGTGGTCCCCAGCGCCACAAGCCCCAATGGACTCCGGGGAACACGCCCCCCAGGAGTATACATAAATTATAGGGCAGACGGGCGAGTGGGCGCAATCCCTGAGCCTTAGTAGGCCCAGGGGACCCCATCAGGTTAACTAGGCATTGACTTAATACCCTGCCTAGTAGGCCCAACCTACTTAAGTAGTATCTTTTGAATTTGGCTATACTCTGCATCACTATTATCCATTCTTTAAATAGGAGGTGGTTGGGGTCAATTTCTCCTTCCTTTTTTTTCTCTATGGTATGCCTAGCAGCAAGCGCATCCACAAATAGGAGATGCCATTTGCAGACATGCAAAGGGTAGGTAAAGTGTCAGAACAGTGCCATTTAGAAGTTATTGCAAGTTATTGCAACTCCTTTTCCAACAGTCCTCTACTAAAAAATCTGTGATTTTACTCCACAAATCGCTATAACAAGGGCAGTCTTTCATTATGTGCGCCCATGTGCCAAATATGAGGCAACTTTTACGGTTGTGGTCATTGTCGAGCTGATTTGTAGATTAGCATTATGTAACATGAGCAATTGAGGTATCACAGTGCTGTTGTGTTGCAGAATCAAGACACTTGGTAGAGAAGCGTAAAGGACATATTTACAATTTAGTACATTGATCATTGTTAACTAAAACTACTGGCTTCAAGCCTTTGCAATGGCTGCAGAAAACAGGTGTTGGTCAAAGACCGACATGAAATTTGTATTTGGGCTCCAGGCACAACTCCAAGTCGGTCGATGAGATGAGTGCACGCAAATGCACCCAAAGGTGTCCATGCCCGCAAATATAAGCTGTACCTAACTGAAAGCAGTAAGACATATTTGGCCTCCTTAAAGTCCCTCTCTCACTCCAAGTCGAAGGCCCAGATCTGCTCCTGCTTGAGAGTCTTCTCCCGCAAGAAACCTTCTTCCTGGTCAATATGCTGCATTGAGACCTGAATTTGGCATTCAGGTACTTGATATGCACATCCTTTGTTGCTTATTTAATTTTTTGACAATTAAGACAGTATTCCTCATTGCAATTACTTCTGAACGCCTTGTCAGTGAGCTACACACTCAGTAAAACTTCCATATACCATCTTCTTTCCTGATAAGTTGGTGCTGTGAACCTGAGCCTCTTTGTTGCCAAAGGTGGTGTCACCCTTCCACGATGGACTGTCTATCACTCTCCCAGCATTCTTTGCTGCACCCCCCTCCTCTACGGAAGAGCAGTAGCTTCACTTTCTAGACCCAGAAAAGATCTTAGTTTTTATATCAAGAGCATGAAGGAGAACTAGATGGAAAATCCGCTTTTTATTGGCTTTGCCTGTGCAAAAATGGGTAAAGTGGTCCAGAAGCTAACCTCGTATACAAGAATCGTCATGAGCACAAAACATGGTATTCCAAAGCTGCCTGCTAAAAAAAAACCTTGAGGCTCATTCCACCAGAGTCTAGGCTGCCACAAGGATGTTGGCAAGAGATGTTCCTGTGGAAATCTACCAAGGCTGCATCATCGGCGTCCGTACATGTTATTTTATTGGTTACCCCTCATAGCATGTATAAGCAACTGGTTATGGATCCATTATTACATGTAAGTAATTTTGTTTTTGCAATGTGAACCTATTCTAGATTCACATGCTGTGCATTGGTTCACCATATAATGGTTGATGGCTAGAAGGGCATGTATTGCATGGAGGTGATAATGTGCATCTTCTATAGAGAACACAAAGAAGTCTGTAAGTTACGTTCATAATTGACCTTTAAATAAATGGAACATTTATTTCGTTGTAGGCTCGTTCTATCAGCATCAATGTACGGCGGAATCTCGCATTTAATACATTAAGCCAGGAAGTTCTACTTAAAGAATTCTCTACCATCTCCTGAAATGGATACACCATTGGATCGCGCCATTCCTTTGTGGACTTTCAATACTGGAGTACGTCTTACTACAGGGCTTCCGGCTTGTGGCCCACCTTCCAATTCAGCGACGTCTACTGAACTGACAACACAAGCAAGCACTTTTGTGAGGAGGGCATCTGTGCTGAAGCTAACCCCGCAAATACTTTATTCTGAAAGACTATAGGGGAAGTAATTAGCCAGATAATGAATGCATCAGTTTTTATCTTTGTCTCCTGGTGTGCTTTTTTTTTTTAAATTGTGAGACTGCTGTCCGAATTTGGTTTAAGTAATCTACATCTTGTCAGGCGGGGTTGGTAGAGGGATGCAGAGAGATATGAGGGGTGTGGTGTTTGATAATCCTTTGTCTAGTGGAATGTGTTTTCGGTCCCAGAGCTATAGAAAAGAAGTGATTCCTGGATTTTTCAGTAGATAAATGTCCCTTAATTGAAGTCCAAGTTGGCCGGAAGCAAAAAGCAGCACAATTAAGTCTTAACTTCTCGCTTAAGGACTCTTCAGAACCATTTGAAGCGGAATATGTGTGTTAAAACTTAACCTCCCTGGCATTTCCTTCTTTAATAATTCAAGCTGATGACTGTTGTTCCACTGTGAACGTGATGTCCATAGAAGCATCTAATACACAAACTTGGAAGAGGAGGATACAAAAAAACTGTGGCACCAAGTATTATTTATTTTTAACACATTTTGACTCCCCCCCCTAGTTTGATGGATCCACGAGCTAAAATGATTAAAGAACAGATGCAATCTCATGTATTGCATATAAATAAGTATACTATTTGTTTTCTTCTAATGTGCTGCATTAAGTCATTAAACAGAAAAACCATGTAGGAAGGTCTTATTAAGTGTTGTGTTTTTATCACCTATACAGTTGTACAAGTAGAATATCTCAGATCATTAGTACGTAGCTCTGGATTATTGTCTGCTATCCTTCCCAAAATGTACTGTCCTAAGAAGAATGACCAATCTGAATTGCTTCCATATGTAAGCCACTTACTGTATTTGTCATTAGGTCTTGCCTAAGACGGCGCATGCTTTGCCTGTTGCAAGACATTTTGTTATCTTACAGTTGGCTTGGAGCCCACTTATTGCTTACCACTGGATTGCTTCATTGTCACTAATTTTATTACTTTTTGTTTGTTAGCTGTGTGGGCTTTCTTTCGTCTTCTTATGTTTGTCCCTCCGCTGGGGCATGGACGCGTTACTATGTTCCTCCACTTCTTGCTTTTTCAGGTTCTACTTTTGTCTTTGTTTAGGCACTCATGGGTTTTCCAGTTGTCTCACTTGTGTGCATTAACCCCTCCCCTCTGCTGACTCTGTAAACCTCTCTCACACCCGTTTGTGTCTCGCCTCTTCCCCTGTCTTGCCTTCTCGTTTGTGATTTCTCCCTGCCAGCTCAACATCGCTTTCTTTCCCTTATTTGATCCTCCCCTCCTGCGTCCCTGTATTGCTTCTGCCCCCACTCATACCCCATGCTACTTTTTTTGTGTATGTTTATTTTTTGTCTATTTAGTTACTGACCCAAATCGGATTGGTACCAAAAACAAAAAAAAGCATCCATGCCAAGACCTCCTTTTTGTTTTTAATTCCTACAGCATAGGGGATGTTGTGCTGCCTGACTAAAATGATCAGCAAAGTCAATAGGCCCCAAAGAGGAGACCTATTGGCTTTGCCAATGTGTTGTTAACATACTTTGGCCCTCATTACGAGTGGCCCGTGATCCCTATCAGGACGGTAACAAGAATTACTGGTCAAAGTTTTGCAGTATTAAAGTATTAAAGTATCTAGTATACCCTGGTTGAGTAATACTGGTTGAGTAATACTGCATGTTGTATCAATGGCAAATCTTCCCGGCTATACCTCGAGTAGCTTGTCCCCAGTCAATGAAATGAAATGAGGTTGTGGGTTTACATTTGGAAAAATGGTGGGAAGCATTGATATTTGCACTTTAGCCCCAATACATAGGAGTTCCCAGGAGACCAACTTGTGATTTCCCCAAACATAGTATCACGGAAGTCCCCATTATTGGCAATAGTGATCCATTTTACTGGGCCACTCGTATTTAGGGCATTAGTGTCTCACTTTGATGGAAACTGTATATGGTATTACTCCGTGCCCTCATTTTTTTCTACAAAACTATTTTGTTTCTTACTAAAATCAAGGTGAATATAGATATCTTATCTCGTAAATCTTTTTATCTACATTGTGAATGCCTTTTGAGACCAAAATAACAGATGTTGAGTGGATGGGCACCGAATGCCACTTATTTTTTTGAAGCAAATCCAAGGATTATTTTTCATTCATGAATAAATTGTGCTATGGAATTGGCCTGATGCAAGTAATACAGGATGCAAAAGATGCTCAAGAATGCTGTGGATGTGATGCAATGAATGGGGTCTTCCTGTGGCTACCCCTCGGTCCACGGCTTAGTGAGGTGGTTCTGGCCACAGGGATCAACATCCCTTTACGTCCTCTTGGTCCTGGCAGAAGTCCACTGCTACCAGGCTCCTGGTATTGCGGTCACAGGCAAATTTTACAGTGGACAGTAACTCGCCTTCTGGGCATCCAAGCTTCTCTCTGACGACTCTACTGGGTCTAGCAGACTCGGATGTACTTTGACCATTGGTTCCTGGTCCTTGGTGCTGCACAGCAACGAGGAGCAACAATAACAAGATCTGGGCTACCAATTTGCCCCAGCAGACTTCTTCAGCTATTGTGGCCCGGTGCTGCGAACAGGAAGTTAGCCAACTGACTCTTGGAGTCTCTTATGTTGGCTGGGCTTTGGAAACAAATTCTCCAGAAGCAGGACACAGCTTGCTAGATCTCTTCTCCTTTGCTAGCTATCTGATAGTGAAGGTGCAGTCCACGTCAGTGCAGCCTCTCTTCACCAGGCTATTGGTGCATCAGGGCAGTCCTTCTCCAGTCCTTTGAGATTTGAGGTCTAGGTGTCAGGGGTGGCCTTTTTGTGCACAGAAAATGCCCCCGGGGTGGACTTAGTGGCTAGTGGGCTACTAGATTACATACCCCCTTATGACCACTTCCTGCAAAGCGTGGCAAATGACTGCCCCAGAGTTCTTCCATCATGTCAGAACCCTTCTCTTGGCGTGTAGAGCTTCCTAGCCCAACCGAGAGGTGTGGCTATAAAGGGTGCTACACGTCCCTGAAAAATCTGTTTGGCAACAGGTTTCCATTTTCCTTCCTGAGTGCCATCCTGTCAACCTAAACAGTAGAGCAGCCACTCTCCCAAGTGTTCACCATTTGCCCTTCAAAGGTGGCCTCTCCTTTGAAGCTCAACTTTTTGGCCAATAACTGTGTGGCTTCCTGCAAGATAGAGGTAACACCGCTCTACTGTGCAGGTTTCTATTCTGTTCCCATGTGCAGCGGTAGATGGAGACAGATGATTTAGGGCAATAAAGTGGCAACTTTATTGTAAAAGTTCCACACTGCAACAAGTTACATTATTTTGACTTGAACATCAAGTCGAGCTGTTTCATACCTTAAAGTATCAACTTTGCTGGGGACGCTGACTCCGATTCTGTTATCCTTCTTCTGAGCTTCTCCTTGCTTTAGCGCCACTGAACTGAACCCAATTTACAGCTGGATCACCTTTGTTATTCTTAAGGCGGAGTCTCGCTCCCATAAAATTACGTGGAGGATCAATCCCCTCCTTTTCTTTCTTTATACACTGCATCACCTTTACCTGAGATGGAGAACTCTTTTTTGTCTTGATTCCCGCATTTCTACTTAGGTTTTTTTCTATAGATACGTATTTTACCTTGATCCTGGTCTCTTGTTCCTTAAATTTGAGGTCCTCCTAGTCGGACTTCAGATTTAGGCTCGTCCATCGTTGTTAATGAACTACCAATACATTTTGATATGTTTCTAAATTTTGTATTGTGACATGCCTTTGTGTTTTGGACAGCTCCCTGGGTGTATATATATTAGCGACTCATAGCGCATGTTATTTACTGTGATAGAGAATTTCTGTTTTGAGTAGCTTACTTTTTCCCCTGATTTTTCTCTACCTTATTCGCTTCAGGGGCCCCCTCTGATTGAGTGTCCGTAAAGGAGGGAAAGCTCTGCAGAAATGGACTCTGTTGTGGTGGATAGTCCTGTGTATTAAAGTCTGCTGGGCCTCATTTATGAAAAGTGACGCATCGCTGCGTGAAAACAGCGGTGCGTCACTTTTCACTGCGCACTCCTTGCGACCCAAATGATGCGTCATATTTAATGTATGGCGCATCATGTCGCAAGGACTTACAGATACGTCAGTATTTCTGACGCATCTGTAAGCGCAAAAGTGACGCATTGCTGGAGTGTGTCACAAAAGTGACGCATCTCCAGCAATGCGTCCTTTCACATGGGGAAAGCCCCATGTGAAAGGGCTTGCGTCAGTCTTACGCCTGCTGTCAGGCAGGCGCAAGATTTTGACGCAACAGCATCCTAAAAGTGACGCAGTGAAATCTCATAGATTTCACTGCGTCACTATTACGAGGCTTTTTGCGGGGGAACGCCCCCTCTGCATTCATTATACCTGACGCAGGTATAATGTGGCGCAGGGGTTTAAAAAGTGACGCATCTACCTAGATGCGTCACTTTTTAAATATGGCGCAACAAGGCGCATGTTTTACGCCGCAGATGCGTCACAAAAAGTGACGCATCCACAGCGCAAAACTGACGCAAGGCCTCATAAATGAGGCCCTGCTATACTTTGGCCAAAAATCTTCTTAGGAATGTCTGAGAGCCCAGTCTATCAGGGCTAAGGCTGACACGTGGAGTGTCTGTCCTTGACATTTCAGTCCCCAGCGTGGGTATCGTCGTGCACTTGTTTACGAGGCACAACTGCCTTCACAACCAGGTCCAACCGGAATGGCATTTTGCCCATTTCGGCCTGCAGGATGTTCTGGTCAGCCCATTCCACATACCCTCCACTTTCAGGAGCTGTAGGTTTGGCATCTATTCTAAAGGCGAATATTATGTGGTTAGAAGTATCCATCAGCAGAACAAGTTAGTAATGCTCTTTCTGGTGGAAACTCTATCTAGCCCAGCACTCGAAGTGCATTAAAAGAAGTAAGAGAACTGTAATGCTGTGTACAATAGGGCGGGGTCAAAAGCATGGCTAAAAACATAATATTCTCTAACTTTTTTCGGTCTTTCAGATTCAGGTATGTACATATAAAATAACACACAGTTTAAATGTAAAAAAGTTCAAGTTAAGGTAATCATTGGGAAATGCACCATTGTACTTTAGTAAACCCCTATTAGTAAATGCACTGCAAAGGCCTGAGTCTGTAACCAGAGAGCCACACACTTGAATCCTGATTGGAGCAGTGGAGAATAGTTAGGAGTGTAACACAGACTCCTGTAGCCCCTCCGGCACAGGGGCCTGTGTTACACCTCTTTAAAAAGCATACACTTCTTTGCTCAACTGGTAACTCCTTTCCAATACCACTCAAAAAGAATAAATCTGTCTTATCAGGAAGCATCAAGTGATTCCATTAAATAAAGCCAAAACCGCCTTCTGAGCTCCCTTTACATTTACAGGTTGGCCCGTTGTGCACATTTACACTTGTTTCAGGCAAGCGAGAACTTTGACAAGAAGGATTGTTTACCTGTCTGTTTCACAGCACAGGATACTCCCTGCCTTACACTGCAGATGAAGCATTTCAGCTCTTGGAATTAACCGCCCCAGGATGATTATCTTTTTACAGAAAGTAGGGAACTGTTTTCCTTAAATTAAAAAAGTATTGACACGTCGTGCCCCTCCGATCCCACCCACTTCGACCACTGATCTAGTCGCAGATTACTCATGGCCCTCCCATTTCCCCATTCATTGGATTGGTTGCTTTTTACCATAAAAAAGGTCCCAAATTAGAGATCTGTACATTGGTCCGGACGATTGTTTTGTGCTACAAGGATGTGGAAAAAGTCATGCAAGAAACTGTCATTGGGGTGCAGATATGGCACTTATATGCGGCTCCTTTCCGTCCCTTCCACACCAGAATCCAGAATGCAGAGACAAACTGCACTCTCTAGAGGCATGCACGAGCTCTGCTATGAAAATTTTCTTAATCTAGTCTGTCACCTGGGGAATATTCTAAAGGTGAGGAATATAGTTAGATTTGAGTACCCACCAGAAAGAGCAATACTAGTAAGTAACATCTGTGTAGAACATTTACCCCAGGATGCAGATGCATTAGTGATTGAGATCCCTTTACTATCATAAGGATAATTCAGGACTCTGAAAAAAAATCCACAGCTTTTTCTCCCGTTTGTTCTACAGTAAGAACTATTAGGGTTTTTCAAATAGGTATATTTGGCACTCAAGGGTGTGTCTGAAAGTTCCTAGGATTCAATGTGAAGTTGGTCTTATGTTTCAGAAATAAACCTAATACAAGAAAATGACAAGCTAAAGATGCCAAACATTCAGCCCCTCTTTTTCATTTTTTTTTATAAGTCTTTTTATTAAAGAAACAATAAACAATAGTACCATAAAAAACATCAACGCAAAAAAGAAGAGCAGTTGTCGAAATGAGCATATCACATAAACTAGACACGTTGTACATATGATCAATAAACTAAAAAGAAACAATACAGATAATGGTACGGGCACACAGTGACAATAAATCATTAAAGTGTCTCTTTATCAACGTTGTATGGGGAATCATCGTCAAAGGGGGTGCACAAAAACCCTCTTCTTTAGTTCCAGGGGCCCCATATTTTAGTCCATTTGCCTGTCAGCCCCTGCTCTCGTGTACCACCCTTTCGGCCTGCATGCACCAGTCCATGTCCTCCGCCCAGTCCTTATCTCGGGGCACAATTCCCCCTTCCACGTTCTGGCTATATTGTGTTTTGCTATGATACAGCCCAAAGAAACCCATATTTGTTCGGTGTGGTTGAGGTCAGTGGCGTCCCAAATATTTAAAATGCAGAGTCAAGGGGAGGATTCTATAGATTTCTGGCATATTCGGGACATGGTGGACAAAACCTCACTCCAATACTGTTGAAGAACTGGACAGTCCCACCACTGGTGCAAGAAAGTACCCAAGGAGCCACAGTCTCGGGGACAGAGTGGGAATACCTTTAGACCCATTTTAACAAGAGCTGTGCTGGTGTAAAAAGCCCTGTGGAGTATTTTAAGTTGTATAAGCTTAAAGCGAGAATGGATTGCCACCTCCATGGGAGATGCCAGGGCCTCTCTCCAATATTCGTCAGGTAAAGCCCCCACGTCATCAGACCATTTTGTGCGGAATTTATCGAGAGGCTCAGGTAAGTTATTGAGTATTTTGCGGTAGGTCAAAGAGATGGCCTTCTCTGGTAGGTAGTCGTCCAGAAGTCTATCCTCTAGAGGTGAAGAGACAGGCAGATCGAAACCCTTGGGAATGGCTTTACTTAACTCACTACACAGCTGAAGATATCGGAATGTTTCCCCCTCATGCAGCTGGTATTTTACTTGCAAATCACAGAATGGAACCACCGCACCTTTCGCCCACATGTCCCCTACTGCAGGAAGACCAATCCGGTCCCATTTGTCAAATCCAGGTTGACCCGAATGCATACCAAATTGGTTGGAGTTCAGTAGCGGAGTAACCCCCCCATATTTTACCCTTCCAAGCCAACGCAGCAGTTGCCATGCGCCAGATTGAGACAGTGGTGGAGGTCGGGGTAAAGATGGCTAGATGTCCAGGCCCCCCATATAACACCCGCAAGTAAAAGCCAGCCGCCATAGTGAACCTGTCCGTTCCGTACGCTGGGTCCGTAATGGGACGTGGGCCCAGTAATTGAGGATCACTAATTATGAGGCCCAGTCATATGTTTTAATTGCAGGGAGAGCAATACCTCCATCGTACCAGCTGCGTGTGAGTTTGGTCAGAGCAATTCGGGGCGTGCCGCTGTTCCATAGTAGTGAACAGACCTCGGAATCAATTCTTTGGAAATATTGAATCAGGACGGGGTAGGGCGTATTCTGTAGGGCATAGAGGAAATGGGGAAGTGCCATCATTTTAAAGAGGGCAGCTCTACCCAGTAGAGTAAGGGGCAGTGTCTTCTAGTGCTGCACGTCGGCCCGGAGGTGATGCAGGAAAGGGAGGAGATTCTTTTGGTGGAAGCCATCTGCGTCTCTCATGACATAGATGCCCAGGTAGTGAAAGCCGTCTGTGACTATGGAAGCATTGCAGCCCAGGAGAAGCCACGGGGGCTCCCCACTGAGGACATAAGTCAATGACTTGTCCCAATTAGTGGTGTAGCCTGACTATTTGCAAAAGAGAGTGAGAATATGCAGCACCACGTGAAGTGAAGATTGGGGTTTGGCCAAATACAAGATAATGTCATTGGCGTAGAGGGAGATTCTGACCAACCAATCCAGGGCCCAATTCAGTCCATGGATAGAGGTGTCACCTCTGATCCACAGCGCCAAGGGTTCTAGGGCCAGAGCGAATAACAATGGTGACAGGGGAAAACCCTGTCTCGTAGCCTTTCCCAACTCAAAAATTGCAGATCTGCCACCGTTTACCGAGACGCGAGCCAGGGGTTTAGCATATAATAGACTCACCCAAGACATAAAACGTGGGCCAAAACCGTACCTTTCCAGAGAAGCAAACAGAAAAGGCCACTCCATCATGTCAAATGCCATTTTGGCTTCTAAGGACTAAGCATGGGCGAATTTTGCGAATCTGGCGTTTGCGAATTTTGCGAATTTGCGAACTCGCAATCCGAAAAATCTGCGAATTCTCGCGAATTTGCGGATTTTTTTTTTGTGTTCGCAAGGATTTCTGCCAGTTCGCAAGGATTTCTGCCAGTTCGCAAGGGTTTTGTACCAGTTCGCAATTGCGAACTTACATGTCGGCTCGCAACGGTCACGATTATGTTGTTTCTACGTCTGGTTCATCATCACAGGTTCCCAGCACCCTCTGTTTCACCCCTGCCACCCTCTGTTTCACCCATGCCACCCTCTGGTACATCAATGCCACCCTCTGGTTCATCATCACTGTAGATTATGGGGGGAAAAAGCAAGCACACCTGCCTGCTTCAACTGACATGAATTAATTTGGGGTTGATTTATTAATGTGTCACTGTTTTAAAATTCCAGTCTGGCACCTGCTTCCTTATCTGTAATTTGCTTTCTGTTGCAGTGCAATTTTTTTTTCCAGGACCTTTGTGGCCTACTTGTAGCTATTCTATGAGCCTGCTGTGAGGGTCAGAGCAGGGTCATACAATTGTTGCAACTAGCAACTGAACTCTGGAGGGGCCCTTGTCAGGAAGCACTACAGGGAATGGTTACTAATGATGAGTTTGAACTTTTGAACCTGCTGAATGCTTTCACTATTGCAAAACTCGTTTTTCTGCAGAACAGCATTACAGCAACTGTAATGCCCCAAACAAGCTTATATGAGAAAGTTGATTTCTAATCCAAAAGTTATCCAAAGAAAATCAAAAGGCCTCAAATCCAAAAAAGTGCAGGCAAATGTCAACCTGAGGAGTTATTCTGATAGAAATCATCATTTTCAGAAGGTCTATGCTGCTTGCTAGTAGATTTCTTGTACAGAATTGCAATTTTTGTAATTTCGCGAGAGCAAGATTGTTGCTGCCCGCCGCACCTACATGTTCACAATTGCGAACTTACACCGCACGCCGCAAACTTGTATCACCAAGAAAAAAAAATCCGCTGCGTGCGAATTTGCGGATTTTCGGTAAATTCGCGAGCGTTCGCGGATTGCGAATTTCCCGAAAATCCGCAAAATCCGCGAGCGGAAAGGATTTTCCGCCCATGCTTACTAAGGACACAATTACCTCATCTTCTTGTATGGTGGGGGCTCTGCCATCACTCTGAAGAGGCGACGGAGATTGAGCGCCATATTTTCAGTCGGCATAAAGCCGGATTGGTCCGGGTGTGTTAATTTATGAAGATGGGGCGAGAGGCGGAGTGCCAGAAGTTTGGCCAGGATCTTGACCTCTGGGTCGAGGAGGGAAATCGGTCGATACGAACCAAATTGGTCCGGGGGTTTCCCGTTTTTGTATATGATCGCAATGTTAGCTAATCTCTGTGTTTTGGGCAAAATTCCTTTATCTACACTATCATCATACATCAGCACGAGAAACGGAGCCAGCACAGAAGAGACTGCTTTATAGAGCTCGATTGGAAGGCCACTAGGACCCATGGCCTTCCCGGACCGCAACGCACCAATAGCTTTAGAGACCTCCTGAGGAGTCAATGTGGTGTCAAGGTCTGTGACATCTTGACGGTCTAACCTTGGCAGGGGGAGGGTGGAAAGCAGTTCGGCTGCTTCCTCCTGCTTGGAGGTGGACGTAGGGACATAGTCACTCAAAATGGTTAGCAAAACTATCAGCGATCCCATTCCGGTTGCATCGCCTCACACCATTAGGAGCCACAATTTCAGCCACCCACCTGTTGGCCAACTCTCGCTTATCCATGCCAACAGTTTACTGGCCTTCTCTCCAATCTCATATATACGATATTGAGTGGTTTGGTAATGCGGTTGGGCTGCATCTCTAGCTATATCACTATATTCTTTTTGTTTCATTGCATGTTTGTGGGAGGTGTCAGAGGAAGTGGATGCGATTAGTTCGCGTTCAAGATTGGTTACCTCTAATTCTATATCCTCCAGTTGCTTACGCTTCTTTTTCCGGTGACCCGCCACTGCCGCCACCCCACACCCTTGAATCACTGTCTTATATGCCTCCCAGAGTGTCACATCCGATTCGACGGAGCCCTCATTTTTCGCAAAATAATCTGTTATGGCCTGTACCAGTTTATCCGTATCTCTGGCTTCTGAAGATACCATGGGTTAGGGCCATCTCGGGACGCGAGCGAGAAGGCACACCCCCGAAGTGAAAATGGCCTGCCCCTTGTAAGCTCTATGGCTGAAGAAAATTTCTATTTTGTTATGACAGAGGATATATATAAACCTTCTGTCTACATAGACTGCACTCTGTTGCAAGTTCGACCTGGCATTAATGCCTATATGTGTGTGTCTAAGAGGTCCACCACCCAACTATATGTGACCACTTTCTTCCAGTCATGAAAAAAGGGGAGGGAAGGTTGACAGTGCCTCACGAAAGCAACACCAGGGGGAGGATTCTACCAGGCTGGTACTCGCCTGATTCCTCACTTCTCATCATCAGCTACTGTCAACCCAGAAATAAAATGGGAGAAAAAGAGAGAAAGTGCATTCAAATCAAAAACCATTATGTGTTGTATGTGTTAGAACCCAGTGTGATATTGCCCGTTTCCCAAGTTAGTGGAGTACAAATATATCACAATTAAAAAGAGCAAGGCTAACTGGCAGCTGTTGTCTTTATTCTGTGCTGTTAGCTCACTCTGTTAAAAGTCAACCGACATGTTTCATCACTGTATCTTACTTTACCAGTGATTTCTTCAGGGTTTTGGGTCAGCACGTGAATTGCACCTTTTTGATTCTTCCCTTATTGTACCAGGTGGCCTCCTCTGACAAGCCTACCCGGCCCCCGTGGAAGAATGTATCGTCATTTACAAGCCCTAACTCAGTAGTGGGTCCTTGTTAACCGCCAAATGGTCGGTATCGCTAGCGCGTCCAGGTGTGGTCTGAGCTGGGTGAGCTCAGACCACACCTGGACGCGCTAGCGATACCGACCATTTGGCGGTTAACAAGGACCCACTACTGAGTTAGGGGCTTGTAAATGACGATACATTCTTCCACGGGGGCCGGGTAGGCTTGTCAGAGGTGGCCACCTGGTACAATAAGGGAAGAATCAAAAAGGTGCAATTCACGTGCTGACCCAAAACCCTGAAGAAATCACTGGTAAAGTAAGATACAGTGATGAAACATGTCGGTTGACTTTTAACAGAGTGAGCTAACAGCACAGAATAAAGACAATAGCTGCCAGTTAGCCTTGCTCTTTTTAATTGTGATATATTTGTACTCCACTAACTTGGGAAACGGGCAATATCACACTGGGTTCTAACACATACAACACATAATGGTTTTTGATTTGAATGCACTTTCTCTCTTTTTCTCCCATTTTATTTCTGGGTTGACAGTAGCTGATGATGAGAAGTGAGGAATCAGGCGAGTACCCGCCTGGTAGAATCCTCCCCCTGGTGTTGCTTCCGTGAGGCACTGTCAACCTTCCCTCCCCTTTTTTCACGACTGGAAGAAAGTGGGCACATATAGTTGGGTGGTGGACCTCTTAGACACACACATATAGGCATTAATGCCAGGTCGAACTTGCAACAGAGTGCAGTCTATGTAGACAGAAGGTTTATATATATCCTCTGTCATAACAAAATACAAATTTTCTTCTGCCATAGAGCTTACAACGGGCAGGCCATTTTTGTTGAGAGTATTTTGAGAGGGGGGCGGCCTGCTTTTTATCCCCCTAAGGCTCCTGTTAGTTGAGAGGACACCCCCGAAGTGAGCCAGGATAGGAGAGTGGTCAGATATACCCCTGGACAAAAAGTTGATGTCACTGAACATAGAAAGCTGTGTGGCTTGGCACAAGAGATAATCTATGCAGGACATACTACCACTGACCCCCAAAAGGAAGGTGTATTGCTTGTCGGAGGGGTGGTGTGCGCGCCATGCATACACCAGTCCCATGGCTGTCAGAAAGTCAGATACGAGTTTCCCTTGTGGTTCTCTTTGTCAGGGTGGTAAGTGATCCAAGTCCCCAGCCAGAGCAGCGTTACAGTCTCCCCCCAGTAAAGTGTCTCCTTTGGGTAGATTCAACATGTGAGTGCCCAAATCAGTCAGGGTGGAGGAGTGTAGCTTGGGGGGGTATGTATAGTGAGGTTACGTTGAGGGAGCGACCCTCCCACAATCCGGACTCTGTGACAAAACGTCCAGAGGGGTCGCGTGCAATTTTTTTAATCTGAAAAGGAAGGGAGGCTCGTGCAAGAATGCCCACTCCT